>NC_083325.1:8213087-9499587 GCF_963455315.2 Globicephala melas
GGCCTATAAATTGCCGAAGGGTATTTAAATGGCTGCCCAAGGCTCTAAAATTTCAGACTGTCAGCGTCTGGCATTTGTCCAAAAAAAAAAAAAAAAAGTGCCTGGGAGAGCCTTAGTTAAGAATCTGAATCCTACATTGAATGATAATTTCCATTTAAAATAATAAGCTTATTCAGCTACGATTGAGCCAAGGCATGTCTAATGGGGTCTCTGCTATAGACTGTGCCAGGGAGTGGGCATGGAGAAATAGACTTTCCAGCTATAAGTCAAGGGAATTCTAAAATAAATTCCATATTCATTTCCTATTGTTGCAGTAACAGATTACCACAAACTTAGTGCTTTAAACAACACAGTTTAATGATCTCACAGGTCTGGAGGGCAGAAGTCTGCTATATGTCTCATTAAGCTAAAAATCAAGGTGTTGGAAGGATTATGTCCCTTCTGGATCCTTGAGGGGAGAATCCATTTCCTTGCCTTTTCGAGCTTCTAGAATCTGCCCACTTTCCGTGGCTTGTGGCCCCTCCCTCCACCTTCAAATTCAGCACTACTGAGCTGAGTCTATCTCATGCCGCCACGTCTCTGGTCTTCAGCTGCTTCCCTCTTCCCTTTTAAGCACCCTTGTGATTACACGAGACCCGCCCAGATAATCCAGGAAAATCTCCCTATTTTAAGGTCAGCTGCTTAGCAGACTTATTTCCATGCCCAGTAACTTTGATTTTCTATGAAAAAAAAGGAAGCAGACCATCTGTTTGGAAGAGTGTGATGGGGGCTGAGAACACGTGGTGCATGAGAGCAGTAAGGGCTAGTTGCTGTGGGGAATGGGAGAAGAAGCTGCCCAGAGAGGAGTGAAAGTATTATCCAATTGTGTCATTAAGGCCTTACAACCTAAGAAGCCTTCATACCCTGTGATTAATAGAGCCTCTGACTCATTCACAGCCATTGACCCAGGAACTCCTCTCTGGATCTCTCCTAAAGATATAATTATGAATGCAGACAAACTATGGACACAGATATTTGTCAAAGAATTTTGTATCATACTTTCAAAGGAAAACAATGCAGTAGAGAGATGGTATTTGGTAGTAAGTACTAAAGTTAAACTTACTATATATGTCCTATGACCCAGGATTCCACTCTTGGATAAAACTGAGTACTTATGCCCACCAAAAAACATATATGAGAATGTTCATAGCAGATATATTATAATATCCCAAACTTGCAAAGAATCCAAATGCCTAAGAAGAGTGGAAGGGGTAAGTTATGGTATATCTATGCAGTGGAATACTACACAGCAATACAAAAGGAATGACCTGATACACAGAACATGGATAAATCTCACAGACACTGTGTTGAATAACAGAAGTCAGATACAAAAGAAGACATACCGTATCAGTCTACATATGCCTGTTCATGAGCCTTAACAACACAGATCACTAATCTATGGTAACAGTGTGGAATAGTGGTTAGCTTGGGTATGTGCACTGACTACAAAAAGGCACAAGAAAGCTTCCTGAGATCCTAAGAATGTTCTAGATCTTGATGTGGATGATGGTTGCATGAGAGAAATGATATGTAACCGAAAATTCAAGCTGAACACAGAGATATGTGTCCTTTAGGTCCGTTATACCTCAGAAAACAAACCAAACCAAATCTTGTCATCAAAAACCACTGCCAAGATTTAACCCACCCTGAAACCCTAAGATTGTATGAAATTTATCAACCATGATAAACTTCTAGCAGAACTGTGACCTCCCAGCCCCAGCCAACACTAAGCCAGAATTACTGAATATCCCTACCTCACTAAACCTGAAATACCTTCCTACAGATCAATAAACTGGCCCAAAAGGATAAATAGTTTCTAACTTAGGAAAAAACATTCCATCAAGGAAAACAGAGTGCCCTGAACTTGTTCTGAACGTAAGTCCAGCCTTTCAATCAGACATCTATTTTACAAAAAAATTAAGATCGTAAAGATTTATGAGAAAACATTCAGAACCACTGAAATAAAGGTGTGACCTCAATGCAGAGCCTCGTGACCCTTGTGATGGTCTTGAAAATAGGTAATCACTACTTAGAGCAAAAATGCACAAGCTGCTTGATTGTGTGGACAAAAATGTACCTGCCTGGGTGTGTGGTGGCAGACGATGCCATGTAAACAAAAGACAAGGAAGGAGGACCTCTGACAGTGAGGCAGCTCAGTTCCACCTCTGTCACCAAGGCTCACCTGGGCAACGGGCCTGCTGTCATGAGAAGGTTGACATCTTTTTTCTCCTAGTTGGTTCCTGGCTGGTCCTTGGATGAAATCCTCTGCCCAGGTAGGGATACCTGTGCCTGATGGGGTCTGTATTTTTGGAACCCAACGGAAGACAGGCAGGCTGAGAGTCTTATGAAGACCCAAGAGCAGAAGGCTGGGATGAAGCCCTGTCCTGCAGAAGGGTCTCCTGGGTACCAGCCTGGGCTAGTGAGCCTGGTACCTTTGGCGAACCCCTCTTCAACCCATCAATGACAGCCCTCTGGTCTGACTAAATGATGATTCAGGAAAGAGGAGACTAGACTTAAATACTCTTGTTTTCTGAGATCCCAGAAGCTGCCTCTTCCTGAGTGTGGGCGAGGGTGATTCTCCTTCCCTTTTTAAGCTAAAAGGTGTTTTCAGTTTGCAGCGTTAGATGCCACTTGTAGAAAGGCAGCCTGTTCAGTGCCGAGAGTGCAGACGGTGGGTTCAATCCCTGGCTCTGCCACTTCCTTCCTGCCTGACCTTGGGCACCTCATTCCTCCACAACAGGGAGACGATGGCAGTGCCTTATCTGTAAAATGGGATAATAGCAGGTCTTAGCTCAGGGCTCTCCTGGGGACTGAATGGTTTAAATGAGCGACGAATTGTAAATGGTTTAGAACAGCACCTGCAGTTTGATAAAAATGTGTTCCCTGATCAGGTGCCGTATATTTAGAGGTAGCACAGACTTTTCCTTTTGCCTTGGCGGTGAGGTTCTCCTTCCCCGGGAGGAGGTGTTCAGGGATAGATGAGAGAGATTTTCTGGAGTTCCAGAAAAAACAAACAAACAAAACCAAAATGCAATCCTATGCTCGTAGCTTTATGGTTGTCTGTGCAGGCTTCCAGAAACTCCACGTGGAGACTATTTCCTTGGAACCTTTGGCAAAACTTCACTTTAGCCATTTCTCATCCTGGCTTCAAGGTTTGGTCCAAGAGCCATTATGGAGGTGAAGAGCTCCCTCGAAGGCTGTGTGGAGGAGCCCTGGGGACTGGGTGTGGGGAAGGGACATTCTTCCTTTCAACACTTTTAAAGCATGAAGGTGCTTGCTCTACCAGAAGCCGGTAACTTCCCATTTTCCTAACCTATTCACAAAGCTCCTCACCACTTTCTATTGTGGGTGTTGACACCGTGTTCTTTCCCAGCCTTAACTAATCACCAAGAACTTTGGGTTTTGTCCCCTCAAAACCTCCAGGAACTTCA
This sequence comes from Globicephala melas, assembly GCF_963455315.2. Classification (NCBI taxonomy): domain Eukaryota; kingdom Metazoa; phylum Chordata; class Mammalia; order Artiodactyla; family Delphinidae; genus Globicephala; species Globicephala melas. The sequence goes on from NC_083325.1 coordinate 8,216,558, forward strand.
AAAGCCCCCCACAGCACACACAAATAAAGCCAGAGGTTTAAGATACTCTGGAAACAAATGAAATCCTTAGTTAGAAAGGGAATTTATGAAGTCAATAAATATTTAGTTATAACAAAAAATAAATGTGATTTTGAGGAGCAAGAAACAGAGGCTCAAGGTGGGAGAGGAGAGAAAGGAGTGTAGATTTGTTTGTAGTTGTTCAGTTTAGTCTGACGGTTCTGAAAAAAGCAAACACACACCCCTAACAAAGTCATTGTCTCTGGCTGTCACGAGTCACCTGTCCATCGTGAGGGCAGGTTGTTGACTTGGGGGGCAGTAGACTGATCCACAATATATTTTCGTTCCTTTCACACAGGGAATTTCAAGCATTTAAGGGCAAAGGGGGATTTTAAGAGAATGGCTTGTACCAAAGGGATTATACGAAAAAAAATTTTTTTTGAGTAAACCTCTCTTTATGTGCTCAAGTAAATGAGATCTGTCCTTAGCCTCTTTTCCCTGCCTTTGATTCTTGTGTTTGGGATTTTGATCCCCTTTAAAGCCAGGGGTGGGGAGAGCCCCTTCCAGGCTTCCACCCTGGCTCTGCTGCAGATAGTGGTACAAACGCAGGCTTCTCCAGTCCTCAGCGTACGCAGGGAAAATCCCCAAACCCACCACCCCAAGATGTGGCGCGGATTCCGGGCGTGTCCCCATATAACGGCGCTGAGATAGCTGATGATTCAGATGTCGGCTATCACTCGAGTGTTACTCCGTGATGCTAGCATGAGCTCTGCCAGCTAGCATGAGCTCTTCCAGCTGGCATGGAAGTTTCTCAAGGGTCAGCTGTCGTGGTCTCGGCCTCCTGCGGGTCACAGTTCACGTGCGTCTTCCCTCCCTGCCGGGAAAGCTCCCTGCTCTGGGGGCACATGGTTGGAGTGGAGGTGTTCCGGGCTGTGCGCTCCGCAGGCCCAGGCTTAAAGGCCGGCTCTCTAGTTGACTCGCTGAGCGACCACCCGAGGCCACGTTTCCTAAGACGCTCTCCTTACCTGGACCAGCCCGTCTCTAAAAGAAGCAAAGGGGAGCCAGTGAGGCTGGGAAGCTGTCAGCAGCCTTTCTTTCTTCCACCACTTGCAGTGTCACAACCATGATTCAACCCAAGACAGGGCGGCATCTTCCCTAATTAGCTCGTAGACGCTCCGGACCCAGACGGTTATAAAAAAAAGAACAACTTTTACTTTTATTCAAACGTACAATTCCCATCCACGGCGCCCTCCCTCTGGACCCGGCCGTCGGGCCGCTGACCCCCAGGTGACCCCCGAGGTCGAGGCTGGAGTCGGGGCCGCATCCCTCTCGGATGGGGCGCGTAGGAGCGCGGGGCCAGGGCGCCTCGTCTTCTGGGTCGTCTGGGTCTCTGGCGGACCCCGGCCCCGCTCAGTGGGGGCAGCCAGGCCTGGAGCCCCGACAGCGCCGCCGCACGGGCCGGCCCAGGCGGGGTCGCCGCAGGCTGCTGAGGGGTTCCCGCGGGCAGCCAGGTCCGCACCCGGCGCCCTCCCGGCCTGCGGGACCCACCTCCCCCGCCCCTCCCCGCGAGCTCGCGGCCAGACTCGGCCCGGCGGCGGGAGTGGCGCGCCGCGGGGGAGGTGCGCGCGACTGGCGGGCGAGCGAGCGAGCTGAGCGGCGTCCGCCCCCGCCGCGCCGAGAGCAGCCGAGCCGAGCCGGCGCGCCCGGGGCGGGGAGCGCGCACGAGGCCGGGCGAGCGCCGGCTCCGGAGGGTCGTGCCCCGCCCGCGTCCGGGTCTCCGGGCCACGACCCGGCGGCGGCGAGGCCGGGCGGCCACCTGCAGCGCCGCGTGCGGAACGGGCGTCCGCGCTCCCGGGGCGGCCGCAGTCCCGCCGCCCCCACTTCGCCGACCGAGCCTCCGGCGCTTCGTGGAGCCGCCCGCGCTCCCGTGCAGGTACCGGGGCGGGGGGACCCGAGTGGAGCGGCCGCGGGCGCGCGTGGGCCGGGGACCGCGGCGCGGGGACCCGGGCGGGGACGGCGCGGGCCGGGAGCCGGGCTTGGCCGGCCAGCCAGGGGTCGGGGCGCCGAGGGCTGGGCGCGGGCCTCCAGGTGCCCCTCGGACCGCGGACAGGGCGCCTTGCCCGCGGCCGCCTCTCGGGGCAGCGCTGGCCCAGGGCCGAGTCTAGCCGGACGCGCTCCCGCAAGCGCCCGAAGTTTCCCTTTGCTCACTTTGCCGGACGACTTTGCGTCGTGAGGGGAAGCCTCGCAGTTGATCGTGTTCAGAAAATAGAAAAGAGGGAAGACGGTCTGCAGGGTTGAAGTTGTTAGTAGACGGAAGTATTTGTGCCTCCCGTCGCTAATGGCCACGGCAGGAGAAAATAGTGGACAGAGTCATAAACTATTTTCCTCCTGCTCCAGGTAATGGTTGATTTGTTATACAGGTTTTAGGCTTTGATTACAAGCCGCTAGTACGAGGTTCTGGGTGTGATCTAAGAAATGTTCGAATTTTTAATCAACACATATTTGTTGAACAGAGACTTCATCTCAGGCGAGGCTTTAATATGAGGTGAACAAGTGATCAAAGCATAAGTAGCTACGCCAATGTAGTAGTTACCAACTAAGCTTCGGCTTTTGAAATGCAAAGTGAAAAGGAATGCCACCGTTTGGATTGGACTTGCGTAGGTACAGGCGGCAGCTGGTATCGTGTCACTGCTGAAAACTTAATTTTGAGCCAGAAATCCATCCAGTGGGAGACAAGCAGCTGTGTGATCGAGCCCACCCCACACCTTCCCCAACTGATATCTTAAAATATCCCACCCCGTTATTCAAGCCTGCACGCTTCCTTCATTTACATAACATGTGCACGTGACCATGGAACAGAATCTGTTTAGACCCCGGTCTCCCTGGAGCTCACACCTGCGATGATGGAGCCTCCTGATCACTCCTTACAGCCCTTTGAGGTCATAAAATTGTGAGGAGAAACATATCTAGAGGCAGTGCAGGAGCATCAGGGGTCTCTGCCTTTGGGGGCCGGTGGAGAAGGGTTGAGCTGGGCTGGTTTCTTGGCACTGCCCCAGTGCTGTGCTGAGCCATATTGGAGCCTAAGGCAGAAGGAAAAATCAGTAATACGGATCCTGTCTTTATTTAAAATTGTGATGTTTTGTACAATGCGGATTTTGTGTTAATTTTGATGTTTTAAAACAGTTCATTATAACATTTATCTTCTGGAGTTTTTGGTACCGCCTTACATTTTGTGCCTGGAGCGAGGGCCTCGCTTGCCTCACCCTCGGTCTAGACTTGCCTGTGCGTCAAGTTTCTTAGCCTCTCTGAGCACGTTTCCTCGTTGATAAAATTTTAAAAAGTGGCCCCTCCACGGGTGTTGTGCAGCTCACGTACAGCATGTGGCCGCTGCGTGGGACCAGGCACGTGGGGCACACGAAAGGGTGGCTGTCCTGTTCGTATTGTCACTCAGCTTGGACATCTTGAGCTGGTCACCGAATCTTGCTGAGTGTCAGTTTGACTCAGCAGAATGGGAGTGGTGATCGCCAGCTCACAGGGTTAAGTGAGAGACTGTGGGTGAAGGTGCCTGGGCCTCTGGGGGGTGAGTTTTCCGCAATGGCTCAGGGGGCCTGGATTGCCTTGGCAAGCTTGCAGTCACCTGCTCTTCCTCTGGAGGTTAGCCATGTGCCTTGTGCACAGACACGCTTTTTTTTTTTAATTAATTTTTTTTTGGCTGTGTTGGGTCTTTGCTGCTGTGTGCGGGCTTTCTCTAGTTGCAGCGAGCGGGGGCTACTCTGGCACACGGGCTTCAATCGTTGTGGCCCGCGGGCTCCAGAGCACAGACAGGCTCAGTAGCTGTGGCACATGGGCCCAGTTGCTCCACAGCATGTGGGATCCTCCCGGGCCAGGGATCGAACCCATGTCCCCTGCATTGGCAGGCGGACTCCCAACCGCTGCACCACCAGGGAAGCCCCCAGACACACTTTTATAAACGCTGTTTGTGTTGCATGGAGACCCTGCGGAAGCATTTGAATCCGAGTAGAGATGTTTCTTGCCCAGCTTTATCGTGGAAGGGTGAAGGTCACCAGCCACCAGTTGTGATGGGCAAAGATTTTTATAGGTGAGCTTAATTTCGCTGCCCCAAACGGACTTTGGTTCCCGTTTGATATATCTAGTCCTAGGTCATGATCGTGATTTTCCTGAGCCTAATTCTAGTGAGTTTCTCTCAGCCGCTATCTAGCTTAAAGCAGCTTAGTCCCTCAGAGTCAGTCTCTGTCTCCCCACGTCACCCTCTGGGGCCCCTTCTCACCGCAGGTGGTCTCTGGGCTCCAGGAGAAGGTTGCAGTTACATCGGGGCATGGGGGAGAGTGGCCCCTTGCTGTCCTCTGATGGGTTTCCCACGACTGAGCCTCCTTTTTCTGTTTCCACTGCCTATTGTCCAGCCGGGTGTCACTGGGGTGAGCCACAGCTGGGGACCCGGCTCCTGCATCTGGTCCTGAGGTCCCCACCCCCTTGGGTCTCCACCAGGTCCCTGCTGGGCACCTGGGAACCTGCCCAGTCTGTGTGGAACAGCCCAGGCCCCCATACCTGCTGTATTGAGCAGTCCCTGTGCTACCAGCAGGAGGAAGGACAGACTCCCCCCGCCTTCTCCATCCCCCTCCACCTCCTGGGGGTTTTTCTTCCCGCACCGCCTCTCCTCCTCCAGGCACGGTGCAAAGGGCCAGGGGGCTCCCAGGCTCCTCTCTCCCGGTACCAGAAGAACTTTTTTCCACCTGCAGGGCAGGAATCTTTCTTAGGTTGTGTCTCCTGTCTTCTGGACATTGTGGCTTAGAGTAAAGCTCTTGATGTGTAAAGGGAATTTCAACATCTTTTTCTCTTAACTCCCCCATCCCTGGAGAAACCAGATGTACTCTGGCAAGGTGGGAAGGAAGCAGGGTGGGGAGCAAGCTGGGGAAATAGACTGGAAACTCCCTCTCCCCCCGCCCCATCTTCTGGGTCGCTGACCTCGGTTATGTGCACTGGGCTTCTTAGTACCTGAAAAAGACTGGAAAGGCTGTAGGGCCTGTTGGAGTTGCCAGTCTGGGGCTGGGAGGAAATGGAGAAAGAGCAGCTTTGAAGCTTTGGTGGTGGGGGGAGAGCAGAGCTGTCTGCCTACACACTACTGAGCCCAGCCCGGTAGACCAGTTTCACATGCATTAGTGTTTTCCGAACAGTCACCCTATTTCTGCCGCTGCTGCTTCATCGTCAGAACGACCCACTGTATGCTTGGCATTTTACTAAAAGCAGCAGGAAAAATACAGAAAAGTTCAAGTCATAATTGATGCTTCAGGGTCCTTGGGAATTGTCTGGAGAATATGATTAGCTCTTATGAAACCTAAAGCTATACACCCAGAGCCCTGGGTTTAGTTCACACTCCATGCGTGGAAGGTTAAGTGGCCAGTGAAGGCTTCTCAGAGGAGGTGGGACTTTAAGTAACATTAAGACTTGGCCACACAGACGTGAGATGAAAGAGAACTTCCCCTGGGAAGGAGCTCTTGAATTCCTAGAGACAGAAGGCTGCCCCAGGAGTGGCCTTTCGGGTCCCACCTGTGACTTGACCCTTCCTGGTGTTGTGCTTATCCGTTTTGTTGTCAAGGGTACCTGTAAACCCTGGTACAGGTAGTGTCATCTGTACAAAGGACAACAGGCACGGTCAGCTTTCTAAATGCCTGGTCTTTTCCCCCAGCTGAATGGAAATCAGAGGAATTCTCATCTAACCCTGTTATTCTTAGTTATCTGCACCTGGAAACTCATTTCAAACTTTCAGCTCAGGTAAATGGACCTTTAAGACACATCGGTGATTCTTAGGAGTTACGGCGGCATCCTTTGTATTGCTTTAACGTGCTATGACCCATAACCCTGAGCTCAGTGGGTCACAAACCAGTAGATGGCATGGGGTGGGGGGGCGGATGCTCAGCAAACTTAGCAGCAGATTGACAAGAAATGATCAGACAGGTGTGGCCACACCACTAGGGATGCCCCCTCACCGGTGTTGGCCACTAGCTCCGTGCAGACACTTGCACTGTTCCTGTGTAGATTCCGGGTAGGAAGGGCTCCCAGTTATTTTTCTTATGGTTAAGCTATCCGTGAAAAGAAATTACAGAAGAGCCTTTTGAAAGGTGAGGAGTAGGAAGTTATTTATTTGCTCAAGTGTCTTCCTAGCCCTGATGTGTGGGACGGGCTTTTGAATGTATGAAGTTTGAGAACTTCTGGAGTACCCACCTTCACCCCTGGGGTCCAAACACCAATCTGACCATTGTTTCTATCCCCAGATTCTCACATCTGTGGGAGACAACAGAAGCATCAGCTGAGGTGTGCAAGTTTCCCAAGAAACTGGTCTCAGAACAGCTGTCCCAAGTGTGGACATGAAAATGTCAGAGGTGTTTTGCTTTCTTAAAGCAGGTTGTCCAGCCGAGGCGGGCAGTCAGGGCTTTGGTTTCCGCTCTGCCACTTAGAGTCCCTGCGACCCCATAGCCTGGGGGTAGGGACACACGTGCTCACACACACACACACACACACACACAAGCATCACTTGATGTACTGTATCAGCGGAGAAAATGCTTCATAAATTATTTGTGGCTGTTACTCTTCCATTGTCTTTCTTAGAAGGCAAAAGGGTGTTTATTATAGTTCTCAATTAGGAACCCCTAATAAAGTCTCCTAAAGCAATAAAGGGTCCTTCCTTAGCTGAGATCTGATGGCGTTCCAGGAAAATGAGCAAGTGTGCTCTACAGAGCACCCCTGAGCAGGGCTAAGTGGTCGATGTCCTGTGGGAAAGGACCTTGATGCAAGTTAAAGCAAAGAGCCAGGGCAGAAAGACGGGGAAGGTAACACAGGTAGGAGAGGGTGACACAGGTGGGAATTCCTCTGATTTCCATTCAGCAGGTGGGAGAGCCTCAGACCCTGAGTCCTGGGGCGTGCAGGGTTCGCGTGGCCCATCTCCCTCTGCAGTGTCAGCTTTCCCCGCTAACGTGTGCTTACAAGTACTAGCAGCAGGGCCGCAGATGGGAGGTGCCCTGGGCCAGTGACGTGCGCGCGCACACACACACACACGTTCTGCTGGGAGCCGTAGGGACAGTTCTGCCCGGCCACATCTGTGGCCTGCCGGTGAGCCTCATGAACAGCGTGGATCAGAGGACCACAGTCGGTGTCACCAGTGGGTAACCGAATGACAGCCAGTATCAGGTTCCTGTTGTATATTTAGTCTCCTGCCTGTGAATATATTATGAATATTTAGAACCTTTTCAACATTAGTGTATCATGAATATTTACTGCCCAGCTGCCTGGGTATATTTAGCACCTCATGACTATCGGGTGTCTGTCCGTCCTTCCCCACCTCTCTGTGTTGGATGCACACATGCCCTCCTTCCTGAGTTTTTATCTCCACTTAGTCATCCATCCCCTTTGCTGTCCTTTCTGTAGACGCTGCTGCGAGCCTGTGCAAGCTGCTCTCAGCTCTTCGCTCTTGGTCTGCTTGCAGCTCTGGGGCAGGCACAGCCTCAGCACCTCGTGGGTGCAGGGGCAGGTGCGGTGGCCATGAAGGCTCTGACCTGGGTCCCTTGAGTTCTCCTCACGGCTCTGCAGCCCACGTGGGAAATGCAGGGAGCTGCTCCGAAGCAGCGTCTGCACTGGCACCAGCTATTCTAACCTGGGTTTGATACCTAACTCCTAATCCCGAGGTTCCATCAGCTTGCCTGTTAATTATTCATCCTTTCTCCCTGACCTCCTCCGCAAGGAGTGGTAGCAGGAGCTTTCTTATGGGTCCGTCTGCGTGGAAGGTTCCTGACTTAGCAGCTGCAGTGCTAACTCTGCTGATGGAAGTGAGGAGAAGGAGGGTGGCGTTTGCTGGGGGGTCGACGTCTGAACCAGGCGGCCACGCCACTCCACCTGGTGGTTCATCCTCCGTGCCCTGGGGTCATTTCCATGGGGATAGACTCGGCCCTGTATATTTGCTAGGTGTCAGCTGCATGGTCCATTGGAAATCAGATCTTTAAATCATGGTGTATTAGCATTTCCAGTGTACTTTCAGGGTGTGAATGGGCTCTTAGTGTACGAACACAGAACATCTTGCAGATGTGCGCCACCTGCTTTCCGAGGCTTAGCTGGTATCATCTTGCTGCTGTGTGGCCTTCGCGAGCGAAGACGGGTCTGTGCGTCGAGGGGTTCTGGTAAGCAAGGCTTATCCGGTACCACGTTCTAGAGCTGAAGTCGTTGGGAGCGTTCCATGGGTATCCCGGGGTCTCTAGGTGGCAGAGGGACCATTGCAGACAGGACTCGGCCAGGCCAGCAAGCGGGGAGGGCCTGGAAGGTGGTGAACGCGGCGTGGGACGGGTCGTCCAGCCGCCTGGGGCCCCGACCAGGCTTGTGATTTGGCTCCGTCCTGGCAGGCTGCCCCCCTCGGGTGGCCCGAGGCCAGGTGCTGCATAACAGACAGACTCTCCCATCCAGCAAGCCAGAGGGCAGAACACGAGGCAGCTCGGTAACATTTGGGGGCGTATCCTTCCAAACTTTGTCCCTGCTGCTCCGAATACGCATACATACGTGTATGCACAGAAGTATATATTAATACAAAGAGGTAATGCCTACACTGTTTTCTGGGCTGCCTTTTCAAAATGAGTAGCTCTTTTCCACATGGTCGGATACGCTTCCTTAGCACCAGCTGTCATGGCTGCGAGGGATTCCATGGTCCGGGTGGCCCCCGCTTACTCACCAAGCCCTCTGTCGGATGGACGTTTCCTTAGGTCATTTTCAGTCTGTCACCGTTTAGCAGCACGACAGTGAAGGCCGTTGTCAGTGCTCTTTTGTATGTTGTCTGGTCGCTTCCTTTGACGTCCTGTCTCATAAGTAGATTTCCTGTCTATGTACAAGCCTCCTCCTTTGAGGTGTCCTGCCCAGAGTCTTTTTTTTTTTTTCCACACTAAAGTTTTTTTTCCCCACGAGATTTCATGGATCTTGGTCGACGGCATCGTCAGCATCTGTGCTATTCAGGATTTGCTCTGGTTAGTTTAAGGAGAAGAGGATTTAATGCAGGAAATTCAGGGATAACAGAATCATTGAAAGCTCAGCCCTGGGCCAGACCCGCAGGGGTGACCCCCAGAGCAACGCTGCAGAGCTGTCCCGCCGGGAGCTGCCTCCCACCCCAGACCCACCGCGTGGAGGGTCCCACCTGCTGCTCGGCGATCGTCGCGGAGCTGTGGCCGGTGGATCACCTGGGACCCCCATCACCACCCGTGGGAAAATCTGATGCCTCCGTGGTGGTGCCTGTTAGCAAAGAGGCACAGGAAACTCCACCTCGTGGGGAGCGTGGCCTGGATGGAGGCCGGGAAGTGTGGTCTTGCTTTTCTAGCTTCTAGCAGGCAGTGAGCAAGCCTGCAGGTGGGCTGAACTGTATCTCAGCCCTTCTCTCTTTCTTCTTAAAAAAATATTTTGTACTTTTTGTGTTCTATTTGATGCAGACGGGTGAAGTTCACAGAGTTTAGCCATGGGTTCTGTGGGCCTGGTCCCTGCCTTGCAGAATCAATCATTTGTCCTCTCCAGAGAAGGTCAAGGTCGTTTCCCTGATAAGGTTTTCATTTCAGTCCCCTTCTCTTCAGACCCCTTTTGACATGACCCCAGCCCCCTTCCTGCTCAGTCTTAGAAACCAGATTGGCAGCCTCTCCAGCCTGAGCTTCAAATAGGTAAAAAAAGAAACACTATATATCTGTCTCTATATATCAGTATCTATCTCAAGGTGAAGCCACATACGAATAGCGCCTGCAGACTTGCCTTCTATACAGACCATGTATTTGAAAATCAGGCCCCCTGAGGCCTGCCTGTGGGAAGCTGTGGGCTGGCTCTTTTCTCTCTGGGGGACCCTGGGTTCTGTTGCCCCTTCACACTGAGCAGCCCTGAGCTGTCAGGCGTGGGTAGGAAGCAGGAGTTAGCTTATGCTAAGTTAATAGCCAATTTTTTTTCATGACCCATAATTGACCAGCAGGTAGTTTATGAAACGTATTTCTCCCTGCCTCTTCCAACGGCCTTTATGTGTAATTAGTGTGAATTCAGGTGTTTGTATAGCTCCAAGCTCCCCCTCTGCGTGGTTTCTGTATTTTCAGTTGTTCCAGGAAAGCATTGCCGAGGAAGGATTCCAGAAAAGACTGTGTCCTTAGCAACCCAGAGCCGTGGTGGTGGGGGGGTGTTTGGGTGACAGCAGGGGGGCAACCCCAGCCTGGGGGTGCACGCTCTCCTGACCCTCAACAGGTTCTCTGGCCCTCATGGTGTGTGCTCCCCCTTTAGAGATGGACTGTTTAAAACAAGCCGGTGCTCCCCAGCTCGAAGCTCTGAGGGGGGTGGTAGGGGTGAGAAGGGGGCTCGGCCCCCTCCATCTCCAGGTGGGCCGACACAGCCCTTGGGACTAGTCCTTGGAGGGTCCAGCAGGTCATGCTTTCAGCGAGGCGCATCAAAGGAACCCATGTCTTTTAAAAAAGAGAAAGTAATCGTGATTTGCTGTATCCCAAGTGATGTGCCTTAGGTTTCCACAACACCTTCTTTCTGTGGTTTATATGTAACAGACATTTGCCTTTCTTTAATTTTAGGGGGTTATACATTGATTGTATATGATGAAGTAAACTGAAATAATTGTTTTACCAGCAACAGGTGTTTCTTTCCGTTTTTCTAAGCACGTACGATGAGATTCTGAATTTTGTGCATGTGGCATAGATACATTGGATAATCCAGGCTGCCTATTGCATAACCTCCCCCTCCCCGAATCTTGTGCTTTCAAATAGTTACTAAGCTGTGAGTATGTGTGCGATTAGATGAGTCCCTTTCCAGATTAGATGAGTCTCTTTCCAGCACAGAGAGCAGGTGATGTTGAGGCCACGCATCATTCTGGGTCTTTCATCTTCAGCATCTCCTTTTGTCCTTACGATCACCCTGTGCATTTTACAGATAAGGAGACTGAGGCCCAGAGAAGCCAAGTAGCTTGGCCAGGGCCCCTCAGCTAGTGAGCAACAGAGCTGTGGACCCACCTCCACCCCCTCGTCTCTCAGGAGATGATTTCCCCTTGAAAACAGACTGTTTGTTCCTTAGGTAACACGCCAGGTGCTGCCAGGACTGCTTTACCCCCACCCCCATTTTTATTCCCATTTTCTGGAGGAGCAAACTGAGGCACAGAGCGGTTATGAGACTTACCTAGACAGCCAGTCCACGGTGGAGCAGGGAATTGAACCCAGTGTCCTTTCCTTGTCGCCTGTTGAACTCTTCCTTGTCAACCTCTTGAACTGTTAATGTGGAAATGGTCTGGAAATGTCCTTATAACTGGCCCAGGGTTTCTCTTAGTGGGAGTGAACTTGGCAAGTTACTCCCCAGGGTGTGCACGAGGCCTGGGGCACGGGAGGGGCTCCTTGTTCCAGGCCACTTCCCCCCAGAGCTGCTTCCATGACACCCACGCGGGGCGGGAGTCTCTGGGGACCCTCCTCTTCCCTCCTGCATCCGCCGCCTGCAGCAGCTTCTGCAGGAAAGCAGAGGAGGGGAGGTGGCAGGTGGGGAGACAGCTGAGGGCATGGGCTGGGGGCTGGGCCGACCCAGTGGGCCTCGGGCTCACTTTCCTCCAGGGTTGTTGGGAGAAGCAAAGGCAGTCGTTTGTGTGGAAGTGGCAGGTATGCTGTAGCCAGTGGACAAGAGTGAGTTAAAAAGGATGTGTTATTATAATTAAGCCTTACTTACCTCTCTCTCTTTTTTAATGTTAGAACATTCCTAGTTAAAATTGAACAAGGCCTCGTGACTGGGAGCTCTGGGTGCAGAGCCTGACTCTCGCATTCTCCAGCCACGTGGCCTCTCAGCGCCTCTGTTTCCCATCTGGAAAATGGGATGGGACGAGCCCCTACCTCTGAGGGTCGTTGTGTGGACCAGCTGGGGTACTGTTGCCTGTAACGTGCCATCTGAGAGAATAAGAAGTGTAGTGTCGAGTGAGGGGGACGGGTTGGAGCCCCGGTGGGCTGAACATGGGCTGTGTTCGAGGCACTGTTGGGTGCTTAAGGAATACATGATCCCACTGGTTCTGGCAGCAACCTTAAAGAGTACAAACAATTATCCCTATTTGGAGGTGAGGAAACGAAAGCTCAGGAGGTGAAAGTGGCGTGTGTGCCTGTCCCCATCCGGGGACACCTAGGTGGGCAGAGAGGGAGGTGGTCACCTGAAGCCCCTGGGGGTGGGGGAGGGGGTCCGGAGCGACCGGTGCTGGGATCCTGCCTTGTCCCCAGGTCAGTGGTTGGCTGGCACACCAGGGTGGCTGCATCCTGAGTCTCTCGGGCTCCACGGGGCAATCCCAAGTGAACGGTTCACCATGTGCCGGCAGGATTAGCCAAGGGAGCAGATACTTCCCAAACATCCTCTGTTCTTGTTTCTCCCCAATTCCCAAATAAACACTTCCGCTGTAATATCAACATGACATTACAACAGTTCTTTGCTCTTCTCATGGATGTGTAGTCTTTTGTGTGAAGTTGCAGTTTAAGCTCTTCACTGTCAATCAAAGTGGAATTCCCATCTGAATTCAAGACACAACATCCAGGATGGTCTGCCATGGTGTTTGGTTTCTTAAAGGCTGTCAGTTCTCCCCTAAAGCCAGAGTTCCTGGTCTTTCTGAGTAGGAGTGTCCCTTTGTAACATTGGACAGTTAGGGAAACCTTCCACATGACAGCAGTTACATTTTTAATATATCAGTATATAAACAAAAAGACAGTATGAATTTTGAGGCTCATCTAGATGACATATTTTATTAATCACATCTACACTTATTTAAAAATAATAACCTACACAGGGAGATCCGCTCGGTGCTTTGTGACCACCTAGAGGGGTGGGATAGGGAGGGTGGGAGGGAGACGCAAGAGGGAGGAGATGTGGGGATATATGTATATGTACAGCTGATTCACTTTGTTATAAAGCAGAAACTAACACACCATTGTAAAGCAATTATACTCTAATAAAGATGTATAAAAAAAGTAAAGTAAAAATAATAACCTGCATATGTATGTGACATAATATTGATACCATTTCTATATAATGCTTCTTTATCAGGGATTCACAGGTAAAGAACTAAGGATCTGTGTTTGGAGATTTCATATTTGTAGCCTTTCAAAAAAGTGGATATGCCCTTTTGCAGTTTGCTTTTTCCTCCTGGGTACTTTGCTTGCAATTTCAGTAGGTTCCACCAGGGGGTGCTTCTGCAGTGGATGAAGCTTCACTCCAGCTATGAGACAAAGTGTAGTTTTCTACTCCCAAATGTTTTCTTTTTAGGACAAACATACCTTAATTAAAAGAAAACATATGAATTAAGAAAAAATGGTCTAAAAGAGGTAACCAAACATGAAGACAAATTTAAGAGATGTAATAGGCTGAATAATACCAAAATTCCAAGTACTAATTACTGCTTAGTTTTCTCTATTTCAGGATTTCAGAATTAATTAATTAACTAATTTATTTATTTATTGGTCATGCCACATGGCTTATGGGAGGGGTCCCCAACCCCCGGTACCAGTCTGAGGCCTGTTGGGAACCGGGACGCACAGCAGGAGGTGAGTGGCAGGCGAGCGAAACTTCATCTGCCGCTCCCCATCGCTCCCCATCTCTTGCATTACCGCCTGAACCATCCTCCCCCACCCCCCATCCGTGGAAAAATTGTTTTCCACGAAACCAGTCCCTGGTGCCAAAAAGGTTGGAGACCGCTGGCTTATGGCATCTTAGTTCCCTGACAAGGGATCGAACCTGGACCCTGGCAGTGAAAGCGCCAAGTCCTAACCACTGGACTGCCAGGAATCCCCAGGATTGATTTTTAAAAAGCAATCCCCAAGCGTCAGCCACTGCACTAACTTCCAAAGGGTCTGAAGTGTCACAGCCCAGGAGAGCTTTAGCATTAGAAGTACACAGGATGTCTTAACCACTTAGGGACCATGAGGCACCAGGACCCCACTTTTATACCTGGATCCTAACAGAAGGATCCAGGACTCTAGCAGGCACGTTGTTCCCTCAGCAGCCTGGTCTCACAGGCCACCGTGGCTTCTTATTCACCTGCGAGAGAGAGCTGCATGTCAAGCTAATTTGAATATGAAACACGGAGCCAAGAAAATCAGGCAAAAGTCCTCAGACAAACCTATCGTTTCATCCAGTAGTCCCACTGGTAGAAGTTCCCTGCTGTTTGTTCTTTTCAGTGTGCCTTCAGTACACATTATCAAGGTCCATGGAGCCCACAGTCTAAACAGCACTGAAATATAAGCATAAGTGCAATGAATGTGACGGGTGAGGGCAGCAGATCCTCTGGGGTGGGGTGCCTGGGGCCTGGGTCCTAGAGGCACTGGCCGAGCTTGCGCCAGTTTCCGTGGGGAGGGTCCAGGGAACCCTGTGGGGCTCACGGTGGGGCAGGGCCCACCGGCCCAGTGGACACAGGACGCACAGTGCTGAGCGTCCGTAATAGCTTTAGGGGCCCACAGAAATGTCTTAATTTCTTCTAAAATCAGAAGGAAAACATGAACTTTAGGTTCAAGAAAATGTTTTAGTATACAATAATATATTCATCTTTATACCAATGCAATTGTAAGACCTGGCCTCCAGGCATTGTCAAGCGTTATTTTCTTCTCCTTTGTTGGTCCACCTTGTCATTCAAGGGAGGCCAAGGAGGCGGAGGGTGATTGCCTGGGCTGTACCTTGGCCTGATATCAGCCTGCTTGAGGCTGCCGTCGCCTCACCTACCCTGCTGACTCAGGAGGTCTGGGTGGGACCGTACTTTGTGTTTAACAAGCTTTTGCGGGTGAATCTGCTGCGTGGCCAGGGTTGAGGGCCTTGGCCTTCACCTGAGCGTGTCTGGGCCACGGTTGGGCAGATCTGATTTCCAGGACCCGGGCTCCCACCTTCCTGCAGGAGGGAGGAGCCCAAACAGTTGTTGGGGAAGATTCCAGGTGTGCAGGGCTGGGCTGGCCTGCACCCCATCTGCTCTGAAGAGGCACAAACGCTCCTTTGTCCTCAGCCCCTCGGGCCTCCCGGTCTTCCTGGAATCATTCTTCCTTTTGGCTTCTCCATACCCAAGGTGCACATTTCCAGCTTCCTTCACCCAATTTATCAGCACACACTTGCTGCAGCCGAGTGCACGGCACTGGGATTGGGGCAGGACAGCTGACTGTGGGCCGGGCCTTCCCAGCATCAGCTGACAGGGCACAGACGTGTGCATAGCTTATCAGAAAGTAAACTGGATAAGTAAGGGCTCCTCCACAAGGTGCAAACCCAGTGGGGAGTTTTAAAAAATTCCTAACATTTTATTTTACTTATTTTTGCTATTTTATTTTATTTTTTATTGAGCTATAATTGACATTAGTTTCCAGTGTACAGCATAATGATTCAATATTTATATATAATGCAAAATGATCACAATAACTCTGGTTAACATCCGCTACCGTACACATTTACACAATTTTTTGTAATGAGAACTTTTAAGATCTACTCTCTTAGCACCTTTCAAATACGCACTACACTGATTTTTAAAAAACTGTATATACTGAGTTTTTGTTTAGTTTTGAACTCCACCCTTCAGGCACACTGAGAACAGGAGCGGGGGACAAGCAGCTCGGGGGCGGGGGGAGGGTGTGCAACCAGAAGGGGGTTCAGTCCCGGAAGCACTTTTGAGGTGCGGTAGACATAGCAGTGGATGGATCTAGAGGAGTGAAGGTCGTTGCTACAGGGAGCGACACCTCCAGTTGGGAGAAGGGTCTGGTGTGTGTGGGACAGGCTGTATCTGATGGGACAGGGCATGGGCTGTGTAGAGGGCTGTCGAGGGCGGAGGGGTTTAAAAGAGGAGGCTGCCGCGAGACCGAGGAGGAAAGCGCGGGCGCCCCTTAGTGGCCACAGCCCTGGGGGCCTGCAGGGGCGACCACTCACTCAGTGAAGGCTTTGGAACCAGCTGTGCTTGGCTGGGGGACATTGCAGAGACAGCGCCTACATGCGGAAGTGTTCACAATTCGCCTGTCTGCCCCTAAGATAGTCGGGAAATGCGACGGGGAAGCTTTTCCACCAATGACAGAATCAAAGATGGATTCCCGGGAAGGGTGCTGATGGGAAATGTACAGAACCTGCATGAAGATGGAGTTAATGCAACTCCCAGCTAGGATCTTGGTGGATAACCTATCAGATATTAAAACATATTATAAACTTATAATACTTTAAACATTTTGATTTGGGGCTGGTAATTGAAAGCATATCCATGGAGCAGACTAGAAAGTCTGGGAAATAAAAGTTAATAGATTTAGTTAATATTTAACCACTAGGAAAACCATCAGGTTTCTCACTCATGTCAAACCCCAAAATGTATTCCATGTGGATTGCAATTTTAAATGTAAAAATGAAGTCATTAAATTTACTTCAGTTGAGAATTTAAGAAATGATGGGATGAGGAACATCTTTCTACATGTGATACCAGAGGCAGAAGCCACAAGTCAAAATGGTTGTGTCTCACCAGGGGGAATCAAAACTTTAGTGTGCTAAAAGGAAAAAACCCCAAAACAAAATAAAAAGTCAGTTGATAAACTGAGAAAGAAAAACTCCTGCAACACGTATAGAAAAATACTCTTACATAAACAACTCTGATAACTGATATGAAGAACTCTTTTTGTGAATGAACTTGCCAATAGGAAAGTGGCTGAACGATGTGAATTCATTCACATAAGGAGAAATAAATGGCAGTAAACCTGAGAAAGTCGGTCGTAAAGTAATAAAATAGGTGCATATTAAAATTAGATACTATTTTTTGCCATCAAATTAGCAAAATTTGGGGTGTGTATCGTTTGTGTTTGTTTTCGTGAATGATGGTACTTGGTGCAAGTGGAGCCGTGTGGAAGATACAAGCTTTCTGTCAAGCAGTTTGGCAGTATGTCCCAAAACCCTTAAAAGAATTCACCCCTTCATCCTGGGGATTCCACTTCTAGGAAATTTTCCCAAGGACACAATTAAATCTGCAGTGAAAAGATTTCTGTGCAAGGATGTTCATCACAACATAAGTTACAAAGATGAGAACTTGGAAGCAATTTAAACACCCAATAATAGGGAGTGAGTCATTCATACGCCAAGTGTGGTTGAACCCTTAGGAACATTTCCGAAGGATGCTTAGTCACAAGGGCACTTCGTGATCTAGGGCTAAATGAAGTAGGCGGGAGGGATGGTGGGCCGGGGCTGGAGGGGGAGCCGGGGACCCGTGGGAAAGAGCTGGGGGGCCAAAGTGAAGATGGGAGATGTGTTGGGAGAATAGGCCGGTCTTCACTTTTTTCAGAGCAGATACTGGGTGCAAGGCACTGTCATTTAGGTGTGATTTGGAGAACAGGAAAGTTTGAACCAAAGGAAGGGGTGCTGACACTGGGCAGGCTCTCAGAGTAGTGGACCGGCTTTCTGCCCTGGGGTCTGGGGTCCACCTGGCCCCTCCAGAGGCTTTGCTTCCGGGACTGAACCCCCTTCTGGTTGCACACCCTCCCCCCGCCCCCGAGCTGCTTGTCCCCCGCTCCTGTTCT
The DNA here is from genome assembly GCF_963455315.2 of Globicephala melas. Lineage (NCBI taxonomy): Eukaryota > Metazoa > Chordata > Mammalia > Artiodactyla > Delphinidae > Globicephala > Globicephala melas. Next base: position 8,234,095 of record NC_083325.1, read on the forward strand.
CAGTGTGCCTGAAGGGTGGAGTTCAAAACTAAACAAAAACTCAGTATATACAATTTTTTAAAAATCAGAATATAAAAACTTTTAAAAGAGGGATTGTAGTCTATATAAAAACAAGTTTAGGGCTTCCCTGGTGGCGCAGTGGTTGAGAGTCCGCCTGCCGATGCAGGGGACACGGGTTCGTGCCCCGGTCCGGGAAGATCCCACATGCCACAGAGCGGCTGGGCCCGTGAGCCATGGCCGCTGAGCCTGCATGTCCGGAGCCTGTGCTCCGCAATGGGAGAGGCCACGACAGTGAGAGGCCCGCGTCCCCCCAACCAAAAAAAACAAAAACAAAACAAGTTTATATGTTATTTGTGTGTGTGTATAGGGAGAAGATTGAAAGAAAACATTGTTTTGGGTCAGCTCTGATAAAATTATGGGAGATTTAATATTTTTCTGTATTTTTTCTTATAATCAGCATCGATGACTTTTTTAAACAGCTTTATTGAGATGTAAGTGACGTATAATCTTCTGAACACACTTAAAGTGCACAATTTGATAAGTTTGGACATATTTATGTATCCGTGAAACCAATACCACAGTCGAGACAGTGAACATATCCATCACCCCCAGAAATGCCTCATGCCCTTTCTAATCTCTTCCCTCCATCCCCCTCCCTTCTCACTGGTCCACTCTCTGTCACTGTTACTCAATTTACATTCCCAAGAATTTTATATAAAAGGAATCACGCAGTAGATCCTCTCTTGTCTGGCCTCGTTCAGCCTGTAATTATTTTGTGATTCATCCATGTAGTTGCGTCAGTGGTTTATTCTTTGTTATTGCTGAGTAGTATCCCCTCGTATGGGTACAGCACAGTGTTCTTACAATCCATTGAATTACTGTTATAATTAGAATCCCCATTTTTCTAGGTGTATCCTAACATTAGATGATGTCGTGGGAGTTTGGGCTCCTGCCGTCCGGCCCTCTCTGGAAGTTTGGGGCAGTTTTCCAGGCCAGTGCCCTGGGTGAGCCCAGAAGGGACACCTGCTGTCATTCACCAAACAAAAGGCTCGGCCGCGCCTTTGAACACTTGCACTGTATTCGGTCAGTGTTTTGATTTGGGTTCCAAGGAGACGGAGAGCTGGTTAGTAGACATTAGGAAGATTTGCCTGTGTGCTTCCTCTCGGTCATAGAGTTGGAGAGAACTGTGTCGAAAGAGCTTGACCTCTGGGACTTCCCTGGCAGTCCAATGGTTAAGACTTCGCCTTCCAATGCAGGGGGTGTGGGTTTGATCCTGGTTGAGGAGCTAAGATCCCACATGCCTTGCAGCCAAAAAACCAACATGTAAAACAGAAGCAGTATTGTAACAAATTCAATAAACCTGATGACTGCCGGACACTGCGCCGGACCGGCCCTGGGAGCAGCCTTGGGCTAAGATTCATCCTTGCTTCTCTCTCAGGGGTCTAAATTACAGGGACGAGACTGTCAAGAACGGAACCAGGAGGAAGGGCAAGTGGCTGTGTCCCCCCCGCCCCCCGCAGGAGTGCTGACTGCCGGGCGCGTGCACCCAGGGCAGCCCGCCTCCCCCGCGGACCCTCCAGCTTGAGCAGAGTTGATGAGGGGCCTGTGGTTCCAGGGCCCTGAACTGGTGAGCTCCGGAACCCGATCCCCGGGAGGCGGGAGGCGGAGGAGGGGTCAAGACAGGGCTCCACCTCCACCCCGCGACTCCTGTTTTTAAAAAAATCTCTTTGGAAGCGGACGGTAACCAACAGCAGGTCTGCCTGGACCACGTCCGGCCCGTGTAATCGGAGAGCTACCGTGGGGTGGAGACGGCACCCAGCCTCTGTAACCCGACGTGGGAGGGGTGAGCCCGGAGCAGCCCCGCCGTTTTCTGGAAGCGCCTGCGGGCTTGGCCCCGGACCTTTTCAGTTGCTGTGGTCCCGCAGCGGTGGCGGAGGAGCTGCGTCAGGGCTGGAGTCCGTGAAGCGCCTGGGGACAGGCCGGGGTTGGGGGTGTGTGCCGGTGGGGCTGCCCGTCCTTAGCATCAGGGGTGGGCAGGACCCTGCTGGTTTCTTGGGACCCCCCTCCCTGTGTGCGCCTTTTCTGCGCGTTTTCACTGGTGGCGTCCACGTGCGCGTGGGTGTGATGCCCAGCACAGAGAGGGGCGCCGTCCCGCTGGAAACCTGGCTCTCGGACGCTTCCTGCCTGAGGTGGAGGTTCCGAGGCCGCCTTGAGTAAATGTCCGGGCTGCTGTTGGCACTGGCGGGGTTGCTGTGCGGTGCCGGAGGAGGTGGAGGAGGAGAATGACTTCCCAAGTGGAAGATCCGTTGGAAGAATTCCAGGACTGCAGGGCCCCCTGTTGGTTCTTGCCTCCTCCCATAGCGTATTTAATCCTGAAAACAGCCCTGCAGTAGGGTTTGTTATGTTTATTCTGATTCTCGTGAGGCTCAGAGTGTGTAAGTAACTTGCCCGACCACATACATTGGTTAAGGTCCTTCTTTTTTTCTTTTCTTTTCTAAGAGTCAGACAGATTTCATTTTATTTATTTTTATTTATTTATTTTATTGGCGTATAATTGCTTTACAATGTTGTGTTTCTGCTGTACAATGAAGTGAATCAGCTCTATGTATATATATATATATATATATATATATATATATATATATTCCCTCTCTCTTGGACCTCCCTCCCACCCCGCCCCCCCCATCCCACCCATCTAGGTCATCACAGAGCACCGAGCGGAGTTCCTGTGCTATACAGCAGGTTCCCACTAGCTAGCTATTTTACACATGGTAGTGTATTCATGTCAAATCTAATCTCCCAATTCATCCCACCCTCCCCTTCCCCCCGCTGTGTCCGCACTTCCATTCCCTATGTCTACGTCTCTATTCCTGCCCTGGAACTAGGTTCACCTGTACCATTTTTCTGGCTTCCACATACATGCGTTACTATACGATGTTTGTGTTTTTGCTGCTGCAGAGCGTGCTCTCCGTGACTCCTGGATGCCCAGACCTGCCCTCTGATGGGAGGTGTGGTCCTTAGTGACTAAGGGGCCCCCCACATCTGACCAGCATTCCTTGCATCTAAGCATGTCTGATACCTGCCCCTCCCCTCACTGCCCACAGGTTCCAGCCTTGAAACTCCCTGTTCCCCAAACCTCCCCAGAGGCTGCAGGCCTGTGTCCTCACTGCCCGTGGGCTGCCCACAGGTCGCTCTTCCCCCTCCCTCGCCTCCTGCGCAGAAGTAACTGTTCCGTGTTGCTTCCCCTCCGCGCTGTGTCGTACCCCCGCTACAGGTAGGGCGGAAACAGCCGACTCTGAGATTTCTTGATGGTGGAGACTCTGCCTGAGGTCCTGGGGATGTGGAAGAATAACGCAAAATAGGTGTTCAGGAGATGGTTTTGGAATTAGGTTGAGCTGAGCTTTTAGATGTAAATTCTCCCTTCTTTTCTGATCTCTCGTCTTTAAGGTTTGAGAACGTTGGCAATAGTGTGAGAATTTTCCACACTCCAAACGGGTCTCGATGGTAAACAGTAAGACAGGTTTAATTTTTAACTCCAGATTTTAACTCCATGGTTGTGTACCACGAGCATATGGCTGGACGTATCAAGACATCCATCCGTGGAGTTCAGAATCGGGGCTCGTCCCCACCAGTGTGATTTGTGGAAGTGATGAGAGGCCTCCCCGCCAGGCCGAGGACCCCTGGCCCTGAGCTGATGGGGTGCTCGTGGGCGCCTTGTGGCCTGTCTCCTGGCCCCTGCTTCTAGGCGCCTCAGAAATGAGTCAGAACATGTGCGCGTGGGCTTGTGCGGGTGGCAGGGAGCCCAGAATTAGCTCAGTTGCTTCAGCAGGGCTGCCGAGGGGAGGGAGCGGCCGTGCCAGTCGGGGGCGGGAGGCAGGCGGCCCCCAGCCGCCGCGGGGGGGCGGGGCATCACTCTCAGGAGCCATCACGGGCCTGGAGCGGGGACAAGCCTGTCTATGCCTGGCACACGCCCCGTTGCAGACGAGCAGTGGGTCGGAGCAGCAGATCTGTGCAAGCACAGCTGGTGTGAGCCTAGCGCCTGAGACAGAGTGGGGGCCGGACGGGCACGGCCAGGTCGCCCCTGAGGAGCAGGTGGCAGACAGGAGTGGGCATCACCATGCTCGCTGTTGACCTCCAGCCCAGAGCCTTTACCTGCCTGCAGCATACCTGGGCCACGTTGTACCCACCCCGCCCACCGCCTGACAGCATGGCCCCCTCCTCCATTTGTTGTTCTTTTACTCTTTGCAGACTGCCTTTTTGTTCGAAGGAATGAGCAGTTAGCATGGCTATTTCAATCAATTGCAAAACGCTGTGGTCTCCCTTGCCCCTTTCCCGCTCTCCCCAATGCCGGGCACAGGTGTGTCGTCCAGGACGCTGGTGGCTGTCACCAGAGGAAACACTCCCGTCGCCAGTTAGGGCCAAACAAGGGGCGGGGAGGGGCCTGGCACGTGTGTCACCACCGAATGAGTCAGCCAGCTGGGACAGTAAAACAGTTAAGCACACGTGTGTCAGTATTGTTCTCGAAAGAACATTTCTCCACTGTCACCTCTGCGGTTTTCCTGTTGCCATGTGAGACGCATGCGAGCAGAGCAATCGGTGTGCTTGGGGTTTCTGTGGGTTTAATCATGTGAACTGACGGTTTGGGGAAGAAAACAAAGCATGCACAGGTTTTCAGGGTGGCCCAGCTTTGAGGCTCAGCAGGTAATTTCTGCCTGGGAGTGCCGGCCTTGCCTTGGGCCCCAGCGCTTGGATTCAGGAGGCCACAGCGGGCCACCGGCACCCTGTCCCGCAGAGGCTCGGCGGCTCCCGTTCCTGCAGGTGCCTCCCCTTCTGGCCCTGGCATCGATCTGGGCATCCTCATGACGTTGAACACACCTGGACCTCGCACACTAAGGGGGCGGATGGTCATCTGTGGGAGTCTGAGAGCAGGGACTGCATCCTGTCAGCTTCGTCCATCAGTGCCTGACCTTGTGCTCTGCCCACGGAGGCCCAGGACCCTCAGTCAGTGCTTGTGGGCCGGCACCTGGGGCTGCGGGGGGCATCTGTGCAAAGTGTCCCATAGTCTGGAGGAACCTCCCCGTCTATAGAACCGTCTGTTTTTTTTTTCAAGGCACAGCTTGCACCCAGCAGTCTTATTTGGGCCCACCATTAACTGCGAGGTGGGCAGGGCCAGAATTAACATGCCCCTTTGAGCATTAGGGACGTGCCTGTGTAGGAAGCAGAAGCACAGGCACTGTGGGTCTCCCACCTCTCAGATAGGCACCCGGCCCAGGTGCCTGGCCTTGGGACAAGCCCCGCCTACCCCGCCCCGGCCCCACCCAGAGCTCTGGGTGTAAAAACCCCCTCGGCAAGCCCCGACCTGGGGGTCTTGGAGCACGAATAGTTCCAGAGTTTGGACAACTTCTGTATTTTCCAGAACCGGTAGCCGAGAAGAGCGAAGTAGTTTGCAGTAGGCTAAATGTTGGAAAAATTATTTGGGGAAGATTTTTTTTTTTTTAATCCCAATCCAGGTTTATAATGCCTGGCCAGCAACATCGGTGTGATATTCGTCCCATAGCTGCTCTGTGCGACCACAGCTACTGTGAGCCCAGCCTGCCTCAGGCCCGAGGGGTTAGACGTACACTGCCGTATCCTCCACTTCCTGGCAGCCATATGGGGTTGAAGACAACTTCTCAAGCTTTCTTGAAAAATAAACGGTTTCTTAGATTTTTCTGGTCCTTTGTGTCCAGCAAGCTCACTGGAACCTGAGTCCTGAACACCCCTTTTGTCCGAGAGGTAATTGCATGCACCCTCGAGCCGAGCAGTTGACCTGTCTCACCGGATTCAATCTTCCTGTTGATCCCGAGCGTAGGCGCAGTCATCAGCTGCACTTTGCAGAAAATCAAACGTGTGCACTGGGGACAGACCCCCGCCGGGGTCCCCCTGTAAACGGGCCCAGGCCCGATGGCCTCTAAGCCCGCACTCTGGCGGTGGGTGGGTGTGCGAGGGAAGCACACCTTAACCCTGACCCGTGTGGCTTCCAGGCTGCTCCTTGTTTGGGGAGAACGGTTGTCATGTGAGCCAGAGCTGACTCTGGTTCTGGGGTGTCCTCGGAGCAGTGGTTTGGGAAGCAAAGAACTACTCAGAATGCATCCTCAGAGAAAATGCTGCCCTGCGCTGTTCGCAAAAGGTGTGCGGTGTGTCCTGCCTGAGGGTGGTCCTGACCCGCAGCCTGTTGGCAAGAGGTCTCTGAAATCTGCTCCAGCAGGTGGAGCAGCTGCAGGAGGGGCTGGAGCCGCAGTGGGAGGTGGTGCCAGGCCGGTGGGGAGGGAACAGCATTCCCCCCTGCCCCCCGTGTGATGCTGGGGAGAAAGGACACGATGACAAGACGGGCTTACTGCTGAAGGGTGTTTTATTAAGCCCGGCGGGTTGAGAACCTGCACGGAATGCAGGCATTTTCTCCTTCAGGATTCAGTTACCCCTTTTGAAAGCCGCCAGAGCCCTGATACCCGTTCATTTTACTGTCGTTGTCCCTCAGCCATATCGCTGCCCCTTCGTCATGCCCGCTGATGGGCTTTGGACCTGGGGACAGGCTCTGTGGGTTTGCAGGTGGCTCGGGAACAGGATTCCTCTGACCAAAAGGGAAGCAGGGAAACGAGCAGCTCGCCAGGTGGCTGGGGGCGCCCTAGCAGGTGGAGCGTTCGGTGCCAGGTCCATGCTCCCCCGGGGGAAACCGGCTCAGCCTGGCATCAGATTGCAGGGGGCCTTTGCAGGTCAGAGCAGGAATATGCGGGAGGGAGGCGGCTTCCTCGTGCACGGCTGCTGTTTGCTCGTGTCACGCAGCCTGACAGCTCATTTCCTTTGCATCCGCAGGTTTCCTGAACAGTGGTTTGATGACAGTTGCCTGGGTCCAAATTGCATGGAAACATTCCGAACCTCCTGTAGGATCCTGTATCTAAGAATCATGACTGCTTTCTCAGACATTTAATAGGAATTCTTCCATACCTGCCCACCTCTTCTTATGAGCGGTAGCTCTTACATCACACAGCTGCTACATGTAAATCAGCAGACAATTGAACCAAATAAAGAAAATAACCTCATGAACAAGAAAGCCCCCCTTGAGAAGCCCAGGGAACCTAATGGGAATATTGTACGGGAAATGTAAGCATTTGCTACCGCCGTCTAGGGCTCTGGAAAATATGAATTTCGTGGCGTGCGCAGAAACCTTACACAGAAATTGCCTGACAGCCCTCCTCCACTCTCTTACGAAACTTTGCCGGAGAGTTCTCACAGGGTCTCTGAGGGAGCAGAGTTTCTGAAATGCTGATTCACTGTGTGAGGCTTAAAATGAGGACGTCTTTGTACAGCCCCTGCTATTAGCGTCTGCGTTATACTTTTAAAGATAGGGTTAGGGAAGTTTTGGGCAGTGAGCTTCCTCTGTGTAGACCTCTGAACCTTTAGGATTCTTCTGGCTGGTTCTGCAAATAGAGACTCAGTCCAGGCTGAGAGAAGACAGGTGAGGTGTAAATGCCATTCACTTCCGCACACATGGACTTGCAATGGAAATTGTGATGTTCAGGCCGCCTCTCAAGTGGATTCTGGACGTTGCTGCTCTCCTGAAGCGGTGCCGGGGTGTGGAGGGGCTGGAGGGAAGGTCCTTGCATCTGTGAGCCGCCTGACACCCAAGCCTCGGTCTGTTGTCCGGGGCAAATGGCAGCTTGTCCCAGGGAAGGGAGGGGGAGGCTCTTTCACGTAGTTATCTGCCTGGTAGACATTCACAGCGATAGGGTGAGTTTGAGTTCGGGTTTTCCTTTGGGCTGATAACATCTTCCTGTTCCCTGGCAAGCTGTTAGCGTGACAAGCCGTCCACAGGCTGTGGGTGGGAGAAACCGTGGCGTCGTATAGCTGGGTGCTTCCCCTGATCCAGATCCCCATTTGTAGCGAGGGGCGGGCATTTGCTAAGAAAATAACTGTTGTTGGAGGGTTGACTTGGTCCTGCATTTGCGAGAGTAACAGCGTGTGACCCGTTTGCTGCCCCACAGCTGAAGATTTGGAAGTGTCTAAATGAGACCCAATGCTTGAGGGCGACCTCGGAGCTCCCCAGGTCACACACTTGGGTTCCTCTGCCCTTGTGGCTGGTTTCCCAGATGAGATGGCCCGTCAGTCCACTGGTTACAGCTGCGAATGGGAAAGGAGCACTGCCAGCTCCTGCTCTGGCTGTGGCTGAGCTCAACCAGAAGAACTATGGAAGGAGGTCCTTTTATTCCAGCCTTCCAAACCGCAGGTCTCTACTTGGTGTCAGAGATGAGAACCGGCCTCATGTTCCCATGGGTTTATCTGAAAGTACATTTTACTCGTGATGCCTTGCCGGATTTGCACAGGTGTTTAACAGGTGTCAAAGCATCCGCGTTTTCTGCTCCAAGAAAAGCTCCATCATCAGTCTTTTTTTATGTGGTCTTAGGGTAGGTAGTTCATTTTGCAGTTTCTTCCATACAGCAGCCAGAGTCAGAATATAATCAGACTTCCAACCCCAGCCACAGTGGGATCGTAATTGCTGGATTTCCTCTTTTTCCAACAATTTTGATACAGGGCAAAATATATGAAGCAACTGTTTTCAGGAATGGAACAATGTTCAGTGGTCTGTGATCCAAATGGAAGCGTGTGAGGCACGTTCCACATCCATCCTGGCTTTCTGTGGGGGAGTGCCTTCAAAACCAACACACAGGGCTTCCCTGGTGGTGCAGTGGTTGAGAGTCCGCCTGCCGATGCAGGGGACACGGGTTCGTGCCCCGGTCTGGGAAGATCCCACATGCCGCAGAGCGGCTGCGCCCGTGAGCCATGGCCGCTGAGCCTGCGTGTCCGGAGCCTGTGCTCCATAATGGGAGAGGCCACAGCAGTGAGAGGCCTGTGTACCGCAAAAAAACAAAACAAAAAACCAAGACACAGGGGAGCAGAGACCAACAGAGAGATGGGCAGAGGAAACAGAGGTCAGAATTTGGGGGTGCTGAGGCATCCGGAATTTGTGGGGCACAGTGTACTGGAGACGAAGCTTCTGAAATCTTCAAAGTGGTCGCCTAGTCTTGCATAATACTAAGTTGTGTTTACACAGGACAGGGCTCCTTGAGGCTCAGAAAAGAACAACTACTAAGGAGCAAGTAGTGAGCTAGAACAAAGATTCTGGAGGTCACACAGTGCTGAGAGACAGAGCTCTAACCTGCCAGAGTGAGGAGCTCTTACTGAACAACTGAGGCCACAGAAAGGCCACACCTTAGGAATAGGGTTTCTTTAATCTGGAGTAAGGACCACGCTAAACCCACAATAACAAGACCTAAAAACAAGCCTCATCAGGATCAGGATGATATGCCAGTCAACTAACTGTCTGCCAGAATCAAACTCAACACTATTTAAACGAAGTGTTATCTACAATGTCCAGCATGCAATAAAAACATCACTATACACGTAAACAGTGTGACCAGGAACAAAGAGAAAAAGGTCACTAGATACACCCCCATAGAAACATAATGAGCACGCAGATGGGAATTTCAGTAGAGAAATGGAAATTTAAGAAACAATCAAACAGAAATTCTACAACTGAAAAATACAGTATCTGAAATGAAAAATTCACTAGATGATTCAACAGCAGTTTGGGCACTATAGAAGAAAGTATCAATGAACGTGAAGGTCAATAGAAACCATTCAAGCTGAAGCACAGAGTAAAAAAAAAAATTGAAAAAAAATGACCAGAGCCTCAATGTCATGTGAGAGATAATATCGAGTAGTCTAACGTCTGTGTAATTGGAGTTCTAGAAGGAGAAAGATTGGGCCAGAAAAGCATTTGAGGAAATTTCCTCAAATTTGATGAAAAAAATCTCAACATACAGATGTTAGAATTTCAAGTAACCCAAGCAGGGTAAACCCAGAGAAAACCACACCTAGGCTCACCGGAATTAGATTGCTGAAAACAAAAGATGAAAAGCAGCCGGAAGAAAAGAGATACACAGTTGACCCTTAAACAATGTGAACTTGAACTGTGTGTGTCCATTTATACACTGATATTTTTAAATAGTAACTACTACGTACGTGGCCCGTGGCTGGTTGAATCCGTGGATACAGAGGAGCCATGGCTATGGAAGGCTGACTCTAAGTTATACACAGATGAACCCCCACGTTGTTCAGGGGTCAACTGTGTTACATATAGGGTGACACAAACAAGGATATAGTTGACTTCTTACCAAAAGCAATGCAAACTAGAAGACGTGGAATGCCATCTTTAAAGTTCTGGAAAAAAAATTATCTTTCAAAAATAAATATGAAACAAAGACATTTTCAGATTGACAAGAGTTGAGAGAAATTGTTCCCTGCAGACTTACAGTGCAGGAGTCATTAAAGGAAAGTCTTCAGCCTGGAAGGAAATGCCACCAGATGGAATATAGATGCATATAAAGGAATGAAAAGTGCCAGAAATGGGAACTATGTGGTAAATATAAAAGAATTTGTTTTCCCAGTTTAAAATTTCTTTAAAAGACAATTGATGGTTTACTCTATGACATAAATCACAGAAAGATCCTTTTTGACCCACCTCCTAGACAAATGGAAATAAAAACAAAAATAAACAAATGGGACCTAATGAAACTTCAAAGCTTTTGCATAGCAAAGGAAACCATAAACAAGACGAAAAGACAATGCTCAGAATGGGAGAAAATATTTGCCAATGAAGCAACTGACAAAGGATTAATCTCCAAAATTTACAAGCAGCTCATGGAGCTCAATATCAAAAAAACAAACAACCCAATCCAAAAATGGGCAGAAGACCTAAATAGACATTTCTCCAAAGAAAATATACAGATTGCCAACAAACACATGAAAGGATGCTCAACATCTAATTATTAGAGAAATGCAAATCAAAACTACAATGAGGTATCACCACACACCCTTCAGAATGGCCATCATCAAAAAATCTATAAACAATAAATGCTGGAGTGGGTGTGGAGAAAAGGGAACCGTCTTGCACTGTTGGTGGGAATGTAAATTGATACAGCCACTATGGAGAACAGTATGGAGGTTCCTTAAAAAACTACAAATAGAACTACCATATGACCCAGCAATCCCACTACTGGGCATATACCCTGAGAAAACCATAATTCAAAAAGAGTCATGTACCACAGTGTTCACTGAAGCTTAATTTACAATAGCCAGGACATGGAAGCAACCTAAGCGTCCATCAACAGATGAAAGGATAAAGAAGATATGGCACATATATACAGTGGAATATTACTCAGCCATAACAAGAAATGAAATTGGGCTTCCCTGGTGGCGCAGTGGTTGAGAGTCCGCCTGCCGATGCAAGGGACACGGGTTTGTGCCCCGGTCCAGGAAGACCCCACATGCCGCGGGGCGGCTGGGCCCGTGAGCCATGGCCGCTGAGCCTGCGCGTCCGGAGCCTGTGCTCCGCAACGGGAGAGGCCACAACAGTGAGAGGCCTGCATACCGCAAAAAAAAAAAAAAAAAAGAAATGAAATTGAGTTATTTGTAATGAGGTGGATGGGCCTAGAGTCTGTCATATAGAGTGAAGTAAGTCAGAAAGAGAAAAACAAATACCGTATGCTAATACATATATATGGAATCTAAGAAAAAAAATGGTTCTGCAGAACCTAGGGGCAGGACAGGAATAAAGACACAGACGTAGAGAATGGACTTGAGGACATGGAGAGGGGGAAGGGTAAGCTGGGACGAAGTGAGAGAGTGGCATGGACATATATACACTACCAAATGTAAAACAGATAGCTAGTGGGAAGCAGCTGCATAGTACAGGGAGATCAGCTCAGTGCCTTGTGACCACCTAGAGGGGTGGGATAGGGAGGGTGGGAGGGAGACGCAAGAGGAAGGGGATATGGGGATATATGTATATGTATTGCTGATTCACTTTGTTATACGGCAGAAACTAACACAACATTGTAAAGCAATTATACTCCAATAAAGATGTTAAAAAAAAAGACAATTGATGGCTTAAAGCAAAAATAATAGCAGTTTTACTGAGGAGTTTCTAAGACATGTAACAGTAAAAAGTATCACAAAAAAGAAGAGGAGGGTAAATGAAAGAATACAGACAAGGAATAGAGAAAAACCAGTAAAAACAAAAGTTGGTTCTATAAAAGATGAGTGAAATTGATAAACTCCTAAGAAGAATATTCAAGAAAAACAAGAGGGAACCAAATTGCCAATATCAGGAATGAAAGAGGGCCTATTACTATACATCTTACAGACATTAAGAGGTTAGTAATGGAGTATTAAGAACTACTTTATGTCAATAAGTTCAGAAAAAAATTAGATGAAATGGACATAAATTCCTTGGAAGACCCAAATTATCAAAATTAACACAAGAAGAAAGTGACAATCTGAATAGCCCTGAATTTTAGTTTTTAAAAGAATAAAATTTGTAATTTAAAACTTGCCCGCAAAGAAAACTCCAGGCCAAATGGCTACAGTGGTGAATTTTAGAAAACACTTAAGGACGAGGTAGCACTAGTCTTATACAAATTCTTTCGTAGAGGAAGAGGAAAGAGGAAAGACTTCCCAAATTTATGAGACCAGCATAACCATGATTTAGAAAAAGGAAAAGAAGTTATAGATCAGTATTTCTCATGAGCATAGGGACACAAAATATAACAAAATACTAGCACGTTGAATACAGCAATATTTAAAAAGAATAACACCTCGTGACCAAATGGGGTTTATCCCAGGAACGCAAGGTTGGTTTAACATGTGAAACTCGAGTGTAATTCACCACATTAACTGAATAAAAAAGAAATATTACCTGTTTATTAGATGCAGAAAAAAAAGCTTTTGACAAGTCTCACAGCCTATTTATCATTAAAAACTCTCAGCAAACTCAGAATAAAAGGAAAATTCCACAGTCTCTTAAAGGACAGCTTCCAGAAACCCACAGCTAAAGTCATTTTAAACTGTGAAGCATGGAATGTTTGCCCCTTGATCAGGAAGAAGCCAAGGGAGCCTGCTTACAACACTGTGCAGCCCAGCCCTGGAAGTCCAGTCAGTGCAAAAGGGCAGCAAGAAGAAATAAAAGGCGAGAAGGTTGGATGGAAAGGAAGAAGTGAAATGATAATAAAAGGCGAGAAGGTTGGATGGAAAGGAAGAAGTGAAATGATAATAAAAGGCGAGAAGGTTGGATGGAAAGGAAGAAGTGAAATGATAATAAAAGGCGAGAAGGTTGGATGGAAAGGAAGAAGTGAAATGATAATAAAAGGCGAGAAGGTTGGATGGAAAGGAAGAAGTGAAATGATAATAAAAGGCGAGAAGGTTGGATGGAAAGGAAGAAGTGAAATGATAATAAAAGGCGAGAAGGTTGGATGGAAAGGAAGAAGTGAAATGATAATAAAAGGCGAGAAGGTTGGATGGAAAGGAAGAAGTGAAATTATCTTTGTTTGCAGAAGGCGTAATTCTCAGTAATCTATGCAAATGCTACTAGAACTAATACGTGAATTTAGCAAAGTCATAGGATACATGGTGAAGGTGCAAAAATTAATATTTGTGTATACTAGCAAGATTAATTGGAAAATGAAACTTAGATGTATGTCATATTGTGCCAGCCCTCTGCTTGGAACCTGCCGATGGCTTTTTACTTCCCTCAGAATAAAATTCAAAGTCTTGTCCATGTGCTACAAGGCCCTCCTTGCTGTGTCCCCTACTCCCCACCCAGCACCCGGCATGGCTCTGATCTCTTGATCTCCCCTTGATCCCTCTGCTTTGAGTTTGCTCCCCCCCCCCCGCCCCGGTGCCTGCAGACTCTTCCCCTCCACATCCCCATGGCTCACCCCCTCACTTCCTTCAGGTCTCCGCTCAACTGTCAGCTCCTCGGAGAAGGCCTTCTCATCACCTGATATAAAATAGCACTTCCTTTACTGCACTTTGGGTTTTAAAGCCCTCACCTCCACCGGCATATTGGATACCTGTTTGTTTATTGTCTCTCTCCCCCTTAGAACACGAGAACAAGGACGCAGTCTTTTGTGGTTGTTCACGGCTGAATCTGCAACGCCTACCACAGTGCCTGGAACTTAGCGGCAGTCAGTAAATATTTGTTTTGTGAATGATTGAGAACAAAATGTAGTGCTGACAAGGACAAGGCCTGGGGGGCCGCCATACTGAAATGACAGTGGTTGGTACGGTAGGCCCCTGAGTTCACCTTGATCTTATTTGAGAACCTGTGTAATTTTACTGTGAAAGCAACATTTCCATTCAAAATTGTGATGTCGTGCGGAGTCCTGAAGCAGGACAGGGTGCATCGGTAGGGCACCTCTTGTTTGCATGGCAACCCCTCATTTGCAGGGTGCTTTCCTGGGCATTGCCACACCGGATGACACAGGGCCCGGTGATATAGTGGATAGCATGGGGAGATAGATTCATTTACCTGCCTACGGCCGTGCAGACAGACTGAAGCCAGGAGTCTGGATTTCAATCCCACGTTCCTTACCACTGTGTCCCATGATGGGAATCAGGCCCTCTAACAAGAGTTGTCGCGTGGTCATTTGTGGACGAGGCTGCCCCTGGGGTCTGATCTTCACGAGGATACGTGTTCTGCTATTTCGGTTCTGTGCATGTGAGGCAGCAGGTGGAGGAAAAGAATTCTCCAGATTTTCGAGGTCTTTTGGAGGCAGGATCTGTGGGAAGAGAGACCAGGGCCAGCCCGACATCAGTCAGGCCTCAGATGTTTTCATTGTGTAAAAAGGCACAGGAAGGGCCCTGCTGATCCTGGGGTGGAGTGAGGGTCCCACAGACCCTCCCGAGGGCTCTGGAATGTGGGTTGGCTTCAGCTGCAAAGAGGAGAGGCCTGGAGGGGCCTGTGGATGTGAGCAAGTCCACTGGGGCCCCACTCTTGTCACATATGCCACCTTGAGCTGTGGGAGAGGGGCAGTGGGGAGAAATAAAAGTGGCCTTTTTCTGCTCTGATTGAAATTTGTGTCAGTAAACACAGCAGATGAAAGACTGGGCATCCATGTGCCGTATCCCACTGTATCCTCAAAATGGACCAGAAAAATGCCTTCTCCACCTTCCCAGATGAAGAGGCAGGCAGAAAACGATCTTGTGGGTTTCCCAAGGTTATTCCCATGGTAGGTGGCACGTCTGGGGCAAGGACCCAGGTCTTGGGCTAGAGCTCCAAGTCAGGTGCTATCCGGGGGACTTCCCTGGTGGTCCGGCGGTTAAGACTCCGTGCTTCCGCTGCAGGGGGCACAGGTTCCATCCCTGGTCGGGGAACTAGTAATAATAAAAAAAAAATGCTCTCCGGGAAGGCTCCTGCCAAGAGGCCTCGTGTGTTGAACAAATCTCCACGGGGAGTGAGCGGGACAGAGAGCAGTGTATGGCGACTGTAATACTGTAATCACGCAGGGGGTGGCTTCCCGTGGACTGTTCTCAAGAAAAGCATGAATGAGGGGGGACCTAAGTGAGGACAGGGCTAAAACGATCTCCGGCGGGTGCGTGTGAAGGAGTGGGTACGTCAGTTCATCCTCTTCTGCATTTGGTACCTGCCTTCTCGGTGGCCCCTCACTTTGTGTAACTCTCTCTCTCGGGGATCGTTTTACGCGTCCTCACTGGGTTTGAGGCTTTGGCTCCACCGCGAAGCTACCGGGAGCTCAGGGTATCGTTGGCAGTGGGATGAGGGTGGCTCCGGGGACTCTGTTTTGCAGATGTCGTTCCGGGCGCCAGAGATCAGACAAGGCAGCGCCCCCCTGGACAGAGGGCCGGGAGAGCAGGACTGATGGTTGCAGCAGCATTTCTAATCTCAGGACCGCACGCCTGTGTGTGTGCGCCTAGGGATAATGCCGGAAGAATGGTTTTTTTTCCTAACTCAGTGACCTATCAGAAATAAAACTTACTGCTAAGATCCACTTGCAGAACAATTACAGGGTGAGGCATGTTAAGAAGCCTTAGTTCATTCTCAGCATTCGGAGTTAATGAGAATGCAAATGTTTTTCATCATGGTATATCGTTGCTTTAGAAAAAAAAAAACCTGTCCCTTGATTTAAGTGTTCGCAGTGGTTTAAACTTATCTCTTGTCTGTGTGCCTGTGAGCTGTGGCCTCTTCCCGCAGGTGGAATTGTTTGACACAGTGAAGCCCGAGGACTCCTTTATTTTTTTCCTAGATGGGATTTTTAAAAAATAGGGGGGTAAACAAAAGGGATTTATAATCAGGGAATTCTGAACATGGTGTGGCCCAAGGTGGGCATTTGGCGGGTTCAGGAAAGCTGGTCCCTCAGCTGCCCGATGGTGGCCAGGTGCCCTTGGCCGCAGCACTAACTGCTCCTTTGTCCTGACACTGGGTCTGCAGGGCCTGGGGTGGGTGAGGCAGGCGTGAGCGCCTCTGCTCCAGGCCACCTGGACTCAGGGTGGATTCAGGGTGCTGGCTCTGCCAGTCTCCACGAGGGCCAGGGGCACAGAGGGAAGGGCGCTCACTTGGCTTCCTAAGGGAGCCCACCGCTAGGCTGTCTCTTCTGTGATTCAGGACTTGAAGTAGAGACAGAAGGATTCCTTGCAGATTGGGGGCCCTGTGGTCTGATGTGTGGTCCCATCACACAGATGAGCATCCCGGGTGAGATGCTCAGTGGAGGCGACATCGGCCTGTGGCCCCCTGCGCCGCTATGTCAGGACCCCCAGGCCACCTGTGCTGGTCCCCCTGGGATGTCTGCTGTGCCCCCAGGGCTCTGGGCTCAGGAGAGAGGGAGCCCTGGGATGGTGCTTTCACCCGTGCCCTCTGTGCCGTATGTATAGGATCAGGGCTCCCCGAGCGCTGGGGATGAGCAGACCTTTGGTGGGAAGGGTGCTTCCTGTCGCTTGCGGGAACCCAAACTGGAAATCCTTTTGCATGGTGCTGGCGACATTCCCGCTGCAGCAGAGGCTCCGGGACCTCATGAGGCCCCAAACGGTCACTGTTTATTAGCCTTTCCCTGGCCAGGTCCTGTGCCAGCCTAGCTTCATTTAGTTCTCAGCAGCCCTGCAAAGAGGTATGGTCCCATTTCACAGATGAGGGAGTGAAGAGAGACCACGAGGGGTCACAGGACTTGCCCTAGGTCACCTTGCTCTAAGTAGCAGAGCCCCTTGCTTTGAACACCCTTCCCCCTGCCCTTTACCTCTTTATTATTTTTTTTAATTTTTATTTATTTATTTAGGCCGCACCGGGTCTTAGTTGCATCATGCGGGATCTTTTTTTTTTTTTTTTTGGAGTTGCAGCATGCGGACTTCTTAGTTAATGCACATGGGATCTAGTTCCCTGACCAGGGATCGAACCTGGGCCCCCTGCATTGGGAGCGTGGAGTCTTACCCACTGGACACACCAGGGAAGTCCCTACCCCCTTTACTTGTTGAATCACTTCCTGTGCTAAGGAAGCGGGGGGTGCTCAGTCTTCCTTTTGGTGGAACTTAATTCATCCTCTGACTGCCACCATCACTGAAGGTGGAGGTGGAGGACCTGATCCTTCTCAGATGAGGAGGTGCTGTGTGGGCAGCCACCACCGGCCCTGAACCCAGGCCGTCTCTGGTCATTCCCTGTGGCTGGTTTGCTCTGCCCCATGAGGCTTCAGGAAGAGGCTCAGATCTCCCCCTGACTGGCCTTGTGCCCTCACATCATTTTGGGACGCAGATCAGGATGGGACGGCTCTGCGTGGTCCTCTTGGGAGGCCTGCCCTCCTCTGCTTTATGAAACAGCCCACCTTCCCCGCCCTGTACACCTGCGCAGTTGACAGTCCCTGAGCCCCACCAATGCCTTTTTTTTTTTTTTTTGCGGTACGTGGGCCTCTCACTGTTGCGGCCTCTCCTGTTGCGGAGCACAGGCTCGGGACACGCAGGCTCAGCGGCCATGGCTCACGGGCCCAGCCGCTCCGCGGCATGTGGGATCTTCCCGGACCAGGGCACGAACCTGCGTCCCCTGCATCGGCAGGCGGACTCTCAACCACTGCGCCACCAGGGAAGCCCTCACCTCTGCCATTTTTTCTCTCCTGCTCCTCAGCCCCCTTTGGAAAGCTGGGAGCGGGTGGGGGGCCACTGGGGGAATCATTGCTGGGCAGGTTTAGTAACCTGGTTCTGGCCGCAGGGGCCACCAGGGCACCCACACGTGGAGCCTCTAGTCCCTCCCCCTCACTCCCATTGGGCCAAGATTTCCCAAACACACATCCGGGGGTCTCACCCTCAGGCCCTCCATTATCAGGCAGCACCAGCCTTTCAGCCTTTTTCCCCTCATTTCCTCCTTAGCCACGTTTTTCCCTCCAGTCCGTTGGGGCCAGTCTGTCTGCTGATGCCTTGCCTGCGCTCAGGGGCATCCCCTCCTGCAAGGCCACCCGCCCTGTCCCTTCACCTGGACGTCCCCTCCCTCCCTGCCCTGCAGAGCTTGGCTGCGGTCCCCGCATCACAGCATCCTCCCCGGGCCTCCAAACCCAGAGTGTTGGCAGCCACTGGACCGTCCATTTGGCACCTGCCCACGTTCTGCCTTAGGGATGTGATTTCCTTCTCGTGTGGACTCGTGTAACTTACCATGTCTGTCCGACTCGCTCGCGAAACTACCAAGGTTATGTGAGGACTCTTGTCCTGTAGATTTTTGTCATTTTTAGGTGCTGATTACATATTTGAAGATTTTTTTAAGTTGAAGTGAAGTTATTTACAATATCGTGTCAGTTTCAGGAGTAGAGCATTCGGCAGAGTGATCCAGCATTTTGCAGATTGTATTCCGTGATGGGTTATTACAATAGATTGCGTGTAATTCCCTGGGCTATGTAGTAAATCCTTGTTGCTTATGAAATATTTTTCAATGTGAAAGAAAGGATTAATGGCTTGAGGTTACGTGACTTTGTCTCATCCCTCTGTGTTGCCCGGTGGCCAGTGATGGACCCTCGGCCACTTCTTGCCACTGGACCATCAGGCTGTGTGGGGAAGAGTGGCCAGGTGGCCTTTTGCTAGGACTGGGATCTGGGTGGAGTGGGCTGGCTCCCGTGGCAGCAGGTGACTGTCATGTTCAGGGGCTGCCACCTCTCCTGCCCACAAGGCCCCTCCCGCTGAGCTTGGGGGGGGTCAGAGCGGTGCTTCCAGCATCTTGGCCTTGTGGAGGCCTGGCAGTCGTGAATTGACTGGGGCCTTTGTAGTCACCACAGAGGAGCCTGTTCATCGTGCCTCCTCTCTGGATTTCAGCCTCTGTCTTCCTCTTTTTGGAAAAACACACCCTTTCTGGCAGAAACTGATGCATCCTTCTACTTAAGAAAAAAACAGGTGGTCTCGTGGGAATGGGCCTGGGCTGCCCCCGTGTTACCTGAGCACAGTGGCGGTGTTTCCGTTGCCCTTGGCCTTTTCGGTCCGCCGTGACAGGCTACGAGCCCTCCGTCCACGCATCCTTGAAGGCTCCGTGCTGTGTTGCCCTAGCCCCAGAGTGCACCCGCTCTGGCGGGGTAAGAGGGCTCAAGGTGTGCCCTGCCTGACCGAGAGCCGGGACGGCTGGCTGGCCATTCTGGACCCCCCTTTCCTAAACGTGGTGACGTTTGTCACCTGGTCCCACGTCGGCACTCATCAGGTGACGCCGTGCTCTGATGCTTGTACTGTGGGCATGTCCTCTCTGCCCCTGACCTTAGGGAAGTGAGGACTCTGATCTCCCTCAGACCCGCATGTTGCCTACCACGTTGACTTGCTCATGGCCCTTTAAATGAGCACTGACTGTTGACTGTTGTTTCTTTTTGGTGTGGAGAAAAAAGCAGTAAAACTCCAACAACCAGCAGTAAAACTCCACATTCCAGCCAATGACCAGCGGAGAGTTTTCCTTCAGCTGATCCCATAGTCTTTGTATCTGGATCTAAACCCTCAGGCAATCAACTATTGATCAGTTACACGTGGATTCACTGTTCCGGGCTTGTAGGTGACAAACAGTAAATTTCACGTCAGCCTCCCCAGCTGCTCAGCAGGCTTTGGGGCCCCCTGACCCACCCCATTGATGATGAAAGCTTGGGGGGGGGGCTGTGATTTTAATGGAACCTCAGCAAGCTTCAGTGAGGGAAGAAAGCTGGCTGAAGGAACCCTCACAGTGGGCTCCACAGTTTGGTGATCATCTGGAACTCCTCTCTCCCCTCGAGGGCAGGGTGTTCTCCACCTCTGTTCCCAGTGCTGCGCTGAGCACATACATGCCGGAGTCCACTGATGTTTGCTGGCACAAGGGTGGCACAAAGTTAGCGTGCCGTCCTGAGTTGCCTTGTAGCTCAAAAGTCTGTGGCAAGCTGAGCACAGGATTGCTCTGCACCCCTCCTCTCTTATTTTTATGAGAATGGTAAGGAAAAGCAATAGGTGAGGCTTAACTGTATCTCCCAAGTTAGGCTTTTTTTTTTTTTTTGCAGTACGTGGGCCTCTCACTGTTGTGGCCTCTCCCGTTGCGGAGCACAGGCTCCGGATGCACAGACTCAGTGGCCATGGCTCACGGGCCCAGCCGCTCCGCGGCACGTGGGATCTTCCCAGACCGGGGCACGAACCCGTGTCCCCTGCATCGGCAGGCGGACTTTCAACCACTGCGCCACCAGGGAAGCCCCCAAGTTAGGCTTTTGAAGAATTATAGGTCAATTTTTCTTTTTTTCATTGGGTTACATGGAGCATCCCTACTTTAGGAGTTAAACGTGACTCCCCCCGCAGAGTTATACCAAACGGAACCTTCAGGGCTGTAGTGTTTTCTCATCTATTTCAACAAGAGGCACTGATTGACTGCGTACCCCATATGATGAATTTGGTTTGCTGCTACCAGGGCCCCTGTGACAAAGATGATTTCTTTGGCATCCGTGTAAGAGAAAAGTATCCACGTAGGTGATAAAAGGAGCAAAGCAAATAAATGTTTGCAATGCTGTCAGTGCTTTGTGTTTAATACCAGAAGGCTAAAAGGAACAAACTATGGGTACACGCAGCAGCTTGGATGAATCTCAAAATCATCATGCTTAGCGAAAGAAGCCAGTCTCAAAATGTTACATACTGTGCCATTCCATTTTTGTGACATTCTCGAAAAGACAGGACCACAGTGGCAGGGAACAGATCAGTGGTTGCCAGGAGCTGGGGGAGGGGGAGGGGAGGATAACGGAGAGGCGCTGGGGAGGGTTTGGGGGGCAATGGAACAGTTCTGTGTCCTGGCAGTGGGTGGCTACGTGAATCTAGGCATGTGTCACAACTCATGGGACTGTGCACCGAAAACAAGTCAGATTTACTGGGTGAGAATTTAAAAATAGAATAATTCCTGAAGGGTGAGGAGTGCCTGAGTTGTCCAGTCCCTGAGGACAGGTTCGGGTCCCCTCCTCTCCTGAAGTAACAACATCTGTGCTGAGAGGTTTAGAGAGATCCCCAACCCAGGCTCACTCTCATGTCGCAAGTGTCCTTTGGCTGACGGTTGTCAGGACGCACCCAAGGTGACGATCTGGTTTTCTTTGTTGTATAAAAGGTCATGGAGTTTGCACCTCTGCTCCAGACTTGCCCCTTAGAATATATGTAGGATGCAGGTTTGGGTGATTTTTTTTTTTTTTTTTTGGCCACTCTCAAGATTTCCTTTTGTGTATTTATATGAATGTTTGTATGATTATAAGTGTTTCCATGAAATTGATAAACTTAGAACAGCGATTCCTTTTCAGCTGTTAATTTATTCCCTTGAAGTGGTTTCTCCTCTGGACACGTGTCCGGAACTGCAATGATATTCACTTCTCTCTCAAAGCCGAGTCTCCTGCCTCAGGAATGGACTCCACTGTCCACTCACTTGCCTGAATCTGAACCCAGGTTCCATCCTCGTTCTCTCTCCCCAGCCCTTCTTGAGGCACCGTGTCTTGAAATTCTGTCTCCTAAATAGCTCTCAAATGGGCCCATTTCCTCTCCACCCCGTGCCACCTCCGCAGCTCCACCTTTTAGCCAAAGAGCTAATAGAGTCCAAACACTTTGACATGGCTTCATGTCTATCCTTGAACCATCTGGTTTTCCTCTGCCTGTTTCTCTAGCTTAGTCTTCGTACCCACCCCCAATCCGACGCTCAATGTCTTACCGTGCCCTTGCAGAATGCTACTCCCTGTACTTGGAACCGTGCCCCCAACCCCTGACCACACACAGTATTTGTCCGGCAAGTTTTCCGTCCACCTGTCCATCCTCTACCTACATGCCACTTTCTTCTGGGCTGAGCCTCCCTCCCTCCTGGCCCAAGAGTTGCCTGTTCTTCTGTCCTGGCACCTGACACACTGTATCATCATTGCCCCCAGATCTCTGCAGACAGCGTCCTCCCTGTGTTGTCACTGTTGTGTCCTGGGCACCGAGCACAGTGCCTCGAGTTAGAAAGTGCTGAGAGAAGATGTTATGAGGAAGGGACAGAGTCATCTGTAAAATCCCAGAGCCAGCGACCAGCAGGAATGTAATGGCCTCAAGGTGCCCGTCCCTGCCTTCTGATTTGCCTACAGTCTGGTCAGGGAAATAATAACCTTTTAAATACGTGAATAGTAATTGTGTTAAACCATGTAACATGGACTCCAAATGCCGCTGAGGGAGAGGATGGGAGCTGGAGCAGTGGAGGCTGTTGGAGAAGCTACGCAGCACTCCTGCGTTACGTCACAAATCTGCTGCTTCTTCACGTCATATGGATTTTCTCCCTTCTCACACTGTACAGCCCACTCACCAAAGCTGAGCCACTAGGGCCCACCCCACTCCCTCCATGGGTGACGTCGGGTAGCCCCGAGGGTTTTGTCACATTTCAGGGGAAATCTCACCTACTGCTGCGTTGTGTGGCCACTCTGCCCATCATCACTCTCCTCCACATGACCCTCACGTGATGTGCTGGTGTTGTCCCTTCTCTGCCCTATTTAACTTTGAAACACGTCCCCATTCGGCCTCTCCCGAGCTGTCCCTCCCCTGCAGCATGGTCCTACAGGCAGACTGTTTCCAGAGGTGGGGGGGGTGTCTTCTCCCTCCTCCTCTTTCCAACCCCACTCTGGTTCCAGGGACCAGAACCTGCTGTATAGGACAGGGAACTCCACTCAGTCCCCTAAATGGGAAGGAGATGACCTAAATGGGAAGGACATCCAAAAAAGAGGGGATATATGTATACGTATAGCTGATTCACTTCACTGTACAGCAGAAGCTAGCACAGCATTGTAAAGTAACTATACTCCAATTAAAATTAATAATAATAATAAAAAATGATGGCTTTCCACTTGGAAAACACGGTGTCTTGAGTCCACGTCTGGGCACAGGTGTTGCTGATTGGACCCTAAGATGGGTCTGAAGGCTGTGGGCACGTCCAGCTGTAGCTGGGAGCGCCTGTGTCCTGCTCACGTGCTCAGGCCCTAGACCCAGGGGGCTGGAGGGATGTGGGCTGGGTGACCCTGTGGTCCCCCACCCCCTGCCCCCAGCTAGGCAGGGGAGGGCTGTGCCTTGTGCCCAGGGCTGACTCGGCCATCTTTCAAGTCCAGCCAGCCTGGTCTTTGGGACCCTCGGGGACAGTTTGCCCTGCATCCCACAGCCATCCAGACAGCCATGAGGGCCCCAGAGCGCTGACGGGCTCTGCTGGTTCACAGCCCTGCCAGGTCCAAGGGCACCTACCTGTTCTTTTGTGAAGCCTTGTCTGATTTCCTGATTAAAGCAAACCTCCAGCAATGGGGAAGTCTCATGGTCTCGGCTTACGGGCACTGCCTGTGTGGCCCGGCCTTTGGTTTGTCCTGGCTTCCCACTGACCAGCAGATGTGGCACATGGACAGGTTACTGGCTTTTCTGGGTCTGTTTCCTCGTCTCTCTAATGAGGGGTTTGCATGAGGTGATCACCGTGATTCTCTCCGGAACTTTGATTTAATAGAGTTACTATCCTGAGAGTTTGGGCTGGTAGGTGAGGCACACATCCGCTTTCCTCCTTTCCCGGGTCCCAGTGAAATGAGAGACAATGAGGCGAAAAGAAGGAAGTCACAATACCCTCAGCAGACCAGAAATGCAGAGGAATGCCTAGAAGGTAAAAATGGAATGCGTTGACAGGAAAGCAGAGTAGAGGCCAAAGCAGCCCAAGACCCTGGAGGGACACGTGAGTGAGTTTTTCACAGAGCCCCGGGGAAGCCCCAGTTTCCACATGGTTAAACACGAAGAATGAGAACTTATGTGGAACGAATGCCCCCCGCCCCCCACCCCGGGAGCCCCCACTGACGCTTACTGCAGATCAGAGTAGCCCAGAGCAGATCTTGCCTCCAGGATAAAACCAAGAGCATTCTCTGAAGCAGGTGGGCAGTCTGCCCGGACAGGCTCCTGGCGGTGGTGCTGGGCTCTGACCGAGAATCATTGCACAGCCTGAGGTGACCTGAGACCTCAGAACGGACATGGAGGAGAATAAAAGAGGAGAGATGACGCTCTCCAGGAGTGAAAGACCTCCCACGCTTTGCACCCAGGGTAAAGCTTTCTTATTTTCGGCAGTTGTGAGAGTCCCAGGCTGCCAGCCTGTCCCACTTACCCAGCTTCTCATCCGAAGGAGAGGCCTGGGGGAAATATATTCTAGCCAAACTTCAGAATTCTAAGGGTAAGAAAAATATTGCTAAACTTCTGGAAAGAAAAAGCAGGTTGCCAAAAAGAACAGAAATCAAACTGGCAGCAGACTTCTCGTCAGCACCAGTGCAGTTGTATCTGCCAGGTTTGGTGGAGATGATCTCCAATGTAGAATGCTACTCCCTGCTAAACTATTAGTCAAGCGTGAGGACCGATAGAGGTATTTTTGTGCCTGGAGGGGCTCAGAAATACACCTTTACATCCCATATGGGGAAAAAAGAAGAAGTTAGTCAAAGGGGTCTTCCAGATAAAGCAAAAAAACCCAACACTCTATAACAACAAAAACAGGGATTGCTTGGTGTACAAGAAACAGTGGCAGCCGATGATCCAGAAGAAGGGAAGAAGGCTGTAGAAAGTGGAAATGCTTTAACAGACCCTCTGCCTCGTGCAGCTTCTCAGGTCCAGGGGAAAGGTTTCTCGCCAGTGGGCTGGCCATGCCCTCTGCTGTCCAGTGAGTGGTCCTGCAGCATGATGTCAGCCCTGCCAGTCCTGGCCGTGGGCTCCCACCTCGTCCTCTGCTCACCAGGTGCTGCTGCTTCTACCTCTGCAGTGTTTCCAGCTCCCCTGGGAGGACGAGGTGGTGTTGACACAATTAGGGGAGTGGAGGGGGGGCGTGGGAATAGCTGGGCGTGGTTTGGACCCCATAAAAGGAGCAAGCCCATTGCTGCTTAACCCAGCTGCACTTTGGAGTCACCTGGGGGGCTTTAACACTGCCTGATACCCAGGCCCGTTCCGGCTGATTACACCAGAACCTCTGGGGATGGTGCCCAGGTGACTCTGCTGTGTAGTCCCTGGGAGTTCAGGTGAATTCAGGTGGACGTGAGGATACAGGGCCTTCTGCTGATGGCATGGGGCTTCCTCAGTAAAAGACAAGCTGTTCACACTGAGAAAGTCAGAAATAGACTTGGGAGACTTTTTTCTTTTTAATTATCTTTTCATTTACATGAGTAATTAAAAAAAATCATACACTACAGTAACATAAAGAGTAAACAGCTGTCATCCCTTCCCCAGAGATAAGCCATTGCGTGTCCCTCCAGATCTTTTCTGTACTTTTACACAGCGGGATGTGGAAGTAGAGCTCCTCTGCACTCTGGACTGAGGACTGTTTTGTGGTGCTTCTGCGCCCCTGTTTCAACGGTGCGGGGAAGGCAGGGGGCACACAGGCCCCAGCCACCTCCTCGCCTGAGAGCTGGAATCGTAGATGGCGAAAAGTTCTTTGGAGATGTGATCAGCAAGTCCATTTCCCTCCCTGAACCTAGCCCCCTACCCTGTGCACCTGGAGGTTGTAGAAAGCACCTGGGAAGCACCTGTCTGGATGGGTGGCTCTCCTGCCAGGCTACAGCCAGCGTGAGGACTGCCCAAGTGGGACCTGGCCAAAGGGGTTCCCAGAGAGTATGTGGGCCTGCAGGGGGGAGGTGGGCCCAGACCACCTGGAGGGCCCTGGCCCCACTTGGACTGGGCCTGTCCTTGGGGGCCTTCGTCCAGGTACAGGCCAGGTGATAAGCCGGGCAGGTGTCCACACAGCTTCCCGCATGGGCCTCTGGGCCTCCGTTAGCCAGGGAGTAGAGACACTTTCTTGTGGAAAGGACTCTACCCTCAAGTCCACTGGACTGGACTGGAGTGTTTCATGCCAAAAGAGATGGGCTATTCATCTACTATTTCAGAAAGGCCCGAAAAGCTATGGCTGACGTGCATGCAGGTGGCGGGAACAGGTCCACAGAGCAAGTTTAGTAAGAATGTGAGGAAGGATGCGGGTGGTTTCTGCTTCACTCTAAGGTGTCCAGCTTGGTCTGTAACCGATTACATTTATTATACATATATATGTAATACATATAAGTTATAGATGAAAGTATATAACACACCTTGCATGTATACATACATATACACACATACATGCATATTGGGGTTTACATTTTTTTTTCAAAAATGAAGTCCTACTATGTTTGCATATTTTTCTGCAGATCTTTATTGAAACTTCATAATGTATTTTATAGACACTTCCAAGTCAGTAAATAGATCCACCTCATTTCTTTTAACCACTCTTTATTATCGTGAATAATTGGTTAACCATTCCCATGTCAAGGAGTGTTTATGAGATGACTGAATTTTTAATACAAATCTGGCTTCAGGGAACATATTTGCTCATTTATCTGTATGTGTCTCTGAATATTTCTATAGAACAAATTCCCAGAAGTTAATTGCTGTGTCATAGGATGAATACATTTAAGATTTTGATAGAAACTTCCAAATGGCTGTCCAGAAAAGGTGTACCATTTTTAAACTACCAGCAGCATATGGGCATGCCCATTTCTCACACTCTGCCAAAGATGACTAGTATCTACCTTTTAAAATTTCCAGGAGCCTGATGGTTACATTTGGTTATTAGTGGGGCTGACCATTTTTTATGTGCTTACTGGCTGTTTCCTATCATTTGAATTGTTTTTCCATATCCTTTGCCCACTTTTCAATGGAATGTTTGCATTTTTCTTATTACTTTATAAGAGCTCTTTATAAATCAAGGATATATATTCCCATTCTTATGTATATTGCATATATTTTCCCCTAGCATGACTCATGTCTTCAATTTTATTGAAAGCTTTCACAGTATAGAAAAGGAAGAGATGAAATAAGAAGCCACCTACTTTAGGATTGAAAAAAAAAAAAAAGGAAGGGGCTTATGACTCACAACTTTTCAAATAATGTTTAACTTTACCAATAAGAAAAAAAAAAAAGTTCCAGGAATCCCATTGTTATAACTGTACTAGATTCCTTTTGTTTTGCTTCTCCCCCTAATTTTAAAATACTTGAGATATAATTCACATATCCCCAAACGAGGTTGTGAACCACTGACAAAATCTAATTCCAGAACATTTTCATTGCCTCAAAAAGTAACTACAATCCATTAGTAGTCTCCTTTAAACATTTGGTGGAATTCATCAGTGAAGCTGTCTGGGCCTGGGCTTTTCTTTGTGGATGATTTCAAAATTCCTAATTCAGTCTCTTTAGTTGTAATAGGTCAATTAACAATGTCTTCTTGAGTCAGTTTTGGTAGTTTGTATCTTTCTAAGAATACGTCCATTTCGCCTAGGTTATGTAGTTTGTCTGCATCCAGTTGTTCATAGAATTCCTTTATAATCATTTTTACTTCTGTACGGTCAGTAGTGATGGCCCCTCTTTCATTCTTGATTTTAGTAATTTGAGTCTTTTCTCCTTTTCTCTTGGTTAGTTAGTCCAGCTAAAAGTTTGTCAATTTTGTTGATCTTTTCAAAGAACCAGCTTTTGGTTTTGTTGATTTTCTCTGTTATTTTTCTGTTCTCAATTTCATTAATTTCTTCTCTAATCTTTATTATATTTTTCCTTCCGCTTGCTTTTAGTTTAGTTTGCTCCTTTTAAAATATCTTAAGGTGGAATGTTAGGCAAGTGATTTGAGTTTTTTCTTCCTTTTTAATATAGGCATTTATAGCTATAAATTTAGCTGCTTTAGCTGCATCCATAAGTTTTTGTTTTTATCGGTTTCTAAATATTTCCTAATGTCTCTTGTGATTTTTTTTCTTTGACCCATTGGTTACTTAGGAGTATGTTATTTAATTTCCACATATTTGTGAATTTCCCAGATTTCTTTCTTATTGATTTCTAATTTAATGCTGTTGTAGTTGGAATACATACTTAGTATGATTTTAATCTTTTTAAATGTATCAAGGATGTTTTATGGCCTAACAAATGTTCTGTGTCTGTCAGGTCTAAGTTGGCTTATCATGTTTTTCAAGTCTTCTATTTCCTCATCGATCTTATGGCTAGTTGTTCTATAATTACTGAAATGGAGCATTGGAGACTTCAACTATTACTGCTTGTCTGTTTCTTCCTTCAGTTCCGTTAGTTTTGCTGCATGTTTTCTGGAGCTCTGTTATTAGGTGCATATATGTATGTAATTGTTAAATCTTCATTGATTGACACTATTATCAATATATAATTTCCCACTTTGTCTCTAGTAATTTTGTTTTGAACTCTATTTTGTCTGATATGAACATGGCCACTCCAGCTCTGTTTTGGTTTGTTTGCATGGTATATCTTTTCTCCATCCTTTTACTTTCACCCTATTTGTGTCTTTGAATTTAAAGTGTATCTCTTGTAGAGAGCATATAGTTGGATCATTTTTTAATCCATTTCATCAGTCTCTCTCTTTTATTTGGAATGTCTAACCCATTTTCATTTAATGTAATTAATAATAAGGTGAGATTTACATTAGCCATTTTGGTCTTCAGTTTCTGTGTGTATTAAGCCTTTTTTGTTTCTCTTTTCCTCCATTACTGCCTCCTTTTGTGTTAAATAGATGCTTTCTAGTGTACCATTTAAATTCCCTTGTCATTTCTTTACCTTTTTGAGGATTTATTTTCTTTGTAATTGCCCGTGGGGATTACAATTTTAACTTATAACAACCTAGTTCAGATTAATACCAACTTAATTTCAATAGTATACTGAACATTTGCTTTTATAACTCCATTTCCTCACCCCTTTTTAATGCTGTTATTGTCAGACAAATTACATCTTCATACACCATGTGCTCATAGCATAGAGTTGTAGTTATTGCTTCATACAACTGTCTTTTAAATTAGGTAGAAGGAAAAAGGAGTTACAAACAATAATACACTTATGCTGGTTTTTATGTTTACCTATGTAATTACTGGTACTCAATTTTTTCGTCTGGTTTTGAGTTACTGTCTAGTAACCTTCAGTATTTCTTGTAGGGCAGGTTCGCTAGTGACAGTTTCTCTCTGTTTTTGTTTATCTGGGAATGTCTTAATCTGTCTTATTTTTTCCTTTGTTTTTTAGCAATTGAGGTGAAATTCATGTAACATAAAATGAACCATTTAAAGTGAAAAATTCGGTGGCATTTAGCACATTCACCACCTCTCTCTAGTTCCAAACATGTTTTTTTCACTCCAAAAGGAAATTCTGTACCTGCTAAGCAGTTGTTCCCCATTGTTTCATTGTTGAAGAACAGTTTGCTGGGTCTAGTGTTCTTCATCCACAGTCTTTTGCTTTTAGCACTTTGAATAGTTCATCCCACTGCTTTCTGGCCTTGTGGGTTCTGATGAGAAATCAGCCATTAATCTTACTGGGGGGAACTTCCATGGTGGTCCAGTGGTTAAGACTTCGCCTTCCAATGCAGTGGTTGCGGGTTCAATCCCTAGTCAGGGAGCTAAGATCCCACAGACCTCGCGGCCAAAAACCAAAACATAAAACAGAAGCAATATTGTAACAGATTCAATAAAGACTTTAAAAATAGTCCACATCAAAAAAAAAAATACATCTTTTGGGCTTCCCTGGTGGCACAGTGGTTGACAGTCTGCCTGCCGATGCAGGGGACACGGGTTCGTGCCCCAGTCCGGGAAGATCCCACATGCCGCGGAGCGGCTGGGCCCGTGAGCCATGGCTACTGAGCCTGCGCGTCTGGAGTCTGTGCTCCGCAACGGGAGAGGCCACAACAGTGAGAGGCCCGCGTACCGCAAAAAAAAAAAAAAAAAAAAAAAATCTTAAAAAAAAAATCTTATTGGAGATTCCCTTGTAGGGTATGAGTCCTTCCAAGATTTTCTCTTGTCTTTGACAGTTTGATTGTGATGTGTCTCGGTGTGGATCTCTTTGAGTTTATCTTGCTTAGAGTTTGTTGAACTTCTTGGATGTGTAGATTAATGTTCTCAAACTTTGGCAGTGTTCAACTATTAGTTCTTCAAATATTCTTTCTGCACCATTCTCTCCTCTCCTTCTGAAATTCCCAATATGTATATGTTGGTGTGCTCAGTGATGTTTATTTTTCTTCATAGTATCTCTTTCTGTTTCTCAGGCAGGCTAATCTCAATTGATGGGTCTTCAAGTTCACTGAATCTTTCCATTTAAATCTGCTGTTGAGTCCCTCTAGTGATTTTAAAATTCTTCAGTTATTGTACTTTTCAACTCCAGAATTTCTATTTGGTTCTCTTTTATAATTTCTGTCTCTTTTTTCATGTTATGTGTTCGGTGAGACATCATTCTCATACTTTGCTTAATACGTGGTTTCTTGGTTTTTTGAATATATTTAAAATAGCTGATTTGAGTTCTTTGTCAAATAAGTCCAACAGCTGGGCTTCCTGTGTATGGATCACACTTTTTGTTTCTTTGTATGTTGTGTAATTGTCCGTTGAACATTTAAAATATATAATGTGGCAGCTTTGGATATGGGATTCTCCCTGACTCCCCAGCATATGTTGTTTGTTTTGACTTTTCTGAACTAATTCCATAAAGCCTGTATTTTTTTTTATCATGTGTGACCACTGAAGTCTCTGCTTTGGTTGGCTTAGTAATCAGCTAGTGATTGGACAGAGACTTTCTTAGACATTTAGAATCAGCCGTCCTCCCAGTCTTTGCTGCAGGACTCTGTGTGCATGTTGAGGCACTCAGACAGGCAGTTGAGAGCTCTGTCTAAACCCTCACTTCCTAGTTTCACAGAGCTTCAAGGTCAGCCAGAGGTGAGAGGCTAGGGGCTTCTCAGGTCTTTTCCTGAGTATGTGCATAGCCCTACATGTGGTCTTCTAGATTCCCAGGAATATGTTGGGCTTTTCTTTTAAGCATTTTAGCTAGTCTGTCATTTACCCCAACTGTTATCCGCTTGCCTCAGTGAAGTTAAATATTTCCCTTTAGGGGGAAAACGGCTTTTCACACTGAGAGAGCTCTAACTCAGGTCAGACTGGGCTTTTTCCCCTTGCAAGTGAGGTTTTCTGGGGAACCACTAAACAGGTTAAATAATGACGATTCTCTGGAAATGGAGCTTTGAAGACGTTCCAATCCAGTTCTTCCCCATCTGGTGACTGCCGGGCTACTCATTTACACAGTAATTGTGAAGTAATTGGTTTTCAAGGCTCCCAAGGAGCTGGAGAGCCGAGGGTTGGAGTAAGGCAAGTTAAAATGCCACAACATTCACTGTTTTTTACTGAGGTTTAGCCGTGGAATACATGCTCCACGGAGTGCTAAAGCCTTTGGTTAATTTCTAGAGTTCTGACAAAGTTGATTCTAACCTTTTTTTGGGGGGGGCAGTTTTTAAATTGCTTTTATGGAGAAGAGGTTTTTTTTGGAGGTCCTCATTCCACCATTCTTGCTGATGTCATTTGCATTTGGTTTTATCGTTAAAAGTGTTTGGAATCAGGCTGAATGTTCGGCGTCATCATATTTGGTTAGCGAAGACAGCTCAGTTTTGTCACTTATTCACTGTGTCCTGGGGCACGTTCAGAATCTGCCAGCCTCAGTTCTGTGGCTTGAAAAATGGTTGGTTGTCAAGCGAAATCTCTAGTTTTTCCACCTCTGAGATTCTGAGCTTCTAAAGGCCACATTTTCATCTGCATTTTCAGTTCTTTCTTATGCAGCTTTACTGAGTTAATTTTTAAAAATTCTAACCGCACCTTGTCAGTCATCTTCTTATGATAATTATTTCACTCTGAATTGTAAACGTTCTTCCAATAGCATCGTTATGGCTCTTGGCTGTTATTTATTCCTGCGGAGAAACTTTAAAAGTGCAGTTGCTATCTTACCATTAAAAGAGGGGGTTACTCTTCTCTCTGTCGCCCGCCCCCTCCACCTTGGGTTAGCAGCTCCTTGGCATGAAGTAGAAGAAGAGGCCTTTAAACGGGCCCCGGTACAGGAAAATGGTACCCAGGTCTGGAGGTAAGATGCCATAGCAACCGAGCCACACATCTCACGCCCGTTTACAGTTGCTGATGTCCTGACCCCAGCAGCAGATTTCAGCCCTTGTCTCAAATGTATCATCTTCGTAAACCACAGCCTCTGTGTTTGGGCTTCTCCTTCCTTATGATGCTACAGATGCCTAAATGCCGCGGACAGCCACCGCTCCCCACACTCCTGCACCTTTTGGTGCCAGGCACTCTCTCCCTAGCCTCCTTGTGCCCAACTCAGTGGGCACTTGTTTCCAGGGTTGGAGGATGGGGCATAGCATCTGGCACTGCTCTCCGGAAAGCCCAGCTCCATCCTCCCATTTCTCAGGTGCCTGCAGGTGGGGACCAGATCGTCATCCGTGCCTCCCTCTTTGCATTGAAGTCTGCCCCCTCATGCCCCCTGCTGGCCCATGTCTCCAGGTGGATGGGGCACCTGTGGGTCTGTGGCCCCCACCTCCCAGCACTGGCTGCTCCCCAGCCACAAAGCGTCTCCCGTGGGCACACTGTTTCCACATCCCAGGGAGCTGGGGATGGGACAGCCAGAGCAGGCCTTGTGTGGAGGTGGTGTGTGTGGGCGCCATGTGCTGCATTCTGAGAGATGCCAAAAATAACGGTGAGCCAAGAGCCTTCCCGTTAACTCCATGCGCCTCACGCGTTACATCATCTCATCCGGGCCTGCACGGCGGCCCGCACAGCAGGTCCTGTGACAGGTGAGACACCGAGACCGGGCTGGTGAGTGACAACCAGGACTCCCGTGCAGAGAGCCACGCGGGGCTCTTCCTGTTCTACTCAGGCCCGGGTTTATCCCTCTATTTGGCGTAGAATTTTATCGCCTCTGGTTGGCCGCACAAGTTGTGCTTTGTGTTAGTGTACCAACGTGCCCCTTTCATGGTGGTGCGGGGCCTGTGAGAGCAGCGGGCCTGCTGGGAGCCGAGCCCCGGGCCGGACTCCCCACATGCAGGTCTCAGGCCACCAGCGTAGGTGCCCAAGAAACAACTTGCTTTCCCGACCACTCGGCTTCATTTGTGCCCTGAGCCCCCAGAGCACAGGGCCACCCGTCTTAATCTCAGCCGGTGTGGTGTTTCCTCCGGTCCTCAGCACCCAGTGGGTTGCACCTCAGTCCTGGGAGCTGGACTGTGGTGCGTGATGTCTGGGAGGGAGAAATGCTGCTGGCCTCGGTGCCACTGGCCGCTCCATCCTCCCGCCTCTGCACCAGGGGCTCTGGGTTGGCTCGTCTGCCCTTCCTGTGGTCCCTCTGAGTTTGGTGCACTGCCCCGCCCAGGCCTCCCCTGAAGCCCAGGAGTCATCCTGCTGCTCTGCTGCTGCTGGGCCTCGGGTTGCCAGTGACACATCTACGTCTGGCTTTCCTGAGCACCCCACAGCCCTTTTCACCCAAGGATCTTGCTCTCACTCCCTGGTTCCACCTGGCTCTGTCTCCCTCCAAAGCCCTAGCCCTTCATCCTTTGACAGATTGTTTTCCACCTACTGGAAGAAGTGATTCCATGAGGGGACACAGGGCACATACAGGGAATGGGACAGAGCTTGGAGCTGGCTTATTCTGCTGATTACTGAGCTGTTCAGAGGTGACTCCGATACCGAGGGGTTGCACCTCCGCCCTGTGTAAATCTGCAATGAACATACTCTTCCTTTACTGATACCTGCCTTTACGTTTGCCCCAGCCTGTCCTGGGTGCAGCTGTCCTGAAAGTATACCAAACCCCTTTGCCCTAAAGATCTAAAAATGGAACCAAACAAATTGTGTCCGGGTGGCTCCAGAGGGTTCAACTGGTTTGACATCACTCACACAGCCCCTGTTTGCTCAGGGAATTAGTTGGGACTTTTTCTTTTACAGATAAGGCTTGCAAAGATTTGTTTGGTTTAAAAAAAAAAAAAACAGAGAGATGGACTTTGTAGCTTAGGTAACTGGAAAATCTCTGGTAGCTGGCTTCAGGAACAGCTGGATCCAGGACTCTCAACAGAGTCCCCAGGTGCATTGCTTTTCCCCTTCACCTCTTGGTGTTTCTTTCCTCTCTAAACTCACATCCTCCTAGACGCAACAGAAAAGAAATATTCTGTTTCAACAATTCCATAAAAGCCCTGAGCCTCACTCCCCTTGGCCTGAAATGAGTCACATGCCTGTCCCTGAAACAACCACTCTTGCCAGGGAATGGAACTGCGTGGACCAGCTTGGGCCCGGGCTATGTCTGTAGCTCCTGTCTTGGGCCACATCATGTATTAAGAGTCAAGCCTTGGTACGTTCTTACCGAGTTCCTGGGTGCCTGGGCCTGGATGACTCAGTGACTCAAAGGAAAACCTTTTGTTACAGAAACTGTAGTATTGAAAGCAGAACAGTGTTCTTTAGAGCCATCACCCCTGCTGTACAGACCCTCCCCAGGGGCTGGACAGCATCCCACTCCTTCCCCAGAACTCCAGTTGTCCAGCCCTTCTTTTTTTTTTTCTTAATTTGGCTGTGCTGGGTCTTCTTCATTGTGGCACGTGGGCTCTTCATTGCGGGCTTCTCTCTAGTTGCGGCACGTGGGCTCTCTAGTTGTGGTGCGCCGGCTCTAGAGCGCATGGGCTCAGTAGTTGTGGTGTGTGGGCTTCTCTCTAGTTGCGGTGCATGGGTTTAGTTGCCCTGTGGCATGTGGGCTTTTAGTTCCCCAATCAGGGATTGAACCTGCGTCCCCTGCATTGGAAGGCGGATTCTTAAGCACTGGACCACCAGGGAAGTCCCTGTGCAGCCCTTCTGAGTGCAGCAGAGCCGTGATCAGTGGGTGGATCTTCCTAGGCTGCCCTAAGCCTGTATTGTAAGAGGCATCTCTCAGAAGGGGACTGGATCCACGTGACGAGCCCTCTCTCCCCAACCAATGATGCTGTGTGCCCGGCTCCTGCCACTAGACCACAGACCAGGACACGCTGGTGGCCACGAGCACTTCCACTGCCTGCACGGTGCAGGCAGCAAGCTTGCAGCAGCTCCTTGTCCTTGTGGGTGAGCACTGTGCTTGGACCCCCAGGGAGTGTTCCTGCAGGTGCCCCAGCTGAAGGCTCACCTGCTGACGTGAGGGCCATGCTCAGAGTTGGAGAACTGCTGTCCTCCAGTGTGGCTGCATTGGAAGTCACCCGGGATCCCCTGCCAGCAGTTGGGCTGGGGCATGACCCGAGGATCCCAAGGTTTTTAAACCTCCCCAGGGGATTCTGATGTGCAACCAGGGTCGAGAACAACTGCTCTAAAGCCATGGTTCTCAAACCTTCACATGCAAAGGGGTCACCCGGGGACGCTGATTCGGGGCAGATTCTGAGACATAGGTCTGGATGGAGCCTGAGAGTGTCTGCGCCTCTCACCAGCTCCCAAGTGATGCTGAGGCTGCTGGTCCCCAGGCTGCACTCTGAGTGGCAGGGGAACTGGCGTTCCATCCTTGAGGCCTCGGAACATCCTCTGGCAGGTGGACACATCAGCCCAGGCCTGTGTTTGCCATCAGACGCCATCCCACTGGAGAAAGAGCCACGGGCTGCTCAGACGCAGTGCCCGCAGTAGCACTGACCGCCGTCCCGAGGGTGGGCTTCTGGGCAGGTGAGGCACAGGTGTCCCCGGGTGGTCATCCTGTCAGTGCCTCAAGCCGTGAAGCAGAACACGCGGCAAGGTTTCTTCTCCGAGGGGGAGAGTCAGTAGGCCAGTTTCCTCTGATACTTTTTGCTCGGGGTCGGCATATCAGACTGGGCCACAGGGTCACCTGACACACTTGCTCTAGAGCTCAGAGCCCTTCGCGACTGAGTGTCTATCAGGCACTTAGGGCTGCCCTTCTGGGTCACATCTGGCTGCAGCACCCTTGCCCTAGGGGAGAAATTTGACCAGATGGAGATAGAAGAGGGCCCCCTGGCTGGGCGGCCACCTGACCACGCTGCCACCACCCCAGGAACAAGGCACCCGGCGGACAGGCGCGCTCAGCAACGGGAGTCCCGCCTTCCCGGGCTCCGCCCTCCACCCCACGCCTGTGCTGGTGCCTCGTGGTGCTGCTGCCGGCTGCCACCTGGTGACGCTCCTTCTCCGATGAACGACTCAGAGTGGCCTGGCTTGGATGAAACGCTCGTAATGTTCAGTTCAGCCAGCGTTTAAAGAGTAAATGTATATGAAGTATTTACAGCAGTTCTTGGCACTTGTGAGCTGCTGCCAGCATCATGCCGCGGCTTTACTAGAAGGTAAAGTGTGAGAAATCCTCAGTCGTTCACGGGATCCCGCCTGTCTACCACAGCCTGCCTTCCTCTGGCCACATTCCTGTGCATCAGTCAACTTAGGACTTCACGGGTGCTCCCTTACTGACGCTAGTCCCGTGCCCAGTGCTGTGTCCACTGATGGCCCTGGCCAGTCCAGGAGTACATGGTTTATATGTTGCACTGTATGAATCACTGTGCACTTATGAAGCACCTGCTGCATACTCGGCTCCTTGGAATATACAGAAATAATCAAATTTACTGGCATCGTTCTCAAAGACTTTGCAGTCTGATTGAGGAGGCCAGTTGTGACCCATTAAGCGCTAACTGGTGTGGGGCATCTATCTACGACGCCCCCCTCCCCATGGCAGTATTGAAGAAGATGGGAACTTGGTTGCTTTTCTAAGGTCTTTAAAATACCAAGAGGCTGGGGCTTCCCTGGTGGCGCAGTGGTTGGGACTCCGCCTGCTGATGCAAGGGACGCGGGTTCGTGCCCTGGTCCGGGAAGATCCCACGTGCCACGGAGCGGCTGGGCCCGTGAGCCATGGCCGCTGAGCCTGCGCGTCCGGAGCCTGTGCTCCGCAGCGGGAGAGGCTACAACAGTGAGAGGCCCGCGAACCGAAAAAAAAAAAAAAAAACAAGAGGCTGGAATAATTTGGAATATTAGATGTCCTTGCGTGATGAGCCAAATGTGTGTTCATACTGCTCCATGTCCCCAGTCTCCAAATGTGATGTCTCCGAATTACAAAATAGGAAGATATTTATGTCAAACCCAACCAGCCCACACATCTGAATCACACAGGAGCACTCTGTCAGAGCATCTTACCGAATGGCTCAAACGAAATCAACTATTTGAGGATGTTATTTTCCTTAGGGGAAATGTAATAAAGCAAAAGACGTTATTACAAGTGATTTCTGCCCTTGGATTTTTATAAGCGCAGGTGATACGTCTCACTCATTCATAAAATATTTCCCAGCATCTACTGTGTGTAGGTTATCAGGGCTACAGAGATGAAAAGAGCTTGTCTCTGCCCTTAATGAAGCTCAGACTCCAGGAAGGGAAATGTGTACACAATAATGTGGGTGGGCAGGGGCTCAGAGGAAGGATGCAGGGCGCCCAGCAAGAGCAGAGATTTCTCAGGGTCAGGGTGGGGCAAAGACGCTGATGTGTGTGAGCGCGGCTCCCTCGGGAAGCAGGCGTGCAGTGTCAGGTATGGCTGCGTGGCGGAGGCGGGGATGGCAGGAGGTGAGGTGGTGGCCAGGACAGACTGGAGGGACTTTCTGTGATATTGCCATTGCCACTTCGTTTTTTCGGATCACAAACGAGCAGTGTACTGAGAGCTAGATTTTGAAAATATATTTCCAATATATGTTGTTCTCAGCTCAAACATGTCTTGTCCTCTGCTGGCTAACTAAAGCATCTTCACACAAAAAGAAGTCTGGGCCAATTTTACAGACCTTTGTTTTTCTGAAGTACTCTAATGGACTGTCAGATATCAGAGTCCAAATCACTCGTATCATGATTGAGACAGAGGCCCAGAGAGGCAAGTGATTTGTCCCAAGTCACTCAGCTGGTTAGCAGCTAGTTAGTGGTAGGCAAGGCGAGAACCCAATTCTATAGATTTATTGCAATTTCTGCCAACAGTGCTGGCAGGCTTCTAGCCAAGTGCTACTCCAGGCAACTGGCAGTAGCTGTCTGGAGTACTGTGTGGTGGGCAATTCTGAGAATGATGCTGTGGTTGATTACTGATGTCTGCCCAGGGCAGGTAATGGGAGAGTGGCGATACATGTGCCCGTTGTTGCCATTCTGCCTTACCTTTCCTTACCGTGATAAAAATGAAGCAGTAGGGAAAGCTGGTCACCCATGCTGTGACCAGAGCTGCCTTTTCCACAGACTGGTCCTTCCTCAGCTCACAGTCTCAGGGCAAAAGCCGTGTTTAGCAAGGAATGTCAACGGCTTGCAACAGAATGGAGAAAATGTGAAAAGCAATTTCACAGATCTGTGCTCTGCAGTGCATGTGTATTGTTTGTCTAAACTATTTTTAAGTTAAAGTGAAAACAAAGTTAATACCTCTTTAGTTACTGAACTAGCCAGGCGATTTTAGACCTATTAAGTCATTAAAATGACATTAGCTGTGTTTTTGCTCAATTAAGAAAATAATGGCAAACAAGTCCATACATAGAATTTGTTTTCAGTAATTTTATAGTTTCCTCAAATCTCGCTAGGTCAGGGAGATCCCTGGAGCACCATGGCTTTTGCTCCCAAGTACAGGAAGCCAGTTTTGGGTGCTTGTGGCCTAACCAGGGTCCAGCTGGCTGATGGGTAATCTGGGAGTTGACCAAGAGGCAAGTGAGTGGGCGGGCAGGCCACATTTATGTGGTGACACACAGTGTCCTGCAGGCCCATGAGGCAAATCCTTGGCTGAAGTGTCAGCCCACCATGGGTGAATGTGCAGTTTCCTTAGCTGCCTGGCTTCTGTTTTTACGGAGGCCAAGCTCATACTGCTTGCTGCGTGACAGGCCTCTAAATCAAGAGAGAAGTTGTTGCGGCAAAGAATAACGACTTTATTCGGAAAGCCAGCAGACCAAGAAGTTGGTGGACCAGTGTCCCAAAGAACCATCTTCCCCGAGTTAGAATTCAGGCTTCTTTTATACTAAAAGGGGAGGGAGTGCAGCTGGTAGTTGCAGACTTCTTGGTGTCAGCATCCTTTGTTCTTGCATCTTTTCACAGAGGTCAGGTCAGGACGTTCCTGTAAACCTTCAACAAGACAAATGGTATTCTCTGTTCTGCAACTTATTGTCTCTATATGAATGGAAAAGTGCTATACCTTTAAAGGTCAGAGCCTCGAGAATGGGCTGTCCTGTATATTTCAGGCTATAGGCAACATTCTTGTAGCAAAAGCAATAGAATACAGAGGTTAAAATAAAAGAAACAGATCCAGTATGGAGGCAGCTTTGTTCTTCGCTCTTCCACTGTTTGATTGTTTTATGAATGCAGACACTGGCTCTGTGTGGCACCTTTTATTTCTGTCCTCAGTTGCAGCATGTTACTGCCCAGTGATCCCTGATGCCCCGTGTTGAATCATGTGTGTCTGTGTGTTAGTCCTCAGGCCGCGTGGTTCTCCAGCACAGTTCTGCCTGATGCCCACCGGCTCACTCTCCCAGCTTTACTACCCTCTCTTCTGCTGCCTCCCTGCCAGCTGGGACCTTCCCCTCTTCCCTCCATCACAGACAGCAGGGACCTGCCTTCTCACACCCGGTGACTTCCTTGCATCCCTTGAGTTGGGAGGGTGGCTGGCCCCATGTGGCCGGAGGTGGAGAGACTTCTGCCCAGCAGTATATGCAGAATTCCTGCTGACTCCCAGCTAGGGGGCTGCCCTTCTATGTTTTTGTCTTTTTTGTGTTTCCGTAGAGTTGCGTTTAACTGGGAAGAACTGTGAAAAACTGTCAGTGTGGCAGTTTGACCTATGGCTGTTCTTTCCATTTTGGGGGGCGGGGAGGGGGGTTGGTTAAATATCAATATAACTCACGATGGCCGTTGTGCTCTTTATAATGTCTCTTTGGGCTACTAAGCAAGTAAAGGCCACATAGGTGACAGGTGCCACTTGCAAAGGTTAACTCTGAACAACACACAGCAGAGAGAAGACCTAAAGTTGTCTCACTCATTCCTGACCCTTGTAAGTAGCCACTCTAAGTAGCTGAAGTGCTCCCTTGGGCTCCGGGGGCCTAATGGTTTGGTTTGATTGCCTTTGCAGCTGGAAAGAATTCATCGCTAGTGAGCCCATCTCTTCTAGGGCTGTTTAAGCAGATCAGAATGTTACAGGGGAAAAAGCACACCGTGATGTTTTTGAAATCCCAGGAGTGAGCAGGAAGGGCCGCTTGCAGAGGCACGGATGGGCCAAGTGGCATGAGGTGTGGGGTCTCCCCGCTTTGATTCCCGACGGAGACCCTGTTCTGCATCCCTGCTCCACCCAGGCGCTTTCAGCACAGGGGACCGTTCTGGCCCGGGGCCAGAGCACAGCGGGCTGGTCCCGCGTGTGTAGGGTGGGGTGTTGGAATGGGGGTGTGAGAGGGTCGTCAGAGGTAGTGGAGCCACGGGGGATGCTGCGTCCTGGCACCGAAGCCCCCTGTAGGCGGCCGGCGCTGACCCTGGGCAAGTTGCTCGCCTTCCTTGCAGGTCGGTGTTTGTTAAGCTTTACAGCGATCATTCCTCCTCCAGCTCGTAGTCAAGGAAATGGTGTGCAGACGAACGGGGGAGCAAATGTGAAAGTACCTTGGAAAAATGACAGAAACTGCTTGTCAAAGACTCAAGCTCTCATTTCCAGCAGTGGAGAGGGTGGGTCCTGACACTGCTGAGATCCTGCCGTGTGGCCAGAGCAGGGCAGAAACTTACACTTGGAATCTGCGCCGGGGCAGCAGCCCAGCCACTCCTCAGGTTTACCAGGTTAGGAAACTGAGCCTTAGAGAGGAACAGGAACTTAAATCCCAGCCTGTTTACCACATGCGGCTTGGTATTTAAAAGAAACTATTGGAGCGTCTCCTAATTATCAGCAAAATACATGTTCCATCAGAAAATTTGCAAAACATAGAAAAGCGCAGAGAAGAAGTTTAAAATACACCTAATTCTGGGATGTAGAAATAACTGTAGATCACATCCTTTTGCGGCCCTTCCTGAATTCCTTTTATGCATTAAGACGCTTGTAAAAAAAAGTAACGATGGGTTTCATGCACACGCCATTCATAGCATGGTGATCATCAGAGGAGGGTCTATGGGCGACATCACTGGTGTCATCCAGAAGCTTGTTCGAAATACCAGAATCTCAGGCCCCACCCCAGACTTACTGAGGCAGAATCTGTGTTTAGCAAGCTCTTCAGATCCTGGGGTGCGTATTCCCTTTAGAAGTACTGTCGTAGCCTACTCGTTCCCCTTGCAAGGTATCATGGGCATTCTCCCTTGTCAATCAATATTTTCATGTTACAGGGTTTTTAGTGACCTCGTGACGTGTCCCAACACCATAGCCAGTGTCCTGTTTCTGTCTCCTACCGATGAGCCTTTAGAGTGTTTCCAGGGGGCTGTTCTCAGGGGATACTTGATGATCTCCTGAAGACAACTTCCCAGAGCACAGTTACCAGGTCAGCAAGGGTTTTGAAGGCCTTTGATGCTTGCTACCAGATTCCAGCCCAGAGAATATCTAACGTGACTCGTCACCTGAAATCTTGACCAGGGCTTCTTAGTAGGCAGCTGCCCTCGTGGGGAGGAGCTCACAGCTGGCGAGGTACAGGCCTTGATTTGAGCGTCAGATTTTCCACTTACGCCGGCTCAGTGATCTTGGACCGTTGGCTTAACTTCTCTGATCCTCTGTTTTCTTACCTGCAGAAAGGAGATGTGCCATTTAATTCAGAGCTGGTTGTGAGCACTGAGTGAGAGAGAATATAGACCATCGTGGACCTGGTACCTGCTTCATTCTCTTCCCTCTGAATAAAACGAGACCAAAGGCCTGAGGAGGTCCTATCGCGAAGCCTTTTGATTTTCTTTCAGAAAAGATTTTCTGTTGCAGTTGATAAATTGCGTTGTAATAGGAATGCACCAGGGGGGTTACTGGCCTTTTCGTTTGGTTCTCCCATGTCCTGAGGGATGTATGGCTTCAGCATGGCAAAGAAGGGCAAAGAAAGCATCAAAGAGAGGACATTCCTGAAATTTTTTCTTAACATTGAGCAGAGATTTAAGACGTGCGAACGGTGTGCCGTGGGGAGCACGCTGGGACGTGGTAGAGGGACGGTGAGAAGGCATGTGTGCATGAGCGGGTGGTGGCAGGGCCCTCCCTGGTCTTCAGGGTCCCTCTCGGTCCCTGGGGCCTTCAGTGTGACCCCAAGATGCGACGCCGCATCCCCTTGTGGTGTTGTGTCAGTCTGAAGGGTGTTGTCTTGTGCTGGGCACCGCCCTGGACTGGCAGGGAGTGCTGTCCAGGCCCAGAGCAGAGCCGGCCGTAGCGAGTGGCAGGGTGGCTCCAAGTTCAACGCCGCTGGCTGCTGAGCCGGCCTCTGGTGGGGTGAGTTGCAGCTGTGGGTCTGTTGGATTTGGCCTCTGGGGAGAGAGGAGTGCTGGCTGGGACCACTCTTTAGAGACATCCGCCCCGAGGCTGAGGCCCGTCCCTGAACCTACAGTGGTCCACTCTGCCCCTGGATCGCCTCACGGGAGATGGGAACCCCCTGCTGGCCCGTTGTCTTTCTCCCCGGAGAAGGCTGTTCTGTTAGCAGCATTCAGGCAGCAAATATTTAGACTCTAAAGCATACAAGGGCAAGTGGATGTAGGCTGCCGTCAAAAAGCACTCAGGGGTCATTTTCCAAGTTCAGTAAACTCACTGCTTTCTTTGTTCACCATCAAATACACTGGTTATGCTTTATTATTTAAATTATAAACCATTTGACCAGAACTTTATATATATGGATGCATTTTGGAAAACAGAAGAGGAAGCTAGGACTTTTTCTAAGATGGTTTCTAAGAACCATCTCCAGGAGTCACCCTGGCTGCCTGCTGCTCCTTGGTTTTAGTAATACAGACTCATGCTTGTCATCCAGAGCCTTCTGTCAACCCTCCAGACGTTGCCTGGAAACTGCTGACTGTGCAGGTTAGCAGCCTTTAGACCTTGGACGAACTCAGGTGGAGTTGCGATGCTGGACGGCAGGAGTCTATTATTTTGAAGTGGCAGCTGCCAGTCACCAGGGAGGCGGCTTTTTGTGGGCTGCCCCTGGTGATTTCTCTCCGGCGGGGGGCGTGGTCTGCACACCTGCCAGGTGTGGTCTCCAGCAGGGAGTGCTGGAACTCTGTCCTTGC
This sequence comes from Globicephala melas, assembly GCF_963455315.2. Classification (NCBI taxonomy): domain Eukaryota; kingdom Metazoa; phylum Chordata; class Mammalia; order Artiodactyla; family Delphinidae; genus Globicephala; species Globicephala melas. The sequence goes on from NC_083325.1 coordinate 8,277,384, forward strand.
CACAGCGAGCTGCTGAGCAGGTGCCTGACTGAAAGGAGGAGCCTTTGGAAGGTCCCAGGAAGGCAGTTCACAAAACACATCCAGGACCCGCGGCAACATGCTGGCACTTGAAGAAGGAATAAGGAGAAAGCCAGCGCAAGGGAACACACGTGCAGGGGTGGATGTGCCCCGGGGGCCCTGAGCCCTTGCTCGGATGCATGGGGCAATCAGTGCCCTTTGCCCGCCTCTGCTGGGAGCGCAGGAAGACGGAGCCCGGGCTTGTCACTTTCCACCCTCAGCAGTTGGGCAGCGACTCCGCTCAGAGGGAGGCGGGTGGCGGCTCCGGCCCCACCCTGGGCGTCCACGTGTTTGGAGGGAAGGAGGAAGTGCGTGTGTGTCTGAGCGTCCACTGCCCTGGCTGCACACCTGCCGGGGGACCCGCGGGGCCGCAGGAGTTGGCCAAAGCCCTCGGGGCCCGGGGGTGCTGCTCCGGAGACGGGGACGAAGCTCTTGATCAGCACCCAGGGGTGTCCCGAGGGCCCCAAGCCCCTTTGGGGAAGACAGGGAAGGCCCTCTGTTCTCCCAGAGGATGAAAGTGCCGGAGGCCCCCTCCACGTTCACGAAGATGGCTGCCTTTTACCAGTGCCTCAAGCCTGAGCCCAGGTGGGCCTCTGAGAGCCGAGAGGTGGTGGTGGTGGGGGGAGGCGGAGGGGCGGAGCGGGGGGAGGCCCGGCCACGACCCCCAGCCCCTGGGGTCCAAGAATTGACTTTCAGCATCTGTTGTCGTGTATGACCTTTTTCCTTACAGACATCATTATGTATATTATATAGTTCCTTGAATTGCGTGAATTCCGGGACAAAATAATGATTTTCTTTATTTTCTTTGTGACACATGCATATATTGAAAGAGAGGGACACAGGGAGCAGAGGGCTTAGGTGAGAGGGTGGGGAGTGAAAGGAAGGGAGAAGGAGAGGGGCAGAGGGCTGGGAGACAGAGCATTTTCCTCTGAACAGCCCATGCCTGTAAGTTGGATCCACATGGCACAGTCTGTGTACTTCGGGTGGAGAGTAGACAGCGGAGGACAAAGTGAAAGACCATTAGAATTATTCCTGTAGCTCACTGGGACGAAGTGAGAGAGTGATATATACACTACCAAATGTAAAATCGATAGCTAGTGGGAAGCAGCCCCATAGCACAGGGAGATCAGCTCGGTGCTTTGTGACCACCTAGAGGGGTGGGATAGGGAGGGTGAGAGGGAGACGCAAGAGGGAGGGGATGTGGGGATATATGTATAGGTACAGCTGATTCACTTTGTTACAAAGCAGAAACTAACACACCATTGTAAAGCAGTTATACTCCAATAAAGATGTTAAAAAAAAAAAGAAAGTAAAGGGAATCAGGATATGTCACCCCAAAATATGCCACTTTGACAGAATAATTATTTTAAGTTGAAGGAATCTGAGAAATGGCAGGTATAGGAAGGGCTCGCTTCCCTTTCTACCCTGTAGCTGGTCATAAGACTCTCATGTGAGAGGTGTCCACCTGATACTTGGAGGAAAGGAGCATCCTTATCTCCAAAGATGGGGGGATACTGAGAGGAACCTGAAAGCACAGGCTTGCTGTTTCACCCAGTTTACTATCCTTAGCTCATATCCTTTATGTCTCCTATCATTTTTTCCCACAACTTTCTACTCTTCATCAAACCTAGAATAAAAACACTCAGGCTTAATCATTTCTTTGGATCTTCACTTCCTTATAAAGGCTCCTGTGCCATGTAAAACATAAATAAATTTGTATGCTTTTCACTGTTAAAAAAAAAAGAATTATTCCTGTAGCTAAAGATCAGCACCAAAGGGCTTGTTCTTTTAATTTATGTTTTAATTGAAATATAATTGCTGTACAATATTATAGAAGTTACAGCTGTACAGTATAGTGATTCACAATTTTTCAAGGTTATACTCCATTTATAGTTATTGTAAAATATTGGCTGTATTCCCCGTGTTGTACAGTATATCCTTGTAGCTTGTTTTATACCTAATAGTTTGTACCTCTTACTCCCCTCCCCCTATATTTCCCCTCCCCCTTCCCTCTCCCCACTGGTAACCACTCATTTGTTCTCTATTATCTGTGAGTCTGCTTCTGTTATGTTCACTAGTTTGTTGTAGTTTTTAGACTCTACATCTAAGTGATCATACAGCGTTTGTCTTTCTCTCTCTGACGTATTTCACTTCACATAACGCCAAAGGGCTTGTTCTTAACTGACAGATTTGCTGAGGGCAGTGACCTGCCCGAGTTCCTTTGGAGCAGAGGCCAGTGGACCTTCAGAGCCACCACCCCCTGCTGCAGGTGACCTCGTGCTTTGAAAATGTTTGGCCCTCGGTGCATTTTGCTTCAGTCATGATAGTACAGAGGGAAGTAGACCTCTGATGTGGTTGAAATGCATTTGCAAGTATAAGCAAACAAATTGCACGTCTCATATACCAAGTGGAAAATTCCAGTATGACAGCCTCTGCTCATCCAAGTGATGGTCACATCTGCCCATCACCTGGGCTGGGTGGACCGTCTTGGGAAACGGATGTTGCACCTTTGGCAGCAGACATCTGGTGGTGTGGGGATGCTGGGGGACCTGGACAGACTGTCCACCCGCCAAGCCTCACTTCCTTTTTTGCTACCTAGGGACAGGAACCCAACAACCAGAGGAGTCCTCGGGAACATGGGCCTTTGTACTGTGTAAAGCCCTGTGCACGGACGTTACCATCATTGTTATTGTTTCATAAAAATCATTTTACTTGTAATTATTCAGCCTCAGTGTCTGATGCTGCCTATTTTGTTTTTTGTTATTTTTTCACATGCACACACTGTATTTTATTTTTACAAGAGATAAATAGACTGACACCAAGCATTGTAAATGGATGACCACAACAAAAGCAACAATGACTGCAATTACCAAACACGAAGCACACTCATACTATGTCATAATATTGACATTCAGCCCAGTAATCCTCCAGTGTAACAGCTCCTTTACTTTGCAGTGAAAATTGATTTGTATATTTTTTGCCTCTGAGTCCTTGTGGGATTTCTTTTTTTTATTCAAACAGAAAGTCACAAAAATTATAATCATCCTCATCAGTTCACTCAGTCCCATGTAATTAATTTTTTTTCATCTTGATCTTTTGTTAGCACTTTTATGAGTTCGTCAGTTTTCCATTAGAGTTCTGAAAATGCCTATTCATTCAGTTCAGCAGTATAGTCAGTTACCAGAAACCTGTACTTGTCAGAGTCTTTTCCATGAATTCCTTGAAGAGGAAACCCTTTCATAGGAACATATTTGCAAAAGTGATGCTGCCTATTTTGAATGGACCAGAATAGAGTGGTGGTGTGATGTCTCCTCATTAATAGACTTTGGAGCATGACTTCCTAATTAAAAAGAAAAAAAACCACAAAGCAAAACCTTAATTCTGCATCTGCTGTGCTGCAGAAATGCCAATCACATATGGAACATCTTAGATAAATTTAGCCTTAAGAACTTTCTTCGTGTCATTATTTTTGGTAAAAATGCTTAAAAAGGGGGAAATTATTACGTAAATAAACTCATGAAGTTAAAAACAGACCAGCCTTCATAAAGCTTCCCTGAGCCCTGGGCTCTGGGTCCATTCGTCCCGTGTGGGCATCGGTCAGCACAACTTACAGCTCTAACTCTGAGACTGAACGTTTCCAAGTTAGATGGCATCTTGGCAAGACACTCCAGCGTTAGAATGTATTTTCCCAGGAATTATGCAAATGCAGTTTCTGAGGTTGCAAAGTTTGAAGCTCTTATGCTTACCTGTTTTTGAAATGATGGTTTTGTGAATGTCGCTAATAGATTTGTTTTATTCTAATAACCTGAAAATGTCTAAACTAACGTTTTTGAAATCTCATATGAAAACATTCATTTCTAGGTGAGTGAAAACAGGTAACTCCTGTGAAAGCTGTCATGAATCACAGTCTGAGACATGAGCTTTGTTGAGGAGCATTCATGTAGACGTAGGCTGCATACGTGAACACAGGTTCCTGTGTGTGTGTATACATGTATACATGGTATATAGGTATATGCTGCATTGGCCAGCTATATGCATTCCCAGCTGAGTAACTTATCAATGTGTCCATTCACAAGGACTCTAACTACCACAAAATCAACTGTTACATAAGTTTCAAAAAGTGGTGTAGTTTATCTTACATAAGATATTATTTATATGCTTATAAACTGTGCCGTTTGTCTTGCGGATGATTAAGTTTGTTTGAATGAAGCTCTGCTGTTTCTCTGCAAAGAAACAGCCCAGCCAGTTGTGGTCCACCGCCTTGTTCTCTTTGGGTGCCCCAACTGTCCCTGCCCAGCTGTGGCCGAAGGGAAGCCGGAGGATGGGAGCAAGGCACCTGGAGCAGAGACGTCCTCTGCATCCATATTCCTTGACTCCCAAAGGCTCTGCATGGTTATAGAGCACCTGATGTCTAAAGGGGGACAATGGACAAGAAGAACTCAGGCTAAAGAAATGTGACATTGTTTAGCTAAGTCATGGATTTAGAAGGACGTCTCTCCTCAAGACATTGGAGTACTATGTGGTCTTGGGAACAGTGATTGGGTAGTTGATGCTGTGTCATTTTTATCAGGAGGTGAATCCTTTCTAACAAGTGTTATAAATGCTTCTGGTTCATTCACTCACTCATTCATTCATTTAACAATCTTTATTAAGGACCTCCTGTGTGGCAGTACCATGCTGGTACATGGTCCCTATTCTCAAGGAGTTAGTCTTCAAGTTTTACATCCTTAGCCAGATAGGGGATGACTGACTTCTCTAGGCCAAGCCAAATTTTAGTATTTTAATAAGATAATCAATTATAGGTCGATAGGAAACTGACCGCCCAGTAAGTTCCTTTGTTTCCCTCCTGCTGTCCTCCGAGCACTGTGACTCAGTGTCTGAGTTCTCGGCTTTCAGCCCTTCACTCATCCGATTTCCTTGCTACTTTTTAAAAAATTGAAGTATAGTTGATTTACAATGTTTTGTTAGTTTCTGGTGTACAACAAAGTGATTCAGTTTTTTATATATATATATATGTATATACTTTTTCATATTCTTTTCCATTATGATTTATTATAGGATATTGAATATAGTTCCCTGTGCTATACAGTAGGACCTCTTTGTTTATTTTATTTATAGTAGTTTGTATCTGCTAATCCCAAACTCCTAATTTATCCCTCCCCCACCCCCTTTCCCCTTTGGTAACCATAAGTTTGTTTCCTATGTCTGTGAGTCTGTTTCTGTTTCATAAATAAGTTCATTTGCACATATAAGTGATATATGGTATTTGTCTTTCTCTTTCTGACTTACTTCACTTAGTATGATAATCTCTGGGTCCATCCATGTTGCTGCAAATGGCATTATTTCATTTTTTATGTCTGAGGAATATCCATTGTATATATATATACACCACATCTTCTTTATTCATTCATCTGTTGGTGGACACTTAGGTTGCTTCCCTGTCGTGGCTATTATAAATAGTGCTGCTATGAACACTGGGGTACATGTATCTTTTCAAAGTATAGTTTTCTCCAGATTTATGCCCAGGAGTGGGATTGCTGGATCATATGGTAACTCTAATTTTAGGTTTTTAAGGAACCTCCATACTGTTTTCCACAGTGGCTGCACCAATTTACATTCCCACCAGCAGTGCAAGAGGGTTCCCTTTTCTCCACATCCTCTCCAGCATTTGTTATTTGTAGACTTTGTAATGATGTCCATTCTGACCGGTGTGAGATGGTACCTCATTGTAGTTTTGATTTGCATTTCTCTAGTAATTAGCGATGCTGAGCATCTTTTCTTGTACTTATTGGCCACCTGTGTGTCTTCTTTGGAGAAATGTCTATTTAGGTCTTCTGCCTATTTTTAGATTGGGTTGTTTTGTTGTTGTTGCTGTTATTGAGTTGTATGAGCTGTTTGTATATTTTAGAACTTACGCCCTTGTTGGTTGCATCATTTGCAAATATTTTATCCCAGTACGTAGGTTGTCTTTTCGTTTTGTTTATGGTTTCCTTTGCTGTGCAAAAGCTTATAAGTTTGATTAGGTTCCATTTGTTTATCTTTGCTCTTATTTCTGTTGCCTTGGAGACCGACCTAAGAAAACATTGGTACGGTTTATGTCAGAGAATATTTTGCCTATGTTCTCTTCTAGGAGTTTTATGGTGTCATGTCTTGTATTTAAGTCTTTAAGCCATTTTGAGTTTATTTTTTTGTATGGTGTGAGGGTGTGTTCTAACTGCATTGATTTACATGCAGCTGTTCAGCTTTCCCAACACCACTTGCTGAAGAGAGAGACTGTCTTTCCCCCATTGTATATTCTTGCCTCCTTTGTTATAGTTTAATTGACTGTAGGTGTGTGGGTTTATTTCTGGGTGGCTTCTTTGCTTTCTTTTCTCCCCTATGTCAGAGTGGATCTACCCTTCCCGACAGTGGACGGAGCAGGTTTTGCACAGAAACATCGAGGTGTCTACTCTGAAGGGCAGGAGGTCCCCTGGCACCCTCGAGGAGACATGACCGTGGAGAGGTCCCCTGCCAATGCCCCTGCCACCTTGGGGTGGGAGCAGAGGTCAAGCCTTCTGCTCTTGAGGATAAAAGTATCTATCATGAGGCAGTAAAGCTGGCACAATTTTCAAGCAGAGATTTCTCACAGGAACTTTGCAAGCCTTACACATTCCGTTGCCTCAGTAATGTGAAACTTATTTTTCTAAAAAAAGGTACAGGCAGATCCTGGTGTGACTCACTAGAGAACAATAGTCAAGTCCCAGTTTATTTTCGTCTTTTTCCCCAAGAAAAGGAAAAGTTAGTTAAAGGTATAGGGAAGGTAAGCAGGCTTAAATCCAGAAAGGGGAACCAAATCACAGAATCCTGCAAACAGAGGTGTGATGAAAACTGGTGAGCACTGTGAACAAAAGGTTCAGGGCTTCTCACTGTGCATTGTGGGAGGTGCAGGCTCCTCAGATCAGACCCCTGGGGGGATGTGGAAGTGAAGCTGGTACCTGAGGGCTGAGTGAGAGTTGATAGAAGGAAGTGGAGTGTAAGAACAGGGAAGAGCATTCAAGATGAGGGAGCAATGTCTGTAAAGGTCCTGGGCTGGAAGGAAGTGAAGCCTGTGGGTCAGGGAGAGCAGGGCAGGCACATTCCTGCCAGTTGTGTACAGGGCGTCTGGTTGAGATCCAGACAACCTGCTAGTCGCATCCACGTTTAGATTTACTCACATATACTGCCATTCCTCCAGGCTTCCATCTGAGATCATATCCTCCTTCCCTTAATATCTGCTTTACTGTGGGATTGCTGGCAACACATTGTATCATGTCTTCTTTTCCAAAGGTGTCTTTATTTCACCTTTTTTTCTGGTAACGCTTTTTTCCAGCAGCTTTATTGGCATATAATTTACCTACCGGAAAGTTCACCTGTTAGGAGTGTGCAGTCAATAGGTTTTAGTATATTTACAGAGTTGTGCAACTATGAACATAATCTAATTTTAGAACATACTCATCTCCCCCAAAGAAACCTTGTGCCCATTAGCTGTCACTTCCCTTTCTGCCTCCCTCCCCCAGCACTCTACTCCCCAGTCGTAGGTGAACAGGAATCTGTTTGTCTTTCTCGATGGACTTGCCTATTCTGGGTGTTTTATAGACATGGAATCGTTCAGTATGTGGCCTTTTGTGTCTGGCTTCTTTCACTTAGCATAATGTGTTCAAGGTTAATCCATACTGTAGCATGTATCAGCGCATCATTCCTTTTCACGACTGAATAATATTCCATCCTATGTATGTACCACATTTTAAATGTATTCATCAATTGTTGGACTATTTCTACTTTCTGATTATTATAAATAATGCTGAACATTGGTGTATACGTTTCTGTGTGCGTTTTTCCCCATTTTTTTATTGTTGTAAAATACACATGACATAAAATTTAACATCTTAACCATCTTAAAGGGTATAAGTTCAGTGGTATTAAGTACATCCATCCTGTGCAGCCGTCACCACCATCCATCTCCAGAACTCTTTTCATCTTGCAGAACAGAAACTCTGTACTCATTAAACTACCCCTCCTTCCACCTTCCCCCCAGCCCCTGGCAACCTCCATTCTGCTTTCTGTCTCTATGATTTTGACTCCTCTAGATAAGTAGTGGAATCATTCAGCATTTGTCTTTTTGCAACTGGTTTATTTTGCTTAGCATAACGTCTTCAAGGTTCATCCACGTGGTAGCAGAGTACAGAATTTCCTTCCTTTTTACAACTTATAAAGAGAGACTTGCTTCTGTCATTTTGCTATTTGTTTTCTCTATGCCTTATAGATTTTTTATCCTTCATTTCCTGCATTACTGTCCTCTCTTGTGTTTAGTTGATTTTTTTTGTAGTGAAACTTTTAAGTTCCTTTCTCATTTCCTTCTGTGTGTGTTCTACAGCAATTTTCTTTGTGGTTACCATAGGGATTACATTTAACATCCTAAAGTTATAACACTCTAATTTGGATTTATACCAGCTTAGCTTCCATGACACACAGAACCTCTGCTCCTCTACATCTCTGTTCCTCTTGCTTTCAGTTGTTGATGCCACTAAATAACATCTTTAAACATTGTGTGTGCAGAAACATAAATTAATAATTTGAAAAAATACAGTAACCTCTTAAATTAGGTAGCAAATAAAATGTGAAGTTACAAACCAAAGTTACAGTCATACTAGCTCTTAGACAACTAATTGCTTTTTTTTTTTTTTAGCATGGATGGGTACTCCAGTGGCTTTATTAACTCTTTTCCGGGGATGGCAGGACCTTAGAGCTGGAGATGAATTGCTTTTTAAAAATGTATTAGTCTCTTAGGGCTCCCCTGGTGGCGCAGTGTTTGGGAGTGCGCCTGCCGATGCAGGGGGCGTGGGTTCGTGCCCCGGTCTGGGAGGATCCCACGTGCCGCGGAGCGGCTGGGCCCGTGAGCCATGGCCACTGAGCCTGTGCGTCCGGAGCCTGTGCTCCGCAATGGGAGAGGCCACGGCAGTGAGAGGCCCGCGTACCACAAAAAAAACAAACAAACAAAAAATGTATTAGTCTCTTAAATTGTGTAGAAAACAAAAAGTGGAGTCACAAACCATTGTTACAGTAATACAGTTGACCCTTGAACAATGTTGGTGTTAGGGACACCAACCCTCCACGCAGTCCAGAATCCAAGTCTAACTTTACACTTGGCCCTTCCTATCTGTGGCTCTGCATCCAGGGATTCAACCGGCCATGGATGGTGTAGTACTGTAGTACATACTTATTGAAAAAATTCACATTTAAGTGGACTTGGGCAATTCACACCCATGTTGTTCAAGGGTAACTGTACTAGCTTTTATAATTGCCCATGTATTTACCTTTACTGAGCTTGTTTAAGTTAGTTTTTTTTTTAATTGAAGTATAGTTGATTTTTAATATTATGTTACAGGTGTACAATATAGTGGTTCACAATTTTTAAAGTTTACACTCCATTGATGATAAAATATTGGCTATATTCCCTGTGTTGTACAATATATCCTGGTAGCTTATTTTATACCCAATAGCTTGTGCCTCTTAATCCCTTACCCCCATATTGCCCCTCCCCCCTTCTGCACTGGTAACCACTCATTTGTTCTCTGCATCTATGAGTCTGCTTCTTTTTTGTTATATTCACTAGTTTGTTGTATTTTTAGATTCCACATATAAGTGGTATCATACAATATTTGTCTTTCTCTGTCTGACTTATTTCACTTAGCGTAATACCCTCCAGGTCCATCCATGTTGCTGCAAATGGCAAAGTTTCATTCTTTTTTATGGCTGAGAAGTATTCCATTCTGTATACATACCACATATTCTTTATCCATTTTTAAAATATGGTGTAAAGTTACTGTCTAGTTCCCTTTCATTCCAACCTGCAGGACTCCCTTGAACATTTCTCACAGGGCAGGTGTAGTGGTAACAAACTCCCTCAGCTTTTATTTATCTGGAAATGTCTTAATTTCTCCCTTACTTTTGAAAGATGGCTTTGCCATGTCCAGGGTTCTCGGTTGACTTATTTTTTTTCCTTTTAGCACTTTGAATAGACTGGCCTCCTGCCTTCTACCCTCCAGAGTTTCTGATGAGAAACCTGTTGATAATCTTATTGAGGATTCCTTGTGTGTGATGATTTGCTTCTCTCTTGCTGCTTGCAAGATTCTTTATCTTTGGCTTTCAACAGTTTGATTATAACGTATCTCAATTCATTGAGCTCCTTAGATGTTACATTCATGTCTTTCATCAAATTTGGGAAGTTTGGGGACATTAAGTTTTCAAATATTCTCTCTGCCCCTTTCTCCCCTCTCCTCCTTCTGGGACTCCTACAGTGTATTTTGATCCAATTGATGGTGTCTTACACGTCCCTTATGCTCTGTTCACTTTATCCATGTCCTATCTTCAAGATTTCTGATTTTTTCTTCTACCAGCTGAAATCTGCCTTTGAAACCCTCTAGTGAATCTTTCATTTCAGTTATTATTATTATTTTTAGCTCCAGATTTTTTTTTGCTTCCTTTTAAGGTTTTCTATCTTTTTATTCATATTTCTATTTGTTCATACATTATTTGCTTCATTTTCTCTGCATCTTTAGTTCTCTGAGCATCTTTAAGAGAGTTGTTTTAAAGTCTTTGTCTAGTAGATTTGCCACCAGATCTTTTTCAGATTCAAAACTGGACATTTGAATCTAATAATGTGGTAACCGTGGAAATCGGATTCTCCCCCTTCCTCTGGGTTTGCAGGGCTTTATGTTTGTGCCAAGGATCAGCCTAAACTGTAATCTTACGGTCTTCTCAGATCTTTTCTAAGCCTGTGCCTTTCCCTGGGCATATACAGTAACTTTCTCATTTGTCCTCATACATACAGTTTGCTTTTGAATGCCCCAGTACTTAATGTCTGGCTCCCAAAAGGGGAAGAGAGAAAACTGAAGTGGGGGAGGAGACATGAAGCACCAGCCCAGGCCTTTAAAGCTCCTGGAAGTTAGTGCAGCTAGAAGGGGAGGGGCTTGCAACAGTAAGGGGAGGTGCGGCAATAGTGGCCGCCCACCTCTTCGTCTGCAACTCTGTCGTCATAAGCATTAATCACAGCACAGATCCCCAGTATTTGGAGAGCAGGGTCCTTTTTGCCCACCATGGTTCCTTCAAGCTGTGTGCAAGCTGCTCCAGGAACAGATTCGTGGCTGCCTGTCAGGGGGGTAGGGAGTGGGGGTGAGTAGACGCTGTTGAGCTAAGAGCTGAAATTGACTGAAATTAACTGCAATTTCCATACCAACCTTCCAGGGGAAGTTGCAAGCCTTAAATGGACTCCAAAATAGTTACCTTAAACAGATTCTGCCAGTGTGGTTGTTTTCTAAGTGGGAGGCAGATTCCTGGTGCCTCCTACTCCACTGTTTCCCTAGAATCTTCCACGGACATATGTGTTTATTTCTCTAGGGTAAACACGTAGGAATGGAATTGTCAGACTGTATGGTATCTTTATGTTTTGTGGGTTTTTTTTTTAGGAACTGTTTTCCAAAGTGGCTATAACATTTTGCATTCCCATCAGCAATGAATTAGCGTTCCAATTGCTCCATGTCCTTGGAAACACTTGTGACTGTCTATCTCTCTGATTAGAGCCATTCTAGTGAGTGTGAAGTAGTATCTCACTTTGGTTTGGCTTTGCAGTTTCCTGATGATTAATTATGTTGAACATCTTCTCATATGCTTATTGGCCATTTGTTTGCCTTTCTTGTACAAGTATCTGTTTAAATCCTTCATCTATTTTAAAATGGATGTCTTTTATTGTTGAGTTATAAGAATTATTTATATATTCTGGGTACAAATCCCTATATTGCAGATATATGATTTGCAAATATTTTTCCCAGTCTGTGAGCTGCCTTTACGCTTTCTTGATAGATTAGATTTGAAACAAGAAGTTTATACATTTGATAAAGTCCAGCTTATCTGTCTTCCCTTTTGGTGTTGCATATGAGTAATCATTGCCTAACCCAAGATCACAAATTTATTCTAATGTTTTCTTCAAAGAGTTTTCTAGGTTTAGCGCTTACATTTAAGTCTATGATTCACAGTGAGGTAATTTTTATGTATAGCGTGAGGTAGGAGTACAAATTATGTTTTGGATGTGAATGTCCAGTTGTTCCAGCATTTGTTGAAAAGACTGATTCTTCCCACATTGAATTGTCTTGGCACCCATGTTGAAAATCTTTTGGCCATGAATATATTTTATTTCTGGACCCTGAATTCTGTTAATCTGTATGTATATCTCTGTGCCAGTACCATGCATTTTTTTTTTTTTTTTTTTGCGGTACGTGGGCCTCTCCCTGTTGTGGCCTCTCCTGTTGCGGAGCACAGTCTCCGGACGCGCAGGCTCAGCGGCCATGGCTCACGGGCCCAGCCGCTCCGCGGCATGCGGGATCTTCCCGGACCGGGGGACAAACCCGCATCCCCTGCATCGGCAGGCGGACTCTCAGCCACTGCGCCACCAGGGAAGCCCTACCACGCATTCTTGATTGCTGTGGACTTGTAGTCAGTTTTGAAACTGCGAAATGCGAGTCCTCCATCTTTGTTTTTCTCTTTCAAGATTGTTTTGGGCCCTTCGTATTTCCATACGAAATTTCAGATCAACTTGTCAATTTCTGCAAAAAGCCATCTGGGATTTTGATAAGGGAATGCATTGAATCTGTGTATCAGTTTGGGGAGTATTGCTGTGTTAAACATATTCAGTTTCTGATCTGTGAACACAGGATAGCTTTCCACTTATTTATGTCTTCTTTAATTTCTTTCAACAATGTTTTGTAGTTTTCAGAGTACAAGTATTCTGCCTCCTTGGTTAAATTTATTCCTGAGTAGTTTATTTTTGTATGCTATTGTAAATGGAATTGTTTTCTTAACTTCATTTTTGGATTGTTTACTGCTGGTAAGAGAGCAATGGATGTGACAGGCATAGAAGCTCACAGCCTTGGAAGTGAGGGGAGTGGTCGGCAGACACCTAACAAACAAGTTTCTGTTGACAGCTGTGGTGAGCATTGTGAAGACAGGTACAGGGGCTGAGACAGAATACCACAGAGATGCAAACAGGGCCTGGAGGGTGGTGTGGAATGAGTGGGTCTGTAGGGCTGGACACTAAGGTTTTTGTATACAATTATGGGCTCAGAGGTATGTAATCAGGATACAGATCTTTTGCTTTGCATTGTGTAAATAAGTGTAATGGATGGGTACCTTTAAAATACCATATTAAAATCTGTTCTCATTCTTCACGTGAATAAACTTCTGTAGAATTTTTCAGTATAAGCTGCAACTAATGATGGAATTCTGCTGGAAGCTGGGGAGAAGCCTCTGGTGAATTAGGGTTCAGAGAGAGGCAGTGGGGCAGCCCTCACAAGGATCCTTCTTTGGATCCAGAACGCCCCTGAATCCTGTTAGGCGCCCAGATGCACACTGATGAGTGCTGTGCAGAGGGGTCTGGAGGCTCAGCACCCTTTTGAGTTAACTAGAACCCCTGAAGAGGCCCCCTCAGGTCCAGGTTTAAAGAACCAGTTTTCCTGTACTTGGACTTGAGCTGTCAGAGCAACGGGGTGGGATGGTGGAGGGCAGAAGCTGGTTGAGGGGACATTGGGGCCACTTGACTTGAACTTTGAGTTACAGCGAGAAGCAGAAGGGGTGCTGGGAGATACTGGTTATTTGCCACATTGCCTTCCTAATTATGGGTCTCCTTCTGGCTTTTTCTTCAATTTTGCTCGGGTTGGGGAACATGTATTCAGCAGGGCAAGTTATTGGGCTCAACAGAGAAGACGTTCCCTTGTAACAGCTGCGGCGTGTTTGCACCTGGAGCATTCGAGTGCAGGGGACGGTCCTCCATCCGCACAGCCCGCAGTCCCAGGTGGAGGGCGTTCCTCCGGGGCCTGGAATATATTTCTGTCAGTTCCTTGGCAACAGTTTCATTCATGGTCCGTCGGGCTGCGGAGCCTTGCGAAGGTCAGGGGTCATCTAGGAGCCCAGGTGTCTTCATCTTTGATACTGGTGGCTCCAAAGCGAGCCGTTTGCCCAAGGAGACTGTGCCTACGTGAGACAGCATGTAGGGCCTGCCGGTGATGTGTGTTCTTGTCTGCAATCGTGCAGAGGCGTGAGCCCATGGTGAGAAACGAGATGCAGAAAGCGACAGCTCTTCTCAGCGGGTGCTTGTATGTGCTGTGTTCTCAGTCCCATTTCGTTAAAGTGTTAACTGCCCCCATTTTGTAAACCAGGAAACAGAGGCTCCGCCCTAGTACATGATGGGATGCGGCTTCAGCTCCAGCACTGCCTCCCTTCCAAGTCTTTCCCGTTTCCTCCGCATCATACTGCACTCCTATGAGTAAGAAGCTGTTTGGAACCTCAAGCGTGAGCAGGCTTTCAAACCTCCCACGTGGGGCGAGGCTGACTTGTCGTCCCTTGGTCTGGGGGTGGCTTTTGCCTCTGAGCGCGAGTTCATCAGCAGCCTCGGCCTCTCTGCTGCTTTCTGCTCCTGGGCCCCCGCCGAGCACGTACCTTCCAGCAAGGTGAGGACCGGGCCATCCTCTGGTGTCTCCCGCTCACCCTCCCACCTGCTCCTGAGCCCTCTGCCCTGTGCACAGGGCTTTATCACAGCCACATGGTTCAATCCAGGGAGAAGCGTTTCTGAGCTCCGGGGTCTACTCCACACTCAGCGGGATGGGCGCCCTCCTGTACACCCACCTCCGAGGCTGTGCACACGCTCACATACACTTGCATGTTCTCAGCACTTCCTGGCAAGGAACATTTTGTAAACTGTGCAGAAGTGGACATTTTGAGGGTAACCTCATGGTTTCTTAGGAGTGTTAGCTGATGAATCATGGCAGCCTCAACCCACCCCCACCCCCTGCTGACTAAGATGCCCTGTCAGACCCCATGGATGGTCTCCTGGGGCTCCTTCAGCCTCTGAGCCTGGCCTGATGCTGGACAGGGGCTGCTTGGCAGGCAGAGCCATTTCCGTGGGAGATTGGTGTCCTCTGGATTTCCCAGCTTCCCTTAAGCCCCTCTGGGGACAGCTCCGCATGCTCCACTGCACTGGGTCAGCACGTGCAAGAGGCAGGGACCAAGTTGGTCTCATCCATCGCTGTATCCCCAGGCCTCCTAAGTGCCTGCCCACCCTGCATATGCGGTCAGTATGGGTATATAGGTTGGTGTCTCTGCCTCACTACTTTGGGCCAGTTAATAAACTTACCTGATACATAATACATGTTCTCATTTCCAAAATGGGAATACTTAGAGTTCTTGGAGATGAAATGAGACAATCAGATGATATGCTGCATGCTTGATAAGTAATTGCAGCTGTTAACTCCAAATTCAAGCGATAGAAACCTCAAGCACTTGTACTTTCTAGCTCAGCGGCAACCATAGAAGATGGTATCCAGGGTGGTAGTTGGTGACTCTTAACCAAATCTGACCACTTTTACTCTCCTTGCTCCTTGCATTGCTCCTTCTCTACTGCCTCTTCCCTCAAATCCTCTGGTAGCCGCCCCATCCCCTATAGTAACATCAAGCGGCAGGATACTGTGGGATCAGGGATTCTGATAAAGATTGCATTAAATCTGTGGATTGCTTTGGGTAGTATGGACGACGTCATAACAACAAGAAGTCTTTCAATCTATGAACGCGGGATGTCTTTCCATTTATTGGCATTATTTTCAATCTTTCATCAACATTTTCTAGTTTGCAGGATATAAGTCTTTTGTCTCTTTGGTTAAATTTATTCCTTAGTGCTTTATTCTTTTTGATGCTATTGTAAATGGAATTATTTTCTTAATTTCCTTTTGGGATTGTTCACTGTTAGTTTATAGAAACAACAGATGAGTGTGTGTTCATTTTGTGTTCTGCAACTTTGCTGAATTCATTTGTTCCAACAGTTCTGTGTGTGTGCAGTGTGGCAGGGATCTTTAGGATTTTCTACATGTGAGATCATGTCACATGTGAACAGAGATCATTTTACTTCCTCCTTTTCAACTTAGATGCCCTTTATTTATTTTCCTTGCCTATGTGCTCTGGCTAGAACTTCAGTGCTGTGTTGAATAGATGTGGTGAGAGTGTCTTGTTCCTGATCTTAGAGGAAAAACTTTAGGTTTTTCAGTGTTGAGTATGATGTTAGCTGTGGACTTTTTATATATGGCTTTTATTATGCTGAGGTAGTTTTTCTCTATTTCTAGGTTTTTGAGCGCTTTTTTTTTTTTATCACAAAAGGGTGTTGAATTTTGTCAGATGGTTTTTCTGCATCAGTTGAGATGATTTGTGTGTGTGGTGTTTTTCTCCTTCATTCTGTTGATCCAACATTTTTGTAAAGCCAAATTATATCAAAATCAAGAAGCAAGGCTAATGAAGCTTTGTTCCCCTTTTAAGGAATTGGCTGGTCAGGGATGGGGCAGTTTGACATTAATATTTGACATTAATATTAAAGGAGACCTAAATATTAGACCCAGCTCTAGCAAAGACCTGCATCTTCTTTCCTCTGTTAATTTTTTAAAAAATTTTTCCCATCATTTCCCATATGTACTGTGTGCAAGTGGTAAATGTTAATTGGTTAATTAAATATTTTAGCTCCCTTTTAAAGTACGAGAATTCATAGTAATTGCCAATAAGGAATAGCCTTCCAAGTAAATGAGGAGTTAGTCTGTGTGGGATAGAATGTGCTGTTTAAAAGTCAGTTGTGGAAAGCAGGGACGCAGCTCAACACTCTGTAGCAGGAATACTGACCAGCAATCATTTATTTGATTTCCATGAAGAGTCAGAAATTTTTAATCTGGGGAGAAGGCAAGTCCCTATGGATGAAATGATACTGGTATGTGGAATGATTCGCTTTGAAATAACCTAGTTAGCGGGGAGTGGAGAAGGGGTAAAAATGAACAAGAGTCCCCATGTTTTAAATTCATTATACATTCTCTGTACTTTTATATCTGTTTGAAATTTTTCATAAAAAGTTCAAAAAAGAAACAATATAAATAAGTGATGGTACAGCATAACATCAAAACATTATGTAGCCATTACAATAACATCAAGAATTTTACTGATGTGGGATAAGAAAATCAGGAACTCAGTCTTACTAATAATATAGTGCATGTGTGCTTGTGCACATAAATATTTGCATAAAAGATATTGGAAGGAAATACATTAAAACGTTCCATAGTTAGTCATTCTTGGTTGGTGGGATAATGGGTGATTTTCATTCTACCTTCCAAACTTTCTACAGTGAACAAGAGAAAAACCTAATTTCTGAAATTTTTTTTTCAAAGAAAGGAATGAAATCTGCATTGTGTAAATCGGTGAAGCATTTTCCATTAAATGGCTCTGGTCAGTGATTAGATAAATGCTGATGTGGTTACTAATCTTGGACATGTTTTTGGCCTCTACTGACCTGGAATCTGTCTTTGCCAGGGACATGGGCAAGAGGCAGTCACCACCATTTCAGTCACTGATAACTTCTGTTAGACTTGCTCCTCTAACATGACTTTCTATCTGATTTTAGTGAGCTGGACATGATTTCCACGAGGGTGATGGACATTAAGCTTCGGGAGGCCGCGGAAGGCCTTGGGGAGGACAGCACAGGTAAGGCCCTTACTTCCCCTGTGCTGGGTGGAGCCCTTGTTGCGTTGTAGGGCTGAGAGAGGGGCTGCTAGAGCCAGGGCTTTAGGTTCTCTACGTGGAGTGTGGGTTCAGTTCACAGTGTGTTCAGACACATGTGGCTGGAGAGCACGTCCAGACGGTTGGCGGCCACCCGGGGGCAGTGCTCCTTGGCTTCTCTGTCAGACACGGCAGCGGGGGTGGGGGTGGATTACTCATTTTCCTCCTTCCTGGAGGTGAACATGTCCCAAAGTTTGGTTGACTCGAAAGCAAAGGAAGTGAGATGCAATGGAATCATTTACCATCCAGGAACATGCAAAAGTTTCAGTGGGACGTCGGGCAGAGTATTGGATGGTCTAATCATCCAGAAGAAATAATGATATCAAGAGAGAGCCTTTGAGTCCTCTTTTATGGCTTTTACCCTCCTTCAGGAGACCTTTATTGCACTTTCTACTGAGCTAAATTCCAAACGCATCAATCATCATCTCATAACACATTCCAAGAGTTACCCAGTTATGCGATTGGTTTACTGTTATCCATAGATTGCTCTGTATGTCTGTATAGAGTTGTAAAACTGACATTAGAAAACGTTAATCTCCCCACATGTGCCTTTTCCCGTATCAGCCATTTTTACTCACCTTATTTTGGTGACAGAGTTCTCCGTCTCTCTCCCTTGTTTTAAGTCAAAGTGCTAATAGTGATTGTCTTTGAGGTAGTTCAGGGGAACAGCTTCCAATAATATTAAATCCTAGCGCTTATCTCTTAGCTTCAGATACTAATTTCATTACAGACTTTATTTCATATATTACATAATATATTATTATATATTATTATTCCATATTAGGACTACTTTTCCTCTGTCACATTTCAGTAGATACGCTGGTAATTGTCTTTCAACAAATGGTGCTAAAGCAATTGGACATTCATATGTAAAAAAATGAACTTTGAGAGTTCAAAGTTTATTTGAACTCAAATGAGTATAGAAAAATTAATTTAAAATATATCATAGTCATAAATGTAATACTATAAATGCTTTAAAAGAAAATATAGGAGAAAATATTTATGACCAAGGATTAGATAAGAGTTCATAGATATGACAACTCAGTCCCTAAAAGAAAAAGTCGATAAATTGGACTTTATCAAAATTTAAAACTTTCGCTCTGTAAGAGACACTGTTAAGAAAATGAGAAGTCAAATCACAGACTGGGAGAAAATATTTGTAAATCACATTTGACAAGAACACTCAAAATTCGACAGTAAGAAAACTAACAACCCAATTAAAAATAGTCAAAAGGTTTTTAAAGATTCTTTACTTAAGAAGATACACAGATGGCAAAAAAGCACATGAAAAAGTGCTCAACACCGATAGTCATTAGTTAATGCAAATTAAAACTACACCGAGATACCGCTATACACCTATTAGAATGGCAGAACAAAAACAGAAACAAATGCTGGTGAGGATGCAGAGCAACTGGAACTCTCATATATGGCTGATGAAAATGCAAATGGTACAGCCACTTTGGAAAGTATTTTAGCAGTTTCTTATAAAATTAAATACACACTTAGTCTATGAGCCACCAATCCCACTCCTAGGTATTTACCTAAGAGAAGTGAAACCTTATGTTTACACAAAAACCTATAACAATTTTCATTTTGTTTACCACTTTGTTTCTATCTATACAATGGAACAGTACTCAGCAATAATAAGGAACAAGCTATTGATTGAGGTAACAACATGGATGAATCTCTAATGCATGGTGGTAAGTGAAAAAAAGCCAGAATCAAGAGGATACATACTGTCTGAATCACTCTATATGACATTCTGGAAAAGGCAAAACTATAAGAACAGAGACGATATCAGTGCTCTCCAGGGGTTAAAGGTAGGGGAAGGGTTTGACTACAAAAGACAGCACAATGATGATGTATCTTGATTTTGGTGGTGGTTATTCAACTCTGTATACACCAAAAAGAGTCAATTTTACTGATGTAATTTTTAAAACAACTTTTAAATGAGGTACCAGATTTGAAAAACAATCAAGTGGATTTTTTAGAAATAAGTAAAACTATTACAATTAAAAATTAAGTGGATGAGTTTAATAGCAGATTATATCAGCTCGAGAGAGAGCACAAGAAAGTATACAGAATGTATCACAGAGTGGTAAAAAGAAGGAAGATACAGAAAGAGAACAGGAAGCATAGAGATAAGTGAAAGGGTGTAACATGCATTTGAGCACAGTCTCAGGAGAGGAGAGAATAGCTGAGAATTTTCTGGAATTGACTTAAAAAAAAAAAACACAAAAGGCGCTCCAGTCCACAGATTTAAGAAACTGAATGAATCCCAAAAAGGATCAATAAAAGGAAATCCACATCGAATGAAAATGTAGAAAACCAAAGACAAAAATGAAAAAATCTTAAAATTAGTCTGAGGAAAAAAGATTACCTTCGAAGGAACAAAAAACTGACTTCCTGACCACACGACAGAAGCCACAACACAGTGAAATAATGTCTTAATATTACTGAAAGCATAACTTAGAAAAAATAACTGCCAACCTAGAATGTTAAACCTACGGATACGATATTTTAGGAATGAAGGAGAAATAAGGGCATTTTCAGGTAAACAAAAACTGAGTTTGTCACCAGGAGACCCTCAGATTCTAAAGGAATCTCCCTTCGGGTGGAAGGAAAATCATCCTGATGGAGGATTTGGACACAGGAAGGAATGATAAGCAAAGAAAATGAGAAACAAGCAAACACATCTAAATGAACATGGAATAATATCTTTTGGGTTTTTAAAGATCAGAATGAAAACAATAGGGCATAAACATAGGATTAAAGTATTCTAACTTTCTTGTTTTGTCCCTTAATAGAATGTGGGGTATAATTTCTAGGGTAACCCGTGAAAGAACAGAGGTAAAAGGCAAAGTTTACAAACTAGAAGTGGGAAGATAATGGAATAATTTTTTAAAGTCAGTTAGTCTGACTTTAAAAGGAGTTAATCTCCTTTCAGCAAGAAAGGAGATTAAGAAAAACTACAGAAAAAAAAAAAAAAAACCACAGAGATGGTAGACTTGTTTTTATTAACATATCAGTAATTAGAATAAGGGTCAGTAGCTAGTTACGTTAATTGTTCCAGTTAGAAGTGTAAAGCTCAAATTGGCTTTCTAAAACTCTATATCTCTTAAATATAAGGATTCAGAAAAGTTGAAGGTAAAAGGGATAGAAAAAAAGGAACCTTGCAACACTGGGCCAGGGGAAGCTGGCATAGCTGTATCAATAGCAATCAAAATAAAATTTAAGGCAAAAAGCATTCCTAAAAATAAAGAGGGTCATTTCACAGTAGGTTCACTTCCCCAGGAAGATATTAATTTTACCTTTCTTTGGCATTTATCAACATGATGTCAAAATTTATGGAGTAGAAATTGACAGCTAAATAACGATAAATCTACAATCAGAGTGGGTTATTTTTAATACACCTAATTGATAGGACAGATGTATTAAAAATTAAAGACAAAGTACTTGGACAACACAATTAAAAAGAAAAAGGCCTGTCCTAATCGATGTGTATAGAACATTGAAGAAAATACATTAATTCAAGTGCTCTAGGAACATTTACAAATATATGGTAAGCCATAAAGCAAGTCTCAACAAATTCGAACGGATTCAAATCATGCAGGGTATGTTCTCTGGCCACAGCGCAATTAAGCTAGAACTCAATAACAAAGATAATAAAATCCCCAAGTGCTTGGATATTGACATACTTTTCTAAATAACCTATAGGTCCAAAAAGGTATTATAATGAAAATTTGAAAATATTTTCAAGCAAATAGTAAGGAAACTATATATCAAAACATGTAGATGCAGGGACTTCCCTGGGGGTCCAGTGGTTAAGACTCCACACTCCCAATGCAGGGGGCCTGGGTTCGATCCCTGGTCAAGGAACTAGATCCCCCATGCGTGCTGCAACTTAGAATTCCGATAGCCGCAACTAAAAAAAAAAAAAAAAAGATCCCGCATGCCACAACTAGGAGCCCAGTGTGCTGCAAGGAAGATCCAGTGTGCCACAACTAAGTCCTGGTACAGCCAAATAAATAAAGAAACAAATATTTTTAAAAAGAAGAAAAAACATGTAGATGCAGCTAAAACAGATTTAGAAGGAAATGCATTGCCTTAAATGTGTGTATTATAAAAACAGAAAGCCTAAAAATTGATTAGCCAAGTATTCATCTCAAGAAGTTTAAAAAGATAGCAAAGTAAACCTGAAGAAAGTAGGAGGAAGGAAGGAAAAACTAGACCAGAAATTAGTCCAATAAAAAAATAAACATTCAGTAGAGAGAATGAACAAAGCCAAACTTTATTTAAGGCAAAGGAAATTGACAAACCTCTTGTGTAATTGATCCAGGAAAAAAGGAGGGACAGATAATAGCAGGGCTGAGAAAAGGGGGCTTTATTATAGATAGTACAGACGCTAAGATAATAAGAGGATATTAACAACTATATGCCAGTGCATTTGAAAATGTGGGAAATAAAGACAAATTTCTAGAAAAATGAAACAATAAAACAAATTCAAGAAATAGAAAACCCAAATAGTTCCTATAACCATTAAAGAAATTGAATGAAAAAGGCTAGCAGCCTAACAGATATAACACAAACGGGCCTCCAGTGGATGGCCAACTAATTATGGCAAATCAAACAAGTGTTCAGCGGCTGTACTCTGGGTGTTGGTAGCCACTTGCTTTAATCCCGAAGGAGCCTCTTTGACTGTAAAGGATCGTGAGGCTGCGTGTTTGTGCAGACCTTCAGGGGTGCATATCTATTTGTCAACTAGGCAAAGGCCAGATGGTGTCCTGGCAGATGCAAAAAACTCTGAAGAGGCTTTCCAAATAATAAGCTCTCTTTGAGACCAATCAGTTAACAACATAAACGTTTTGAGATTATAAAGGTAAGGAAACTCCCACTGTAAGTTAAGAAAACTTGGCTGTAGAACTCATTTCCTTTTGGGCAGGAATCTGCTCCACCTAAGGTCATATAGGTACTCCAACTGTAGAGTAATCCTAAGAAATTCTCCACATTAAGGCACGATCATGTAAACTTCCCAAGGGGGGCATGAACATAAACCAAATATAAAGATCCTGGTGTTTTAAAAAGGAATTCAGGGACTTCCCTGGTGGCACAGTGGCTAAGAATCTGCCTACCAATGCAGGGGATACAGGTTCGAGCCCTGGTCCAGGAAGATCCCACATGCCGTGGAGCAACTAAGCCCGTGCGCCACAACTACTGAGCCCGCATGCCACAACTACTGAAGCCCGCATGCCTAGAGCCCGGCTTGGCAACAAGAGAAGCCACTGCAATGAGAAGCCCGCGCACCGCAACGAAGAGTAGCCCCTGCTTGCCGCAACTAGAGAAAGCCTGGGCACAGCAATGAAGACCCAACACAGCCAAAAATAAATAAATAAATAAAAGTAAATTTATAAAAAAAGAAATTCAGCTTACAGAATGATTTACTTATCAAACAAATCAATTGTTAGCAAATTTTCAGGATATATTAGACAGCAGCCTGGTAACCTGTGATGTTCCATCCTTCTGTTGTTAGTTCTCATATTCAGAAGGAAAGGAATGGACTTTGCTGAGCTGCCGAAATCATGGGCACTTGAGGATTTTTTAAAAATTTATTTTATTGAAGTATAGTTGATTTACAATGTTGTGTTAGTTTCTGCGGTACAGCAAAGTGATTCCGTTATATATACATATATATATATATGTATTAGCACTTGAGGATTACCTTGGAAAATAATTTGGGTTATCATTTACGGGCTTTACCTCATCAGGAATTTTTGCTTTTGACTATTTTTATTTTAGGGATTAAAATCTGATTTTATACAGTGGAATATTACTTAGCAATTTAGAAAAAGAGGAAGAATGCAAAATGCACGCGTCACCATGCAAAGTGTCAAAAGCGGTATATGGAGGGAAAGAAGCCACACACAAGAGTATATGCTGTATGATTCTACTCATACAGGATGTGCCGTATGAATTCAAGAATGGGCAAAACAAATGTATGGTAATAGAAATAAAAAGCATGGTTGCATCAAAAAAATTAACTCTTTAGGAATAAATTGAACCAAGGAGGTGAAAGATATGTTAAAAAAGTGTTGATTTCAAGTAAGAGGGAAGTTGCTTGTGCCTTGTTTCTGTGATCATGCTCCAAAGCTTTCTTGGCTGTTTTATTCAATGTCCAAAATAGACAGAAATCAAGATGCTTTCAGGTGTGCAAAAATGGTATGCTGTGTGCTTCACAACCTTCTGTGTGGTAAAAGGACTTTTCAGGAGCGAATAATTGATGCACGGACAGAAATCTTACTTTCCTTCCCGTGCACATCTCATACGTGTCTGGTAAATACTCACATGCATTCTTTTTGCATAGGAAAGAAAAAGTCCAAATTCAAAACGTTTAAGAAGTTCTTTGGGAAGAAGAAGAGAAAGGAATCTCCTTCTTCCACAGGAAGTAGCACCTGGAAACAAAGCCAGGCAAAGAATGAGGTCATTGCCATCGAGTCAGGGCCAGTGGGCTACGACTCAGAGGATGAGCTGGAGTAAGTTGCCTTTTCCATCCTTCAGGCTTGTGTGTTTGAAGGGGTAGGAGGGGTCACAGGAGGACCCCAATACTTGGGCTAGTTGTCATGGTAACTTGGTGGGTTTCTGAGCTTACTTTCCTCCTAGGTAATTCCACTGGAGGTTCTTCCATAGATATGGTGTTTTCTGTCTTTTCGTACATAGGGATGGAGAAAGTTGGAGCGGCGGGTAGGGGAACATTATCAGGTACCCGCTATGTGCCAGGTGTGTATATATTAAAAGTCTAGGGCTTCCCTGGTGTCGCAGTGGTTGAGAGTACGCCTGCCGATGCAGGGGACACGGGTTCGTGCCCCGGTCCGGGAAAATCCCACATGCCGCGGAGCAGCTGGGTCCATGAGCCATGGCCGCTGAGCCTGCGCGTCCGCAACCGGAGAGGCCGCAACAGTGAGAGGCCTGCGTACAGCAAAAAATAGATAAATAAATAAAAAAGTCTACATAACTATGAAAGAGAAGGTAAGAAATACCATTTTATAAATGAACAAACCAAGCTTTAGAGAAATTTCGGAAAATTTGCCCAATGTCCTACAGCTGAAAGTAGCAAGATTAGGAAGTAATCCCTCATTTAATTTGACTTAAAACTCTTTTGAGGACCTGGATACTATACCAGAAAAATACATCTCTCTAAGCCTGAGTCCTCAGTAACCCAATAAGAAAATTTTCCACTGGAGAGAGAGAGAGGAGTAGGGGGAAGGCTTCTTGCTGTTCAGTCTTAGAAAAACCATCCAAAAATATTGTTAGGAAGAACAGAAACCCATATTTCAATAGGTATGAAATATGGGGAAGTCTAGGGAAGAAATCTGTATTTTTGTAACTTGTACTTCATCAGAATATAGTTATAATACATATGCTTTGGTTATTCCAGCAGTTATTTCTGTGAGTAAAAGGGAAAAAACAAAAACAAAACCAAAACCAGATCTGTTGCCATGCCAGGTTTTGTTTCTTTTAAACAACATGGGCTCCTTAATTTGAGGATAAGGCATAATGACCCTGGGATTGGGAGACAGACCGTGCTGCTGAGATGGGGTCCTGTCCCCTCCTTCCTCACCAGTCTCCTTGCCTGTTTCTAAAGGTGTAGAAATTACACTGACCGCTTGGTGGCGCCAAACGACTAAAGAGGAGAGATTTGAACTTTGTCTTTCAGGTTGTTTTTTTTTCTGGTGCTGGCTGGGAATAGGAGGCACCCACATGGGACCTTGTGAAGAGTGGAGAGGACGGGCTATACACGCATTTTTAAGGCAGCTCCAAACTCTTGGGGAGCAAGACATTATCGTATAGAACTAATCGCTCACTGTTACATGTCTTCACTGGGCCAGCCCCAGGGACATTATAACACTCGCCTCTACCCACCCAGTCTCTCGACCAGAACACTCAGCGGCCCCTCCAGCCAAGGAATAAGAACACAGCAGGGGGGTGAGCTGGGCTGAAATGACCTGTCCACTGGTCCGTCATCTGTCACCAGAGCCCATGGAGAGTGGGGACAGTGCCCCTTTCATCTTTATATTCTCAGCACCTGGCAGGGGCGGGTCTTCAGTTACTGGTGAAAGTTTGCTAGAGTGATGCTAGGAGCGGAAGCTTGGGGTGGAGTTGTGATGACACCCGGGAAGTACAAATAATGTCCTTAGAGAACAGCGCAGAGGTGAGACAAGAGCTTTCTCTCTTTTTTTCCCAGCTTTATTGAGAGAGATCATTGACATATAATGTTATGGGAGTTTTAAGGTGTACAACGTGTTGATTTAATACGCTTACATGCTGCCACATGATTACCACCATAACATTAGCTAATACCTGCATCATGTCACTTAATTACCGTTTTTTTTTTGTGGTGAGAACATTTAAGATCTACTCTCGTAGCAGTTTTCAAGTATATAATACAGTATGATTAACTGTAATCACTGTGCTGTAGATCCCCAGAACTTACTCATCTTATAGCTGGAAGTTTTTACCCTTTGACCAACATGTCCCCATTTCCCCCACCCCCCAGCCCCTGGTAACCACCTTTCTACTCTGTTTCTATGAGTTCGGCTTTTTTAGATTCCACATGGAAGTGAGGCCATAGAGTATTTTTTGTTCTCTGTCTGATCTCACTCAGCATGATTCTCTCAAGGTCCATCCATGTTGTTGAAAATGGCAGGATGTCCTCCTTTCTCATGACTAAATAATGTGCTGTTGCATATATGTCCCACGTCTTCTTTATCCATCACCCATTGATGGACACTTCTGTTGTTTCCATGTTTTGGCTATTGTGAATCATGCTGCGATGAACATGGGACTGCAGATACCTCTTCAACATCCTGTTTTCATTTCCTTCAGATAAATACCCAGAAGCAAGATTGCTGGATCATATGGTAGTTCTATTTTTAATTTTTTTGAGGAACCTCCATACTGTTCTCCATAGCGACTGCCCCAACTTACATTCCCACCAACAGTGCAAAAGGGTTCCCTTTTCTCCACATCCTCGATACCACTTATCTCCTGTCATTTTTGTAAAAGCCCTTCTAACAGATCTGAAGCTTTGTCTCCTGTTTTTGATTTGCATTTCTTGATGATTAGTGGTGTTGAGCTCCTTTTCATATACCTGTTGGCCGTCTGTTGTCTTCTTTGGAGAAATGTCTATTTAGATCTTCTCATTTATTAATTGGATTGGGTTTTTGCTATTGAGTTGTATGAGTCCTTTAAATATTTTGGATATTAACCCCTTACCAGATATAGATTTGCAAATATTTTCTCCCATTCTGTAAATTGCCTTATCATTTTGTTGATGGTTCCCTTTGCTGCGCAGAAGCTTTTTTTTTTTATTATTGAAGTATAGTTGATTTACAGTATTGTGCCACAGAAGCTTTTTAATTTGATGTAGTCCCACTTGTTTATTTATTTATTTATTTTTTGCGGTACGCGGGCCTCCCACTGTTGCGGGCTCTCCCATTGTGGAGCACAGGCTCCGGATGCACAGGCCCAGCGGCCACGGCTCACGGGCACAGCCGCTCCGCGGCATGTGGGACCCTCCCGGACCGGGGCACGAACCCGCGTCCCCAGCATCGGCAGGCGGACTCTCAACCACTGCGCCACCAGGGAAGCCCCCACTTGTTTATATTTGCTTTTGTTGCCATTGCTTTTGGTGTCAAATCCAAAAAGTCATTGCCAAGAGCAATGTCAAAGAGCTTACTCCCTATGTTTTCTTCTAGGAGTTTTACGGTTTCAGGTCTTATGTTCAAGTCTTTAATCCATTTTGATTTTTGTGTATGGTATGATAGTGGTCCAGTTTCATTCTTTTGCATGGGACTGTCCAAGTTTTCCCAACACTATTTATTGAAGAGACTGTCCTTTCCCCATGATATATTCTTGGTTCCTGTGTCATAGAGTAATTGACTGTATAAGAGACAAAAATGTAAAGGTACTCTTTAGCCTCTTTGAAGAGTCCGTGAGCCTTCTAGACTCTGTAGCAACTTGTCATCCATCACCATGGGCAGAAATGTCCACTTACCAAGGTACATTAAGGCTGACACACCACATGAAACCCTGTGGGTTTAAAAAGTTGATGCCCGTTTACTGTGTCAGTGGGGTTATGCTTCTTGAGTCTCTTGATCTATAACAATTTTCCTTCACCCTTCCTGCTTTGTTTCATGTCACTGATCAAATGGAGAATATCCCACAATCGGGATTTGCTTGCTTTTGGTATGATTGGACTCATGTCTGTATTCTCTGCATTTCTTGTAGAATGGTAGCTGGATCTCGATATTTAATTAGATTTAGATTCAAGACGGTCCTGGATACTTCCTGTCACATCTCATCCCAAGGCACATGCTTTCTGTTTGTCCCACTTCTGGTGATGCTGAGACTGAGCGGTGGGTTCAGGGGGTCTCTCTCAGTGTGATCCATCCACGAACCTTCACCTGATGGTTTTTACACCTGCTGCTGATCATTACTAGATCCATTATTTCATTGTAAAATGGTGGTTTTTCTAATTCGATCGTTCATTCTGCATATGTGCTAGCTAGCATTCGTCTATGCAGAAGGCCTTTCCTTCATCCACTCCTTGGTTGCTCTGAAATACAAGTTGTACAGGAAAAGCAGGGTGATGCTTGGTTCTCTTTTTATCCATCTACCTTCAGAGTAATGACCTGGTACCCTAGCAAACTTCCAAAACTGAGTGATGAGTTTTCTTTTTTTCTTTTCTTTTTTTTCTTGACTATCATTGTGAATGCATGGATTTTTATATATTTGATGTGCCCTAACCCATGACAGTCTCTGTTCATTTTTATGCTCGCACTGTCCCATCCTATTCTACTGAGAGTCACTTCAGAGTAGCTCCTGGTTCTTTTGACATGACCCCATTTGTCTTTGGAAGGTTCTTCGCTTTCTTGCATGATGAGAAATCCCAAGTTAGTTTGTACATTTCCTGCCGTAGACCTGTAATCAGCCATTTCCTTTTAGTGTGAAATGGTTTTTAGCGACCACAGTCTGCCTGCCAGGGCTGATGGTTGTTAGTTGGCTGTCATTGCTTCTAGACCTTTCCAGTAGATGTAGCTAGGAAATATGTTTTTTTTAAGAGAAAAATAAATCATTAATTCACTGGTATTTCCAGTTCAAATTTATTTAGACAGACTTGTTGCTTCTTTGATTCTTTGTTTGAATTCACTTTTCTCTTTTACTGGAAATCTTGGTTCCTAATGATACTAACAAAATTATTTATTTTCTTCATCATTTAATGTACTTATAATAATTTCATTTCCCCCTTTCCCACCCGGAGGTTACATACTATAAAGATTGTTCTGCACTGTTTTTTTTTTAACCAATATTGCTACTAAGACTACCAAGTACAATTTGCTGTCTTTGTGCTTTTTGTTCTTAGAATTTATCCTATTACAGATGTAGAGTCAAAAGTCACTTGGATGTCAAGTGAAAGTCACTTGAAATCATTCTTTTCTCTGTGTTTATGCTGACAACCTGATATAAAATTAGACTTGTTTCCTTCTGTTTGTTTTCTAGTTTTAGAGGCTGATTTCCCTTTTTGTTTGATTTTGTCTTTTAACGATGCAAAATGTTTTCATAGTTTCAAAGACAACATTGTAAGTATAAGTAGAAACCTTGGTACCCTGAGTCTCGTCTTGTTCTATCCTTCCCCTTAAAGGAGACTTTTTTTTTTTTTTCGCCGTATGCGGACCTCTCACTGCTGTGGCCTCTCCCGCTGCGGAGCACAGGCTCCAGAAGCGCAGGCTCAGCGGCCATGGCTCACAGACCTAGCCGCTCCGCGGCATGTGGGATCTTCCCGGACTGGGGCACGAACCCGCGTCCCCTGCATCTGCAGGCGGACTCTCAACCACTGCGCCACCAGGGAAGCCCTAAAGGAGGCTATTTTTATTCATTGGTTCCTTATCTTTCTATTTTTATTTTTTAAAAATATACGCAAACACACGTATGTTTGTATGTGTTCATACCCCCTTTCCCACACAGAGCTAACACAGCACTGTCTGCACTCCGTTTTTATTTTTCACTTATTAGAGTCTGGTGCTACCTGCACACAGGGTTGCCCCTCACCCCTTTGGTCAGCTGCAGAGCCTCTAGTATATCACGTCCCATAGTTTATTCAGGTACCTGCTGAGGGACATGTGGGCTCTTTCCAGTCTTTTGCATCTATAAATAATGCTGTAGTCAATGGCCTTGAGCATATAGCATTTTGTGTCTTTGCAGCGGCCTTTTCACACTGTCTTGAATTCTAGTTACACCCAGAGTGGAGGTGTTTGGGCAGTGATTATGGTTTCCAGAGGGTGTGGCCATGGGCTGCCCGCTGTGGGAGGGCAGCCCAGGTGTGCATATGATCTTTGTGACAACAGCTGCCATTAGCAGGAGGCCCTCCTGGTTCTTTCACTCGGCCTCACTCTCTCCCAGAAATGTGAGGACATTTGTGAGCTGTGGGTTCCCCACTTGCAAACTTACTCTAGCGGCTGGAAGGAAGCTAGAAAACATCACTAACGAACATGGGGCGGGGTCACACCCAGGAGTCCCTAATGCCTCACAAAGGACAGGATGCCCAGGGCTGGGGTGGGGGAAGGGCTGTTGGTGCAGAAGGTGGCAGCGTCTTCGGACAGGCTTTCCTTCCTTCATCATCGTGTCTCAGTCACCTCCTTCCACCTATTGTTCAGGCCGCCAGCGCCGCTAGGAAAATCTGACGATAACTCCCACATCCTCTTAGCACGTTTTGTGAATGTCCTGTGGGTTCAGTTCCAAATTGGAGCCTTGAGCTCGGGGCTGGGGAAGGGGCTGGGATGGTGATGCCAGAAGGGGCCGCCATCTCCGCCCCAGGACCTTGGCACATGGGCTGGGTTGCACAGATCACATCAGGTAATGAGATGAGGATGTGGCTTTGCACATCGCAATTCTTTTCAAACCCAGCCATGGAGGTGTGTGTTTTGGACCACGTTGTAAGGATGCCTCCGTCTGGCAAGCCCTCAGCCTGCTGTGCAAACACGGTCTCCAGCCCACTGAGGGGCTGCATGTTTGCCCACAAGGAAAGACCTCACCCTCCCTGGGCATCCAGGACAGTCTGCACAGCCTGCCAGCCAACCCAGGCCTCCTGCCAGCCCTTCCTCTCTGCAGGCCTGCTGTCCTAGACCTCACACCTCGTCAGACCTTGGTTTTTCGCTTAACGAAAAGAATTCACATAACCTTCAGATCTGTTAGAAAAATCCCTATCTCTACAAAGCTCCTAATAATTGACCGTGGTATTTGACAGGATGAACCAAAGTCGTAAGCAGTTAAAAAAAATAAATGCAGCTGAAGGCTTGTTGTAGCATGTGCCCTTAGCCCCATCCCAAGCCCCCCGGGACCAGCCGAGGGTCACAGTGCTTCTTTCGTCCTAGGGAGTCAAGGGGCACGCTGGGCAGCCGGGCCCTCTCACACGACAGTATTTTCATTCCTGAGTCGGGACAGGACCCTCCTCGGCCGGTGCGGGTCTTTTCCCAAGAAAATGTGTGTGACCGGATTAAAGCTTTGCAGGTAAACTTTTCCCCGTGGCGACACTGGGTACGTATGTCAGGTAGGCATTGGGAAGTCTTAAGATGATTTCTGCTGGGTTTACTTGATCTATTTTAAAGCCCAATTGCATGCACGTCGCAGCTCTCCCAAGACTCACCCAGTTAGTTACAATTGGACCATACCTCATTCTCAGTTATAACCACTCATTTTCAAGATGACAGCGGCAGAGCTGGTGGCAGACTCGCAGTTCAGTTCCCTGCCCCAGGCAAGGGTGCTGAAAATATCTCTTGAATGAATGAATTGCAGTGGGAGCATTTGTTGAGAAAAGTTGCTGACGAAAACAACAGCAAATGTTCTTTATTCCGATCTAGTTAAAAATACAGTGTAATGTGAAAATGGGGCTGCCACCTCCTCCGGGGGGCCTTCCGGCCAGGCGGGGAGATGATGCTGGCATGAGCTCTGAGGACGACGGTCTGCCCAGGAGCCCCCCAGAGATGTCCCTGCTGCACGACATCGGCCCTGGCACCACCATAAAGGCAAGTGTAGCCTGCACCACCTCGACTCCATCCGCGCCTGCCACATAGGGCTGTCGGGGACTCCGGTGGCCCCTGTGTGTGTTCCCCTTAGACTCCCGTGCTGGGTCGTGCTCCGTGCAGCCAGGAGGGATTCTAGCCAGGTCACTGGAACCCACTGTCAGGCCTTGGACTGCATTTGTTTTCATTCTTTGAGCAGAAATTCAGGTCTCTTTAGGAGATATGGTTTGGGGAACATTTTCCATGGTGGATAGAGGGCTGATACAATCAACCCTATACCTCGTTTTTCCTGTCTGAGCAGATGACCAGACCAGGCATCTCATCTAAAAGAAGGAAAACGGCTTTGAATCTGTTTTCTGTCATCATGACATTTGGCTGGAGGGAGAAGGGAGTGGTAACACATATGACTTAGTCTAGGCTCCTGCATGTGAGTTTGGGACTCTGAGAGCTTGTTAGCCTAGGGGTAGAAATGTGAGGCATGGCGCTGGCAGACAGGGCAGCAGGGAAAGTTTGACAAGCAGGAGAGGTGTCTCTGACCTCAGCAGGGCGGGGAACTGATCCCAGAAGTCCCCCACCCCCTTTGGAATCCAGGAGGAAGAATTGAACTTTTTTGTGTGTATACCAGCGGTCCCCAACCTTTGTGGCACCGGGGACTGGTTTCATGGAAGACAGTTTTTCCACGGACCGGGGCCGAGGAGGGGGATGTGGCGGGGTAGGGGAAGCGGGGGATAGTTCCAGCGGTAGTGTGCGCGATGGGGAACAGCAAATGGGGCTTCACTTGGCCACCCGCTGCCACTCGCCTCCTGCTGTGTGGCCCGGTTCCTAACTGGCCTTGGACCGGTACCGATCCGCGACCGGGTTGGGGTTGGAGACCCCTATTATAAACAACATAGCTCGTGGTGCTGCCATTTTGAGCCCATACAGTGGGCTCAGTGATAAAATCCATATCATTTATGTTACATGAGTACATAAGTGATGAAACAGCGGATCGTTTCCCCTTGTAGACAAGCCTTGCTGTGGGGTGGATGGAGTTGGAGTCATCCGTGTTACGACCCATGACGTATATAGCCACACCCCTGCCCTGTGTGTCCTCGGAGGGTCCCTGTGCCCTGGTCGAGGGCCATCCTCAGGCAAGTCCTGCAGGTTCCGTGCTGCTCTGAAATATACTCAGCCGTCACTTCCACCTGGACGTTCAGAAGCCCCCCTGCAAAGGCAGGAGGAGGAGTATTTACCTGACTTGTTTGCCGTTGTGGGTTCCCAGAGCCCCACGGATAAAGGCAGAGGAAGAGCTGTGGTGTAGGTGAGAGTGAACACGCCCAGGGTGCGGGTTTCTGCACAGAAGGCCAGAGAATGCCTCTCTCCAGAATTCTGCCCTAGGGTCAACCTGTCCCTGCTTGCTCTGCGAGCAGGTCAGAGGGCAGTAGGGCACCCACACCTGCTCTCCCACCTCGAGGAGAAAGCAGAGAAGACAAGGAGGAAGATTTGGCCCATTGCCTGGGCTCCAAGCCCACCCTGCACCCCTTAGCACCTTAAAATACTGGAGGGGCAAGTGGACAGTCTGATGGCCGTGTTAAGGTGTCATCACCACGTGACACACGCATCTCAGCAGCTCAGTGGCCACAGCCTCAGGAGTGGATGTGACTGTGTGTGCTTCAGGCTGCGTGGTTGGGGGGATGTGTCTGGCGAGCCATTGTTGACTGACTCACCCTCCTTCCACCCCACAGTTCTCTGACTCTCCCGGCGTCGTGGTTCTCTGCGTTTAGCTGGGACAGACGGTACAGGAGAGCGGGTAGCTTCTAAATCTGTTAAGGATTAAAGAGTGAGCCCAGCTCCCAAACCCGCAAAGCACCGTGATGCACAAATTCCACAGTCCGCTGACTGGGAGCCACTCATACTGGGCAGGGCTGACCTTGTCCTTTTCAACACCCCTCCTTTGGTAGTGATGTCATCTTAAAAAAACGTTCTGAGAATTTATCAAGTATTGGGTAGTAGGAACAATCCACTAGCTTCATTGGAAACCAAAATTTGAGCCTTTAAGACTTAAAAACTATCATCTTTATCATCATGGTTTTTGAAGACACAGTGATCATATGTTGTGCCTTGATAGTTTTCTGGGTCCAGGGGGCCGATCGAGAGGGGGAGACAAAGCACCCTTTAAAATGCATTTATGTAACACATGCTATTTGATGTGATGCCATGTTAAACCCCAAAAGGATGGGACTGCAGGCTGTTGGGTTTTTTCCTGTGTGACGCCTTACACGGGCCCACATGCTTGACAGAGAACTTAATGAAGATTATTATGAAGAAAGGTCTTCATTAACAAGTATTTGATGACACTGCCAAGGTGACATTTTCTGATGGGATGAGTTTTTCAGGAAATACACGGAATTATTTTTAAAATCTCATTACCACGTGAGGTAACGACTGAGGAAATCTCTTTAGTGATGTTTAAGGTAGAATTACATCTAAGAGGTCTAATCTAGGTTTCCGACCATTAAGTAGGAAACAAGGGGTCGAGGTGGCAAACTGGCAGGTCTGATTTGCTCTGGGTGACAAGGAAAGACAACAGGGGAGACGGTACAGCTCTGATGGCAAAAGAAGGCGAGGCCTCCTGCTGTGGGTGAGGCCGCGGGCTGGATCCCTCACCTCTGGGTCTGTGTCCTCGGGGGACCTGGGAGACAATTGAATGGGATCAGGGAGGTCAGTGCCTGCCCTGCTTCCCCCAGCCTGCCCGCCACCCCTGCCCTGTGTCTGGGGCCCATTCCCCATGAGCCACCCTCCCCCAGTGGCAGGGCCTCTCTTTTTGAGGACAAATGTGGTAAAGCAGCTGTCTGTCAGGGTGTCCAGGACCCTGTGTCCAGGGTCACCCCACAGAAGCCTCTGAATTCCAGGCTGCTTCCTCAGGGCTCTTTGAGCCATATTTTCCCCCCAACAAAGGGCCACTTTTTAGACTCTTAAATCATCCACTTCCAGAATCATCCAGAAGCACAGACTCCAGGAAACTTGGGGGGCTGGGAGCAGCATCTGCAAACGTGAGCTCCAGGTGCCACCAGCCCGCAGATAAAAATGCAGGTCAGCTTTTCCTCTCTCCTCCAGACCCCACCCCACCCCATCAGTGGTTGCTTCACTGATCAGAGACGGAACTTGGTTTCTCCTCGATCGGGAAGGTGTTGGTGTTTCCAGGCCCCAAGGACTCTCAGGACGACAGCTCAGAGAGAAGCGAGAGTCTGGTTCCCTATAGGGAAGACCAGCCGTGACGGCAGTGCAGGGTTGTCTGGGGACTGAGGCCCTTGTCCAGTGTCAGGGACATTCAGCTCCTCCCGAGGCCCCCAGCCTCAGGGTCAGAGTGAACCATCCGCTCAGGCAGTGCAAATGCAGGGGGAGCCAAGTGGAGAGTAGGCAGGGAATGTTTGTCCTTTGGGTTTATAGAGGGGTGACCCAAGGCCCACATTGTCACAGAAGGAGAATTCGTCCTCATTGGTGGAGTCACTGCATTTGCAAAGCAGCTCATCTTATCTGCTCTCCTGAGTCCCAGGCAGTAAGAAAAATAAAACCCCAAATCTCACCAAGTGTGGATATCCACTGTCCCTCCAGACAGGGGTGAAAATGACGATTTTGTATGATTGTGAAATGGACCCATCCTGCTGTGACCTTATAAGGAGGACTCTCTGGGGAAGGTGTCTCCCCGTCCAAATCGCAGGGGGCCTCCTGAGTCATCAGCTACAGCAGTGAGAGCCAAAGCCACAGGCACGGAGGGAGTCGTGGCCAGGTGTCCTGTGGTTTTATTTCAAAATAATCTTTCCTGTTTTATTCCCGTAAGAACCCCGATCGCTAAAACCACAGAACTAAAAGAGATTATGTTCACTTAGAACCATTTTTCCTCTCATTTTGGTGATTGTCTTCTCCCCATCGACAGGAATAAGCTTTGTACTTGCACTGGAAAATACAAGGGGACTTTATGTTAACAGGGAAAATGCGTTCCTCTGCAGCGGGTGGTCCCCGCGTCAGTGACGCGCATTGCGAACAGCGTCTTCCTTCCGTTTCCCTAGTTTGGTGGGGGAGGCTGCTGGGCACGTGCTCCTGTGTGGCCCAGGGTTGTGGGAAAGACCCTGAGCGAGATGCACCCGGGCCCCTGGGAGCCCCTCACTCCTGTGTCTTCTTGTCACCGCTTCCTTCCTGAGGAGGGCATTTACTAAATCATCGTGCGGTGCATAAAAGTATGGTCTCAGGTTAAAATGTAAGCAGCGCACCACCTGACACCCATTCCGATGGCTACTGTTAAAAAGAAAAAAAAGAAAACAGAAAATAACAAGTGTTGGAGAGAGAACATGAAGACAGATGTTGGTACCCTGTGCCCTGTTGGTGGGATTGTAAAATGGTGCAGCCACTGTGGAAATCAGTATGCCTCGAAAAATTAAACATAAAATCACCTTATGATCTAGCCATTTCATTTCTGGGTATGGACCCAAAAGAACTGAAAGCAGTTTCTCGCAGAGATATTTGTACACCCACGTTCGTAGCAGCATTACACATAGTAGTTAAAGCGTGAAAGCAGCCCAGGTGTCTTGGGCTGGATGAGTGAACACACAAAGTGTGGTATATACCCACAGTGGAATATTACTCAGCCTTGAAGAGGAAGGAAATTCTGACACAGGCTACAAGATGGATGAACCTCAAAGACATTACGCTAAGTGAACTGAGCCAGGCACGAAAGGACGAGTATTGTACGATTCCACTTATACGAGGTACTTAGTCAAGTTCATAGCGACAGAAAGCAGAAGGGTGGGTGCCGTGGCTTGGGGGAGAGGGATCGGGGACTTAGTGTTTAATGGGCATGGAGCTTTAGTTTTACAAGAGGAAAAGTTCTGGAGGTGGTGGGTGGTGAAGGATGCACAATGACATGAATGTATTTAATACCAATGAACTGTACACTTAAACGTGGTTAAGACGCTTAGTAAAAGAAACTGGAAAATAAAACACTTCGGGAAAAAGTGTGAACTTGACCCTAATATTGAGCACCATGCTGGAACAGAAAGCTGTGTTTGTTTGCAGGTGGCAGGGTTGTCACTAAAGCCCCGCCCCTCCCAAGGTCTCCCTCTGCACCTTGCTCCCCCGGGTGCGCGGTGGGTGCCTGTCTGCTACTTTATGCTGATAAGTGTCTTTGCAGGAGAACCCGGTGTTACCATCACTCTTCCACGTGACTCCCCCCAACCCCTTCCTCCCAGGCGACACTTTTGCCCTTTGCTGCCTTTCAGTTACTTCCTGCCGAGGTATGAACTAGTAAAATATTTGAGACTTAACAGGGGTAACTTACAGCCAGATGGTCCCAAGAGAAGGCGTGAAGATACAGAACCCTAGAGTGAGCAATGATGGGATGCTGAGAGCAGGGCTTGGCATGGGCTGTGCCCCAGCCTGTGAAATCACACCCTTGAGCCACCCCCCATGGCTTCCAGAGACAGGGCCAAGCCTGACTCCGCCCTTGGAGGAATTGGGCTGGTCGGTGTCATGGGAGAAAGGAGCACTTGTCTGAAGCACCCGTGCAGCTGCCGTGGGTGGGCGAAGGCAGAGTTACTGGCTACCTAGGACTCGGGTTCTTGGAAATGAGTGATGGGCCTGCAGGGTTTGGCTCGACACTTCAAACCCCCAGCCCAGAGATGAGCCCGGTGAAAGGGGAGGTTGATGTGCCGGCTGTACTGTTTCCTCGGGGAAGCTGACAGCCTGGCCTGTGTGTTCCTTGTGCCCTGAAGGTCTGTGTGGTTTCCTCGTCCCGGCCACAGTCTCCTGACCAGCTCTTCTCCAGGCAAGTGAGCGACACCTCCGTCTCCCCCAGGACCTCGGACGGCAGCGTGGCCCCCGTGGCTGATTTCGATTATCCCCCAGAATGCTCCTCCTGCCTGGACAACTCTGCGGCCAAGCACAAGCTCCTGGTCAAACCCCGCAACCAGCGGTGCAGCACGATGCGGCGTCTGTCCTCGGTACCCGGGCGGGGCAGGGTGGGCGGGCCCCCCCCGAAGTGCCGAGCTGGCCCAGGCACCTTCTCAACACCCCACCGTCTTGTCTTGAGGGAAGGAGGGAGGGGATGTGGGTCTACGAGCATCTCCTTCTCAGCCCCGTCATTCTCTGTGGCCAGGCGGACCCCACAGCCCGCTTCTCAGCTCCTCTGGGGATGACCACTGGGCAGTGGAGAAGGTGACAACCCTACATGGACCTCGAGCCCCTGGTCCCCTCCCCCCCGCGAGGGCTGTGGGACCATGACCATGCTGCAGGAGCTGGGGGTGCTCATGGTTTCAACCTAACTCAGATATGTCCCTCCCGTCCTAAGCACTCACTCATTCGGTCTTCATTCTGCAACGCTTGCCAAGAACCTGCTCTGCGCCTTGGGTCCCCTACCTTCCCACTGTCTTCAGTGTGATGTCCACACTGCGGGCCTGGCGCAGCCGGGCCCTGCCCACCTCCTTCCATTCTCACTCAGCACGCTGTGGCCTCCCTTCTGCTTCTGGCACTCACCGAGCTGCCTCCCACCCCAGGCCTTGGGACCGGCTGTGTCCCCTGCTCAGTCCTTGGGGGATGGGTTCCGAGGCCCTCCCCAAAGGGGCTCCCCAGGAACGTCCTGTGGAAAGCAGCCCACCTGCCCATCACCCCGGGCACTTCCTCCACGGCACTGGCTATACACGGACGTGACCTTTGTAAATGGAGGTGCTCACTTGTTTCTTGCCAGTCTTCCGTGAGCAGACTGTACTTCTAGCCCTGGGGCGACACTAGTCACAGAGCTGGCATTGCGTGGACATTAGTTGAATGCGTGAATGGATGAACAAACGCGTGAATGACCAAGGGAGAAGCTGAACAGCTAGAATGGACACTGCCTGGGGCGAGGACCTACTTAGCAGCACAGGGGTGGTGCCCCTGTAAGGACAGACCCTCCTTGGTGTGCTGCCCGGGCAGTCATCAGCTCGTCCCTCTGGGAGCTGAGAACTCACTCGTGCAGTGCTTTGTCTTCACGGGACCAGGGGCTCGAGGTCCATGTAGGATTGTCACCTTCTCTGCTGCCCAGTGGTGCCTGCGATGCCTCATCCCCAGAGGAGCTGAGAAGCGGGCTGTGGGGTCCGCCTGGCTGCAGAGAATGACGGGGCTGAGAAGGAGATGCTCATAGACCCAAAATCCCATCTGGCACAGGAAAACGAGCAAACAGAAAACCTTGGCTGTCAAGATTGTGATATTTATTACAAGTTTGAAAAACCTATTCAGGGCTGCATTTGGCTGGACCCGTCTGCCCCCGCCAAAGCAGGGGTTGGGGAAGAGGAACGCACGGAAGGCCAGCTTAGGTTTTGGTTGTCTCAGCATGTTTGTTACCCTGCTGCTCAGAACCGTGCCCCGTCGTGGCTCTGGCGCAGTAGAAGTGGAACGCCCGTAAATGTTTATACTGACATCTCACCACCCCAGCTGGTCCTCATCCCAACCCAGGCAGTGCCAGGAGAGGGAATATTATTAACTCTGTTCTGTCGGGAGCAGCGTGATTAGATGACTAGCCCGAGGTCGCCTGGCTGGCAGAGCTGCCAGCAAGTCCCGGGTGTCAGAAACAGATGCTTCCTCTCCACACCGTGGATGGGAGAGGTGCCCATCGTGCCCGTCCTCTGCCCATAGATGATGTGCATGCTGCCCAGAGACACTTTCTTTCTGGCAAGAGGAGGGTGATGAGCAGGCAGCCATGCTAGAGTCTCCTTCTGGGTGCGGGCTGAGCAGTGGGTCCCCTGCTTCCAGTTCCTCGGGAGGGTCCCAGGGGGTGAAGCTGCTCTGAGGGCCCAGAGCGGGAGGCAAGGTGTGGGTGGCGGAGGTGGAGCGGGTATCCGCATCCTTCCTGCTGTCCTGGCCAGAGAGCCCAGGCTCGGGTAGGTGCCGCTTTGTTCCCTGCAGAGCCTCTGCTCAGCATCGGCGGGGTGGGGGGCACCCTCTGGAGCGCACGCTCCGTGCCAGCCTTCCTTCTGCCTGGCCTCCCACCGTAACCCCTCGGAGCTGCCAGTGGCTCAAGCTGGATGTGCTCAAGCCAGGCCCGCTCCTCAGCTTTGTGTTGACCTAATGTGGGTTCCAATAGTTTGAAAACATGAGCCACCGTCCTAAAGGGGTTTCCACATCGAGGATTTCCTGTAGTTAACAAAAGGCCAGTCACACCTTAGGAACCTGCAGCTTTTGAAAATTCTTCTGGGGATTTCACATCTTCCCCTTTTGGAATCCAGGGGAATAGGGTTGTGCATCTTGGCAAAGCTAGCTTAGGTGTCGTCACAAACATCCCAGTTATGTTGTGTTAGCAAGCAGATGCCAGCTGGAAAATGTTAAAACAACAACAATAACCTATTGTAAACACTTCTCTGGGTGTTTGCTAAAAAGAAGGAAGGAGGGCACTGCCCTTGTGCAGAAGCCTGGGTGACTCTATAAAGTCTAAAGACAGGTCTGAAATCAGGAACTTTTCAAAAACACCAGCCTCAGTGCCCTCAGCCTTTCGGTCATTTTCACATTTGCTTGTGAATGAATCATGACTACCTTGATCTCCTTTCCTTCCTAAGAGAGCAAGAACTGACTTTGTGGATGGTGGGGAGGAAGTGGACCAAATCTAGATTCCAGAGACCTTTCGGAAGAAAAATAGCACGAGGCCGTGACTTACTGCTAAGCCAGGCAAAGCCTCCTGTAGGAGTGGGATCAGAGCTAGCTCTGGGGGTGCTAGTGGAGCCCTGGAGGTGTGGGCTGGAGGGCAGCCGGCCAGTCACTCAGGCCCAGAGTCTGGTACGTAAAATGGCAGGGGCTTGGCTTGACCAGAGCAGGGAGTGGGAGAGACCATTTAAAACGGCAGAATAGATTGTCTATTTTATGTATAGTAGTGTGTCTATGTTAATCCCAGCCTCCTAATTTATCCCTCCCCCCACCTGAGAATCTGAAAAAGAATAGATATATGTATAACTAAATCACTTTGCTGTACGCCTGAAACTCACACAACATTGTAAATCAACTATACTCCAGCATAAAATAAAAATTTCAAAAAGACAAAAAAAATAAAATAAAAAACGGCAGAATATAAGACTTCAAATTTAGCTGAAAAGTTTGGGCGTTATCCTGTCAGCTATGGTTTGCTGTTGACCGTGGTGGGATGATAGGAATCATGTTTTAGGCAAACCAGCCTCTGCCTTTGCTATGAGGGTGCATCCCTGCAGAGAGAAGGAATCGGCTGGGGACACTGGCTCTGAGGCAGCACAGGGGGTCAGAGAGGGCAACAGCTTTGCCCCTGGGCCACTTATTAGCTCAGCCTTGGCCAAGGCAGGGACCTCTCTGAGTTCCCAGTTCTCCAGGTGCAAGCAGGAAATAATAATCCTCTCCTCACTGGAGCCAATCAGGGAGTTAGTGAGGTAACCATGTCGAGCACAGAGCATGGCAGACCCGGCCGATGCTAGTCCCCTTCCCTTTGCTTCACTCTGTAGAGCAGTGTCCACTGGTTTCTAGCTTGGCCTTGAGAGCCTCAGGCAACGTTTATTTTAGGGGCATAGCCGCCTCAGTTCTGCTGAAAGCTGAACTTGGGAGGCAAGATTCCAGTAAGGGAGGATTAAGAAAAGACAGCTGTGTGTGAATGTCCACTTGAGTGCCAGCTTTAGAGACATTCTGCTTCCCTTAAACCTAATTAAACCTTGAACACAATGGGGAGGCCATAGGCTTCCTAATACTCGTCCTAATGATGCTGTCTTTTGTCCACTTTATTCCTCTTAGAGAGCGCAGTCCGAATCCCTGAGCGATCTGACGTGTACCCCAGAGGAGGAGGAATACGACGAGAAGCCGCTACCCAAAGTCAGCACGGAGGAGAAGCCCAGTTCTGGGCAGCAGGAGGGGGGACAGGACAGAGGCGCTGAGCCTGGGGGGCAGGCGACCATGCTGCCACCTGTGGGGCCCCGTGCGCGGCGGGCGCGCCTGCAGCACTGCCCGGCGTTCACCGCTAGCACCGAGGATGAGAACCCCCCGGGGGAGAACCCCTCCAGCCTTTTGGCCACGCCGGAGGTCATGGAGGTCACAGAGCCCGTGTCGAGCCCACACCCCCGCTCGGAGTCCCCGTCTTGCCCAGAAGGCTCCCCGCACCCTCACCCTAATCCCGACAGCGAAAACCCAAGGGAGGAGCTGTCCCTGGAAACCCGGTGTCCCCCCGGCGGGGACACAGCAGACGAGGTGGTTTGTGCTTCGGGAGACGTCGAGGGTCGATTATCTCCCTGCATCCCCGAGGGGGACACGACCCCTCCCGAGCCCGGACCCATAGCCACCTGGGAGACGCCCTCTGGTCCCAACGGGCCAGACCACACCGGTCCGAAGGAGGTGCGACTGACTCTGGACGCTCCGGGTCCCGAGGCCGCAGGGCCAGCAGCCCCGGCCCCCAGCCCGCCGGCCCCCAAGAGCTGCTTGAAGCGCAAGGCCTCCGCTGCGACAGCGAACGCGAACCTCGGCGCGGCCCCCTCACCGCCTGCCTCGGCGTCGCCTGCAGAGGCGCCCGCACCCCGATCCCTGGACCAGGAGACGGCGCCCCCGGAGCCCCCCAGGGCCGAGCGGGAGGGATCCCCCACGGAGGCGGTGGCGCCGGAGCGCAAGATGGAGCGAGGAGGCCGCGAGGCGCGGGCCGCCAAAAAGTTCTCGGTGTCGTCGGGCCGCGAGTGGCCGCGCGCGGGGGGCCGCCTGCTGGAGCCCCGAGGCCCCGCCGTCCGGCTGCCGCTTCTCAGGAGCGGTCCGGCCTGGAAGAGCGAGGCCGCCCTCGAGGACCTCCCGGCGCCCGCCGAGCCCCAGGGCCTGAAGCCCGGTCCTCGGAAGCCGCCCGCCCCGGCCCAGCGCGGCTCTCCGGACGCGGCCACCGCGGACCCCGGCCCAGCCGCCCGGGAGAGGCCCGCGGGCGGGGACGGAAGCCCCTTCCCGGTCAAGCTCCGCTCCACGTCTCTGTCCTTCAAACACAGAGAAGCGCCCTGCCCGGAGGGGAGGGGAATCAAGAGGTACAGCGCGGAGGTCAGGCTGGAGAAAGGAGGGCTGACCTTGCTCTCCAGGAACGACAAGGGTCCGCCCGGGACGGGCCCCGCCGCCCGAGGCGCCAGGTCTCCCAACGAGCCTGGGAAGGCGAAGACCCGGTCCACCGAGCAGCTCAGCTCCAAGCCTCCCCTGCCCAGGAAGCCGCTACTGCAGACCCTCACCCTCCCCCAGCTGCCCGCGCCCCCCGACGCCAGCCCCCGGGACCCCGAGAAGGTAGGGCCGTCCGCCGACCCCAGGAAGGAGAGCCAGGCGGCGGAGAGGAAGTCGCCCCACAGGGCAGCTGGTAAGAGGCCCGCGTGGAGCAGCCTGGGGAGGGTGTTCGCGAAGGGTCAGGGCTGTGGGGAAATCAGGTCAGTTGGAATGTCTTGCTGGACGTCTGGCAAGGTATTGATATATAAATGCATTGGGTAAAAACCTTGCTGGGGAA
The DNA here is from genome assembly GCF_963455315.2 of Globicephala melas. NCBI lineage: Eukaryota > Metazoa > Chordata > Mammalia > Artiodactyla > Delphinidae > Globicephala > Globicephala melas. Next base: position 8,320,626 of record NC_083325.1, read on the forward strand.
CTGGAGGAAAAGTCAAAATTCCTGTTGGTACCACCAACATGTTTGATCAAGAGTTAGGAGTAGAGACTGGGGAAGGGAAACAGCAAGGTTTTGTGTAAGTTCTGAGAAGTCAGGAAAATGTGGAAACTCGTTTTGCAGCGTCTTCCGAGAGGAGCTGGGCCTCTCAGTGGATCACTCAGACACTTTTTCCTCCAGAAGGGGTATCCCTCCTGGGCGATGTGTGCTCTCATGGGTGGAGGCCCTCCTGGGGCCTCACCTGGTTCTTGGTTATAAATGAAGCATCTGGCTCCACTGTCACTTAGCATCATTCCGACCTTTCCCCCAAAGGAAGAATTTCATCCTGTTTAATAATAATCAGGCTTACAGGGCCCAGCCTCACACAGGAAGAGTCCCCTCTGTTGGAGTTCTGAGTCTTCGTAAAATCTGAGCTCTTCATCAGGTGGGCCTGAACTGTCCCAAAAGGGAGATGGTGTTAAGATTGGGGCAGAATGTAAGAATCTTGTAAAGCAACTGTCTTTTAAAATGAGCAGAGACAAAATAGATGACCTTTCTCTGTCTTTGACATTTGTCACTCTATATAGTGTTTCAGATGGAATCTGTTGGAAATGGGTATTTTCAGTGGAGCTGAAGAATCTCTCGTTGTTGGTTTCTTTTATTGATGGAAGTCAGTGTACCAAAATGGAACTAGACATGCGAGTCATGCGTGTGTGGGTGTGGGTGTGGGTGTGTGTGTGTGTGGGTGTGATGGGAGCACTAAGGAGAAATTTTCCATGGCAGATTTTATAAAACAACATAACTTTCAGGATATTTTAAGTGGCTGCTCTAAGTTCAGGAGTCTGTTTAATCACTGCATTGTGGAACAGAGAGGAAGTAGAACCCAGTTCTCTCAGGGACCCCACACCCTAAAAGGAGGACGAAGCACACACACGAAGACAGGTTTAAAGACGTTCTAGTCTTCTGTGTCTTCTTCCTAGGAAGTTAGTAAAAGTGCAGTGTATAAAGGGCTCTGAATTCTTAAGGCGATACCCAAAGATGCAGGCGATTCCAGGGAGAAGTTTCGGGAAAACGCCCCCAGAAGAGCCTACACGTGCAGCCTTCCTGATCCAGGCCCCTTGGCTCCGCTGCGATTTGCTGTTGCTGCTGCCGCTACATTAGGGTCATCAGTGAGGGAACTTTGGGGGAGGTTCAAGCTGTAGCTGATTATCCACTCTGCAAATTTCCAGGTTATTGAAGCTGTTACAGAGTGATTCAAAACGCCATTGAAATAGCCAGGGCGGAGGAGGGTGCAGATAAAACCCTGACGTCAGCACCATCCGCCTTCGTGGGCTAGAATTGAAGATGTCTCTCTTGCTGAATGAACAGAACTTAAAGACAGGATACTCAGCTTCACGGTCAGATCTGGAAAAGAAGCTTCAGAGGGCGAAGCTCGACACGTTGATAATTTATAACTTCCTCAGCTTAAGCTGTGAGAGTCAGGCTTTGTTCACTGTCAACTGGCTGGAATGGTCTGTAGTTAGAGAGCTTCTGTTTTTTCTTTTGATTTGTAAAGTACAATATAATATTTATTAATGGCTTTGCTTAAATAGAAGAGAGTTGTGTTGTCCGACTTAGCACTCCCTAAGCCACAGAAGTAACTGACTCAGATGAATTCTGGAGTGGAAGAATCTAGGTTGCTTTAGGGGGCAAGGGTAGTGATTTTCATTTCGATGCAAAGAGAGGAGATAATTCTTACATTCTCTTGGGAAACCGACCCTCCCAGGGTGGATGGTATTTGAGGGACGAGAGCCAGGCAGGCTGGGGCTGCTGTCTGGTGCCCCCTGGGACCGTGGGGTCTGGGGGCTGTCTCCTGCAGGCCAGATCAGAATCTCAGAACCCCAGGCTCCCAGAGCCCATCAGTGAAGCAGCCTCCACCCCTTCCCCAGACCCTGGGTCTGCTTGTGGTTCAGTTCGTTATTATTTCTGCTCTCGCCCTCATGGCTCCCAAATTATAGCAGCTGAAGGCAATTAAATTCGTGTAAAACATACAGATAATAAAACGTTGTGATAACAGCATTACCCAGTTTTCCAGGAAGGCCTAATTACTGCTGTTTATTATCTTGTGGTGGCAGGCGCTTTTAGCCAGAGCTCCCAGATGGGCTGCCATCTCCCCTGCCCCCCTTCCAGGGGTGCGCAGCATACAGTTGGGTTATGGAGGTGTCCCAGATGGGCACAGTTCCATCTCCGGGACTCCATCTAGTTTGTCCCAGCACTCCTGCTTCTTCCCCCACCTGTCCCCTACACCCTGTCTTCCTTCCTTGAAGACGGAGAAACCCCGGGGGTGTGGGATTCGGGGAGGATAAGATGGTTGTTGGCAATAAACAGAGGAGCCCAGCTTGCTGACCGGGCTGAGCCTCACAGGGCACCTTGGGGGGGTCGCTGTGAGCCCAGTGTGTTTGTGCTCGTTGATGCAAAGGAGACCAGTCAGTCTGCGCACTTGCCATAGGAGGTGAATGGCCCTGGGTTATCAGCCCTGTTCACGTGTGCAGACGGTCCCCATCCTCCTGTGGGGCCAGTCCGTCCCAGTCTAAATCACCAGTCGGGAAGCAGCTTCCTGCGCTCAGGATTAGAATTGGAACAGGAAAAATGGTGAAATACACAAAACGTACAGAAAAAAGTAGTCGTCCGTAGGTCCACTCTCTGGATGTTATTCCTGTTGGCCTGCCTTCTAGTCTCCTGTGTGTGTGTGTGTGTGTGTGTGTGTGTGTGTGTGTTTTATTTTCTAGTGGTAGACACTTAGATATTTTGGAGAGTAGCTAGACAAAGCACTGTTCTCACCAGGGGCCTCATTTGATCACCAGCCCCTGCCTCTAGTCCATGCTCGTTCCCTCCAGACCGGGCTGGTGCCAGTGGCACACCAGGTCCTGGAGCCAGTCCTCACTCATTCATGCATATTCGTTCTTCCAACAAACATTCATGTACTCCTGCCATGCACACTGCACTGTGCTGGCCCTAAAAGGTGGTCAGGAAGAGAACGCCAGCCCTGCTGTGCGGGAGCTTAGGGGCCCGGGGAGGCAGGTGGCGGCGACTGTAGGTAGATGCCCATCTTTCTTTGGATGGCAGGGAGATTTTCTGGAGGAAATGAGCTCGAAAAGACTGTCACCGTCTCTAACGACAAAGTTATTTCAGTGTATTCAAGTTCATTTGAGTAGAATACAAGGCGTTTGGTGGGATTTTGTGTTGTTTGTTTGGTTTTTTTGTGTGTGTGTGTATGTGTGTGTGTATATATATATATATATATATATATATACAGGTCTTTTATTCTTAAAGAAAAGCAACTTTGTTCACACCTGCCTTTCTTTTTAGCCTTATCCATACCCTCATGGTCCCTTCCTGGCAAGTGTGGTCCACACCCTGGGCCTCCATTTCCCCACCTTTCCTGTGCTCCTCTGCTCATCCTCGCTTGCCTCCCAGTGCGATCACTCTCCTCGGCTAGGACCACCCCCGTAGCAGAGCCCGTAGTGAAGCCACACCCCCTCAACAGTTGTGCTGGTGGTCCTGCAGGTTCCCTTCCCCCGCCACTCTGCCCCTCAGGTGGTCCCGGTCATAAGAGTGCAGAGCAACGCAGAGGCTGAATCCCGGCTTTCTAGCCAGAGAATCTTGGGGTGTGAAAAACCACAGAAGGGAAACACCTGAGAAGGGTCCTTCACATACAGTATGAAATCCTGGGCTTGGCCCTGAGATGCACCTGCAGATCAGCACAGAAGAACCTTTGAGAATTTTAACAGGACCAAGTCTCAACATAATACTCAAAATGTCTAGGATACAAACCAAAATTATTCAACCTACAGAGTACCATGAAAACCAAAAGAATTCTCAAAGAAAGAGGCAATCAACAAGCATCAACCCTGAGATGATCTAAAGGTTGGAATTATTAGAAAAAGATGTTAAAGCAACTGTTATACCACAGTTCCAAGATGTAAGGGTGAGCACTCTTGAAACAAATGGGAAGATTCTCTGTAAACAAACAGAAGCTATTTTTAAAAGCCAAAGAGAAATTTTAGAACAGGAAAATATAACAAATTAAAAATTCACTGGAAGAGTTCACTAGGAGAATGGAGATGATAGAAGAAAGGGTCAGTGAACTTAAAGATAGATCGATAGAAAACATCCTGAACACAAAGAGAAAAAAAGATTTTTAAAAAAGCCTTGGGGGCCCGAGCAACAATATTAAAAAGTCTAACATTCATGTCATAGGAGTCCAAGAGAAGAGGAGAAATAGATTTGAATAGAAAAAAATACCTGAAGAAATAATGACTGAAAACTTCCTACATTTTGGAAAAACAAATTTATAGATCCACGGAGCTCAGGCAAATTACTTTTGCACCCTTGTAAAAAATGTGGCCATATCGTTTGGTTTTACTTCACCTTTTCAACAAATGGTTGTGGAGCATGTGAACATCCATATGCAAAAACGTGAACTTTGACCAAAGTCTCACATCATATACAGAAATTAACTCAAAGGATTCACTGACTTACAAGTAAAATGAGGGGACTTTCCTGGTGGTCCAGTGGCTAAGACTCTGTGCTTCCAATGCAGGGGGCCCGGGTTCAATCCCTGGTCAGGGAACTAGATCCCACATGCTGCAGCTAAGACCTGGTGCACCCAAATAAATAAATATATTTTTTTAAAAGGTAAAATGAAACTATAAAACTTGTAGGAACTTAGGAAAAAAATGTTTGGAGCATAGGACTAGGCAAAGAGTTCTTAGACTTGACATCAAAGCATAATCCATGAAAGGAAAAATTGATGAATTGGACCTAAGAATTTAAAACTTTTGCTCTGCCAAAGACCCCATTAAGAGGATGAAAATGCGTTATGAGAAAATATCTGCAAACCATATATCCAGTGAAGGACTGGTATCTAAAATATATAAAGTATTCTCAAAACTCAACAGTACAAAACCAAAAAATACATTAGAAAATGGGCAAAAGATATGAATAGTTATTTCACCAGAGAGAATATACAGATGGCAGATAAGCACATGAAAGATATTCATCATCATTAACCCTTAGAGAAACACCAATAAAAACCCATAATGAGATACTATCACATTAGTATCTCATTTTAGCCATGTTAGAATGGCTGAAATTAAAAATGCTGATAATACCATGTGCCCAGGGGGTTGCAGGACAACTGGAATTCTCACTCATTGCTAGTGGAAATGCACAACAGTACAGTCACTTTGTTTTTGTTTTTATTATTATTTATTTATTTATTTGGCTGTGCCAGGTCTTATTGCAGCCAGCAGGCTCCTGAGTTGAGGCATGTGGACTCTTAGTTGCGGCATGCATGTGGGATCTAGTTCCCTGACCGGGGATCAAACCCGGGCCCCCTGCATGGGGAGCGTGGAGTCTCAGCCACTGGACCACCAGGGAAGTCCTTGGTACAGTCACTTTGGAAATTGGCAGCTTCTTACAAAATTAAAAGTACACTTACCTTATAGCCCACCAATCCCACTTCTAGGTATTTATCCTAGACAAAGGAAAACTTAGGTTAACCAAAAGCCTGAACACAAATGTTTATAGCAGCGTTATTCATAATCACCAAAAACTAGACACGACCCAAATATCCCTCAACTGGCCAGTGGATAAACAATCCACACAATGGAATATTAGTCAGCAGTGAAAAGGAATGAACTGTTGACACACACGATAACGGATGGATCTTAAATGCATATACTAAGTGAAAGTAGCCAGTCTCAAAAGATTATCAAGTGTATTATTCCATTTATATGATGCCTGAAAGAGGCAACAATACAGAGACAGAGCAGATCAGCAGGTGTCAGGGTTTGGGAGTAGAGGGTGGGGTCTGACTACAAAGGGGTGGTACCAGGGAATTTTGTGGGGTGTTGACATTGTTCTGCAGCCCATTTGTGATGGTTGTTAGAAGAATCGAAGCATGTGTTCAAACTCATAGAACTGTACGACAGAAAAGATGCATTTCACTACATGCAAATTTTAAAATAATCTTTTAAATGGCACAAAAAATAGGTAGTAGCCTCCTTTTCACCCACCTCTGAACCTCTCTAATCTCACACACACACACACACACACACACACACACACAAGGAACCACACTAACAGATTCATCCCAGCTCTTTTCCCATGGCCATTGCAGTCGTAGGTACATCAATGTTGATATATAGGCACAGCAATCCTTTCTTAAAAATCACAAAAACGCATGTTGGCTTGCAATTAGATATTTTCAGTCCACAAGAAAGACTGGGCATCTTTTCTGATCAGAATGAGCCACTTGTCCTCATTCTTTTTAAGGGCTACAGAGTGCATGTACCATATTTTATTTAGCCATTCCCCTACTGAAGGGAGTTCCAATTGTTTTGAGGTTTTTCCCTTTTGCTAACAGTGGTGCAGTCACCCTCCTTGTTCGTTTCAGCTGTGTGTGTTCACACAGTTGTTTGTCCAGGCCAGATGCTTTTTTGTATTCTTCTTTTTTTTCTTTTTTGACTGCGCTCTGCGGCTTATGGGATCTTAGTTCCCCGACCAGGGATTGCACCCCGGCTCTTGGCAGTGAAAGTGTGGAGTCCCAACCACTGGACGGCCAGGGAATTCCATATCTAGGCTAGATTCTTAAAAGTGGGTTTTCTGGCTCACAGAGCTTGTGAGGTTTTAATTTAATACACAACTTCAAATGACCCTCCGTAAAGGTCGTACCAGTTTACACTTCTAAGAGCAGAGCAGAGACTATTTCCCCGTCCCCTCATCAGCACTGGGCATTATCAGTCTATTTTTAATTTCTTTTTTTTTCAATCTGATGGATGAAGAATGTCAGTCATGTTTTACACCTTGGTCAGCAAGTCCTGGTCATCCTAATGTGACATGTCTTTATCCACCTGCACCCAGGCCAGCCCTCAGCAACCTTTAACCTGACACCTGCAGCACCTCCTCCCGCAACTCTCTCCTCACCCTCTCTTCCCAAGTCATGGGTCTAACAGCGGAGCTTTCCTCTTTAAAACGTCCCGATGCCTTCCCATTATATTTAGAATAAAATTCAAAGTCCTGCGTGAGGCATTTGAGGCTTCTTAGATTCTGGCCAAAGTCAACATTTCTGCCTTCCCTAGTCCATCTCCCACTCCTTCCCTCCCTCTGATATCTCCAGCCCCACCCCTGCCACCTAGTCCCTGAGAACATCAGGGGCTTTGATCCTCTACAGTGTCTGTGCCTGGGGGAGGGGCGGGGCTCCTGGCCTGCAGTGGGTGGCCCTCAGCCGTGTGTGTGTGTGTGTGTGTGTGTGTGTGTGTGTGTGTGTGTGTGTGTGTGTGTGTGTGTGTGTGTGTGTGTGTGTGTGTGTGTGTGTGACCAGGTGCTGGGCAGGTGCTGGGTGGGGAGATTGAAGAGCCTGGGTTTGGAGGCTTGCCTCTGAGGTGCACCCCTCAGGGGCTGTGGGATTCGGAGCCAATGAGTTTCTCAACCTCTGTGTCTTAACTTCCTCCTTTGTAAAATGAGGTGAGTAGTAACTCACGGGGCAGCAAGAGCATTTTCACTGCCAACTGTGATACGGTCTCACATGGTACAAGTCATACCTCCCTAAGGAGGTACCGAAACCTCCTCTGGGCGGCGGAGACCAGCGAGCGGGCGTGGACTCTCCTGTCCCGGTTCTGCTGCAGGCACGGCTCCGTAGACGTGAGACCCCAGAGAGAACGTGTGCAGAATACTGTGGGAGCCACGGGCCACCACCACCGCCCTGAGTGTACACAGGGGTCCTAAGAGGGGAGAGGAAGAGAGAGCGTTTGCAGGGGTCACAGCTGCAGTTCTGTGAGTCCTCAGCTCAACAGGGTGGCACCAGGGGAGCCTCCCTCATCCCGAGAGGGCCTCGCACGGGACAGGGACAGGGCACAGGGACTCTGGGGACAGGAGCCGGTGTGGGTGGAGGGGAGCTGAGCTAGCCGGGGAGGGTGGGTGGTGGGTGGGAATCTCTCAGAGTCAGTTTGGGACTCTGCCAGACGCACCCAGGACACAGCCCACCTGGACAGTGGCAGGCGCCGGTCACAGGAGAGCTCTGCCTATCCCCCACTCCCTCCTTCCCAGACCCCCAGCCCCTGGGGAAGGACCCGCCCCCCACCCCCAGCTCAGATGCCCTGCATTCGAGGAGGCAGGAGACAACCCTGACTCAGCCCAGAGGTGACGCCGTGTTCTGAAGTGACCGCGGTGAAACTTAGGTCAAAAGACTTGCCCAGAGGCACCTGGCATGTGACCCGGGGGGCTGGGGGGAAGCGGCATTTGGGGCCGTATAGACCATCTTTGCGGCCAGTGTCTTCACTATAATGCTCTGTTGGGGGGGTATCAATGGGGGGTGGCTGTGTGCTCCGGAGGACACGTGGCAGTATCTGGAGACGTGGTCGAATGTCGCAACTACAGTGCGAGGAAGGGAGATACCACCAGCATCTAGTAGGAGGCTAAACGTCCTACGATGCACAGGACAGGCCCCCAGCGCCCCCCAGCAGAGAATTATCCAGCCCCAAGCCTCAGTAGTGCCAGGGGTGAGTAACAGTTCCTTGTTACTCCATGATAAGCAATGATGGGAAGGCATGACATGTGGGAAAGTTGTGGGGTCATTCCCCTTAATATGATATGGTGTGCGATGTAGTGAATGAAGGTTAGGGATCCAGAGGCCTGTGTCCAGTGCCCCCTTGGTGACACACTGGCCATGTCACCCTGAGCAAGTCCTCTACACAGTGAGACTCTGTGTTTCCATCTCTGAAATGGGGATTGAAAGTATTCTACGTTGCAAGGCGAGTTGTGAGGGTCATTATGAATGTGATACTGCTCTGAAAACCGAGACCTAGTAACCCTTAGCTGTTAACGTTTCTTGAGTGATGAATCGGGGAAAGGTCCCTACCTGTCTGGGGTTGGGAGGGGGAGGTGTAATAGAGGAGGGCAGATCCAAGCTCCGTGGACAAGAGCCATCCCTCCACTGATTGGCCACTCGGTGGCCACTCGAGACAGAATTCCACTCGAGACAGAATCCCAGCTGTTCCTGGAGAGCCACCAGGAATCCAAGGTGGGGTGACTGTTTACATTCTGAATTGGAGGAGGATGCCGTGTAATATAATAGTTTCACTACTCTTCCTCCTTTGCTGAGCTCAAAATTATTTTCGAATTACAGTGCCTTTCCATCCCCATATGCTTATAAGGTCCCAGTTATATCACCTGGCAGGTAATGGAGACCAGCTGTCTCTGTACTCAGAGAAGGACTTTGGTCATTGCCTTCTGCTTGGAGACGGTCTTAATTGCATACACAGTGGTGCGTGAGCAAATGGACTTTCAATCTAAGCTCCTCCATCACAGCTCTGCACCCTTGGAGCCTGCCGCTGGCTTCCTGGTCGCCACCGTGAGGTGTGGGGTTCAGGCTGGACACTGGGACAAGGTCTGCCAGCCTTCACATGCTGAGGCCCAGGCTTAGCCCCTGAACTCAAGCAAAGAGCTTGGCCAAGTGTCTGACCCTTGGGCCCCACCCCCAGTACACATGTCTGCCCGTGATCAGATGCCCGGCCCTGCACATGCAAATCAGGTCAATGAGTAGGTCAAGGGAAGGTAGGTTTCAGGGGAGCTGGGGTGACGAGATCCCAGCAGTGCCTCCTGACTTAGAAGGAGGGAAAGGGGTAAGGACCGGTTTGCCCTGGTGGCCGAGAAAGAGACTCTCAGATGCAGTGGCTCTCCTCCCTGAGAGCTGCGTTTGGCCACTGAGTTTAGAGAGGCAGGTTCTCTGCCCTTGCTGATCTGTGGTCTTATTTAGGAGAGGAAATGGAAGCAGGAAGAGGGATTCAGGGTAAGCCACTGGAGGATGGAAAAGCAACAGTAGGGGGGTGCAGGGCAGCAGTCGAAAAAGCAGGTGGTCCCGGAACTCCAGGTGCGTGGAGGCCCGCAGGGAAGTGAAGCGGATGGGAGGGGAGCTGGATCCTTCTCCAGGTCACTGTCCAAGCACCGCGTGAGTTGTGGTTCTCTTAGAGTGGCTTTTGTGTTTTTGTTCTGGTTTTTTACTTTTGATTGGAGAATGATATACACGCAGAGACGGGCACGTGCTGCTCAATGAATTTCCAGACACGGAACACACTCCAGACCAAGAAACAGAATGAGACCAGTGCCCGGAGGCCCCTCGGTGCCCCTTCCAGTGGGCTCTAGAACTCATTCCCGGATGGTGGCCGCGTGTCAGCAGTGGAAGGACCCCTCTATCCCTGGTCGCTCTGGTAGGAGAGCCTGCGTGCCTGCGCTGGAGGGGTGCACTGGGTTAGAGACATCCTTCCTCTCCGTAGACTCAGCATCTCCCACGGGGCCTGTGCTCACCCAGTACAGTTGATTCTCGTTGTTCACGGTAGCTGTGTTCTATAAAGTCGCCGCAAACACTGAATTAGCGAGTCGTGAACCATCGCTCCAGGGGGAATAAAGGGTTAGTTTCCTGTGAGCGCGCAATCACAACATTTTTCTCAAGTGATGGATACCTAACCTTGTTTAATGTGTGTTTCAGTTTACAGACAGCTTATTTAACATGTATTGTTGATTCACGAGCATCCAACTCCCAGCCAACAACAGTATAACTCACACCCGAGCGACGCTCGTGTGACACGCGTGTCTTCTCCATAACACGCATCACTGCCTTCTCGTGCTTAGGGGCCCCAGACAGCACTTCAGTAGATATGGGGCTATGTTAGACAGTAAAATCACTAAGAAAAAACACAAAAATGTGACCCTAAGTACACTGTGAAAGGACCCTTGTTTACAGCCTGAGAGCAGAAACATGAAAGAAGCATCCCCTTGTTCCACATCCGCTGGGAACGTGTTCGTCCCAGGACTCAAAGTTTGCATCGCTCTGTGCACGTCTGCAAATGACCATGAAGGGTCATTTGATTTTGGGGGTTATAAATACGTTTTAGCGAGTAGGCGAATGGTCAAATACAGAATTCCTGGACGAGGGCTGACTGTGTTTGTTGGATGAACAGAGGAAGGAATGGTAAGTTTCCTTCGGAGGTGGAGCGGGGACACAGCTGCGTCACCATTATTAAAAATGGGGGCTTTCTCTGCCAGAAACCCTTTCTCATTCTTAAAATGCTCGGCACGGCTTTACAGATGCTCACGTGAGCGTTAAAAGCCCAAGTTCTCTGGTAGCACCGCACGGCCTAGCTCACAGCCAGAACCGATAGAGAGCGACAGCAGGCTTTGCCAGCTTGTGTAGATCAGGAGCTGTCCGTGTAAGGTGAGACTGACAGTAGATCCGTAAATACTTTTAAAAAAACCTTCAACTTTCATACAGGGAGCCCGCAGTGTGGGTGAGGCCCATGTGTGCCCAGGGTCCCCTTCCCACCCCCAGCAGTCCCCTCAGTGTCTCTCCGGGCACACGGTCACCTCCGTGTAAACCAGGGTGATGGCAGAGGGGCTGGAGGGGAGACAGAAACGGGGGACGGCTCTGGCCTCAGCTCGTTGTCACGAATGCTGGCGATGCTTGCACGTCAGAGCAGGAATCTTAGCAAATTCGGGCCTCTCCGTCCGCAGAGGACATTGGGAAGAGCTGGGAATGAGCCGTGGAGATGCATTTTTAAGATGACAACGTAACAAAAGAGACTTGAAGCTGTGTGCCAGGGTGTTAACACAGCTCTCTTGGGCTGTGTTGATTTATGAAGAACTTTTTTCTCCTCCTTTCTACTTCTGCTTTCTGAATTTGTACATTGTGCATGTGTATTTTTATGAACAAGAAAGATATTTTCTGAAAGGAAGAAGATTCTTTAAAATTGCTGCTCCAGAAGCGGCAGCATCTACCAAATGTTTATGAGGAGTAAGAAGCCTGCCGTCCTACTGTATGTTAGCTTAGGGCGGAGTGTCTGCTTTATTTTCTTAGCCAGAGGGCAAGAAACGGTGGTGGTTTACGTTGTACAGCTCATTGCCTCTCACTCAGAAGATGGCGTTCTTTTTGTTTTTAAGTTATTTTTTCAAGTGTAGTTGATTTACAATGTTGTGTTAATTTCTACTGTACAACAGAGTGATTCAGTTATACATTTATATACATTCTTTTTAATATTCTTTTCCATATGGTTTATCACAGGATTTTGAGTGTAGTCCCCTTTGCTATACAGTAGGACTTTGTTGTTTATCCATTCTATATATAATAGTTTGCATCTGTTAACCCCAATCTCCCACTTCATCCCTCCACCACCCCTTGGCAACCACAAGTCTGTTCTCTATGTCTGTGAGTCTGTTTCTGTTTTGTTGATAAGGTCATTTGTGTCATATTTTAGATTCCACGTATAAGTAATATCATATGTTATTTGTCTTTCTCTTTCTGACTTACTTCACTTAGTGTGATAACCTCTAGGTCCATCCATGTCACTGCAAATGGCATTATTTCATTCTTTTTTATGGCTGAGTAATATTCTGTTGTGTATATACACCACACCTTCTTTATCCGTTCATGTGTCGACGGACACGTAGGTTGTTTCCACGAGGAGACGTTGTTCTTGACGAGTCCCAGCTGTGTCCTGGCTGTCACAGGGGGTGTAGATCCCTGTTAGAGTCCCACCCTCGGGGTCCCCAGCCTCCTCTCCCCACTATCTGTAGGAACGCTACCTATGCCCTGTTCCATACAACTTTCTCCAGTGCGTTGTAAAATACTCTTTTTGGCTCAAATGGGTCATCCAACTGCATGGCGTAGGAATTCATCAGAGCCGTGTCAGTGCTGTCATGGTCAGAGTGACACCAGTGCCAGGAGCCCGACACTGAGCCCCCCGGGGGCCGGGGAGCCAGCTGGAGCACTGAGATGCCGGGGCCGCCTTGGCCTCGCACAGCCAACCACCATTTGCCTCTGATCGAAAGCCCGGGATGGAAATGTTGTCTCCAGTACACTTAGTCTTGACTGAAGCATTAGAATATCTTGTTGACTGAAGTAGTGAGTTTCAAACCCTAGTCGAAGCCCTCTCTCCAGTCTCCCTGTGCTGCAGCAAAGGCCAGTACGTGCTGGGTATTGCTGGGAGGACCGTGTGACCAGACATCTGGGGCCAAAAGAGAGCAGAGGGCACGACCAGCCACTGAGCATGGAGGAAAGATCTAAGAGGAAGTGAAAGGGCCCCTTTAAGAAAAGTCCAGAAAGACAGATTGTGAGGACCCTCTGGAATGAGGGATGGGAAATGCAGACTTTCTGTAAAATACGCAGCCACCCAGCCTGCCTTCTGTGTGCCGGGCAATCACTGGGTTCTCTAGACAAGAAATAAAATGTAAAATTACATTGTAGATAAGCTGATATTAGAACAGCACTTGGTATGTAGTCTGTGGCGTGTGTTTGTTTAGTAAATAAGTTCTAATGACCAGAAGCATATGTCAGGGCTTCCCTGGTGGTGCAGTGGTTAAGAATCTGCCTGCCAATGCAGGGAACACGGATTCGAGCCCTGGTTTGGGAAGATCCCACGTGCTGCGGAGCAACTAAGCCCGTGAGCCACAACTACTGAGCCTGCAAGCCACAACTATTGAAGCCTGCGCGCCTAGAGCCCGGGCACCACAACGAAGAGCAGCCCCCGCTCGCCACAACTAGAGAAAGCCCACGTGCAGCAACGAAGACCCAATGCAGCCAAAAATAAATAAATAAAATAAACAAATTTAAAAAATAATAATAAGGAAAGCATATGTCAGTGGGGTGGACGGTCATCTGGCAGATGTGTCAGGGCAAATGTCTCAATAGAGTTCCAGAGGATTAGGAGGGAGAGTATGTCCAGCTCAGTGACCAGAACAGGCTTCATAGAGGAGATGGCATCCGGGTGCCGACTTGGTGGACGTGAGGGGGTGATCCTGGTGCCAGTGTCCAACTGCAACCGAAAGCGGGGTCTGGCTGCTCTCCTCTCAAAAGCCATTAAAGAGGCCAGGTTGGTGGAAGGGAAAGTTTGCTTTATTTTGGATGCCAGCAACTGGGGTAGGGGGCACCTGTCCAAAGGCTGACTCCCCCCCACTGACAGTCAGGGGGCAAGAGCTGTTATAGACAGAGCACAGGGGCTACACGCAGAAATAGCACAGGCAGCTCTGACGGTCATTGAGAAATTGGTCATCAGTGGTCTGACCAGCGTCATCTTGATTATTTTAGGTACAGTTAATCTTTAGTTTTGGGGTCGGTTTGTTTCCATGTCTTTGAGGCCAGTTCTTGGAATTGTGGCAGCTTGTGTCATGGAACTTCTTCAACCTGGTGAGGGTTTCAGTATCTATAAGACAGCTCACAGGAGACGGCTCAGAATATTATCTGTAGCCCTTGAGGAGGAGCTATAGGTCCTTGGCTTTGCTTACTGACTCAACTATTACATTTGGTCCCCTTTGACTGCTTTCCTTTGTTTCTGCATTTTCTCACTTCTCGGAGTAAACTTATTCTTTGGCTAAAGGTTTTCCACAGACAAAAGGCAGGCGGAGGACATGGGGGCAAGGACCACAGGGCCCTGATCCAATTCACAGCCTGTCCTGGACCACAGCCTCCCTCCTCGCCCCCCACCTCCAGCCCGCTGTCCGCCTGCTCAGACTTACTCCTCACGCAGCCTCCAGAGTATACCCAGGGTTTAAAGCCCTGTGGCTCCCCGTTACAGACAAGAAAACGGCCAAGAAGGCCCCCTCGGTTGGCCTAGCCTGCGTTGCAGCCCCTCTGGGCCGGCGTGCTGGCAGTTCTGTCTTCTGCCCGCTCCACGTGGGAGGCCTTTCCTTACCCCTCTGCTCAGCCTAGAAGGTTCCTTCTCCAGGTGCCAACCACAGACAGCATCCTCAGGTCCTACCCACCGGTGTTACCCTGTGTCTACACAGCACGTTGTGAAGTGTAGCGTTTTCCAGTTTCCACTGAGTGACTTGTTTTTGCTTCGTCTCCTCCACTGGACTTGGAGCTCTTTGAAGAAACAGGTTTTTTTATCTTCTTTCACCTTAGCATTTAACACCATCCTGCCCATAGCAAACAGTGAGTGAATGAATGAATGGGAGGGAGGAAGAAAGGAAGGCGGACGGGGAGTAGAAATGCTGGGCTCTGGCTAAGAATAGACGTAGGGCTGGATTACACATTTGGAAGCAATCTGAGCAGACCTGAGTGTTGAAGGTCAGGAGTGGAACAGAGAACATTTGGGGAAGAAGAGAAAAAGGCTGAGGGTTGGGAGCAAGGAGAAATTCCAGGTTTAGGAGCAAGAGTCCAGCAGGGACCTGCAGAGGGGATGCCCAAGGTGGACAGGCCTCCAGGATGGGTTATATGGCCACATCCGAGCTTCAGGGGTAAAGGAGCCGGAGGACGGGAGAGTCCTCTGATCTGTGGTCCAGTGGTGGGGCGGATGGAGAGCGTAGCGCTCACGTTGTGTCAGGATCCAGGATGAGCTGAAGAGACACGGGCAGGAGCCATTGGAGTTGAGGGCAGAGGAGGGTCGAGAATGGGGCTCCAAGGGGGTGGCGAGGCTCCTGGAGATGTTTTGTTGTTGTTGTTGTTTTGAGCTATGGGAGACCCAAGTGTTTTGCAAAGCAACGGGGAAGTGGTCAGAGGCCAGGGAGAGCCTGAGAGGCCGGAGGGGACAAGGGGGTGAGTCGATGAGATGGAGCAGGGTTTGCAGGGGCCAAGGACAGGTCAGTGCCTGTGAAGCCCAAGGTTCCTCTCCACCTGCCGGGAGGCCAAAGCTCGCAGGGCGGTGGCCCTGTCCCTCGCCCCTCCTTGGTGACCAGAAGAGGACTTCCATGTTGAACTGGAGGCGGAAGCCAAACCAAATAGAGTAAAATTCTAAACAAGCCGGAACAAGGGGTGACATCTGTCAGGCCACAAAGAATGAGGGCGCCGACTCACCCTGGCCTCCCTTGCGTGTGGCTGTGACCCGGGTGTGGCCTGTACCTGCTGGCGGGGCTGCCCTGTGGACACGGGAAGCAGGAAGGAGCCGGGTGAGGATGGAGGTAACCGTCCACTTGCTTTGTGGGCTGGCTGGCAAGTATTCAGAGAGGGCAGCTCGTGGGGAACCCTTGGATTCAGGGTGCTTTCCAGAGACCTGTGAGAAGCCACTTAGTTAATCATTCCGTTTCCTTGAAATGTTTTGGTTTTAAAGGCATTATTTCTCTTCTCTCCCGAACATCAAGGAAAACAGCCACGGCTTACTTTTGGTGTCAGTCTCCACAAGGGAAGGTTGTGCTTATAATTTCTAAAAGAAAAGAGAAGAAGAACGTCCCAAGTCAATCGGGTATTGGGTAGTATGTACTGGTCTAGCGTGACAGGCCTATATTAAAGAAACCTGACCTTATCATGTACTGACTCTTATCTCATTCTCTAAGGTATCCAATAGGAGGAAGGTGACTTTAAAATGTGTGTATAGGAGCAGTTGCATTTGATTCTTTGTGGCTCAGACTGGAGGAGCATAATCTCTTTGATTTGTCTTTAACTGAGAAAACAAAGTCCCTGAAAACAAAGTACTAGTGTCACCAGAGAGGCTCCCAGACCTCCTTCCCTGCCACTGTCTCCCAGAGCCCCTGTGCCGTGCTCTCTGGGTGGGAGAAGCCACAGGGGGGCTGAAGGTGACTAGGATTGTTTTGCATAACCTGTGTCTTTACCCACAGAGAAGGCAGCAGGGCCTGGGACCGACGGCCAGCCCGCGCCGCCCTGGATCACCGTCGGGCGACAGAAGCGGCGAGGGGCCCCGGAGCAGCCATCCAGCCAAGAAGACAAGCCTGGGGCCGGAACCTTGAAGTCTGACACAGGAAGGCCAGCCAAGGCGCCCGAGAGAACCCAGGTGCTTAGAGCAAACATTCCCTGTCCCTGTGGATGCAGGGGAGAGCCCCTGGCGGGGCTGGGACCCGGGACCCCACGATGGCCTCATGTCCTGCACGGTCATAACGGGGACCGTCGCCTGTGATGACTGCTGCTGTCTGCCCTGTGCATGTGCTGGGCGCCTAAGGCGTCAGAGAAGCCATGGATCACTCAGGCAGTGGAGACAGCCCTGTGCTCCCGGCCTCCTTGGCAACGCAGCTCAGCATCTGGAGAGATGGACCGGGGTTAAAATAACTTCTCAGTTGGACGCTAGGCGACCATGTCAACAGCTCCATCTCGACTCATTTTGCAATAGTGACCGAGTTCTGCTTTTGCTGCTACCCTGGCCACCCGCTGGGGTCCTTATTCCTCACGTAGGACTGCGGGGCTGGAACCTGGGGCTCCCTTTTACACTCCGGACTGAAAACAGCGTCACCAAACCCAAACGACTGCGCTTAGAAGCAGGCTGAGACTCACAGCTTTTGTGTTCCCCCAGTTGCCGTGGTAAATCCCAAAGCGCATTTCAGCCATGCGGGGAAGTGAGCCTGAGCCTGCGGTAGAACCTGCTTCTCTCCACTTTAACCAAAACCACAATCGTACCCCAGCTTGGAAACCCTCCTGCAGGCTTAGGGAGTTCATAAAACAAATATTCACCAGTGACCCCGGCATCCATGATCATACCAAGTGTCATAAAAGTCTCAAAAACTATTTCCAAACACAGTTCATTTTGCCTTTCCGATGGAACCCTGCTGCCTGATGTCTGGGGTTGAGGCCAGGGCCGGGGACAGGGCAGAAGCCAGGATGCCTGTGTGTGCCCAGGAGGCCTGCACGAGTGGACTCCAGCATCCTGGAGGCCAGATGGCAGCCAGTACCCAAAGCAGAGCTCCTCCGAGAAAGTGCCGGTAGCATGATTCACGTTGGCAGAAAAACCCCGTGGCTCATTGCCTTTGGTTAGGTTTGTCCCCATCTGAATCTCAGGTGATAGGACAGCGTGTGTCTTTCTTACATCCTCACAGGAGTCAGTGAAGCAAGCCGACTTCGTCCGCAGCAAGTCTTTCCTGATGGCCCCTGCCAAGCCCACTGTGGACCAGAGGCAGGGGACAAAGCTCCACCTCCAGGAGGGGCTGCAAAGAGGGATCTCCTTGTCCCATCAGAACTTGGGTATGAAACCCAAAAATAGTACTGAACACTTCGAAATGCATTTCCGGGTTTGGTCCTGCCATGGTTTTTTTGTTTGTTCGTTTGTTTGTTTTTTGTGTTACGCGGGCCTCTCACTGTTGTGGCCTCTCCCGTTGCAGAGCACAGGCTCTGGACGCACAGGCTCAGCGGCCATGGCTCACAGGCCCAGCGGCTCCGCGGCATGTGGGATCTTCCCGGACCGGGGCATGAACCCGTGTCCCCTGCATTGGCAGGCGGACTCTCAACCACTGCGCCACCAGGGAAGCCCGGTCCTGCCATGTTTTGTTCTGTTTTGTTTTTCTGAATTACTTGCCACGTTGATTTTTTTAAAACAGCTTTTATTGACATAATCATTTACATGGTAAAAAACTCACCCATTTTAAGCACACAGTTCGGTGAGTATCTATTTACTGAGTTGTCCAACCATCACAGTCCAATTTTAGAACATTTCCCTCACCCTAAAAAGCTACCTCATGCCCACTTACAGTCATTCACCATTCCCACCCCCCAGCTCTCTATTTTCTGTCTCTCTATTTGCCTCTTTGGGGACATGTCTTATACATGGCATCATAAAATATGTGTTCTTTTGTATCTGCCTTCTTTCACCGAGCATAATGTTTCTAGGTTCATCTTTGTTGTGGCATGTATCGGTATTTTTAGATTTAGTTTTCGTTGTGGTAAAATACACATAACAGAATTCACCATCTTAACCCTTTTTCAAGTGTACAGTTCAGCAGTGTTAAGAATATTCACACACAGAGTGCTGGCAGCTTTATTGTGAAAGTTCCTCTCACCTCATTGCATCACTGGAACTGTTCGAGCCTGCTCTGAAGTCTTTTTAGCACATACGTTATTCCACGCTGAAACCTTCTTTACAAGTTTACGGGCTTTATGTTTGAGACCACGGTTAAGACCTTGGACCTGTAGTTTAAAGGCGTGCAGGAGGCTTAAGTGCAAATCCAAACTCATTTCTCACGTTTCCGTTTGTTTTGTCTTCTCTCCAGCAGCCCAGTCGGCAGTGATGATGGAGAAAGAATTGCATCAGCTGAAGAGGGCCAGCTATGCCAGCACAGACCAGCCATCCTGGATGGAACTTGCCAGAAAGAAGTCGCAAGCTTGGAGCGACATGCCCCAAATTATAAAATAGGTTAACAGTGTGCTGGTAAAGAATGTCCACTATCTTGACGGGTCACTTTCTTTAAAACTGCCGCTAAATCAAGGCAAACAAACTGTGAAACTTGAGTGATTTTATCATCAGGTTACGGGAGAGCGAGCTCGGGGAAGAGGAAGAAACCAGGCAGACAAGTTGGACAGACACATCGCCAAGGGCCTGGGCCAGAGGTGCCCGAAGACAAGAAAACCATTGAAAAGGGCCAGGAACGAGGTTCTGTGCCCACAGGTATGAATGTGAGTCTTTCAGAATCCCCAGGGTAAAGAAGGCTCGGGCAGGGAAGGAATTGCAAATGAAGCGTGGATGCAGAGCTCGGAGGGCCTTCCGAGAGAACGTGTGTCTGCGCCTCCATCTGAGATCAGCTGTGTCTCTGGCCATTGTCCTGCCTGTGGAGCCCATCCTCTCCTTTCATGTTTACTGTTAGGCATGACATTCATGGTAAAACAGGGATGCCGTTTCCAAGAGCAGCTATAACACGGTCCGTTTTCCTGAAGGCAGCTACTCCAAGAAGGAGTGGAAGGAACACAGCAGGGTTCATCAATTCACAGACTCTTTCCAAAATTAATTTTTAAACTTTTCCACTTGGCATCTGTGTCCCTCACTATTGCACAATGCATTGCCTGTTCAATAAAAGCTTTCAAACCTGCTTCCGTGACACGTGTTATTTCCGTGCTGTTTCTACTCACGTTGAGAGAACGTCCTCCAGCAACTGAGTTAAATGCAATGTGTGGAATTTCATTTAATATAGATCTCATGTCAAATCTCAGTTGGGTTGATTTGGGGGTTTGGGTTGTATGAGATCTTTTTTTTCCCCAGTAAAATTTTGGTCTTTGTTTTTGAAAATCAGAAGCTACTGTAGGCTTTTTGCTCTTTACAACTATTTGGTACAACATATTAAAAATAGAAAATTTCCTTTAAAGTTGCCATTCTTTCACATCTCATTAATCTAACCTGTATGTTTCTGTTGAAAACTAGGTTATCAGTGCATTAACCAGGATGATCCATGAGTGGAGAATGTGGAGAAGCCAGGAGAGTAAGAGCATATATTTGGGATATCAGAATTATGTCTCAGTTATATAATACCTCTATTTTTAAAAACCTTTCCGATTTGTTCCTTTGAACAAGCTAATCTCCATGGGAATGTGTATAACTGGGGACATTTGGCCATCAGAATCAATAAGACGTCATATATAATTTGATTTTATATACCCTAAGTTCTGCTCCTTTTACAGTATTTTCTAGCTGTTAGAACTATACAACGTGGTCAGGTCTACCTGTATGGAAAAAGTCCTGGGATAGTTGTTTTTTCCCCAACCAAATTGATCTATTAGCTGCATTCACTTAGAGAACATCAACGCCAAATTCCCTGGTGAATGTGCTCTAAACGAGAACTCTCTCCATCCAGCCTTGCTCCAAAAGCTTAGAGGTGCATAGTTTTAACTAGGAAAAAATACATGTTGTCTATTATTACTCAACACCATCATTTCTCCTATTAGCAGAACATTTCAGATGAACAGTTTTGAGGCAGTGGATTTCACTGTAAGATCAAAAGTATTTGGTTCCATTTTGTTGAAATAGAGGTTGATATTCTCTGTGTGTTGCAGGACTGGGTTTCATTCTCCCTGGCACCAGGTAAGTTAGGAGGGTATAGAATTTTAGGACACTGGGAGAATTCCCTGCAGGGGGTGGGGGTGGTCCTGCAGCTGCCACCTCTCCCTGTGCCCTGCATGGAGGTTGTGACCTTCTTCCATAACAAGAAGAGCTGAGACAGAGGCCAAAATTTGGAGATGATGTGGGAAGTCTAGACTGGAAATGGGGATGATAAAAGCCTGCAAGGAATTGTCAGCTTTTTTCAGGTTGTCAGGTTTTTCCTAAGAAGAAAGACAGCAAGCAATTACTGAGTTCTTCCTCTGTCCCGGGCACTGCTCTGAGTGCTTCGTACCTATTATTTGTAATCCTTTCCACAGTCCTTTGGAGATAAGTACCAATCTTTACCTTGCAGATGAGGAAATGGAAGCATTTCATTGAGATTAAGGTCACCTGCCCAAGACCTCATAGCAGAGCACCTGGTAAGTGGCCCCAGACCCCATGCTTTTAAACACTACCCTCAAGTGAATCCCCATTTTTAAAAAGCATTAGTGTGGAGGTGAATCGGTGTCCTCAGAGACGTAACACAGACAAGGGCGCTCTAAACTTGACCTTGAGGGCTCCTGCATGGCTATAGACTGAATTTTTGTGTCTCTCCAAAATTCATATGTTAAACCCTAATGCCCAGTGCAACAGTGTTAGGAGGTGGGGCGTTGGGGAGGTGACTAGGTCATGAGGATGGAGCCTTCATGAATGGGATTAGTGCCCTTATAAAAGAGACCCCAGAGAGCTCCCTTGCCCCTTCTGCCGTGTGAGGATACAGTGAGAAGGTGGCCATCTACAGACCAGGAAGAGGGCTTTCACCAGACACTGGGCACCTGGATCTTGGACTTCCTGTCCTCCAGAACTGTGAGAAACAAATTTCTGGTGTTTATAAGCCAACCATTCTGTTAACAGCAGCCCAACCAGACTAAGACATATATCCTGGAGACAAGCGTACCTCGTGATGTTTCCCTGGTGGCCATCTTGATTCCCACCCTGAAGTTCCTTAAAAGGACTGGAGAACGTGTGAGGGTTCTTTTGTACTTTATAATCATGAGCACCTACACGGGCTGTGAGGTGTTCCCATTCATTCCTTCACTTCGTTCAGTCAACACCAGTGTGCGGGCGCTCTGCCAGGGCCTGGGGGCACCCTGATGAGCAAATGGGCAACATGTGTTCTATTTAAGTGGGGGCACGCTGAGTAAATAACCGTGAAACCTGAGAAAAACATGGAACAACAGCAGTAAGTGCGATGGTGAGCCTGAAACAGGGACTTGGTTGTGGCCGAAAGTCTCCTGAAGATTGGGTGGTTAGGAAAGGGTTTGCTCGAGAGATGACCTAATTATAAAAATGAACCCGCCATGCAGTGATCTGGGGGAGTACACTTGGAGAAGAGGGAGCCACTCAACCAAGTCCCAGGCCCTTGAACTTGGCCGGTTCAAGAACAGTGTAGCTGGCACGTGCAGGACAAGGGGAAGAAGCAGGTGTGGACATCAGGAAGCAGGTCATGTGGGGAGACAGATTTTGTTCTGAGTGCTTTGGGAAGTCAGTGTGATCTTGGGTGGCCTTGGCCTGCAGTGGCTTGAAGGAGGATTTCGGTTTCCGGCCAGAGATTGAGGTCACGTAGTGGCAGCGAGAGTGCTGAATTCTAGCCACCAGACCACCAGGGACCAGTGGCCAGTGACAAGGCCCTGGCCTGTCAGCTGTGTAGAAGTGAATTTCCACATAGAGTTGGAAAGTACTGAAACAAGTAAAGTGTTTATTAGGAGGAAAAGAGTATAGTACATGTGGATAGACACCCTGGTGGGCTCAGAGAGAGAATCATGCCCTTTTGTAGTAGTTTGAATCACTTTTATGGGACGTTTCTTCCGGGTTTCCTTTGACCAGTCATCTTGCTTTGCCTTGTTCTGAGTCCATATTTGATTTATCTCAGGGTCCTCCCCTGTGTGCGTGTGCATCTCTTAGCCAAGACGGATTCTAGTGAAGAATCTATGGATAGGTTGACATCACTTACTATGAGGTGGCACCCCCTCCCTTTTTGACCTCCAAGGAGCGTTTCTGCACATGTGTAGTCGAGGAGGTCTCCTTGACTTTGAGAATGAGGAATATATGGTCTTTTATCTGGTCAGAGCCCAGCCTCCTCCATCATCCTGCTTTTATGGGGTTTCTCCCATTATGGAGTTTCTGTCCACAGGGGAGAAACTGTTCAGCCTGGGGCCCATCTATCTCCTGCCTCCAGTGAAGGGGAGTGATGGGAGGGGATGGGATTTATATTTTAAGAAGCTGGCTGTAGCTGATGGGTGGGAATGGATTGTGCGGGGACACAGTGGAAGCAGGAGGCTAGAAGGCTGTTGCCGTGGTCTGTGTGGGATCATCATGGTCTAGAGTCATGAGGGAGGTGGAGAGAAGTAGATGGATTCAAAATACTTTTAAAAGGTAGGGTAAAATCCAATATGCTGGTGGATATGATTTGGAAAAGGAAAGCGTGGCAGTGGAGATGACACCTAGATTTTTGTTTCGAGCTCCTGATGAGTTATGTATCATTTATAGAAATGGGGACAGGGGAGATATGCCACAGAAGGAGTTCAGTTTTGCACGCCTTCAAGTTGAGATTCCCATTAAACATCTAAGGGGAATATCAAATAAAGTTATAAACGGGGACATCATCAGCTTTAGATGGAGTAGGAATGCAGGGGTCTGAAAGAGGGAGAGAAGGGTCCCTAGACTGATCTGAGGAGAAAGAGGAGCCAGCAAAGGAGACAGGGAGGGTCTGTGAAGGAGGAGGAGGTGTTGGCAGAAAGAGGGAGGCATCAGCTGTGCAGGCGGGAGACAGGGAGGGTCTGTGAAGGAGGAGGAGGTGTTGGCAGAAAGAGGGAGGCATCAGCTGTGCAGGCGGGGACGTACCAAGACATGGGGTTGAGAGTGACCCCCGGCCCTGGGAACATGGAGGTCATAGGAGACCTTTTCGATTTCAGTGGACTGGTGGGGGGCAGAAGCACAGGTAGAGTGGGCCAAGACCAGCCAATGTGTTGACACATCAGCTACACTCAGCTTTCAAGAACTGTAACTGTGGGGGCTTCCCTGGTGGTGCAGTGGTTGAGAATCTGCCTGCTAATGCAGGGGACACGGGTTCGAACCCTGGTCTGGGAGGATCCCACATGCCGCGGAGCAACTAGGCCCGTGAGCCACAACTACTGAGCCTGCACGTCTGGAGCCTGTGCTCCGTAACAAGGGAGTCCACAATAGTGAGAGGCCCACGCACCGCGATGAAGAGTGGCCCCCGCTTGCCACAACTAGAGAGAGCCCTCGCACAGAAACCAAGACCCAACACAGCAAAAAGGAATAAATTAATTAATAAACTCCTACCCCCAACATCTAAAAAAAAAAAAAGTCCTTGATATCATACTTATTAAAAACAAACAAACAAACAAAAAAGAACTGTTACTGTGAATGGGAGCTGAGGAAATGGCCGTAGCTAGAGGTGGGAGAGGTGTGTAGCCAACAGAGGGTTTGTGGTTTGTTTTTTTCACAAGAGACATGCAAGAGCGTGTTCATGCGTGGATGGGAGTAAACTTGGAGGGGAGCGGGGAGAATTGATGATCTTTGTGAAGCGCACCTCACTTTCCAGGGCTTCCAACAAGGATGAAATGCCTGCGCTTGTGGGCTGTTCTCGTTCCTGGAACCAGGAGCCCCCCGGTTTTGATCCAGCTGCCAGGGGAGGCCCCATGGTGATGGCAACATCCTGGTTACATCCTCCCCGCCTGCCCTGGGTCTTCCGTTCCCACGGCCCCCTTCACGCCTGGACGTGTGCATTTTGGGGGCTTGTTGCTGTCTTTCCCCAGAACTTGGCCCCTGAGCAGTCTGCAGAAGGAGTCCACGCGCACCTGGCGTTCTTTGTCTTGGTCAAGCCTATTAGATATTTGGGGGTGTGGGGGTGTCTCCTGGAGGGGACGTTGCCTCTCTAGCTTCCTCATCCTATAGCCTGCCCCCGCCAGCGGGGCAGATCGCTCTTGGTTATCTCAAGCGCATCAGGCCTACCTTGACCCCTCCACACACAACACCACTCCGAGCAGCTTAACAGAATTGCTCCAAAACAAATGGCGGCGTCTTGCTGAGGGGAATTTTGATGAATAAGTTTTTCTCCACTTCAAGCCGGTCCAGTTGTTTGAAGAAAGAAGAGAGAATTGACTTCTTCTCACTCCACAGGGAGCAAACCAGGACCAGAAATGAATGTTCAAGAGAAGGACTAATGAAGAAAAGTTTTAACACTCACAGTTGTCAGGCATGGGACAGGATGCCCAGTCAGGGGTGAGCAAGCAGTGGGAGGATGGCCATCCCTCCGGGCTGATGTACGTATGTCCGCCCCTGGAAAGGACTTTGGGCTGGGCGGCCTCCCCAGCCTGGAGTTACTGTGTATCTGCAACCTGCAGTGGTCCAGGTGGGGCCTTGTACGTTCGTTTTATAATACGGTTACATTACATTGCTCTTAATCTGATTATTACGAAGAAGTAATCATCCAGAAATTCATCCAGGTGGGCTTTCATGCAGAATGTAGTTGTCCAGAGTGCTTTGGAAGCTTTTGATTACCCGGAGAAGGAAGCCAGGTGGAACCAGCCAGTTGGAAGATGGTTCTTCCCAGTCCTCTCTAGAGATGTATGTGATGGAGAGAGGGATCCAGATCTGCCGCCCCACCAAGTACTAAATCTTCTGGTCGGTTCTGTGTAACTCCCATGTGGACAGAGATACTTATTCCTTGGTGGATGAAAATCATCTCTAGCAAATAGGCTTTTCAGGGCCAAAGAGCAGAAGTAATGCAAGCTGAACGCATGTGTTTTGGGTAGCACAGGTGTTCAGGCAGTCGTTGACATTTGCTTTATCCACGTGCTCTAGCTTCCTTCCTGCCTCCTCCGTAGGGAAGGTATCCTCATTAGCATGGAAATAAGGGAGAGATGTGTTTGTGATGCCCAAAAGATTCTCAAAAACAGCAACAGTCAGGCTGGTTGCAGGGTGTCCTCCAGGAGTTTGCTTATTGACTTCTAAAAGCACCCAGAAGTATCTGCAGGGAGGCCAGAGGCCTCCAGACCTGCACAGCCCTGAGCATGAGCAAACCTCCCTGCCGAGAGCCTAGCTTGACAGTTGCTATTACATTTTGAGAAAACAGAAAGTCACCGTTTAGCTCACTATCCAATAAAGAACAAGTTGCCCCTGGAAGATTCCCCACAGGAATAAGAATTCTGGTATTGGGCTTCCCTGGTGGCACAGTGGTTAAGAATCCGCCTGCCAATGCAGGGGACACCGGTTCGAGCCCTGGTCCGGGAAGATCCCACATGCCGCGGAGCACCTAAGCCCGTGCGCCACAACTACCGAGCCTACACTTTAGAGCTCTCGAGCCACAACTACTGAGCCCACGCACCACGACTCCTGAAGCCCGCGCACCTAGAGCCCATGCTCCGCAACAAGAGAAGCCACTGCAATGAGAAGCCTGCGCACCACAACAAAGAGCAGACCCCGCTCGCCACCACTAGAGAAAGCCTGCGTGCAGCAATGAAGACCCAACGCAGCCAAAAATAAATAAATACATAAGTAAATTTATTTTAAAAAAAGAATTCTGGTATCAAACTTAGGAAAATGCAGAATTGCTACCAAGACAAAGGAAACTAGAGGCAAGTCATTAGGGAGTCCTTTAGACAAAATAAACCCAATCCTTCAGAAGCTGAAGCCTTTAAATTGAGATGCTCCATCTTTCTTCCCAAAGGAGGGGGAGGAGGGAGATGAACAGATTATTTCCACTGTCTACCACTCCCCCCACTTCATCGACCAGCTCATCCGTAAGGCTCAGGCCCTCCCATCAGGTGGCCTTCCCGGGCTCCCACGAGGGCAGAGCAGGGGGCAGAGTCCGGATGCTCACAACCGTGCTGAGTGCAGGGCAGCCCTCAGGAGCCCTCACCCCACATTGCCTTGCCTCTTGGAACTCTGTCCACTGCGGGTGCTGAAATGCTTCGAGCCCCTGGAAAATTTACAAAGGGTGTGGACCTGGGCACTAAATTCAAAGGTGCCAAGTTGGAGCCGACTTTCCTGGCAGTGGTTGGAGCCAGACATGTCTTGGGTCACCCGGGGACCCTGGAAGTCCCAGCAGCTCCTGCCCTGATAGGCTGCCGTTCTGTGCATCCACTGTCCACGTCTGCACAGGCTGCAGCAGGTTTCCAGAGCTCTCTTCTGTTTATGGTCTCTTCCCAGTGGGTGCTGGGCTTCCAAGCTATTATAGGCTTAATTGTGTCCCCTAATTCAAATGTTGAAGTCCCAACCCCCCAGTATCTCAGAATGTGACTGTCTTTGGCAATAGGCCTTTAAAGAAGGCCTATCTTCATGAAGTTGAATGATTTCACTGTGGTGGGCCGTTATACAATACGACTGGTGTCCTAATAAGAAGAGATTAGAGCACAGACGCACACAGAGGGAAGACCGTGTGACCACACAGAGAGAAGCCACCGTCTACAAGCCAGGGGGAGAGAGCTCTGAAAAAACCAATCCTACCGATACCTTGATCTTGGACTTGTGTCCTCCAGAGTCATGATAAAATAAATTTCTTGTTTAAGGCACCTAGTCTGTGGTGCTTTGTTATGACAGCTCAAGCAAACTAACGCACATAACTAGTGGGGTCTACATTTAGAGCTGGGGTTGCCTCTCTGGGTCTGGGCTGGGAGAAGTGACCTCTTGGGTCTCACCCACTCTAAGCCTTTGTGGTGAGCCACAAACAAGGTCAACTTATTACCTTTGTGGTGAGCCACAAACAAGCTTTGATACTTCTGGCAGGTGATTGTTTATTTTAAAAAGAGAATAATCCTCAGTTTTTAATTCTTTCTCTCTAATTTCTGATACTTCGGTCTCTGTGCCCCTTACTGGTTCTCAGGACATTCCTTTGGTTCAGTCTGGAAGGTGCAGGTTCCATTTGCAAGGTTCCCATCAGCCCTGACAGTGCCATCTTTTACTGGTGACTTTGTGCCCTCAGCAGTATCCGGCAGAGTGGTGTACCTGGTGCAGAGTAGATGCTTACTTAATGTCTGCTGAATGGAGGAATAAACAAGGTATTTAGCAACACGGATGTTTCCGTGCAGGGTCAGTCAATCAGAAAACATCATTCTAGTTACACACACCTCACCTTCATTCATTCCCTGCTTGTCAGAGTCCAGCCCAAAGGTTCTTAGTTGGAGTGGAAGGGCAGGGGGAGATAAAGGAGGAGGTAGGTAAAAGAATCAGAAATTCCAAGGGGAGTTTTTCAGACTACCCAAGGCTGCTCTTCTCTGGTGCCTATCAGACCAAAACTACCCGGTATGTGGAATGCAGCCTTTATGTTGGCATTTGGTGGCCCCAGACACGGTGAATGTTCTTCATCAGTGTTCCGTGCGCACGCAGGAAATGCTGTTGTTGGGTGGAATTTTTGTAAATGTCAATTAAGTCAAGTTGGTTGATAGTGTTGTTTGGGTCATTTATATCCTTACAATTTTCTGCCTCCTTGTCCTATCATATGCTGAAAGAGGAGGGTTGAACTCTCCAACTCTGATAGCCTATTTGCCTATGTCTTCTTTCAAATCTATTTGTTTTGGCCTTGTGTGTGTGTGTGTATATATATATATATATATATATATATATTTTTTTTTTTTTTTTTTTTTTTTTTTGCGGTACGTGGGCCTCTCACTGTTGTGGCCTCTCCGGTTGCGGAGCACAGGCTCCGGACGTGCAGGCTCAGCAGCCATGGCTCACGGGCCCAGCCGCTCCGCGGCATGTGGGATCTTCCCGGACCGGGGCACGAACCCACGTCCCCTGCATCGGCAGGCGGACTCTCCACCACTGCACCACCAGGGAAGCCCAATGGCCTTGTGTATTTTGAAGCTCTGTTGTTAGAGGCAGACACATATACGATTATTATGTCTTCTTGGATATTTGACTCCTTT
Source organism: Globicephala melas (assembly GCF_963455315.2). Classification (NCBI taxonomy): domain Eukaryota; kingdom Metazoa; phylum Chordata; class Mammalia; order Artiodactyla; family Delphinidae; genus Globicephala; species Globicephala melas. The sequence continues at coordinate 8,349,325 of NC_083325.1, forward strand.
ATCACTATGTAGTATCTCTTTAACCCTAATAATCTTCCTTGCTGTGAAGTTTACTTTAAAAGTAATATAGCAACTCCAACTTGCTTTTGGTTAGTGTTTGTATATCTTTCTCCATCCTTTTACTTTTAACCAGTGCATGACTTTATATTTAAAGTGGGTTTATTGTAGATAGCATATAGTTGAGGCATGCTTTTTTTGTTCAATCTCAGTCTTTTAACTGATGTGTTTGGACCATTCATATTTTAACTGATTATTGATATGGTTGCATTAAAATTTACCATTTTACTAGCTGTTTTCTATTTGTTCCACTTGTTTTTTGTTCTTTTTTCCTCTTTTACAGTCTTCTCTGGGTTTCAGTATTTTTTTATGGTTCAATTTTATCTCCTCTAGTGACTTATTATTTCTTTTAAAAAAACAGATTTTTGAATTGATAAAGAGAATGTGATATATATGAAATCTTGACATTTGTGACAATGTAGATGGACCTTGAGGGCATTATGCTGAGTGAAATAAGTCAGACAGAGAAAGACACATACTATATGATCTCACTTATATGTGGAATCTAAAACTAAAACAAAAGGGAGCTCACAGATACAGAGAACAGACTGGTGATTGCCAGAGGCAGAGTGTAGTGGGGAGTGGAGGAGGATGAAATGGATGAAGGGGGTCAAAGGGTACAAATTTCCAGTTATTTAAAAATAAGTCATGGAGGGCTTCCCTGGTGGCGCAGTGGTTGAGAGTCCGCCTGCCGATGCAGGGGACATGGATTCGTGCCCTGGTCTGGGAGGATCCCGCATGCCGCGGAGCGGCTGGGCCCGTGAGCCATGGCCGCTGAGCCTGCACGTCCGGAGCCTGTGCTCCGCAATGGGAGAGGCCACAGCAGTGAGAGGCCCGTGTACCGCAAAAATAATAATAATAAAAAAATAAGTCATGGGGCTGTAATGTACAGCATGGTGACTATAGTTAATAATACTGTATTGTATACTGAAAGTTGCCAAGAGAATAAATCTTAAAAGTTCTCATCACAAGAAAAAATATTGTAACTATGTGTGGTGATGAATGTTAACTAGACTTATTGTGGTGGTCATTTTGCAATATATACAAATATTATGTTGTACACCTGAAACTAATGTAATATGTCAATTATATCTCAGATTAGAAAAAAACATTTAAAATCATTGCCCTAGAATTTATAATATTCATTTAAAATAATCTGAGTCTTTCTTCAAATAATATACTATTTCACAAGTATTATAAGGATTTTATAACAGCATACTTTCAATTCTTCCCTCCCACCTCTTGTGCCATTGTTGTCATACATTTTACTTTTACATATGTTATAAACACATATTTCACTGTTATATTTGCTTTTAACAGTTATCGTTTGGAGCAAATAAAAATAAAGAAAAATGATTTCACTTTACCTTCATTTATTTATGATGCTCTTTTGACCTTTATCATATTCTTTCTGCCTAAAGAACTTCCTTTAACATTTATGGCTGGGTAGGTTTGCTAGCAATGAATTCCTCAATTTTTCTGTCTGAGAAAGTTTTGATTTTGCATATCTTTCATTTTTTTAAGGCTATTTTAACTAGGTATAGGGTTTTGAATTGTGAGATTTTTCTCCCAGAACTTTAAAGATGTTAATACATTGTCTTCTGGCTTGCATGGTTTCTGACAAGTATGTTGTAGTTCTTACCCTTGTTCCAGTGTAGATAATATATTTATTTTCTTGACTGCCTTTAAGATTTTCCCTTTGTCTTTGGTTTTCAGCAGTCTGTATGTGATATATCTAGGTATGTTTGTTTGTTTGTGGTATTTATCCTTTTGTTTTTCTCTGATATTCTTGGATCTGTGATTTTGTGTCTGTCACTAATTTTGGACAATTCTCAGCCTTTTTTTCTTTTCAAATATTTCTTCTGCCCATCTTCTCTTTCTTCTCCTTCTGTGATTCAAATTACGCTTATGTCTGATAATGTCCCATGCTTTAGAATGATCTGTTCTTTTTTTTCCCCTTTGGGGCCATTATCTAGTGATGATATATTTCTTCTATTTTTTAATTAATTAGTTGATTAATTATTTTGGCTGCACCGGGTCTTAGTTGCAGCACACAGGATCTTTGTTGTGGCATGTGGACTTCTTGCGGCATGCGGACTTCTTGTGGCATGTGGACTCTTAGTTGTGGCATGTGGACTTCTTAGTTGTGGCATGATCTGTTCTTTGTTTTCACTCTTTTTCTCTTTGGTTTCAGTTTGTGTAATTTCTATTAAATTTCTTCAAGTTCATTCTTCACTTAATTCAGTCAATTCTAATGATGAACCCAAAAGCCCTTTTTATTCCCATTACTATGGGTTGTTTTTTTAAAAATTTTTAGCATTTAAAAAAATATATTTTATCCATTTATTTTCCTTTTCTTTCTTCCTTTTTTTTTTTTTTTTTTTTTTTTTTTTTGCTGCATCGGGTCTTAGTCGTGGCACACAGGATCTTTGTTGAGGCGTGCGGGATCTTTTCGTTATGGTGTGCGGTCTGCTCAGGTTTCTCTCTAGTTGTGGTGTGCAGGCTTCTCTTTAGTTGTGGCACATGGGGCTGAAGGGGTCGTGGGCTCTGTAGTTGTGGCATGCAGTCTCTAGAGCACGTGGGCTCTGTAGTTTGCGGCACGCTGGCTCTCTCGTTGAGGCACACGAGCTCAGTAGTTGTGGTGTGCAGGCTTAGTTGCTCTGTGGCATGTGGGATCTTAGTTCCCCAATCAGAGATCGAACTTATGTCCCCTGCGTTGGAAGGCAGATTCTTCACCACTGGATCACCAGGGAAGTCCCTTTTTAGCATTTTAATTTGATTCTTTTTCATGGTTTCTACTCCTCTGCTGAATTTACCTTGCATGGTATCTACTTTTTCTTTTAGGTCTTTTAAAATATTAATCATAGTTAATGTCTGATAATTCAACGCATGTGAGTCTGGTTCTCATGATTGTTTCATCTCTTCAGACTGTGTTTTCTTGTCTTTTTGTGTGCACATAATTTTTTTATTGGAAGTTGGAAATGCTGAATAGGACAATAGATATTAAGCTAAGTATTTTTTATGTTTCAAGATGGACCTGCCTTTCCTTCTCCTCAGACTTAGGGTGGTGAGTTGTGTTGATCTAGTCAGCATTTGGGCTGGTTTGGAGTTTCTGATGGGTTTAGCCACCTTCACTGCACTAGAGGCTTCAAGTCCCTCTAGCAATCTATATTTATGCTGTAGGCTAATTTGCCAGTGAGTTTTTCTGAATATGTGCTCTCCCTTTGGTTTTGGATCTTCCTGCTACTCCCCAGAGAGAATCGATCTCCTATAGTTCTCCCTGATGTATTCCACCATTAGTTTTTATTGGATGCTTGCTAGCATGTATGAGGGAACAGGGTAGGTGGGTCATTCTCTGATATTCTGATTAAGCCTCAGTCTTAGGAAACCCTGTAAACCTGGGTCTCAGAAGTGCAACCTTCACAAGAATTCCTGTCCCTCCCCCAGGGGTAGAGCGTTTTGTTTTCTGTTCTTCCCTACCTGCAGCAGGTTTCCACTGGTGACCTTAGGGTACCGTTTTTGTCACCCTTCCCTCCACATATTAAGGCTTTTGTTCCCCAGGGAAGATATGGGATGTGGGTCAGCCAATTTCGTCAGTGGCTCATGTTCGCCTCTCTCAGTCAGTAACACAGGAGAGTTTTCTCAGAAAGCTTTTCTAATCCTTTCTACAGTCACCTGGTGGAATTCCTGGGGGGAAATCCTGCAAGAGAAGCCTCTCTTATATTAGCTTCCTTTCGGCTGTTAGCAATTTGTTCAGAATTTCTAACTGAATCATCATAGTGACCTATAAGTGTTCAGTGGCTTCTGTTCTAGGTAAGCAAATGCTTGTGTCCTTTTTCTCCTAGCAAGCATCTGTCTCTCTCCAGATTTCAGGTAAATTGTTTGTCTTGCAACCTCAGTTCTCTAATGCGACCAAGATAAGTCATTAATTTGTAGTGTGCCTTGCTATTTTCTTATTGAAAGTGTGGTAACCACTCTCTTTCAAGCTCTCTACACCTCTGGGCCGAAACTGGAAGTCTGCATTGGCATTTTAATTAACACAATGCCCTGGGAAGAAAACAAACAAATCAGATTTCCAGTTTTTCCTGTCATCTTCATGCATCGAAAGCCAGAACTGGGCTTCCCTGGTGGCGCAGTGGTTAAGAATCCGCCTGCCAGTGCAGGGGACATGGATTCAAGCCCTGGTCTGGGAAGATCCCACATGCTGTGGAGCAACTAAGCTCATGCGCCACAACTACTGAGCCTGCGCCCTAGAACCCGTGTGCCACAACTACTGAGCCCGCATCCTGCAACTACTGATGCCCGCATGCCTGGAGCCTGTGCTCTGCAACAAGAGAAGCCACTGCAATGAGAAGCCCGCGCACCACAACCAAGAGTAGCCCCTGCTCAGCTCAACTAGAGAAAGCCCATGCACAGCAATGAAGACCCAATGCAGCCAAAAATAAATTAATTAATTAATTTAAAAAAAAACTGGAAAAAAATCTTCTGTCAGAGTAAAGGCACCTCCACGTAGAGTTAATGCCTCCAAGATTATAGTTTTTACCTTTATATCTTCATTATGACTTCAGATCATGGTGTAGTAAGTTGTTTTCTCACAGTAAACAAGTGTTAGTCAATAAGTTGTTAATACTGTGGGCTCCTTTCAGCCACACTTGGAAACACTCCTATCCTTATGTCCTTAATCTACTGGGTTCTAGTATTTATTATCTGGTTTCTGGGGAGTAGAGTCCTACTTACAATCCCTGTTTTCTTTGATTTCTCTCACTTGTACTTCCTTTTATTTAAAAAGACTTTTTACAAAATTTTCATGAGGAAGAAATCAAAACCTGATTTTCTAAAGACCTGGAAAACTGGGCTTTTTGTTGGAAGAAGAAAATAAGCAAACAACAACCAAATTCCTCTCTGTTTCCACATCTTCTTATGGCTTCCATGGTCAATAATCCATTTCCAAGATCAAATGCATGTGATTAGAGACAATGTAATTTAGGAATAGAAAGAAGATTTTAAAATAACAGTCTTTAACTAAAAATAAAACGGAGATTTTTATGACCTAGAGTTCAAGTTTATAGCAGTTTGGAAATAGGTGTTGAAAACTAGGAAGTTTAGTATTTTCCCCCACTTGTGTTTTCTTTTTTACAACTCAAGATAAGCATGCACACAGTTTTAAAAATCATAACTTATAGCAGAGGTCAGCAAACATTTCCTGTAAAAGGCCAGATAGCAAGTATTTTAGGCTTGCAGGCCATACAACTTTTGTTACAATTACTCAGCTCTGCCATCATTAACACAAAATCAGCCATAGGTAATACAAATGAGTGTGACTGTGTCCCAGTAAAACTTCATTTACAAAAACACGCAGCAATCCTGTGGATCACAATTTGTTGACTCTTGAGCTATAGAATAATTCGAAATGAAAAATCAAAGCCTTGCACTCCCAGAGGCCATTTTCTGTATTCTTTGGGTGGCTAAACCCATAATTCTAGATAATATGTGTATAACTCTATTTCTTGATTTTTAAATTTTGCATGGCATCTACTGAGTCCCCCCTATGAAATACGGGAAAAGTGCCTGACTCACATTATGTGTACCCTACATTACTCCCTAAGGCTTGTATCTTATAAACATATATATTTATAATTTTTCTTTTATAATTTTGCTCTTTCTTTTTCCATTAACAGGACACCATTTCTCTTGATCATCCCCTCCCCTATACTCCTCCCCATCCTTTCCTGATCACTGTCAGTTACAATGTTACTTTTACAATGCCCTTGTTATAATGTTTACATTCATTTTGTAAATTAATTATATCTTTGGTGCTCTGCCAGATTCTAAAAATTACAAACTAAGAAACAGCATTTACAACATTTTAACTATGTAAATATTAATCACTATAGAACCAATTAGTGTGATTGGAGAAGTAAACATAATCCTCTGGGACTAAATCCATCTCTCCACAATGTTCCAAGCATCAAAGCCATGTGGATTGTTTTTTCTTATACTCCAGCAAACACTCAAAATCATACTGCATTTTAGTTTGCAGTCTTATCCTGAAAATCCTATCATTGATCTTCAAGAATCCTTGTTCTCTTCTCCTTTTTCAGGTTCACCTATTCTTGTTTCATGGGGAAAATGTCCTCACACAGAGTTCTGAGACTTCCATTTCTTTCTTTTTTTTTAATTAATTTTTTTATTAAAGTATAGTTGATGTACAATACTATATAAGTTACAGGTATACAGTATAGTGATTTACAATTTCTAAAGGTTATACTTGATGGAATAAAATTTATATTTTAAGGTAGGACAAGAAAAAAATTAAACATAAAATTCTCTCTCTGTGCTTGTTTGAGCCTTCTTCCTCCCTAATGTGCAATGTGCATCTGCATTACACGTTAACCAGAGCTCCCCAAAGATGGGAGTGCCTGCTCAACTGTAAAGACAATTTTTTTTTCTTTCTTCTGATGCTAGCAATGTAACTTCTTAAAAGAACAGCATTCTTTCCCAGCTCTGTAGGGGGTCATGGTGACTTGCTACTCGCTTTGTACGTGCTTACCTGGATTATGTACTGTTGGTGACCTTTATGTAAAATATCGATATGTCATTTTGATGTACGATCCTTTGTCTCAAAAATGAATATGACTAAGCCTTTGACTTCTAACAGGCAGAACAGTTTTCAGAGCTGTCTGAGAATCTGCTTCCTGGGTTATAATCCTCAGTTTGGCTGGAATAAAATTTCCTTTTTTCTTCTTGATAGTAATTGAATTTTCATCAACATACTCTATAGTTATTATAAAATATTGGCTATATTCTCCGTGTTGTACAATATATCCTTGTAGCTTATTTAATTAATTAATTAATATTTTTAAAATTTATTTATTTTTTAATAAATTTATTTATTTATTTATTTTCGGCTGCGTTGGGTCTTCGTTGCCACGCACGGGCTTTCTCTAGTTGTGGCATGTGGGGGCTACTCTTCATTGCGGTGCACGGGCTTCTCATTGCAGTGGCTTCTCTTGTTGTGGAGCACGGGCTCTAGGCACGCGGGCTTCAGTAGTTGTGGCACGCAGGCTCAGTAGTTTTGGCACTTGAGCTCTAGAGCGCAGGCTCAGTAGTTGCGGTGCATGGGCTTAGTTGCTCTGCGGCATGTGGGATCTTCCTGGAGCAGGGCTTGAACCCGTGTCCCCTGCATTGGCAGGCAGATTCTTAACCACTGTGCCACCAGGGAAGTCCTATCCTTGTAGCTTATTTTATACATAGTAGTTTGTACCTTTTAATCCCCTACCCCTATATTGCTCCTCCCCTCTCCCCTCTCCCCACTGGCAACCACTAGCTTGTTCTCTGTGTCTGTGAGTCTGCTTCTTTTTCATTATATTCACTAGTCTGTTGTATTTTTTAGATTGCACATATAAGTGATATCATACAGTATTTGTCTTTCCCTGTGTGACTTACTTCACTTAGCATAATACCCTCCAAGTCCATCCATGTTGCTACAAAGGACAAATTTTCATTCTTTTTTATGGCTGAGTAGTATTCCATTGTACGTGTGTGTGTGTGTGTGTGTGTGTGTGTGTGTGTGTGTGTATCATATATGTCACATCTTTTGTATCCATTCATCTTTTGATGGACACTCAGTTTGCGTCCATATCTTGGTTATTGTAAATAACGGAGCCATGAACATTGGGATGCATATATCTTTTCAAGTCAGTGTTTTCATTTTCTTCAGATATATACCCAGGAGTGGAATTGCTGGATCATATGGTAGTTCTATTTTTAGTTATTTTTGTTTTCCACAGTGGCCGCACCAATTTATGTTCCCACCAACAGTGCACAGCTGTTCCTTTTTCTCCACAGCCTCACCAACATTTGTTATTTGTATCCTTTTTGATGAAAGCCATTGACAGGTGTGAGGTGATAGCTGATTGTGATTTTGATTTGCATTTCCCTGATGATTAGTGATGTTGAGCATCTTTTCATGTTGGCCATCTGCATTTACTCTTTGGAAAAATGTCTATTCAGTTCTTCTGCCCATTTTTTAATTGGGTTGTTTATGTTTTTGATGTTGAGTTGTATGAGCTGTTTATATATGTTGGATATTAATCCCTTATTGGTCATATCATTTGCAGATATTTTCTCCCATTCAGTAGGTTGTCTTTTTCTTTTGTGGATGATTTCCTTTGCTGTGCAAAAGCTTTCAAGTTTAATTAGGTCTCATTTGTTTTTTTAAATTTTATTTCCTTTACTTTAGGAGACAGATGAAAAAATATTGCTGTGATTTATATCAAAGAGTGTTCTGCATATGTTTTCCTCTAGGAGTTTTATGGTTTCTGGTCTTACATTTAGGTCTTTAATCCATTTTAAGTTTATTTTTGTATTGGGTTGACCAAAAGGTTCATTTGATTTTTTTCCATAAGATGGTTCTAGTAGCACTTAGTTGTCTTTAACTTCATTCAAAACAATTTTGTTAGATTGTGTGTAATAGCTGTCAGATCAGTGTGCATTTAAAAAAAAAGACTTACCAAAATTGGTGAATTTTTGTGTGGCCATTTTAATATTGAAGATGGAAGAAAAAGAGCAACATTTTTGGCATATTATGCTTTATTATTTCAAGAAAGGTAAAAACGCAACTGAAACACAAGAAAAGATTTGTGCAGTATATGTAGAAGGAGCTGTGGCTGATCAAACATGTGAAAAGTGCTTTGCGAAGTTTCGTGCTGGACATTTCTCTGTGGACAATGCTCCACACTCGGGTAGACCAGCTGAAGTTGATAGGGATCAAATCGAGACATTAATTGAGAACACTCAACATTATACCATGTGGGAGATAGCTGACATGCTCAAAATATCCAAATCAAGTGTTGAAAATCATTTGCACCTGCTTGGATATTTGAATTACTTTGATGTTTGGGTACCACATAAGTTAAGCAAAAAAAACCTTCTTGACCGTATTTCCGCATGCTGTTTTCTACTTAAACGTAATGAAAACGTTCCGTTTTTAAAACAAATTGTGAGGGGCAATGAAAAGTGGATACTGTACAACCATGTGGAATGGAAGAGATCGTGAGGCAAGCGAAAAGAACCACCACCAACCACAACAAGGGCTGGTCTTCATCCAAAGCAGTTGATGTTGTGTATATGGTGGGATTGGAAGGGAGTCCTGTATTATGAACTCCTTCCGGAAAACCGAACGATTAATTCCAACAAGTACTGCCCCCAAATAGACCAACTGAAAGCAGCACTCCACGAAAAAGCGTCTGGAATTAGTCAACAGAAAACGCATAATCTTCCATCAGGATAACGCAAGACCGCACGTTTCTTTGATGACCAGGCAAACACTGTTACAGGTTGGCCGGGAAGTTCTGATTCATCCGCCGTATTCACCAGACATTGCACCTGCAGATTTCCATTTATTTCCATCTTTACAAAATTCTCTTAGTTGAAAAAATTTCAATTTCCTGGAAGACTGTAAAAGGCACCTGGAACAGTTCTTTGCTCAAAAAGATTAAAAGTTTTGGGAAGATCGAATTATGAAGTTGCCTGAAAAATGGCAGAAGGTAGTGGAACAAAAGGGTGAATATGTTGTTCAATAAAGTTCTTGGTGAAAATGAAAAATGTGTCTTTTATTTTTACTTAAAAAACAAAGGCACTTTTTGGCCAACCCAATATATGGTGTTAGAGAATGTTCTAATTTCATTCTTTTACGTGTAGCTGTCCAGTTTTCCCAGCACCACTTATTGGACTGTCTTTTCTCCATTGTATAGTCTTGCCTTCTTTGTCGTAGATTAATTGACCGTAAGTGCATGAGTTTATTTCTGGGCTCTCTGTTCTGTTCCATTGATCTATGTTATGGCTTCCATTTCCTGAATTCTCTCTCCTTCCCCTGGAAACCATCCTCGGTTTACTTATCTTGGTTCTTTTCTTTGAGGCTGTTGCTTTTCCTCAAGGCTATCTTGGTTGTCCATTTGTATTTATGGATGAAAGCCAGACTGGTTGATCTAGGGAGTGTGTTGTGGGTACCTCTGTACTTGGATAACCCTTTTCTCCCCACACTCCCCTTCCAGAACAGATAGACCAACTGGTAGGTCTGGACGTGGAAGTTCAACTGGTAGCTTCCTGGACAGGGAAGTTCCTGGACAGGGAGGTTCAAATGGTAGGTTCAATTTTAGGGTGCACGGGCAGGAAACAGATGTTTAGTCCCTCTCACCTGCAGAAAGCTCAAATAAGGAGGACTTTCCTCTGGGGTGGGGCACCAACATCCACACTGGGGCCTAACCCTAACCCACCCACCCCACCATGCAGTTCTTAGAGGGCAGCTCTCCTGATTTAGCAGGAATAATATTCAGAGTTGGCACTGTGACGGAACTGCTCAGTGGGGCTGCAGTTCTTCAGAGACCTTTGTAGAATCAGCCTAATTTCAACCCCTCTTTCCACCAGTGTGGTTTGTGCCCTGTGAAATCTGAACCTAGAAGTCTTTGGGAGCCAAGATAAGGGCTCGTTTTCTCTTTTGCATCATCTGAGCTGTGGCTCACTCTGCTGTAGGTAATTCAGCAATGTCATCGCATCCACTTTCCACCTTCCAGAAGTATATCAACATCTGATCTGCTGCTGGCACTCCTGCTGTCAGCTTGCTTGTGGAATTATTCTATTTTCGACTCCATTTTACAGTATTCTCAGGGGAATTGTGGGAAGGAGGCAACCTAGAAAACCTGAAGCTGGAAGGTACATTTCTCCACTGGATGAAATACACAAGGTGGATTTCCCTTTGGCAAAATTTTAAGCCAAGTAATTCCTACAAATAGACAATATGGATAATCTCATAAAACAGAAATATTTTTCCATTGCCTGAATAGAAGGAAGAGTACTTCTACAAAAGAGATTTGCTAGTTTGGAAAGGTTTCCAAGGCAGAATTTTAACCTGGGTTTCCCCTTCTCCAAAGAGCAAGTGATTCTTCATTTCCTAGGAATGTTTGAAAGAATATTATTAGTCCATTAGGCAGAACTGGTTTCTCCTTCCTCCCTGTATATTGTTATCATTTGTCATTTTATCAGCCTGGAAAGCTACACATGAGGTCAACAGCCTAAGTGGCACTGAGTCAGTGTCCCTTCTAAGGTGCTGAAGGAGTTAATCCCTTGACCTTCTGAGTTGGAGAAAACTGGATTCAAGGGGCTGAACAGGATGCACAGAAATATAAGATGTGTGAGTCATTAGTTCAGGGAACTTAATGTTCTCAGTGAAAGAACATTCAGAGCAGCCAGGTCTAATGAAGCATCTTTAAATTAATTGGATCCCTTCATAAAGTCAAGGGATAAATTAAGTAAATGAATTGGTTGAGGCCAATTGATTTGTAGTTCACATTTCTTCTGGAAAGACTCGACTACAGACTTCTCTTTTTTTTTTAACATCTTTATTGGGGTATAATTGCTTTACAATGGTGTGTTAGTTTCTGCTTTATCACAAAGTGAATCAGCTATACATACACATATGTTCCCATATCTCTCCCCTCTTGCGTCTCCCTCCCTCCCTCCCTCCCTATCCCACCCCTCCAGGCGGTCACAAAGCACCGAGCTGATCTCCCTCGACTGCAGACTTCTTACTGCATTTCTGAAGCCACTTGATTTAGTGCCGATGCCTTTTGGGGCCGTTGATAACTGCCGTGATGATTGAGGCCTTGGAAGGTATACAAATGTGTTTTTCACGATGTTTATTGATACCTCCCCTGCCCACGAAACATGAACAGGCTGCTGAGAATGTTACTTAAAATAAGAAAGAAACCAAAGGGCATTTTTTTCCCCATAATGCACCACTTAAATACCAGCTGCAAACTGTCACTGCTCAGCTTGCACTTTTATGACCCTTTGGGCCGGTGGCATGAAAAGCAGCTCCGGGTACTGCCATAGGGACATGCCAGGCTGGGAAATCGGCTTCGAAAATGCCAAAGCGTGTGCATGTTCACTCGTTTGGATTTCATGATAGTGTAAAATGGACACGGCCTAACCTTTATTTCAGCCACTTTGAGGGAGAAAAAACACCATGACATGTCAGTTTGATTGGATCATGGGATGCCTGGTCACGTGTGGCCATGTCTGTGAAGATGTTTCCGGAAGAGATTCGAATCTGAGTTGGTGGATTAAGTAAAGCAGATGCCCCCCCGCCCCCCGCCACAGTGTGGGCAGCATCCAGTCTGTGGAGGCCTGAACAGGGACAAAATGGCAGAGGGAGGGTTGATTTGGCCTCCCCGCCCTGCTCCTGAGCTGGGATGTGGCTCTGCCGGCCTCGGTGCGCCTGCTCTCAGGCCTTCAGACTCCGATTGGAAGCTACCCCATCGCTCTCCAGTCTTCGGCCTTCTAACTACATGCCAGCCTTTCTGAGTCTCTGGTAGACAGCAGACTGTGGGCCTTCTCAGCCTCTGGAATCATGGGAGCCAGTTCCTTTTAATCAATCAATCTGTCACTCAATCAGTCAATCCTATTGGTTTTGTTTCTGTGGAGAAACCCTACTACACCCCCTAACAGCGATTTCTAATGGTACATTCCAAGGGCAGTAGCTGTCTTGTGCGTCCACACACATTTCATTTTGGAATGATACCTTGAAGGGGTTGCCCAGACGGATAGTTTACAAGCGATCATGCTCCCCACTTCAGAACAGGTTGGTGAAGCCTGGCGGACAAGAAGGTATGTTCCCTGAGGGGTGAGGTCAGCCACGCTTCAGACCTGTGGGTGGAGCCGTGCAGGCCCTGCGAGGACGTGACAGTGACCTCGGCTGTAAAACCAGAGGCCGGAGCAAGGCGGTGTGTTTAATTTGACCTGGGAATTGCCTCTGGTTCGCAGCCAGCTCTGAGAGGGGTAAGTGCTCACCCAGGGCTGTTGGGGGTTTGCCTCCAGCTCAGAGGAGAGGGCTTGGGAGGGGGAGGGAATCAGGACTGGCCCCTTCCCTCCCAACGTGGACAGCCGACCGTCGTTCTCCCAGATTGTATCTCGAGGCCTCTGAAGTGAGCCAAGTCTGTGAAACACACACGGTCCTGGGCCTTCTCCTGTCCTACACCTTCACTACCACTAGACCACAGCCCTGCAGGGTTGCTCGGAGAGCCAGCCTTCTGGGGCCTAGGCCACGATTGCTTCCTCCTTTGCCAGAGGGCCGCCTGCAGGGGACTGCCCGGGGTGGGCCCAGGGTGGGGCGGGAGGGCCGGCAGGGTACCTGGACCTTCCTGGCCTCTCAAGGCCATTGTCGTCCCAGGGTCCTCTGCAGGCACTTTGACAGTGAGCGAGGAATCCAGCTTGATCAACCACAGGGACTGACATCTCCTACCCGATTTGAATAGCTGATACCTGGTGCTGGGGATGTGACAAGCTCTGTTCTGCTAGGCACTTAGCATGGCCCTACATTGTAAATCTGGAATGAAGGGACGTTCTTTCCTGTCGCCAGGGTTGTAACTCCCCCGAGGGAATCCTTGAGTTACAGCAGAAGGCCCCAGGCCAGCAGCTAAATCCCAAAGTCACTTCCCCGCCTCCCTGCCAGAGCAGTTCACAGTCTGAGAGCTACGACACTCTCGTGAAGAGGCGGGTCAGCACTTTGCTGTATGTCATCAAGCCGTAAACGGATGCACAGTATAAAAATAATACTAAAGTAGAGCCTGTGCTCCAAAGACAGTCCCGGGAGAGTGTCAGCGAGTGTGGGGTGGTGATGGCTGTGTATTTGCCCAGGGTGGGGCTGGGGAAGTTCTCGCCAAGCGGTCGGGCTTTTGGGACACGTTTGAAATGTGGCCAGAAATGGGGAGGCTGACCCCGAGGGGACAAGCAGGTACGTGTTCATGGCGTCCCGGGGAGCCTGGCATCTCTGAACGTCCTCACGTCTCCCTGAGTTCACAGCATCCAGGAGAGACTGGGGCTCCAGGGACCAGATGCTTCCAACACCAGCAACACTGAGATTTTCTTTCTTTTTTTTTTAATTTTTAATTAATTTATTTATTTTTGGCTGCGTTGGGCCTTCTCTGCTGTGCAGGTTTTCTCTAGTGGCGGCGAGTGGGGGCTAGTCTTCGTTGTGGTGCGCGGGCTTCTCATTGCGGTGGCTTCTCTTGTTGCGGAGCATGGAATCTAGGTGCGCGGGCTTCAGTAGTTGTGGCACGTGGGCTGGGTAGTTGTGGCTCGCGGGCTCTAGAGCGCAGGCTCAGTAGTTGTGGCACACAGGCTTAGTTGCTCTGCGGCATGTGGGATCTTCCCGGGCCAGGGCTCGAACCTGTGTCTCCTGCATTGGCAGGCGGATTCTTAACCACTGCGCCACCAGGGAAGCCCAACACTGGGATTTTCATGGCAAGCCTCAGAAATCTCATTTCCAATGTCTTCTTTTGACAAATATTTACTGATCAACCACCAGGACCCGGGGACCAGATATGCCCCGGGGGACACACAGAGGAGAAAGTCAGGTACCGTGGCAGAGGCAGCGTGGCCCCCTGTGTGGTGACTCAATATGACAACTGCTCTGAGAGACAGAGGACCCCGGGGGCAGGCAGGAGAGGCTCAGGGGAGGGCAGAGGGAGCGATGCCAGGCCTGTGGTGCCTGTGCTGAGACCCAGGCCCTGAGTGGGAGTGAGCTGGGGGGAGGGGGAGGGGGGCACTGTGGGAGAGGAAATTCACGAATTTAGAGTCGATTCTCAAATCCATGAAGAATCACTGGAGACCTTTTGTTTTAGCCTATGTGACGTGACCATCACCCACACGCTGACAACGTTATCCCTGCATTCCAGACCTCTGCTCAGACCCCATCTGCCTCTCCAGGGTCTCCAGAAGCCCAGTAGACACCTGCAGCTCTAGACAGCATCCCGGCCACAAGTCCGCTCTTCTTCCCATAATCCCTGAAATACTGTGATTCAGTAAGAAATACATCTATTTGGTCTCTGTCGTGTTCCTGGCACAGGAGCTGCTAAGACTCTTGCAAGTTCCTGACAGGGGTGAGAGGAGCCGCTTTTGTTATTCATAAGCCCTGGCCCAAAGGTACCTGAGCTCATGCTAATAAAGTGACTCTTGGAGGCTGGGGGCTGGTTGCCACAAGAATGAACCTTGAGATTCAAGACTGGTGCTTTCAGCCGCACCCCTACACTGCCAGGGAGTGGGTGGGGGGTGGAGACTGAGTTCAGTCACCAATAGCCCATGATTTAATCAACCACAGACCCTCCATAAAAACCCTAAGAACGGGTTCTGGAGGCTTCCGGGTTGGTGAACACATCAAGGTGTCGGAAGGGTGGGGCTCCCGGAGAAGGCATGGAAGATCTGTGCACCCCTCCCCATACTGCCTCCCACCCCGTGCATCTCTTCCATCTCCTGTTCATGAGTTGCAGCCTTCATGGGAAACTAGAAAACATGAGTAACCTGTTTTCCTGAGTTCTGTGAGCCATTCTAGCACAATATTGATCCTGAGGAGGAGGTCGTGGGAAACCCCAACTGACAGCTAGTCAGTCAGAAGCGCAGGAGGCCTGAGACTTGTAACTGGCGTCTGACGTGGAGACAGTCTTGTGAGATTAAGCCCTGAACTTGAGGGCTCTGACTCTAACTCCAGGTAGACAGTGATGGAATCGAATTGAATTTTAGGACACCCAGATGGTGTCCAGAAAGTTAGAGAATAGGTTGATGTGAGGGAAAAACCCGCACATTTGGTGTCAGAAGTGTGGTGAGTAGAAAGCATTCAGAGTCCCTATTTCAGTTAATGGTACCTCTGCACCTGGCTGCCTCAGCCCATCACCTGTGAATCGTCCCTGCCCCCTCCCTTTTCCCACCTTCCACATCTGTCACTCTAAAGATTCCAGTTCCACAATCGCTTGTGAATGCTTTCAGTTCTGTGCACCTCCACTCTCCCCGGGCTGGTCCCAGCTTGGTCTCACTGGACCACTTCAGAAGCCTCCCTGAAGGGTTCTAAGCAGCGTTTAAAACTTGCGCTTTAGAGAGATGGGTTTCTGGAAGTGGAGGATGGACTGGGGGCCAGTAAGAGTAGAGACAAGGGATTGTCTCAGTGCCATGAGTACATCGAGAGCACCCGCTGTGGGCAGAGGTCCAGGAGAGTGGATTGAAGATGGAGAATACACGTCATTCACACGTACAAGGTGATAGTGGAGCCGTGACAGTGCTGGATCACCCGGACAGGGCCCCAGGGAGAAGAGGCAGAGGCCAGAGCCACTGAGGGATGCACAGAGGAGGGGACCTGGGGAAAGGAGGGTGAGCAGGACCCGGTGGCCAGAGGGCAGGAGGAAGAAGTCCAGGCTTGCAGCGCCATGAAGCTGGAGGAATAGGGGCCCCGAGAACCTGATGCCCCTGGGGACCCAGGAAGGGAAGACGGAAGTCAGCAATGAGGAGGGGAAATGCACTTCTTCCATCTGGCTGTCCCTGAGTTGTATCCTTCATGATAAACTGGTAAAGACAAGTAACAGAGCCAGGCTGTGGTGGTTAGAGAACCAGAAAAGTGAGCAGTGAGAGTGACTGGCAGCAGGAGAGCTGAGTGTTAAATTTTCAGGAATTTTGCAAGCCACAGCCAGTATTAAAAATGGAATTATGGGGCTTCCCTGCTGGCGCAGTGGTTGAGAGTCCGCCTGCCGATGCAGGGGACGCGGGTTCATGTCCCGGTCCGGGAAGTTCCCACGTGCCGCAGAGCGGCTGGGCCCGTGAGCCATGGCCGCTGAGCCTGTGCGTCCGGAGCCTGTGCTCCGCAACGGGAGAGGCCATAACAGTGAGAGGCCCGCATACCACAAAAAAAAAAAAAAAAGGAATTATGGAAACTTACAGTTAAATAGATGATATTAATAACAAAAGTAATACATGCTCAAAACTCATCCCTTCCTAACTATTGATATTTTAGTACACGTGACTAACAGCTGTTCTCTTGGGGCCGTTTACATTCACTGTATCCACAGGGTGAGAATAACATGGATGATGCACTTCTGTGAATCTCTTCCATCTCTGCGTTTAGAGATAGCGAGTTGGGAGCTTGAAATTGGCCATGATGGGAGTATTGACACCACAGAAATCAGGGAACTCTACACATCAGAGCTTTTTTTTTTTTTTTTTTTTTTTTTTTGCGGTACGCAGGCCTCTCATTGCTGTGGCCCCTCCCGTTGCGGAGCACAGGCTCCGGACGCGCAGGCTCAGCGGCCATGGCTCACGGGCCCAGCCGCTCCACGGCACTTGGGATACTCCCGGACCGGGGCACGAACCCATGTCCCCTGCACCGGCAGGCGGACTCTCAACCACTGCACCACCAGGGAAACCCCATCAGAGCTTTTGATACCCCCAGAGAGCCAGTTGTTAGACATTTTCCAGTACACCACGAGTGTCAACAGCACACTTATCAAGAGAGACGTTAATGTTGCGTCTTAGCATACAAGGAGGAAAAGACAGCAAGCGCAGGTGGGTTTTTGGGATTCTTGGTAGGAAAATGAGGCCTTCTTTTCTTGCCGACTTCCATTTTTCTCTGTTCACTGGTGGTGAAGTCAGCGGCTTGTGTGAAGAAGCTGAAGAGCACAGAAGCCCAGCACCACGGATGCAAACCAGCTCGGCTAGAAGGTGAAGCGCGGAGAGGCAGAGAGCAGAGCAGATGGATGCGAGGCCCTCAGGACGGATGAAATAGGAGCAGCTGAGAAGGCGAGGAAGCCACAATGCCTGGGAGTGGCGGAAGGGGCGGGGAGACGGATTTGAACGGGAGCGTTCAGAGCGGCCCATTTTCAAAGCCTTTGAGAGTTGACTGCGTGCAGGCCCTGAGCGGCAGACAGCAGGCACACAGTGGTGATGGAGACAGACCCGGTTCTCATCCTTCTGCACTCTGCTGAGGAAGACGAGCACCAGAGGAAGAAATGTTACAATTACAGGATCGTGGTGAGCACGCGAGGATCAAAGGAGGCTGTGACACCAGGTCATGGGGGTTTCCTTTTCACGGGGTGATGGCATCGACAGAACTGAAAGCCGTTCAGATGGCACTCTTGTTTGTTTTGTTACCAACCAGGGTCCTCGGACGCTTTAATCAATGGAAATTGATAAGCGGCCCCACGAGGAATTCAGGCAAGACTTTACTGGGGCTCGTGCTGCAGCACGAGGGAGCGAAAACAAGTAACAGGTGCCCTTGCTCCCTGAGGCGGGGCAAGCCGGTCCCTTAAGTGGGGTGAGGGTAGGAGCGGATCAGTGGGTCAGGCCAGAGGGGGGGCGCTTAGGTGGCCTGCCCACCCCCTTGGTGGTGCTGTGCGCAGGGTGCAGGGGCAGGACCCTGCTTTTGCTCCTGACACCTCAGAAGTGGCAGTTGGTTTGTGGCCTTTTTCTATCTTATTTATAATTGCCTTGGCTGCCCGTGTATGCCGTCGTTTTTCGTCTCTTATAGTTTCTTTGTATTCCGTTGCTTGAGGAGATGAGAGTGTGTCCAGGGGAAAGCACTTCAGTAAAGGGTCCCAGCCTGTCTCAGATGGCAGGTGCACAGGAGTATATAATAAAAGGAACTGCCCCTCCCATCCCCAATGCCAGATGCCTTCTCTCTCCAGAAGCAGCTATGATTTGTTGCATCCATTTCCAGAGATATTCTAGGAACCAGCCGTTTGAGGAGCCGGGATAAAGATCAGTATGTGGAAAGGCCCTGAGGTGGAAGGAGTTTGTTGTGTTTGTGAGCAGTGCTTCTCAAACTTCAATGTGTAGACAGATCACCTGGGGGTCTTGTAGAGCGCTCGATTCTGATCCAGGACATCTGGAGCGGGGCTTGAGCTTTCTAACCAGCTCCAGGTAACGCCGAGGCTGCGGATCTGGAGAGTTCACCGATAGTAGTCAGGTCCCAGGAAACCAGTAGAGGCTGGTCTGGCCAAAAAGCCCTGAGAGAGGGAAGAAAGTTTCATGCCCCTGGTGGGGCTGCTCCGTCAGGGCCCTGGGGTACAATAAGAAGCTTGGGTGTTATTCAGAGGCAGCAGGAAAACCCAGTGAAGGATTTTGTGCAAACTAGGGGTGGAAGTGGCATCCCATGCTCTAATTTTTGTTTCTAAATCACTCCAGCTGCTGGTTGGGTTGGCAAAGTGACAGTGGGGTGACCTATAGGGAGGCTATGGTATAGCTGTCCTCCAGAGATGATGATGACTGGACCTGGGTGGTGACTGAGCAATGGATGAAGTAGGCAGACTCCAAGGGGATTCTGGAGGTAGAGCTGAAAGATCTCCCAACTAGACTGGATATGCGGGTGAGGAAAGGGAGGAAGCGGGATGCCTCTTGGGGTCTTGTGTTGAACACGTGAGTGGCTGCATCCCCATTTACTGAGATGGAAGGAGGAGCAGAGAAGGGAGGGGATGAGTCTGAGAAGGCTGCGCTTTAGGAGGTGGAGATGTCAAGGGGATAGATGTGAGTCTAGAGCTCAGAGAAGGGTCTTGGCTTGAGATACAATTGGCAATTGTCAGCATGGAGATCGCTTAAGGCTATGAGAATGGAAGAAACCACCTAGGAGACGGGTATAGATGGAGAAGAGCAGAAGCCCTAGGACAAACCCTGAGGGTATTTAGGGACTCAGTAGAGAGAATAGCAGCAGAGGTGAGAGACTGCAGGTATCTACCAGCACCAGAGCTTCCAAGTAGGAAAGGCTGGGCAGCCCTAAGCACTGAAAGCATTTGCATTTTGGGACTTCCCTGGCAGTCCAGTGGTTAAGACTCTGCCCTCCCAATGCAGGGGAGAAGGGTGTGATCCCTGGGCAGGGAACTAAGATCCCGCATGAGGCATGGCCACAAAAAAGCATTTGCGTTTTACCTTTTTTTCTTCACAGAATTGCTTTAAAAGAAGGGAAGGACAGGAAGGTGTGTGAGGACCATGTGTGGAACACATCTCTCCGGTTTTGGTGAGGCTAGCCCAGCTCTTGCAAATCACAGCTGTCCAATGGACACGTGGTCACATGTCACTGCAGGAGACTGAGCGGGTGCTGGACGCCAGCCCCTTTCCCTTCCTGTCCCGTTCAGATTCTTTGTGTTGACCTATTACTCTAATACTTTATTCATTGTGTACCAGACGATCACTTTCTTATAACTTGTTTACTACTTTTTCTTGATTTACATGATCACATTAGATTTTCACACATGGGAGCCTACAGGGACATCTTTGTTTATAAGTTTACAACTTAAAATGAATATTTTATATATAGAAACATTTAAAACAGCGGCAGAAAAGCTCTTAACCCAGTTTTATCTTAATGCTACAATTTTATTCTCTCGAATTCTCTAGCCTCCGATCACTGTGGAAAAGCAATCCTTGAGGAACAGGTGTTATCAATTATTAACAACTGTTAAACTAGCATAGAGTTCGGTTCTCCCTTAAGCATGTTTCCTAACTGTGGAACAGCGTTGGGCCTCCTGGGTGTCCTGCTCAGACAAAGCTGAACCCAGTGCAGGCACCTGGGCCTCCTGGGGTGGGCCAGCCAATGAGCCCACGGTTGCTACCCTGCTCTGGAGGGCACCCCAGGCCGGGCCCCCCTCTCCAGGCCTAGGACATGGTCTTGGGTGAAATGATGAGCCCACCTCTGTGTGAATTCCTGGCAGGGACCTGTGACCCTGATGCTCTCCACAGGCTTGAGAAAGAGGCTGTTTGGTGTTTGTCCCCCTCACCCTCTGAATTGTAGGCTGAATTATGTCCCCCACCAAAATTCATGTGTTGATGTCCTAACCCCCAGTACCTCAGAATGTGACTGTATTTGGAGGTGGGGTCTGTAAAGAAGTAATTAAGGTTATATGAGGTCATTGAGGGTGGGCCCTAATCCAATATGATTGGTGTCCTTATAAGAAGAGGAGATTAGGGAACAACACAGACAGAGGCCCCCTGCTAGCCAAGGAGCGAGGCCTCGGAAGAAAGCAAACCTGCAGACACCTTGATCTTGGACATCTAGCCTCAAGTTTTGTGAGAAAATTAATTTCGGTTGTTTAAGCTGCCCTGTCTGTGGCCTTTGTAATGGCAGCCCGAGCAGACTAACACACTATCTCTGCCCTGTTCCTTCTGCCGTGTTTGGTGTCCTCCTAAGTGTCTACCACCCAACTCTGCTTCCCACCCAGGCTTACCCTTGATCTCTCTCCTTTCTCCCTTTTAAAGCATGATCTGGGCCGCTGTGCTTTGGGGGCTCTTAAAGTGTAAAAACTATGAACAGCTTAATATATTACCTGATTGTGGCAGTGACCCAGCCCAGGGGATGAGAAACAGGTCAAGGACCTCATCAGCTGTCTTTGAGCAGAGACCAGATTGGGGGAAGCACAGGAGCACTTCCGTCCTGTTCCCACCCATCCACAGCCATGCCTGGCACCTTGCCCTGTTCCCAGGGCATTCTTACCACAGCGGTCCCCAAACCCAGGTAGACGCTTGTCTTCCCCAGAATTGCTTTGAATTTGACCCTATGATTAAGGAGTCAAATGTCACACACTGCTGGGTGCTCCTCAGGCCACGCCAGCTGTTTCCTGACCCTGGACCACCGCACCCTAATTAAAGGGGTTGGGGTCTCTTCTTGTAGTGGGGGACCTGGAGATGCCTGCGGTGGATTGGGGGAGAGGGGCTTGAGAACTACTCCCCAGCCTGGGCTGGAATTGACAGAGGTACTCTCTTCACAAGAGTAAGTATCGTGATTTTTTTTTTTTTAAATATTACATATTTGTGGCAGGAAGGTGCACAGGAAAAGCTCTAACAGTTATGTCCTGTGGGAGTTTCTTCCTGCAGCCAGGAAGGGACAGTTTGCAGGGACATTGAACCCCAACAAACTAAACCCCAGTCTGGAGAAAACACACCTCAGGAAGGGTTCTGAATATGATAGTTGGAGTCATCTAGTTGTATCAGCCATGAAAAAGCATTTTAAAATATACTCCACTGGACTCCTCCACCCAAAAGTAAAATCAGTTAAATGCGGTTGTCCTTAGGCTATGACAGCCTTGTCAAATGGGCCAGTCCCAGAGGCAGGGAAGGGAGAGTGGGAGGAGCCAGATGGTTTAAGGAGAAGGAGGAAGGTGCAGGGGGCCTGAGCCGCGGTTGACTAAATCCAAGGATGCAGAACTCCTGGATGCAGAGGGTACCGGTGCTAACCTACTGCCTGAGTTGTTGGCTGAGGGCACTGGGAACGGTCGGCCGCTGTCCTTCTTAACAAAGAAAATGCACCTGGCCCAGATGCTAGAGGTCTCCAGCCTTGAATTAACCAAACAGCGGAGGCAGCAGACCAAGGACTGTTGCTTTCCCCACGCAGAGAGGCCTTGGAGAATAGGAGGCAAAGATCTAACCAGAGTCCTCGCCCTCATCCATGTAGTCTACGCGCAGACCTTTAAGACCAGCCTGGGCTTTCAGGTGCAGAACAGGGAGGCAGGTGAGGCCCCTGATTCTCAGAATCTACCTGTTCTCTCTTGAATGCCCAGGGCTTTCCAGAACTTCCTCTCTTCTCTGCTATCAAAACCATGTGAGAAAAAAAAAAAATCCAGGAAATATTAGAAATTCAGCCACCCAGCAGCCTTGCAATGGCTAACAGCTGTTAAGAACCATTTTGACAAACTCAAAACCACAAATAGCCTTCAGCTGAAAAGTGTTTCTCTGTATTCTCAGGTAGGAAGGTTCAGAAGGGCCTGATGTATCCTCTCAGTGCCCCTCCAGTTACCCCAAAAGAGCCAGCTCCCTGACTGAAGCCAGGCCCTGTCCTTTCCATTTGTCCAGCATCCCATACACTGCTCCTTCTGCAGCCTTTCTTCCTGTTAGGTATGCGGACCACTAGGACCCTCGGCTGTGTTCTTAGTGAACAGCATATACATGGAAGAGACAAGGGCTTTGGAATCAGTTGCTTCTGTTTGTATCCCAGATCTGCAACTTAATATATGTGACCTGGGTGAGTTAGGTACCCTTTCTGTGCCTCAGTTTCTCATATGTAAAATGGGATAATCATGATAACTACCTCTTTCGGTGTTCTGTGACCAATTTCAATGTGGGAGGGGGTGGAGAGGATGCTCTGACAGCAGCTGGGTGTCCTATAATTCAACTCAATTCTGACACTGTCTACCTGGAGATGGCATGAGGTTCCACAGGTTAATGGTTCAATCCTCCTAGACTGCCCCTCCCCCAACTTCAGACATCAGTTGCAAGCCAGGTTGTTGCCTATGTTTCTGACCCATTGGCTACAGATTGGAGGTTCCCACAACCCCCTCCTTGGGTTCAATCAATTTGCTAGAGCAGATCACAGAACTCAGAAACATTTTACTTACTAGTTTAGCAATTTGTTACAAAAGGATATAACAGGAACAGCCAGACGGAAGAGATGCTGTAGGGCAAGGGACGGGGAAGGGGTACAGAGCTCCCGTGCCCTCTCCAGGCATGCCGTTCTCCCCACATCTCCACATGTTCACCAACCCAGAAGCTCTCCAAACCCATCCTTTTGGATTTTTTTAAGACTCATGACATAGGCATGATTGATTAACTCATTGGCCATTGGTAACGGATTCAACCTCCAGGCCCTCTCCCCTCCCAGAAAGTCAGGGGCTGAGACTACAAGTTCCAACCGTATGGTTGGTTCTTCTGCATCCAGCCCATCCTCCCATCCTTAGGTGAGGTCGAGAGTCACCTCATTAACATTATAGAAGACACCTTCTTCACTCTCAACACTTAATTCCAGGGGGTGTGGGAAGCTCTGTGCTCCCAGAGACAAGACCAAGTATATACTTCTTATAAACACAGTATCACACTTCTTCCTAGGGTAGTGAGGATTAGATAAGTTAATACATGACAAGCACATTGTAAGAGTGTTTAGTGGTCTTGTCATAATGATTATCTGTGTAGGTCTTGGTTTCCTCATCTGTGACATGGAACTATTGTTATAAGAAGCAAAAGAGATACTGAATGTCAAACACTTGGCACATAGTAAATGCTCAACTAATGTTTATTGCTCTCCCCCTTCTACTGTTCTCTGTGATGACATTTTCCTTAGAACTTGCTGCTCTTCTCTTCCCAGACACACCATTGTCTTCCGAACACTGACTGTGAGTCAGACACTGAGCAAGCCACATTCCTTCCGAGCTTCCTCTCATTAATCCTCAAAATAACACTATGAAGTAGATATTACTCCAGTCTTCCTGATGGGGAAACTGGGGCTTAGAGAGGGTACCAAATTTGTCCAAGATCACAGTGATGGTGTCACAACCCATCATTAAACCCAGGTCTTTCTGACTCCTGAGCCTGGCTTTGAACAACTCTGCAGTTTCCAGAACCAGAGCTGATAGGAAGCAACTGATACCATGGAGCCATCACAGGCAGGCACAGGGACAGGAGGGAGGAGACAGGAGATAGTGCCGGGCAGGATCTCAGGGGCAAAGGATCCTTCAGAGATGAGTAGGAGCTTAGCATGGCCAGCTCCTCCCCCGACTCCCTGTCCATCCTCCCTTCTCATCCTAGTTTAGATGTTGTCTCTTTATGTCCTCAGAACATTGCCAACCTGGTTTTTACGTTTTTATTTTTGGCTTCGTTGGGTCTTCGTTGCTGCATGCCGGCTTTCTCTAGTTGTGGTGAGCGGGGGCTACTCTTCGTTGCGGTGCGCGGGCTTCTCATTGCGGTGGCTTCTCTTGTTGTGGAGCATGGGCTCTAGGCACGTGGGCTTCAGTAGTTGCAGCACGCAAGCTCAGTAGTTGCAGCACACAGGCCCTAGAGCATGCAGGCTTCAGTAGTTGCGGCGCACAGGTTCAGTAGTTGTAGCACACAGGCTTAGTTGCTCCGCGGTATGTGGGATCTTCCCTGACCAGGGATCGCACCTGTGTCCCCTGCACTGGCAGGCGGATTCTTAACCACTGTGCCACCAGGGAAGTCCCACCAACCTGGTTTTTAAACATACAGCTTTATCGAGATACGCTTCACATAACCACACAATTTACCCATTTAAAGTGTACACTTTAAAGCAACGGCTTTTAGTGTATTCCCAGAGTGGTGAATCCATCACCACACTCATTAGAACGTTGTCATTGCCCCCCAAAGAAACCCACACCCCTTAACCATCATGCCCATCGGCCCTCCCGCCCCCGCCCTCTCCCTCCCAGCCCTAGGCAGCCACCAATCTACTTTCTGTCTTTACAGATTTGCCAGTTCTGGGCATTTCCTATAAATGGAATCATACAGTATGTGCTCCTTTGTGACTGATTTCTTTCACTCAGCATACTGTTTTCAAGATCTGGTTTTAAAGCAAATAAAAAAGGTTTAAATGTCAATGTCCAGTACTTGGCACAAAGTAGAAATGCTCAATAAGTACTCATTGAAATTGGTCATGTATGATTACCCAGAATCATTAAGAAAAAACTACACTCATTGTATTTCTTGAAGAAAGCAGAGATGTGAATGAATGATACCTTTTTGAAAATTATCCATTGAAAAAAGAAAAAAACATAAAATTAGTGCTTAAAGGGGTCTCAAGGGCTGGAAATTTGGCTTTCTAGAATGGCTCATCCTTGGGGATGTTTCACTCTACTGTGCGTTCACTCAGTATTTGCTTAATTTCTTCTTTATCATCAAAGGAAACTGATGCTATCAAGCTTCATTCTCTATATATCTGTGACTACTGATTTCTAAGCTTCTTTCTCCTGTCTTAGATGTTCAGTTACAATGTTAGTGGGTTCTAACCCCAGGCTGGGGCATCTCTTTAATTCATTTATTCATGTACCATCTTTTATCATTACTGATGAAAATTTAAGCTATACTGGCCTAAGACCAACCTTTAAAAACACTCTTTGTTTCTAATACTGATATTTTGACCATATTTTTATAGTTTGTTACATGGGACAAGTTCAAACCCTTGTTGAAATTTAAGTCTATCATGTAACCAACAGCACATGATTTACCAAACTTAGAACTAGTAGTTAAAGTTTTACTAATCTGACAGGATTTGTGATTCCCCAAACCATACTGAATAGTATTTTATGTTTATTCCACAGGAGGGTAAAGCAGTGAGGGATCTGTGATTTTTAGGTTTAGGTATTTTGTGGCAATTCTAAGAATTGAGTAAACTGATTTTTACCAGTTTCTTATCATTCATTACCTTACTAATTCTCCTGAAGTTACTAAAATCAATAGAAGCTGTTAAGGTACTCAACCTCCGGGCCTGTGCTTTGTGCATATCTATAGTTTAAAGAAATATAAATTAATTCTTTACTTCCATATTATCTTCGCCGTATTCCCAATTCTAACCTTCATATAACCTAGAGCAGCTGTTGACGGTAGAGGCTGCTGGTCCAGGGCAAACATAGGTGGCGCTGCCCCCAGGGTGCTCCCCACATCCATGACATCCTCCCGACAGTTCCAGGAACCCATAGGAACTGCTCTCATGTGTTCCACTTGAGAACCCTGGCCCTTCTGGAAAGCTTTTTTATTTTTTAATTTTTATTTTATATTGGAGCATACTTGATTAACAATGTTGTGTTAGTTTCAGGTGTACAGCAAAGTGATTCAGTTATTCATATACATGTATCTATTCTTTTTCAAATTCTTTTCCCATTTACATTATTACAGGATATTGAGCAGTGTTCCCTGTGCTGTACAGTAGGTCCTTGTGTTTATCTGTTTTAAATATATCAGTGTGTATATTGTCAATCCCAAACTCCCAATCTATTCCCTCGCCCCACCCTTGCCCCCAGTAACCATGAGTTTGTTTTCTAAGTCTGTGAGTCTGTTTCTATTTTGTAAATAAGTTCATTTATATCATTTTTTTAAGATTTTGCATGTAAGCTATATCACATGATATTTGTCTTTCTCTGTCTGATTTACTTCATTTAGTGTGATAATCTCCAGGTCCATCCATGTTGCTGCAATGGCATTATTTCATTCTTTTTAATGGCTGAGTAATATTCTATTGTATATATGTACCGCATCTTCTTTATTCATTCATCTATCACTGTACATTTAAGTTGCTTCATGTCTTGGCTATTGTAAGCAGTGCTCCAGTGAACATTGGGGTGCATGTATCTTTTTGAATTATAGTTTTGTCTGGGTATTTGCCCGGGAGTGGGATTGCCGTGTCATATGTTACCTCTGTTTTAGTTTTTTAAGGTATCTCCGTACTCTTCTCCATAGTAGCTGTACCAATTTACATTCCCACCAACAGTGTAGGAGGGTTCCCTTTTCTCTACACTCTCTCCAGCATTTATTGCTTGTAGATTTTTTGATGATGGCCATCTGACTGGTGTGAGGTGATATCTCATTGTAGTTTTGATTTGCATTTCTCTAATAATTTTATGATGTTGAGCATCTTTTCATGTGCCTCTTGGCCATCTGTATGTCTTCTTTGGAGAAATGCCTGTTTAGGTCTTCTTCCCATTTTTTAATTGGGTTGTTTGTTTGTTTTGTTTTTTGATATTGAGCTACATGAGCTGTTTGTAAATTTTGGAGACTAACCCCTTGTAGGTCACATCATTTGTAAATATTTTCACCCCTTCTGTGGGTTGTCTTTTCATTTTGTTTATGGTTTCCTTTGCTGTGAAAAAGGTTTTGAGTTTAATTAGGTCCCATTTGTTGGTTTTTATTTCCATTACTCTAGGAGGCAGCTTGGACAAGATATTGCTGCGATTTATGTCAAAGAGTGTTCTGCCTATGCTTTCCTCTAAGAGTTTTATAGGATCTGGCCTTACATTTATTTTGAGTTTATTTTTGTGTATGGTGTTAAAGAATGTTCTAATTTCATTTTTTTACATGCAGCTGTCCAGTTTTCCCAGTACCATTTATTAAAGAGACAGTCTTTCCTCCATTGTATAGTCTTGCCTCCTTTGTCATAGATTAATTGACCATAGGTGCATGGGTTTGTTTCTGGGCTTTCTATCCTGTTCCATTGATCTATATTTCTGTTTTTGTGCCAGTACCATACTGTTTTGATGACTGTAGCTTTGTAGTATAGTCTGAAGTCCAGGACCCCAATTCCTCCAGCTCTGTTTTTCTTTCTCAAGACTGCTTTGATTATTGGGGGTCTTTTGTGTCTCCATACAAATTTTACAATTTTTTTGTTTTGTGAAAAATGCCATTGGTAATTTCATAAGGATCGCACTGAATCTGTACATTGCCTTGGATAGTATAGTCATTTTCACAATATTGATTCTTCCATTCCAAGAACATGGTGTATCTTTCCATCTGCTTGTGTTGTCTTTGATTTCTTTCCTCAGCGTCTTACAGTTTTTGAGGTACAGGTCTTTTGTCTTCTTAGTTAGGTTTATTCCTAGGTATTTGATTCTTTTTGATGCAATGGTAAATGGGATTGTTTCTTTAATTTTTCTTTCTGATATTTTCTTGTCAGTGTATAGAAATGCAACTTTCTGTGCATTAATTTTGTATCCTGCAACTTTATCAGATTCATTGATGAGTTCTAGTAGTTTTCTGGTAGTGTCTTTTGGATTTTGTATGTATAGTATCAAGTCATCTGCAGACAGTGACGTTTTACTTCTTTTCCAGTTTGGATTCCTTTTGTTTCTTTTGCTTCTCTGATTGCTGTGGCTAGGGCTTCCAAAACTATGTTGAATAAAAGTGGAAAGCTTGTCATTAGTCTCCAGCAGGCTGTGGGTGTGGCTGCATCTCAGGCCCAGCCCCTCCTTCTCACAGCTTTTCCCACCTCTTGCTCCTCTCCTGGCTCCTCCAGCCCCCATGCTCTTGTCTTCTATTTCCCACCCTGGTTTTCTGTTTCTCCAAGATGCTCTGTTTCTAGGTGATTATAATTGGCAGGCAGCTATAAGTCTCATCTTCCAAGGGCAGAAGTCAAATCCAGAGCAGGTTCCCCTTGCAGACTTTGAACTGACCCAGCATCTTGCCATTTTTATGGACCTTCCTCATTCTTAGTACTTTATTGTGTTTGATCCCAGGGCTGACAAGTGTTTCCCATCTTCAAAGAAGTTCTCTTCTCTGGAAACTATCTGGCCCATTCCCAATTTTCTGTAGCCCTGCATCCCAATTACAAGAAATTGGAAAATCACATAGAGAGCTTCATAGAATAATAGATAGAACTCCCATGTGTAACTACAACCCATCCATTATCAATCTATTACTTTCAAATGTAGTTGATAATTTGGTTCTGAGGCTAGATGGTACAAAAATTATCATTCACAGTGGCAGAGTCATCATTAGTTGTTAAAACCTTTCAGAAGGTTGATTTAGTAATGTGTCAGGGCCACTTAAAAACCCTTAGAATTACTCATTCCAATCCTAGGAATTTATCCTAGAGACATCAACAAATGTGCACCAAAATTTGTGTGCAAGAGTATTGTGTAGAATTTCTATATGGAAAAACTTGGAAACAGGCTACTTGCCCCCAGTAGGACTAAATAAAATATGGTACATCAAATAGTAAAATATTACATAACCATTAAGTTATTTTTAAAACAATATTTTTTAAAAATATATTTATTTATTTATTTTGGTCGTGCTGGGTCTTAGTTGTGGCATGTGGGAACTTTTAGTTGTGGCATGTGGACTTCTTAGTTGCGACATGCAGACTTCTTAGTTGTGGCATGTGGGATCTAGTTCCCTGACCAGGGATCGAACTCAGGCCCCCTGCATTGGGAACATGGAGTCTTACCTACTGGACCACAAGGGAAGTCCCTGAACAATATTTTTAAAATAAGAGATATTCCAAAATTTTTGAAGGATCTTTTAAAAATAAAAGCATACAAAGTGAAAATTGGGCTATAACACTTAATGTCATAATATGATCCCAATTGTGTAAAAAGAAAGAAAAATGTTTGCATGTAGGCATGCTTAGCACAAAACCAAAAATATTAACAGTATTTATCTCTGGGTGGTAGAATTACTGGTCATTTTAAAAATACATGTTTCTGGGCTTCCCTGGTGGCACAGTGGTTGAGAGTCCGCCTGCCGATGCAGGAGACGCGGGTTCGTGCCCCGGTCCGGGAGGATCCCACATGCCGCGGAGCGGCTGGGCCCGTGAGCCATGGCCGCTGAGCCTGCGCATCCGGAGCCTGTGCTCCGCGACGGGAGAGGCCACAACAGTGAGAGGCCCGTGTACCACAAAAAAAAAAACCCAAAAACATGTTTCTGTATTTTCTAAATATTCAACAATCAGTGTATTACTTTCCTAATCAGAGAAACAATTATTGCTTTTTATTAAAAGAAATTAAGCTACAAAAAAGGCAAAAACACTCAAAATCACCAAAAGCCTTTGCCTGTTGTTTTTTTTCGTAACTGTTTTCACCCCATCTATTCTCAGTGATATAGAAAAAAAGGGGATCTGACGTTTATCATTTTAAGAATCTAATTCCATCCCTTATCCCTGGAAGGTACATATTTTTCCCATCTTAAATGTAAGGAAACAAAGTCACAGTGAAAAGCGTGGAAAAATCAAGATGTGAGAGCAGGTTGCTTGGTCCAAGGGCAAGTTCTCGTCACTTCTGTGCTGTCTCTTCTTGTGATAATTTTAAGTTGCATCTTATTCTATACCTGAGCTTTCTGATTTTATCAGAATAAACTTCCCCTTTGATTAACAAAGATATTCTGCTTTCCATAAAATTCTCATTCTAGCTGACTTTCTTTAGCTAAGATTTTGCCTGAAGAGTGTCAATTATTTGAATACTTATATTAAAAAGACAGCTTAATTGGTCTGAATAAAACTGAAAGACTGTTCAAACAAGCTGCATACAGCATTTTTGCATGTGCCTTGTTTTGGCACAGCAATCATTGTCAACAAATATCAACACACAAATCTTAGAGAAGTTACCAGTGTATAGTGATAAGGTTAAAGAAGGTTGTCATCTCCCCAGTGTCTCATAGAAAATGCTTGTGGCTGGTGGCATTAGGCATCACCCAAAGTCCACATGGTTGTGAAAACTGCCTTTAACAAACCGTGTCACCTGAATTTCAGGTACGACTTGTAATTATGCCACGTAAGTCATTTTGCCGTTTGTCTGCACCTGCAGTTACCTTGCCCCTGTGTCACAGGGACCACTGCGTTCTGCTAATGTGTTATCATAAAACCCAGGAGGGACTGAGCAGACATGCCTGAGAGGAGCAAAGTCCAGCTACTATTCCTCACATTTTATGATAAGGAAACAGAAGACCAGAGCCATTAAGCAATTTGCCCGAGGTCATACAGCTTTTAGTGCATCCCCCTCTCAGGGCTGTACTGTTGAATAAAACCGCATTGTGCTGCTGTGCACGTGGCTTTTGAGCACTTGCTCTGTGGCTTGTCCACACTGAGAGGTGCCATAAGTGTGAGCTCCACCTTGAACTTTAAAGAGTTAGTCTGAAAAAATAAAGTGAAATATTCCACTCGTAATTTTTCATATTGAGTGCATATTTAAATGATTATTTTGGATTTTTGAGTGAAATAAAATATATCATCAAAACTCATTTCACTCTTATTTTTGCCCTTTTTTTTTTTTTTTGCGGTACGCGGGCCTCTCACTGTTGTGGCCTCTCCCGTTGCGGAGCACAGGCTCTGGACGCGCAGGCTCAGCAGCCGTGGCTCACGGGCCCAGCCGCTCCGCGGCACGTGGGATCTTCCCGGACCGGGGCACGAACCCGTGTCCCCTGCATCGGCAGGTGGACTCTCAACCACTGCGCCACCAAGGAAGCCCCTATTTTTGCCTTTTTAATATGTGGTTACTGGAAAAAAATTTTTATTTAATTTTTATTTTATATTGGAGTATAGTTGATATACAATGTTGTCAGTTTCATGTGTACAGCAAAGTGATTCATTTATACATATACATTTATCTATTCTTTTTCAGATTCCTTTCCCATATAGGTTATTACAGGATATTGAGTAGAGTTCCCTGTGCTCTACAGTAGGTCCTTGTTGTGAAAAATATTAAGTTGCAAATGTGGTGCACTTTCTATTTCTAGCGGTTCAGGTTTGAAGAACCTGTTTCTTTATCTATGATATGAGCAGCAAGAACACATGTAAAGTGCCCAAGCCAGGGAATGTTCTCGAAATGTTTGCATTCCCCCCCCCACCACCCCCTGCCACTTTTTCTCACCAGAACACCCAAGTCTCCTAATTTCCACATGCACAAATGTCCAGAGACTCTAAAAGGACCACAGTTTCTCTATTTCCATCCAGATTCCTCTTTAGTAGAGGCATTTTTAAAGTCATGTGTTATTAGAAATCTTATGATGTACAGTTTGTAAATAGCAAGTCAGACACTGGAAACTCGGGCTGGGATCCTGAGACTGCCTCTACGAAAGCAAGGGCATTAGAGAGAATGCACCCTTTCATAAGCTCGCCACAGACGTAGGGGAAAAGAGACTGACGTGCAGACAGGAAATGCACACGAGGTAATTCATTGCCACTGAAGCTCACTGAGTGTTGGTCTGGTTGAGATGTGAATTATTCATGGATTCCCCCATGGCATGCTTAAGTTGAAGGTTGATGTCAGGACAGGACCCCTACTCCCTTCTCTGCCCCCGGAGTTGAGCATCTGTGTACAGGGTCGACACCCCATCGTAAAATCCCCTCTCCTCCAAGCGGGCCCAGAGTGCAAGGTCTGCCAGTACAATTAGACTTACTTGTCCAAATGCCAGAGAGGGATGAATTCATTCAGCAGCCAGCCCAGTACCCCTGAGTGAAGAGCTTGAGATAATTTATGGAATTGATTGATGCTGCTACTCTTTCCATGAGAATGCATGGAATCCACTTACAACATAAGTGGCCTTTTTTTGCATGGATAGAATTGTCCTCTAATCATTCATCTAATGTTTCAGATGTCCCAGTCGGGAATAAAAAATTCATGTGCTATAGGGCCCAGCAGTCACAGTGGTGAACAGTAAGACAATAGGGAGTGGTGGGGACTGTTCCAAAGTGAAGACCACCTGCCCCAGCCGTAGGGGTGGCTCCTGGCAGACCCAGTAGGTTGTTGCCTCGTGAGAATGCACATCTGGGGTTATTGCATCCTCTGAGTTTTCACAAGAAGCCAGATTCCCAGACTTTGATGTGGAAATCTCCCGGTTTTTAAATTTGGGTGCTGAATGAACACTTCTAGTGGTCTAGTTCAACTAGGCTGTTTATAATCTCTGATATTATTTGTTCCCCTATATAAATGGTAGGCTTTCGTGGGAAGGGACATTACATTTCTCCCACATTCCTTTTTGTTCTCTTTACCCCTCACCACTCTTTGCATAGTGCGTAGCGTTTATATCAATTATGACTTTCAACATTAGATGCCAATTCACCACTTTTACATTCGTTCCAGATTCTTCTTCTACTTTGTTATTGCTTTTTGTGTCTTCTCCTTGTTTCTCAAAGTCCTTCAGACACCTAGAAAGGAAAGGAAGCGTGAACAGGAGTAGTAATGGCTCTTTTCTGACCACATGCCCTCATCTGTAAGACAATGTTTTATCTCTTGCATGGCCAGGGCATTGCCAAGATGGCAGAAGCTTAGGAGAGAAAAAGGAAGGAATTCCAGGGTAAGGCCCAGAGGTCTCTCCTTTCATGTAAGTCGGTGCTAAGCAGTTAAAGGCATGCCCGATCCATCTCCATGCATCCTTCACCCCGTCCTGCTCTCCATGCGCCACCATCTTTGGGAACATTTTCCCTTTACTGGGGCTCGTTCTGTGATGAGGGCCCCCTGCCTCCTCATGTTCTCCCCCATTTAACCGAATACTTTGTGTTTGATGACATGCCCCGAGGGCCTGAAGAAACGGAAGCTGTTTCCGCACAAGTAACCAAAAGCTTTACGTAGAATTCAGAGACGTCACTGGCTCTTCTAACAGGCAATTTATTGGATTACTTTTTGTTTGCTTGTTTCTGTAGTATTGAAAAGTCACAAATTGACTTACTGTCCGTAGGAAGCAGATCCAGACCATTTCTTTATTGATAAAGTCCACATTTTGAGAACTACGAGCCAACTGTAAAAGATACTAAAGCACTTTTTAAGGAACTGAAAAAAGACAGCTGTCTTTTCAGGAAATGAATTGAGGAACACTGGGTGAAGCAACGTTAGCTTCTACCCATGTGAAAACCCAGACATTGGGCAGGAAGGCCACTGTGTCTGCGCTCTCAGGGGCCACACTGGGAGCACACATAACCCTGACGACGGCAGGGATGAGACTGGGTTCTGTCACAATGCAGCTACTGGTGAACATACAGGAAGATCAACTACCTGTGAAATACTCCAACTTGGTAGATGAAACGTGACACCAAGGGCAAAGTTCTGCCGCTGTTCACAGAGATCGAGTACATGCACAGAAGCTGTCCTTTAATAGTTTTGTCCACCCAGTCTTGGAGCCCGTGGGACTTAGATTTTGGAAGCTGATAACACCAACACAGACATTTCAAAGTTCTCTGTAGGGAACAGGGGAGCAGCGTGGTCTCCACGTTTGAGGGTACCTCATCCAGAGCCTGTGCTTTATGTTTGCAGGCATACACTTTCGCCTCCGTGTTTTGTTTTGGCCAACACAATGACTTACATTTGATGTTTGGGGTCTCCCAAGTTGACTGTCCTCAGAGAACGGACTCCGTGCTTTGAGCATGCTGTGCTCTCATGCTGTAGCAGATTGGGATGTACTTTCGTTGCCCCACCCTTTGTAACTGGGCTTCATCTAGCAGTTCCCCAGTTCCCCTTCAGGGCACACTGCATGGTCTACGTGTTCTGACGCCTTGATGCTTGACATTTTGTATTCTTGGCACACACAGCTTCCCAATCCCATGATTTTTTTTTTTTTTTTTTGGATGTGGACCATTTTTAAAGTCTTCATTGAATTTGTTACAATATTGCTTCTGTTTTATGTTTTGTTTTTTTGGCCACGAGGCATGTGGGATCTTCGCTCCCCGATCAGGGCTCAAACCCACACCCCCTGCATTGGAAGGTGAAGTCTTAACCACTCGACTGCCAGGGAAGTCCCCCAATCCCATGCTCTAAGGTTCAGTATTATAGCTTATGGAGTGTGGCAGTCTACTGTTTTAGGCATCCCAGGCTCTCTGTGGGTACATCTCCAAGGGTACGGGGTCTGAGGCTGTGGCTGATTTTCTTCCAATGCCAGTCCTCTGAGAGGCTACACTGGAGAAAGGGCCCTACAGAACACACAATCCTATAACCTGGCGTTTAATAATAAAGTCTAACTTTCCCTAAAGTGAGTGCTCCATGCGCCAGTCACCAGGGGCTCCATGTCCTTGCCATTGCTTCCCCTTACCTGCCTCCCAACCACAGACAACTGGACAGCACTGGGCACCTGGCCAGAGCAGGACATCCACAGTGCCTTTGTCAGGCCCCACCCCCAGGCCACAACTGAGTGAGCCATCGGGGGAGTCTTCACCCATGTTGAGCCAATCCCCTTCCCTTTCTGGAATTTTAAAACTGGAAATGAGAAAGAATGAGTGTTTTCCCAGTGGATGAAATTGTAACCTAGGACTCTGTAGACAGAGGCAGGTGTGCCATTAGCAGGAAGAGGGAGCCACACGTGGGGAGATAGATGCAGAGCCAAGGGGAGAGGGCACCCTGGGGGTGTTTGGGTCCAGCTGTCCCTGAGGCTCATCTTCTTTCCTACTCTCGCACAGCTCGTAACCTAGCAATCTTCCCCCAAATCCCCCTTTCTGCTAAATTTTCTTCTAATTGGGTTGTACCACTTGCAATGAAGTTGTCCCAATTATTACCGTGAAGTTAGATCACGTGCTGCCCATAGAAGCAAGTACAACAGCAATTGCATTTTATGTCGGGGATGTGGTCCTAAAGACCTTTTATAATTTATACTGGGTGATATTTCCATTTTCCAGCCAAGATAGCTCTGTGATGTATCATTACTATAAACAGGGTGTGCAATTTATTTGGCCCTCCAACTTTGACTTGTGTCAATGGTTGCAGAATTTGTCTTCCTCCCTCCCTCCCTCCCTCCCTCCCTCCTTCCTTCCTTCCTTCCTTTCATTCTGTCTTTCTTTCTCTTTCTCCCTCCCTCCCTCCCTCCCTTCCTTCTTAGTATTTAGAATTTGGGGATGAAGAGGGGGGATTTTTGGTGGTTACAGAAGATGTCCAAAAATTCTTTCACATTCCTCCCTTCAAA
Source organism: Globicephala melas (assembly GCF_963455315.2). Lineage (NCBI taxonomy): Eukaryota > Metazoa > Chordata > Mammalia > Artiodactyla > Delphinidae > Globicephala > Globicephala melas. The sequence continues at coordinate 8,385,331 of NC_083325.1, forward strand.
AGAGTTAAGACTCAGCTTTTTTGGATAATGTCAAACAGTTTTCCAAAGTAATGGCATTAATTACCCTCCCCCCAGCAGTGTGGAGGTTTCCAGTTACTCCATATTTTCAGCAACATATGATACTGTCAGTCTTCCTTATTTTAGTCATTTTACACAGTTATACAGTGGAGAGAGAGTGGTATCATGTTATAGTTTTACTTTGTATTTTCCTAATGACTAAGAAGATGGAGCACCTTTTCATATGTTTATGGCCATTTGGATATTGTATTTCCTGAAGTGCCTGTTCAAGTCTTTTGCCCTTTTTTTTTTTTTTTGCCCATTTTGCTATTGGGTTGGCTGCCTCTTAATTATTGATGGATTGAGGTTCATTGTATACTCTGGTTGTCAGTCCTTTGTTGGGTACCGGTAGTGCAAATATCTTCTCCCACACTTGGCTTTCCTTTTCAATCTCCTAATGTCTTTTGGTGAACAGAAGTTTTTGATTTTAATGAAAGTAAAATGAAAAGAGAAACCCTTTGATTATTTCTTTTATGGTTAGTGCTTTTTATATTTTGTTTAAGAATTCTTTGGGGCTTCCCTGGTGGCGCAGTGGTTGAGAATCCGCCTGCCGATACAGGGGACACGGGTTCGTGCCCCGGTCCGGGAAGATCCCACATGCCGCGGAGCGGCTGGGCCCGTGAGCCATGGCCGCTGAGCCTGCGCGTCCGGAGCCTGCGCTCCGCAACGGGAGAGGCCACAACAGTGAGAGGCCCGCGTACCGAAAAAAAAAAAAAAAGTTCTAAATTCCGTTGGTTACCCCCCCCATCACTGGCAATACGGGTTATGGTGTAATCTTTCTAGGCCGATGCCAGAGTAAAGGGAAGAAAGACAAGAAGAAAGGGTTTCATGTTTAGTTAAAGTGTGAAGTCTTGGTCCGGCATCTTGGGAAGAAGCAGTGTGCGTCCCTGCCAGCTGTTCCTCTTCCTCATCAATGTGATTTGCAGGTCTCCAGGGTCGGCACGAGACAGATGTCAGGTGGAGCCTTCTTCGGCTGTAAGATGTGTATCTAGGGTTCAAATCCCTGAAGTTTGTCTGCCATCTGGGGATGAGGCGGACCTGGTATAGTCTCTTCCAAGGAAAGTCAAAGGCCATCTTTGTTCTTACTGATTCCAAATCAGAAGAGTGGGAGAAGATTAGAAAAGTTAGTTTGGAGAGTCCTAGCTAGATATTTGAAGAAAGTATAATTTAAGATCCAGTCCAATGTACAGCTATATAACAAAACTTCAAAGACAATTAACAGGCCTAGAGTCTAATGTAGACAAAGGTGCAAACATAATTTTTCCCTCTACAATTATTCCCATTTCTTTATCAAAGATAATCATGGTAAAACTAATTTGTTTGTTTGCATTAGACTTGGCCCGAGTATTTACATAAGTGTGGCAGGAATAGCTTATTGGCCCTATAAGTTCTCTTTATGGCTGCTTTGCTGGAACCTTGTAAGCAACGGATGGGTCGATTTTTCCAAGGCATCCTGTTGGCTCCATAAGGTCAATCTTAGTTCCTTCAAGCTATCTGGTCATATCTATGTGTATTTTTCTCAAATATGACAATGCAGTAGAAGCCTTGGTAATATAGCCAACATTTCCAATTGTGTCCTGTTACAAGGAGAATAATTTTTATTGATTTATGCAAATAACTAACTGTGTTGCCATGAAAAGGATACTTAAGAGCTTCCAAATTCTGAAGGGATCAGGGAGGGAGAAAGGAGAGTGTTTCATCTTTGCTTACAAAGGTATATTTTATCAAATTGTTGTAAGTCATAGACAGCTTGAGAGAAAAAGTTTCCTTAAACATGGAAAAGCAAAACATTAAGGAACCAGCAATGTTTTAAAACAAAAGGTCATAAAAGTTATACTCATCCTCCTCAATTCATTCGGTTCCATGTTGTCAGTTTTTGTTCTGCTTGAATCCAGTCTGTCTATTAGTTCCAGAAATTCTTACCCAGTTCAGTTTTATGATCTTAAATTTATGAGAAACCTGTCGTTGTCAAAAGTCCTTTCCATGAATCTCCTTGAAGATGAAGCGCTTTTGTAGGAACACTTTTGCATCAGAGTAAAACAATAGATCTTTGAAAATGACAAAAGACTTTTTAAAAATGACCATTGTTAAAGATTTGATGAACGTTCATTATAATGGAATTGATAAGGAAATTTTGTTATTTCTGTGACACACAACATTTTAAGATAATATCTAGAATTATGACTGATAGCATTATACCAGGACATATCAGAATTTTAGGAGTTTCATATAATTTCTGGAATGCTTATATTAATAACACATATTCACACAGATATAATCTAAGAATGTTCAGCATCACTTATTTGACAGTGCTTCCCATGTAATTTAACAAATAAAATAAGCCTAATCGGTTTAGTATCTTTCTTTTTATAAAAAGAGAGAACAAATCTTTGGAGATGTTCCAGGGTCCATCTGGAAAATCCCAAGATTACCTCCAGGTCAAAAAAGACTTCATTTAGAATTTGAAGTTGGGGAGTTTTGTCAAAATTATAAAAACAGATTTGGACTTTTGACTAAGTAGGTTCACAGATCATTATGAAACAACACTTAATTAGCTACTTAACCAAAAGACAATAAAAGGTTTCAAAGGCAAATGCAGAAAATTATATAGTTGTGAGCAAAACTTAGCTCTTTTAATATGGAGAAGACTCAGTTTTCTTAATTAATCAAAGACCCGATGAAGACAGTTGGTAAGACACAAAGTCTTTGTTTTCCAAGTAAACTACCTAAAAGGTGAAGAAAAACCTTTCATAATCTCTTATCAAGAGTCGATGAATGGTCCAAGAAACATTTATCATTTTAGCAAATGAAAGAAAATTAAGTTTTAGCTTTATATAAATACACTACTGATATTAAAGTTTATTTTTAAAACCCTTGTAATAGCAATTCAATTTTTAGACAACTTGACCACGCAGGATTTCCTCTCCGCCCCCCACCCTCTCTCTCTTCTCAACTTTCTATGTCCATAGTTTTTCCTTCATTTTCTTCCTTCCCATTCTGAAATAACCCGCTTTATTTTAGGACAAAATTATTTTCATTTTCCTTAACAAAAACACATCTCCATATTTTATACCTTCTCTTGGCCAAAAACATATTCTACTTTCTTTGCATACAGAGTTGTTTCCCTTATTATTTCTAGTAACTTTAACCACATACCTTGGATTTTTTTAAACCCTCAGAAACCTTAATTTCTAGTGAAAATAAAGAAGTAAACAATTGTGAACTTTTACCTTAGCATTCTGTGGCTTGGCAAATTTGTAAATACTTTTTATAATTTCTACAAATACGTGTCTCTTCATAGTACAATTTTTATGGAACATGCTTACTAATTAACCCATGTCTTTAATTCTTCTATAAAAGGAAGCCAAAAATGGATAAACCTGTGTCCAGTAATTAATATTTCATTACTTTATCTTACTTGGAAATAATCTAGGTATTCAATGAATTTCCATCATTTAATTTACCTTAGGAAAACTCTAAGGGTGTAAGTTACCCAAGAGATTTGGGAAACTGTTTAAGTAGACATATAAAATAATTACTGCTAAAGAGTTCTAAAAATCCGTCTAAAAACTTTTATCTTACCTATGCCTATTTATTTGTTCCTAGCAAGCATACTTACTCATGAAAATTTCATGAGACATTAAAGCAGTTAGCCATCATTTCAAGTTATGCATATTTTTTCCTGACAAATTTTATAACAGAGATAACATGAGCTTATTTGACTTTTAGTAAACCTAGGTAGAATAAAATTATTATACTTATGCTGATAATTCCAGACATGTCTGTATTAAACTAACAAATTTAAACTAGCTTTTATTTACTGAAAATCATCTTAGATCGTGTGAACTTGAAAAATATTTGGATTTGTTTCTATTATGTTTTTGAAAATTTTTATGAATAGTAGATTTATATAGGTGCTTGTTTGTTTAAGCCAATTAAATAGAGCTCTTTTACAAAGTAATTTTAGTAACACCATTCAGAAGTAGAGAAATACCATATCTAAAACGTACATCATAAACATATAAACACAGAGATCTTATAACTCTCGTTCAAAAATTTTAGCCACGAATCAAGTATAACAATAAAAAACTCACTGGCTTATAAATCATAGTTGGAATAAGTTAACTTTATCCACTCAGATGGCTAATGCGTTTTACTATTTGTGTAGGAGACTTTTAAGATTTGTATTTGCCCTGGATAAGTAATCTTACGGAGGATGTGGTAAGGGAGCCTTTATAGCAGTTTGTATTTTTAAAATGCCTCTTTCCCTTTTTATTTTTCCTTCAGTCTCCGGAGAGAGTGGACTGTGTTTACATTTCAAAGACATGATAAGATTTACAACTTCAAGGAACAGCGAAAGAATGCAAGTCTTTTCCTCAGGGTTTTGGGATATATATGTCTGTTGTCAGAAATCTAGGATAATTATAGTTAACATTTCTCATCTTTTTCTTAAGTACAGGACAATTTTGTTTCTAATATCCTGATCTTTTATAATATCTACAAGCACTTTGAGGAGAATAGATGAGGTTTGGGGACTGGGAAAGATAAGTGGGCTGTGAATTGCTTCTGGAGTTGCATTTCTGGTTTTGTACAGATTTGCAAGATGGTTGCTTCTAATTCCTCAAGGAATTGGACTGTAACTTAAATGACACCATAAATGATCTACCAATCCAATTACATTATCCCCACTATGCTTCTTTGCCTCTGGGTACACTGTTTTATTTTAGCTTAGGGAAAAAGGCCTAAAAACAAAAATCCGTATCAGGCTCTGAGTTCAGTCAAACCAGTGGCCTGCCTCCCATCTTATGTTACTTTTCTTCTTATCTATCCATTCATCCCAGGAAGTAATCCATTTACAAAAACTTTTATGGGTCCTGCCTGGCTTTAAGAAATTTTTTAACTATGGCCCTTGATTTGGCCTTTGACCAAGGAGTAAAAGATGAAGAGGATGGTATGTAACTTCAGGTGGTTTTTTTTTTTTTTTTTTTTTTTTGCGGTACGCGGGCCTCTCACTGTTGTGGCCTCTCCCGTTGCGGAGCACAGCCTCCAGATGCGCAGGCTCAGTGGCCATGGCTCACGGGCTCAGCAGCTCCGCGGCATGTGGGATCTTCCCGGACCGGGGCACGAACCCGCGTCCCCTGCATCGGCAGGCGGACTCTCAACCACTGCGCCACCGGGGAAGCCCCAGGTGGTATTATTTTAAAGGTAACTGTTTAAACAGTCTCTTTCCAGTGGAAAGGCAGTATAGACCAGTATTACTAGAATGAGTGCTAAACTAAAGGATAGCAGGGAACAATAGGAGTTACTTCAGTCCTAGAGTCTTTCATTTTAGGTACCTCTTTTTTTTTTTTTTTTTTTTTTGCGGTACGCGGGCCTCTCACTGTTGTGGCCTCTCCCGTTGCGGAGCACAGGCTCCAGACGCGCAGGCTCAGCGGCCACGGCTCACGGTCCCAGCCGCTCCGCGGCATGTGGGATCCTCCCAGACCGGGGCATGAACCCGCGTCGCCTGCATCGGCAGGCGGACTCTCAACCACTGCGCTACCAGGGAAGCCCTCAAATGCACTTCTTAAATGATCTCACCTAATTGGAACGCTCCTCAGGATGGCCGTTGTACTTCCCCGGAGAGCTGATAGCAGCTTGGTAGGACCCTTAGCCACAAATGGGGTGCAACCCACATTTCTGTCCGGCTATATTTCTGGGCCCCCAACCTGACAGTTACCAAGCCCAGTTCTCAGGACACAAAATTTTAGGTTGTCTTTAGTAAGTTTGGAGCCATTTTTGTAAACTATTTCCAGCTCCTGGGGCCATAGTTTTTAGACATAAAATCAGCAGGAGTGCCAGAGGCGGGACGCTTGAGGATCCCGTTAACTAAGTCTTTGGGTTATTCGGAGCCAAACTAATACCTGAAAGGGATGTGCCACTGGCTGGGGGATGGTGTGGTGTTTTACAGTGTGCCTGGGTTTGCACACACACTTTCTTGAGGTTGGCAAGTGACCTGGTGTCAATCTGAGCTGTTCCGTGACCAGTTTATCCTAACGCAGGTGTCTTTGGGTTTGGTGTCGAGCTCCCCAACAGCTTCTAAGTGTTTGATCTGTGCCCACCAATTTTTGCAGCTTTTTGGCCTCTGAGATCACTGTTAATAATAGCCTTTATCTACACGAAACGAGACAAACATGTGCACCTTAACACACCAGCAGTAACCATGAGACGTTCCTACAGCCTGGCCAAGAGAGGGCCATGCACATCACCAGCAATTCCCAGTGTGGACTAACCCGGTAGACTCCAGTATGTGGGCTAGAACTGGGGAAACGGATTCCAAACACCTGGGGAACTGCAGACTGAACCAAGCCTAGGGACTCGGGTCCCGGATGAGACCCTCTGCCGGCTCCTTCGGACCTGCTAAGCTCCGCACTGGAAAGCCAGTTAGGTGGGGAGCTCAGTGCAAAGAGAGCAGAGCTCAGAAGTGAGAGGGAGCTTACCCACGGCCTCAGAAACAGTGAGAGGAGACAGCAAACCCAGAAGGGATGTGTTTCTTGCCTGTGTTTCTCGCTGTCCCCAAAGCTGTGGGAAATCTTCTTTGGTCCCGCTACTGCCACCAAATCTGTTAAAGAACAGTAGTTCAACTGAGTAAATTTAAAGATCAAATTTGATTTATTAAATAATTCATAAATCGGGCAGCATCCCATTCGACAATAGGAAGGAGCTCTGTCAAACTCTGGAAAGGGAAAGGTTTTCAAAGGTAGAAAGGGGGCGGGAGGAAAAAAGAAATCATTATCAAAGAATGCATTGTTTCAGGTAAGGTCTCCCTCCTAAGGGGACCAGAGGGCCTATAGGGGGAATGACCTCACCAGAGCTGACCAGGTAATTCCAGGTGGACTGGTTAAAGGTTACCTTTCACCGGTGGGGGAGGGGTGAGACTGCAGCTAGGTTAGGTAGTAAGTCTCAGTTTGCTGACGTGGGGTTTAGCACAAGGGACTCCATTTTGGGCCTGCTGTCTCTTTTTTAACACACCTTATGATTTAAAATCGTATTTTTCTGAATAGTGTGAGGAAGGAGAGACAGGAATGCTCGTGGTGTTTTTGAGGGAAAGTATCATGAGTTCATGTTGGTAAACAGGAAGCTGCAGACCCGGGGCAGGTTTGAGTGCCAGGCTGAGGAGTTTGAAGCTTATCCTTTATAGCAGATGGTGCGCCCCACGCACCCACCGCTCCCCAGTCCTTCTCTCTGCTAAAGACTAACTTCTTATTGCTGGATGCACCCTGGTTTTCGGTTCTAGTTCTTGGTTTCAATCCCTCACAAAGCCCAGAAGTTATCCCCTTTTTATGTTTACAGTTGATCGCAGGCGTTTCTGTAACACTTTGTCAGAGGCTGAGGTCAGCAGGGCTGGTCCTAATGAGGAGGCAGGAGAAATGAGATCAAAACGCCTGCACGGTTTATGAAAGGCGGACAGGTCAGGAGTGGGCAGCGGAGTCCAAGTGCAGGGGAGACGGAGCGGAGCAAAGGCTGAGTCTGAGAGTCCAGCCTCAGCTCCTGGGAGCGAGAGCCCAGACAGAGGTGTGGGAGGAGAAGATGTATTTTGGAGAAAGGTGATGAGCTTGGTTTGAGAAGGGAAAAGGACAGGAACCAGTTTGTAAGAGCCCAATGTTCTGAGAGCCCACTCTGGGTTCGTTCTGTGCTGGCTGGTCTGCAGTGGGGGGACAGTCAGGTGAAGATGCAGCCAGCGAGCCCGAGTCGGGGGGCCGGCTCACCAAGAGGTCTGCTGGGGGCAGAAGCGGAGACGGAGGGGTGCGCTGGTAGAAAGGGGGAGAACGCACAGGAGGAGGGGGATGGAGGGGCCGAGGGCTGAGGACTGGACCTTGGGTCCCTTGACATGACAGGGCAGGAGGAAGGCATAAAGTCCAAGAGGCAACGAAGAAGGGGCGGCAGGCTCAAAACAAGGAGCGGCACAGAATAGTGACATGCTGTGCAGAGCAGAGCAGAGCAGAGGGAATTTCAGAAAGGGCCTGGCAGAGCTGAATGCTGCTGAGAGGGTCTAGAAATCAGATTGGGAAGACCTGTCAGATTTGAGAGTTTGTGGGTCCTGGGAAAAATTGTCCACTTGGCAAGGACAAAGATAAAAGTAGAACTCTCCCATCCACATTTTGGTATATTCCACACAGGATGGTTTCCTGACTTGTGTACATATATATGCTCTTTCTTTTTACAAAGTTAGAATTGTATTTTCCACATTGACTATAACCTGCTTTTTTTTTTTTTTTTTTTTTTGCGGTACGCGGGCCTCTCACTGTTGTGGCCTCTCCCGTTGTGGAGCACAGGCTCCGGACGCGCAGGCTCAGCGGCCATGGCTCACGGGCCCAGCTGCTCCGCGGCATGTGGGATCCTCCCGGACTGGGGCACGAACCCGCGTCCCCTGCATCGGCAGGCGGACTCTCAACCACTGCGCCACCAGGGAAGCCCTATAACCTGCTTTTATTACACTGAATGTAGTGTGATCACCACAGCATCTGGATGGGTCTGGACTAGGGCCAACTTCAGGGGTACTGGCGGGCTGTACCTGCTGAGGCTGCAAAGCAGGGGGAGAAGCCGCCACCCTCCGCTGGCTGGGCCACTGCCTGCTGAGGTGTGGTTTCCCTAGCCCCTTCCTGCCACAGCACTTTCTCCTCGCCCTTTGTCCAGTCTTAGAAGTTGAACGCTCCTGGAGAGGATGCTGTATCATACCAGCATTCACAGAGGCTCAGCTAGTCATGAGAAGAGGAGAGCTGAGGATGAGAAAATGTGTCCAGTTGTCAGCGTTCCTCCTGTGGCTGCTCCAGGCTTGCCCCACGTCTACCCGTCCTCTGATCCCATTCTCCTCCGCCTTCCTCTGGCTTGAAGGACAGGTGTTTTGACAAAATATCAAACCTAGGAAGCCCCAGTGTCAGGTACCTTCCCCCAGAGTATTCAATACAATGGAAAAGAATGTGTGCAATAAATCCATACGCATCCCTGCAGGGTGGCCCGTGTCCTGTTCAATTTACAGATGTGAAAACTGGGCTTGTAAGAGTTAAGTATAACTGATAACTAGGCGTGACCTAATTACTAGATTAATATAATATATAACATATATTCTAATATGCAACATGTACATTATTAAAATATATACCACAAATTCATATATAAGACATGTACTGGGGCCCTCCCTGGTGGCGCAGTGGTTAAGAATCTGCCTGCCAATGCAGGAGACACGGGTTCGAACCCTGGTCCGGTAAGATCTCACATGCCGTGGAGCAACTAAGTGTGTGCGCCACAACTACTGAGCCTGCGTGCTGCAACTACTGAAACCTGCATGCCTAGAGCCTGTGCTCTACAACAAAGAGAAGCCACCGCAGTGAGAAGCCTGTGCACCTCAACGAAGGGTAGCCCCCAAGCGCAGCAACAAAGACCCAACGCAGCCAATAAATAAATAAATTTTAAAAATAAATAAAAATAATCCTTAAAAAAAAAAAGGCATATACTGAATGGAAACCCTGGGAGTCAAACTAAGTCTAAGAGCCACACCCATTGGTTCACATTAGGACAATGATGGCTAAGGGGGTTTCCCAGAGGTTGGAAGCCAAGGTCCACAAGCCAGATATGGCTAGAAAGTGTGTTGTGTTTGGTTCTCCTGCTATTTTAAAATAGGATAATTAACATGAGAATCAGAATTTCAGTTTCTTGGGAAAAGGTGGATCTGGGCTTCCGTCACCAGGAGGCAACAATTGGCAAGGAGTTGTGCAGTGGCTTCCCCTTCAGGCAGCTGTGTGCTCTCCAGTTCGCCCGGACCCCACCGCTCCCTCTGGCCTCCCTGCATCAGCAGCTGAGATCAGCTGTCATTCAAAATTGTGACCGAGCTGGAAATGTTCTCACCCTGGCTCTTGTCACTTGTTTCCATGCCTGTCTGGGTCCACAGGCCTGTGTCAGTCTTGGTGTAATGCAGCCTCCTTGCCAGGATCATTCACTTGAAAAAAAAAATGTATTGAAGGAATAATTGACAGATATAATTGTACATATTTAAAATGTATAGCATGATGATTTGATATATAGATATACATTATAGGATGATTACCAAGATCAAGGTAATCAACAAAGGGAAAATCCTTAAACTGAGTGGTAAGTCATAACAAAGTACTAATATTTGGGCAGCAGAGAATCACCAAGAAAAGTATTTTTATCTGGGGTCACCCCAGTGTCCCTAAAATCAAACCCATATAAATAGGGGCCTGTTCTGCATAGTCTCAAATTTAAGCTGGAAATCAGTCACATTTGGTGTGAAAAGTAGGTAGTTTTGTATTTTCCTTAAGTCATTTAATTTAATCATACAAGTAGAGGGGCCTCAAAATGCAACGCATCCCTAAGCTGAATGCAAAAGATGATCTTTGGATAGTAATAACTTCTCCCTCTCCCGCTTATGAGATGTAACACCATCCAAAAAGCTGTAACAGTTTTGGGAGAGGCCGTTATTTTGCAAAATGTGCTTTTTTTTCTCGGCCTATGTGTAGGGCCATTTAGGGAACAGCCGTGTTTGCACAGTAAGGTTTTTGGTGGAAAGTTGTTTTTGCAAGAGACACTCATTTAGTGTTTCCATATTACTGCATCCCTGTTGGCAGCAGGGTGAAATGCCGTTGGAAGGTGAAAGTTACCATCTGCAGCTCAGACGCTGGGAGCCTCAATGTTGAAAAGAAGTGGACAAATCCTAAAAAGGGCCAGGACCAACACTACATAGTTCAAGTCATGTGTTTTGGTACGACCACGGGTTTTTTTCTGTAGGATCCTAGAGGGTTCTGCTGAGGTTATTTTCTTGCTTCCCTAGTGGATCAAGGGGAGATCCACGGACTATCAGTACTTTTCCTGTGCATGATTCTCCTCTAATTGTTCACTTATATGGATCAATTAACTAATTTTTTATTGAGGTATAGTTGATTTACAATGTTGTGTTAGGTTTTGGTGTACAATATATATACTGTTTTTCATATTCCCTCCCATTATGGTTTATTACAAGGTATTGAATATAGTTCCCTGTGCCATACAGTGGGCCCTCGTTATTTATCTGTTTTACGTACAGTAGTGTGTATATGTCAATCCCAAACTCCTAATTTATCGATATCCCCCTTTACCCTTTGGTTACCATCAGTTTGTCTTCTATGTGAGTCTGTTTCTGTTTTGTAAACAAGTTCATTTGTATCATATTTTAGATTCCACATATAAGTGATATCATATGGTATTTATCTTTGTCTGGCTTACTTCACTTCGTATGATAATCTCTAGGTCCATCCACGTTGCTGCCAATGGCATTATTTCATTCTTTTTTTTTTTTTTTTTTTTTTTTGCAGTACGCGGGCCTCTCACTGTTGTGGCCTCTCCCGTTGCGGAGCACAGACTCTGGATGCGCAGGCCCAGCAGCCATGGCTCACGGGCCCAGCCACTTCGCGGCATGTGGGATCTTCCCGGACTGGGCCACAAACTCGTGTCCCCTGCATCGGCAGGCGGACTCTCAACCACTGCACCACCAGGGAAGCCCTATTTCATTCTTTTTTATGGCTGAGTAGTGTTCCGCTATATAAATGTATCCCATCTTCTTTATCCATTCATCAGTCGATGGACACTTAGGTTGCTTCCATGTCTTGGCTACTGGCTACTGTGAATTGTCCTGCTATGAACACAGGGGTGCGTGTATGTATCGTCAATTAACTAATTTAAAGACATTCTTTAAACACTTGTGGGCCAGGGGCCTAATCTACACTTTCGTCTGGGCGTAGAGTGTGGGACCCAGTGGTAGGGGGTCGGAGTGGGACTGGGATGGGGGGTTAGGGAGAGAGAAAGAAAATGAGTCAGACCAAATGGCTGAAAGGATCATGCAAACTCAGAAAAAGGCCTGAGGTGGGCTGCAGCCTGTGGACAGGTCAGTGCCACTCACCCTGACCTTGAGCTGGGTTCTGGGGTGCAGCCTCGCCCTGCTGCTTCCTCCTCTCTCGCCGTACACCTCTCCCCTGTCTCCCTCACTCCAGCTCCTTTGCATGCAGTGGAAATACTCAGAATATTGAGTTCCAGTCTTAGTCGGCCTTTAGCTGGTGATATAACCTTGGCCAAGACGTTTTGTTGCTCTGGCTGGTGGTTTCTTTTTATGTACAAGTAAGCACTTGACCAGAGGGGATAGGGTCCCTCCTAGCTCCAAGAGTCCCCAGTACTGGGCTTACGATATTGGCAGATTTTTCAGCTCGCCTACATAACCGTTTGCCCTGAAACAAGTGATGTGGAACCTAGGCTGTGTCACTCTCTAAAATGAGCCAGTCCACAAATAGAATGAATGTTTGAAAGCTTTCTACGATGGTGTTTAGTTTCTGCAAAATTCCTAGGACTCCTTTAATACCTTTGCAATGGTTGGGGCAGGGCAGCGTCATGATCAAGGGCACAGACACCTGCAGGTTTCCCGGGCTGACTCCTAGCTCAGCTACTTCCTCGTTTTGTGAATTTAGGCAACTTGTTTAATGTTTCTTGCCTCGGTTTCCTCCTGTGTAAAGAGGTAAAATGAGAATCCCAACCTTTTAGGGTCATTGTTAGGATTAAATTAATATGTATACATCTCTTCATGGGATGCCTGGCAGAGTGTGAATGTTCTGGGAATGCTAGCTATATTTACTACAATTTCTTTCTTATTTGCAATTATAGAAAAATAGCGGAGGCCTAGGGGATGGTTCAGAATACTAAGCTGGTAAATCCAAAAGGGCATGCTGAGTAGGAGGTGGCCAGTGATGGGGGCGATCCTGATTTATCATTTAGATCTCCTTTTTCTGGCTTTTCAAATATTTCTGATCTTAGAAACAAAACCAGGATGACTTCACGCCACCCTGCAAAGCACAGCCCAAGCTGTCTTCACTTCCTTACCACCCACTCATCCTTGGCAAATGGCCATGGAGCCTTTCCTGATGCTGCTCCTCTGAAATGTCCCTTGTGAAGGCGGCCAGTGACCTAGCTGGGAAACCCAATGGTTTCTACTCACCCCTCATCCCTCTCCGTCTTGCTGGTGTTACCTGATCTTTCTCTTAAATTCTAACGTCCATGTCTCGTTCCTGCGAAAGAGCAACACCTCTGTGTCTCCTAACAGCTCCATTTCAGTAGGGTCAAAGTTGAAGTCATTTTCCTCCTAAACATCTCCTTCCCTGTGATCTCTGCTTTGGTTTGGAAAGCTGCCATCAGCCCCATCAGTGGCCTCAAAATCTCCATGCCTCGGGACTTCCCTGGCGGTCCAGTGGTTAGGACTCTGTGCTTCCACGGCAGGGCGCACGGTTTGATCCCTGGTCGGGGAACTAAGATCCTGTATGCTACGTGGCGTGGCCAAACAAAACAAAAAAACAAAACTCAGTGCCTCTTTTGCCCTCCTTCTCTCACCTGTCCCTGCAGCAACCCTAAATTGGGACTGATTAGCTCTCGCTCGGAGGACCCACCCTCCCTCCGCTACCACCCACTGTACTGACTGCCACCAGGAGGATCTCTTTACCCTTAGCTCTGAACGCCCATTCTCAAAAACATCCGATGACTTCACATTATCTACTGAATAAAGTCCAAACTCCTTATGCTAGCGCCAAATCCCCCGGCACCTACAGCCCCTACAGAAAAAAAAAAAACTGACCCCAAACCCCAATCTTTCTGTGCAACCTCATTTCCTGCTATACGCCCTCACTCCAGACAGACTGAAGAGCCGAGTTCAACTGTCTGTGCCACATGGTGTTTGGTCCCAGAGCATGGTAAGCACTCAGCAAATATTTGTCGAACAGGAAAGAAATACGATACGTTGTCAAATAGAAACTATGGCAAATGCTAAAATTCATGAGGAAGAAGCTTCCTAAATATTTGTTCTTCTCTGCAGAGGCCAAGATGATGACTTTTCCCCTAATGCTTGGAATATGAAGAAATTGGGATGTACTTTCACTGCAAGGTTGAAGCTTTCACTTGAAAGGAGAAATTATTTCAGGTTGCTGGGCAGAAGGTACTTTCACAATTACAATAACATTTGAAAGACACTAAAATGTAATGTCCCCTTATAGGAAGGCAATGAAACGATGAATTATAAGGACCATTAGATGATTGGAAGGATTTTTTCCCCCTCTTTATCAGATTTTTCTAATAAAGACTCAATTCTCATTTGAGGCAAGTTCTTTTGGGGACTTTCCCGATACAATTCCAATTTATTTTTCCATTAGCGGGGAGCGGTTCTTAGATTTTTTTCATTATAAGCCCACAGTGCCACGTCCTGCTAGAAGTGTCAGGGTCCCACTCCCCAGTACTTCTGAATATCACCCTCCTTGCCTCTCTGTTGTTGCTGAATGGGAACATAAATGTGGCCAGTGAGATAGGATTCAGGTTGGAAAATTAGAAAACTGTTAAAAAAAAATATCCCACAGGGAGTTCTAATAAATGCTGAAATACAAGAGGATTTATCTATGTGATCTTATGTTCTGGGTTTGGGGAAAATGAATGGAATAGAGAAATTATGATCATCATTATTAGAAATAGGTCATTTTTGGGGCTTCCCTGGTGGCGCAGCGGTTGAGAGTCTGCCTGCCGATGCAGGGGACGCGGGTTCGTGCCCCGGTCCGGGAAGATACCACATGCCGCGGAGCGGTTAGGCCCGTGAGCCATGGCCACTGAGCCTGCGCGTCCAGAGCCTGTGCTCCGCAACGGGAGAGGCCACAACAGTGAGAGGCCCGCGTACCGCAAAAAAAAAAAAAAGAAAAAAAAAAGAAATAGGTCATTTTCGTCCTCTCTAAGATGGTTTTAGGATGTGTATATGCATAAGTCACACATTGATGGAAGCTTTACCTTTTTGGGTCTCCAGCCACCTTGATGAGGTTTGGCTTCTTGGTCTCCCTACCCCTTCAATCCATGCTCAATTGTATTAAATTCAAGTTTTAAACTGAAAATAAGTATAACTACATACTTTTTTCAACTAATGAGTGACAGGGTGTGGAATTATGGAGTGCATAATAAGCGCCATGGATGGTCTAAAAAGCCTAAAACATTTCAGAATGTTTTAGGTTTCGCATTTGAATGTGCACATGTCATCTTGTAAGAGCTCAGGGTCCTTCACGAAAACAGTCGAGCCCTGGGGACTTCCCTGGTGGTCCAGCAGTAAAGACTCTGCACTTCCACTGCAGGGGGCACGGGTTCCATCCCTGGTTGGGGAACTAGGATTCCCACATGTCGCAGGGTGTGGCCCAAAAAATTAAAAAACAACAACAATAACAATCAAGTCCTATTTCTGAAGATCTGGCTGCCTTCCCCAAATTCCTGAACCCTCCCCTCTACCCTTTGTGCAGACTCATGTGATGGGAAGTTTTGAGAAGAAAAGGAACACAAACCCACAGCCTCCTGGACAAGTTCAAGTATTTCTGTCCCTGTCCTGCCAGTAGTAGGCACTGCTATCCTCCCACAGCAGCTCGGCCCCAAAGGCAGCTGCAGCCCCGGCCTCATTCAACTGCTTAGTCTCTGCTCCTCCCTGACCTGCTGCTCTTACCCTTTTGTGGACTCACTTCTCTTTTTTTTTTTTTTGGTACGCGGGCTTCTCACCGCTGTGGCCTCTCCCGTTGCAGAGCACAGGCTCTGGATGCGCAGGCTCAGCGGCCATGGCTCATGGGCCCAGCCGCTCTGCGACATGTGGGATCTTTGCGGACCGGGGCACGAACCCACGTCCCCTGCATCGGCAGGCGGACTCTCAACCTCTGAGCCACCAGGGAAGCCTCTCACTTCTCTTTACTTTCTGTCTTTTGGCTTCTTCTACCTTTTTGCTCAGGGCTTCTGCCTACTCCATCCCCTGTCTTTCTGCTTCTGTCCTGACACTGAAGGAGACTGTATGTCCTTGTTTCAAAGACCTTCAAAGATGAGATCTGATGAGTTCCCTTGGTCTCAGTCCTGTTTAAATCACCCCTACAGGGCAGGTCCAAGTGTCAGGGCCCTATATCCTGGGATCGTCTGTAAAACAGCTAGGGCATCTCACTGTTGTGAAGAAGAACTTTTGATTTTCTATCTGTCTACCTATGTATCACTTGATTAATAATAGGAAAATGATTACTCAGTACATTTAGCTGGTTTGGTGTGTGAAAGCTTTTTAGATAATATGGTGTCTTTAGGAGAAAAACCAATGAGAACAGGGGGTTCTCAGTGATGAAAGGAGGGGTCAACTATTCAGCTGGTGAAAGAAGTCTACATCTAGGGAAAGGAAGATGGCTCAAGGCTGTGAACCAGGCCTAGGGGTCCCCCAAAAAGGAACAGGAACCCAGCTGGCACAAGACCTGAGTTCCTCTAGAAGGAGGCCTCTGTGTTTGTACTCCACCACGTTCAGGTTTTTTGCAGTTCTTTTAAAATTGTTCTCTTGCCCCCTAGCCTGGGAAGAACTTGCTGACTTCTCCCTTACCTCTGGGATAAGACATGCCTTCCCATGCCAAAACAGAGGCAGGTCACTCTTACAATGTGTCCCCTCAATAAGCACTTTTAAGTTCACAAAGCATATTGCTGTCCAAAAACGTTTTAGAGAATTTTTTTTTTTTTTTTTTTTTTGCGGTATGCAGGCCTCTCACTGCTGTGGCCTCTCCCGTTGCGGAGCACAGGCTCCGGACGCGCAGGCTCAGCAGCCATGGCTCACGGGCCCAGCCACTCCACGGCATGTGGGATCTTCCCGGACCGGGGCACGAACCCGTGTCCCCTGCATCGGCAGGCGGACTCTCAACCACTGCGCCACCAGGGAAGCCCCCATTTTAGAGAATTTTGACAAAGTTAATTTTACAAAGCATTCTGTGGAGATTGTCTTGGAAGGTTTTACTGACAATTCTGCGCACCAAGATTTTCTATTCAGAGGATGTTCTTGATTTCTTGTACCATTTCTACCTTCCCAAACGCTTTCCATAGAAGCTGACTTGAGCAAGGCTATTGAGTGGAGTGTTCAGAGTTCTGGAAGATTCTTTTCCCTGAAGATTCACCTCAGCTGTCACTCCTGTTCATTTCTGAAGCGATAGGGCATTTTCAGTTGTATCTGAGACACTAATTAGAATGTCCATTGACGGAAGAGAACTGCCTACCCTTTACCCTCCTCATCTTGTCTTAAGCTTTGTGATTTTGATCCTAGGCCAGTGTGAAATTTAAAGTAGGAAGCAAAACCAAAGCAATGAGCAAATATTTACAAAAAGCCTCCAGTGGAGGTGTGTAGATGGGGCATACAGTAGCAGCCCTGCAAATATTTGTTGGATGGTCATAAGACACATTGTTTTTTCACTCAGGTAAAAATATCACAGCAACTTTCTAGCAGGGGTCAATGACCTGAGGACACCTCTAGCCTGGAGGATTTTTGTTACAGTGTTGCTTTTTTATCCAGCAATCTTCAGTGTTTTCCTCTTACCAAAGCCTGAGACCGGGTACAGTTTTCATAACCTGCCTTGTTTCCCATGATGCCTCTGTTTACTCCCCCTGCCCAGGTGCCATGAATGCTGGTGCACTGCGCTCTTTGTGTGTGCACTGCTCCTTCTCTTGTAATGCTTATTTCCTTCCCCCCTACATCTGCCCAAATCCTACACCCGTTCTTCAAGGCTCAGAGAAAGTGTGTCCTCTTCCACAGAGTCCTCCTTCATTCTGTCAAAGAATGCTGGCAGTGGCTCCCATGTGCCTGCCCTACAGTGATGAATAAGGTGGTCCCTGACCTCAAACAGTGTAACAGCTGAACGAATGAGGCAGATAAGTCAGCAGACGATTATATCGCTGCTGCCCAGCTTTTCTTTTCACTAAATAAAACACAGAGAAAACAATATTCATCATGGGCCCCCAGCCTGCTTGTAGCTGGAAGGTTCCAGCTGCCCCAGATCTGACCCAACCACTCCAAAGACTGAGAGGCACTGAAGCTTGCCCTTCCTCTAACTAACACCAGCTTGGAAACTCAGGGCGATGCTACAGTGTGATAAATCCACTGGTAGGAGTAGGAACAGAGTACCACGCGTCCCTCTCCCAGTCTTGCGGGAGAGGGAAGGCTTCCTGGGAGGCGGCATCAAGCTGAATCTTGAAGAATGTTAGCCAAAGAGGACGGTGGGGTGGGGCTGGGGAGTGAGTTGCCAGAGGCAACAGGATGTACCATTTGGTGGCTGGCAGGGACCGGTTCAGGACGGCATGTCTTGGCTTGAGGGGCAGAGGCTAGAAGGTGGCTCTAGTGGCAAGCAGGCATGAGATGAGGAGGGTCTTGGGTGTTCCTCCAACCAGACTGTGAAATCCTTGAGGGTTAAGACCACGTTTTCAATTCTGTGTCTTCTAAACTGCTGATCACCTAAGGGCTCCATACAGCATCAGTGTTTGATAGAAAAGTCTCTCCTTACTAGCGACAGCATCGTGATGGCTGCCACGAGACATGTGAACAAGTCTCTCTTAAGAGTGATGTGAACGAGAAAGGTGTTTTCTACGGTTTGTGTTAGTCCCACTGGAGCAGAGAGATCTGCCAGGCTCCATTCCCTCTCGTTTCCAGGACAAGCTCCGGTTTCTCTTTAAAGAATGCCTGAAGTGGTTTTTTATTCTGACGCTGATTTGGTTACTTAGGCATTGTCTTGAGCCTCCCATGCTGTTGCCTTTCTATCCTCTGCTGTGTGATGCCAGGTCTGGGAGTGAGCTGGCTGCAGTTGCTTGGCTTCCTGGAACTGGCTTTCTGTTAATATCTGCCCTTAGGAGGCAATGGTTGGAGATTAGAAGGCAGAGGAAGGAGAGAAGCTTCCTGCTTCTGGAAGTTGTTGGCAACAGTTGCAAAAACAGTGGGGGGTGGGGTGATTCCTGTCTCCAGATGCCCAGGCTAAGGCAGCATCTTTACAGCGTTCCAGACCAATAGCAACAGTTCTCCAGTAGTGCATCAGCAGATGCAAGCTCCAGGTGTCCGCCCAGGGGCACTAGCAGTCTCTGATCCTCGGGTATCCATCCTGCATCCTCTTTGTTCTTCATGCCCCTTCTTTCTTCATTCAGCCCTTCCAACACCTTTGCAAGCAATCTCCTGTATAATATTCCCTCCGTCCAAAATACCTAGCATAGTTTCCTTCCTTCCCTTCCCCTCCCTCCCTCCCCTTTTTCTCTCCTCCCTCCCCGCTTTTTTCTCCCTTTCTTCCTTTCTCTTTCTTCCTTTCTTCCTCCCTCCCTTCCTTCCTTCCTTTCTCTCTCTCCCTTCCTTCCTTCCTTCCTTCTTTCCTTCCTTCCTTCCTTCCTCTCTCTTTCTTTCTTTCTTTCTTTCTTTCTTTCTTTCTTTCCTTCCTTCCTTCCTTCCTTCCTTCCTCCCTCCCTCCCTCCCTCTCTCTCTCTTTTTCTCTTTCTTTCTTTCCTTCCTTCCTTCTGGTCCGTGGCTGATACAGACACATACTTGTAGAGCTGTGTTCAGTTGCTATCAAAAAGGGTACAGAAACACTAGGTCTATGAAAAAGATGACAGAGATTATGTTGTCCTGATACCCAGAAGTCCAATGGCCTGATATTTGGCAATCATGGTCCTGGGTATATTATTTGAGTAAAGGTTTTTATCCTGTTTGAAATGTATTGATGGAGTAGCATAGTTGAGCGGCTCAGATTGGTTTCATGCATGGATGGATTTCAGATGCAGGGCTGTTGATCCAGCATCTTTTCCAAGTACCAAATTCACAGAGGAAGAAAAAGAAAAGAAAAAAGTAGCCAAGGCTCTGAAATTCTCCAGCACAAAATTCTCCTCCATCATGCCTTTGGAGTATCCATCAAATAGAATAAAACCAGTGAGTCAGCTTTAATGGTGTGGCTAAGGCACTTAGTAGGGCAGAGTGATCCCTCCAAGCCTCCTAAACTTCCTGCCATGTGGCATTGCCGAGGGCGCCTGTTCCCAGTAAGATGGTTGGATTCTCTTGAAAAATTTTTGCAGTATCTTTTATATACATATATAAACACCACTGGCCAAAACACTTCAGTATGGTAAGGGCTTATAATTCCATAATCATGTAGCCACACAGCCTGGCTTTTGTCTGAATAACCTGATAGGTACACCTACCCCGACAGTGTGAATGTGAACGAATAAGAAAGGCATCTTTCAGGGGTTCTTTCACAAAGAGATGGGTGAAGGTATGGAGAGAAAGTGTAAAAATGAAAAATTAAAATAATTTAGCTCTCTGCTATCCTTCATCGGTATAAACCTTAATGTCTACCTAGAGCTCAATATTAAATGGGGTGGTTGGTTCTATTTGAATTCTCCCATTAATTTCTTGGACCTCATGTGCCCTGTCTGATTATACAACAGAAATACTGTGTACCTGTGTCTGAAACACTCTGTGGTTAACAAAGAGTTAATACGCTCTTAATGCCCACCCTGGTCCAAGTTCCCCTCTAACTTCTAGACTAAAGGGGTAGAACACACCATTTATCAAGTAAAATGGGAGGGTAAAAAAAAAAACAGGAATGTGATGTGATGTGATTCCTCTTGAAGCCTTTACAATAGAAAAAAAGATCCCATTTGAGCCAGTAGCCAAGAAACCAGAATCACGACATTTAACAACACTCATAAATGATGCAAGTTTGATGGTTGGTGCATGGAGGGGACAGGAACAGAAAAGAACTAAAGATCATGTGTTTGATTTCTTAGAAGTTGATTGCTGCAGGCAGTGGTCCCCACCAACAACTACTCCCCATCAGAGTGATAAAAGGAAAAGATTAGCTTCCTGTGTGTACTCTGTTTTTAGGTCAGATGTCACTTCCAGGAAGCCTTCTCCACCCTGAGAATCTGATTGAGGGTCCATCCTATCTTGTGTCCTGGTAGCTTGAGTTTATGGTGCTGTCTGTGGTCTACTTCCTTACCCACCTCTCCCACTAGTCGGTGAGCACCCCTGGGTAGGCACCAGCTGCCTCTGCCCATCTTAGGCACTCCAGAAACATCTGTGGAAAGAACAGCCACCACATCACAGTTTTGTTGGAGACGGAACATAGAGTAGTGAAGTTACAGGCAGAACTTCTAGCCTAAGTCCCTCCCAAGTTTCCACTGACTGTGTGAACTTAAAGGCCAGGATAAGGCAAAAAGAGAAGATGCAGAATAACGGAGCTAGAGAATCATCGCGGAAAAGATAAAAAAGGGAAAAAGAACTAGACTGGACTCAGTGGGGTTAGGAACCCCTTTAATTGTTTATCAAACAAATTCCACAGACATAGTCAGCAAATCCAGGATCGTGTGCTCTGCAAAGTGAGGGTGAATGATCAATCCGTTCTAACCCATACCTTGGCATATATCGCGTGCCATTCTGACTTCTTAGGACAACAAACTGAAATCCAGGCTTTCCAGAGCTAAAACGTGATTGGTTTGTGACAAGTTTAACGGTATCACCAGATTTCTTCCAAAACCTGTCCTTCTGCTGCCAGATGGAGTAGCAACAAACGATCAAAAAGGCCCCCTAAGGAAGGCAGTTCTGTCTTTCCTGCTTTTTGTCTTCTGCTGTGGGTTCGCCACTAACCCTCTTCCAGGGGGAATTCTGCCATCTATCCTGAATAAGCCCATTGAGTCTGTAGTTGAAGCTTGTCCTTTGCAGCTTTCCTTTCTCTCTGACATATGCCTCTGCTTATAGAATGTTTGTGAATGCTTTCATTTCCTTCCCTCACTGAGAGAGAAAAAATGGAGAAAGTGGAGAGAAACACATCTTTTTAATATTCATCCACTTAACATTTTGTCAGTTGCTGAAGGTGTAAGCAGAGAGGTACAGGAATGGTGGAGGGGCTCTGGAGTCAAACTGACCTGGGTTTGAATTGTGCTTCCATCATTTACTAGTGCCTACATTACTATTTGTATCAGTTTGTATGGTACTACTGTTTGTACTATTAACCTTTCAGGGCCTCCAGTTTCTTCCTCTGTAGAATGCAGATAGGAGCTACCTGGGCTATTCGGTTTTTTGTCCAGTCTTGTGGATGCGGCTTTGTCAAATGGTAGTGCTTTCTTCATCTGCAAGGAAATTGCTTGCCTGTCATTGAGCATTGTAGAGCAAGGCCTAGGGCTTTCCATTCCCAAGAGATATTTCAGGCAAGGTGTATCAAACAATGTATCAAAGGTTTTATCCGAGAGTGGTTTCAGCCTTTATTACTTACATCTGGTCATGAAATTGTTGCCAGTTTGCTAATAGGAAATGTCTTTGTCATAAATTACAGGAAATCTGGCCCTCAGGCCAGTTACTAACCCAAGTCACGGTACATACAAGATACTAAGAAAAACTGGGGCAGACCACTTGGGCTTTCTATAGATGATTATCTATTTGCTTCCGAAGTTAACCTCCAACTTTATGAAATGGTGATAGATTAGGACATGTGCCTCAGGAGAAAGGGGCAGGACAGCGTGGTGTAGTGGAAAAAATCAGAGGCTTTAGCACTCAAACGATCTGCATTTAAATCCTAATTTATATTATCTTCTTCCCAGTCGCTTAAGCAAGTCCTTCTCCCTAAGTTCTGGTCTCCTCGTCGGTAAACTGGGGATAACGATGCCTATCGCTGGGGATGTCGCGAGAGCCAGAGGCATCGGTGAGGTGCCTGGACGCGCGGGGCCTCAGAAGCTCTTGCTGGATTAGGTCGGGAGCCGCCCCGGGACCTGTCACTGGGAATGCCTCCCTGGCAGGATGGCGGGGACGGGACCCCAGCTGGGGGTAGGGGCTGGGGCCGGGGCACCCCGGGTGGTCGGGTCGCGCCCCAGGCGGAGGCTGGGGGCTCCCCGGGGCCTTTTGTTGGCAGCCTGAGCGGCCTCCGCGCACACGCCCGGGAGGATTAAAGCCAGATGTGGCGGCCGGGCGACACCGAGCGCTCAGAGGCCGGGACCGGAGACCCGGACGCCGCTCCAGACCCCGCGGGGACGGTAAATGAAGCGGGGGAGATCTCACGAGAATGATACAGGCTGCGAGACGGCGCCCCTAAATGACAGCCGGGCGGGCCTCTGGCGGGAGGCTCGGCCGCGCGGGGGCGCCCGGTGGACGGCGCGCAGCACCGGTGGCCAATGGCTGGCGGGGTCGCGGGCGGGGCCGGGCGCGGGGGCCGCAGCGCTCCAGCAGCGGGGCGGAGCCGCGCGGGGAGGCGGGGCGCCCGGCAGCAGCGGCGGCGGCCACAGCAGCCTCCGCGGCGGCCGCGGCAGGACTGGAAGCGCCGGCGGCGGTTGAGGGGCTCGAGGCGGCGGCGGCGGCGGCGGCGCGCGGGCAGCTTCGAGGTGGTGTGCAGGGCGGCTGCGCGGAGGGCGCGGGATTGAGGGGCGGCCCCGGGTCGCGGGAGATCCACCTGCTGGTAACGGAGCAGCCTGCGCCGCGGCCCGGCCTGGAGCTCTTGCGCCTCCGGCTGCTGCGGGGCCGGCTCGGGGCGCGGGCGGACCGGGCCTCGGGGCGGGGAGCGGGCCGGGCCGCCCTGGGTTCGCCGTCAGCCCCGCTCCGCCGCCGCCGCAGCCCCGGGGTGCTGCGCGCTCTCGGGGTGACCGGCCGGGCGCCTGGTGCGTTCTCGGCGCTCCTAGGCGGGGCGGGGCTTGTCGCCTTTGGGGCAAAGTGGAGGAAAGTGGGGGTTTGGGGATGCAGAGGGGAGAGAGAGTTGCCCGCAGGACCTGCTGCCCCAGGGCGCACGCCTGTCCCGGAGTCGGCGGCGTCCCGGGGCCGCGGGGCAGGTGCGGCGGGGGCGAGGCGGCCCGGGCGCAGGGTCTGGGGCTGCTGCCGGGTCGGCGAAGCGTACACAGTCCTGGCGAATTTTCCTACAAAGTCAAGACCCGCTGGTCCTCTGTGCAAGCGCACCCCCATCCCCAGGCCTCAGTTCCGCCTTAACGAGGAAGCTGCAAGTGGGACCCTCGGGTTGGGGCCAGGTGATTCCACTGAGTGTACCCGGTGACAGCGGGAAGGCGTGTTTTATGAGCTGGCAGTCAGACCACTCGCGCGCCCGCTTTTTATTTCTCGCAGCGTGTGTTTCTCTGGAGCCCGTTCATTGCTTACAATCCGAATTGCGAAATATAAGCAGGCGCAGTGCATGTTTTCAGTGCTTTCCATATATTTTGCTGTTGTGCTTTTGCTGTCGGACGACTTCTGATAAAATAGAATGACAACGTCGTTCGTTCGAATTTAGAACCTAAATTTAGAAGTGAATAATATGCGTTTAGTGGTTTATGTTTCTTTTTCTGAATGTTTTTTTTAAAAAAGTTCCATTAACAGGTTATCCTAACAAAGGTTTCTTTAGCCCACACGTGTAAATCTGAAAACGCACAGGATGGTGAAATTATGTAAGCTGTATTGACGAAAAATAGAAATCCTTTTATAAACGTAAAACCAATGAATTTTAACATGATTGCGGTGTATAAAGTTGTAGGGCTTACATCACGGATTTCATGATGGTGCCTTTCCTTCAGGCATCTCTGTCCTGTCTGTGGGATGGTAATTAAGCCATATGTTAAGTGTTTTCGGCCATAGAACATATTGACTATTTCAGAGAACACTTTAAAATCCAACAAAGGTTATGTATCTAATAATAACATAAAGGACTGCAGCCCTTAAAGGACTGTTAATAAAACAGATTTTTCAGTGTGAGATCTGGAGTTGAAAGTTCCATACAGCTTTGTCAGGATGGAGAAGATGACCAGTAACTTAAGCCACTGCCTTTTTTGTTGTTAAGAATTCAGATGTGTTAAGTGATAGTCACAGAGAGTGACAAGATGTTAGATTGAAATTTTTACAGATGTGGACAGTGATGAAAAATATGTGTTACTTCTTCTCTTGCTATAGGTAGTCAGTCAATCCAAAGGGCTCTTGGCTGTCCAGCCTCACCTCTCCTGTTTTGAGAGCATGGGGATCATTGGTTTTACTCTTGTTCTGTGCAGTTAAACTTCATTAGTGTGGAAACCCTAATTAAAAATGTATGATGGCATTCTTCCTGAGTAAAATGCTCTTGTATTTCTCTTGCAGAATTTCAGGTCTTATTTGTTGGCAGAGTTCATTATAAGTATTTTCTTCAAACCAGAGATTAATTACTTCCTGGATCCAATATTTAATATTCTTTATGTTTTTCCTGTTACCAATACTATATCTATAGTCTACTTTGATTATAGTGTTCATTCACTTTTACTTGTCTCTCTACCCATTTATACTGAATTTTATGGGATTTATTTGTATTTAATAAAACTATGTTTCAAAATATCCTTTATTTTCTGATTCTCTGCTTCTCTACTTCCCCGTGATTATTGACTGAATGTCTGCTCTAATAACCTGTATACTTTTAGTTCTTTCACCAAAGGACAGAATCCTTCTTGAAGTAAGGTAGGGCTAAGGATATAGCAACAGAAAGTTACGTGAATTTTTATATGATGCCGCAACAGGACTAAAATTCCAAGTTACATAATTCACTGAGTTATCCCTTCTCTTTTTATAATCAGAATTCATTATCGAGTGCTTATTGATATAAGACAATATATTAGGCACTTTATGGAAATGAGTTGAAATTCTAGAATTTCACCATGAAGACTGTTGACATGGATATGTTAGAAGGTGAATAACTTTGGTTTTAGAAAATTATCATAACTTGAACGTGAGAATATCTTTGGAGTTCTTTGTTTGCGGAGAGTAAGGAGAGGGGAGTTCAGTGCTTCTAGAATATTATACCACAGAGCTGCTGGCCAAGGAGGATTAACAGGCTGCCTGGGTGTGAGTGTGGGGGGGGGAGGGCCTAGCCCAGGGTACAGGAAGTGAGAAATTCGTTTCAAGTTTTAAGTTGAAACTTTGAAATTTCCTGTGAATTTTGCAGTTTATTCTATAATAGATCCATACTGGTTGTAGAGTATAATTATTTTTTTAAATTCACACTTAATCTGTTGGGTAAAGGTAACACCCCGGGATGATTCTCTGGTGTAACCTGAGACTTGGAATATCCCTGGCGCTTCTAGGGGCCCCGGTGCAGGTGGCCTAGTTTGAGAGGCAAAGGGTGGGAGATGAGGACTTGGACTTTGGAGTCATGCAAATTAGGGTTCTGTCTCTGGGTTCATTTTTTTTGTGTGTAAGATAGGGTCAGCAATGCCTGCCTCACGGGAGTTGAAGATTGAAGATTTAGAACGTGTGAGGGACACATAGAAAACCCTCAGTGAGTTGTAGTGCCTATCATTCTTACTGTTAATCCTGTGCCCTAGTGATATCTTTTTTCACTAGTGGAGGTTTCTAGCAACATCACTTTTACAAACCAGCTGAGATGGTAGTTTCTGAATTGCCTACAAATGGCCGCTTTAATCAGCTGCCCTCTTCGCCATAGGGAATTGTCCCTTGGGCTTCCCAGGCCTTTTTGGAGGTGCATTAACTCACCCCACTGGAGTGTCACTTAGTGGATTGCCAAGTGCATCTCATGGTCCCCCCGTGGCCAGCAGGAATCAATGCACATCTTGCCGTGCCTGATATGCCCTGAGGGAATGAGACCGGCTGTGCACAGAGCCGCCTGAACCAGTGACTGGCTGCAGGTTTTTGATTCGGTTTTATTTTTTAATACAGTTAACATTTATTGAGAACCTATTAGGTGCTAGGTGACTATGCTTAAGTACTTCTCAGGACATGATTTCATTCTGTTTTCTGAGCTTTGCTAGGTGGGAGGTGATCTCCAGATTTTTTTCAGCTTTGCTAGATGGGAGGTGATCTCCAGGTTTCCTGAGTTAAAGCAATGCTAAGTGATTAGTCCTGGGTCCTATGGTATCCTGGTTGGATTGCCGCATTTTCTAAATGCTGAAATAGTCCCAGTTTACACCCGGGGAGTAGGTTAATCGTTGGAAAAATGACATTTATTTTACAATGATGATCAATAGCAATCATAACTGTAACCTTTTTATTATTTATGAGAACAGGAGGGTCCAGGACAGGTAGTTTTCTCATGTTATGGATGAACCACAAAGCCAAGATAAGTGACATGCCTGAAGTCCCGCAAGCAGTGATGGAGCTGGATCTAGGACCTAGGGCTTTTGACCCTCGTAGGTTGTAGTCTGTCAGTTTTCTTTAAAAAATTTAAAACATTAACTATTATTGTGCAACAGGAGGATTGCAGAGAGTTAAGATGCTGTTACTCAGGAACCATTGTGTGATCATTAGAGTTCTCAGCTTGGAATCTGTGGCTTATTATTTAATGAGCCCCACCACTTCCCCCTTTAAATAAGTAACCATGACTCTGTTTCCACAGGCAAAACAAAACCAATGAGGAGGGAGTACAGTTGGAAGCTTTTTTCCCCTGGAGAAGAACCATATCATTCTAGTGTATTAAATGTCATTTGGATATGGGAGTAATCTTTACAAGATACAGTTTAGCCCAGCCAAAAATCTGTTTATAACAGTGACTGATAAATGAAGAAACTAATATTTTGCATCACTGAGCAAGTTTTTCTTTCTCTCTTCCCCCCGAATAGGAAGAAAGAAGCCTGCAGCATCCACCTATGAAGACCGTGCAGACAGTCCTGAATAGTAATTGTGGGTGGCGTGGCTGCCAGGCTGCTTCCGAGCCGCGTCTGCAATGAACTTCTCCTATTGATTGTTTTGATTGGCCCAGAGCCAGGAGTCCTGGCTTCACCTGACTTCAGGATAAAAAGAAAACAGTCTTGGTTATCATCCTAAACATATGAACCAGTGTGATGGTGAAATGAGATGAGGCTCCGAAATGGAACTGTAGCCACTGTTTTAGCATTTATCACGTCGTTCCTTACTTTATCTTGGTATACTACGTGGCAAAATGGGAAAGGTAAGGAAAACATCTCCAAAAATGTGCATGGCATGTAGTAGGTGTTTCGCTTTGTCAACGGTGCGTAGATGCTTGAGTTGAATGCCCCTACAAGCTGCATGTTGCATGCTATCTGCTGGCGGCCTGCCAGTTTCTTTCTGATACAAAAATGAGGCAGTATTCTTGGACGGAGGAGACAGACTTTCTCATTTGAATGGGGTTTGTTTTGGTTTTGATTTCTTGTAATTGCACTTGGAGAGACATGCTCATCAGTGGTTTATATTATAAATGGCAGCCAAGTCGAGTAACAAAGACTTCTGTTTGGGCATTTTATTTTTTATTATTAAACATCATAAATGTTTAATAAGCTTCCTTGTACCGGATGTTGTATAAAGCGCTTCAAAGGACAATCGGCGCCTTCATGAAATTTACATGCTGATCATAGGACTGATTTGGTGCTGTGTAGTTAATGATTTAACCAGCATGTGTTGACAGATTGCTCTTCAGGCAAGAGTATTTTTGAAGTAAGTGAGGAGAAATTCTGATGTGAAAATTTTAAAAGTTTAAAAATTAATTTTGTTCAGACTGTCCAACTGTGTTTCTAAGGAAGGTTGTCTGTTTAGTGATTGGAAGTATATTCAGGGCTAATGCATTTCTTTGCTTTTTTTGAAGAGGAAATGTTTACAGGCAATTCCTACCTCTACTTTTTACCTGTCTCCTTTCCTTATGTTAATCTAGGGAATATTGATGGCAAGAAGAATGGAGGTGAGTATTGCATTTAGTTTGTGAGAGTCAAGGTAGACTAGTAGTTGTCACCTGGTTATTGGAAGGTGGTGTTGCTGGCATTATTTTATTGACTTGTATGAAAGTAACTGAAAAGATGTGTTCACGACTTAACTTTTCTCTGGTGTGTGTATTGATATGTATATATCTGTGTGAGTATACGTGTATATATGAAATAAGTTGATATAAGTGGGAAAACGTGTTCTGTGCTTTGAGCAAGTATAGTATTGGTATTGTTTTTCTCTTTTTCTCTGAGTTGGACTCTAATTTCGGAAGGAACTGTTTGGGGAAAATGAATGAAATACTTGCTGAAGACCTTTCTTCTTTGCAGACAAATATATACATTTTAGATTTCATTTTTTAATCGTACCAAAAGGAGAAGACTTACTTAAGAAGAACTTTGAGTAGTTAATCAAACTATTGCTTGTCCCTGACGTGAACAGAACAGATGACTGGCCTTAAAAGTCTACTTAGGAAATAAGAGTAAATGACCCTAAGAAGAGTATATGGATTTTTTTCTTATCAGGAAACTTATCTATTCAGAGAGTTATAGTAACAGAAACTTGACCCTTTTTACTGTGTCTTATTTAAAGGATTAAAACTTTTGGAATCTCCATTCCTTTTATCTTGTTCCATATGTAAAGCTATTATAAGCATTATTTTTTTGTGTGTTAAGTGGTCTTTAGAATCAAAATTAATTTCAAAACATATAACGATCTTTTCACCTTGTAGTATTAGGGATACACACAAAAAGCCTCATCTCTTTGATTTTCACTCTTCGAACAGTCTGTAGTCCTTCTGTGCATACTTTTCTGTTCTGTTTTTTCTGCTTAGTGTTTTGTCCGGACTCTTTCAGGTATCAGCAGAGGTCTCCCGTCGTGCTTCTGTAAAACCCCCTGTGCTTTAATGCCAGCGTTTATGTAACCACTCTGACCGCTGAGCATTCGGATTCTTTCTAGATCATTCTGGCAGTCAGCCTGGATTTTCCAGAGCCAGCCTCATTTCAGATGTTTAATTCTTATATACTCATAAACCACGTGCTCTGCTTTTTATATTGAAAGCATGGTTTCTGTAATCACCGATGTTTCTGGACTCATAATTTTTATTTTTCACTCATTCATTGGTCCCTTTCATGTACCTGTCCTGTGCCTAGCACTGTGTTATATGCTGTGAATATGAAAAGGAAGAAGACACTTCACACCTTTGGGAAGCTCAAGGACCAGTAGGGGAAGATGCAAGTAAAAAAATGTGATACTGTCAGATAGGCTAAGATAGAAGCGGTAACAGAGTGCTGTGGTTGTGCTGTTATAAGCATATTATGTGTTATATGTTGTCTCATTTAATCCTCAAAATGACCTCGGGAGGTATTATTACCCCCTTTCTATACATGAGGAAACCAAGGCAGAGTGGTAGAGGAACTTGTCAAGATCATACATTAAGGGGAAGAGTGAAGTTTAAACTCAGTAAAGCTGGTTCAGAGATTGTGCTCCTAGCTATTGGTCTACTGCCCAGAAGAGCAGAGACCAGGCAGAACAGGGGCCAGTAGGCATGTCAGGTAGAGGAGGCTGCTGTGCATCCATGAACTTGCTGCAAGGGTGTAGAGCATTCGTGCTTTGGAGTTACGAGATGCTCATTGTGCTTCCAGGACTGTCCCAGGGTTTAGCTGGTCATCCCAGTGCAGTTCCTATCATATTTGTTATAGGTCTTCATTTACTACTTGGAAGAATACCTGAGCTGGTCCATGGGATTGGCGTACGTTGAGGAGGATGTCAGGAACCCAACCAGGAAAGCTGGAGTTCAGTCCAGGGTACAGGTTTCTGCAGGGTATAGAGGATTCTCACATAAAAATTAGGCAGAATTCCAACTGTGTGGAAAGCACAGGTTGGGAAAGTTGTAAGCAGGTGTGAGAGTGGGACAAGGGTAATTACATGTCTTACTTGTGTGTGTGGGGGGGGAGTGGGGGTGGAGTGGGGGGAGGGTTCTCCTAATGGACTTCCTAGTTTGGTCAGGCACAATCCAGAAACTGGGCAACACCAAGCAAGCAATCTTAGATGCCTGTCCTTAGGGACATCTAACACTCATGTACGTTTCTGTGTGGACATGTGTTTTCTTTTCTCTTGGTTATTTACCGAGGAGTGGAATTGCCAGCTCATGTGGTAACTCTGTATCTAATCATCTGAGGAGCTGCCAGACCGTTTTCCAAAGTAGCTGGACCATTAGCGTTTCTTCCAGCAGGGTATGAAGGTTACCATTTCTTTGCATTCTTGATGACACATATTATCTGGCTTTTTGATTTCACTCATCCTGGTAGTAGTGAAGTAGTATATCATTGTGCTTTTTATTTGTATTTCTAATAATGTTTAGCATCTTTTTATGTACTTATTAGCCATTTGTATATCTTCTTTGGAAAAGATGTCTATTTAGGTTCTTTGCCTGTTTAAAAAGAATTTTTTAACCATTAAGTTGTAAGAGTTCTTTATATATTCTAAGGCAAAAATACAGTAAGCATAGTTGGATCAACCACCTATATACCTAGTATGAAGGTTAAAAGACAAAACTAGTAAAATCATATAACTATAAATAAAAATTAATAAATACACATATACACACACAATAATTAAGGGATACACAAAATAAAAATATGTTAAAGATGGCATCAAAAACATAAAATGAGGGGGTGGCATGAAAATGTAGTGCTTTTAGAACGTGCTCAAACTTAAATGACCATCAACTTAAAATAGATAGCTGTATACATATGTTGTTATAGAAGAACCTCATGGTAACTACAAGCCAAAACCTGATAATAGACACTAAAAATAAAGAAGAAGGAATACAAACATAATATTGAAGAAAGTGGTCAAATCAGAAGGGAAGAGAGCAAGAGAAGAAGAGAGGAAGAGAGAAGACCAATAAAAATAACCAGGGAAAAAAATTAACAAAATGGCAGTAAGTACATACCTGTCAGTAATTTCTTTAAATGTAAATGGATTACACATTTCATCCAAAAGACGTAGGGTGGCTGAATAGATACAAAGGCAAGACTCATATATACACTGCCTATTAAGAGACTCACTTCAGATCTAAAGACACACATAGACTGAAAGTGAGGGGATGGAAAAAGGTATTCCATGTAAATGGAAATAGGAAGAAAGCTGGGACAGCTTTTTATTTAAGCATACTTAAATTAAACTTTAAAACAAAGACTGTAACTAGAGCAAAGAAGGACATCACATAATGATAAGGGGATCAGTCCAACAAGAAGATATAACACTTGTAAACCTGTATGTACCCAATGTAGGAGCACCTAAAGACATAAAGCAAATATTAACAGACATAAAGGGAGAAATTGACAGTAATACAATAGTAGGGAACTTTAACACTCCACTTACATCAATGGATAGATCATGCAGACAGAGAATCAATAAGGAAACACTGGCATTAAATGGCACATTAGACCAGATGGACTGAATAAATATATATAGGACTTTCAACCCCAAAAGAGCAGAACGCACATTCCGTTCAAGTGTGCTTGTAATATTCTGCAGGACAGATCCCATGCTAGGCCACAAAAAAGGTCTCAGTAAATTTAGGAAGATTGAAATCATATTAAGCATCTTTTCTGACCACTGCATATGAGACTAGAAATCAACTACAAGAAATAAAAACTGGAAAAATAACAAATATGTGGAGTCTAAACAACATGCTGTAAATATGTAATGGGTCATTGAAGAAATAAAAGAGGAAATAAAAGTATACTTTGAGACAAATGAAGATAGAAACACAGCATTCCAAGATTTATGGGACACAGCCAAGGCACTTCTAAGAGGGGAGTATATAGCAGTACAGGCTTACCTTGAGAAATGATAGAAATCCCAAACAATCTAACCTTACACGTAAAGGAACTAGAAAAAGGGGAACAAAGCCCAAAGTTAGTACAAGTAAGGAAATAATAAGAGTGGAAATAAATGAAGTAGAGATGAAAAAAGCAATGGAAAAGATCAGTGAAACTAAGAACTGGTCCTTTGAAAAGATAAACAAAATTGTTAAACCTTTAGCCAGACTCATCAAGAATAAGAGAGGGCCCAAATAAATGAAATGAAAAATGAAAGAGAAGTTACAACTGATACCGCAGAAATACAAAATATAAGAGATTACTATGAAAATTTGTACGTCAGCAAATTGGACAACCTAGAAATAATGGATAAATTCCTAGAAACATACAGTGTTCCAAGACTGAATCAGGAAGAAATAGAAAATCTGAGCAGACTGATTACCAGTAATGAAATTAAATCAGTAATTTAAAAAAACTCGCAAAGAACAGGACCAGATAGCTTCACAGGTAACAGGAGCCTTTAGCTCCTTGAAGAATGGAGTCTTTTTTTTTTTTTTTTTTTTTAGTAAATCCTACAGCTTGGCTTGGGTTGTTATTCTTTTTTAAAATTTATTTATTTATTTGTTTATGGCTGTGTTGTGTCTTCATTTCTGTGCGAGGGCTTTCTCTAGTTGCGGCAAGCGGGGGCCACTCTTCATCGCGGTGCGCGGGCCTCTCACTATCGTGGCCTCTCTTGTTGCAGAGCACAGGCTCCAGACGCGCAGGCTCAGCAGTTGTGGCTCACGGGCCTAGTTGCTCCGTGGCATGTGGGATCCTCCCAGACCAGGGCTCGAACCCGTGTCCCCTGCATTAGCAGGCAGATTCTCAACCACTGCGCCACCAGGGAAGCCCAAGAATGGAGTCTTAATGGACTAATTTCTGTGTGGTATCAGCACTTCTTGTCCCTCTCAGTGGACAGTGCAAGGAAGTGTGTGTGTTTATACACACATCTGTTATCTAGTTCTATATCCATCTGTATATATTAAAAAGAAAAACCACCATGAGTTCATACTGGTCCCTCTGATTTTAATCCAGTGCTGTAGTGTTCATTCTAGTCTAGTCTAGACATTTCCCTGTCTCCGTAAAAAACATGGCTGTTAGTATCCCAGTATAGTAATTATTTGCTCAATCTCAGTGTATACGTACATACAATCTCCTGGTAGAGATATTAACTTAAGCATACTTTATTAGCATCTTCTCATTAGAAGACCACCTAGAGTTTTCTTCCTCTGAAATGTGGGATCTAGTCTAGGACTGTGATCATTTTAGGACAGATCATTCTTTTCTTACTCAGTTTCTTTGTGAGACCATTGTTCTGATCATCGCCCCCTCCCTCCATTCTTGTAATACTTCTTACTTTGTTCGAAAACTCTTGGGCTTACACAGAACTACCCCCCCGATTTCTTGGTATACACAGATATCTATACTTTATAAGGAGACATGCTTATTAGAGGAAACAAACACTCAATTATATTGACAGTCTTCTACTTACTGAAATTAACAAAAAAGTACCCATATACTTTACCTCTTTTTTTTGCATTCCAGCCTTTCTCCGAATATTTTCCTCTTTTTAGTAGTATTTCCAAAATACATTTATATCCACTTAATATAATTTTTTTTCTTCCAGTGTCCACATTGTCACAACTTGTCTACAGGAGGTCCTTTTAAAAAGGCTATTGTCTTTATCTCTTTAGAACTCTCTCTGACATCTTTGGAAGCATCCTTGCTTTCTTAATTCTATTTCCATGCTTGCAGACATGTCCTGATTTTTCCCCCCTATCAGAAGATGTGGAATTAGTTATGCCTTAAGAGTCCTAGTTCCTTTCGGTAGGAATTATATTAGAGACCAAAATTTTGGTGCCTGTGAGACTCCATGATGGACAGGCATTGCTGTTGTTCTTAGGAAATGGTCATTGGTTGGTTTTTCCAATTTAACCCATCATGGTGCTGTACCCTACTTTCCTTTCTTTATGAGGTTTTATTGATCACTAAGACTTTGTCCTGTGTTGATGAGCTCCAGCTCTCTAAAGAGGCATTCCAATATGATTGCAGTTTTGTAGGGCAACTGGGCAGCCTGGGACTTGTTACTTAAAGGAGAATGTGAAGTGGGATAGGAAAAGTTTGCCTACAGGTTTCTCTCTTTCTTCACATCGTGGCAAATGGCCAGATGTTCCTTGAATTTACCTCTTTGTTAGTACTGGCAGGCTTCAGTGTAGAGAAACTTCTGTTGGCACCTTGATTGCTATTTCAAAGTACTAAAAAAAATTTTTTTTAAAAATTTCTTCACAAATCCTGTGTGTGAGTTATGGAAAAAGGAGATAAATGTTCCAGGAAATGTAATGTTCCTAAACTGGATGTCTGGTGCCTTGCAGCCATGATAGAGTTTTCCCTGGTACCATGTTGTTCTTTCATTAAGTCAGTGGAGGTTAAGTTTAAAAACCTGACCTTCAAGATTTGTGTTGTAAAGGTTTTTTTTTTGTTGCCTCTCCTAATTTGAATTTAGCTCAAGTTGTCTCTTCTGTAACTCTGCAGCATTCCTTCGAATCTTATATCTGTTCCTATTTTTCCCCATTTCACTTTCAGTCAGTGGTAAGGTCCTATTAGTTTACAGACAATTTTTCAGAGAGATAATAAGACTGGTTAGACCTCTGTTATTACTGTATACTGCTGCTGTTTCAGGAGAAATACGCCTGTAGTTTCAAAGAAGATAAGCATAGGGATGGTAAAGAATACCACTTGATGGTCTCATTCAGTCCTCACAACAGCTCTAGGGAAATAGATGAGTATTAAATCTCTGTTTGAAGACACTAAGGCAATTAGTAAATTGCTTCATCCCACTCTGTTACCTGACTGGAGAACGATAGAGTGCAAGGTCTAAGCCCAGGTGTGTCTGATGCCCAGGTGTGTCTGATGCCCTGGCTTGGACTATCTGAAGCAGACTACCCACTGCAGTAGAAAACAGGGTTTCCATAGAGGGGCTTCTGGAAGTCCCATTTTGTTGGTCACCGAATGTGGCTTCTTCATATACTTTTTCTAAAACAGTATTTTCTTCATATACTTTTTCTAAAACAGTATTTTTCTTTCTAAAACAGTATTTTCTTTGATTTTTAACCATTGCGGTGGCTTTTCTTTGATAGTATTTAATCATGTTCTAGCCCTATTCATTTATTTTGCAATTTTTTTTAAGTATGAGGTTTCCTTTTTTTTTTTTTTTTTGCGGTACGTGGGCCTCTCGCTGTTGTGGCCTCTCCCGTTGCGGAGCAGAGGCTCCGGACGCGCGGGCTCAGCGGCTATGGCTCACGGGCCCAGCTGCTCCGCGGCATGTAGGATCTTCCCGGACCGGGACACGAACCCGTGTCCCCTGCGTCGGCAGGCGGACTCTCAACCACTGCGCCACCAGGGAAGCCCCTGAGGTTTCCATTTTTAAGAAATTTAGAGAAAAAAATCCAGTTCAATTTGATTCTTTTTAGATTAACAAGTCAGTTCACCCTGCCATTAGTTAAAGGATACTTAGATCGTGCAAATAATCTGTTGCAAAATTCCCTTTAAATTGAAGTGTCTGTGTTATTGGTTGCTGATATTTCTGGAAGAAATGTGTGTTGACGAGAGTGATGATGGTGGGATTTTGTTTTGTCGCAGAGTAACAACCGTTAAAGTGTCTTTCTAGCAACATGTTGCCATAGTTTAAGGTGGATATAACCTTTTCTTTTCCCCAGATATAATTACACAGAATCTTAAACTTTCAGAGTTTAGGTTTATTGCTCTGATGCAGAGGAGGACACATAAATCTAGAGGCTTTTGATTAAAATAAAGCACATAATTAATGACTATATCAAATTTAGTATGTTTCCTTTTATTATGGACCTAAAAAGCAGGCTCTTTATTGTCAGTGTGTGAACTCAAAGAACCTTGACATTGAGTAAATCACAGAGGAGGATGTCATAGTCTTGACTTCCATATTTTGGTCTATAACAGAGCTGATTAAGGTCAACCTAAGGCAGCTGGCAAAAAAAATTTATGGGTCGTTAGAAAATATAGGTTTCCAGTGTGGAACTTAAGTTACTTTGGAACCATTTTCAGTGAGTGAGTTATAATGAAGGTCAGGTGTATCATGGAATGTGTGAAATTTTTGACTTCTAACAGATGTTTAAATATTTGGATTAAGTCGTGGAGAAGGTCCAGAAAGAACTCCAGAGACTACACATGACCAGCCTTGCTCTGGCAGAGTTGGACTTGATTCCTTTTTAGAAGTGAAAGGGAAGGTGAATGTAGAGGTTATTAAACTCTTAAGATGCTGTTGATAGTTTTCTTTTCCTGAGGAATAATGGCAGTATTATCATTGGGGGAAAATAAGATCCTAGAGATCTTGGTTCTCTTAGAGCTTGTGCTTGGATTTTGGAAAAGTCACTTTAGCTTTCTGGCTTTGTTTGTTTCGGGTTTGGGTTTTTGGTTTTTGTTTTCTTTTTGCCTCTCATTTCACTGTTAATGATCATGGAGGAATTTTAAAGATTGGGTGAAGTGCTTGAAGGCAACGTGTAGGCAAACAGTTTTTTTGTTTTGTGTTTTTTTTTTCCCCTAAGGACGAAAAGATGGATATGCAAATTACAGAGCTTGATGTTTGGGGACAGACTTTAGTTGCGTAGTTTGAGAGCATGAATATTTATAAAAAGAAGCAGTGATTGCTGGCAGCCAGCAAAAATGAACTAGGATTGAGTCTAGACAATGAGCGTCTTAAAGCACAAAGACCGTGTCCCCACCCTGCCCGACCCCATTTTTTAAAATTTCAAAGTATACAGAAAAATATAATGAATAATATAGAAGTATTCCCCCTAGATTTTCATATTTACTTCCAGTCTTTTCATTTTTAATAAATGAAGCATGGCAGATTTCCCTCAAATCTTTCACCCATTTTCCATCTCTGCCCCCTACCTTGACTGAGGCAAACCATATCATGTCTGTGTGCTCTTCTAGTCCACTTTTTATACATTGATTTATGTATATAAGTATCCAGAAACTGTATGTATGTACATGTATGTATCGTTTTTTGTGTTTTAAAGCATTTAAATCATATTGTGCTCTGTTACAACAGTACTATGCAAGTATTCTACATGTATAACAACATCTTGTCTTTTTTTAAAAAATATTTATTTATTTATTTATTTTTGGCTGCTTTGGGTCTTTGTTACTGCACACAGGCTTTCTCTAGCTGCAGAGAGCAGGGGCCACTTTTTGATGTGGTGCGCGGGCTTCCCATTGCGGTGGCTTCTCTTTGTTGCTGAGCACGAGCTCTAGGTGCACAGGCTTCAGTAGTTGTGGCTCACGAGCTCTAGAGTACAGGCTCAGTAGTTGTGGTGCATGGGCTTAGTTGCTCAGCGGCATGTGGGATCTTCCTGGACCAGAGCTGGAACCCGTGTCCCCTGCATTGGCAGGCGGATTCTTAACCACTGTGCCACCAGGGAAGTCCCTTGTCTTTTTTTTTTTTAATCACATCATTTCAGTGTTTCTGAGGTCCCTCCACATCCTGGAGGTCCCTACCTCATCATTTTCGCAGTTGTCACTCTATGGCTACTTTTTTTTTTTTTTTTTTTTGCGGTACGTGGGCCTCTCACTGCTGCGGCCTCTCCCGTTGCGGAGCACAGGCTCCGGACGCGCAGGCTCAGCGGCCATGGCTCACGGGCCCAGCCGCTCTGCGGCATGTGGGATCTTCCCGGACCGGGGCACGAACCTGTGTCCCCTGCATCGGCAGGCGGACTCTCAACCACTGCGCCACCAGGGAAGCCCTATAGATAATATTTTTAATGGACATTTATTTCCTCAACAGTTAGGGTGATCATATATTGTCCAGACTGGGGCACTAGAGAACAATTATTGTTACTAGTAACAGTTAGGCTGGGATAACAGTTGTAAACTGGAACTGTCCCTAAGCAAAGGTAAGTTTGTAGTCAGCCTATTAAAGAAGGGAAGGACAATGGTAGAAAATGACTGGCCATGTAAGGACGGAACAGGGAAACTGATTTAGTTGTGATGGGAAGTGAAGCTCTCAGCGATCAGAATCATGAGCCTGTGTTCCTGAGAGTGTGTGATCCAGGGCACTAATCAAACACCAAGTGGAACCAGCCCATCGCTGCAATGAATTCCTTAAGAAGGAAGTGTAAACAGGGAGGAGGGGGAAATCGTTCCCCAGGCGGTGGCAGGCTTCCGCTGAAGCAGTAATGAAAGGAAGTTACCTTTTAGTGTGTTGATTGTGATCTAGAAGGTTAATCAACCCTCTTCTCAAGGGAAATAAGCATTGCCCTTTCTGACCTGATTGGATGAAAGAGTAAAGATAACTTGGGTTTCCTTATCAGAAAACTAAGAGATAAGGTAGAAATAGGACACTGCGGACATCCCCCTGTCACCTTCTTTAAGGGAAGTTCCTTCCTGCGTGTGGACTATGCCTCTTGTGTTCTTTTGATAAACTGGCCAGAAGTTAATATGCAAACTATAGGGGAGTATTTGAACAAGGCCAGCCCCCCCGCCCCGCCCCGTGAGTCTTACTGCTTACACTGCTCGGTGATGAATTCTATCTTGAAGGAAATGTACTAACCCCAGTGATAGGATATTGGTGCTTTATTGCCATGGTGCTCTTTGGTTTGTAAGTAGCTTTCTTCAGATTGCTCCTTTTTCTCTCTTCAGCTCAGTTAATTTATTCATTCACCTTATGCTTATTGAGCATGTACAAGGAACTGTTCCACGAGGCACTGGCAGTATAGTGGTCAACAAGGTAGGCGACATCCTTGCTGTCATAGAGCCTGTTTATCCACATCTTCACTGGGGAGGGAGATTACACAGTAATAGCTGAGCAACTGAACAGCCTAGATGATTTAATGAATATTGACAGTAAAACACGCTAATGCGATGGGCAGTGACAGAAGGGGGAATGAGGGCTGTTTAGGTACAGGTAGTCAGAGAAGGCCTCTCGGAGGAGGTGAAGTTGAATGGAGGCCTAAGTGATAAGAAGCCAGAGGAGTAGGGCAAAGAAGCCAGAGAAGTAGGGCCAGAAGTAGAAACAGGAAGTACAGAAGTCAAGGGTGAGCTCTTTCAAAAGGCATGTTGAAAGAGCATAAGGAAGAATCAGTGTGGGTGAAGCATAGTGAGAGGAAGGAGGTGTCGGGAGTATGGTAGAGATGGTGTCGTGAGTTCTGTGATAAACATGAGGTGCTCAGGCCAGAGGTAGAAATGTGCATGTTGGTGGCATATTGAGGAAACTGAGAGTCGTGGGAATGGACAAGAAGAATCACGTGAGGGAAGTGTTTGCAGACGGAGGAAAGTTGTCAGTCGTACGGAATGACGCTGAGAGGTTGTGTAAGGTGAGGACAGACCGATTTTATGTACAGTTATTAAGTTTCTCATCCTGACATCTCAGGGGTCTCCAGGATCTAGCTCATCTTCATCTTTTATCACTATCCGAATACTTAATATTAACCGAAAATTGTTGGCCTTCTTTACTCTTGAGGATGTTCCTCTCCTAATGCTCTTTGCCACAGCTTTATCTGTTCCATATGTTCTGGCTTAAATGACTCAGCAGTCCGACAATCTCTAGCTGTCCCTTTGACCCTCACGGCACCTCCCTGCCGGTGTGTCAACTCGTGACCTGATCTCAGAACTCAGTACAGAAGTGCCCTTGGCCTCCTAGCAGCGTCTCCCAGCCGTGGCCTCTTGGTACCTCTTTACTCTCCTCTTCCCAGTGCGCTCAGTTCCCCCTGAATTCCACCATGATGACTCTTTCATGTTTGTTGCTTCTGGTCCCCCTGTGAAGCAGAGTGGGTCTTCGAGTTCTGTTTCCTAGGCGCTTCAGTTAAAGCAGTATTACTGCTGTATGTTTATGTGTTGTGTGCTTTTAACTTAAGTAAAAATTTTTATTAAAGTGAAATATGCTCCTAGTTAGAAAAAGTTTTTTGATAACACTGAAAGGTGATACTGAAAGGATAACATCCAGCTTCATCTCTTTGTACTCTCCTAGTCTCCTGTCCCCAAACGAGCTATATTCAGTTCTTTTGGCTGTTCTTTTTGGCATTTCCATATTTATAAATTATATGTGCGTATGTATACTACTCTTCCTTGATTTTGTTTTCACTTTTACACATCATCTATGGACTTCCTCTTTTTTTTTTTTTTTTTTCCGGTACGCGGGCCTCTCACCATTGTGGCCTCTCCTGTTGCGGAGCACAGGCTCCGGACGCGCAGGCTCAGCGGCCATGGCTCATGGGTGCAGCCGCTCCGCGGCATGTGGGATCTTCCCGGACGGGGTCACGAACCCGATGTCCCCTGCATTGGCAGGCGGACTCCCAACCACTGCGCCACCAGGGAAGCCCTATGGACTTCCTCTTGTAGATGAAAATTTAGCTCTTATTCCCTCTTTCCTTCTCATTCTTCCAATATAATAGTGACATCACAATTTTTAGCTAAATCATGACTCCATATTTACATTATTTTGATTGAGTGAATACATCTTACTTCTGAGCCAAGTATTGTACTTGTACCTTTCCTTTATTGTACAACTTTTTGTTTCCCTGGTATTAGCAGTTCTCATTCTGGTATAATTTTCTGCATGCCTGTTTTATTCCGGTTTGTTCTCTATGCCATATGTCTATTAGTAGTTCTCTCCAAATGCTTTCATACACCAGGTAACTTATCAGTTTTATTTTCTTCCCAGCTGTTTCCTTCCTGAAGCTCTGTGTCCTTCTCCAGTCTGGACTGGTCACACTCTAGGCCTCTGCAGAGCTGTCTTCTGGGTCTGCAGTTGCCATTACCCCCAGGAGTTCCCTTTGTCTCCCTCTTGGGTGTGTTTTCCAGATCCCAAGTTTTTCTCTTTCTTGGCTTTTTTCCTTTGCATGTTCTCTAGCAGCTTCCTGAATAGGTACATGTTTGAATATTTTAAAATCCTAGTTTTGGGACTTCCCTGGAAGTCCAGTGCTTAAGACTTTGCCTTCCAATGTAGGGGCTGCAGGTATGATCGCTGATCAGAGAGCTAAGATCCCACATGCCTTGTGACCAACAAACCAAAACATAAAACAGAAGCAATATTATAACAAATTCAATGAAGACTTTAAAAATGGTCCACATCAAAAAAATCTTCAAAAAAAAAATCCTAGTTTCACAGTTCACTAATGGCTGGGCAAAGAATTTTAAGTTGAAAATTATGTTTCCTCTGAATTTTTAAGAAATGCTTTCACTGTCTTCTAGCAGCCAGTGTGGCTATTCAGTTCCATATTCTTGTATAATACCTGTTCCCTCTACCCCTTTAGCAACCTTTAAAATGTATTTTATCTTCCTCTCTCTTTCTCCCTTTCCTCCTCTCCCTTCCTTCCTCCCCATCCCCCCTCCTTTTTCTTTATTGTACTGGCTAGAAACTCCAGTGTAACATCAAATAAAAATGACATGAGTGGACATCCTTGCTTTGTTCCCATTAAGTATATGATGTGAATTATAGAGCTTTTAAAATCATAAACGAGTTGCATTTTGTCAAATGCTTTTTAATGCATCTATTGAAAATCATGTTTTTTAATCCTTTATTCTATTAATATGGTATATTAATTGATTTATGATGTTGAACCAACCATGCATTCATTACCATCTGAGCCTGGGTTTTTTTCTTTGGGAGGATTTTTTGAAAAGAACTAACTTTTGGCTTTATTGATTTTTTTTTTCCCAGTGGTTTAAGTTGGGGAGAACTGACATCATGAAATACCTGTTTAGATCTTCTTTGATTTCTTTCAGCAGAGTTTTGTAGTTTTCTGTATATAGCTCTTGGACATATTTTGTTAGGTTTACACCTAAGTATTTTATTTCGGGGAGTGCTAATGTACATGGTATTGTATTCTCAATTTTAAATTCCAGTTGTTGCTGGTATATAAGAAAGCAGTTGGTTTCTGTATATTAACCTTGTATCTTGAAACCTCTCTGTAACCACTTATTAGTTCCAGGAGTTTTTTTTATTGACCTTTGGGATTTTCTACATAGACAGTTGTTATTTGCAAACAAAGACAGTTTCCTTTCTTTCTTCTCGATCTGTATATGTAATTTTAATTTCCTTTTCCTGTTTTATTTCAGTATGATGTTGGATAGGAGTGGTGAGAGCAGACATCTTTGCCTTTTTCCTGATCTTAGTGGGAAAGCATCTAGTGTCTCACCGCTAAGTGCAGTGTTAGCTGTAGGTTTTTTGTAGACGTTCTGATCAAGTTGAGGAAGTTCCTCTCTATTCCTAGTCTGTGGAAAGCCATTGATTTTTTCCACATATTTTCTCTCTCCTCTCCCTCTGGGTGTAGTTGGTGATAGCTTATACTCTAAGGCTCTGTTCCGTTTTCTTCAATCTTTTTTTCTTTCTTTTCTTCAGATTGGATAATTTCTACTCCTCTAACTTCAAGTTCACTGATTCTTTTGCCACCAGAAATCTGCTGTTGAGCCCCGTGAATTTTTCATTTTAGTTACTGTTCAGCTCTAGACTTTCCATTTTGTTTTATAGTTTATAAATTTATAATTTATATTCATTGCATCAGTTTCATCACAGTGTCCTTTAATTCGTCAAATGTGGTTTTATTTAATTCTTTGATAGTAGCTGTTTTGAAATCTTCATCTCCTAAATCCAACAATTGGGAACGCTCAGAGACATTGCCATTGACTAAATTTTTTTCCCCTGGAGTACGGGTCACTTTCTTTTTTCTTCGCATGTCTTGTAAATTTGTGTTGACTACTATATATTTTAGATAGTATAGTGATGTCAACTCTAGATTCTTACTTTTTACCCTTGAAGTTGTGGTAGTGGTTTTGTTGGCTCATTTGTTTGGGAACTTGA
This sequence comes from Globicephala melas, assembly GCF_963455315.2. NCBI lineage: Eukaryota > Metazoa > Chordata > Mammalia > Artiodactyla > Delphinidae > Globicephala > Globicephala melas. Next base: position 8,428,577 of record NC_083325.1, read on the forward strand.
CTGAATCTCTGGAGTCTGTCTCTCCCACAGTGTGTGACTACTGATGCCCTACACTTTGGTTTGGTTTGTTTTTATTTTTAAGCCTGGTTTCCTCGAGGGGTTGCACCTGTGTCTGCACAGCATCGTGCTCAGCCACAGGTTGTTCAGAGGTTGTAGTTAAGCCCTTGGAGCAGTAAGGCTCCCTTCCCTGCTGGTGATGCATGTGGACAGTGGAGCAGTCGTACCTGAGGCTTTCCTCTCCTCTGGCCTCGTTCGGTTCCTCTTTGTGAGGGCTTGGGTTCTGTCGGCCGGGCATCTGTGGGTGGCCTGGGCCCTCTCTGGTCTCTGCTGTGCATGCTCGTAGCTCCCAGTCAACCTGGGAGATGTGAAGAGCCTTTTAAGCCCCTGTAGCTGTCTGAGTCTCTGGAACTCCCTGTTAAGTCTCTGGCTAGTCTGCAATGCCCAAGTCCATTGCTCACCCCAAACAGAACAGCGTCCTCAGGCTCGCACAGCTGCCGGCCCTCCCTGTGCGTTTGCCTCGCACTTTGCCCAGCAACGCTCCAAATCAAATGAGCCCCCTCCGAGAATCTGCTGGTGTCAAGGCCTGTCTCTGCCTTGTTGAATGTCTGAAATGGTGGAGCTGGGGAGGCAAGAGGGCAGCTACTGGCGAGAAAGTCACAGACTACCCTGTTCTTACCCGAAGTGCAGCTGTTTTCATGAATTACACTTCTCAGTTTGCTGTATGTCTTTGGTTGATTTCCAGAGCACTGAAATGGTGGGGTTTTTTTTTTTTCCCCTCTTTTGTCCAGCTTTATAGTTGCTTTTCAGAGAAAGGATCTGTGGGCCTCCTCAAACTTTTAGGCCAGTCGTTAGGAGTTCCCTGAGCAGTTTTACAATGTTCCCTCAGGTGATTCGGATACTCAGCCAGCGTTGAGAGCCAGAACACCTAGGATTCTTCAAGCTCTAAATACATACACACAAAATCATAGCATAGCAAAGTTTTTACCATATTGAATTTCTAAAAGAAAACGGTCTTTAATATCTGAGGTTTTATAAATAAAGGCCTAATTTTAATATAGTACCTAAAGAGGGGCTACGGTATAAACCTATTTTCTGCCAAGTTGGCCAGCAGCCTCTCTCGTTTTATATATTAAAGTTGGTAGATTTGGCCCTTGGACTTGCTCTGGTATTATTTCATGTTCAGCTTGGTTGGCCAGCATCCATTTCCTAAAACAGTTTCCTAATCTAATTTTTCCAGGTTGGAAAGCTTCTTACGCAGTCCATGTGCTCTGCTCAGAGAGTGTCTGGAATCTATGCGTGATGTATTCTTAACTCTGAAAGGGTATTATTCATGGCTGACACATTAGCGGAGACAAGACTGAGAACATTAGCTAACTGAATTTATGTGCTGCCTTAGAAGTACTGCCAGTCAGATGTTAGGTATATGAGTAATTGCACAGCCCTAGACTCCATTATTTAATGAAGTACATGGATAAAGGTGCACTGGACCCTTTAACCAGGAGTGGAAAAGAATAGCATAAAAAAAAGATTAGTCTTACTTAATAAAATGTAAATGCATGGAAATCTTAAAGTGCTAATCAATGGCGTCTAGCAGTTAGAGCAATGTTAACAGTTTTGGTTATTTTCTTTCATTTTTCTGGACTAGTGGTTCTCAAAGTTTGGTCCAAGGATCCGTGAGGATTCCTGAGACCCTTTTGGGAGGTTCATAAAGTTAAGACTGTTTTTCTAATAATACTGATATGTTACTTGGTTATTTCCCTTTTTCACTCTTGTAAGAAATAACAGAACCAGATTTGAGAATTCAGCCGTATTATCAAGCCAGACATTTTACTAAGCCAGCAAATTTCACTCTATTAAACGTTTTGTTTTAGAAAGTAAAGTTATTTTTGATAAAATGTGTTTTTTATGTTAACACGTAATGGGTTATAATTCACATAAATAAAAGGTCTTTAGGGTCCTTTAATTGTGAAGGGGTTCTGAGACCAAAAAGTTTGAGAACTACTGTATTAAATATAAATAAAACATACTTGACGTATTGTGCATGTTGTATAATGTACATTTTTGCTTAATATACCACAGATGTTTCCCATGTCCTGATTTTTAGTGGGTCCATAATATTCCATTGTATAATTAGCATCTTTAGCTTAATCTTAACTATGACAAATTTCCTACACATCATTGATCAGTTTCTTACGAGTTTTTTTTTTAATTTAAGAGGATTTGCCTTAGTTCACTGGCATCACTACTAATTACCTGGCATTCTACAAGGCATGGGCAGTTAGAGGAAAATACCTAAAGAGGATTCCTGCTGTAAAGAAAAGAGTTAACAACAGATCTGAGATTGCTTATCATGAGAAAGGTCTGCTTGCAAGGTTGGCCCTTGGCTGGCTTCTGGGAACTTGGCTGGTAAACACTGACATAAAACTTTCCCCACATGACAGAGGCTTACTGTGCCTAAACTATTTGTGCAAGCTGTTTGGTCTGGAATTTTGGTGTGTGCTAGGCAGAGGCTGTCTGCATGACCAGCTCCCAGTGACATCCGTGGGCACTGAGTCTCTAAGGAGCTTCTCTGGTGACAGCACTTTGCATGTGTTGTCATAACTCATCGCTGGAGGAATTAGGTGTGTCCTGGACCACTCCACTGGGAGAAGACTTGGAAGTTTGTACCTGGTTTCCTCCAGACTTACACCCATGTGTCTTTTCCCTTTGCTGATAACTGTATACTGAGTCCCCTATATCCTAGTGAATCACTGAGCCTGGGTGTGGTCTCGGGAATTTCTGGCACACCTGCTATCATGGAACTCACACTTTAGAAGGGAAAAGGAGACACGTATGTCATTATAGTGCAGTGCAGTAGATGCAAAATGGGAGTGTCATTAAGATAAAGTATAAGATAAAGAGGAGACAGGACAGACGTCAGAGAGAGAGCTTCAAAGGGAAGACAACCAAAGAGTATTTTGAAGGATGAATGGAATTTTATCAAATGAAGAAAGATAAGGATGACTCTGATAAGCAGACTGCCTGAGCTATGAGGGATAAAACTTCTTAGTGTGTTTGGAGAGCTCCAAGCAGTATGGGAATGTTGAAGCAAGACATGATCCTGGGCAATATTAAGAGATAACACTGGAGAGTTAAGCAGGGAGCCATTTAAGGGTTTCCAGTTTAGAAAGTAAGCTATGTGATAGTCCAGGGAATAGAGGGGATGCAGGATGGCATGGAGAACAGTTATGTTCTGATCCAGGTGTGGGATTAAAATGAGGGCTTACAGTGGCATCTGTGTGAACAAGAGAGGATAGGTGAGCACCAAGGTAAGCAATTACCTTGTGATGAAATTTTCAGGGTGTATGAACAGCTTCAACATTCAGAAGGGTGTGTGGGTAGGGCCCAAGGATGTGTGTATTTTTCATAGTAACTGTAGCCTCTGCTGTTTCTATGAGGAGGGCCATCCTCTCCGTCCCCCTTACCTCACCACATAAAGGAGATGTCGCATTGGCTTAACCGTGTAGATGACCTTGTAGGAACTATTAGAGTGGACTGAATCATGAGATGTTTGGTGAACTCACTGTTCCTTTCTATCTTATGCAGCATGATTCTGAAGACTAGAACCCCTACCCATTGAGGTTTTCTCTAGATAGTGTGGAAAGGTGAATTGTGGATGGAAGGAAGTGTTCGTTTTCCTAAACTCAGTCTAAAAGCCCTCGTTATACCAGGAAAAATAGACGTCAGTGTTTACTGTCTGGGTCCAGTGGACGCCTTTTATTTATTTTTATTGTAAGTGATTTTATAACTAATACAGAAATAAGAATAAAGGGACAGTGAAAAACAACTCTATTGTAAATTTTAACAAGAAGTTAAACATAGCAAAGACAAATATTTATCCTCGTATTTCTGGTTTGGTAGGTATATTAACTGAAATGGGCAACGTCCTTTGAATACAACTAACTGTTCACTAACTATCGTGCGTGAACCTGGGACACATCCTTCTTGTAAATTCTAATTCCAGATTTCAAATACATGTCTAATGGGTTCTAGTTCATCATTACTTCTAGTTCTTCTGCACCTCTATCATCAAAACGCAAAACTTTTGAAAACGTTTGTAGTTCATAATTTTGTTGAAGAGAGGATAGCCATCTTCTTTGCTCCTTGATTGCAAAACATTTTCATTATTAAATTTAGAATGATCAATCCAATGAAGTTTTATCATTTCTGAATCCTCTCTTTCTAATCACTTTTGTATGCACGCAAGCCTTTATCGTTTGTCTGCTTATGAACCTATCCAGTATATCCTGTTGCACAAATACATCATAGACAAAAGAATATTGTTACCCATCCTTTTAGCAAAACAGGATGTTCTGGGTTCTTATGGTTCATTGTGATGAGGTCCTTCCAGTTAAATGACTAACTTGATGAAAATGCTGTTTCCATTTTGTCTTTAGAAATGATTATTCATTCATTGATTCTTGTTTTGCTTGTTTAAAGAATCATCAGTTCTTTTTTGTTTTGCTTTTTCAAAACTATTTAAAAGAATTATGGAATTATGGGAAGCTGCAAAGATAATACAGAGAGATACAATGTAACTTTCACCCATTTTCCCCCAGTGGTTACTTCTTTTTTTTGTTTGTTTTGTTTTTTAACATCTTTATTGGAGTATAACTGCTTTACAGTGGTGTGTTAGTTTCTGCTTTATAACAGAGTGAATCAGTTATACATATATCCCCGTATCTCTTCCCTCTTGCGTCTCCCTCCCTCCCACCCTCCCTATCCTACCCCTCTAGGTGGTCACAAAGCACGGAGCTGATCTACCTGTGCTATGCAGCTGCTTCCCACTAGCTATCTATTTTACATTTGGTAGTGTATATATGTCCATGCCACTCTCTCACTTTGTCCCAGCTTCCCCTTCCTCCTCCCCATATCCTCAAGTTCATTCTCTATGCTCTATGTCTGTGTCTTTATCCCCATCTTGCCCCTAGGTTCTTCATGACCTTTTTTTTTTTTTTTAGATTCCATATATATGTGTTAGCATACGGTATTTGTTTTTCTTGTTCTGACTTACTTCACTCTGTATGGCAGACTCTAGATCTATCCCCCTCACTACAAATAACTCAATTTCGTTTCTTTTTATGGCTGAGTAATATTCCATTGTATATATGTGCCACATCTTTTTTATCCATTCATCCGATGATGGACACTTAAGTTGTTTCCATCTCCAGGCTATTGTAAATAGAGCTGCAATGAACATTTTGGTACATGACTCTTTTTGAATTATGGTTTTCTCAGGGTATATGCCCAGTAGTGGGATTGCTGGGTCATATGGTAGTTCTATTTGTAGTTTTTTAAGGAACCTCCATACTGTTCTCCACAGTGGCTGTATCAATTTACATTCCCACCAAGAGTGCAAGAGGGTTCCCTTTTCTCCACACCCTCCCCAGCATTTGTTGTTTCTAGATTTTTTGATGATGGCCATTCTGACTGGTGTGAGATGATATCTCATTGTAGTTTTGATTTGCATTTCTCTAATGATTAATGATGTTGAGCATTCTTTCATGTGTTTGTTGGCAATCTGTATATCTTCTTTGGAGAAATGTCTGTTTAGGTCTTCTTTTTGGGTTGGGTTGTTTGTTTTTTTGATATTGAGCTGCATGAGCTGTTTGTAAATTTTGGAGATTAATCCTTTGTCAGTTGCTTCATTTGCAAATATTTTCTCCCATTCTGAGGGTTGTCTTTTCGTCTTGTTTATGGTTTCCCTTGCTGTGTAAAAGCTTTTAAGTTTCATTAGGTCCCATTTGTTTATTTTTGTTTTTATTTCCATTTCTCTAGGAGGTGGGTCAAAAAGGATCTTGCTGTGATTTATGTCATAGAGTGTTCTGCCTATATTTTCCTCTAAGAGTTTGATAGTGTCTGGCGTTACATTTGGTTTTTAATCCATTCGGAGTTTATTTTTGTGTATGGTGTTAGGAAGTGTTCTAATTTCATTCTTTTACATGCAACTGTCCAGCTTTCCCAGCACAGCTTACTGAAGAGGCTGCCTTTTCTCCACTGTATACTCTTGTCCCCTTTAGCAAAAATAAGGTGACCATATGTGCGTGGGGTTCTCTCTGGGCTTTCTATCCTGTTCCCCCAATGGTTACTTGTTGTGATAAGTTATGTATATATAATGTACGATGTTAAAATCAGGAAGTTGACATTGATACCATGGGTGTGTATAATTCTATGCTGTATTATCACACGTGCAGATTCTTGTAACCACCACCCCTAACAAGATGAACAACAATTTTATCACCACAAAGCTCTCCCTTTGTGCCACCCCTTTATTGTCACGCCTGCTCTTCCATCCCTCACCATCCCTGTCTCTTGGCAACCACTAATCTGTTACCTATCACTGTAACTTTGTCATTTTTGAACTGTTATATAAATGGAATCATATAGTATGTGACCAGATGAAAGTGACATTTTTCACCCAGCATAATTGAGGTCCATGCAAGTTGTTGGCTATTTCAATAGTTTGTTCCTTTTTATTGCTGAATAAGATTCCATGCTATGGATGTCAGTCTTGTGGACAGCATATAATGGGATCATGTATTTTACTCCACTTTACCAATCTCTTTTAATTGGTACATTTAGACTATTTACATTTAATGTGATTAGTGATGTTAGGTTTAATAAAGTCTGTCATTTTATTTTTGTTCACTATTTGTTCCCTCTATTTTTTGTTTTTGTCATCTTTTTCCTGACTTCTTATGGGTTACTTGAACATTTTTTAAAATTCCACTATTAAATTCATAGTGTTTTTGAGGTATCCTTTTGTATAGATATTTTAGTGGTTGCTCTAGGTATTATAATACACACACATAACTTATCATAGTCTACTGCCATGGGCATTTTATCAGTTTCAGTGAAATATAGAAACCTTTTCCCTTTTAAAAGCTCTTTTTCCCTCACCAGTTTATAATTGTTTTAACTGTTTCTTCCACATTGAGAACCAAATCAGAGGTATTATATGTTTTGGTTCAGTCATCAAACATGATTAAGAAAACTCAGAAAAGAGAAGGAATGTCTATTGTGTTTACCCATATTTTTGCTCTTTTAGTTCCTTCTTCCTTCTTGATGTTCCAAGATTCCTTCTTTTATCATTTCCTTTCTGTTTCAAGAACTTCCTCTAGCCATCATGTTAGCGTAGGTTTGCTGATGACAAATTCCACTAGTGTCTGAGAATATCTTGATTTCCCTTTCATTCCTTAAGGATAATTTTGCCAGATATGGAATCTGGGGTTGATATATATTTTTTTCAGTACAGTCCCCAACTTATGATGGTTTTGCCTAATGATGGTTCTACCTAATGACGTTACGATGGTGCAAAAGCTATACACATTCAGTAGAAACCGTGCTTTGAATTTTGAACTTTTCCCGGGCTAGGACTGTGTGGTATAATACCTTCTTGTGATGCTGGGCAGTGGCAGAGCAGTGAGCTGCAGCTCCCAGTCAGCCATGCCATCACGAGCGTAAACAGTCGATACACCTACTACCATGCTGTACCCATACAAACATTCTGTTTTTCACTTTCAGTACAGTATTCAACAAATTACATGAAATACTCAATACTTTATTATAAAATAGGCTTTGTGTTAGATGACTTTGCCCAACGGTAGGCTAATGTAAGTGTTCTGAGCATCCTTAAGGTAGGCTAGACTAAGCTATGATGTTCAGTAGGTGAGGTGTATTAAATACATTTTCTACTTATGATATTTTCAACTTACAATAGATTTATTGGAATGTAATTCCATTAAAAGTCCAGGAAGATCTGTGCTTGAAAAATGTAGTGCCACTTCCTTCTGACTGTCATGGTTTTTGATGAGAAATCTGCCGTTATCCAAATTATTTTTTTTCCTAATGGGTAATGTGTCGTTTCTCTCTGGCTGCTTTCAAGACTTTTTCTTTGTCTCTAGTTTTTTGACATTTACTTGTGGTGTTTTTTTTTGGCATGGGTTTCTTCGGGTTTATCCTGTTTGGGATTTTCTCAGCTTCTTGAATCTTTATGGAGGTTTATGTCTTTTGCCAAATTTGGGAATTGAAATTCGCCATCATTTCTTCTGCCATCATTTCTTCTAATACTTTTTTCACCCTGCCCTCTCTTTTCTTCTGAGGCTCTGATGACAGGAATGTAAGATTTTAGATCTTTTGATTTAGTTCCAAAGGTTTATGAGGCTCTGTTAATTTTTTTTTTTCAGTCTGTTTTCTCTTTGTTGTTCAGATTGGGTTATTTTGATTATTTTTCACAAGATTCACTGATATTGGGTCCTCTCCATTCTGCTATTGAGCTCATCCATTAAGTTTTTTGTTTCAACTATTGTATTTTCTGTTGTAAAATTTTCATTTGTTTTTATCATTTATATCTTCTAGTTAACGCTTAGGGTTTCCATTTTTTCCATTTGTTTAGTTTGCCCGTTGAAGCACTTCTATGATGGCTACTTTAAGATCCTTATCAGATAATTCCAGCGTCTGTGTCATCTTGATGTTGGCATATATTGACTGCCTTTTCTCATTCTACTTGAGATTTTCCTGGTTCTTAGTATAATAAGTGACTTCAGTTGTATCCAGGACATTTTGGGTATTATGAGAATCTGGGTCTTATTTAGTTTGACTGTCTTAGCTGACCCTTTCTGATACCATCCTGGGAGGGGAAAGGGGAATGTTACCTCGCTACCACCAGGTGAGGATAGAAGTCCAGGCTCCTCACTTGGCCTCTTCTGATACCACTCAGGCTGGCAGTGGGGGAGGTGCCCTGTTACTGCTTTCCATGTAGCCTCCACTGACACCTCACCTTACTGCTCATTACTGCTGCAGTAGTGAAAGTCCTGACCCTCACTCTTCTCTGATACCACCCCAGTGTGTCTGTGTCTCTGTGTGTGTGTGTGTGTGTGTGTGTGTGTGTGTGTCCTTGTTACAGTTAGGCAGGAGTGGAAGTCTAGACTCCTTGCTTGGCTTTTGCCAATGGGGTGGAAGTGGGACCATGGTTTTTTCCATGGTCTTTGGCTAGAATAGAGCAATTATTGTATAAAATTTTTCTGTCTTGCTAGGTCACCCATCCTTAGTGCTTTGGCTAGACAAAGAGGGCTTTTCTTGGGGCATTTTTGTGTGTTCCTATTGGTGTTTTTAGAATGCTGGCTTCTCTAGTACCCAGTCTGGAATATATGAAGCAAAAAGAAAACTCAGGGAACTCACTGTCTTGTCATTTCTTGGGGCAGGGATTTCTCTGTCTGCCTTCTTCTCTTTACTGTTCAGAGTTTTCTGTATGTTTGGTTAATATGTAACGTCCAGGGTTTTCATTGTACTTATCACGAAGAATAGGGAGAAGTGTGTCTACTCTGTTTTGTTCTGTAATTGGAAGTCCTGATCTTGAACCTGAGAAAACTCATTTAGGATATTGTCATCTGAAGACTCATAGTCTGAGATTTCACTTTTATGATCAATTTTACCAACATTATTAGAGTTCAGACTGATACTGTCTCTCCACATTCATTTCCTGGTTCGTCTTAATAATTATGAAATATTTTCCTCTCGCAGTTTCCTTTCTTTGCCATTATGGGTACAAGAAGCAAAAATCCTAAATTTTCGATTGTTTTCATTGAAGGTTACAAAAAACTACAAAGTTAGGGTCTCCAGGCAGGTAGACTGTTTACATCAGTCAGAGAATAAAGTCCTCGGTAGGGGCCTCCTTGGTGGTGCAGTTGTTAAGAATTTGCCTGCCAATGCAGGGGACACAGGTTCAAGCCCCGGTCCGGGAAGATGCCACATGCTGTGGAGCAGCTAAGCCTGTGTGCCACAACTACTGAGCCTGCGCTCTAGAGCCCACGTGCCACAAATATTGAAGCCCGCGTGCCTAGAGCCCGTGCTCCACAACAAGAGAAGCCACTGCAGTGAGAGGCCCGCGCACCGCCATGAAGAGTAGCCCCCGCTCGATGCAAATAAAGAAAGCCTGCATGTAGCAATGAAGACCCAACACAGCCATAAATTAAAAACAAAAGAAAAAAAAGTCCTCGGTAATTTGAAACATAGACAACAGAGAAGATGGGGATATTGTGAGGTGGATGGGGGAGACTGAATATGAAAGAAGGAAAGAAATGAGAGATGTGAAGCATGTGGTTGAAAATGAAAAGTCCAGAACGAAACACAGAAGAAGAATTTGAAAAGGGTTTTGCAGAAGTATATGATGGGAGAAACGTGGAAAATAAGGAAAAGAGGAAAGTGAGGAGAGGGAAGAAGAAATCGCGAAATTAAGTCATAAAAGGAGTAACCATGTCCAGCTAGGGAGATACAGTAAGAGGACACCACCTTCATTGGTAGAGCTAGTCCACAGTGTGGAATTGATTAATTACCAGTATCCTTCTTTTTTTTTTTTTTTTTTTGCGGTACACGGGCCTCTCACTGTTGTGGCCTCTCCCGTTGCAGAGCACAGGCTCCAGATGCGCAGGCTCAGCGGCCATGGCTCACGGGCCCAGCTGCTCCGCGGCATGTGGGATCTTCCCGGACCGGGGCACGAACCTGTGTCCCCCGCATCGGCAGGCAGACTCTCAACCACTGCGCCACCAGGGAAGCCCCAGTATCCTTTTTAAGTAAAGATGATTCTAATGAAGAATAAAATGCTCTGTCTTGAGGGATTATTCATAGAAACATAAATACCATTATATCTTTTAGAATACAAATTTTTTTTTTTCTTTTGGGAACAAATCAACACCTTTATAGAAAATGTCTGCCAATAAGTTTAAGTACTTAAAGAAAATTAATTTATAACCATTTGGTGATTTTTACTCCGAGCTCCTTATGGCTTGTTGAATTTCAAAAACCCAGATTGCATAAAATCATAATTTTATATTTTTTAGAAGTAAAAAACTGTTGTTATGGCTAAGTTTACTTTAATGAACATTATCCTAGGTTATGTAAATTATTGTTTTTTCCTCTCATTTCACAATGGTAATAGAATTTGGGACTTAATGATAAAATTACTAAAAATAGATTACCCTGTCTTCAAGGGAAATCAAGGAAAATGATTGCAACTATTTAGATGGAGAAAATATTTCTAAGAAAGTGTGTGTTATAGGTATATGCAGCATCATTTTATATCTTAAGGTTTTGTGCTTTATAAGGTCAGTGGATGGATTTACTTATTAAACCTCTCCCTAGAAGTTTGTTTGGAATGACAGCATTAATGATTATATTACTTATGGGACAACTCAGAAATAGTGATCATGTTCCAGAAAACTTTTCAACCATAGCGTATCTGATATTCACTACTTAGGGTCCTGTTTTGTAAGCATAGTGAAAACATTATGTAAAGAAACAAATAGAATTATATTCTTTGTTTTAATGTAAATAAAATATATGATTCTGTATATCTGTGAGCCCCATTTTCCCTTTTGAGTTTAGAAGAGTACAGGTCTTTTCATAATCCGTGGGTCCTGACTGAAATACTCCAAAAATAGGGATTGATCTTGTTAATTCCTGTAACTCTTAAAAGACACCTTGGAAATAGGTGTCCACTGGATATTTTGAAACCCTCTCTGCTCCAAGTGTTATCTTGAGGATTATGGACCTGAAATTTTTGATGAACCCCTCCTGTCCCTGGAGTTCTTAACATCTAGTCCAAAGGAGAGCAGGACAGCATAGATTTCCAGGCTGCTAGAGACCAGACCTACATTGAGGACAGTATACTCTCCCTTAGAGCTACTCACTCAGTGGCCCAGCATCACCTTGGAGCTTGTTAGAAATTCTCAGGCCCCATGTCAGACCTGTGGAATCAGCATCTTTGGAGATAGGGTCCAGAATTTTGTGTTTTAACAAGCTCTTCCTGGTGGTTCTTATGCACAATAAAGTTAAAGAAACGAGAGACCCAGTCTTGTTTGTCACTTTCAGCTAACCATTTTTAGCTCCTTAGAATTGTCTTTTCAAATTCTGGTCTTTTAACCTATTTCATTTGGACTCCTGTCTTTCGGTTTTTCTAGGCTTTAGCTCTCCTAAACTACCTTCTGAATCCAGTTCTTTAATTTTTTCTGTAAGATATTTGTAATATTAAATTGTCCATAATTTCACATTAAGCCTTCTCCTTTCTATTTAAAAATGGTTGTATAAGAATGGTGAATGTGAAATAAAATGTTTTCAGTCAGTGACTTCCTGAAGTATACAACTTGGTAAGTTTTGGAATCTGTTACTCAGGGAGTTTTTCATATTTTTCAAAAAGTTTTATCTGTATGAAGTAGTTCAGGGTAGTACTAAAGAACAGAGGAATGCAGATGACTTGTCAACATTCTTTCCAGTGCCAGAATTTTATGATTTAATAAATATTAAAATTAAATTATTTAAAAGTCGGTTTAATTTTTGGTAATTTTAATTTCAACATAAAAAGCCCATTTTTAAATGTTAGCTCATAGAATTAAGTGGTATCCTCCGAGTCTTGCTAATAACAAGGTACTATTTGAAAAATGAACTTTTCTGTTCTGTTTTTATGTATCAGGTTAGTTATTTGTGCATCTTTATGTTAACTTTTCATCTATACTATTTATAGATTTTTAAATTACATTGTTGAATCTAAGACTTATTTAATTTGCTGAACTATCTGAAATTGCTATTTTTGGTCAAAAGTGGTCAAATATAAGCAGTTTCATATGGTTCAACCAGTAATTCTTTGAAAGCCTAAAGGTACCCTTTCACTGGAAAACTGACTTGATTACTTGATTTGAAGGAATTAAAGTGGTTTCTTCAGAAATTTTCTGTTTCAGATTCTTAGGTTCACAGAATGTGATTTGTACTTAGATTTGTCTAATCTGGGTATGTGCTTTTCTACAATTAAAAAAAGTTAGATTCAATCTTCAGTAAAAACAAAATGGTAAACAAAACCAGGGACTTCCAGTAAGATGATAGTGTGAAAGTTTCCTCATGGGTTCCTGCTAGGTTCCTGCACAGAAACTGATTGAAATGATTCAGAGAAATGCAAAAATAAGAATTTTGATACTAATGTTGAAAACAGGAAATTGTCAAACACATATCACTAATTTGAAGGAGGATTTTGTCTATTATGTTACGGTTTGAACTTTTTCTGAGAGCTGGTAAGCCACTCTCCCCAGGAGAGCAAGGTAGTACTATGGGAAATATGAATGGAGAAAATTCTAGAGGTCACTAGTAACGCTATGTTTGTGTGGACTGTGGAGGATACGCTGCAAGGGAGGGTTGTAGAAAGACCATGTGTAACTGCTCTCTGCTTAGAAGAGCCAACAGTGTCCCGTGGAATTCCTAGCAGGACTAGCTGAGAGCTTTACTGCATAGTCTTGGCTTTCTAGGTAGAGTGTGGACTTGCTCTGATGTCATGGAGACAACACTTTTATTTTTTTTATTATGTTTTAAAATGTATTTTATTGAAGTATAGTTGGTTTACAGTGTGTTAGTTTCAGGTATCCAGCAAAGTGATTCAGTTTTACACATAAATATTACACATATAAATATTCTTTTTTCACATTCTTTTCCATTATGGTTTCTTACAGGATACTGAATAGAGTTTGTGTGCTATACAGTAGGACCTTGTTGTTTATCCATTTTGTATATAGTAGTTTGCATCTGCTAACCCCAAACTCCCAGGAGAGAACACTTCTAATACGGAAGGGTGGTGTTAGAAGCAAAGGATGGATGCGAGCGAGATGGGAAGTGACCTCATGCTGAGCCCTTTCACAGCTGTGGGCTCTGCAGTAAGAGCACTAGTCACATCTGGACCTGAAAGAAAATACGTGTGATTTTATCCAGCGGACCGTGGGCCCCAGGGATCTTTTCAAAAGCATGGCCAGTTCACCTCAAAGCAGGTGGGCAGTTTGGAATTTGGAGTGGGAGTATTTGTCCACTGCTACTGGCTACTCTTCTTACTTGGTGAGGCTGGCCTTCGGGAAGATGGTTCCCAAAAGTACCAAGAAAATGCATGTAGGGCAGAGGCTACGCCCAGATCCATAGCCCTCCCACCACTCAAGAGCTGCTAAAAGACTGAACCTGTACGCCATCCCCTCCTCCTGCTTACTTCTTAAAAACTTAATTTTTAAAAAAGTTTCAAATGAAGAAATGCAGAGTTATAAGGACGGTACAAACAACTTCTCTATGCATTTCACGTACTGTGAACTTTTTGCCTCTATCATCTTTTTATGTATCTATAGATATTAGTTCCTTTTCAGGACCATTTGAGAGTAAATTACAGAAATTGTGCCTTTTTACTCCTAAATAATTTTATTTCCAACAACAGGGAATTCTCTTACATTACAACAGTTCAGGTGTCAAATTTAGGAAATGTATCATTGGTACAGTGTTACATGCTCTTTGGCATACTCTTTGGCACAATGTTACATACTCTGTCGTCTATCTTCTGTTACTTTGTTCTAATAACGTTCTTTATAGCGTTTTTTTCTTTCTGGTCCAGTATCCCATCCAGGATTGTAGTTTGTATGTAGTTGTCTCGTCCCCTTCAGTCTGTTGTCTGGGGCAGTTCCTAAGTCTCTGTCTTCCATGACCTTGACATTTTTTATAGCAGAAGCTTTTTGTTTTGTGCATTGTTGCTCACTTTGGATGTGTCTGATGTTTCCTTGAGATTAGGTTCAGATGATGCATTTTTGGCAAGAATACCACATAAATAAGGTGTGTCCTCTGTGCATCATGGCAGAGGGCACGTGATGTCTGGTCCGTTACTGCTGATGTGAACTTTGATCATGTGATTAACATGATATCTGCCAGGTTTCTCCAAGATAAAGGTAGCGTTTTTCCTTTTGTAAATGAATGGCTACTTTGTGGGAAGATACTTTGAGATGATACACATATCCTGTTCCTCATTAAACTTTCACCTACCGGTTTTGGCATCCTTTTTTTTTTTTTGATTAAAAATTTTTAAAAAAATTGACACAATTTTTAAAAGTTACTTCTCATTTACAATTATTATAAAATATTGGCTATATTAGCCATGTTGTACAGTACATTCTGGAATCTATCCTATACCCAGTAGTTTCTGCCTCCCACTCCCCGTCCCCTGTCTGGCTCTTCCCCTCTTCCCTTTCCCCACTGGTAACCACTAGTCTGTTCACTATATGTGTGAGTCTGCTTCTTTTTTGTTATATTCACTAATTTGCTGTATTTTTTAGATTCCACATATAGGTGGAATCTGTACAGCATTTGTCTTCCTCTAGAATCCATTTTTGATTTTTGCCTGACTCAGTTATTGCTTGGACAGTTGCAAAGGGGTGATTTTCTAACATTCGTCCTTCTTTCATCATTTATAAGCTGGCATTCCGCTGTAAGAAACACTTTTCTCTCATCTGTTAGTTGTTATTTATTAATATGGACTCACAGATTCTTACTTTATTTAATAAGTTATAATTCATTACCATCAGTATTTGTTTTGGTACTTAAATTGCAGTGAATTTAGCCAGGGGGAGCACGTCGAGTGGCTTCCTTTGCCCTTATGATATGTCCTATCTTCTTCTTATTTTTTTTTGACTTCTGTCCTCAAGGAATTTATTTTTATTTATTTATTTATTTTTAACATCTTTATTGGAGTATAATTGCTTTACAGTGGTTTGTTACTTTCTGCTTTATAACAAAGTGAATCAGCTATACATATACCTATATCCCCATATCTCCTCCCTCTTGCGTCTCCCTCCCACCCTCCCTATCCCACCCCTCTAGGTGGTCACAAAGCACTGAGCTGATGTCTCTGTGCTATGTGGCTGCTTCCCTCTAGCTATTTTACATTTGGTAGTGTATATAAGTCCATGCCACGCTCTCACTTTGTCCCAGCTAACACTTCCCTCTCCACATGTCCTCAAGTCCATTCTCTACGTCTGTGTCTTTATTCCTGTCCTGCCCCGAGGTTCTTCAGAATTTTTTTTTTTTTACATTCCATATATATGTGTTAGCATACGGTATTTGTTTTTCTCTTTCTGACTAACTTCACTCTATGACAGACTCTAGGTCCATCCACCTCGCTACAAATAACTCAATTTCATTTCTTTATATGGTTAAGTGATATCCCATTGTATATATTTGCCACATCTTCTTTATCCATTCATCTGTCAGTGGACACTTAGGTTGCTTCCATGTCCTGGCTATTGTAAATAGAGCTGCAGTGAACATTGTGGTACATGACCCTTTTTGAATTATGGTTTTCTCACGGTATATGCTCAGTAGTGGGTTTGCTGGGTCATATGGTAGTTCTATTTTTAGTTCTTTAAGGAACCTTCATAGTGTTCTCCATAGTGGCTGTATCAATTTACATTCCCACCAACAGTGCAAGAGGGTTCCCTTTTCTCCACGCCCTCTCCAGCATTTATTGTTTGTAGATTTTTTGACGATGGCCATTCTAACTGGTGTGAGGTGATACCTCTTTGTAGTTTAGATTTGCATGTCTCTAATGATTAGTGATGTTGAGCATCTTTTCATGTGTTTGTTGGCAATCTGTATATCTTCCTTGGAGAAATGTCTATTTAGGTTTTCTGCCCATTTTGGGGTTGGGTTGTTTGTTTTTTTGATATTGAGCTGCATGAGCTGCTTGTATGTTTTGGAGATTAATCCTTCGTCAGTTGCTTCATTTGCAAATCTTTTCTCCCATTTTGAGGGTTGTCTTTTTGTCTTGTTTATGGTTTCCTTTGCTGTGCAAAAGCTTTGAAGTTTCATTAGGTCCCCTTTGTTTATTTTTATTTCCATTTCTCTAGAAGGTGGGTCAAAAAGGATCTTGCTGTGATTTATGTCATAGAGTGTTCTGCCTATGTTTTCCTCTAAGAGTTGATAGTGTCTGGCCTTACTTTTGGTCTTTAATCCATTTTGAGTTTATTTTTGGGTATGGTGTTAGGGAGTGTTCTGATTTCATTCTTTTACAAGTAGCTGTCCAATTTTCCCAGCACCACTTATTGAAGAGGCTGTCTTTTCTCTATTGTATACTCTTGCCTCCTTTATCAAAAATAAAGTGACCATATGTACGTGGGTTTATCTCTGGGCTTTTTATCCTGTTCCATTGATCTATATTTCTGTTTTTGTGCCAGTACCATACTGTCTTGGTTACTGTAGCTCTGTAGTATAGTCAGATCAGGGAGCCTGATTCTTCTAGCTCTGTTTTTCTTTCTCAAGATTGCTTTGGCTATTCGGAGTCTATTGTGTTTCCTTACAAATTGTGAAATTTTTTGTTCTAGTTCTGTGAAAAATGCCATTGGTAGTTTCATAGGGATTGCATTGAATCTGTAGATTGCTTTGGGTAGTATAGTCATTTTCACAGTATTGATTCTTCCAATCCAAGAATATGGTATATCTCTCCATCTGTTTGTATCACCTTTCATTTCTTTCATCAGTGTCTTATAGTTTTCTGCATACAGGTCTTTTGTCTCCCTAGGTAGGCTTATTCCTAGGTATTTTATTCTTTTTGTTGCAATGATAAATGGGAGTGTTTCCTTTCTTTCAGATTTTTCATCATTAATGTATAGCAATGCAAGAGATTTCTATGCATTAATTTTCTTTCCAGCTACTCTGCCAAATTCATTGATTAGCTCTAGTAGTTTTCTGTTAGTGTCTTTAGGATTCTCTATGTATAGTATCATGTCATCTGCAAACAGTGACAGCTTTACTTCTTCTTTTGTGATTTGGATTCCTTTTATTTCTTTTTCTTCTCTGATTGCTGTGGCTAAAACTTCCAAAACTATGTTGAAAAATAGTGGTGAGACTGGGCAACCTTGTCTTGTTCCTGATCTTAGTGGAAATGGTTTCAATTTTTCACCATTGAGAAGGATGTAGGCTCTGGGTTTGTCATATATGCCCTTTATTATGTTGAGAAAAGTTGCCTCTATGCCTACTTTCAGGAGGGTTTTTATCATAAATGGGTGTTGAATTTTTTCAGAAGCTTTTTCTGCATCTATTGAGATGATGATATGGTTTTTATCCTTCAGTTTGTTAATATGGTGTACCACATTGGTTGATTGGTGTATATCGAAGAATCCTTGTATTCCTGGGATAAACCCCATTGATGATGGTGTATGATCCTTTTAATGCGCTGTTGGATTCTGTTTGCTAGTATTTTGTTGAGGTTTTTTTGCATCTATGTTCATCTGTGATATCGGCCTGTAGTTTTCTTTTTTGTGACATCTTTCTCAGGTTTTGGAATCAGGGTGGTGATGGCCTCATAGAATGAGTTTGGGAGTGTTCCTCCCTCTGCTATATTTTGGAAGAGTTTTAGAAGGACAGGTGTTAGCTATTCTCTAGCTGTTTGGTAGAATTCGCCTGTGAAGCTATCTGGTCCTGGGCTTTTGTTTGTTGGAAGATTTTTAATCACAGTCTCAATTTCAGTGTTTATGATTGGTCTGTTTATATTTTCTGTTTCTTCTTGGTTCAGTCTTGGAAGGTTGTGCTTTTCTAAGAATTTGTCCATTTCTTCCAGGTTGTCCATTTTATTGGCATAGAGTTGCTTGTAGTAATCTCTCATGATCCTTTGTATTTCTGCAGTGTCAGTCGTTACTTCTTTTTCATTTCTAATTCTCTTGATTTGAGTCTTCTCCTTTTTTTCTTGATGAGTCTGGCTAATGGTTTATCAAGTTTCTTTATCTTCTCAAAGAAACAGCTTTTAGTTTTATTGATTTTTTCTACTGTTTCCTTCATTTCTTTTTCATTTATTTCTGATCTGATCTTTATGATTTTTTACCTTCTGCTAATTGTGGGGTTTTTTTGTTCTTTGTTCTCTAATTGCTTTAGGTATAAGGTTAGGTTGTTTATTTGATATGTTTCTTGTTTCTTGAGGTAGGATTGTACCACTATAAACTTCCCTCTTAGAACTGCTTTTGCTGCATCCCATAGGTTTTGGGTCATCGTGTTTTCATTGTCATTTGTTTCTAGGTATTTTTTGATTTCTTCTTTGATTTCTTCAGTGATCTCTTGGTTATTTAGTAGTGTATTGTTTAGCCTCCATGTGTTTGTATTTTTTACAGATTTTTTCCTGTAACTGATATGTAGTTTCATAGCGTTGTGCTCAGAAAAGATATTTGATATGATTTCAATTTTCTTAAATTTACCAAGGCTTGATTTGTGACCCAATATATGATCTATCCTGGAGAATGTTCCATGAGCACTTGAGAAAAATGTGTATTCTGTTGTTTTTGGATGGAATGTCCTATAAATATCAATTAAGTCCATCTTGTTTAATGTATCATTTAAAACTTGTGTTTCCTTATTTATTTTCATTTTGGATGATCTATCCATTGGTGAAAGTGGGGTGTTAAAGTTCCCTACTATGATTGTGTTACTGTAGATTTCCCCTTTTATGCCTGTTAGTATTTGCCTTATGTATTGAGGTGCTCCTTTGTTGGGTGCATAAATATTTAAAATGGTTATATATTTTTCTTGGAATGATACCTTGATTATTATTTAGTGTCCTTCTTTGTCTCTTGTAATAGTCTTTATTTTAATATCTATTTTATCTGATATGAGAATTGCTACTCCAGCTTTCTTTTGATTTCCATTTGCATGGAATATCTTTTTCCATCCCCTCACTTTAAGTCTGTACGTGTCTCTAGGTCTGAAGTGGGTCTCTCTTCTTTTTTTTTTTTTGCCATACGCGGGCCTCTCACTGCTGCGGCCTCTCCCACCATGGAGCACAGGCTCCGGACGCGCAGGCCCAGTGGCCATGGCTCACGGGCCCAGCCGCTCCGTGGCATGTGGGATCCTCCCGGACTGGGGCACAAACCCACGTCCCTGCATCGGCAGGCGGACTCTCAACCACTGCGCCACCAGGGAAGCCCTGAAGTGGGTCTCTTGTATACAGCACATACATGGGTCTTATTTTTGTATCCATTCAGCCAGTCTATGTCTTTTGGTTGGAGCATTTAATCCATTTACATTTAAGGTAAGTATCAATATGTATGTTCCTACTACCATTTTCTTCATTGTTTTGGGTTTGTTTTTGTAGGTCCTTTTCTTCTCTTGTGTTTCCCACTTAGAGAAGTTCCTTTAGCATTTGTTGTAGAGCTGGTTTGGTGGTGGTGAATTCTCTTAGCTTTTGCTTGTCTGTAAAGTTTTAAATTTCTCTGTCAAAGCTGAATGAGATCCTTGCTGGGTAGAGTAATCTTGGTTGTAGGTTCTTCCCTTTCAGCACGTCAAATATGTCCTGCCCTTCCCTTCTTGCTTGCAGAGTTTCTGCTGAAAGATCAGCTGTTAACCTTATGGGGTTTCCCTTGTATGTTATTTGTTGTTTTTCCCTTGCTTCTTTTAATATTTTTTCTTTATTTAATTTTTGATAGTTTGATTAATATATGTCTTGGCATGTTTCTCCTTAGATTTATCCTGTATGGGACTCTCTGCACTTCCTGGACTTGATTAACTATTTCCTTTCCCATATTAGGGAAGGTTTCACCTATAATGTCTTCAAATATTTTCTCATCCCTTTCTTTTTCTCCTCTTCTTCTGGAACCCCAATAATTCGAATGTTGGTGCGTTTAATATTGTCGCAGAGGTCTCTGAGACTGTTCTCAATTCTTTTCAGTCTTTTTTCTTTATTCTGCTCTGCAGTAGTTATTTCCACTATTTTATCTTCTAGGTCACTTATCCGTTTTTCTGCCTCAGTTATTCTATTGATTCCTTCTAGAGAATATTTAATTTCATATATTGTGTTGTTCATCATTGTTTGTTTGCTCTCTAGTTTTTCTATGTCCTTGTTAAACGTTTCTTGTATTTTCTCTATTCTACTTCCAAGATTTTGGATCATCTTTACTATCATTATTCTGAATTCTTTTTCAGGTAGACTGCCTATTTCTTCTTCATTTGTTAGGTCTGGTGGGTTTTTACCTTGCTCCTTCATCTGCTGTGTGTTTCTCTGTCTTCTCATTTTGCTTAACTCACTGTGTTTTGGGTCTCCTTTTCACAGGCTGCACGTTCGTAGTTCCCGTTGTTTTTGTTGTCTGACCCCAGTGTCTAAGGCTGGTTCAGTGGGTTGTGTAGGCTTCCTGGTGTAGGGGACTAGTGCCTGTGTTCTGGTCGATGGGGCTGGATCTTGTCTTTCTGGTGGTCAGGTCCGTGTCCAGTGGTGTGTTTTGGGGTGTCTGTGACCTTATTATGATTTTAGGCAGCCTCTCTGCTAATGCGTGTGGTTGTGTTCCTGTCTTGCTAGTTGTTTGTCGTAGGGTGTGCGGCACTGTAGCTTGCTGGTCGTTGAGTGGAGCTGGGTCTTTGTGTTGAGATGGACATCTCTGGGAGAGCTTTTGCTGTTTGATATTATGTGTAGCTGGGAGCTCTCTGGTGGACCAATGCCCTGATCTTGGCTCTCCCACCTCAGAGGCACAGGCCTGACACCTGGCCGGAGCACCAAGACCCTGTCAGCCACACGGCTCAGAAGAAAAGGGAGAAAGAAAGAAAGAAAGAAAGAAAAAGTAAATTTATTAAAATAAAAAATAATTATTAAAAATGAAATTGAAAATAAAAAAGGAAAAAGAAAAAAGAGAGCAACTAAACCAAAAAACAAATCCACCAATGATTACAAGCACTAAAAAGTATACTAAAAAAAAACCAAAAAAAAAAAAAAAACCGGACAGAGAGAACCCTAGGACAAATGGTAATAGCAAAGCTATACAGACAAAATCGCACAAAGAAGCATACAAATACACATTCACAGAAAGAGAAAAAGGAATAAAAAATATATATTGTTGCTCCCAAAGTCCCACTGCCTCAATTTTGGGATGATTCGTTGTGTATTCAGGTATTCCACAGATGCAGGGTACATCAAGTTGATTTTGGAGATTTAATCCGCTGCTTCTGAGGCTGCTGGGAGAGATTTCCCTTTCTCTTCTTTGTGTGCACAGCTCCCGGGGTTCAGCTTTGGATTTGGTCCAAATCCTACCTGCGTGTAGGTCTCCTGAGGGCGTCTGTTCCCGTCCAAAGAGGATGGGGTTAAAGTAGCAGCTGATTAGGGGGCTCCGGCTCACTCAGGCTGGGGAGAGGGAGGGGTACGGAATGCTGGGCCAGCCTGCAGCAGCAGAGGTCAGCATGACGTTTCAACAGCCTGAGGTGCGCCGTGTGTTCTGGGAAGTTGTCCCTGGATCATGGGACCCCGGCATTGGCAGGCTGCACAGGCTCCCAGGAGGGGAGGTGTGGATAGGGACCTGTGCTTGCACGCATGCTTCTTGGTGGCTGCAGCGGCAGCCTTATCATTTCATGCCCGTTTCTGGTGTCTGTGCTGATAGCCACGGCTCACGCCCATCTCTGGAGCTCGTTTAGGCGGTGCTCTGAATCCCCTCTCCTCGCACACCCCGAAACAATGGTCTCTTGCCTCTTAGGCAGTTCCAGACTTTTTCCCAGACTCCCTCCCTGATAGCTGTGGCACATTAGCCCGCTTAAGGCTGTGTTCATGCAGCCAGCCCCAGTCCTTTCCCTGGGGATCTGACCTCCGAAGCCCGAGCCTCAGCTCCCAGCCCCCACCTGCCCAGGCGGATGAGCAGACAAGCCTCTCAGGCTGGTGAGTGCTGGTTGGCATCGATCCTCTGTGTGGGAATCTCTCTGTTTTGCCGTCTGCATCCCTGTTGCTGTGCTCTCCTCTGTGGCTCCGAAGCTTCCCCCTGCCACCCACTGTCTCCAACAGTGAAGGGGCTTCCTAGGGTGGGGAAATTTTCCTCCTTCAGGCTCCCTCCCAGGGGTGCAGATCCTGTCCCTATTATTTTTTCTGTGTTTTTTTCTTTTTTCTTTGCCCTACCCAGGTACGTGGGGAGTTCCTTGCCTTTAGGGAGGTCTGAGGTCTTCTGCAAGCATTCAGTAGGTGTTCTGTAAGAGTTGTTCCACATGTAGATGTATTTCTGATGTATTTGTGGGGACGAAGGTGATGTCCACGTCTTACTCTTCTGCCATCTTGAACTTCTCCCTTTTATTATTTTTTTAAATTTAATTTTTTAAAATTGCAATTTATGTCCTTTTTTAAAAATAGCATTTTCTTAGACTTTAAAATAAAGACTGTTACAAGAGACAAAGAGGGACACTACATAATGATCAAGGGATCAATCCAAGAAGAAGATTTAATAATTATAAATATTTATGCACGCAACATAGGAGCACCTCAGTACATAAGGCAAATCCTAACAACCATAAAAGGAGAAATCGACTGTAACACAATCATAGTAGGGGAGTTTAACACCCCACTTTCACCAATGGACAGATCATCCAAAATGAAAACAAATAAGGAAACACAAGATTTAAATGATACATTAAACAAGATAGACTTAATTTATATTTATAGGACATTCCATCCAAAAACAACAGAATAAACTTTCTTCTCAAGTGCTCATGGAACATTCTACAGGACAGACCATATCTTGGGTCACAAATCAAGCCTTGGTAAATTTAAGAAAATTGAAATCGTATCAATTATCTTTTCAAATCACAATGCTATAAGGCTAGATATCAATTACAGGAAAAAAAAACCTAGAAAATACAAACACATGGAGGCTAAACAATACGCTACTAAATAACCAAGAGATCACTGAAGAAATCAAAAAATACCTAGAAACAAATGACAATGAAAACACGATAACCCAAAACCTATGGGATGCAGCAAAAACAGTTCTAAGAGGGAAGTTTATAGCAATACAGTCCTACCTCAAGAAACAAGAAAAATATCAAATAAACAGCTTAACTTTGCACCTAAAGCAATTACAGAAAGAAGAACAACCAAAAAACCCCCCAAAGTTAGCAGAAGGAAAGAAATCTTAAAGATCAGATCAGAAATAAATGAAAAAGAAATGAAGAAAACAGTAACAAAGATCAATAAAACTAAACGCTGGTTCTTTGAGAAGATAAACACACTTGATAAACCATTAGCCAGACTCCTCAAGGAGAAAAGGGGAGAAGACTCAGATCAAATTACAAATGAATTACAAATGAAAAAGGAGAAGTAACAATTGATACTGCAGAAATATAAAGGATCATGGGAGATTACTGTAAGCAACTCTATGCCAATAAAATGGACAACCTGGAAGAAATGGACAAATTCTTAGAAAAGCACAGCCTTCCGAGACTGAACCAGGAAGAAATAGAAAATATAAAGAGACCAGTCACAAGCACTGAAACTGAAACTGGGATTAAAAAGCTTCCAACAAACAAAAGCCCAGGACTAGATGGCTTCACAGGAGAATTCTATCAAACATTTAGAGAAGAGCTAACACCTACCCTTCTGAAACTCTTCCAAAATATAGCAGAGGGAGTAACACTCCCAAACTCATTCTATGAGGCCATCATCACCCTGATACCAAAACCATACAGAGATGTCACAAAAAAAGAAAACTACAGGCTAACATCATTGATGCACATAGATACAAAAAACCTCAACAAAATACTAGCAAACAGAATCCAACAGCACATTAAAAGGGTCATACACCATGATCAAGTGTGGTTTATCTCAAGAATGCAAGGATTCTTCAATGTATGAAATCAGTCAATTTGCTACACCATATTAACAAATTGAAGGATAAAAACTATATGATAAACTCAATAGATGCAGAAAAAGCTTTCGAGAAAATTCAACACCCATTTGTGATAAAAACTCTCCAGAAAGTAGGCATAGAGGGAACCTACCTCAACATAATAAAAGCCATGTATGACAAACCCACAGCCAACATTGTTCTCAATGGTGAAAAACTGAAAGCATTTCCTCTAAGATAAGGAACAAGACAAGGTTGCCCACTCTCACCACTGTTATTCAACATAGTTTTGGCCACAGGAATCAGGGAAGAAAAAGAAATTAAAGGCATCCAAATCAGAAGAGAAGTAAAACTCTCACTGTTTGCAGATACTATGTTACTATACATAGAGAAGCCTAAAGATGCTACCAGAAAACTACTGCTAGAACTAATCACTGAATTTGGTAGACTAGCAGGATACAAAATTAATGCACAGAAATCTCTTGCATTTCTATACACAAATGATGAAAAATCTGAAAGAGAAATTCAGGAAACACTCCCATTTACCATTGCAGCAAAAAGGATGGAATACCTAGGAATAAACCTACCTAAGGAGACAAAAGTCCTGTATGCAGAAAACTATAAGACACTGATAAAAGAAATTAAAGGTGGTACAAGCAGATGGAGAGATATACCATGTCCTCGGATTGGAAGCATCAACATTGTGAAAATGACTATACTACCCAAAGCAATCTACAGATTGAATGCAATCCCCATCAAACTAGCCCTGGCATTTTTCACAGAACTAGAACCAAAAAAAATCACAATTTATATGGAAACACAAATGACCCCAATAGCCAAAGCAATCTAAAAAAGAAAAACTGAGCTGGAAGAATCAGGTTCCCAGACTTCAGACTATACTACAAAGCTACAGTAATCAAGACAGTATGGTACTGGCACAAAAACAGAAATATAGATCAATGGAATAGGATAGAAAGCCCAGAGAGAACCCCACGCACATATGGTCACCTTATTTTTGCTAAAGGGGACAAGAGTATACAGCGGAGAAAAGGCAGCCTCTTCAGTAAGTGGTGCTGGGAAAGCTGGACAGTTGCATGTAAAAGAATGAAATTAGAACACTTCCTAACACCATACACAAAAATAAACTCCGAATGGATTAAAGACCAAATGTAACGCCAGACACTATCAAACTCTTAGAGGAAAATACAGGCAGAACACTCTACGACATAAATCACAGCAAGATCCTTTTTGACCCACCTCCTACAGAAATGGAAATAAAAACAAAAATAAACAAATGGGACCTAATGAAACTTAAAAGCTTTTGCACAGCAAAGGAAACCATAAACAAAATGAAAAGACCACTCTCAGAATGCGAGAAAATATTTGCAAACGAAGCAACTGACAAATGATTAATGTCCGAAATATAGAAGCAGCTCATGCAGCTCAATCTCAAAAAAGCAAATAACCCAATCCAAAAATGGGCAGAAGACTGAAATAGACATTTCTCCAAAGAAGATATACAGACTGCCAACAAACACATGAAAAGATGCTCAACATCACCAATCATTAGAGAAATGCAAATCAAAACCAAAGTGAGATATCACCTCACAGCGGTCAGAATGGCCATCATCAGAAAATCTACAAACAGTAAATGCTGGAGAGGGTGTGGAGAAAAGGAACCCTCCTGCACTGCTGGTGGGAATGTAAATTGATACAGCCTCTATGGAGAACAGTATGGAGGTTCCTTAAAGAACTAAAAGTAGAACTACCATATGACCCAGTAATCCCACTACTGGGCATATACCCTGAGAAAACCATAATTCAAAGAGTCATGTACCACAACGTTCATTGCAGCACTATTTACAATAGCCAGGACATGGAAGCAGCCTAAGTGTTCATCGACAGGTGAGTGGATAAGGAAGATCACACATACAATGGAATATTAGCCATAAAAAGAAACGAAATTGAGTTATTTGTTGTGAGGTGGATGGGCACAGAGTCTGTCATCCAGAGTGAAGTCAGAAAGAGAAAAACAAATATTGTATGCTACACATATATATGGAATCTAAGAAAAAAAAAAGGTTCTGATTAACCTAAGGGCAGGACAGAAATAAAGACAGAGAGGTAGAGAATGGACTTAAGGACATGGGGAGGGAGAAGGGTAAGCTGGGATGAAGTGAGAGAGCAGCACTGACATATATACACTACCAAATGTAAGATAGCTAGTGGGAAGCAGCTGCATAGCGCAGGGAGATGAGCTCGGTGCTTTGTGACCACGTAGAGGGGTGGGGTATGGAAGGTGGGAGGGAGACGCAAGAAGGAGGGGATATGGGGATATATGTATGCATATAGCTGATTCACTTTGTTATCCAG
Organism: Globicephala melas; assembly: GCF_963455315.2. Lineage (NCBI taxonomy): Eukaryota > Metazoa > Chordata > Mammalia > Artiodactyla > Delphinidae > Globicephala > Globicephala melas. The sequence continues at coordinate 8,455,393 of NC_083325.1, forward strand.
CAGAAACTAACACACCATGGTAAAGCAATTATACTCCAATAAATATGTTAAAATAAAGTAAAATAAAATAAAATTTTCTTATTTGACACAAGAATGCTCCAGGTTCATCTTAAAGTTATTTTTCCAAAGGGTTCTAATTCTTTTTTAGTGACAGAGGTCTAGAATTCACTATCCTGGCACCATGTGAGTGGTAAGAGGTAAAGGGGGAAGAAATCACAGGACAGTTCACTCATGCTCATTTTGGACACAATCTGCTTGGCGTGATCGGCCCTTGTCCCTACTATTTAGACTTGGCATTTAACATGGTTTTCATTTCTATAGCCTTATATAGTATGTTCTGATTTCAGAGCAAGTTACCTATTATTATTTCTAGATTTTTTGACCTTTTAAAAACATTCTGTTTTTTACATGAATTTTAGAATCACATGTCAAAATTCAAGTTCCAAAAAATTTTCGTTGATGTTTTAAAAAGTGTTGCATTTATTATTAGTTTAGGGTAGGATTTATCTGTTTTTTTTTGCAAGATTGGGATTAATAAATGACTTCATTTTTTTCTTCCATTACAGGCTCCAGGAAAAGGCTTATAGTTTTTATCACATAACTCTCGTGTGCCTCTTGTTAAAATTGTTATAGTATAATTGTTTGTAGTTTTGTGTTTGTGAATAGTATCTTTTTAACATTTCTTCCATTGTCAGTTAACACATATGGAAAAGTGCCTAAACCATGGGTGTATAGTAATGAATTTTATTTAACCAGGAACCAGGTCAATAAATAGAACCTTGTTGGCACCCTGAGGCTCCCCTGTATGCCCTTTCCTAATCACAACCCCCCTCCCTTCCTTTCCTCCTAAAGCCAGCAAATTATGGAAACTAGAGCTGCTTATTAATACATTGTTCAATACAGGGAACTATGACAGTTAAGCAGGGGAGGCTTTCTTCCCTGCCACAGAATTCTTCAGAGGTATTTACTCTATGGTCCTTTATGTAAGGGCCAAAGAATAATATAATTGCCTATTTTTAAGGCTAGCTTTATGAGACAGGCAGATTTATATTTCTTAATTCTGTTTTGTACAGAATGATTCCATCCTTGATTGAGTAAAGCAGAGATTACAATATAAATTAAAAAGAGTCTTTCCAAGGTTTGTTTTGTTTAGATGTCAGAATAGTAGCCTTAGATTATCTAGCTTGATAGAGAAGCTGAAACGGTTGTTCTGATTTTTCTTAGTTTAATGAGGTTGTGGAAATTGCCCAGACCATTTACCAGCCTCAGCTCCCTTCCGGTGCTGCTGATCAAGATAAATGCATGGTTTCTTTTCTGCCTCTCTTAGATTTTGGTGTCCAGTTCTGTCTTGGGGCCTCTTCTCACTGTGTACTTTGTATCTGAGCTGTCTCATACTATTGCTTCAGTGCCTACGGTTATCCTCATAAAATCCACTTTTATTTCCCAGACCAGGCTTTCCTGACCTGTGATTCTCTTAAATTCAAATAATTGACTTTTAGGGTCATCTTAACATCTACCTGATTGAGTTGTTAGGGATCAGGAATTTGACCAAAGTCTGGCCTAGGGAAATTTTTGCAGAATAGGAAGTACAGAGGAAACAGCCTATGGAAATGAGTGGTTACGCTATAAAATATGTTATATTCATTATATTATTAGATATATTATCATTAGTTTCAATGCTTCATCTCTATCTTCATACAAATAGGGTCTTTATAGTTGTTTGTACCTTTTGAGAAATGATCTTGGTATTATGCTTGAAGTGTTAATTCCAAAAACCTTGTCTATTTCTCCCTATCTTTAACTTTCTGAAGTGCTAATTAGAAAGCGCCCATATTCTTACAGATATTAATAGCACTAAGTTAGTGGTGGCTTTGCCACCACTTTGTTAGTTGTGGTTCTTTTTTATTTTCAATTCTGTCTCAGTGCATTCGTTAATGAATATCTGTTTCTGAAAAATGCAACTTTAAAATCCCTAATGTTACAATTCTGTTTCGATTATAGTGGGTTTTTTTTTTTAAAGAAATATACTAATAACTTTTGGTTTTGCTTCTAGAAAAACTGATTGCTTATCAACGAGAATTTCTTGCTTTAAAAGAACGGCTCCGAATAGCTGAACACAGAATCTCTCAGCGGTCTTCCGAACTCAATGCCATTGTACAGCAGTTCAAGCGTGTAGGAGCAGAAACAAACAGAAGTAAGGATACGGTGAATAAATTTTCAGGTACAGACGATATTTTTGGTTTTATGAAAAGATTACATTTTCAACGGGTCATGTGAAATACTCTCTTTGAAAGTTGTCTAGAGTCGCAACATTTGTTACCCTCTACAGAGAGAAAAATCACCATACAAAACTTTCTATTGTGGTTAATTATAAAACAAGTTTATTAATTGCTAAATTTGATTTAAAGAGAGTAATATTAAGTTAAGTTTCAGTTGTATAAATTTCACTGCCAATAGTGAAGAACCAGCATCTTTTAAAAAAAACATTTAGAATGAGACTAAAATTTAACTTGGTGTTTATGCATATTTCTTTTGTGACTTGTGTGGACTTCAGATGGACTCTGGGGAACCTTTGAGCTATTTGAAGCAATTAGTGCTCCCAGATATGACTTATAAGAAATAAAAAGATATAGTTTTATAATGGGTACTTTTGGGGGTACCTGACCTGTTCCCTCTCTGAGAAATTCTGGTCTGAGTGAAGTGAGTATCAACCATCTTCTGTTTCTATCCTATTCTTATTCTAATGACTAAATCGATATATGTATATAATCAGTTGACTCCAAATCTACATAATCTTCCAAGAATAATATACTTTTTCATTTAGCATTATCTGTTATAATCTTTCACCATTAATTCCTCTCATCTTGAGATTCACTACCGTACCTTATTTTTAGAGATTCATGCCCCTTTCTTCCCCTCCTGATTATAAAATTTGTATTATGGCACAGTAACATTTAAAATTATGGAATGGTTAACATTCTTTGTTTTCTTCTAGTCTTTTTTCCATGCATATTTTTCTTCAAAAGTGTAATTGTGTGTTTTATGGCCTTATCTTTGCTCTTGAAATTATGCTATTAGCATTTTACTATGGCATTGAATATTCTTTTAAAATACCATTTTTGATGACATATATATCAGCTAATCATATACTATAATATATTAAATATTTTTCTACAAATAGGCAAATAGGATTTTTCTGGGTTGTTTTTGTCCCCCAATTTATAACTCTGTGAAGAACATCTCTGTATATAAATCAGTTACTTTTATGGTAGGTCTTAGGTTATTTTCATTAGATTATGACTTTCTTAAAAACAGAATCTGTGTTTTGATGACTGTTGATTTCCAACCACATGCGACAGTGGCTGGAACAAAACCGATAATTCACTAAATATTTATTGATTGCATAGAAGTTACATTCCTAAAAGGGAAATTACTGAATAATAGGGCAGGAATGTTTTAAGGGTTTTGATGCTGTTCTTAATAGCTGAAACATTTATCACATTATCACCACAATTTAATATTACTGTTTAATCTGCTAACTTAATTTGATGGGTAGATATTGTTGTCTTGTAATTTGTAGTTGTTGCTTTTACATGAGGTTAAACTTTAATTTCATGTATGATAGTTTCGTTTCTTTTGTGAACTTTCGGTTCTGAATATTCAGAGTATTTTAAGGGAATTTTCATATGCTCTGTATAAAATTGTTATTGAGACTGCAAGTCCTTACTGCTAGCTTCCTTATTTAAAAGGTTAAGTTCTAGTTCAATGGAATTGTAAAACAATATTGATTATCCTATCAAGGTTTTATTTTCTATTATATTAAATGGTTCATTGGTTCCTCTCATAAAAACTGAAAAACGATTTGAAAGTTATGAACTGTACCAAACATTCTCAACTTGTGCTGTTTAAATTAGTGTACTTGAACTAAAAAAAAAATCTTCCATGTGAAATTTTGGTCAAATATAACAGCATAAAAAAGTGAAAGTTACTGGTGGTCGTTGTACTTATTGTTATTACATTTTCATGAGTGGATAGCGTGTTTACCGTCTGTCCCCCAGGGCTTGAGTTCTGACACATTATAAAGGTGAGTGGTTCACATTCTGTCTTCTCGTGGTACTCTGGCTGACCTTTTTAGCTTCATTCAGACCGTTCCCATCATCATGACTCTGTGAGACTCTGGTTGCCTAAGTGTCCATGGAAATATCATTGACCAAAGTATGAAATTGGGACAGAAAATTCTTTTAGTTCTCATAAATTTTTACCACTAGCTTTGTAACATCAGCAACTTCTCTAAGTGAGGTATTACCGTGGATTGATTCTACTTCTGTGTTTCAGACGGCACCCTAAAGCTCCTGAGGGAGCTAACAAGCAAAAAATCTCTTCAAGTGCCAAGTATTTATTATCATTTGCCTCATTTATTACAAAATGAAGGAAGCCTTCAACCTGTTGTGCAGATTGGTAATGGAAGAACGGGAGGTATGTTTGTTTTGTTTCCTATTGTATTTGCACTGCTGGTCTTAATTATGTCTTGGAGTATTATGTTGACCCTTATAAGTCAGGCAAGTCGGGAGTCAAGATGGCGGGCTAGGAGGATGCAGAATTCACATCTCTGCACAACTAGGGCACCTACCAGGCACCAGTGGGGGACCACAGACACCTAAGGGGCGGGAGGAACCCCCCCAGTGATGGGGAAGGACGTGGGGCGTGGGGGGAGTGAAGGGGGAGGAGAAGTGGAGGCGGGACAGGACTGGCGTCCCTGAGGGGTGGCTGGGGGAGGGGAAGGGATCCCATGCCAAAGCGGGAAATTGGGGAACCACTGGGAGAGCAGAGGATCAAAAGGGAGCGTGGCCAGGTTTCCCCTGCCCACTTGGGCCCCTGGGAGCCTGCTGAGATCCCAGGACTGGTCCTCTGCCCGCCAAGGCCCCCTCCAGCCACGCGGGTCCTGAGGGAGTGGGAGGGAGGGAAGGGGAGCAAAAATAAAGGCCGGACCTCTGGGTGGGAGAGGGGAGGAGTTCCTACACCCAGCGGGACCCACCCACGGTTAGGGGTCCAGTGGTGACGGGGGAGACCCTGGGGGAGACGGTGGGGGAGGGGCGTGGAGGAACAAAAGGGACGCGGGCAGCGCTTTCCCTGTCCACTCAGGCACCGGGGAGCCTGTTGGGCTTCTGGGCCTAATCCTCTACCATTGGAGCCTCCCTCTTGCCATGCCGAGCCCAAGCCCCGACCCTACACCCCCACCTCTACACTCAGAGGACCCCCCTGCATCGCGCTGGGCCTAAACCCCACCCACACACCCTCACTCAGGGCCTTACCTCCAAACTCTGGAACTCTGCACTCCAGAGGCCCTCCTTTAGACATGCTGCCTCTCTCCTTCCATGCAGGTCCTAAGCAGAGGCCCCGCCCCACGCTTGAACGTCACCCTGCCTAGGCCCCGCCCCCAAGGCCTTTTCTGGCTGTGTGTCTTGAGCCTAGGACCTGCCCCATGCTCACCCCCACCTGCCTTGTTCCCCCCCACCCTAAACCCCGCTGCTGCCTAAGTTCCACCCCTGCCTAAACTCCGCCCCCATAGCCAAGGCTTTTTTTTTTTTTCCCCTTTTTTCCTCTTTTAGATTGGGGTTCTGTTTTACCTTGTTGATTCATTTATATTCTTATTTTTCCTAATCTTTTATTTTTCTAATTTTATTTTATTCCTTATACTTTGTTATAGTTCTCTCCTTTTGTCTTGTTCACCCCCTTTTTTTTCTTTTTTCTGTTGTGGTTTTATTTTACCTTGTTGCAGTTGTTTCAATTATATTTTTATTTTTCCTAATATATTTTTCTAATTTTATTTTGTTTTTTATTCTTTGATATTGTACTGCTCCTTTTTTCTTTCTTTCTTTCTTTTTTCTTTTTTTTTGCCACATCATGCAGCTTGTGGGATCTTGGTTCCCAGGCCAGAGTTCCTGTGGTGGGAGCTCCAATTCCTAACCGCTGGACTAACAGAGAACCTCAGACCCCAGGGAATATTAATCAGAGTGAGGCCTCCTGGAGGTTCTAATCTCAGCACCAAGACCTGGCTCTATCCAACTGCCTGCAAACTCCGGTGCTGGACACCTCAGGCCAAACAACAAGTAAGATAGGAATATAGCCTCACCCATCAAAAAAAAAAAAAAAAAAAGAAACGAGAAAAAATATGTTACAGATGAAGGAGCAAGGTAAAAACCTACAAGACTAAATAAATGAAGACGAAATACGCAACCTACCTGAAAAAGAATTCAGAATAATGACAGTAAAGATGACCCCAAATCTTGAAAACAGAATGGAGAAAATACAAGAAACATTTAACAAGGATCTAGAAGAACTAAAGAGAAAAGAAACAGTGATGAACAAAATAACTGAAATGAAAAATACTGTAGAAGGAATCAATAGCAGAATAACTGAGGCAGAAGAATGGATAAGTGACCTGGAAGATAAAATGGTGGAAATAACTTCCAGGGAGCAGAATAAAGAAAAAAGACTGAAAAGAATTGAGGACAGTCTCAGAGACCTCTGAGACAACATTAAATGCACCAACATTCGAATTACAGGGGCCCCAGAAGAAGAGAAAAAGAAAGGGTCTGAGAAAATATTTGAAGAGATTATAGTCAAACATGGGAATGGAAATAGTCAATCAAGTCCAGGAAGCACAGAGTCCCATACAGGATAAACCCAAAGAGAAACACACTGAGACACATACTATTCAAACTATCAAAAATTAAATACAAAGAAAAAATATTAAAAGAAGCAAGGGAAAAACAACAAATAACATACAAGGGAGTCCCCATAAGGTTAACAGCTGATCTTTCAGCAGAAACTCTGCAAGCCAGAAGGGAGTGACAGGACATATTTAAAGTGATGAAAGGGAAAAACCTACAACCAATACCCAGCAAGGATCTCATTCAGCTTTGACAGAGAAATTAAAACCTTTACAGACAAGCAAAAGCTAATAGAATTCACCACGACCAAACCAGCTCTACAACAAATGCTAAAGGAACTTCTCTAAGTGGGAAACACAAGAGAAGAAAAGGACCTACAAAAACAAACCCAAAACAATGAAGAAAATGGTAGTAGGAACATACATATCGATAATTATCTTAAATGTAAATGGATTAAATGCTCCAGCCAAAAGACATAGACTGGCTGAATGGATACAAAAACAAGACCCATATATGTGCTGTATACAAGAGACCCACTTCAGACCTAGGGACACATACAGACTGAAAGTGAGGGGATGGAAAAAGATATTCCATGCAAATGGAAATCAAAAGAAAGCTGGAGTAGCAATTCTCATATCAGACAAAATAGACTTAAAATAAAGACTGTTACAAGAGACAAAGAAGGACACTAAATAATAATCAAGGGATCAATCCAAGAAAAATATATAACCATTTTAAATATTTATGCACCCAATATAGGAGCACCTCAATACATAAGGCAAATGCTAACAGCCATAAAAGAGGAGATCTACAGGAACACAGTCATAGTAGGGGAGTTTAACACCCCACTTTCACCAATGGACAGATCATCCAAAATGAAAATAAATAAGGAAACATAAGCTTTAAATGATACATTAAACAAGATGGACTTAATTGATATTTATAGAACATTCCATCCCAAAACAAGAGAATACACTTTCTTCTCAAGTGCTCATGGAACATTCTCCAGGATAGACCACATCTTGGGTCACAAGTCAAGCCTTGATAAATTTAAGCAAATTGAAATTGTTATCAAGTATCTTTTCCAACCACAGTTCTATGAGAGTAGATATCAATTAGAGGAAAAAAATTGTAAAGTATACAAACACATGGAGGCTAAACAATACACTACTAAACAACCAAGAGATCACTGAAGAAATCAAAGAAGAAATCAAACAGTACCTAGAAACAAATGACAATGAAAACACGATGACTGAAAACCTGTGGGATGTGACAAGAGCAGTTCTAAGAGGGAAGTTTATAGCAATACAATCCTACCTCAAGAAACAAGAAAAATATCAAATAAACAACCTAACCTTATACCTAAAGCAATTAGAAAAGAAGAACAAAAAACCCCCAAAGTTAGCAGAAGGAAAGAAATCATAAAAATCAGATCAGAAATAAATGAAAAAGAAATGAAGGAAACAATAGTAAAGATCAATAAAGCTAAAAGCTGGTTCTTTGAGAAGATAAACAAAATTGATAAACCATTAGCCAGACTCATCAAGAAAAAAAGGGAGAAGACTCAAACCAACAGAATAAGAAATGAAAAAGTAGAAGTAACAGCTGACACTGCAGAAATACAAAGGATCGTGTGAGATTACTACAAGCAACTCTATGCCAATAAAATAGACAACCTGGGAGAAATGGACAAATTCTTCAAAAAGCACAGCCTTCTGAGACTGAACCAGGAAGAAATAGAAAATATAAAGAGACCAGTCACAAGTCTGAACTGAAACTGAAACTGGGATTAAAAATCTTCCAACAAACAAAAGCCCGGGACCAGATGGCTTCACAGGAGAATTCTATCAAACATTTCTAGGAGAGCTAACATCTATCCTTCTCCAACTCTTCCAAAATACAGCAGAGGGAGTAACACTCCCAAACTCATTCTATGAGGCCATCATCACCCTGATACCAAAAGCATACAGAGATGTCACAAAAAAAGAAAACTACAGGCCAATATCACTGATGAACATAGATGCACAAATCCTCAACAAAATACTAGCAAACAGAATCCAACAGCACACTAAAAGGATCATACACCATGATCAAGTGGGATTTATCCCAGGAATGCAAGGATTCTTCAGTATATGCAAATCAATCCATGTGATACACCATATTAACAAACTGAAGGATAAAAACCATATGATCATCTCAATAGATGTAGGAAAAGCTTCTGACAAAATTCAACACCCATTTATGATAAAAACTCTCTGTAAAGTAGGCACAGAGGGATCTTTCCTCAACATAATAAAGGTCATATATGACAAACCCACAGCCATCATTGTTCTCAATGGTGAAACACTGAAAGCATTTCCTCTAAGATCAGGAACAAGACAAGGTTGCCCAGTCTCACCACTATTTTTCAACATAGTTTTGGAAGTTTTAGCCACAGCAGTCAGGGAAGAAAAAGAAATTAAAGGCATCCAAATTGGAAAAGAAGAAGTAAAACTGTCACTGTTTGCAGATGACATGAGACTATACATAGAGAATCCTAAAGATGCTACCAGAAAACTACTAGAGCTAATCAGTGAACTTGGTAGAGTAGCAGGATACAAAATTAATGCACAGAAATCTCTTGCATTCCTATACACGATTGATGAAAAATCTGAAAGATAAATTAAGGAAATATTCCCATTTACCATTGCAACAAAAAGAATAAAATACCTAGGAATAAATCTACCTAAGGAGACAAAAGACCTGTATGCAGAAAACTATAAGACACTGATGAAAGAAATGAAAAATGGTACAAACAGATGGAGAGATATACCATGTTCTCGGATTGGAAGCATCAACATTGTGAAAATGACTCTATTAATTACTCTATTACCCAAAGCAATCTACAGATTCAATGCAATCCCTATCAAACTACCAATGGCATTTTTCACAGAACTTGAACAAAAAATTTCACAGTTTGTATGGAAACACAAAAGACCCCAAATAGCCAAAGCAATCTTGAGAAAGAAAAACGGAGCTGGAGGAATCAGGCTCCTGGACTTCAGACTATACTACAAAGCTACAGTAATCAAGACAGTATAGTACTGGCACAAAAACAGAAATATAGATCAATGGAATAGGATAGAAAGCCCAGAGATAAACCCATGCACATATGGTCACCTTATCTTTGATAAAGGAAGCAAGAGAATATGATGGCAAAAAGACAAGCTATTCAGTAAGTGGTGCTGGGAAAACTGGACAGTTGCATGTAAAAGAATGAAATTATCACATTTCCTAACACCATACACAAAAATAAACTCAAAATGGATTAAAGACCTAAATGTAAGGCCAGGCACTATCAAACTCTTAGAGGAAAACCTAGGCAGAACCCTCTATGACGTAAATCACAGCAAAATCCTTTTTGACCCACCTCCTAGAGAAATGGAAATAAAAACAAAAATATACAAATGGGACCTAATGAAACTTTTTAAAAGCTTTTGCACAGCAAAGGAAACCATAGACAAGACAGAAAGACAACCCTCAGAATGGGAGAAAATATTTGCAAACAAACCAACTGACAAAGGATTAATCTCCAAAATACACAAGCAGCTCATGCAGCTCAATCTCAGAAAAACAAACAGTCCAATCAAAAATGGGCAGAAAAACCTAAATAGACATTTCTCCAAGGAAGATATACAGATTGCCAACAAACACATGAAAAGATGCTCAACATCACTAATCATTAGAGAAAACCATATCAAAACCACAATGAGGTATCAGAATGGCCATCATCAAAAATTCTACAAACAATAAATGCTCACACTGGTCAGAATGGCCATCATCAAAAATTGCTCACACTGGTCAGAATGGCCATCATCAAAAATTCTACAAACAATAAATGCTGAAGAGGGTGTGGAGAAAAGGGAACCGTCTTGCACTGTTGGGGGGGAATGTAAATTGATACAGCCACTATGGAGAACAGTATGGAGATTCCTTAAAAAACTAAAAATGGAACTACCATATGACCCAGCAATCACACTATTAGGCATATACCCTGAGAAAACCATAATTGAAAAAGAGTCATGAAACACAGTGTTCATTGCCGCACTATTTCTAATAGCCTGGACGTGGAAGCAACCTAGGTGTCCATCGACAGATGAATGGATAAAGAAGATGTGGCACATATATACAATGGAACATTACTCAGACATAAAAAGAAATGAAATTGAGTTATTTGTAGTGAGGTGGATGGACCTAGAGTCTGTCATACAGAGTGAAGTAAGTCAGAAGGAGAAAAGCAAATACCGTATGCTAACACATATATATGGAATCTTAAAAAAAAAAAAAAGCAACGAAAATAAACGGTTCTGATGAACCTAGGGGCAGGAGAGAAATAAAGACGCAGACATAGAAAATGGACTTGAGGAGTTGTGGAGGGGAAAGGGTAAGCTGTGATGAAGTGAGAGAGTAGCATTGACATATATACACAACGAAATGTAAAATAGCTAGCTAGTGGGAAGGAGCTGCATAGTGCAGGGAGATCAGTTTGGTGCTTTGTGACCACCTAGAGGGGTGGGATAGGGAGGGTGGGCGGGAGACGCAAGAGGGAGGGGATATGGGGATATATGTACGCATATAGTTGATTCACTTTGTTATACAGCAGAAACTAACACAACATTGTAAAGCAATTATAGTCCAATAAAGATGTTTAAAATTAATTAATTTTAAAAAAAGGCAGGTTAAAGAATAAAAAGTTCTTGATCTGTGCATAGTAACTTAGGAGTCATTCTAAACTCCATGTTGAAGGGAGTTAGATATTTTTCTCCAAAGACCAGAGTAATAGAGCTGAAAAGGATTATGAGACATGTAGTTCAAGTCCTATCTCCAGGCAAAACAATGTTTAAACTTTTGAAACTTTTCTATTTTAAAAATTTGAGAGGTAAAGAAATAACTTTTTTTCTTGTATCTTATTTCAACATTAATAGCTCTTACAGTCATGTCAAGAAAGTTTTTCATGTCTGCCCCTACTTTTCTTACAGAAATAGAAGTATATAGTCACTTATGTTTAACCTTTCATGCAGTAATAGAAATAATTTGGTTTGCATCTTTTTCCCAAAATACCTAAAAGATAATCTATGGCATTTTTTTTCTCCTCTTGTTAGAGTCACCAGGGCTTCTTGAGTTTTCCTTGTGGGACTTATATATGATTCTTTTATACTTTTTATTTCTCCACTTTGAACTTTGTTAATCTTTTCTTTGTAGATTTTAGGATGTAGAGACAAATATTATTTTGCTCCTAAGTCTTTAACAAATGACAAAATCATTACTTCTTAGGTATTGAAATGAATCTTTATGATAATGTTTTTAAAAAGCTGATTCAATCTGCATTTGATTCAATAGGATTCTTAGGTATCTTACTGGTTTTCGATATTCTGAGTTTTCACATTCATCATTTTTTAGTTCTGCCATCTTTCTATTTTATGAATCATTTAAAATTATACACTTTTCCTATGGAGATGATACTTCTTAAATTATATTCAGACTAACTCATTCTTCTATGTCTTTATTGATTCAAGAAATATTTTTACGGTACATACTGGATTACAAAGGCTAATAAGATATGTAGTATGTTCTAAATTATGTTCTTTAGAACATTGATCATTAATTATTTCTGAAGTTGATAGTGTGTCTCTTCCTTTAATAATCACTATTTGGGTAAGTTGCCTTTGCCATTTCATGCATTTTTTGGTTTAGACTATTTCCTCATGAATAAGAAGCAAATGAAAAGGAAGTAGAAGTATTTTTAAAGTTATTTAAAACTTCCAAGGTCTCTAGTAAGTTCTTTTATAGTCAGCTCTTCTTATTTTATGAATGTGACATTCTCTTTCTTTTTTGAAGATGCTCATTCTAGCCCATTTGTTTATGACTTTATCCATCATAAATATAATATAATCTTGGTCAACCAGCTTTTCAGTGGTTAACATTCTTACTAAGCTGAAACAGTTTTTTTTAAAAATTTTTTTATTTTTTTTATTTTTATTTTTTTTGCGGTACGCGGGCCTCTCACTGTCGTGGCCTCTCCCATTGCGGAGCACTGGCTCCGGACGCGCAGGCTCAGTGGCCATGGCTCACGGGCCCAGCCGCTCCGCGGCATGTGGGATCTTCCCGGACCGGGGCATGAACCCGCGTCCCCTGCATCGGCCGGAGGACTCTCAACCACTGCGCCACCAGGGAAGCCCTGTTACTAGTCACATCCCCTCCCCCCAGCTCCGCAACCTGAGGGGACCTTACAACATGCCCAGAAGGCAGGAAAAGCTGTCTTTTTTGTGGTATTTTGTGCATTACCCCTAGCATGGATACTCTAATTCTGTAGATTTAGCCGAAATTAGTACTTTCCTTTTTAGTGCTTTTGGAGTCCTTGAGTGCCTTGGTTTAAACTAAAGAATTTAAATTTCAGCTCCAAAACAGTCTATTTGGGAGAAGTGGCTTCTTCTCTAAACATGCCATCTCAACTTAAAACAGAAACAGAACAACTTAAGACTGGTAGGGAAGAGAGAATTTGCATTATTACTTTATGCCATTTTTCTTTGCATAAACTAGAGTCAGCATGGATTTTGCTTTTTCTGTGAACAAAGTTTTTGAACTTCATATGCATTAACATTTCCTAGAAATGCTTCATAGCATAGTTTATACTCTTTTAAGATATATTCTAAATATTTTAAAATTCTGAGGTAGATTAAAGTATATGGAAATTTGCTTCCGGGGTTACTCATCCTGTCTCTAGGCATCTCAGAGTAACATGGTCAAAACAGAAATCTTGATTGGGAGCCCTTTCCCCCTCAGGTGTGTTATTCTTAGTAGAAGGTCCCATGTCCACTTGCTCAGGTCATCCTCGACCCTCCCCTTCCCTTATCTCTGCCAGCCACAAGCCCCATTGGTGAGGGTCTCCACAGTGGATCCCAGATCTGCTCACTCATCTCCAACTTGAAACATCCTAATTCAAACCACATCTTTTCCTTAAATTACTGCAGTAACTTCCTAACTGATCTCTCCAAAATACTTTTATACTTGTTAACACTTTTATGTCTATTCTCCATAAAATTTGGTAATCTTTTAAAATTACAAATCGGATGTTGTCACTCCCCTGCTTACAACCTTACAGTGCCTTTCTCTTGCCCTCAGAATTAAAACTAAATTTAAGGGTCTATGTGATCAGATCCCTAACTAATTCCTCTGAATCTAGGCTGATTCTGCTTTAGAGACATTCTGTTCTTGCTATTGCTTGACTGTTCAGATCATCCTCTCTTCAGCGCCTAGCTGTTTCCTCATCTTCTTTCTCTTCTCTTTCTCATCATTAAGTACCAGCTCAGTTGATATCAGAGAGTCTTTCCATGACTGCACTGTCTGTAGAGGTACTTCCTCTTCCCCCCCACACTCTTTCTAATATTGCCATGTTTTAATTCATATACTACATATCACCCTCTAAAATTATTTATCTTTTTCCCTCTTGTAGAATGTAAGAAAGGTCCCATGACGGCAGGGACCTTATCTATGCTGTTATATTCCTAACGCCTAAAATAATGCCTTGCATTTAATAAGTGTTCAATGCACATGTTCAGAACAAATATAGTAAATCTTTTTTTAAGCCCTTGGAAACTTTTCATCCCAAAATGGAAGAGAGGAGTGTGGTATGGAAACTTGGGGGCTCCCTTAAGCTATTTGGACCTTAGAACTGCAGAATCCTGGTGGTAGAATCATGGATCCATGATCTTTACACTTCCTTCTAACTTTAGAATTCTATGACCTCTAAGTGTTTTGTAGTATCTCCAATAAACTGTTACATAATTAAGGCTTAATTTTAACTTTCACAAAATACTTCTCTACTGATCTGTAACACTTAGGATACTAAGACTTTTTAATTTTATGTTTTTATTTTTTAAATTTTTTGGCCACACTGCGCAGCATGCGGGATCTTAGTTCCCCGACCAGGGATTGAACCCGTGCCTCGTGCAGTGGAAGCACGGAGTCTCAACCACTGTACCACCAGGGAAGTCCCTAAAACTTTTAAAGATATTACATTTAAAAACTAACTGAAGTACTCTAATATAACATATGTGTTCCTAAATATTACTGTGCTATGCAAAATTGTGCAATAAAAGGAGAAAAATGGGGTTAAGATCACAACACTCAAAAGCTTTGTCAGTTACACATAAAGAAAAGATAAGCTAATAAAAGCAGTGGCACAATTTTGCACGTATTAAATGATGGAGAAATGCATAAATACAATAAATATGGTATTCTACCTTGAAAAAGACTTGAGGTTTGCTTGTTGAAGTGGGCTTCAGAAGGACTGCAGCTTGGAAGCTTTTTGTGAAGTGGTACAAAGCGGATTGACTGAAATCTGCCAGAAAGTTGTAACACCAGGTGTAGATAGCTGTGGTTTACAGCATGCAGTGAACTGAGGCAGCTGTGCATTTTGGGTATTTCTACATGGCTTGGTTCAGTATTCTGAACTCAGTTCAAATGGGTACTATTTTCTGTGTTCACCTAGTGAGTGTTTGTCCCGGGGAGAAATTGCATAAAAGCAAATGTGAAATTGACTTCATGCTCAAATTGTTTTCTAATGTATTAATCATGTAGGAACAATTTGCATTTCAAAACAAGCATTATAGTAGAACTGACTGTAATTTTAGACTTAAAAAAAGTTGCATGAATAGTACACAGTTTCCATATACCTCACCCAGTTTCCGTAAATGTTCACACCTTATATAGCTATTATACAATGATCAAAACCAAGAAATTAACATTGATGCTATGCTGTTAACCTTAGATCTTAGAGTTTGTCATTTTATTATCATTATTATTTAATCTGTTCCAGGATCTGACTCAGGATCCCGTATTTCATGTAATTGTCATGTCCCCTTAGTCTTCTCCAGTTGGGGACAGTTCCTCATCCTTTCTCTGTCTTTCCTGATCTTTGGGGAGTGTCCCCTTAATTTGGATTTGTCTGACATTTCTTCATGGTTAGATTGAGGTTATGAATTTGGGAAGAAAACCACAGAAGTGATGTTGTGTCCTCCTTAAGACATCTTATATATGACATGTGAGACTTTAATTTTTAAGATGTGTTTAATGTTTCTAAGTTTTCGTTGTATAATAAAATCTGTTGTTTATACTTTACCATCGTTCATTCTTAACGTGTGGTTTAATGTCTTTCATCTTTATCAGTTCTTTGACATTATTTCCTTTCTTATGGAGAAGCCATGTGGAAAAGAATTACTGTATAATAGGTGTGCCCCACATTCTTTGATTATTTTTCTTTCTTTCAGTGTAGTATATTTTGATCCTCCAATTATTTCTATCAATTTGAGAGGGTATAATACTTGTAAAACAGTGGTGTTTTTCTGCATTGTCTTTGCAAAATCTTTTAATATAATTACTATCATTATTTTGTTTCAGTTTCAATAGTAATGGGAGTTCCCACAGTGAAGAGAGAAGTTAAATCTTACCTCATAGAAACTCTTCATTCCCTTATTGATAATCTGTATCCTGAAGAGAAGCTGGACTGTGTTATAGTTGTCTTCATAGGAGAGGTAATTATTTAATTGTTGCTCTTTTTTTTTACCACATATAATCTGTAAGAGTTGAAACCATATTTTGAATAATGCTTTTATGAACCTTTTTTATAAAATGTGATGAGTAGAGCTTAGGTAGTATATTCCATCTGCTAGTTAAATGTAAGTTTAACTTGCGTTTGCCTTAACTTCTCTTGTGCAGTTACAATCTAGGAATGGTAATATCCTATTAATAGGATAATATTATATTCAAAGATCTTTATGAACAGTGAGTCCCCATTTCTGGCTCTAGGACCTGAATTTGGAGATTTGCATTGATGTTCTTTGGGAGTTTAGAAACCTGAGAAAGGTTTAGTGTAGGCTGGGGTTTTATCATCTCTTTATTCTCTCTACCCCTTCTCTGTACTCTCAAGATGCAGCCACATTATAATTTTAAAAGTCGAATGTCATGTTAATTATAATTATTATATTGCTTATATTTTAGTCTCCTCAAAAGATATGGGGAAAGAATAAATCTTGAGGAGGTTTTTTTTAATGATGAAAAAGCACCCTAGAGTAAATATTTCCTTAATTATTATATAGAATTTTGGAATGTGAGAAGATTTATAATCTCATCTGGTTCTGGCCCACTGATTCCCAACTTTTCAGTGTTTCCTGTCTTTTTTTTTTTTAATGAAAATGTTCTTGTGTCTTCTTTAATATAAAAAGTAAACACGTGTATATCGTTCAAAACAATTACAGAAATGCATATTGAAAAATTACCTGTAATTCCTCCATGTAGATATAGCTACTATTGCTATTCTGAAATATATATATCTTAAGAAATTTTTCCTTTGGCTGTATACATATATATAAATGGAATTGTTCTGTATATTGCGTAATATCATGGACATTTTCCCATGGTAAAGTGAATAGTTATCACACCATCATCGTTATGGCTATATTACATTCCATTGTATGGTTTTATCATACTTTATTTAATTTCTGATTGCCAGACCAATTGAGACTGTTTCCACACTTTTGCTATTCTTTTCAGCATTGTATTGAACATTACTGTAAATAAATGGTTGTGCACTTGTCTGGTTACTGATGCGGGATCAATTCCTAAAAGTGGAATTGCTGGGTAGAGTCCACATACATTAAATGTTCACACCTGGGCAAGACGCGCTGCAGAAGTTGAGCCATTAATATCCTTTTTCCAGCAGTCTGCCAGAGAGCTTGGTTCCCTGTCCCCATGCTCTGCAAGGTATATTAGTCTTTAAATTTATTTTGGCCAATTTGATGGGTAAAAATAATACATTGCTTTGGTTAAATTTGGATTTGTTTACTGAATGGGATTAAATGTTGGTTTATATATATTTTGACCATTTGTATTTATACTTTTATTTAATTTTTTTATTTTTTATTTTATACTTATTTTTATACTTATTTTATAGGCTTTGCTCATTTTTTTAATTTGTAATTTTTTATTTGTAAGAAATTTCATATATGAGAGGAATTAACTCTTTGACATTAACTCTTTAACTCTTTTGTTCAGTTTGTTTTTTTCATGAACTTCGTTTATGATGTTTTTTGTTTGTTGTAGAAATTTTACATTTTAAGTAATCAGATTTGTCAGTCACATATTGTATGTCAGTAGAAATTGGGACCGCCTCCTTGGAAAGCAGTTTGGCAATAGCTGTTAAAATGTAAGTTTCCTCTGTGACCCAACATTCTCCTTCTAAAAATCGATCCAGTGGAAACATTCGCAAGTATGTAAATGTATTCCAGCACATGACACATTTATACAGCTCCTAATGTGCATTGATAAAAAGAGAAAATGGTCTTGTGGAATAGCCTCGAAACTATTCGTAGCAGATACCTTGAGAGTTGAGGTTTTGGGGAGATACCATACAGTTTTGTAAAATTACAACTTTTTTGCAATGAGTGTGTATTGATTTTTATCAGAAAAAAAGCCTTAAAATTTAAAAACTACAAAATGAAAAATCCTCCTTATGCACTTGAAAAATAGTATTCAGCCTATAGACAGAGATGAGCTGCGTGAAGATTCAAGACCCTCTTGCTGCATTCGTTTCTCTGATCACTCAGATGTAATAACGCTGGGTTTGGAGTCACAGGACCAGTGTTCAGGGTCTGGATTCTGCCACTTGAGCAGGTCGTTTTCTCTTTCAGCCTCAGTTTGTTCATGTCTAAAAGGAGAACAGTGCCATTGAGCCTTGTGAGCTCAGCACTGCTGCAGGGAGATGCAGTGAGATTGTGCGCGGAGAGACGCTGTAAACTGAAAATGTGGCCCAGGGGTCAGCAGTGTTCTGATCTCGGAGGACTCCTCTCCTGAACTGCAGTGTTTGTATATGTGTCTATATAGAATTTCAATATTTGAAAGAAAATCTATTCTGAACAGAAGAATTAGTTTACAGAATTCACTGCATTGCCTTTAGGCAATCTGAAATTATTACTCACCACATTTGGTTCTACGTTTGATTAGGAGTTTTCACCTAAGTGTCTGGTAGCTTGGGGCTCATTTAACACTAGTCCCAAGTGCCTGTTCTGCGGCTTTGACCGTGATCTACGTGTGGGATGGTTCCTAATCTAGATCTCTAGCCTCTTCCCGAGTCTGTTATTTCTAACTGCCTACTTGATAACATTATTTGAAGTATTTCATGGGCAACTCTTAATCTGTCCATAACTAAATTAGTCTGGTTTCCCCAAACTGCTTCTCTTCCAGGTTTCCCATCTGTTTATTAAAGGCTCTTTACATCATAGTGTTAGTAGGTCTGGGCTGTAGTCATTCTGCTCTCAGCTCATTGAATAGACCTTGGATGTTCTCAGTTCTGTTTGTGTTATTCCTCAGCCCGAAACATTGCCTCTTCCTTTGTCTTTCTTATTCCTCCTTCGGGCCCCAGCTCATCCCTTTTATGAAACTCTCCCCACTCTCCCACTTGAAATTCATCTAGAGTAAATAGGCCAAAGTAATGTATCTTTTGCAAATATTTTCAGCTTTTATAAAAGTATGAATTACCTCAGGTCCACTTTAACATGTGAGGAGAAAATTAAGAATGAAAAAACTGGACAAGAATACACATAGACAGTAAAGGAGGTCATAGTCTCTTCATTCTTGTTTGAGTTTCTGTTCTTTGTTTTTTTTTTTTTTTTTCTTTGAAGGGAGAACCATAAGATTACCCTCAGGGAGGAGAGGAGAGAGACAGAAAAGTAATTATTTGCTGTGTGTTCTTCGCTCCTCTCTGATGACTTTTCCTTTAGGGGTCCACTGGTCTTCTATGATGAGACATTTACAGAACATTCAAGGTTTTCAACAGTTGGCTGTTGATGCATTATTTAAAGTTCACTGACTGTATTCTGGAATTGCAGGAGGAATGGAGAGGAATGAATTCCACCTGCTCTGAAGGATCCATGAGATAATCCAAGTGTGGTGTTCACATTTGAAGATTGTATCATTCTTGTGTTTACTTTTACTTAGAATATAACGATTATTTTTGTATCCTAATGATCCTTGGTTGTCTGTATGCCTCCTTATTTTTTATGTTATATATTTGATTATTAATTTATAATGTTTCTTCTTATTTTATATAATTGTTTCTATTATTTCTGTCATGATCATTTCTGATAGAATGTTTTCCTACAGTGTTCTCTGAATTTTACCAAAAATTGTTTTTTCTGTCCCATTCTGATATCTGGAGAATTCCCCATTTTATGAAGCTTGGTGGGAAGGAGTGTCTTCCTCCCACTGTGGAAACTAAACATGCCAGATAATTGCTCACCCAGTTTCCAGGCATGTCACCTGGGCTCAGCCATGTGGGTGTTCCTTTCCTGGACTTTGAGTGGAGCTTCATCGTTTTCAGATGACACAGAAAACCCCCTCTAAAACAGACAAATTGTTAGAAATAATAGGGAAGTTTATCAAGGTGGCTGGATACAGGATCAGTTTATATTTCTGTACGCCAGCAGAAATATATTTTCTAAGGAAGCAGGGGTTGTGGACAGTCCATTCTGGTGGTAGTGGTGGTGGTGTCATCTCCAGGGGCCACAGGGGCAGTGTCCAGAGCATCGAGGACTGATGGTGAGGGCTTTGCAGGCTGTGGCATTAGGAGCATTCTCTGATTTTTGGCTGTGGTCCGGGGTTATTTCTGCCACCTTCCTAGCCTGCTTCCTCAGCCCAACTGGAGGTTCTATAAGTTCTAACCAATCATTTTCCAGTAAATTGCTTTTCTGACTCTTCTGCGTGAATCAGTTTCTGTCCGTTGCAACTGAGATCCTGACCGAAACAGGTTGTATCTTCAAAAATACCTGAATTGCTAGATAACTGCCACGGGCAATCAACATGGAGGCATAGGGGTAGATGGCTAAATACTATTCGAAGTGAAAGAAAGAGACGAAGTGAGTTTTTGAAGTGGTTTCAGTCAGAATTTTGCCTAAACCGTAACACCTAGATTATGTTGATGGAGCTTCCCTGGTGGCGCAGTGGTTGAGAGTCCGCCTGCCGATGCAGGGGACACGGGTTCGTGCCCCGGTCCGGGAAGATCCCTCATGCCGCGGAGCGGCTGGGCCCGTGAGCCATGGCTGCTGAGCGTGCGCGTCCGGAGCCTGTGTTCCACAGCGGGAGAGGCCACAACAGCGAGAGGCCCGTGTACCGCAAAAAAAAATTATCTTCTGCCTCTTTATATTTGCTTGGGTATAGAAACCGTCAGTTACATTTCGTTTCCTTTCTTTCTTTCTTTTCCCCCCCTTTTTTTCCCCAGAGGATGGGGGAATGGTATAGTGCTATTGCTGAAGCTAGCCAGATGACCTTCCATCTTTCTTATTTTTTGCTGTAAGAAATCCATATTTTGCTTGGTTGCCCAAAAGATTCTTTTTTTATCTTTAAAGCCTAGTAATTTTGGTATACTATGTCTTGATTTTAACCATTGTAGATCATTTTTCCCTGGCACAGGATATGTTCTTTAGGTATGGAGTCAAGTCTTCTTTAAGTTCAAGAAAGGACTTTTGAATGGTATTTTTTATTATGAAACTTTTAAGACATACAACAAAATCGAAAGAAATTTACAGTAAATACCTGTTTACATCCTACCTAGATTCTACCAATGTTTTAGTACTTTCATTTATCGCATCTCTATCCATCATTAATCCATTTTATTTTCTATTGTAAAATGTCTTCAAAACTCTGCCCGTTTAAAAAAATTGTGTGGTGGTGGTATTGAGTTTTTCAGAGTTCTTTGTGTATACTGGATACCATTCTTTGTCAAATACGTGATTTGTGAATATTTTCTCCCAATCTGTGGAAGTCTATTCATGTTTTTGCCTTGTCTTGGCGAGCAGAAGTTTTTAATGTTGATGAAGTCTAATTTGTCAATATTGCCTTTTATGACTCTTGCTCTCCATGACCTGAGAAACCCTTGCTTACCCCCAAATCATAAAGATTTTCTTCTCTGAAAGCTTCATGTTTTAACTTGTGCATTAGGTCTGTGATCTATCTCAAGTTAATTTTTGGTCATGTTAAAGTTCACTGTTTTTTATATAGATGTCATTTTCTCCCATAACGAGTTATCGAAACACTTTCCTTTCCCCATTGGATTGCTTTGGTGCTTTTGTTGAAAATCCAGTGACCCTATAAGTGTGGGTCTTTGTTCTGTTCCATTAATCTGTGCATTGATCCTTATGCAAATTCCTCAGTATCTTGATTACTGTAGCTTTGAAGTACTGAAGACGGGTAGGATTAAGTCCTCCAACTTTGTTCTTTTCAAGATTGCTTTAGATATTTTAGATCTTTTGCATTTCCATGTATATTTTAAAATTATTACAATCATTTCTGCTCTCTGGAATTGCTTCACCACAGCAACTGCTTCAATGGGGTGTTTTTCTTTTCAATTACTGAGGAAATATTTGGTCACAATTTCTCACCTATTTTGTTGCTGTCAAGTGTAGCTTTTGTTGTTTTTGTTCATAGGTTTTGTTGAAGCTCTCCTTTTTTTCTTATGTTTTTCTGTAGTTGCTGTGTTGGTTCCTTTTTTATGAATCATCATTGAAGGAGGGACAGAGTAGTGTTCCAGACTAACTGTGTGTGTGTGTTATGTGTTTTGTTTATTTTCCTTGATCAGACCATGTCTTTGTAGCTGCTACAGAGTCGGGCTGCTTCCTGCAACTATAACTACTCTGCACGGTTCTGCACATGACCTCGGGTTATTGGAACCAAACTGGATTCCTTTTGAGTTTGAGAATTTTGGTTATTAATTTTGGTCTTACTGAAAATGGAGTTTGCAGTTTTGTAACTGTTTCTCATTGGTGATTGTGTGTAATGTCAGTGCTGTGTTCCTGGGTGAACTCTGTATGAGTGGTTTAGTCTTTTCTGGTTAGACCCTTTAGTGGTGCTTTCAGCCAGGGGTTAGTTACCTGAATGCTTTGGAACTTTTTTCCACCCCAAAGCCCCTGAGAAGTACAGTAGCCTCAGAAACAGTCGCCCTCTCTGTACTTATGTTTTCTCAATCTCTCATACTTACCTTTTTGTCATCTTTCTTAATAGAGGCAAAAGAACAGATTTCATTCTAAGTATTCTTTTACTCGTTGAACTAAAGTGAGGAAGGTACTGAAGGATTTTAGAAATCTTTAAAAAATCCATTAGACGGTGGCTCGTGCCCTTAACTTGTAGTCTGGCATTACACGGGAATATTTTTTTCTGTACCCTTGTCTTTCCTTTTGAAAAAAATATTTATTAGCTATATATGCACATGGCTGAGAGTCCAATAGTTCCTCAAGGTTAATTTGCTAGACAGCAGTCTCCTGTCTTCATTCTTCCTACCCCTACCGCCATTTTCCTTTCTTTCTCTTCCCCACTCGCTCCCCCAGTGAGATCTTTTAGGTCTTTCAGCTCCAGCTGGCTGGCCGTCAGGTAAAGTAGAAAAACTTCTGGTGATACTATTCAGTTGATTATCATTTTTTTTTGGATCTTGTCAAAGAACCAACTTCTAGGGCTTCCCTGGTGGCGCAGTGGTTGAGAGTCCGCCTGCCGATGCAGGGGACACGGGTTCGTGCCCCGGTCCGGGAAGATCCTACATGCCGCGGAGTGGCTGGGCCGGTGAGCCATGGCCGCTGAGTCTGCGCGTCTGGAGCCTGTGCTTCACAACGGGAGAGGCCACGGCAGTGAGAGGCCCGCGTACCACGAAAAAAGAAAAAAGAAAAAGAAAAAAAAGAACCAACTTCTAGTTTTATTAACTTTATCATTTCTCTATTTTTCATTATTTAATTTTTTTTATTGAACTGTAGTTGAATTACAATGTGTTAACTACTGCTGTACAGCAAAGTGACTCAGTTATATATATATACATTTTTTCATATGTTTTTCCATTATGGTTTATCTGAGAATATTAAATATAGTTTCCTGTGCTATATGGTAGGACTTTGTTTATCATTCCTCTATTTTTCTATGTCATTCATTTCCACTCTTTACTATTTCCTTCCTTTTGCTTACTCTTAGTTTGGTTTACTTTTCTTTTTCTATATTTTTAAGGTGAACACTCGGATTATTGGTTAGAGAGTTTCTTTTCCTAATAGAGGCAGTTTAGAGCTCTAACTCTCCCTTCTGAGTACCAGTTTAGCTGCTTCCCATACATTTTGATATGTCAAGTTTTAATTTTCATTCAGATCAAAATACTTTCTAAATCCCCTTGTAATTACTTCTTTTACTCATGGTTTATTTAGAAATGTGTTGTTTAATTTTTATCTATTTGTGTATTTCCCAAACTTCCTTCTCTTGTTTGATTTCTAATTCAGCTCCACTGTAGTCAGAGAATAAACTTTGCATGATTTCAGACCTTTTAAATTTATAAATACTTATTTATGGACTTGTGTATGGTCTACCCTGATGAGGTTCCGTGTGGTTTAAAAAGAATGGATTCTGCTGTTGTCGAAAGGAGTGTTTTATAGATGCCTGTTGGGTCAAGTTGGTTGATAGTGTTGTGCAAGTCTTCTGCAGACTTGCTGATGATCTGTCTAGTTATTAGTTGTTTCTATTCTTGATTTTAAATCACAGATTACTGTCTTCGTGCTTCAGTAGTAGTTTTGGCCTGTAATTTTTTTAGAAGGTAGATTTTAAGATGTTTACTTATGCATTGGTTATAAATCACAGAAATGCCAGTCAGGAAGAAAGTGTATATATATATATACACACACATATACACACATATATACGTATATGTATATATAATATCTTATAAAACTTGCTTGTAATTCAACAAATATTTACTGACGCAGCGGTGTTAGCCATATCATCTAATAAAAGCCTCTACCCCATGAAGCTTACATTGTAGAGAAGGACAGATAAAAAACAAATGTATGACGTGTTAGATGGTAGAGAACGCTGTGGAGAATAAATCAGAGTACATAAGAAGGGGAGTACAGGGTTGCCAAGGGAGGGTTTATCAGAGTGGTCAGGACACTTGGGCAAAGACCTGAAGGGTGCAAGAGTTGCACAGTCCAAGCAGACGAACAGCACGTGCCAAGGCCCTCACGTGAGAGCATTGCTGGGCACATTTTGTGAAACAGCAAGGAGACGCCTGTGTGGCTGGAGCAGAAGAGGTGAGGGGCTTAGCAGCAGGAGGTCGGCAGAGGAGGAGCAGGTGGGCCAGATCACTGAGCACACTACAGGCCATCATGAGAACTTTGCTTTTACCCTCAGTCAGGAAACTGTGGCCAAGTTTTTTTGCAAAGGGCCACATGACAAATATTTTAGGCTTTGCAGGCCACACAGTCTCTGCTGCAACTGTTCAACTCTGCTGTAGTAGCCCCGAAAACACCAGAAACACCATGTAGATGAAAGGATGGGGTTGTGTTCCAATAAAATCTTACTTTATGAAAACAGGGAGTGGGTCTGTCTTGTGAACTGCTAATCTGGAAAGCCATTTGAGGGTTTCAAGTAGAGAAGACACTTGACTTAATGTTTTTTTTTCTTTGAAGGCACTTTAAAAAACTTTATTTTGAAATAACCTAGATTTACAGAAAAGTTGCAGAAGTAATGCAGAGTATTCCCTTCACTGCTCTAATGTTAACAACTTATGTAGCCAAATAATCAAGACCAGGGAATGAACATTGATATAATACTATTAGCCAAACTGTAGACATTATTCACATTCCACGTTTTTCCACCTAAGGCCGTCTGTTCCAGTGTACAATCCAAAATATCACACCACATTTAGTTGTTCTGATTCCTTAATTTCCTCCTTTTTTAAAAAATATTTATTTATTTACTTTTGGCTGTGTTGGGTCTTCGTTGCTGCGCACGGGCTTTCTCTGGTTGTGGTGAGCGGGGGCTACTCTTTGTTGCGGTGCGTGGGCTTCTCATTGCGGTGGCTTCTCTTGTTGCGGAGCACAGGCTCTAGGCGCGCGGACTTCAGTAGTTGCGGCACGCGGGCTCAGTAGTTGTAGCTCATTGTTGTAGCTCGTGGGCTCTAGAGCGCAGGCTCAGTAGTTGTGGCGCACAGGCTTAGTTCCTCCGCGGCATGTGGGATCTTCCCAGACCAGGGCTCAAACCCGTGTCCCCTGCATTGGCAGGCGGATTCTTAACCGTTGTGCCACCCGGGAAGTCCAATTTCCTCCTATCTTTGGCAGCTCCTCAGTCTCTTCTTGTGTTTCATGAACTCGGAGACTTTTCATGAGTACTAGTCAGTTATTTTGTAGAATGTCTCAATTTAGGTCTGTCTGATGTTTTCTCATGATTAGATTGCAGTTATGCATTTTTGGTATAACTCATCTTTTAAAAGGATCACAGTGGCTGCTTTGGAAAGGGCAGAAGCGAGGAGGCTACTTAGAAAACTTGTAATAATCCAGGCTAGGCTTGGAGGTGGTGAGAAGTCATCAAACTAGGAACATATTTTGAACTGAATGGGTTCTGATCACAAAAGTTTGAGAACTGTTGCTGTAGCATCAGCTGACTGTTAGGAGAAGGAAAGGAAGAAAGGCTATGAGAGATATATTGAAAATGAAGAAGTAGGTTTCTTTTTTTCACTTGTGTGTCCTTTTCACTTCCGCTTTCTTACTTTTATCTTTGAACAGCTTGACTATTTTAGAAACTACAAGCTAACTGTGGTATTTGTTAGCCTTAGTTGGTACATCTGCACTGAATTTAAAGAACTTAAACCAAGCACTAGGTGTATAGGAATAGCTTTTCCTTGGACTCCTAGGGAAACAAAATTTATTATGAGCTGCCAGCTCCATTCTGGTACAGGCCTGTCATTTTAGTCCTTTGGATTTGTCGCTTGTACACATTCTCTTTCTGGAATTCTCATTGGTTCTTTATTATATAAAAATGACCTCTCGGGCTTCCCTGGTGGCGCAGTGGTTGAGAGTCCGCCTGCTGTTGCAGGGGACATGGGTTCGTGCTCCGGTCTGGGAAGATCCCACATGCCGCGGAGCGGCTGGGCCCGTGAGCCATGGCCGCTGAGCCTGTGCATCCGAGGCTGTGCTCCGCAACGGGAGAGGCCACAACAGTAAGAGGCCCGTGTACCACAAAAAAAAAAAAAAAAAAAAAAAATGACGTCTGCTTCTAGCCATGATGGAGTTAATGACTGGACTTACCTTCGTGCTATAAGCAATTAAAAAGCTAGACAAAATATACCATCTAGTTGTTCTCAGACAGTGGACAGCAGGCTGTGCAGGATGTGATTCCCTGAGAGAGAGAAATGAGCACCACGATTGTCCCAACTTTCTGCCTGGAGATATTTCCAGATCACGTTGCAGGAAGGGGAATCCCGAAGAGAGCAGCTGGAAATTGCGGAACAGAGTTTCAGAACAGAGACGCTGAACAGAAAATGATGGTGCCTTTGAGTCTTTGTTGGGTGGGGACCCACATACACAGGGTGAAGCTCCACAGGTTTGGAAAAAGGATGATCAGGGAGCTGTAACCTGACCATATCCCTTTGCTCATGTAGGATGAGGTTGACCAGCCAGAACGGTAAGCCCCTGGTGATAACCCAGGGCGTTCAGTAGAGACGCCAAAGGAAGTGGTCATCCTTGAAGTGGTCATTCTCAACCCACCCCAGCAAAGCTTAGAGACCTTTAAGGATCAACTGACCCACAAATAACTGTCTGCTGGGATAAAGCTCAGCGGTTTCTAAAAGAAGAAAGCAAAATCAAGACACTCAGCGGTGTCCATTTGTAATGTCCAGTATCAAATAAAAAATTGTTATTGTTAACCAGTATGCCAAGGAGCCCCCAAAAAAGTGACCCATAACTAGAAGAAAATTTAGCCCCTAGGAACAAGGATAGGGAAGACTTGGAACAGAGTTATCAACCGAGTGATATAAAGCCATCAGAGTTTATTTAGAAGATAACCAGCAAAGGTGGTGGATATCATCCTTATTATTATTATTATTGTTTGCGGTACACAGACCTCTCACTGTTGTGGCCTCTCCCGTTGCGGAGTACAGGCTCCGGACGCGCAGGCTCAGCGACCATGGCTCACGGTCCCAGCCGCTCCGCGGCATGTGGGATCTTCCCGGACAGGGGCACAAACCCATGTCCCCTGCATTGGCAGGCGGACTCTCAACCACTGCGCCACCAGGGTAGCCCCATCCTTATTTTTATGGCCTATTTCCAGTGACCACTTGGTGGCCTGTTTGGTTAATTCAACCTTCCTGTCTCACCAGGACTTGTATTTTCCAGTACAGCAGTGCAAGCCCAGCTTTCCTGCTCAGCATTGCATTGAGCAGCACCCCCCAGTCTGTACATGTGTATAATAATAGCATATTATACCCCCTAAAATATATACAAAATAGAAAATTCTACGCTATGATCTATTCCAGTGGATTATCTTGCACATACCCTAAGGGCAGAGGCAAAGCCCTAATTAACATATCAATTAATTTACAATATTCCTTTTAGTATTTTCTGTTTATTTTTGTCGATTTGAATAGCAATATGTATCAGGTTTGGGCTCAGATGTCAAATCTTCAGACTTTCTTTGACTATCCTGTTTAAATAGGTTGCTTCCTTTTCTCTATTATTGCATACTAGTTATATAGCACTTAATAAATATTCAGTTATAAATACATATATATATATATAATTTTGGTTTTCTTTATGGACTGCATCTTCCACAAATTTTAAATTTCACAAGGCAGAGATCTTGTCTATTTTATTTGCTAATCTAAACTCAGAGCTTGATGATATGGATATGATACGGATATAAATATCCCCAATTACGGTGTAGACACCAAGTAAATATTTGTGGAATGAAATGATTGGAAAGAAGATAGTAAATTTACATATAAAGGACATTTTTAAAAATCAGTTTTTACCTTCAAGTTATTTAAAATTCAGTCCTCTTAATTTTATGTTCTTTTTTGATCTAGTGCTTAAAATTTCTTCCTTTTTCATCTGGGTAACTGTCTTACAACTGGTAACTGTTTAAAGTTTCTGACATTTGTAACATTTGTTTATCTTTCATAGGAGGTTGCCTCTAACTTTCTGTTTTATTCTTTGGGCCGTTAGAAATAAATTTCTATGATTTATTTCTAAAAATATCTTTTCACTCAGATTTCTATTTCACATATTTGTTCTTTGCAGTATTACTGAACACAACAGCTATAGCATATTCAAAAGTGATGTGTTATTTTATATATTGATTTTAATTGAAAGTTTCCCTGAAATCATATGACTTTGTTACAGTTTCCTGACTGCCGTGACATTTGGCAAAGAATTATTTCTTTTCCAGTTGGACTTTATAAATTATTGATTTAGAGTAAAGATTGGAATTTATTACTGTCATGTCATCTAATTTATATACTACTGGTAAAATTGATTCTTAAGCCAAGTGTATATGTTGAATTGTTACGTGTGTATGACTCTATGCTGATGAATTGGTGTCAGTATTAGTGACTTACTTGAACCTGCTTTTATGCTTCTTAAACTTTTCCTTATACATCCCTAAGAGAAGCTGCTTGACCCATAGTTCTGTATGCACAATCTGAAATACTTTTTTTTTTTTACATTTAACTTTTTTCTATCTCTTAGTTTTTGTTTTCGATTATTTATTTATTTATTTTTTGGAATTCACATAACATACAACTCACCTATTTAAAGCCAGAGTTCTGTAGGCATCATCTTAATCAATTTCTGAAAGATTTTCATCACCTCAAAGAGAAATTTCTGAACCCCTTAGCCATTACCCATTAATACTGCTCTCCCTCCAGCCCTAGACAACCACTAATCTACTTTCTGTCTCTATAGGTATTTTTAAAATACTGGACATTTTATATAAGTGCAGTTATAAAATGTGTGGTCCTTTGTGACTGGCTTCTTTCACTTAGCACAGTGTTTTCAAGGTTCATCCATGTTGACGTATGTATTAATAAATCCTTTAGTTTTAATTTAAAAATTTTAATTTTACTTAACCATGAAGAAGACGCTTTCTCTGGGGGTTGGGGGGAATACTCTTTCTTCTTTTGCTATGTGTGTCTACTCTTTTTCCCACCTGTCCCAATCATTATCACTCACATACCCTAAGAATATACATATCTCATTTGTAGATTCACAGATATGTTCTCAGAATTGGAGGACAGTATTACCTTTTTTTTTAACATCGTTATTGGAGTATAACTGCTTTACAATGGTGTGTTAGTTTCTGCTGTATAACGAAGTGAATCAGTTATACATATACATATATCCCCATATCTCTTCCCTCTGGCATCTCCCTCCCTCCCACCCTCCCTATCCCACCCCTCTAGGTGGTCACAAAGCACCGAGCTGATCTCCCTGTGCTATGCAGCTGCTTCCCACTAGCTATCTGTTTTACATTTGGTAGTGTATATATGACCATGCCACTCTCTCACTTCGTCCCAGCTTACACTTCCCCCTCCCCATGTCCTCAAGTCCATTCTCTATGTCTGTGTCTTTATTCCTATCCTGCCCCTAGGTTCTTCAGAACTTTTTTTTTTTTAGATTCCATATATATGTGTTAGCATACGGTATTTGTTTTTCTCTTTCTGACATACTTCACTCTGTATGACAGACTCTAGGTCCATCCACCTCACTACAAATAACTCAATTTCATTTCTTTTTATTGCTGAGTTATATTCCATTGTATATATGTGTATATCTTCTTTATCCATTCATCTGTCAGTGTACACTTAAGTTGCTTCCATGTCCTGGCTATTGTAAATAGAGCTGCAGTGAACATTGTGGTACATGACTCTTTTTGAATTATGGTTTTCTCAGGGTATATGCCCAGGACTGGGATTGCTGGCTCATATGGTAGCTCTATTTGTAGTTTTTTAAGGAACCTCCATACTGTTCTCCACAGTGGCTGTATCAATTTACATTCCCATCAATAGTGCAAGAGCTTCCCTTTTCTCCACACCCTCTCTGACATTGATTGTTTGTAGATTTTTTGATGATGGCCATTCTGACTGCTGTGAGGTGATACCTCATTGCAGTTTTGATTTGCATTTCTCTAATGATTAGTGATGTTGAGCATCCTTTCATGTGTTTGTTGGCAATCTGTATATCTTCTTTGGAGAATTGTCTGTTTAGGTCTTCTGCCCATTTTTGGATTGGGTTGTTTGTTTTTATATTGAGCTGCATGAGCTGCTTGTATATTTTGGAGATTAATCCTTTGTCAGTTGCTTCATTTGCAAATATTTTCTCCTGAGGGTTGTCTTTTCGTCTTGTTTATGGTTTCCTTTGCTGTGCAAAAGCTTTTAAGTTTCATTAGGTCCCATTTTTTAAATTTTTGTGGTGCTGGGAAAACTGGACAGCTACACGTAAAAGAATGAAATTAGAACACTCCCTAACACCATACACAAAGATAAACTCAAAATGGATTAAAGACCTAAGTGTAAGGCCAGACACTATCAAACTCTTAGAGGAAAACATAGGCAGAACACTCTAGGACATAAATCATAGCAAGATCCTTTTTGACCCACCTCCTAGAGAAATGGGAGTAAAAACAAAAATAGTGCCTTTTAAAAAGTCTCCACAGACCTTTAAAAAAGATTTCAGGAAAAAGCGTTCTTTTAATTTAAAGCAGTGAAGCCCCCAACATCTCAGAGACTTCCTGTCTTATGGCCAACATTTAAGAGTTGGAGAGAGGCAAGTAGAGGCCTGAATGGGGACGAAGACTGGCCTAGCTGTGTGTTTCCAGGCCAGTTACATGTTTACTTTCTTCAGAGGAGCCCCACAACCACTCCCTTGGCTGATAGCAGGTAGGATCGCTTCTGGTATATAATGGTGACACCAGTTACCGTCGCTTAAGTGAATCCTTTGCTAGTTGCGTCAGTTAACATGCAACATAAGGATTATGTGTAGTTTTAGATATGGATCACTTTGCATTTCATAAATTTTATTATACATTACATAATAGATCTATGTTCACATAATTCTTCTTGGCCGCCCTCTTGGATAGCTTACTGGACAGGGAGCTGGACTTGTTCATCTGTATTCTGGTTTCCTTGGCTAGGCAAATCACTGGCTCTCAATAAATGCTTATCAAATTGAATTTCAGGTATTACTAAACTCATTAAAGGTTATATAAACCAGACTTGATTATGTTCTCTAAAATCATAGCCTGATGAATGGTAGGATGTGTGTGGGTTTACGTAGGGGAAGGACGGAGGGTTTTGAGCTGTGTGCTAGTTGTGTTTCCATAGTTCTTTAAGAGTTTGAAGGATATGGTCTTAATAAGTTGTCTCACTCCTACATCTTTAACAATTAAAATAGGAATTACTTTCAATTAACAGAAATTAAAGTTAAAATACTTTTCCAAAAAGCCTCCTCTAAAACAACTTTTTATAATTCAGTAGTTTTGTAATTTCCAGTGTTAAAATAAACCAAAAAGGTAAAGCTTATCTTCCTCAAGTATTAAGTGTTTTCGCAGTCTTTATAACATAGATTGTACTAGAGATATCGTTGATTCTTTCTAACAGTTGAGCATTTTAAGTTGTCACTGTAGTTAAAATTGGTCGGGAGTATTGGCTCTCTACTTGTATATATAATTTAGAAGTTCACAGGTTTGATAAACGTTTTTTTCTGACTGATTAAAGTACTCTTGACTTGGGTTCTCATTATCAGCTTAATAATAAAATAATAACAATAATACAGAATAACACTGCTTTTTATTACATAGCTTTATCATGTAATGTCATAGTGTCTGAGGTATTATTTCCTCCCAAACCTCCCCCCCCCCGCTTTTTCTTTAAATAGGATAGGAAACTGAGGCTCAGAGAGTGACTTTCTTTAGATTGTACAGGCCAGAAGCTAGAGAGGCAAATCTGGAACCTTGGTTTTATGATTCCAAGTGGAAAAATCTTTCCCTATAGCGTTCTGCATCTGTTATTTATTCACGACTTACAGTTTGGATGTTGCAGAAGAAGTAGAAATAGTTTCTGTGCTCACTTTTTTCTACTGAATTGAACATAGACAATTGAAAACAACAAAAACTTAAGAATCTGCTTATTGTATTGGTTAGTACTCAGCGATATATAGCAGTGCAATACAGTAGAATACGGAAGTGCAGATCCCGTAAGTTGTCTGAAAATTTCATGTTTTCAGTGAATGTTTTAATCATTTATTTAATTTTGAGTTCAGAATTAAAAGTTAAATAAAATATAAAGGTAAAAATATAAAAACATGAATGTTGGTATAATTGTTTTTTTCTCTCCCAGACAGATATTGATTATGTAAATGGTGTTGTAGCCAACCTGGAGAAAGAGTAAGTTCTTCTTAATTATGGAAATGAAAATATTCTATTTACTATTATCTCTTGGCTTTTTGCTAAAAGAAAACACCTTCTTTTACAGTTCATTTTTTTCTGTGGAGTTCGGTGTTCACTGGACCACCTATCATTGGTCTTTTATAGTATCATAAAGTATGTGTATATATATCAAGTTATCTGATGGGATACATTGGTGTATTTCATTTTGGAAAAGACTTGAATGTCATATATATGTAACACTACCAAACAACAATTTTTAATCTTGAAGACAGTGAATAGAGAGTCATATGAGATCACTTAAATCTTTCACCCTCTGTTTAGCAAGAAAAGAAATTTCTGCTGTCAGGATAGCTAGTCAGGTAGCAGTTTCAAACCTCAGTGCTAAACTATGTCTAAAAATCTGCAAAGGTTTATTAACAGTTTATTGTGAGTGGGGCGCATAACAGATAACAGATGGACAGCTTAGTAAGCTGCAGATACCATTAGTTTTTATAATATTGCCTTTGTAGTTTTAAGAGCAGTATCATGAAATTAGTCCTGATATGGGTTTCTTCATTGAAATGTATCTCTTGTTGCCCCCAAAAGACATATCTTTTACTTTAAAAGGAAAGACAAAAGAGAAGCAAAGGTCCTTGTTTAAGATAATGTGCCTCTACCTTTGTCTATCAATATGCTAAAACCAGAGATTTTTTTAAATGTATTTTTATGTTATACATATAAGTTGATCGTTAAGATATAAAATCCCACAGAACTTAAATAACTCAGCCAACCTTTCTCATGATAGATTTTCTAAAGAAATCAGTTCTGGCTTGGTGGAAATAATATCACCTCCTGAAAGCTATTATCCTGACTTGACAAACTTAAAGGAGACATTTGGAGATTCTAAAGAAAGAATAAGGTAAGCCTGTGCACCCTTGTGAGTATAATAGGTAATAAATGTCATCCTTGTTTATCGAAGCTTAACTCATTTTAGGGTTGAGCTGATTAGTTGAGAGCTAATGACTTTTTGATTATTTTATTGGAAATTCTGTGGAGTTTCTGATGAGAGGTTGAATTTGGTAAACCTAATGAATTTTATGACCGTGCTGTTCTGTGTTGTTATAACTTTTCTTAAGAGTATATTCAGTATAACTCAAAACTTAGTCCAGATAGAAATCTCATGTATGTATGTAACATAAATGAAAACAGATCCAATAAAAGTGATAAAAACAATAATACTCTTGTGCAGAATTGTATTGCAATAAAATCATTAGTCAGTTGAATTTATTTATCTCTGAATCTCTAAAATTGAAAGGAAAACTTTCCTTGTGGTGTTGTTAAAGACAAAGTAAGCTAAGAGATATTGGCATTATTTTGGGATTGCCTATAACCAGAAAAAGGGACAAAAGCACTGTGTTGGGAAGAGATTTATTGTATTTCTTGAGTTGTTAATTTGTCACAAAAACAGATTTGTCCCTATAATTGGTTAATTATCTCTCAATAAATATAATGTTATTTTAAAAATTTAGGATCGAATTTGTTTGAAAAAAACTCTGGATAGACTCAATAAATTCATATCAGCTTGTAAGATATTTTCTGGAGAAGTTTACTTAGTGGTTCAAAGCTTTTATTTTATTGTGTGCTTTTTTTTTAAAAACTGGCTTTTAGAAAAACCACTTCTCTTTTTCACATTGGTCAGTGTGTTTCTGTAGCCTGCCAAGAATTCACCAAAAGGACCTAATATTGTAAATTTTAATATGATGTTTTGGGTTTTTAAAGCATTTTTACCTGTATGTAAAGCACTAGTTCCTAGAGACATTAAGATATTACTGGAAAAGGGGGCTGTGGTCAAGAAAATTTGGAAAATATTGGATTAAAAACTTTTTTTCAACAAATGTATTTACTGCTTAATGTTTAAATGCCTCTAATATTACTAATACGTCTCTAGAAGAGGAATATGTGTTCTTCCCAAACTTACTTGACATTAGACTCCTTTTTTCCTCAGGACACCTTGAGGATTAGTGTTTTTGAGAATATATTTCGATAAAGACTTCATTAGAGAAGAGTGAATTCTCATTCACTCTCTCCTAAGTGGATATATCCTGTATGTGAGATATCCATCCATCTATTTATCTATCTACCTATCTTTCTAATACATAACTATACATTGGGTATATATATAATATCGTGTATACAATATGTGATGTATATATTGCATATGTATATATTATAAAATATTTTATATATTATAAAATAGTATACATCTAACCTTATTTTGCTAACTTTGAGTCTGATTCCTAACTTATTTTTATTTTTTTTTGGCTGCGTTGGGTCTTCGTTGCTGCGCACAGACTTTCTGTAGTTGTGGCGAGCGGGGGCTACTCTTCATTGCGGTGCGCGATCTTCTCATTGCACTGGCTTCTCTTGTTGCGGAGCACGGGCTCTAGGCGTGTGGGCCTCAGTAGTTATGGCACGCAGGCTCAGTAGTTGTGGCTCTCGGGCTCTAGAGCGCAGGCTCAGTAGTTGTGGCACACAGGCTTAGTTGCTCAGCTGCATATGGGATCTTCCCGGGCCAGGGATAAAATCCGTGTCCCCTGCATTCGCAGGTGGATTCTTAACCACTGTGCCACCAGGGAAGTCCCTAACTTTTTTTGAAAATTTTTATTTCAGATGGAGAACAAAGCAAAACCTCGATTATTGTTTTCTAATGATGTATGCTCAGGAAAAGGGTACATATTACATCCAGGTAAGTGTGTGTTTGGTTTTTTTTCACACTTTTAAAGGAAAAGTAATATGAAGGGTATATTTTCATTAAAACGAAGTTTTGAAAGCATAAACCCTCTAAAATATATAAGATCATAACAGTATGCCAGAGCAGAAGGGTTGATCACATCACTGAGAACATGGGCTCTGCAGTTCCACTCGCTGGTTTAGCTCATAATTATTTTGGTGGTCTTATGGTAAATAGTTGTTTTGTGCACTTCAATACATTTTCATTTGTACTGAAGATAATAAAGTTGACATTTAGTTCTAATGGTGCAACTTTTAGCAGCATGGCTAAAACAGTAAGTCCATCATGATAAGGGTTTTAAGTTAGCCAGGTAGGCAACAACTTAAATAATTCTAGGAAGCTCTTATTTCTTTCAAACCTTTAAGCTTAAATTTCACCACTGGAATTTCACTTCTTTAACCAAACGTCTTTATCCCTTGTTCACAATGCAAATACCCCTGAGAGGTATATGGCACACGAAGCCTGTCAATTGTTTTTTTTTCCAGTATAAAAAGTTTATTAGATCCTTTCCTGGGTGGATGTTTGGATGAGAGTGGCAAGAAGCAGCCATGGTCCCTGAACAGGAAGGACATGATTAAGCAGCTGTTGGCAGGGGCTGGGGAGGGAGAGAAGGAAGAAAAGAGGCTGACATCACATGGGAAGGTGGACTTCTTGAGGGCAGACTTTGTCTCCTTTGACATTGTACCTCGAGCCAGCTGCATTCAAGTGTGCGTGAACCCTTCCTTGGTTCACAGGATGGAAAATGGAAATGATGATAGAGTGCAACATTGTCTATAACAGGATGCAACAGCTGTGCATATAAAAAAACACAGCATCCTAGATATAGGTAGTACATTTCCTCTAAATACATTAGAGAAGTCTGATTTTAGTTTTAAGATAATAATTTCATAGCATTTTATTTTAATGTATACCAAATATTATGGTAGTTGAACCTTGCTCTTTGTTCTAGGGCCAGTATATATATATATTTACATTATGGTCAAGAACTTTATAGAGAGAATTTAAAAGTGTAGCTATATCACTTTTAAAATTTGTTTCCAATTTTCTTCCAATGGAAGAATTAATGGAACCTTAAAGCTTTTGGGGGGAGTGTAGGAAAAGTTAATATTTAAAAATTGAGAAAAGGATGGGGGTTAAGAAAGAGGATGGTAAGGAAAACTTCCCCTAAGCAGGGTCAATCTATGATGTATTATAACAATAACAGCTGCTATAAACTAACATTTATTGCATACTTACCATGTGTCAGGCATTGTTCTTTAAAATTTATGTTTTTCACATATTAACTCATTTAATACAACCCTTTTTATAACAGGAGTGTACTGTGCATACTGTCTTAAAGCCTGTTTTGCTGTCATTTAACATACTGTAGACACCTTTATATGCCAGTAATTATAGATTGGTATAATTTTTAATTGCTTCTTGAAGTACCATTTTTCAGCTATCACGATGATCTTATTGTTGGTCATTAAGATTGCTACCAGCTTTTCAGGTCTTTCACGTATGGATCCACTGAACATTCTTAAAATTACCCTATTTGCCCAAAAATTATGCCTCAGAAAAGAGGGAGTTGCTTTACCTTCAGGTCTTTACATAATGTATAGAATTCTCTCAGTGAGTTCATTATGATGTACAAAGTATTGTAATCCAGACTCCATAATTATCCCAGGGACATGACTTCAACATTGCATATGTTGGGGGTGTATCCTACCCAAGACCTTTTTTTTAAATTAATTTATTTAATTAATTTATTTATTTTGGCTGTGTTGGGTCTTTGTTGCTGCGCGCGGGTTTTCTCTAGTTACGGCGAGCAGGGGCTACTCTTCATTGCAGTGCACGGGCTTCTCATTGCAGTGGCTTCTCCTGTCGCGGAGCACAGGCTCTAGGTGCGTGGGCTTCAGTAGTTGTGGCATGAGGGCTCAGTAGTTGTGGCATGAGGGCTCAGTAGTTGTGGCTCGCGGGCTCTAGAGCACAGGCTCAGTAGTTGTGACTTGTGGGCTTAGTTGCTGCGCGGCATGTGGGATGTTCCCGGACCAGGGATCGAACCTGTGTCCCCTGTATTGGCAGGCGGATTCCTAACCACTGTGCCAACAGGGAGGTCCCTATATAGCATTCTTGAAATGACAAAATTATGGAGATGGAGAACACTCTTGGTTACCAGAGGCTAGGAAGGGGGGAGAGGAGGGAGGTGGCTGAGGATGTAAAGGGTAGCATGAGAGCCCCTGTGATGGAACCGATCTGTGTCCTAGCTCTACTAGTGCTCTTGCACATGTACACGTGTTAAGATTGCATGGAGCTAAACACACAGACACACAACTACACACAACTGAGTGCACGTAAAACTGGTGAAATTTGAATAATGTGGTTGAATTGTATCAGAGTCAATTTCCTGGTAGTGATATTGTGCTGTAATTATATTGGAGGATATATATTGGGGGTATGTTGGGTCTCTGTATTATTTTTTATAGCTGCATATGAATCTACAGTTATCTTTAAAAGTTTCTTAAAAAGTGAAGTTGTTTGATGAGGTGTGAGAGTGGAAGAAAGCAATTTTTCTAATATAATATAAAAAAATGTAAATTTTTGGTGGTAACCAAATTTAGTGCACTAAATTTTAAGTAGGCATTTAATTATTTCACCTACACTTCTGTATATTTAAATCAGTCCCAAGCTTGTTTTTGTTTTTTAAATTGGGGTATAGTTGCTTCACAATGTTGTGTTAATTTCTGCTATACGACGAAGTGAATCAACTATATGTGTACATATATTCCCTCCCTCTTGGACTTCCCTCCCACACTCCCCCATCCCACCCATCTAGGTCACCACGGAGCACCGAACTGAGCTCCCTGTGCTATATAGCAGGTTCCCACTAGCTATCTGTTTTACACATGGTGTATATGTCAATCCCAATCTCCCAATTCATCCCCCCCTCGCTCCCCCCCGCCATGTCCACACGTGTGTTCCCTACGTCTGCATCTCTATTCCAAGCTTGTTTTTTAATCTACTTATTGGAAAAGCTTGGAAGTACCTGGTATTGGGGGTCATCTTTCCTTTGGGCGTCCATGGCCAATGTTTGCGTGTGAGTGTGGGCATCTCTTCTTTGGGAAAGCAAGGTTAGGTGCCAGCGGGGCTTTGTGCTTTGTCTGGTTTTCCCTCTGGCTTCCCTACAAGCTCTGA
Organism: Globicephala melas; assembly: GCF_963455315.2. Lineage (NCBI taxonomy): Eukaryota > Metazoa > Chordata > Mammalia > Artiodactyla > Delphinidae > Globicephala > Globicephala melas. The sequence goes on from NC_083325.1 coordinate 8,494,279, forward strand.
GGGTGTAAAACTTGTCTTTTCTGTTCACTGGTGGGTTCCCAGGGTTTAGTACTGTGTCTGGAACATAATCAAAGCTCAGTAGATATTGGGTGAGTCAAAATCATACCTTTCCAAATATTGCTACTGTTTCTTCACAGATAGGAAGAAAGCTTATAGGACTTAAACACATGAAAAAATCTAAATACTAAAACAAGTGAAAATTACTTGCAGATAACTAGAAATGATAATGTGTCATTAAGAAAAGGAAGGGGCTTCCCTGGTGGTGCAGTGGTTGAGAGTCTGCCAGCTGATGCAGGGGACATGGGTTCATGCCCGGGTCTGGGAGGATCCCACATGCCGCGGAGCGGCTGGGCCTGTGAGCCGTGGCCGCTGGGCCTGTGCGCCGTGGCCGCTGGGCCTGTGCGTCCGGAGCCTGTGCTCCGCAGCGGGAGAGGCCACAACAGTGAGAGGCCCATGTACCGCAAAAAAAAAAAAAAAAAAAAAGGAAGAGTTTTCTTATGATATTAAAATCATCAATGGAAAAGAATATTAAAAAATAATGTATATATGTAAAAAAAATCATCTTATGACTTTAAAATTTTATGAAAGGAGATTTGGGGAGGAAGTCTTTGCAGATACTCTTGATCTCTGGTCTCTGTCAACTCCCTCTTGAACTGGTAAACATTCCAGTAACACACGTGGTGATGGCAGAGCACATGGGGTTAACTGGCGCTCTGAGTTGCTACAGCTTCTTAAGTATTTTGAAGATACCTTTTAAACTATAAAAAGAGAACTTTTAGGAACCCATCCTACAGAAATGAATAGCACTGATATGAAGTGTAAGCATTGTTTGCATTGACAAAGCATGAGAAACAACCTGGGTGTCTGCCTGTGAGCAGGTGAATGATTTGTCCATCAATCCCAGGGAATAGTATGAATCTGCTAGAGAGAATGCTTTAAATATATACTCTTTAACCTGGAAAGATATTCATGATATATTAAGAGAAAAAAGCCAGTTTCATAATGTGATCCCTTTTTAATAAAAATGTAAAGGTGGTGGGAACCTTCAGGTAGGCATGGGTCTACCTGTGCTGTATGCCCATATTGAAGGTGTCCAGTGGGTGCACACCCAACCTTGAACATTGGTCACTTCTACTAGAAGGGTGGAGGGCAGAGGAGAGCTGCTAGCTTTTTTTTTTTTTTTTTGACTTGTTACATGTATTATGTAAAAAGCAAAAAAAAAAAAAGAAAAAATTAAAAGGCCTATAAAATTCTTTTCCTTTGAAAAGAAAACAGGATAGTGTGAAATCATGTTGGGAGCCATAAAAGGACCAAAAGGAGTAATTCATGGAGTGGTTTTGTTATTTCCCGTGGTAAGGGAGTGGTTTTGTTGACTTGCTATGTGCATCTGCCATTTTATTTTCCTTGCTTTCTTTTAATAAAATTTATTTTTATTTTAGTTATTTTTTATAATTTTTCCTTTTTATTTTATCATTATTATTATTATGTATTTTTTGGCCACACCACGTGGCATGTGGGATCTTCCCTGACCAGGGATGGAACCCGTGCCCCCTGCATTGGAAACGTGGAGTCTTAACCACTGGACTGCTAGGAAAGTCCTAAAATTAATTTTTATATTTTCATCATTTTTGACCATTGTTTCCTTGATTGTCATTATAAAAGTGTGCTTCAGTTTTTCCATAGTAAAGGATGTTCTCTTTAAATCTTCCTTCTCTTTCTGATTTATTAATATGATTGTTCAACTTTCTTTAGCTTGAAGATGATATTATTGTCAAGCAGAATTACTTCAACACCATAAAAAATTTTGCACTTCAACTTTCTTCCGAGGAATGGATGATACTTGAGTTCTCCCAGCTGGGCTTCATTGGTAAGAAAAGTTTTAGATTTATTTACTTTTCAGAAATAACTGGGACTTAGAATCTTAGACTATTTTTTTTTTACCTTAAAGTTGTCTTTTTTCCTCTGGAAATGGATTGCTTTTGAGAAAATTTAATTTTGGTAAACTTCTGTGTATAAAATGTTGAAAGTCAACCCAAAATAGTATTTGGAGAGTTCTAAGATGGTAATATTTACTCTGGAGTTCTGCAAGGCAGCCCTGCTGGCTTTTCATGTCCACAGAGAGCCAATCACTGTCCTGGGGAGCATGTCTGGTTCCTTCTCGGACACTTCGAGTTCCTGTTTTAAAGCCCAGAGCTTTTGCAAGATTGGGGTTCTTTTAAGAAGAGTCCTGCACTAGTGGTTTTCTAATAGGAATTCCTGGTATTTGACACAGTACATGAAGTTCTTGTTCAGTCATTAGTTTGTATTCATGTATTGCTTTCAGGGACTAGTAAGGGTACTTATTTTTAAAGTTTTTTTTCATTAAAATTCCTAAAGTATCCAACTAAAGAGAATATGTTTAAAGTTGAAGGTTGAAGGAAATTTATAGGTCTTAAAAAACACCCCAGAGAGTAACATTTCACTGCCTCTAATGCTTTAAATCTGTAAGTATTAGAGGCTGGGGCTTTGATCTTGTTGATCATTTATCTCAAAACTTAATTTAAGACTCAAAAAACATCTTTATTTGTGAAGGTTTCAGTGAAGACAAAATCAGGAGTCCTTGTTTTTGCTTGTATTGATTTAGTTAAATTTTTTTTTTTTTTTTACTTAAACCTCTTAAGTCCCTTTTTTATGGGAAGAATTTTAATAAGACATGAAGGAAAAATCTCCAGCTTGCTTCTTGAATCCTTTGAGCTAGTAGTTGTATGATAGACTTTGTAATGGAGAAAGTTAGGAGTTCAGTACCTACTTCTGTTTATACTCAGGTGACAACTAAACTTAGCTAAAGCAAGTTTGCTTTTGATAAGACAGGTGGGGAAATTATTGATAATGATTTATAGTTGAAAGCACAAGCTTTCGTGTATTTGTTGTACGGATTTCACTCATTTAAGCTGTTTTGTTGCTTGGCTTCTTTATTACAGTTACTGATTGGGAATATGTTTTCAGGTAAAATGTTTCAAGCGCCAGACCTCACTCTGATTGTGGAATTCATATTTATGTTCTATAAGGAGAAACCCATTGATTGGCTCTTGGACCATATTCTGTGGGTGAAAGTCTGCAACCCTGAAAAAGATGCAGTAAGTTAATTTCTTATGCGGGTAGAAGAGGCTTCTTTTATGTTTTTAGTGAAAGTGATGACTCTTAGGGAACCAGATGTTGTAAAGGAACAGTTAAATAGGTAGCTGAAAGAAAACAGTGTTCCCACTTACCAGTGTAAGTGCTTGCCTTCTTTCTAGAACTACAAGAAGTTCCTGTTCTGGAGGGACTTTTAAGTCAGTGAAGCACACCTTTCTTTAAATTGCTGATGAATGTTTATTGTGTCTTGAGGCTCTGGTGTTTCCTTGCTGTTGGCCATATCTGTCCTGTGTCAGGGGGGAGTTGTTTTGGTTTTCTTCACATCCTCTGTCAGCTTTCTTTTTTCAAATACTTTGGGGACAATATGGAACCCCAGCACACCTGGATATAATGAATAGAATGGAGGTCATATTTTATACCAAAACAATGACAAGTCAAAAGTGTACCTTTTTTGTATTGTGTGACTTGTAAGAAGCCAATGTTCATGCTGATATGCTGACCTTTGGGATGTTGGTGACAGGGTAAGTCAGTAAACAATGATTTTTGCTTGGACTATTCAAATATTAAGTTATCGCCACTGAAATCTTATTGTAGAAAGTAAATTAATATGTTTTTCTTGTCTCATTTGAATTGTATCTCTGGAAAAATTTTTTAAATTATTGGCTGTAAGCATAAATAAAATATGAATACACATTCTTAAAAATGAATGAGTCACTTTGACATGTAATAACAAGGAAATCTTTATTATAAGCATATGTCATTATAGTGTTGACTTATTCTCACAAACAAACATTTAATTTGATTTCATGACCTTATATTCCCTAGAACAGTTTGATCATCCTATCTGCCAGTTAGCTTTTAGGACACCCTCTTCAGGTGTCTGTAAGCTATTGCTTTCTCTCTCTTTTAAAAATAACCACTTTCTTAGAGCAAATCACGGTGTGTAGCGAAATAGCAGAGTACCAGCTTTCCAAAAATGACTGAACATATAAATCGATTCGATCAACTCATTTTTATGAGGTAAATCCTTACCTGTATTTTCTTTGTGATTTACAGGAATTTTTATTGTAGGACACAGAACAATTCATGTCATCTTTACATTTGTACAACACACTTGCCTTTAATTGGTCCTGTGCAGTTTTATCTAATATGGTGGTTAGGTTCTTAAGTGAGCTTGTGAGGTGAAAATCTCTGAAAGTAAAAATTAAAACCATGAAGATACATTCTTCCACCCGTCTTTCTATGGCCTGTAATTTTTCGGCTGCTTCCACTAGGATGTCACGGAAGCTGTCACCACATACTTGCTGGCTCCAGAATCACATTCCTTTGACAGTGGTCTAGGAGACCCTTCCATTCACACTTATTTCACTGAGCATAATAATACCCTCAAGCGTCATCCATGTTGTTGCAAATGGAAAGATTTCATCTTTTTTATGTTTGAGTAGTATTCCTCTGTGTGTGTGTGTGTGTGTGTGTGTGTGTGTGTGTGTACGTACGTGTACACAGCACACCTTTATCCATTCATCCGTTGATGGGCACTTAGGTTGTTTCCATATCGTGGCTATTGTAAATAATGTGATGAACATAGGGGTGCATGTGTCTTTTCTGATTAGTGTTTTCGTGTTCCTTGGATAAATACCCAGAAGTGGGATTGATGGGTCATATGGTACTTCCTAGTTTTTTGAGGAATCTCCATACTGTTTTCCACAGTGGCTGTACCAGTTTACATTCACACCAATAGTACCAAGCAAAAACAAACACGTAGTTACAAGAACAGAGTGGTGGTTACCAGACGGGACGGGGCAGGGGTTGAGTGGCGGGGTGAAATGGGTAAAGGGGGTCAGCTGTATGGTGATGGATGGAAACTGACTTGGTGGTGAGAACACTGTAGTGTATACAGAAGTAGAAGTATAATGTGTATTTGAAACTTATATAATGTTATAAACCAATGTTACTTTAAAAAAAAAAAAGCATTCACACATTCTTCCAAAGGTTTATGGACCTGCTTTGACTCTTCGGGCCCGAATGTGTCATTCGTTGCCTGTGTGTTGAGTGGCGGGCTCGGTCTCAGGCACTGCTGCTTCTCATCCTCTCTCGCCTCCACTGTCCCACCTCCCCTCTCCTCACTCCTCCCCTGTCCTCTCCCTCCCTTACCTTCCCTCTCCTTCCACTTGAGTGTTTTATTTGTGTAAATAAAATATACAATTTCACCTCTACTCTCCTGTTAGCAATAATGCTAATGAAGTAAACCTCTTGAGAAAAATTAGGCATTTTAACACCCAGGAAATAATTGGAGGTCTTTCAAAGTGGAAATGTCTTATACATTTGTCTTTTTCAGTATGTTCTGGGCCCAAAACTTATACAAGTCATTGAAAATGGAAAGGGTTTATAAAAGCATGACAAGGTAGCCATGGCTGTCCTGAAGCACTGAGCTAACGAATGCACGAGAGTCCTGCCAGGGCTGTAGGTCCCACATGCCATGATCACACGAGAGCAGCTTATAATCGAAAATATGGGCCATGGGGCACTTAGAGCTGAAACATAGGTGTCTCCCAACTGTGCTGAGTTGGATTTGTCTGGTTTTTTTTTTTTTGCAGTACGCGGGCCTCTCACCACTGTGGCCTCTCCCGTTGCAGAGCACAGGCTCCGGACGCGCAGGCTCAGTGGCCATGGCTCACGGGCGCAGCCGCTCCGCGGCATGTGGGATCTACCCGGACCGGGGCACGAACCCGTGTCCCCTGCATCGGCAGGCGGGCTCCCAACCACTGCGCCACCGGGGAATCCCGATTTGTCTGTTTTGATGTTGTGTCCTTGCTTGTAGTCCACTTGCTGGCTCACATTTTCAGATTGCTTTCATGCAACAAAATGTGCTTTTTCTTATCTGCAAATTCTTCATTATATTATCCAATTAAAGATATTTTGTGTATTTGAACCAAACCTCTAGAGTTTGTGCATTTTAACATTAAAAGTCAAATCTAGGGGCTTCCCTGGTGGCGCAGTGGTTGAGAACCTGCCTGCCAATGCAGGGGACACGGGTTCATGCCCTGGTCCGGGAGGATCCCACATGCCGCGGGGCAACTAGGCCCGTGAGCCACAACTACTGAGCCTGCGCATCTGGAGCCTGTGCTCCACAACAAGAGAGGCGGCGACAATGAGAGGCCCGTGCACCGCGATGAAGAGTGACCCCCGCTCGCCGCAACTAGAGAAAGCCCTCGCATGGAAACAAAGACCCAACACAGCCAAAAATAAATAAATAAAATTAAAAAAAAAAAAAAAGTCAAATCTATATTGACCTATTTTGAAAGGTAGTTGAAATTAAATCCTTAACTCTTCCCTTGGAAGTGCTTATTTTTAATTTCCGCATCGTGTCTGTTTATCAAGTAGGTAGCAAATCTATTAATGCCTCAAAGGGGACCCTAAAGAAACACGACTTGGAATTATGAGATGAAGCTGGATTTTCTTTTCAATATTTACCCTTCTGAAGGGCTTCTCATCTTTCAGAGGAGGACAAGATTTCACTTTATAATGTAACACTAACTTTCCCGTTTAATATTTAGAAACATTGTGATCGACAGAAAGCAAATCTGCGGATTCGCTTCAGACCTTCTCTTTTCCAACATGTTGGTCTGCATTCTTCACTAACAGGAAAAATTCAGAAACTCACGGTTGGTGATTTAATTTTATTTTTCTCATGCACAGACAATTTGTTATCTACTGTATCATCCTTGTTCTTCTGAAGTATAAATGAGCCGTATGTTGTTAATATGTCTTTCCTCCTAGGATAAAGATTACATGAAACCATTACTTCTTAAGATCCATGTAAACCCCCCTGCAGAGGTATCTACTTCTCTGAAGGTCTACCAAGGACATACACTGGAGAAAACTTACATGGGGGAGGATTTCTTCTGGGCTATAACTCCAGTAGCTGGAGACTACATCCTGTTTAAATTTGACAAGCCAGTCAATGTGGAAAGGTAGGTCATTATCGAAATATAATTTGGTCTTACAATTCAGACCTCTTATTCATAATGTGATCTGTGATGGAATTTTTGGTGTATATAACATGTGAGCAGTCAATGAGTCCTACATGTTGGATTATAAAATACATTTTGTGTAACTCAGTAACAGTATGGGTATGTTGCTTACAGATATAATACCAGCATTTAGTGATAAATTCTATTGGTATTTCTGAATGTATATTTAGTATAGATTTTTAATACTTTTATGTAGAACTCTCCCTCAGAATCCCAAATTAGTTTTCACGTCCTTATCCTAGAATATCCCTTAAGATTTGGCTGCGAGCTAGTGGATGGCCCAGCAATTTGGTTGAAATGATAAATTTGACAGCCTATGACTATTCCTATCCAGTGCTTCTGCAAGTGCTGGAAGTGCAAGTGCTTTTAGTACACCATGGAAGCATTTAAAACACTTTTATGTGTTTCAGCATTTCTGTTCACTTTACAGAATTTGGGACTTTTTCTCCCCATTTTTTACTTAACAGTCACAATTCCTTCCATCTTTCCTCAGTTTTGGGTATGTTCCCCAGACTGTCTGTGGCATACTTCCATGTAATCCCCAGAATGTGATGTTATGTCTTCTCCTTTGAAGGCCATTTGGTTTTTAGAACCTGCCAAAAATAATTTGGAATAATTCTGTTTAAGGTGGTCAAAAACAATGCATAGCTATATGTAATGCTATTAATTTTCTTTTACTGTAAACTGATTCTAAACTGGAATCAGTTTAGATTCCAGTAAACAGTAAACAGTTACTCTAAACTGATTCTAAAGAGGAATTTAAGTGTAAAAATGTTATAACCAATGGGAAGATCACTGGCAAGACATATTAGAATACTTTTGAGTAATATTTTGCACTTATATGAGTATATAATATTGGTTTCATTGTTATTTAATGTTCATTTTTATACTATGTAGTGGAATTCTGCTCTGTGAGGTATTGTTCACCACACTTGAGTCCTCATAGAATTAGAAATAGCACTCTTCTTTTACCTCAACAAGAATAGCCTCAAACCACATTTATGGGTTTATTTTTAGGAAATAAAAATAATTCCATCAAAGAATCTACTAAAGAGCTCATATATTCGAGATCAAACTTAGTAACAACAAATATATTTACAATAAACCTCTTAATGCCCCTACTGAGGGCACTTTTCTAGCGAAACACAATTCTTCTAAAGTGACAGTATATGTGAATTTTCTTGGAGTCCATGCACAGACCCACCCTTCCTAGGACAGAGAAAAGGGATCATTTGATTTTCACCATAACTTATTTGCTGAGAGGGGAAAAAGCAGAAGTTGTATTTATTAATACAGAAGTGAAGTGTTAGGAAAAAAATTCTCTGTGTAACATACGTATGTGTTCATTATACAAAAATTTTAAGGTGTGAAGAATGAGGAAAACAATCATAACCCCAAGGATACCATTATGACCATATTGACACTTTTATTTTCTTGGTAACTGTGTGCACTTTCTACTTTGAGATCGTGGTCTACATGTAATTTTATATCATATATTATCCAATATACTCTGTCACAAGTGATTCACAAGCATTTTAATGGCTGCATCAACAGCAACAAAACACTGTCATCTTTTTTTTTTTTGTCAAGTACATTATTGTTATGCAGCAAACATGCCCCTCTGATAGAGGAGCTATTGCATCCCCCTTAGGTTTTAATTTCCCTGCAACTATTCAGGACATATGATGTGCAGTCACTACAGACTTGAGCGTCGTCAACCTTATTCTGAGGTAAGGCCCCCTTCTGAACCTTTGTGGAGGATAGTCTGACTATATTTTTATGTTTGGCTTTTCAGTTATTTGTTCCATAGTGGTAACCAGGAACATCCAGGGGATATTCTGCTCAACACAACTGTAGAAGTTTTGCCTTTGAAGGTATGACTATTTTTTCTCCTAAATTTTCCTTGAGAACTAATATTAATAGACCTGATTTGAGGCTCTTCCTGTTTAAGAAATTCTCATGATGGCAGGACCTTAGTGGTGAGTAATACCAACTTCTTTTGGCAATATGGAACACCTGGTATATTGTCCTGTTTGCCTTCATAGAAAGAGCCTTTATTTTGTTTCCTGTTGGAAAGTAACTTGGACATTTGTACTGGGAAAATAATTGAATCATTATTTTACTTTAATGTTTACTTGCTGTTTGTATTTTGAGTCCCAAAATACCATGCAGTTTTAATGCCTGTTGAATAATGTAGAAAGTTAATTTATTGGTCTCTAAGGAATGCTTAATTTCTTTCAAGGTAACACACAGTTCTTTACTTCTGTATATTTTTAATAGAAAACAGCATTCTATTAAATTGATTTAAACTGGAAATTAATTAAAATTAAAAATTTCTAGCCAACAGTATATTATATACAGATTCAGATGGAGCACTTATACTGATTGATAAACCTTTTAAGGTTCAAGACTGACATGGCATTTTCTCTTTTCAGAGATAGCTGTGCCACAGATGCCACTTTTATATTTATTAAGATATATTAATAACCTAGATTTGTTTTAAATAGAAGTAATTATTTATAAGATGTTTTTGTTCTATTTTAGAGTGAAGGTTTGGAAATCAGCAAAGAAACCAAAGACAAACGATTAGGAGACGGTTATTTCAGAATAGGTAATACCTACTTGAAACTAGTAAAATGTCCTTTACTTTTTTGGACTTAGTCCTGAAGTAATTTTAAGTTCTTTTCAGATATTAAGCAGCTTCAGGATTATAAATACCAGTGTACTCTTTTATTTGCTCTCTGTGTTCTAGTACATACTTTTATTATTATCTTGACCCAACTAGGGTTTCAGATCAAAGGTTCATTTCCTGGTTCCTCTTGCTCTCTGCATCTGCTGCTTCACTGTCGTCACTGGTAGATAATCCGCCTTCAAGCTGCCTCCTGCAGTCTCGTACTGGACGATCTTAGCTGACTGCTCTCATGATCCCAGCAATATCCGTGCGCCAGAATCTGAGCCTTTAGCCCTGCCTCCCTCCTGAGCTTTAGATCTGTACTGAGATGCCAGCTGACAAACTACGTGGGGGCCACGTAGCCATCTACCCGGAGCGTCTGTAATATGAACATTTCGTCATTGGTCACCATGGTTTGTGCTGTCACGATTCATCTAGCTGCCTGAGTCTAACCTTGGGAGACACTCTGAAACCCCGCACCCACCTTCACTGTCCATTAGCATAAAATGTCTATTTGTGTCTGAATGTGCATTCACCCTACTGCAGCGATACTCTGCCTCTGTTTCCCAGCCAGTACACCGAGCCACTGTAGCTCCCTTGCCAAAACCTAAATGCTGTATTAACCTGGCTGAAATACCTTAATGACCTTCTGTGATCAGATTCCTTAGCTCCCACCCACTTTCGTATCTTGTTACTTTCCTCTTATGCTTCATCTCTCCAGTCCTGAGATGTGTTCCTCTAATGCCCTGTGCTCCCAGCCGTGTCTCTGTCCACTTTCCCCACCTGAAACGATGGATTGGTATTTCTCCTCCTGATGAATACGTTCTCATCCTTTATTAACAAGTTCTCCTTGGCTCTTCTTACCACAGTGCATGCACCTCTTCTGTGTAATCACGTTTCGTAGCTCAGTTCTGTGCGCTCACTGTGGAAGGGGGAGGGGGCTTTGTTGCTCAAGCACTCCTGTGATTAACGTAGGACCTGTCCTTTGATGGACATCAACTCAGTGGATGATTATATATTTTCTTTTCACTTAAATTAATACTTTTCCTAGTGGTAGGCAGAAGAGATTATTGGGCAATTAATATTGTAGGTATACAGGACAGAGGCATTCTTATAACTCTCTCAAGCAGTTTTACGTTCAGTGAATGTCATTCAGTGTTTGCTACAAGGCTTGTACAGTCACCCTGACTAATTTCTATATAGCTTAGTGGATAGATGAGTTTAATTATTTTCATATTTGGGTTATATTTTAGCCCACCCTAGAAATGTTCATAAGATTAGCTGTGTATATGAGACATTTATTAACCCTATTACCTATGAGTTACTAAATTTCTGAGAATGTTGTGTTCTAGGTTATGAAAGTAGCATAGGAAATAGAGACATTTATATGATTGCAGTAATTTGAAGATAATGACCATCTAAAACATCAACTCATACATATTTACAACTGGAAGAGAACTGATGGGTGATCAGACCTAGGACCTTGTGTAACAAAAGTGTGCATCAGAAACAAAAGCAGCTGATTTTTTTTCAAGTTCATATAAAAAATTCTGCTCCCTGAAGAAGTATGCTTTAGCTGAATGGTGTGTGAGGGGCTCTGTAGACCTTTTTCTAGTGAGACAACCAAAACTGGTGAAAGGTAGTTTTTTAGAAAAGTACAGCAAATAGAGAAACATTAGCTCGTAAAGTCTGAATCTCAGTAACAGCATTAAGAGTCTGTGGCATTGGAGCCCTGACTCGCTCATTACCCACGCTGGCCAAGCTCAGTGACTCAGAAGCTCTACTCTGCATGTCCAGCCAAAAATACGGACTCCCTCTCCCACCAGCCCCCACTCCAGGGCTGCAGTATCTCACCAGAAAGGGCAGGCCACCAGCGTCTGTCACCTCCCCAGCTCCCTGTTGCAGAAGCTCCGTTCCAGACATGAGCAGCTTAGAAATCTGAGGCTCCTTTCCTCCACCTAACTTCCATTCATCGGGCGAACCTTTGCTGCAGGGACGGCAGGGTGACAGTCCTTGGCCCTGATCACCTCCCCCAGCCCACTGGTCCCCGCACACTGGGAGAGGTCAGCCAGGACACGAAGGGCTACTGCTACAATCCAGTGCTCTGCTTGTAAAGCAGGGGTGTCACTTTAGCTGGGAGGTGGGCTGCTGTCCCTGCCAGGGGTCCTGAGCAGTGGTGCAGAGATTTTCTCCAGGGGAGAGGCAGGCCATCAGAGAGCTCTGTAGCGCACCCTAAGGGGACTGCCTTACTTGAAACAGAACTTGGGGAAGTTCAAGCCCAAGGGCGCTGTGGAACATGATGGAGATTTTGGTGGTAAACGGTTAGGAGGAGACTGGTAGCTACATTCAAGCTAAACTGTAGCCCATCCAGAAGTTTGACAGAGAGAACCAGAGAAAGAGGTCGCTAATAAGAGCCCTCTTGGGTGGGACAAGCCACAAAGGCTGGTGCTACAAAGGGGCCTGGGTTCAATAGGATCAGACTGTGCAGGAACTTATGCCCAAAGGCATTGTTGGAAACAGCAGACACCAGCTGGCAGTTAGCAGAGACCTGATGGGTGAAGGTGGGGTTGGCGGGATGGTAACTAAGGACAGTCCTGTGAAAGAAATACCACATTTATTAGTAGATTAAAATTATGAGACAGCAGAAGAAGAGCCTTTCACAGAGAAACACTGGAAGAAGGAATGGACCACCGTCTGGGTAGCAGAAGGGCGTCCACGGAGGGCATGACCTTGGAAGTCCCCCCTAATGCCAGGGTTTGGGGATTCCAGTCACTCTTTAGTCATTTCCTCCTTCATTTTCCCCTTCTTTTTTATCTTTTAATGCTTACCTACCAGACCATTGGGTTAAGGACAAAAGTTAAATTTGTTGTTTGGAAAGTTAATACAGGTACATGGTACCAAATACAAATTTAAGAGGGTAAACTTGTCTCCTTCCCTCTTCTTTCCCCTCCTACCCGGTGCTTCCCAGAGGCAATTGCTATAATGATTTGTATTCTTCTAGAAGTATCTACTCATAAATAAAAATATTTTAGTATATTCTTTGAAAACACAGAATCACACATAGATGGTAACATACTCTACAACCTTGTTCTACATCTTGTTTTTTCACTGAACAAAATACATATGTGCATATAGAAGATGAACATTTTTTTAAAATTGTAAATATTTCAGATGCACAAAAAGATACAACTAATAATGTAATGAATATCAGTGTATGCAGCTTAAGATTTGCCAGTTCAGTTGCTCTTCCCTAATTATCTTCTTTCCCCACCGACCCAAGGGTAACTACTATCCTAACTTTTGTGGTTACCATTTCCATATATGCTTTTACTACATATGTGTGATATATCCCTGAATAATGCAGTCTTATTTTGCTTGTTTTGAAATTTGATATGAATGATGACATTCTGTAGTCTACAGTTTGCTTTTTTCTCTCACCATTGTGATATTCAACCATGTGGATGTGTGTATCTATGGCTTATTCATTTTCATTGCTGTATTGATCTCCATGGATGAATATATTGCTGTCTGTTCTGTTTGGTCATAAAGTGTGTTTCCATCTTTTTGCTGGCCTGAACACGTAGGCACATGTATGAGAGTTTCTCTACAATGTATTCTTAGGAATGGAAGCAAGTCACAACTGCATTATCTACAACTTTACTTCGTTCTTTCTATTGTTTCTTCAGTCTTTTAATGGGCTGCCTAATATTCCCTTGTATTAGTATGTTGTAATTAAATTAGCCAGTCTCCTAATCATGGGCACTTAGATTGTTCACAATTTTTGCTGCAGTCTATATATGCTTTTTGCACATGTGAGAGTATATCTGCAGCATAAAATTGCTGGGCGAGAGTCTTTTAATGAGGCCAGTTATATAATTTGCTAATTATTTTTCTAATTAAATGAGCTCATCAGGTGATAGATTCAGATACATTATAAGTTAAAATGTTTCAAGTTCCATAGCATTATTCAGCCCTGAATTCCCTTCCTAACTCAATATTAAATTATACTGTTTTTGTAGCATACATTCCCTACCCCAGTCTAGCACCAAATAAGGACATACTTTTATGAAATAAGTATTAATTTTTAAAATAAAAACATTACTTTGGCAGTTCATAAGTTGAATATTTCCTGTACAAATGAAAATGAACTTTCTCCAGTATGGATTTTCAATTTGAATGTATCTTATCTTACTATGAGCCTAGTCAATATATTTTAAGACTCTAGAATTGACACATAATTTAATGGTTAGCTAATGACAGCCCATGGGCCAAATGTGGCCCACTGCTTGTTTTCTAATAGCCTGTGAGTGAAGAATGTAGAAATTTTTTTCATTATTTTCATCTTTAAATGGTTGAAAAAATAAAAAGAATAGTAATATATTGTGACATGTAAAAACTAGAAAATATTCAAATTTCAGTGTCCATGAATAGAGTTTCTTTTAACACAGCTATGCTCATTTGTTTACGTGTTGTCTGTGTGCTTTTATGCTACAACAGCAGAGATAAGTGAGCAGTTGCAAAAGAGGTGGCGGTGGTGCTCTCAGTGCTTTGAATTGCTGCTTAGTGCACTACAAATAGCTTTGATGCATTATAATTTGACAGTGTTTAAAGTGCCACACACATAACTCTACTGTGACATTTAAAAAAAAATTACCAGTGATTACCCTTCATGTCAAAACAGGAAGAGAAAAGTGGACTTTGAATGTTGTGCTTTTTAACACAGTGGAATATGGGTTGTTTTACAAAATTAGATGGCAGGTTATGTGGTTATTACACAGTGACACAAGAGCTGTGCTAAAGAGTACGTTACCACTACTAAGCGCTCACAACAATATCCCCAACTCACAGGAAAGCAATGGTCAGAAAAATTAGAAGATTTAAAATATGATATCTCATCACTGAGAATTTCTTCACAAAAATAAAAGAGTCAAATGACACTGTAACCAAAGTTTGTTTCAAACTGGCTCATGTGTTAGCCAAGCAAGAAAACCATTTACCAATGATGAGTTAATTAAATCATGTTTAACTACAGCAGATATGTGTGCCCAGGAAATAAACTCATTTCGGACCATCAGGCTTTCAGCAATAACTATTGCTTGAGGAGTTGGGGACTTTGGGAACAATATCAGTAGTCAAAAAGCAATGCAAATTATTTGAGCAGTTTTCCTTGGCTCTTGGTGAGTTGACAGATATTACTGATACTGCCTAGTTGTTATTTGGAGTCAATGCCAGGTTTGAAGTGACTGAAGAATTGGTCTCTGTGAATAGTCTGTAGAGAACAAGTACAGGCAAGAATGTTTTCAAACCAGTTGAGAAAACACAAAGTTCATACAAACTGAAGTGGAATCTGCTAGGATGTTTTACAATGAATGGTGGTGAAAATATGTGTGGAGGAGAAGAAGGCTTAGATGGACAGATTTACAAAGCTTGCAACAATGTAAGGTGTTTAAAGCCTATGGTTATGTTATTATTCATCAGCAGGTGCTTTACAGAGAGTATTTGAGTCTGTCGTGTATCATTAATTTATTGAACCAGTTGTGTTGCCAGTGAACTTTACTTACTCTCATTGACTTCATCAACATCAGTTCTGTGAATTTTTGTCAGAAATAAGAACTGAATATCCTGACTTGCCCTGCCACACAGCAGTTCTGGGGCTTAGCAGTGATAAAATTTTATTGTGGTTTTTTTTTTTTTTTTGGTTTTGTTTTGTTTTAGCTCTGAAATAAGATTGAAAATTTTCCAAGTGAGAACTGCCCTCAACCACTATTATCTCTTTGAGAATTAGTTTTTGCTTCAGACTTGATAACGTTTCTTAATTCAACCTAAAAGTACAAGACAAAGCAGTGCTTATGTGCAAAACTTATATTGCATTCAGGTCACTTTGATGACTATTAACGTTATTTGAACTGCTAGTAATAATATCAAGCTAATTGAGGAGCTTCCCCCAACCTTTGATTGAAAGTGATTCATCTGCAATGTAATGATGAGGCAGATTATCAAAGAGAAGAATCTAATAGAATTTTACGCAGATACCTTCCAAGTCATGGACATGCTCCATTAAAATCATGTGCTTGTGGATTAATAACAATATTTGCAGTATCTAGGCTGTGTGAAAGGAAGCATTCAGGATAAAATACATCAAATCTCATTATAGATCCACATTAACAGATGAACATTTGCAATCGATTTCGATGATAAGGAACACTAACTTTGAATACCAGTTAATTTAAGTATTATCCCCCCATAAGGAATTACATGCTCCTTAGTATTAGCAGAAAAAAAAAAACCTTAGTTATTACATTTTGAATTTCATCAATAAAAATTTTGTGAAAATTAGTTTTCTCTTTTTCTATACAAGTACCTGGATGATATTCTCAGATGCCCTCTTGACCCACAAATCCCCAAATATTTACTATCTGCCCTTTTTAGGAAGTTTGCCTATCCCTGGCTTAGAGCAGTGTGGCTCAGAACAGACCATTTTCCTGTCACTTTTTCAGTAGCATTTTTGTTTTGTTTTCTTGCTGTTTCCTCACAGCAAGAAAAATTGAGTACTGAGCATGTTCTCTTCTATAGAACTTCTTGGTCCTTATCCTTACAGGAGAGCTTCTTGAGCTTATCATTTATAATGGAGTTTTATGTTGGAACTGCCTTGAGGAGGTATCACCTTTTAATTCCATCTAGATGTGACCTTGGAAACTGCTCAAGGCCAACAGTTGTGAGTCTAATTAAAGCACTGAAATTTGTTACTGTTGACTTAATCCTCAGAGTGATCAGACTGAAAGATGGTACAGAGTATATTTTGTAAGGTTTGTAAGTCACATTTTGCTAAAAACTTGTGTGTTAGTTGATGTAAGAACAAATATATTTGTTTTTTTTTAATTTGCAATAAGAAAATATATAGTTCTGCCTCTTTAAATAGGTTGCTTCTAATGTTTTTAAGCATATACTACTTCATGAAACGTTTAAAAGTTGAATAAAGGTAGAAAGAAGGAAAAATTTCACCCATGCTCTTTGTGTAAAAACATCCACTAGAAATATTTTGGTGTTTTCCTTCCCTGCTTTAAGTCAGTGAAAATTTATGTGTGCTTGTTTCAGTCTACCCAATGAGTGTTGATTTTTACTTTGAAGGGAAATTTGAGAATGGTGTTGCAGAAGGAATGGTGGATCCCAACCTAAACCCCATCTCAGCATTCCGACTTTCAGTTATTCAGAATTCTGCTGTTTGGGCCATTCTTAATGAGGTAAGACAATATATTAAATCAGTGAAACTGCTTAGATTCTACATTTTTTACAGCATTTGGATTTCATAATTAAGACCTTTTTGGAATTGAAAATTGCTATTTCATGCTGTTCACTATCTTGTATTTCAGATTCATATTAAAAAAGTCACGAACTGACTATCTCCTAAGAAACCAACACATTTTTTCCCTGTGAATTTGTTGATTAAAGATGGCTGAGCATGTACCGTTTTTTGGTAACTTGAATTCTACCTCTTGTGAAATCTACTGTAGATAAGATGATTGTCATTTCCACTCGGAAAATGAATCTTCCATGGATCATTGTATTCATTCGAACCTAAGCTGTCCTCCAGTTTTAACTTGACTCAGACATTTTACAGTTATGACAGCCTGTTAATATGACTTGTACTATTTTGGTATTATACTAATACATAAGAGTTGTACATATTGTTACATTCCTTAAAATTTGAGAAAAATTAATGTTAAATACATTTTATGAAGGGGGTACTTTTGAAGTTCATTTATTTTAATATTATAGACCCTCTTTTATAGATTATCAGGGATTATATATATATATATATATACACACACACACAAATATACATAAAATGCTACGGAGTTAATTTATTAGAAACACTTAAGAAGTACATATTTTTGTGCAGTAAATTTTTGAATCAATACTTTTTTTGAAAACCAGTTACCTTGCTTTTTTAAGTTCTTTCTATATTTTTCTTTGGAAATGCAAACATTACAAGTTAATGCCATTTTTCAAATGCACTGCCATTTAAGAATGATTCTAGATTGATTTCCTAACTGAAGTACTTTTATAATCACAGTGATTCTGAACAAAATATTTTCAAAGGCATTTGTCATTCCTTAAAGCCAAGATTTTAAAGACCAATGTCCTTTTTGAGGGTTATTTTACTATACTGTGTATGGTGTGTAGTCACAAAAAATCAGTCTGATAAATTTTAATGTGCAGGGGTGATGCATTCAACGCAAATTATCATAGACTGAAGTCATTACATTTCCTTTGATATGTAAAATGACAGACTCTTCTCTTTTAATCTTTGTCTTTAATCCATGAATTAGAGGCATTTTCTCTTTCCTTGATGCTTTTATATCTGCACTCCGTGAGTTCTGACAAAATGTTTTCTAGGTAATGCTATTGTATGAGTCATAATTGGTTTAATTTTAAAGAAAAACAAAATTGTAATGTTGGTTTTTTGGTGAAAGGTATTGTAACAGTTGTATGTTTTTCCAAAATTATTCTATTGCATTATGAACTTGTAAGTAAATTCACATCTGGAGTATTTATTGCTCTTAAACATGCAAATTCCACATGATATCACTACTATAAACAAAAATACTATCAGCCTTAGCAATCGGTGATCTTTACAAAAGTCTTTTACTTTTACAAAATTATGAATTATCAACATCAGTTCCCAACCAGCCTGGTGTCCTCAGGTGGGTTGCAGGCGGTTACAGGTGTGCAGAGCTTGAATCTCTTGACCTTTCAGAGTAGCCAGTGGCTGAGGCCTCTGGCAGCTGAAGGTTCTAGCTGGTTGCCTTTAGCCTGGAGGAGCGTCACCTGGTTACCCAGCAGGCTGAACAAACAGCTTCCAGACAGCCTTGTTTTCTGTGCAGGGTTATGCAGTGAAAAAGGTTGGGAAACACTGATAGGGTATAATTATTTCCATTACTCCGTATTTGAATAATTCTTAGTTACGTCTCTTGATTAAAAAGTTACATGTTGCCAACAATGATTTCTTTATGTCCGAGTCCAGTTAAAAATTTTTATTGAGGTTTTTAAATTTTACTTTTTATTTTCTTTAATTTACGTTTTATTTCCTTCCCAAATCTCCTTGGCCCAGCGCCTAACAGGGAAATGTCACTGCAAAAGCATAAACCTTTCATTACAAAATTGTGGCACCAGCTTCACATACTCAATTACTGCTGTAACAAATAAGTATCAGGAGGTAAAAATCTGGAGGAATCCCCTTGTTTCCCTGCTTCCCAAGTAGCTAACTCTGATTTGAGGAAGAAAGGCCACGCTCTGAGTCTAGGGAGGTGACAGTAATTGCAGCTCCTGGCCATTGGGTGTCTCAGTCTTGAGACTGAGCCTTACTTACCCAGCCAGCTTTGTCCTGTTTTTGTGCTCAGTCTCCCCTCCCAGGCTTAGCTCATCCCTCCTGTTCCTGAGAAGACTTTCAGCCAAACCTTATCCATCTTTCAAGGACTCTCCTGTGCACTCCTTCCTCCCCATGGATTTGTTACCAGTGCCTCGTTGAGCCCAGAATAGTGCCTGACACGTGGCAGGTGCCCAGGTAGCGTCTGGGGAAGGGGACCAACTGTTCCAGCCCACACTCCTCTTTCTTTTTCTTAACTCTCTTTACCTACTGTCCTTGCCACACACACACACACACACACACACACACACACACACACACACACACACACTCAGCTGTCTACTTTGCTTGTGGCGAGTGTGTGTGCACATACACGTAATCACTCTGGCCAAATGTCAAGCTCCTGCAGGCAAGCCTGTAAGTCATGCTTCCTAGCTTCCTCTGCTGCACAGGTGCTCACGGACCCTCGTGTTAGCTGCGCTCTCCTTTCCCCCAGTTGCCACTAGACAATTAGAAGCACCCAGCCTTGCCTCAAGCAAGCGATTATAGTGGTTGCCCTTAAGAGTCATGTTAGGGACTAAAGTATTGGGACAGAAGATGAGGGGACCTGGAACGAGAGAAGGTACATACTTGACCTTGAGTGGACACTGAACCACTTTTACCCAGAGTGAGTGGGGAAAAGTACAAATGGCGGGACTAATTTTATTTTTACATATGTATATGGCATGATGTCTCTGGAGCTGCACTGTCCTCCACAGTAGCTACTGGACACAGGGTGGCTATTTAAGTTTAAATTAATAAAACATTCAGCTTCTCAGTCACGCTAGCTCCCTATGGCTAGTGGCCACTGGGTTAAACAGCACAGATACAGAACATCTCCATCATCACAGAAAATTCTGTAGCACAGCAGTGTGTCAAGAGCGCTAATATGAACATTTTAGAATCCAGAATAACGAATTCCCATCATGAGGCTAAAAGCAGACATGCAGAATATATCGTAGTGCAAATGATGATGAGTATTTCGGGTGAGAAGAGAAGGTTGAGGACCTAATTCCAGGATTCTAAGATCCAGTTTCTAAGTTCTTTAAGTCTCCTGCGTTCTTTACAGCATTCACTGTCCCTACTATGTAGTCCAAAAAGAGTGACAACTTGAGGATGAGGTTCCAAAACTCGTGTGATTGACAAGCTTTGGGAAATGTGAACGCACATGGATTTAGCACACAGCCTATAGACATGTACGTGAAGGTTAATTCGGCTGCTGGAGATGTCTTTGGACAAGCTTTTTAAGTCAATTGCATTTGTAAATAATTAGAAGATGTTATTTTAAAAACTTCAGCAACGCTATGGAGGCTTCTTTTTAAATATGTCATAATAATGAAAAAAGTTGTCTTCCAACAGTGCTGTCCTCAAAGACAAGTGTGGTTATATGGAAAGAGCATGTTTGGAGAGATTGCTCTAATTAATAGCAGTGAATGTTTGTAGCAGCCAGAATTCATGGATGACCCCCCTGCCCAATGACTTTGTATATCCTAACCCTTTGAGTATGTGTGGAACCTGTGAGTATGATCCATAATTACGTTGTACAGCAAAAAGGAGATTATCTGGGGACAGCTAATCTAATCAGGCGAGCGCTTTAAAAGCAGAGTTTTCTCAGGCTGTCAGCAGAAGTCAGATTCAAAGCAGGACTTGCGGCACCATGGCTGGTTTAAGATGGAGGTGGCCGCATGAGAAGGGATGCAGATGGTCTTAAGCTGAGAGGCCCCAGCTGACGGCCAAGAGAATGGAAACTGCAGTCCTGCAGCCACAGGAACTGAACTCAGCCACCAACCGGAAGGAGTGTGCAGGTGGACTCTCCTCCAGCAGCTAAGAGCTCAGCCCCAACACCGGATTCCAGCCATGTGAATCTCTAAGCAGAGAGCTCAGTCCTGCCTGCCTGGACTTCTGGCCTACAGAGCTGTGAGATAATAAATGGGTGTTGTTTTACGCTTTTAAATTTGCCGTGATTTTATGCAGCAATAGAAAATGAATACGATTTTAAAAGAGGTGAAGCGGAGAAGGCTTCCTACTTGATCCCCTCTGGTATGTTGGGTATTTCTTGATAAACTTATGAATAAAGTCTTGCACTAGCAGATCATATACACAGGCCTCATCTGGGATTCTCTCCCAGAGACCTCAGTTAATCCTCTTTGGCAGGTTGTTGGCAAAAACTTGCAGCACCTTTGTAGCGTTTCATGAAGGAACCGCTAGCATGAGATTGCAGGAGCAGGATCCAGTGAGTAAGGAATCTTTTTCCTGGAATAGGTGTCACTTTATGTTGATTTAGGCTGCTCTGAGCCTGTCAGTTATTTAAGAATGAGGAACAGTGATATTTTAAGTAAGACATTAAGAGAAAAAAAATATTTATGCTTTTATGTAGAGACCAAATAATCTACTCTGTATTGAAGGACTTTTTTTTTTTTTTAACCAAAATTTATAGTCTAAGCACAGATCAAATCCTATATGTGCTGACCAAATTTTTGTACTTAGGGAATACTTTTCAAAATGCTTCTCTGCTTCCAAGCCATTAATTGCTAATGAAGTTTAATTTTGGTTTGTCCATTACTTTTTGTGCTTCTTTTACTATATTGCTATAGCCTTGATGTAAGAAAAGTTGAGCTAAAAGAAAGAAAATGAGAGGCTAACATTATCGAAAGGTCAGAAATTTGAGTCATAATCATATCTGAGGTCCTAAGAGAACTTTGACATCTGATCTCTTTAAAGAAAAGGAAACTTTTCAAAGCTATGTAGCAGTGTTTATAGTGTATGAAATTTAGTCTGATAGTTGTAAACTATTAATCTTAACAGATATATGCCATGATAACTAACATGCTTACTTTTCTTCAATGCATGTGAACCTACAGTGCTGAAGAGACCACTACTACAGTATCACTAAAAAACAACAAAAGATTTGTTATATATATACACATATATACCCATATCATCAATGCTTATATAGAAACTCTTCTCTTCTTACCTGAAACACGTGCTTCACCTGTTTGGGCACTAGCTAGAGCATTTCCAGAGGAACAAACAAGAAAGAGCTGCCACTCCAGTTATGTGTGAGTTGAGAATTTAGATGTCGTTCAAAAACGTGAACTGAATGTTGAATGGGAAACACTTTGTGCAGAAAAATGTTAGGAAGAGTGGTGCTAAAATTGTTCTAAACTAAGGATTGTGTGTTGTGGGGGAACATTCAGTACTCTCGGACACTAGGGAAGCTGTTTAATATGTCACTTGCTCCTAGTGGCTTCATGGTGTTAGTAATTAGCAAACTGCCCTGGAATCAAAGGTTTGGTATTTTAGTTTGATTAGCATTCCATTATTTATTTGAAATACTCAGTGTTGGCTGAAATTGGGTGAAAATACCTTTTGAAGACATAGTCTCTGAGCCTTAAAAATGGTGGATATTGACAGTACTGTAAGATGCACTGCCAGCATAGTTGATACTTTTCATTTCCGTGTAGACAGTCACATTTTCTAAGACAGATTTAGAAATCAGCTGATTAAACTGTAACAACTGTTTCATTTATGGAATGAAAAACTGAAGCATTTCTCCTTGAGAACAAACTTTGTTTGGAAAGGCTGTCTTTGTAATTGGGGTGTTTCTGGAAGCACTCCTGGGAGAAGCTGCCTGAGGAACTGCTTTACCAGGTTGAACCAGATGTTTTTTCTCCGTAAATGTATTGTACATATTTTCCTTACAGTGTCTCCATTGGTTGAATGGGTAATCTCTGTAGTGATATTTTAGGTACCTGTTGGATTTTTAAAGGCAGATTATTTATTTTCAAATTTGCTCCTATAACTGAAAACCTGATAACTGGTCCTGTTGACTGTGCCTTTCATCACTGTTTCTCTGTGCCACAACCGTTCATGTGTATTTGAGATAAAGAAGTTTAAAAAGCCATGTTGAATTCAAGACTCCTAATATAAATAAACAGGTAAAAACTTCATGGGTACCAAGCTTTTTTTATTATTAGTTTTGCTTAACACTGATATAATAATAGTTTACTGGTACTGTTTTCAGTTAGAAGACAGGCGTGGATTTGATATGTGGGTTTTGGAAAGTCTTTTAAAAAAGAAAAGCAGACTGGTGTTAAGACTGTGATTATCAGTGTCATGCAGGTGTTCACTCAGACCCTGAGTATGCTATACAGTCCCTAGAGTAAGAGTAGCCTCCGGGGACCTCTTCGATCTACTGCATTTTGTTTGTTGGGTAATTTTTTTTTTTTTTTTTTGCATGAACAATGGCTGTTAATGATATTTGGAGCCTGTAGTACAGTGATTCCTATTTGAATTACAAGTAGAGGCTTTTGAAGGTTACACTAGGATCCTGTGACTTATATAAAAGTTTAAAATGCAGCCCATTAGAAATGGGGCTGGACTTTGTACCTTGTCAGTAACAGTGGGGGAGGGGAGAAGGGGAAACATTATTACCATGTTCTCCAAATGGATACTTTCAAAAATAATTCATATTAAAAAGTTTTACCTTTCTCTTTTCCGCATGCCCTTAGTACTTTGCATATATTCTCTGTGCAGAATAAAATACATGCTTTAGTTTAAAAAATATTTATTATAGAAATGTACATTTAATTAGTTTTAAGGAATGTACTAGATAACGGTGTTAGCATATATATTTCTTCAAATTTGCAAACTTTACACCTTTAAGATATCTACAGTGATAGTTTATTTACAAGTTTCACAAGAAATCACCACCTCACCAATACTGTTGACGCACCTAAGATGTAAGAGGCTCCGTGTTTCACTTCACTCTGTACTTGTAGAAGGAGCACAGTGTGTGGGTGAAGTTCCAGCCCAGCGCTAGTGACAGTCCATAGAGCAGGATGAAAGGTGCAAACGGGTAAAGAAGAATCACTGTGTTTTTCAGAAACGGCAGTGCTGGAAAAGGAGCAAACCCACATGCGTTGGTGGGAAAAGTAAAGGACTAGTAAATGAGCGTTCTGGAAGACGGCTTCCCCCACAGCACGACGGGCCGAGCAGGCAACACATACTATGAATCTTACTGAAGCATCTTACTGACGATGCTGTATTGCAGCCAGAGCAATATTACTACTCCTCTGTGTTATTTCCTTCTCATTCATGGCTGTGAAGAAACCGAGCAGAGGTTTCTCAGCACAGAGGCTGAATGAGAAGCAAATCCAGGACTGAGGTTAAGAGGGTCAAACATCACCAATATTAATGGACGCGGTGGTGAATTTAAACCTGTGATGCTTCAGAAGCCTCCCACCTAACGTACCAACAGAGATGGATGATGTTATAGGAAAAAACCCAACTCTCAGCTGTCTGCGATTTCCCAGCGGGGGAAAGCATTACACGTCCACTTTGAGAAGGTGAGATCTCAACTAGTATCCGAGACTTTAGGAAATAACTGAAACTCTCACATATAAAATCCACCCTCAGATATCCGTGTTTGTTTCTTGCTCATGGCTTGGTTAGTGGGTCCCTACCCCATGCATTCTAACGTAAATATTTCTCATACAAGTAGTCCTCAAACTGAAACTGAGCTGTGCTCAAAGAATCTTCTAAAGCATAGGAGTTACCAGGAGAGTGATGCAAAATCCACTTTGAGAAACCATAACGTGGCAGTGTGCTAATGACATTTTACAACTTTCTCAAAACGTGAAAATTCATTAGAAGCCTAAATATAACATGTCATAAACATTTCCCCTGAACTAGAGAAAGGACTCCCAATGCCCCAAACAAGGTATTACAATGTGGGTGGCAGGGGCGTTTCAGTGGTTCCTGGCAAAGCCAAGGGGACAAGCGTGGGAAGCTCTCACCATTGGAGCCAGTCACATGTGAGTACAAGTGGCTTGTATTTACAGTAAGAGCCTGATCATCTAGAGTGACAAGAAAGGAAGGGCTAAGAATATAATGCTAACAAATCATAAGTAAGGTCTCTAGATTTAATCTAACTCTATTTAGTAGTGATTGTTCCTTAACATACATGAAGAATAATGTCAATATGGTTCTCATTCATACTATGAAAAATGAATCGACAGCACGATGTAACGATGAATTCACAAACGTCCTGAGCTCAGCAGAAGCTGGGCCCGATCTCCTGTGATTATCTACAGAACCTCTCATCCCTAAGCTTCCCCACTCCAGCAGGTGGCCTGGCACCTGGCCTTAGGCCCAGACTGCTGAGCAGGCACTGCTGCCGTTGACGCGTAACCACCTCTGCACCCCTGGGCGCTCCCCTGCTCCTGAGCCCCACGATCTCCCTGTGACGGGTGAACTTTGTGTACTGTGGCAGGGGTACAGTATATGAATTGTGAGCAGGGTTCATCTATTTTAAACACAGATGTTTACAAAATCAAGAGTATTTCAAAGCTCCCCCAGCCCACAATCATAAAACAGAAAATGAGGCAAAGGTTTTAAACATGCTCACACCTTGGACCCAACCCTTTCCTCACTCTGACTGCCGGTAACCCAGAACCCAAAAGCCTCAGAGAAAAGGAAGAGGAAACTGAGTGGGTTTCCTGCCAGTAACTTGGACAGCATCAATATGGTTTAACATGGTTCCTTGAAATTATAAAATTTGTTATATACCAGCTATGCCACCTGCTAGCTGCGTGACCATGGGTAAGTTACTTAATCTCTCTGTGCCTGTTTCCTCATTTGAAAATGGGGACAAGTAAAGCTGTACCATGTATCTGTAAAGATTAAATGGGAGAATTCCTAAAACACCTGGGACAGTGCCTGTAAGAGCTCCATGAAAGTAAGCTAATTGTATTACTGTTGCAACTTTTCCCCTCCCTGTTGTGTTGTCAATCAACCAAAAAACGCAATTACTTACCACTGTATCCTAGGAAAGTTACGTAGATGTAGTAGCCAACTGCAACCAACCATAAGGTATTTCCAACTAAATATCCAATAAATGTGTCCGTTAGGATGACATCTGCAGAAGAGACGCATACAATGAATCTCTTTTCAGTGGGTACAATGAAGACTTTTTGATAATATGTTGAGAAGTAACTGCTACTTACGGTTGATGAAAAAAAGCTGGATAAAATGCAGAATGACGAGGAGAGGGTAAAAAGCGTTCAGATGCACATCGAAGGCATAGCCCCACTCCACATCATAGTCTCTGCTCTGCCGTTTCACTAAGTACTTGTTAGAGATAAACCTGAAAAGTTAACATTTATTTCATAGTACAATAAAATTAATTATGAATATTTACCAACTACCTTCTATGTCCCAAGCTTTATTCCAGACATTTGGAGATACAGCGGTAAACAAAACAAATTTCTGCCTTCAATCTCGGGGGAGTAGTCTGACAACAATACAAATAGCTGTCAGATGGTCCCATGGAGAAAAACAGAGTAGTACAGAAAGACAGAGAATACAAAGTTGAAATGTTACATATGATGATGGTCATGAGAGAGCGACACCTGGGTAAAGTCCCAAGGGCAGTGATGGGAATCCCCCGGGGCAGAGCATTCCAGGCAGAGGGGAGTCCAAGCACAGAGGTGTGGGGGGGTACAGGGAGGTGGCAGAGGGCCCCGCAGGCTTGAGGAATGGGGGAGGGGTGCAGAGTGCCTGGGACAAGTGAGAAGATACACAGGAAATGGAATCCGAAAACAAACGGGAGCCGGACCTTACAGAGCCTGTGGCCACTGTCAGACCTTTGGGCTTTTACTCTTGGTGGAATAAGAAGTCACTGTGGAGTTCTAAGATCGTCCGACTTACTGTACTGACAGGGTTCCTCTGGCTGCCGGTCTGAGAACAGACTCTGGGGACAAGAGTGGAAGCAGAGAGGCAGATGGGAGGCTGCTGCGAGCAGGAGATAACAGGGTGGCAGCAGCGGAGGTGCTGACATGGGGATATATTACCGCTGGAAGGCAGAGCCAATAGGACTAGATGCACTAGATAGACTAGTGCTAGACTTGAGTGCTAGGGTACAAAAAAAAAGATCAGTCAAGGACGACTGAGAGATTCTGGCCTTAAACAAACGGAAGACTGAGGTGCGAGGTGGGGATGCCTGTCAGTCTGGAGTAAGAGGTAGAGAAGGTCTAGAGTTTAGAGGAGAGGTCCAAACTGCGGATATAACCTCATCAGTGTGTAGATGATATTAAAAGCCACGAACCCAAATGCGATCACCCAAAGAGTGAATGCAGAGAACAGGTCCAAGGCCTAGGACCTGGGTCTCCCCCGTGGAAAGGTCAGGGAGTCAGGAGGAACCAGTAAGGAGAGAGGGGCCAACGGTGTCTCCAGCCACAGGAACAATCACTCAGCTGGTGTCTCTGTTCCACAGCGTGGCCTAATCGTTCCGTTAAATGACGAACGAACGAGAAGACAGACATCCAGGTAACAGAAAGACAGATTATCAAAGGAAAAGAACAATAAAGATCATTGTATTATAAACACAGCTGTGGAAATTCAATGGACTCTTCCACATGTGATTTCATTTTGAGGATACCGTTAAGAAAATGCTATGCCTAGTGGAAATAAAAATAGAAAAAAGAAAGAAACAAGAGGGAGAAGGTGTTACAGTACTAATAAAGCAGTCCTGTACTCAGCTACCTGAAAGCGGCAAGACAATAGTGCTCTGATCGAGCAAACGAACTCACCAGAACACCTTCCACTCGAGCTGAGAACCGGTGCCATTAAAATGAATGGAATAAGTATCTAGCCCGCTACTCAAGTTCCCACTCTGGGGTCCTGCTACTGCCCCTACCTCTCTGCTTAGCCCCTGAATGGCTGCTTTCCAGGCTTCCGGCCTCCTTCCGAGTCTCACCTCTAGAACACGGACACGCCTTCTGAGAGAGCTCAAAGACAGCTGTCGTGCTCCTCTCCCACCTCCGTATTAATAATGCCAGTCATGTCTTCATCTCGGCCAGACTGTTGCAGCTTCTAGTCACCTACCCCAGGGGCCAATGAACCTTCACTTCACTATCAACAAGCCTCCTGAACTCAACATGTCCAACATGGAATGCTTCACTTGCACTGGCCACTGACTGCTGAGCCCCAAACTCCCAGGCCATCCCAGAGGCCCTGGGTCCTGCTCTTCCCTCCCCTCATCTACTTCTGTGACACCGCAGCAGCCCGGGCCTCCTCTGCTCCAGTGCAGACCCCACGACTGTATCCAGCCTAGCCACTCTCTCCAGCTCCTCCGTCTCCACTGCCACAGAGAGGATCTTTCCTGAAGTGTGAACTGGATTGCATTTCTGACTTCAAAGCCTCCAAGCTCCCCACTGCTCCCCCTCCCTCCTACTCCCACATGCAGCCTACGAGCTGAAGTCCAGTTCTTTTCTCTAAATTGCATTTAGGGCCAACTTCTCTACTCCCATCTCCTCCGCAGCCATGCAGTGCCCCCTGTGCTCCCATACCTGGCACGCTGTTCCACACCTCTCTGCCTTCACACTTGGTGCCAGGAATCAGCTACCGCATCTGCCCAAATGCCTCCTCATGCTGGCTTCTGTGGCACCCCTGGCGTGACTGGAGTCACGCATGATTTCTATTTCTGGTTCTTCACACGATTCACAGCACAATGTAGGTTCTCAAAAATATACTCAGTCCTTCTCCAATGAACTCAAACTATGATACAGACTCACATTAAGGTACTAAACTCCCGGCTTCTGCGACCCTCCAGATCGCAGAATCGCGTGCATTCAAGGCAAAATGCCGGCTACAAACTATTTGTTTGAAAGCCTTATTTATTGAAATTTTTTCACCTAGCATGTTTCCCTTGGATATCTTGATAATGAATATGTGACTTACGTTGGTTAGCAATATTCTTTTTAGGCCAGATTTTAGAATCTTAGGTTAATGATGCATTGCATTTTCCAACTACCTAGCACACACAAGACCTGTACTGGACTAGTCATAAATTACAAAGCAAAATAACAGGTTGGTATCATCAGAGGTTAGCGTCTCAGAATCTTGCTTAAAATGTTAACAGCTACCATTTATTGAGCACAGACTATATGCCAAGTGCTTTTCATACCACAATCTTTTCAAATACCTCATAAATAGATAATCAACTCCATCTTCCAAAAGAGAAGACTGGAGCTAAGAAGTACACAGTAAATGGCTGAGCTGGCATTTGAACCCAGGTCTCTCTGTGACTCAGGTTCCAGTGTTTTCTCTGACATACGACCACCACCACCACCGGCCCCCTGCTGAGCTCACCCACACATCCACCCCTTCCGCCAGCCCCACAGGAGCACTGATCAGGGAGAAGGCTGAAAAACCAAACACCAGATTTATACTCAGTATACTACTGTTGGTACAGCAAACCCAGACAAAGTCAGACTGAGAACCCAGTCAATAAAACCCATGTGTGTGGCTCAGAAGAAAGACACCAAAATTTTAACCAAAACAATTCTTTTTCAGGTGTACTTCATTTCATGTCAAAGATGCAAAGTAAGATTCCATAATATATCCCTCTACATCTTATAACTCTAGAAGTGACCCACTGGCAAAGGCAGAATACTGTGCCGTCATCCAGACAGCTTAAGCAGAATTGGCTAACTGCATAATATTTTTGCAAAATCAAAATTTTTGTTAATACGACACAATCATTACTTCGATTCACTTATTTGCTGTGCTTTGACACAGCAGACCATCCCCTTAGAGTATTTTCTGATGTAGGTACCTCCTAGAGTGGCTAGGAGGACAAGGTATGTCAATCCTGGCAGCCAAAATCGATGCTTTCAGTTCATCTATCTTGTTTCAATTTCCATCAGCTACTCTCTGAAGCAAGCAAATGGAGGCTCTGCAGCAGCATCTGAAGAACCAAAGTTAACCGTACTTACCACATTAAGGTTGATATGAGAAGACCGACGCCTACACAGTCTATGAATACAACCCAAAGGAGCAGCTTTATCGTCTCAAAAAATCCCATGTCCAGCACAAAGCCAAATCCTATAGTGGACACTGAAAGAAAGATGTACAAGATGTATTCAGGCACTCTGCTAGATTCTAGGGGTACAGGGCATGGTCTCTGCCTTTCAGATGCCCACTCTAGTGTGGGAGACAGGTATGTAAACCCCAAAGGTGTGTTAAATGTAATTGATTAAGAAATGCAGACCACCTTGGAACACAGAACTACCACTGAGATATCTGAAGTTTACTGAGGAGGCCCCCATCCGTCTGTGGTTCACCAGGGTAGCCCCAGCATTCAGAACACAGCAGCACTCACACCCTAAAGACGGCTCAGACCCTTTCACTGCACTATTGAACTAAAAGCAGTTTCTCAAGTTCACATTGGTACTTTCAGAACTCTCATTCTGGATTGGCCTGATGGTGAAATGCAATTTCCAACCTCGGGAGACTTTTTTCACAGTAAGTTTGCATTTGGGTATCAATTTATTTGTCATGGTAGTTAAAAGACATGGAGTGACTCTGTCCTCTGCTTTTGAAAGTTCTGAGGAAACAGTTGACTCTGGCACCTGCTTGGGACTTTTAAAATCAGGAAGAATACCACCTTCTTCCCTGTGAGGAGATTTCTGAGGCTTCAGAGAGGAAGAAAACAGCTGCAGAGATCCCCAAATTGTGACCCACAACATGCTGATAACAAAAGATTCTCCAAATGACAAGCCCAACCTGAAACGCTCATTTATTCTTCAACTCTCCTGCAGACAGACACTTACCACAGAGCCAGAGACTTAACAGGACCAAGAAAGCAGGGTCATCTCTGGCCCACTGATCCTTTGTCTGCTTCCGGTAATGAAAGTTTCTATAAACTCTCTGTGGGGAAGTGAACAGGTAGAGCATCTGCCAGGCAGCAAACTCAAAGTCCATCTGCCGGAAACGAAAAAGCCTCCTCAGGTATTTGTAGCGTTTTGCTCCAGCTGTATGTCTGGCCGCATCCCTGGAACTCAATACGCCGTTCCCCTGCACTGGGGAATTCACGGAAGTACTCGGTAACATCTTCCTAGATGGACGAAGAAAAAAAATTCTATTCCAAGTCATCGAAGAAACTGTCAGCTACTAGCACCCCTCTTGTGAGTTATGAGAGAAGTCACCTTACATGTCGGCTCCAATCCCTGCGTAGAGGCAGGGCTCAAAAGCGAGTGGAGTTGGTTCCGAGGCTGCAGAAATGATCACTGCACTTCAGGCAAGGGCTACCCCACGCCTTTCTGAACCTTCATAATAACACTTTCATAGGGTCCACATTTTCCCCACACTTCACTTCCCTCAAGCCTCAGCTTCCCCCTTTCCCCCCACTCCCCGGCAGGAGCAGTGATACTGATGGAGCCAAATGTGCACTCAGGCAGTCTGGCTCAAAACTCCACCTGTCATGTGGGCTCTCGACCATCAAGACTTTAAGAGAAAGCCTTTGCTGAAGCCAAACTGAAACGATGTTCCCGACGAGGTAAAATAAATGGCCTATCTCACAGGTCCACCAGCGCATGACCAGCAAGCAACTCGTTCATGACTATGTGATGTAAAAACAAAGCAGAACTCAAATGCAGTGTTTTACTTCCTGACTAGTTCAGCAGCGGAACGACAGCGTGGGAGTTCCGGTCCAACCGGTCTGAAGCCAGGGGAGCGCCGATCACCGTCCGGCCCCCACACCCCGCCCCGGCAGCCCAGTGTCTGGCTCCACTCCCCAGGCCTCCTCCGGGACGCCGACGGCGCTTCACGGGCCCTACGGCTCCCCGCCGGCCCGGGGCCTCGGGTAGGGCGGCCAGATTTTGCATAAAAACACAGGACGTCCAGTTAGAACTGAATCTCAGATACAAGAGTAATTTTTAGTATCAGCAGGTTCGAAACACTGCGTGGGACATACGCATACGAAAACATTCTTCGCTGGTATCTGAAATTCAACTGTAACCAGCCCCACTGAATGTGTCTGGCAGCCCCGCCGCAGGCCGAGCACCCGAACCCGGGCGCGGTCACTCCAGGGCCGGGTGACGTGGGGCCGCGAGTTGCCGTTGGAAACGGCCCCCGGGTGAGCCCGAGTCGCGCGCAGACAGGGCGGTCGGCAGGCCTCACCTGGAGCCCCGCGGCGGCCTCCACCGGCTCCAAACTGACCCGCCACCGCCGCACAGCTGCCGAGCCCAGCTGCCGCGGGGCCAACTTCCCTCCCAACAACGTCGTTGGCGCTGGGGGCGCGGCGCGGTGCGTCACGTGACTCACTTCCGCCGCGCGCTCGGCCTCCCGGGCTCCGAGGTCCGCCCCGCGCCCGCCGGAAGTGGTGGCTGTGGCTTCCGGTTCCGCCCGCCGCGGCGTCGCTGGCGTTCAGTCAAGTCGGGGCAGTCGCGGAGTGGAGTGGGTTTGGATAGCAGCTGGCGGAAGGCACAGTCATGCCCCGCTATTACGAGGACAAGCCGGAGGGCGGCGCGTGCGCGGGCTTGAAGGAGGACCTCGGCGCGTGCCTGCTGCAGTCGGACTGCGTGCTCCAGGTAGCGCGGCCGGGCGTTCGGGTGACCGACGCCCGAAGCGGGGAGGCGGGACCGGCGGAGGGCTCTCGACCGGCCGCGGTGATAGTCAAGAGAAGTGCCTCGGGGTTCGCCGTCCTGGGTGTCGAACGCAGCTCCAACTTAATGATTTGGGGCGCATCCACCGTCAGAGCCTCACTTCCCAGGTGGTGTGAAATTGGAGAGAACGGTGCCGCCCCGTTGGGTTTTTGTAAAGGTTAAACCATTTCGGGTCGAGAAACACGGAATGTTGCCACTCTGCTAGGTTCTGGAGGCATAAAGGAGAATAAGAAAGGTTTCTTGAGCCCTAGAAAATAAGAATCAGTAAATTAGCAGGTAATTACATGAACCTGGCACACTATTGCCTAGTAAATTCTCCTTTCTGTGTTCAGTGGTGGCTGAATAGATTCTCTGCCTACTCTGTGTTGGTTTGAACGTGTTGCTGAGTTGAGTTCTGTGCATTCCTGCGTAAGTTGTAAATGAGGCAGCTCTTTATTTTCACCACTTTGTATCTTGCTCCCCCTACCGTGGATCTTGTGGTTTTACGTGCTGTGATGGGAGCTATTGCTCTCCTGTTTTTCCCTCACTACAGCCCCAGGTCTTCTCAGGAGCCAGTGTGAATGCAGAGAGGTTCAAAGTCGACTGGGGAACCTGGGTTCTGGCCTTGAACCCAACCAAAGCACAAGTACCTTTTCCGCTCACCAAGGCCTGATGAGAGGGCAATCCGTTGGGTGCAATTATTTTTGCATTCGGAGATGTAATTTCAGAAAGTTGCCTTTATTTCAAAGAAAAGACAACTACGCGAAAATGGACATCAACCATGAGGCTATATTGGTGTTTCTGCTGATTCATGTTTTACATTTGGTTCACTGTTTTTGGCAAGGGCTGTGTAAGCATTGAGTAAATACTTGTTTTATGAGTAGAGGAGCAAAATGCCTCAGGCACCCAGTGGAGAGCAACTGATTTTGCTTGAGAATTTAGAAACTTCTCACAGGAGGAGGTAACATTTGCTCTGAGTCTTAAAGGATGAGTAGTAGTTTATCAAGTAAAGGAGTGGAGGCTGTAGTGTTTGTGGGGGGAATCTGAAAGAACACGTGCAGAATCATGGAGATGTGGCAGGCCCACGAGAAGCTGGTGCCCTGCTGGGCTGGAGGACGGGGAATGTGCCGGAAGGTTTGAGAGGACGGTTGCCATGGGTGACGGGTGTCACAGTGAGCAGCTCCGGCACAGAGTAGGACTGAGGAAAGAAGCTCTGGAAGTGGAAGAGAATACTGGTGGCAAGGAGAACACCAAATTGGTTTTTTGCAGTGATTGATTGATTTAGCAAACATTTGAGTGCCAGGTCTGATTGAGGGGACATACAGATGAATGGGACACATTGTAGAAATTGGATCTCTGGGAAGCTCGGAAGGTGTAGGCAGACGTAATGACCCGGACACATTGCACGGATGTTGCTTTCCCTCACTGAGTATGTGGCCTTTTTGTTGCTGAATTTGGTCAACTAGGAAAACGTGGTATTTTCATATAAAGAGTCTCTTAAATAGAAGTGCATTGACAGATTGAGTTAAATTCATCCTGAATGGTCACTTCAGCTGGACTATAAAATGGCAATACTGAGGCAAAACATTGAGTTATGCAAATCCAGGCGGATATCCTACCTTCTCGGATGGTGTCACTGGCAGCTCTAGCCCACCCCTCCCCACTAGGAACTCAAGACCAAGGGGAGTTCTGCTGAGGTATATGCCTGCTGTGTATGGCCACCTCATTTATGATAAGGTTTTTGATTCCTCAGCTCCTTGAATAAAGAAATTAATCTGATCTTTTGGCAGGTGATGCTATAGTCTCTCCTTGCCAATCTTTAACCCACCTGCAAAGCTGCTAGACTTTACTTTAGGGAGGAATTAAACATAAAATACTTAGTTCTGGGGCTGTACTGAGAGATAGCCAAGGAACTGTAGGGGCTCAGAGAAACTCGGGGTAATGGTGAAAAGGATGTAAACTCTGGTGGGGCTGGAGAAGAGAAACAAGGAAAAAGCAGATTCAAAAGGCATCTCTTGGATAAACTTCTTAGGATTCTGACTCCTGGGAGTTGAAACTGCCCAAGGAACTCAATTACAAGTTATCTCCCTTGTGTCTATTAACAGCTTCCAGACCTGCTGACTTTTCATCAGAATCACCTGGAGATGGAGGTGGAGAGCTTAAAAGTACAGATTCCACTGCTCTCCCCATCTCCCTTGTAAATTAAAAGTGTCTCAGGTTGATTCTTGGATACAGCCATGTTTGGGAATCACCAGTCTTGACCTCAGAAGGCAAGTAAGCTTGGGAGTGTCTTAGTTGGGTTATAGGTTCAGACGAATATTACAGAGACCCAGAATAACAGTGGCTTAAAAGAGAGAATTCTCTTTCTTGTTTGCCTATAAGTAGGGTCTAGTCTGATCCTCTCTGTCTTCCATGAACCTAAGCACTGTTGATTGGTGGTATCAGGTGCTGTGATGGGAGTTAGGATGTTACTCTCCCACTCATGGTCCAAGACTGCCTTGCTTCCACATCATCAGGCCTAGTAACGTGGGGGAGGAAAGTGGGGCAAGCCACTTTGCATTACAGACCAACCCAGAAGTTTTACATTTCAGTTCCCTGCATATTCCATTGGCTAGAACTTAGTCACATGACCATACCCAGCTGCAAGGTGGCTGGGAAATCTAGCTCAGCCATATGCCCCACTCAAAAGGAAGAGTGAATATTAAGGGGGCAATTAGCAATCTGCCATTAGGGGTGGAGGTGGAGGAAGATGAAGTAATATTTCTCTCTTAAGTGTAGTATCTAGATGGATCTTCCCGGTAGGCAGTCGGCAGTATGGGTTGAAAGCTTGTGAAAAAGATGGCATCTCAGATACGGTTAGGGGAAGCATCAGTTTATAAATTACAGTCCTTTTTTTTTTGAAATTATAGTCCCCTTGTTATTTATTTATTTATTTTTTTTGAGGTACGTGGACCTCTCACTGTTGTGGCCTCTCCCTTTGCGGAGCACAGGTTTCGGACGCGCAGGCTTAGCGGCCACGGCTCACGGGCCCAGCCGCTCCGCGGCATGTGGAATCTTCCCAGACCGGGGCGCACGAACCCGTGTCCCCTGCATCAGCAGGCGGACTCTCAACCACTGCGCCACCAGGGAAGCCCCAGTCTTTTGTATAGTTATAGTCTTTTATCTCTATGTTGTTCATGTGGGCAACCTCATTACAGAGTTTGAGGGAGGAACATTATAGTGCAGAGAAGCTTGCTACTCTGTTCTGGTTCACTTTTGAGATTCACTGATGTAGATGACAATTCAAATCTAGGGTCCAACAGACATAAAGTCTGGAATGTGGCCAGGATTCCTGGGGATCAGGAATGCCATAGATGTGGTACCCTGTAGCTTTTTTCACAAGTTGCAAGCTTTTGCAACTTGCAAAATAAAGGTTTTGGAGAGTGATTGCAGTGGTGGAGTCGGGGTGTCAAAATCTGCTTGAGGGGAAATCCTTGATAATGAAGAGCAGGTGAAGTTTAAGTTACACCAGAGCTTTCTACTTAAGTAGTACTCTAGCCGACCTCATTAACATCTTTCTGAAATGTTGAGAACCAGCACTAAAGCTGTTCAGACTTTAGGGCACCTAATTGGGGCTGTTTGAGTGTTTAAAGTTAACATGGAACAGGGTCATTTTTACTCTCAGACAAAATTGCTTGATTCATTTTGCATTGGAATTCACCTCGAGTTGGAAGATTTCACGATCTTCCTTTATATCGTGAAGCACTGCATAAAGGTAAAGTTTATGAGCAGTATATGATTTATTTATTATTTCTTTAACAGTAATAAAATGTAAGGTTTTGATTTTTTCCCCTTGAGAATTGCAAGTTAGTTTAATGTCATTAAACCTCAGGTGATTCAGAAAATTCAAGTTCAGTCTCCTTTTTCCAGATGTTGTTTTATGCATTTACAGTCCTGGGAAACAGGAACCCCCTCAGCACCTTTCCCTCCCCCCTCCCCGTTACCTCGCCCACTTTGTGACTTGCTCACACTGCCAGTGAACATTAGCATGTGTATACCTTCTCCTACCTGCTGTTTGAAGCTCTGTGTAGACAGGAATATCTTGTATTTACTTTTTAACCTCCTGCTAAACTGATGTAGGACAGTTCTGAATTTTTTTTTAAATAAATTAGTCCTTGTGAGTGTTTAGTTACTAGATAAATTAGTAGGGTAGGGGGTTCAAAAAGAAATTTTGCAGTGGTTAAATTTTAATCTTCTTTGAGTTGTGAAATACACTTTCTGTAGATGCTTTTGTGTCCAATATATTTAAGTGCCTTTGTGTTCAATTTATGGCAGTAAATTTGTTCAAAATATTTTAAGATAATGAAGATATGATAATGAAGTCATTTCTATCCCATGTTTACCTACTAAAATACTACTAAATTTTAGCTCTTAATCTAGTTTTGCAGTTACTTTGTCAAGTGTGATTTTTAAAGTCTTGTTAAGAGTCAGAAATAAGCACTTCCCTTGTGAATGTGTTCTTGTAGCACTGTCCTGTCTTGATGGCAGAAAGGGAATGGTTTAATCCATTTTTCTTAAGCTCTTATGAGCTTTCACTGCTTAAAGACCAGTTAATTTCACACTGGGTCCAGGCAGATCTTCCCTTCCAAGTATATATAAATTCTGTTAAAATCTCACTCTCCTCTTCAAATTCTTACTCAGTGAGCTTCTCAGAATAGAGAGCTTGACTGTGGCAGTAGGGGGTGGGAAAACACAGAGATGTGTTGGAGATAAACTTGCTTGCATTAAAACGATATTGTAATTGGAGACTTTAAAGCCACTTGATACTACCTTCCAGAACAAACCCTCCCATTCACCACTACAGCATTCCTGATCGCTCATGTGCACACCCTCTCTCCCTCCCTCCCCCTCCCTCCCTCCCTCTCTCTCTCTCCCTCTCTCCCGTTCCTCCCCTCTCTCTCCTTCTCCCTCCCTCCCTCTTTCCCCCACTTCCTCCCCCTCTTTCTCTCCCCCTTCCTCCCTCCCTCTCTCTCCCCCCTTCCCTTTTTCTCTCTCCCTCCCCATCCCTCCTTCCCTCTCTATCTCTCCCTCCCTCCATCCCTCCCTCTCTCTCTCCCCCTTCCTCCCTCTCTCTCCCCCTCCCTCCCTCTCTCCCCCTTCCTCCCTCTCTCTCTCTTCCCCCTTCCTCCCTCTCTCCCCCCTCCCCCCTTCCTCCCTCTCCCTCCCTCTCCCCCTCTCTCTCTCTGCGTCACACACACTGCTTTCTTCTCTGTCTTTAGGACTTCTTGAGTGTGAAAGTTTTAAAAACCCTGAAGAAACCCTGTTACTACTTTCACCTTTACTCTTTCCCTTTCTTACACATGAGGAGGTGAAGATAACAGTTTCTAGATTTTTATATAAACATTTTAAAGAAAAGTATCCCATGGAAACCAGCATTTTCAAAAATTCAAGGGCACCCTTAAAGTGCCCCAAAATTATTTTACATATTTTTTCATTCTATCCTTTTTTTCTTAAGTACCAACAGTCAAAATGAATTATGAATTATTTCTTATATTATTGTTTTCTGCTTTTCCTTAACTTTTTAAAAAAGAACTATTTCCAGAAGGACAGTTATTTTGTACTTTGTGAGAAAATTTTTCAGGTATTTATGTTGTTTTATGTGTCATAGGAAGGAAAATCCCCTCGGCAGTGTCTGAAGGAAGGAAACTGCAAAGCTTTGAAATACTCATTTTTTGAGTGTAAAAGATCAGTGGTAAGTAGCTAACGATTTTTAAAAGCTTATGATAGAAATTAGCTCTGTGGAGTTAAATATGGGAGTGACTTAGTAATTATAAATAGGTTGCAGTGATATCACTTGGAAAAAAGGATGTATTTTTTCTTCCCCAGTGAATTAACGTGAGGTGGCATTCATGCACACCCACAGCTGATTGTTCCGTTATTGCTGTTATGCTAACCACAGCAGCTAAACTTCATGGAGTTTTGAAAGAGAGAGAGTTCAGTCTTGGCAGGTGTAGATGGGGCACAGTTGATGTTGGTCACTGTGTATGTGGGTCATTTGGCAGCTACACACAGACCCATAATGTGGGGTCTGCGGTGCGTGCACTGTGCCTTACATGTTGGTGTGATTAGGAGAAGATGTTGGTGTCTGTGTTTGAATTTGTAGAGTGAGGGATTGTGGAAAGACAGCCTAAGAGGACATTACAAATCTCATGGTTTCTACTCTAGTGTTCTTTGATTCCAAAGATCTACAAAGATCTTTGGAATAGAAACCAGGAGCCTTCTCTTTGTGAAAAGAAAATACGAAATCAGAAAAATGGACATCCCTCTAAAGACAGCAGTAACTTGGACTTGAACCTGCTTTTGTTTGTTGAGGGACAGCACTCAGATCCCTTCCCTTTTGTTGATAAGAGAAGCAGAGAGTACAGGATATTATGATCTGGGAGGCCAGACAAGAACTTGAGCATGTTTGCTCACTAACCAGATCCTGGGAGGTGTAAAGTTAGATTAAATTTAGCCATGCTCTCTTTCTTTTCTCAAGTGACACAGTTCTTTGCCATATTTTCCCGTCATTTAATGTTAGAAAAGACGATTTTCTTGCCTTCTCTCACATAGTTTTGTTACCCATGTAAGATGCAAGCCTTTAGATCTTTCAAGAATGTCAGATCATGTTTAAATAATTGAGAAGTTATAAAGAACAGTTACTGTAAGAGGTGATGAGTTGTCCTTTTTAATCTTAATGATTGAATTTGTAATAAACTCCCTGTAATTCGTGGCCTGAACATCAGTCTTTGATCTCCAAAGAACTTTAAGAAATCAGAACATGTAAAAATTTCCCACAATTTATCTACCTTCTGCAGAAATTTGTAACCATCTTGAATAAAAAGTAAACGTGCTTCTGACCATTTCAAATATCAGTACAAGGCAGAGCTTCACTCATACTTTTGGACTCCAGAAAGAGCAGTATAGGGAACTTTTTAGCAGACTTAGAGATTCTTGCAGCCCTTAAGACTGTGACTCACTGTTAGTCCTCCAGCATAGTGGAGTTGCCTCACACTTAACTGATGTAACCTATGCACTCTTGGCAAAAACCTGAAACAAAATAATTTAAATTGTGCTGGTAATTTTGCTTGATATTTCAAACAGTGAGTGTATGACCCAGAGTGAAGGTGAGATGGTGAGTTTGAATCGGCTGTTCCCTCTTAATATAAGCTTCTCATCATCCTGATCATGATTCCCATGTTTGAAGATTATTTATTTTTTGAAAATGTGGCTCTTAGCTACTTTATCTAGTGCTCAGATGAAGAAATAGCAGTCTGTCTCACACTGGCTGTGTTGTCCTCATTAATAGGGTTTAACTCTAAAATAATTCCTTCCTATGGAATTTCTAGGGAGTGGTATTGACTGTCTATGCAATTTTGCCTTCTCTACTGACTAGGACCCTTCACACTACCACACCACCCTTAAGAAGTGGCTGCACTGTGAGGCTTAAGTGAAAGAACATAGAATTGACCTATGAGTAGTAATTTAAGGACTTTTAATACTAAAGTGTCAGTAACATTGTTCAAGGCTCTTTCCTCTTTTCAGTTACTATTTAAAGATTTAAAAAACACTTGAATATTAACCCAAACAAAACCTAATTAGAACGTCAAGTTTGTTTGAAGAACAACATACATTGAGTGTACTTCAGAGAAAAAGATAAATGAAATTTGGACTCAAGAAGAAAATCCTTATTGTGACCTTAAATGGAACTTTCGTTTTTAACGCCATCTTTTTTTCCCCCCCCTTGGGAGCTGTGACCATTGCCTTTTTGAGTGTGCTGGAAACTGGTTTACTTCTCTCATATAGTGACACCTGTTACCAAATCTGTGTTTAATTATGGTGTCCAGAATATTATTTAATTGTATATTTATTTTCAGTTGGATGCCAGATCAAGATTCAGGGGAAGAAAAGGATATTGATACTACTATGTTGAAACCAAGATGAAAACAACAAAGGATTTTCTCTGTCATTAAAACAGAGAAGCCAAAATAAGAAACATACTTTTTGTTACATCTGTTCGGTTGGAGCAGTTTCTTCCTCCATGGAACACTGAAGAAAATGGATGAGTATGTATGAAGTAAATGCTTCTCTTGCTCTAAGTTATTTTTAGAAGAAAAATTTAATTGAATAGTTATGAGCTAAGAACATACTAGATGTGTTTTAAGAATTGTTCTGAAGCACAGAGAATGGAAAGATTGTTATTTTCAAACTTGACTTCTCAACCAAATGACACAGTTTGTACATCCTTCGTGAATATTGTGAAGGCCACTAACAGGACTGTTAAAATCAACATGGTGCCTGGTGAGAAAATGTCTATCTTGAAAGTTTAGGATAAAATTTTCTTTTATTCAGTCTGTACTATTTAGTTCTAAAATAAATTGTGTTTGATTCCTTGGAGAAGAAATGCTTCCCTTGCACTGAATCACTGAAGTAACAACCTCAAAACATTAATATCACTCATTAGGCATAGCTGGATCCAAAGCCTGGGATTATGCTGCCAGGGCTCCTTGCCTCCATCTCTTGCCTGTTTTTCTCTGTCTCCTGACCTCGTTTTTAGGCTGGCCCTTTCTACATAATGGGAAAGAGGCCATCAAAAGCACACATCCTTAAGGTCTGTGACCCAAAAAGAAGAGAGATAACCTCCTTTTCTAGGGTCCACTAATCAGACCCTACAAAAGGACTCTTCTGTGGAACACCTGCCCCTGAATTAGACCTGTAGTCCCTGTGGAAAAAGGGATGGGACCCCATGATCTTGGCCAGGCCTGGGTCTTATGCAGTGTATTTGGTAACTCATGTCAGAATCTCATTGAATGAATGCTGGGCTTTATCCTAAAAGGAAAGGAGGATTCAGAGCCAGTAGGTATTGACTATAGAAGGCAAGACTGAAAACCATGAAATGCTTGTAAAAGTTGAGAATCATGTAATTTTATTCCAATCACATAATACAGTAGAGCCAGATGTGAATCCAAGTTTCCAGTTTTTTTTTTTTTCAGTATTGAAGAATAATGGAAGGAGCCATAGCTTCTTCATAGACCTGCAGGTCACTGGAGTTAAAGCAATCAAGGTATTCTGTAGCTCATTTGCTTTCTTAAAGGTTCACCTAAAGTTGTGAGAATTCCACATCAGCACTGATCCTTGTTGCAGAAATTCACTGAGGTCTGTTGTATATACTATTCACTGGGAAAGGGAAAAGGATAGATTTTTTCAATACCTCTTGTATACCTGCTTAAGTGCTACAACTTTTATTAAAAGTTAAGTTTGATAAGAAACTCAAAATTATTTTATAGAACCCTATCTTTTTCTTAGTCACAGCTTTATTGAGAGCTTCATTGGAAGAAATTCAAATACCGTAAAATTCACCCTTAAAGTATACAATTTCAGTGTTTTTTTTTTTAATAGTCACAGTCATGAAGCCCAGTCATGAAGCCATCACCACTGTCTAATTCCAGGGCATTTACATCACCCCAAAGAGAAGCCCCATCTCCATTAGCAGTTACTCCCTCCTCCCCCCCACCCCCACCCCCGCCCCCAGCTCTTGGCAACAACTCATACATTTTCTGTGTCTGTAGATTTGCTTTTTCTGGACATTTCATAAACATAGAAATATGTAATATGTGGCCTTTTGTGACTGGCTTCTTTCACCATGTTTTCAGGTTTCATCTATATGTAGCATCTATCTGTACTTCATTGCTTTTTATTGCTGAATAATATACCATAGTATAGATATACCACATTTTT
The DNA here is from genome assembly GCF_963455315.2 of Globicephala melas. Classification (NCBI taxonomy): domain Eukaryota; kingdom Metazoa; phylum Chordata; class Mammalia; order Artiodactyla; family Delphinidae; genus Globicephala; species Globicephala melas. Next base: position 8,536,687 of record NC_083325.1, read on the forward strand.
TAAATCCATTCATCAGTTGAGGAAATTTTGGGTTATTTGCACTTTGGGGCTATTATGACTAATGATATGAACATTTATTAATGAGTTTTATCCGGACATGTTTCATTTCTTTGGGTTATATACCTAAGAGCGGTATTACTGTGTCGTATGATAACTCCATCTTTAACTGATAAACTGCCAAACTTTTCCACAGTGGCTACATCATTTTACATTCCCACCAGTAATGTATGAGGATTTTAATTTCTCCATATCACCAATAGTTGTTATTTTTCACTTTTTGGGTTTTTTTTATTATAACTTCTTAAAAATTTTATTTTTTAAAATTTTTATTGGAGTATAGTTGATTTACAATGTTGTGTTAGTTTCAGGTGTACAGCAAAGTGAATCAGTTATACATAAACATATACTCACTCTTTTTTAGATTCTTTTCCCATATATGCCATTACAGAGTATTGAGTAGAGTTTCCTGTGCTATACAGTAGGTCCTTCTTAGTTATCTATTTTATATATAGTAGTGGGTATATGTCTATCCCTATCTCCCAATTTATCCCTGCTCCCTCTCTTACCCCCTAGTAACCATAAGCTTGTTTTCTACATCTGTAACTTTATTTCTGTTTTGTAGGTAACTTCTACATCTGTAACTTTATTTCTGTTTTGTAGGTAAGTTCATTTGTACCCTTTTCTTAGATTCCACATATAAGGCATATCATAAAATATTTGTCTTTCTCTGTCTGACCTACTTCACTCAGTATGACGGTCTCTAGGATCATCCATCTTGCTGCAGATGGCATTATTTCGTTCTTTTTTATGGCTGAGTAATATTCCATTGTATATATGTACCACACCTTCTTTATCCATTCCTCTGTTGATGGACACTTAGGTTGCTTCCATGTCCTGGCTATTGTAAATAGTGCTGTAACGAATATTGGGGTGCTTGTATCTTTTTGTTTATTTATTTATGGCTGTGTTGCTTCTTCGTTGCTGTGCACAGGCTTTCTCTAGTTGTGGTGAGCGGGGGCTACTTTTCGTTATGGTGTGCGGGCTTCTCACTGCAGTGGCTTCTCTTGTTGCAGAGCAGGGCTCTAGGCATGTGGGTTTCAGTAGTTGTGGCTCTAGAGTGCAGACTCAGTAGCTGTGGTGCACGGGCTTAGTTGTTCCATATCATGTGGGATCTTCCCAGACCGTGGCTCAAACCCGTGTCTGCTGCATTGGCAGGCGGATTCTTAACCATTGGGAGGTCCCCATGTATCTTTTTGAATTATGGTTTTCTCCAGATATATGCCCAGGAGTGGGATTGCTGGATCATATAGTAGCTGTATTTTTAATTTATTAAGGAACCTCCATACTGTTCTCCATAGTGGCTGTACCAATTTACCTTCCCACCAACAGTGGTACCTTCTCCATAGCCTCTCCGGCATTTCTCGTTTGTAGATTTTTTGATGATGGCCATTCTGACTGGTGTCAGGTGATACCTCATTGTAGTTTTGATTTGCATTTCTCTAATAATTAGCGATGTTGAGCATCTTTTCATGTGCTTTTTAGCCATCTGTATGTCTTCTTTGGAGAAATGTCTATTTAGATCTTCTGCCTATTTTTTGATTGAGTTGTTTGTTTTTTTGTTATTGAGCTGCATGAGCTGTTTGTATATTTTGGAGATTAATCCCTTGTCGGTTGCTTTGTTTGCTAATATTTTCTCCCATTTTGAAGACTGTCTTTTTGTTTTGTTGATGGTTTCCTTCGCTGTGCAAAAGCTTTTAAGTTTCATTAGGTTCCATTTGTTTGTTTTTTATTTTCATTACTCGAGGAGGTGGATCAAGAAAGATCTTGCTGTGATTTATGTCAAAGAGTGTTCTGCCTATGTTTTCCTCTAAGAGTTTTATAAGGTCTTTAATCTATTTTGAGTTTGTTTTTGTGTATGGTGTTAGGGAGTGTTTTAATTTCATTCATTTACATGTAGCTGTCCAGTTTTCCCAGCACCACTTATTGAAGAGACTGTTTTTTCTCCATTGTGTATTCTTGCCTCCTTTGTCATAGATTAGGTAACCACAGGTGTGTGGGTTTATCTCTGGGCTTTCTGTCCTGTTCCATTGATCAGTATTTCTGTTTTTGTGCCAATACTGTACTGTTTTGATGACTGTAGTTTTATAGTATACTCTGAAGTCAGGGAGCCTGATTGCTCCAGCTCAGTTTTTCTTTCTCAAGATTGCTTTGGCTACTTGGGGTCTTTTGTGTTTCCATACAAATTGTAAAATTTCTTGTTCTAATTCGGTGAAAAATGCCATTGGTAATTTGATAGGGATTGCATTGAATCCGTGGATTGCTTTGGGTAGTATAGTCATTTTCACAATATTGATGCTTCCAATCCAAGAACATGGTATATCTCTCCATCTGTTTGTGTCATCTTTGATTTCTTTCATCAGTATCTTATAGTTTTCTGAGTACAGGTCTTTTGCCTCCTTAAGTAGGTTTAGCTCTAGGTTATTTTATTCTTTTTGATGAGGTGGTAAATGGGATTGTTTTCTTGATTTCTCTTTCTGATATTTTGTTGTTAATATATAGGAATGCAAGAGATTTCTGTGTATTAATTTTGTATCCTGCAACTTTACCAAATTCATTGATGAGCTTTAGTAGTTTTCTGGTAGCATCTTTAGGATTTTCTACATATAGTATCATAGCGTCTGCAAATAGTGACAGTTCTACTTCTTCTTTTCCAATTTGGATTCCTTTTTCTTCTCTGAATGCCGTGGCTAGGACTTCCAAAACTATGTTGAATAAAAGTGGCAAGAGTGGACATCCTTGTCTTGTTCCTGATCTTAGAGGGAGTGCTTTCAGTTTTTCACCATTGAGAATGACGTTCGCTCTGGGTTTGTCATATGTGGCCTTTATTATGTTGAGGTAGGTTCCCTCTATGCCCACTTTCTGGAGAGTTTTTATTATAAGTGGGAGTTGAATTTTGTCAAAAGCTTTTTCTGCATCTTTTGAGGTGATCATAGGGTTTTTATTCTTCAATTTGTTGATGTGGTTTATCACACTGATGTGCAGATATTGAAAAATCCTTGCATCCCTGGATGAATCCCACTTGATCATGTTGTGTCATCCTTCAAATGTGTTGTTGGATTTGGTTTGCTAGTACTTTGTTGAGGATTTTTGCATCTTTGTTCATCAGTGATATTGGCCTGTAATTTTCTTTTTTTGTGATAGCTTTGTCTGGTTTTGGTATCAGGGTGATGTTGGCCTCGTAGAATGAGCTTGGGAGTGTTTCTTCCTCTGCAATTTTTTGGAAGAGTTTCAGAAGGGTAGGTGTAAACTCTTCTCTAAATGTTTACGAGGATTCACCTCTGAAGCCATAGTCCTGGACTTTTGTTTCTTGGAAGATTTTTAATCACAGTTTCAATTTCAGTACTTGTGATTAGTCTGTTCATATTTTCTGTTTCTTCCAGGTTCAGTCTTGGAAGGTTGTACCTTTCTAAGAATTTGTCTATTTCTTCTAGATTGTCCATTCTATTGGTGTGTAGTTGCTTGTAGTAGTCTCTTACTATCCTTGGTATTTCTGTGGTGTCCACTGTAACTTTTTTCACTTCTAATTTTTATTGATTGGAGTCTTCTCCATTTTTTTCTTGATGAGTCTGCCTAAAGTTTTATCAATTTTGTTTATCTTCTCAAAGAACCAGCTTTTAGTTTCATTGATCTTTGCTATTGTTTTCTTTGTCTCCATTTCATTTATTTCTGCTCTGATCTTTATGATTTCTTTCCTTCTACTAACTCTGGGTTTTGTTTGTTCTTCTTTCTGTAGTTGCTTCAGGTATAAGGTTAGGTTATTTGAGATTCTTCTTGTTTCTTGAAATAAGATTGTATTGCTGTAAACGTCCTTCTTAGAACTGCTTTAGCTGCATCCCATAGGTTTTGGATCGTCATGTTTACATTGTTGTTTGTAGGTAGTTTTTGATTTCTTCAGTGTTCCATTGGTTATATAGTAACATATTGTTTAGCCTCCATGTGTTTGTGTTTTTTTTACAGTTTTTTTTTTCCTGTAGCTGATTTCTAATCTCATAGCAATGTGATTAGAAAAGATGCTTGATATGATTTCAATTTTTTAAAATTTACCAAGGCTTGATTTGTGACTCAACATGTGATCTATCCAGGAGAATGTTTCCTGTGCACTTGAGAAGAAAGTGTATTCTGCTGCTTTTGGATGGAATGTCCTATAAATATTAATTAAGTCTATCTGGTCTAATGTGTCATTTCAGGCTTATGTTTCCTTATTAATTTTCTGTCTGGATGATCTGTCCATTGGTGTGAGTGGGGTGTTAAAGTCCCCCACTGTTACTTGTTACTGTCAATTTCCCCTTTTATGTCTGTTAGCATTTACCTTATATATTCATGTGCTCCTGTGTTGGGTGCAAAACAAGACTCATATGTATGCTGTCTACAGGTGACCCACCTCAGACCTAGGGACACATACAGACTGAAAGTGAGGATATGGAAAAATATATTCCATGGAAATGGAAATCAGAAGAAAGCTGGAGTAGCAATACTCATATCAGACAAAGTAGACTTTAAAATAAAGACTGTTACAAGAAACAAGGAAGAACACTACATAATGATCAAGGGATCAGACCAAGAAAAAGATATAACAACTGTAAATAAATATGCACCCAACATAGGAGCACCTCAATATATTTTTCATCTTTTTTATTGCAGTCATTCTATTTGGTGTGAAGTGTTATTGAATTGGGATTTTGATTGGCATTTCCCTAATGGCTAATGATATTGAGCATGTTTTCATGTGCTTATTGGCCATTTGTATATGTGTGTAAAAGTGTCTATTCAGATCCTTTGTCCATTTTTCATTTGAGTTGTCTTTTTATTGTGATTTTTTGTTTTTTATTTTTGTATATTAGGTATACAAGTTCCTTTTAAAGACAAACGATTGGCCTTTGACATGTTTTCTCCCAGTTTGTAGTTTATCTTCACTTTCTTGATGCTGTCTTTTGGAGCAGTTGTTAATTTTGATGAATTCCAATTTTTCCTTTTGGTGTATCTAAAGGAAACCACTGCCTCTTCCAAGCTTATGGAAATTTATTCCTGTTTTCACCTGAGAGTTTAGTTTTAGCTGACATGTAGGTCTATAATCCATTTACAACATAATTTCTGATACCTTTATTAGTGCCTATATTTTTAAGTTTTAGTTGTGATAAAATGTACATAATGAAAAATTTAACATCTTAACCATTTTTAAGCATATAGTTCAATAGTGTTATGTAATTCAGCTTGTTATGCAACCAGTCACCAGAACTCTTCTCATCTTGCAAAACTGAAACTCTCTACCAATTAAACAACTCCCCATTACCCTGTCCTCCCTCCCACCCGCTGGTAACCACCAATTCTACTGATGTTGAGCAGCATTTTATCATTTCAGGTCTTTGTTAACTATTTATAGATCTTCTTTGGAGAAATATCTATTCAAGTTCTTTGCCCATTTTTAAAAAGTGTTGTTTGCTCTTTTGTTAAGTTCTAGATGTTCTTTGTATATTATGATATTAACTCCTTACCACATATGTGATCTGGATATGTTTTCTCCCATTTCTTTTCACTCTGTTGATTGTGTTCTTTTGATGCATAGTTTGCAATTTTGATATAGTCCAGTTTATCTGTTTTTACTTTTGTCGCCTGTGCTTTTGGTGGTGTAGCCAAGAAATCATTGCCCTGTCCAGGAAAGCTCTTCCCCTAAGTTTTCTCCTAGGATCTGTATTGTTTTACTTCTTATGTTTAGGTCTTTGTTCCAATTTGAGTTGATATAAGGTAAGGGTCCAATTTCAGTCTTTTGCATGTGGATATCCAGTTTTCCCAATCCTGCTGAGAAGATCGTCCTTTCCTCATTGAATGGTCTTCTGCGTTGTTTAAAATTATTTGCCCATCTATACCAGGGTTTATTTCTGGCCTTTTTATTCCACTGCACTATGTGTCTGTCTTTAAGCCAGTGCCCCACTGTTTTGTTTTTGTTTGTTTGTTTGTTTGTTTTTTGCAGTACACGGGCCTCTAACTGTTGTGGCTTTCTCCCGTTGCGGAGCACAGGCTCCAGATGCGCAGGCTCAGGGGCCATGGCTCACAGGCCCAGCTGCTCTGCGGTATGTGGGATCTTCCCGGACCCGCGTACGAACCCGTGTCCACTACATCGGCAGGCGGACTCTCAACCACTGTGCCACCAGGGAAGCCCTGCCACACTGTTTTAATTACTGTCGTTTTCTATTAAGTTTTGAAATCAGGAAGTACTAGACCTCCAACTTTGTTCTTTTTCAAGATTGTTTTGGCTATTCAGAGTCCCTTGAGATTCCATATGAATTTTAGAATGGATTTTTCTATTTCTGCAAAAAACACCAATGGGATTTTGACAGGGAGTATGTTGAATCTGTACACTTTGGATAGTATTGGCATCTTAACAATATAAATTCTTCCAATCCATTCATAGGGGATTTCGTTCCATTTATTGGTGTCTTCTTTAATTTTTTTCAGCAACTTTTTGTAGTTTTCAGTATGTTAGACTTTTGTGTCTGTGGTTAGGTTTATTCCTAATTATCTTATTCTTTCTGACTCTGTTGTAAGTGGAAATGCTTTTTAAATTTTCTTTTCAGAATTTTCATTGAATGATGGATTAACATGTAATTTTTATTGTTAAATATAACAGGAAGGTACATAGGGTATTGTTTTTTTCATTGAGGCATAGTTGATTTACAATGTTAGTTTCAAGTGTACAACACAGTGATTCAAAATTTTTTTAGATTATAATCCATTTAAAGTTATAAAATATTGGCTATATTTTCTGTGCTGTACAATATATTTTTGTAGTTTGTTTTATACATAGTAGTTTGTACTTCTTAATCCTGTACCCATGTCTTGCCCCTCCCCCCTTCCCTCTAGTAACCTGTAGTAACCACTAATTTGTTCTCTGTTATATCTGTGAGTCTGGTTGTTTTGTTATATTCGTTTTATTTTTTAGATTACAGATATAAGTGATAAATAGTTTTTGTCTTTGTCTTATTTCACTAAGCATGATGCCCTCCAGGTCTGTCTACATTGTTGCAAATGGCAAAGTTTCATTCTTTTTTATGGCTGAGTAGTAGTCTCGTGTGTGTGTGTGTGTGTGTGTGTGTGTGTGTGTGTGTGTGTACATATATATATATATATATATACACACCACATCTTTATCCACATATCTGTTGAGGTTGCTTCCATATGTTGGCTATTGTAAATAATGCTGCTGTGAACATTGGGGCATATTAATCTTTTCAAATTAGTGTTTTCATTTTCTTTGGCTATATACCCGGGAGCAGAATTACTGGCTCATACAGTAGTTCTAGTTTTAGTTTTTTGAGGAATATCCATACTGTTTCCATAGTGACTGCACCAATTTACATTCCCACCAACAGAGTACACAGGCTCCCTTTTTTCCACATCCTCACCAACATTTGTTATTGGTGTTCTTTTTGATGATAGCCATTTTGACAGGTGTGAGGTGATATCTTGTTGTGGTTTTGATTGGCATTTCTCTGATGATTAGTGATATTAGTGATTTTCATTTGCCTGTTGGCCATCTGTATGTTGTCTTTGGAAAAATATCTTTTCAGGTTTTCTGCCCATTTTAAAATCAGGGTTTTTTTTTTTTATATTGAACTGTATGAGCTCTTTATATATTTTGGATATCAACCCCTGATTGGTCATATCATTTTCAAATATTTTCTCTCAGTAGGCTGTCTTTTCATTCTGTCAGTGGTTTCCTTTGCTCTACAAAAGCTTTTAAGTTTAATTAGATCCCATTTATTTTTGCTTTTGTTTTCTTTGCCTTAGGAGACAGATCTAAAAAATTGCTACAATTTATCAGTGTTCTATGTTTTCTTCTAGGATTTTTTTTATGGTTTCCAGTCTTACACTTAGGTTTTTAATCCATTTTAAGTTTATTTTTTGTATGTGGTGAGAGAAAATGTTCTGATTTCATTCTTTTACATGTCGCTGTCCAGTTTTCCTAGCACCGCTTATTGAAGAGACTGTCTTTTCCCCATTTGTATATCTTGCCTCCTCTGTCATAGGTTAATTGACCATAAGTGTGTGGGTTTATTTCTGGGCTGTCTATTCTGTTCCACTGTGCTGTGGTGTCTGTTTTTGTGCCAGTACCATACTGGTTTGATGACTATAGCTTTGTAGTATAGTCCAAAGTCATGGAGTATGATAACTCCAGCTCTGTTCTTCTTTTTAAAGATTGCTTTGGCTATTTGGGGTCTTTGTGTTTCCATACAAAGTTTAGAATTATTTGTTGTGGTTCTTTGAAAAATGCCATTGGTATTTTGATAAGGATTCCACTGAATCTATAGCTTGCCTTTGGTAGTATGGTCATTTTAACAATACTGATTCTTCCAGTCCATGAATATGGTACAATGTATCGTTCCATCTGTCATCTTCAATTTTTTCATCACTGTCTCACAGTTTTCCGAGTAAAGGTCTTTGATCTCCTTAGTTAGATTTATTGTTAGGTATTTTATTCTTTTTGATGCAGTGGTAAATGGGGTTGTTTTCCCAATTTCTCATTCTGAAAGTTCATTGTTAGTGTATAGAAATGCAACATATTCCTGTATATTAATTTTGTATCCTGCAACTTTACTGAATTCATTGATGATCTCTAGTAGATTTTTGGTGGCGTCTTTAGGATTTTCTTCGTATAGTATCATGTCATCTGCAAGCAGGGACAGTTTTATTTCTTCCTTTCCAATTTAATCTCCTTTTATTTCTGTTTCTTGTCTGATTTCTGTGGCTAAGACTTCCAACACTATTTTGAATAAAAGTGGCAAGTGGGCATTCTTGTCTTGTTTCTGATCTTAAAGGAAATGTTTTTAGCTTTTCACTGTTGAGTGTGATGTTAGCTGTGGGCTTATATATGGCCTTTATTATGTTGAGGTATGTTCCCTCTATAGCCACTTTCTGGAGAGTTATAAATGGTTGTTGAATTTTGTTAAAAGCTTTTTTGCATGTATTGAGATGATCATATGATTTTTTTGTTGTTTTGTTTTTTGATTATATGATTTTTATTCTTCAGTTTGTTAATGTGGTATATATATCACATTGGTTGATTTGCAGATAATGAACCATCCTTGCCTCCCGGAGATTAACTCCAGTTGATCATATTGTATGATCTTTTTAATGTATTGTTGAATTCAGTTTGCTAATATTTTGTTGAGGATTTTTATATCTGTGTTCATCAGTGATATTGGCCTGTAATTTTCTTTTTTGTGATATCTTTGTCCGCTTATGGTATCAGGGTGATGCTGGCCTCCTAAAATGAGTTTGGAAACACTCCTTCCTTTACAATATTTTGGAATAGTTTGAGAAGGATAAGTGTTAACTCTTCTCTAAATGTTTGGTAGAATTTACCTGTGAAGCCATCTGCTCCTGGGCTTTTGTTTGTTGGGATTTTTTTATTTTTATTTTTAAGCTGTTGCTATAAACTTCTTAGAACTCCTTTTGCTGGGTCCCATAGATTTTGGATCATTGTGTTTTTCTTTTCATTTGTCTTCAGGTATCTTTTGATTTCCTCTTTGATTTCTTCAGTGATCCATTGGTTGTTTAGTTGCATATTGTTTAGCCTCCACGTTTGTGTTTCTTGTAGTTGATTTCTAGTCTGATAGCATTGTGGTCAAAAAAGATGTTTGATGATTTCAATTTTCTTAAATATGCTGAGGCTTTATTGCCTAGCATGTGATCTATCCTGAAAAATGTTCCATGTGTGCTTGAAAAGAATGCATTCTCCTTTCTCTTGGATGGAATGTTCTATATATATTAAGTCCATCTGGTCTAATTTGTCATTTAAGGCCACAGTGTTTTCTTATTGATTTTCTTTCTGGATGACCTGTCCATTGATGTAGGTGGGGTGTTAAAAGTCCCCTGCTGCTACTGTGTTACTGGTGGTTTGTACCTTTTTATCTGTTAGTATATGCTTTATGTATTTAGGTACTCCTGTGTGGGGTGCATATATATTTACAATTGTTATATCTTGATGGCTTGGTCATTATATAATGTCCTTCTTTGTCTCTTTATATAGTCTTTGTTTTAAAGGTGGGTTTTTGTTTTAAAGGTGGTTTTTTTTTGTTTTTGGTCTAATATTGCTACCCCAACTTTGTTGTGATTTCCATTTGCAGGGAGTACCTTTTTCTATCCCCTTTCTGTCTGTGTGTCTTTAGATCGAAGTAAGTCTGGTAGGCCTCATATATATGGGTCTTGTTTTTCTATCCATTCAGCTACGCTGTGTCTTTTGATTGGAGCATTTAGCTCATTTACATTTAAAGTAATTATTGATAGATATGTACTTATTGCTGTTTTGTTAATTGGGGGTTGTTTTTGTAGTTCTTTTTTGTTCCTTTCTTCTTTTGTTCTCTTCCCTTGTGATTTGATGACTATCTTCAGTTATGTTTGGAGTCCGTTCTCTTTTTTGCGTGTGCATCTATTGACTTTTGGCTTGTAGTTACCATGAGGTTTATGTATAGCTCTCTATATATACAAACACACATGTATATATAATGATTATTTTAAGTTGCTAATCTCTTAACATGAAATGCATTTTAACAACCCTGCGTTTTTGCTCCCCTCCCTCAACACTTACTGGTTTTCATGTCATATTTTACAGCTTTGTGTATCTATTAACTACTTAAAGAAGATGTCGATGACTTTTTTTCTTTTAACCTTCTACTAGCTTTGTACATGGTTAATTTACTACCTTCACTGTATATTTATCTTTAGCAATGAGCTTTGTCCTTTCCTGATTCTCATGTTTCTAGTAATGGCCTTTTCTGCTTAGAGAAGTTCCTTTAATATTTCTTGTAAAGCTGGTTTTTTGGAGCTAACTCTTTTAGCTCTTGTCTGTAAAACTTTTGATCTCTCCATCAATCAGAATGAAAGCTTTGCTGGGTAGATTATTGGTTGTAGGTTTTTCCCTTTTATCACTTTAAATATATTGTGCCACTGCCTTTTGGCCTGCAGAATTTTTGTGCCTGCCCACTGGTGTGTGAGGTTGGTCCCAATATAGTGTTTTTATAATGTTGCCAGTTAACTATAAAGTAGATCACCATGTAACTATCATCCAGATCAACAGAATATTGTCTGAACCCTCTGTAATGCTTAACATTCCTCAGAGACCTGCCTGCTCACCCCCAAGAGAAAACCACTGTCCTGGTGTTTGCCACACTATACTATTAACTTTGCCTTCTCCCTTGAGCCTGTTGAATTTGGCTCCTTATAACGTGTTTAGAATAACTGATTATATACAGAGAAAAGCAATAGTCTAGTGCTGAAATAAGATTTCAACTGAACATCAAAAGAAAAATCTTTTCATTCGGTGAGCTTTTTTGAATAGCTCCTGTGTGGCAGGCATTGCACTTGCTGGGCAAAGTAAAAGGTAAGTAACATGGTGAATGAGAGATGCATAATACAATACGCATATAGTCAAGGCTGATTGAGGACATTTTTTTTTTAAGGGCCAGCTCATTTTGTGGAGAGAAATCGCCATAGAAGAGGGCATGCCTGAGATGGGCCTTGAAGGAGGAATAAGAAAGCTATGGGGAGGTGGTCCAGATGAGAGGGAGTGTGGATGTGGACCAGGGCTGTGAGTGTGTGGATGGAAATTATGGAATGGGTTGAAGAGATATGATCTTAGTGGCTGATGGGATGTGGAGGGGAGGGAAGGTGACCCCAGAGTGGAAGGTGAGGTCATTTATCAGAGGAGAGCTCAGCCAGCTGGCGGGGGGGGGGCGGGGAGAATGCATGAGTTTGGTGTTGACATGCTATGTTTGAGACACCAAGACACTCAAGTAGAATGAGATATGGTTGGATGTTTAGATGGATCTGGAAATTTGGTAGTCATTAGCAATTGAGTGGTAGTTTATTCTATATGAATGACTAATAAGGTATTTCAGGAAAAGCATATGAAGTACGATAGAAGGAAATTATGGACAGAAACCTAGGGACCACCACAGTGCTAGTGGTGGATGGAGGACAACAAGCCAATCAGAGTGAGGAGGCAGAGTGAGAGACCAGGAAGGGAAAACCACAGAAGCCAAGGGCAGGGCGGGCAGCAGGGAGGAAGTGATGAGCTGCCATATGCCTCTACATCCATCTCTAAATGCAGCTGTGTTCTTCCTCGCTCTGGAAACAAGCACACTTCCTGTCCTCTCCAACCTGGCTGTTTTTTGTTAAATGGTACAACCGAGACTGACAGCACCATAAAGATTTATAATTGAATGCAGACCTGCCTGGACTGGCTGAAAAGGCCCACTGGAAGCCTGGTGCAGGAAGAGTCATTGCAAAGTAGTGCTGAAGCACAAAAGGGGTCTGAGGAGGGATTTGGAGTGCAGATATTCTGTTCCCACCCTCTCAGGAATCTGTGTCGGAGCTTGGGTAGTGATAACTGTAATAAAAAGAAGACAAAGTTAGGGCTTCCCTGGTGGTGCAGCGGTTGGGAGTCTACCTGCCGATGCAGGGAACACGGGTTCGTGCCCCGGTCCAGGAGGATCCCACATGCTGCCGAGCAGCTGGGCCCGTGAGCCATGGCCGCTGAGCCTGCGCGTCCGGAGCCTGTGCTCCGCAACGGGAGAGGCCACAACAGTGAGAGGCCCATGTACCGCAAAAAAAAAAAAAAAAAGACAAAGTTATTACCCGTTTGCCAAATCTCAGCATAGACTGGGGAGGGGCATTCTCCCCTGGGCAGCACAGGATAGAGTTGTAACTTGAGACTGGGGCAGTTTCCCTGGTGGCCACGGCTGGGGGCGGGGGGGGGGGGCACCTGTGTACGCCCACTCACAGGGCCCCGCTGCAGTTCAGAGCACGGCACAGAACCCACCTGCACCCTCCACCTAAAAGTCAACATTTGGCTTCCAGACACGTTGTAGGCTGACATCTGTGCTGGTGTCACTGCCCACGGTCAGCGTAAACAAGGCGCTGGACTGTCAGTTCTGGCCAGTGCTGTTCTGCTTCCAGAATCCTGTGGGAGCATGGAGTGTGCTAAACAGAAGTTTCCATCTCTCCTGTCACTTCTCCCCCTGCCAGTGCCTGTGCTGCTTCGTGCTCGTGGGAATGAAAAATCTTTTGGGTTGACATACACCCCTATTTCACTTTCATTTCTATTTTCCTTCCTGTTCTCAAATACTGGATTTTAGCCACTGTAAATTTAATTACTTTCTACTTTTGGAAAGGGCCTTTGAGAGGAAGGTACATTTAAAAGTGTAAAGATAATCAATACCTGTGAGGCAGCTCTGCCCTCCCTCTGGGCAACCCTCATGAGCATGTAGGGCAGGTCAGGCGCCCTGAGCTGTCCCCTTCCAGGGAACCTTTTGTTTCTGGACTAGGGTTTCATACGCTGCAGAGCAGCACCTGCACTACAACTTCCTGAAAAGTCAACTCTTCATAGAGGCTTGTAAGGGAAGAGTTTGTCCGTCTGCAAGTAGAGAGTTTCACAAGGGCTTGCTCGAAGGTGCTGGTCCTGGAAGGGCCCACGCCCAGAGCACAACAGGATGTCCAGACCTGAGGCCAGGCCCTTCTACTGGCCCAGGCTCCTGGCACTCTCCAGGCCAGAAAAGACGGCAATGCCAGAAGCACTGTCCTGTGACTAAGGGGTGGCCCTGTGCCCGAAGGTCCACCTTGTGACGGCAGCATAGGAACACATCAGGCTGAGGACGATCTTGCAAGAAAACTTCAAAACTGGTTCCACCTTGCTGTTTGCTGTTTCAGGAAGGGGCTCAGGGGAATGGAACCCGGCGCTGTGGACACGGTGTGGGGGGGGGGGTCCCTCAACTAAAAATGGAGTTACCACGTCGTCCAGTAGTCCCACTCCTGGGCATGTACCTGGAGAAAATGCTAATTCAAAAGGACACATGCACCCTAGTGTTCACAGCAGCACTATTCACAATAGCCAGGACATGGAGGCAACCCAAGTGTCCATCTCCAGAGGAATGGATAAAGAAGATGTGGCACATGTATACACAAAGGAATACTACTCAGCCATAAAAAAAGAACGAACTAATGCCATCTGCAGCAACATGGAGGGACCTAGAGGTTGTCATACTGACTGAAGTAAGTCAGAGAAAGACAAATATATGATATCACTTATGTGTGGAATATACAATATGATACAAGTGAACTTATTTACAAAACAGAAACAGACTCACAGACAGAAAACCCATGGTTATCATAGGGGAAGGAGGGAGAGGGATAAATTAGGAGTTTATACACATTACTTTATATTAGTAATTAACACTATATGTGTAATTAGTAATTACACATATAGTAATTACACATTACTATATATAAAATAATATACACATTACTATATATAAAATAAACAACAAGGTCCTACTGTATGCCACAGCGAACTATATTCAGTAACTTGTAAAAATCTATAATGGAAAAGAATATGTATACATATATATGACTGAATCACTTTGCTGTATACCAGAAACTAACACAACATTGTGAATCAACTATACATCAATAAAAAATTTTTTAAAAAGAGGGGAGACCCGTTAGAACAGCCTGTAAGGAAGTTACAAACGTAACGGCCCTTTGAACAGCTGATCATTTTTGTCCTCAGCAAAATTACAAATGGGGAAACTCCAACCACCAGCCCCCCTTACCTTCTTCCAATCAGAACCTCTGCAGTCACCGCCCCTAGAACCAAGCAGCCAGGTTGAACCAAGTCACCCACTAACAGGCTGGAACGGAAACCCAGGATGGCATCGAGGAGGGGCAAGAGGAAGTGCACGGTGACAGTGGCCAGTGTCCTGAAACGTCTCCCCTTGCTTATATCTTTAAAGGAGCAACATTCGGGCTGGCTTAGAGGAGGGAGCCGTGCTGACCGTAGCAAACACTACAACATGTGCCTTATGCCAAAAATAATTCCCGATGAATTGTTCTAAATGTAAAACAAACCATGTAAGTACTAGAAATAATAAGAACAGGTGAATATTTTTTAAGTAACCTCAGTATCAGCAAAGGCAGGAACCATAAATGGAATTAAACCAAGCATGTGCAAGGTGCCAAGTGCGGTGCTGTCCCTCAGCAAGGGCACAGCATGACACCCTCTCATGGACAAGGATGGGGGGCCAGCTGTGTCACCTCCAGTGGGGAAGCCAGGACCCAATTTCACAACAAACAGCAAAAAGAAAAAGACAGGTGTATATCACCACAAAAGATTTTTTCACTCTGTAGACCCCCTACCTACCATCAACAAAACGAAAAGACAGCTGACAAGTAGGTTTAAAAAGACCACAAAATGTGACAGAGTGAACAGACTGTGTATTAAAAACACTTAGTCATATGAAAAAGATGTACACTCGAAGTCACTAAAGTAGAAGCACAAATACAAGTATAAAAGATGTTCAGTTTCAGAGTAATCAAAGGAATGGAAGTGAAACAAGGTGCCGTCCCAGCTCCGATGAGAAAGGGAAAGGCAGGTGGTGCTCCAGGTGGTAGCTTATGGGAGTACTCTGGTAGTATTAAAAGTTCAAAAATTTCAGAACATTAAAATTATCCTTTAGTTGTACATTTCTGCTAGGAATTTATCCAAGGGAGATCCCTAGGCACGTGTGCCGAGCACAAGATGCAACATAATGAAGAATCAGACCATTCACGGAGTGACATTTCAGCAAGTCACACAACGGGTGGCCAGGCAACCCACAGAGTTGACACCACCCACACTTACGGACGTGGGAGGGTATGAGCAGCAGCGAACACTCAGGAACGTTTGATGCCAATCATCTCACACTGCCCACTGTGTCCACACTTAGCACGCAGATCTCACGAGTGGTTCCTTCTCTCTCCTGCTGGAGGCATAAGGGGATTTTTCTCTGATACTCACTGTGGGTCATGGTCGATGATCTGGAGAGCACAATGACCCTGGATTAAAATTTCCTCGGTTCCTGGGACAAGATGGCAGAGTAGAAGGACCTTGAGCTCACCTCCTCTCGTGAGCACACCAAAATCACAACTAACTGCTGAACAGCCATCGATAAGAAAAGGTAAGAACCTACCAAAAAAGATATTCTGTAACCAAAGACGTAAAGAAGGAACCACAACGAGACAGTAAGAAGGGCACACTCGCAGTACAGTCAAATCCCATACCCCTGGGAGGGGGTGGGTGACCCCCAAACTGGAGAGTAATTATATGGCAGAGGTTCCCCCACAGGAGTGAGAGTTCTGAGCCCCATGTCAGGCTCCCCAGCCTGGGGGTCTGTATTTGAGAAGAGGAGCTCCCAGAGCATTTGGCTTTGAAGGCTTAACTGCAGCATCTCCACAGGGCTGGGGGAGACAGGAGGAACTTCACTCTTACAGCGTGTACGCAAAATCTGATGTGCACTGGGCCCAAGGGCAAAAGCAGCAACTTCATACTCAGCACATGGAGGGAGGCTCAGAGAGGGCAAGCAAGCTGCTCAAAGTCACCAGCCAGTGAAAGGCAGAACAGGATAGGGATCCGAATCTGTCTGAAGCTGAATCCCACACCTCACTGCCCTCTACTTCCAACTAAGTGAAAACAGGATTATAAAACAGAAATGTCTCATGTTTACAAACACTGAGCACTCAATGCAATGCCCAGCAGTCCAGCCAGATGGTCCAGCCAGATGCCGGCCACAGAACCAGTCCTCCTAATGTATCCGAATGAATCAGGCAGACCAGGTTTAATGATCTCGTTCGTTGTTTATTGTCATTCTAAAGACTAGCACATTTACAGCATACATGGCTTTGAATGGGCTAAGAATATATAAAACGGTAACTATATGTTTATATATATTAATACTGTCCAAAACAAATAAATAAAAGTACCTTAATGCACTAAGCCTGGCAAATACAATTGTGTAGGGACAAAACTTATTATACAGTATTTGTACGTTTTTAAAGGAAACCAAAGGCAACTGTGCTGCAGACGCTTTCACAGAATCCACGTCACATCTGAGCTTTCAGTGTCTCAACGTTTCTTTTTAAATGGGTGCCTTATATAAGGAGCACTTGATGGAACCTCTATTTTACGGGAACCTGTACAACTGCCTTCCTTCTCCAACTGAAAACTCAAAGCTCCCGTGTGACCTGGGTACCTGCAGCCACCACGATGGGCAATGTGGCCCCCACTCAACGAGCTTTGTAATCGTGCAGCGCCGCCGTGAGACTGACTACCGCACAGGAGCGGGGGAGTAACGCTCAGGTGGAATACTGAAACCTGAATATTTTCTACGTGATTAGCCAAGTCTTCGACTTTTATGGTGATCCAACATGAAGCCAAAATTAGGAAAATACTCACATAAAGGTGCCACATGCAAAACTGCTAACAGATGACAACATTTGCTATATTCCCTTTTGGTAAATGCAGGTAATGCTCTTCAGACCAAAAAAAAAAAAATCTGAAAGTTGTATGAGTAACATTAAAAATACAAGGGAGTTTTAAAAAATGATGTTAAAATGAGTAAAGATGGAAATATATAGATACTAGAAAATGACAAATTAAATGAAATGGTGGAGGTGAAAGACTAAATCAGCCATACTGGAAGCTGTCTCTGCACATGGATCGACACAGCAGGAGAATCTGACACCACCTGCTGCCACCTGTGCAGTGGGCTTGCGGGACACGTTTCTCCACCTCCGCCCTCCACAGTGAACCCAGCTGTGCAGGGGTTGGTGCGCACCAAGGGTCCCTCACTGACTCACCCTCCACACCAGTTCACACTCACCAGTGGGCGTCAGGAGACAGCAGGCTCCAGGTGTGCACTGACTTCTGAGGAGGAAAGGATCTGAAAGGTCACCTGGTTCCACCCTTACCTGATGCCCACCCTCTGTCCCTGCCAAGGGGTGGTCTTGCCTGTGCTTCAGCTCCCCAGGCCCAGGCCTGTTACGTGTTTCCAAGTGGCATTTCTAGAGGAGCCCAAAGAATAGCATTTAGAATTTTAGGGAAAGGAAGTTCCTAAGGGTTCACAAGTCATTAGGATCAGTATCATGAATATGTGCCACATACATTTCTTTTACAGCCTCTTAAATAACATGTAAACATAATGATAAAAACAATTGATAAAAACATATAAACTAAGAAAAAACTCTGCTATGTGCAGATGACTCATCATCATCTTATAATAGATGACCAGACATAATTTTCTATGAAATTCCTAAGTTTTATGGTCCATTAATCCCTTTCAAAATCTCATTTTAGGAGATATCTCAACTTTCTCAACAGCCATCTTACATAACAGAATGAGTAGTAACAATTATTGCAGACCTAAAAGACACTTTCATCAGACATTCAAACATGATTGTATTGTCTTCTAGAAGACAAAAAATTGGGAAACCCACCAGAGGACACCAATTTTGAAAATATTTAGGCTTCCACTGTCTCTATGCAAAATCCCCCATTGTTGACTGAGAGGCATCAGACAATACCACGTGCGAGGTCCTGACCTGGGGAAGAAGGGGAGACGTGCCCTGGGGCCGTGGACTACACACGGGGCATAAGGCAACAGGAGCCGGCTGGCCTCATGCCCTCGAGCAGACACCCTGTTCTTTAAGGGACAGGGGTGGCCCCTACTGTGCAGGCGGCTTTGCAGGTATTGTCTTCTAATAAGTCTTATCTCAGGCTGATTTATCAGCCTTTACTTCAACTCCTGGTTCCACCCGTGCTGTTACAGGCAGGCTGATGCACCAGAAGCACTCGCCCTGGCCGCATGAGACAGAGCGAGCGTCTTTCCCCAAAACTTCCCTTAACATTTAACATTTAGTGGTCTGCCCGGGATCCAATCATTTAAACTATTATTTACTGTTTTACATGGAGATTTTTAAAAAGTAGATTGTAAATCAATGCTCAATTTTGAGTTACTCAGTAGAAAAATAAGTTAGGTGAGCAGCTGCCTAAGTGGGCGTTTTAGAAAGTCTTAGCATTTCAGACGCACCTGGCTTGATTCATACAGGTAACTGTTGATATCTGTGTGGTTATGGCTGAAGGCTGTTTAAATGGGCAGTTGTTAACTCTCCACACTAGTGAGCCCAACATTACCTGCTATGGATTCCAACGCAAAAAACATGCTCTATAGACTCTTTAGTGAAATAGTTTTAAAAACATAAAAGTAAAAACCAATCCTTCAGGTCTTCTTGAAGAATTCATATATGACACTAGAGGGTACCCACATTTATTACATAACAGCTAATTAGAGGAAACCGTGTGTTCATGTTTCAACTTTTCCGTAAGTCCCTTCAGGAGGCCTGTAATGCTTGGGGAAAGCCTTCAGCTGCAGGGAATTAAACGCATATTTGCGACTTCCAACATTCTTCATTGTATTTTCTCTTCGACAACCCTCACTGGGGAAAAAACAAGCACAAGAAATGACAGCAGTAAAAAAGGAAAAAAGAAAAGACTTAAACTCAGATGAAATGAACTGATTATTTTCATAGCATTAAAAGAAAGGTTGATTAATTTAAATGGATGCCAGACTCATTTACGACAATACACACGTAAGATGGCGGGTTTCTGAACAAGGCAATTAAGAAGCACAGAGATGGACACAGGCTGTATGGGACTGCGAGGTTTGCATTTCCAAAAGCAGCACTGTATCGAAGTGGAGGACAACCTTTTTTTTTTTTAAGGTAATGGTTTCATGTATTTCGTGTCTGGTTATCTGAGGGGTCTATCCTAACTAGTGGTTCAGAGGTTCTGTCACATAGCAATTTAAATGGAAAAAGTGCTACTCTTACCAAAAGTCTTTAAAAAGCTGCATTTTTCTATATTAGCAACAGCTGTTAACCGTCTCCAATTCAACATGCTGATTTTCCTTGCAGAATTCAACATGTAGCAAAACCATCTGGCTAAGAAGGTGGCTGTCACATGCTGTCTCAACCTGGGAGACAGCTGTCCCGGGCACACAGCAGTGCCGCGGGCTGTGCGATGGCTACATGGCTCTCAGCGCTGGGGCGTCGTGAAGAAGTGACCCCACCGAGGTCACCTTCTCCAGGTGAGCTGACCTCGTGGTCACCTCTCTCAGGAGTGCCACTGAGCCAGTGAGAGCCCACAGGGGCCCCTCCCTAGAGAACCTGCCACCAGCCTCTTCCGCTGCTGCATTGATCAAGGGTTGTCATTGGCAACCCAGTGGGCAAAGCAAATGCTCAACAGGAGGATGAGCTGTCAGGCAGGCCTCACATTCCCGAATGGGAGCCTCAGGGGAGCTCTCTGGGAAACGTTCCGATAGACATGAGATTCACAGGCAAAAGCGATTCTAAATAGGAATGACTTCCTATGTAGCACAGTGTAAGTTCATAGTTTTATATTATTCTAAGACTAGCAGTTAAATCAACTAATTATTAAATTTAGTACAAAATCCCCTTTATGAGATGTAAAATTTGCAGTTACCAAGAAACAGTGATTTAAAAAAAATATTTCAAGTTGTCTGAAGTCCATTATGTCATGCATTTTAAAAAAATATCAGTGGCAATTGCTCAAGCCTTTTAAAGTGAAAATGACAATCTCATTATCAAGAACATGAAAAATATTTTTGGTAAGACAGTGATTTTATTCAGAAGATAAACTCGGGTATTTTAGAAAAGTATCCACCTGCTTGTTATATTAAGTAATTTAGTAACTCAGATATGCTTTCTTGTCACGAGAGCCTCAAAGCCCTCAGCTACGTGTGTGTCATCCTCACTGAGCGCCTAGGCCATACGAGCAGGGAGCCCTAGAGTAAGTAAAGACTGTGTGGGTCTAACATCCAATAATCAGATAAAAATACTCCGTTTAAAGCAGAAGCTATATAGGTGCTTCTTTAATCTTTGGAAGCTCTTACATTACTGGACTATTTCAGATATGGCTTCTCCATTTACAAAGAAAGGTACACACTTTTCAAAAACTACCTATCAGTAGTAAATGTCAAACTGCTTTGAGGAACGAAGAAGAAGAATTTGTGAACTGTGACGTTACCTTTTTATTTACATGTTAAAGAGGCTGATTACTGGTTTAGCTGGCTGAATATATACTACACATGAAATTACAGTCAAGATTACACTTTATTTTTAAATTGTGCTTATTTTCCCTCAAATGTTTGAATTTGGACTGAGTTTACAAAATCTGACTAATGAGGCTGATCACACGCTGACTCTATCACCCAGTGTTTAGACAAGCTCCAGCCTGGGGCTGGGGCCTGAGTTGTGGAGAGAGGCAAGCCCGAGCTGTGGTAACTGGTGTTTCCTGCCGCAGGGGCCAGCCTGCGTCCTAAGGCAGAATACTTTGATCCCTCACAACAGCTGCATTATTTTTAGGAGTCTATAGTACACACCAAGGTGGCCTTGGATAGATTTTTAGAAAGAGAGATTTAATTATTTCAAAGCTACATGATTTTTTTTATTATATCGATAAATTATTTCAAGGACATCTATTTTTTAAAACAAAAAATTAAAATTGAAACCCCAAGTGGCAACTAATTTTAGTGACAGCTCTGTTTTTCCTTTCTGGAGGGGATCTTCCCCTTCAGAACTCATCTGGACACGAGTGTCTTGGTGACCCTGAACATCTAGTCACCTGCGCTGACACTGCCTCAGCGCTAGCATTAGCTCAAAAGCAACTGAAAACCTTCACCAAGTATCAGTGACTCCCCTTTCTTGAATCATCTTCCCATCTTTGTTTTATCCTGCCTGTTACTTACTAAAGCAGGAAAGATTTCAAATATATATTTAGCCTGACTTCGTAAGGCCTTGGCGACATGAAAACTCAGCTCAAAGGCACGCTGAGCTTCCTTGCTCAGATATTCTAAAGCACCACCACCACCCCCAGCCTCGTCTGATCTCGTGGTGCGCTGTCTCCATCTCACCTCGTGACTGCAGTTAGAACGTACTACCTCCTGACCCACCCCTGAAGAGAAAACCCAAGAATCTTAGCCCCTCTCCTTCCATCCATTTCTCTCTTATCTTAGCAGCCAAGCCTACAGGAAGGCCTGGTGGGCACCATGACAGCCGGGGGCAGACAGCTGGGGACAGGCCATGATGTCCGTGAGGCCCCGCGGGGGGTGCCGGGGGGGGGGCGCTTGTCTAGCTGGCCGCGGTCCCCATTTGCTGGGCGGGCGGTGGCACCCGGGAAGAGGAGGGGACACTCTGTGGGGTCAGAAGGGCCTCCCTCATCTGCGCATGGTCTCTGCCAGCCCGGAGGCGGGCACAGCATGTGTCACCCCGGGGGCGGCAGGAGTGCTTTACCCAGAACAGGCTAGGAGCTATGGAACGTGAACCGTAGGCCCTGCCTGCCCTCTTTCCAATAAAGGAACGAGATGGTCTCAGAAAGTCGACTTGTACACCTTGATGTGGAGGAGGACAAGTGGTGGACACACCTCTCCACAAGAGTCACAGGCTGGCAGGACCTCACCTGTGACTAGTGTCATGTTGCTACAACTCAACACCACCAGTCACTTGGCATCTGAAGAGAGACTCCCTCCTGACAGATGTCTGGAGCTGCGCCACAGAGCAGCCACCTCATTCTAGAAAAGACAGAGCGACCACACTGCACTTGTGAGGAGAGTGGACTCAGCTGCCCTAGGCTCCCCCAGTGCTCAGGTCTAGGACACAGCGGGGAGGAGGATGCCCCTTCATCTTAGAATTTAAAGTCTGCACCTGCCCTCTGTCCCCCACTGCTTCTGCAGTCGTAACTGCCTCTACAGTTCCCGGAACCCAAACTCAGATCTGAGGCCAAACCAGAGAAACCCCAGAGTCAGTTCTGGAAGTCTGGGGGAGGGAATGGAGAGGCCAGATTTTGTGGTGGACTGGGTTTGCGTGCATGGCTGGGGGTAAAGTTTCTGGAAAAGCCAGCTTCTCTAAATTCACTCCAGTGTTTCTAGAGTGGTGAAAAGAAATCCACTTCCATAAAATGCAATATATGGGAAAGCCAGCTGGAGGCCAAAACAGAAGCACAACATAATCGGAGCTGGAAAACAGAGAAGCCACCGCCCGTTTCTTATGCAGGGTCTGTGGGGTTCCCTGTCATCTACTCTGCTGCCTTCAGAGGTGTCTAGCCACCGTTTTCCACACAGGAATGTTAAGGTTACAAATCCTCCCCTTTTACAGACGTTGCCGTGTTAAAATTAAGAGCGATAAGAACAGAAACCAAAGCGACCTTTTCTCTCTCACACCTCCATCTGGCACAACTGCCCAAAAGTGGACCTTATTTTTTGGTAAATTTTGATTTTTTTTCATAATTAACCATATTTGATTTGTAAGAGAGAAAAGGTATCTGGACTTGAATCTGGAATTAAAGCAGCAGGTTTTTTTTTTTTTGATGAAAAATGCTAGTTCAAGAAAAATAAATGTATCTATAACTTCAACGGCCTTTTGCTACTCTGTGCATTTGTTCCTGGATCAGTTTAATGACAGAGATTTAGAAGAGTAATTCTAAAGTCACATGCAATATGTTATTTTTATGTGCCTGACTTGATACGATGAGCTACCGTCCTCACAGCTTTGTGTCATCCCAACTTGGAAATAAGCAAGGAAATGTTATAATTCTGCAAACTGTTTGCTACTATAATTTCAGGGACTACGCTTTGAAATGAAAGCAGAAAGTACATGTCCTATTAAATAGGTTTATCTAGATGAGCCAGTTAGAAAGCATCTACACTTTTCATTTCTCTTCAAAAGGAAAGGAAAGGTTAGCAGTACATTTAAAGAATAGTATCAAATATACAAATTCTTTCCTGACAGAATTCCTCTCTCTAGGAAACAGGGCACAAGAGATAATACAGGTAATAAATAGTTTTACATCAGAAGGTAAGAGATTTGGTACAAGTAATTCCAGGCCAGCTAAACAAAGCAGTAACAGAGCTCTGTAAGAACATGTTACAAGCACTGAAAACTCTACAGAATTTAAACGAACACATCCTCTTGGTGAAATAATTTGGCAGGTGTTTACAATTCAGAACAACAAAATGTCAAACTGTAAGGCATGAAATACATCTCGGCGGACCATGCTCTGACACGCTCCTTCTGTCCAGTCGGGTACACGGTGGCTGGACATGTCTGGCACTTTTTTTTGGTGATTTGTTAATTTCTCATAACGATATTCATTTGCAACGCAATTTGGCCACCAGGTATGCTACGCTCAGGAAGAGCCACGCAATCAGTAAATTGGGGCTCAGAGCTAGTAAAGGGACGGAACAGAGGAGGCTGGGGTCTAGTCTTAAGTCTCGGATGGGCACCAGGCCGCTCAAGTTCTTCTGGGTGACTACCTCCCGTGTTCCAATGCTGTGAAAAGGAAGAAGGTTGGGAGAAAGGAAAAGAAAAAGGGAAAGAAAATAAAGGAAAAGGAGAGATACATGCAATGGATTTTCTCAAAAGTGTGGGGAAAAAAGAGGAGAACCAAAAGATAAGATTTAAAAAAACATGGAATGAAGCCACAACACAAAGAAAAAGATGATATGCAGAAAAGGGTGTAAAAGGGATACCAAAACAAAATGAGCAGTTACAAGAAAAACAGGAGAGAAAGAGAAGGGAAAATAAGAAAATACTGTAATCTACTGAAAACAAACACGTGTAGGCCGACTAAATGGTTTTCCATGTTCACACCCTCGGCTGCCAAGCACACGCCATGCTGCCCTGCCATGCTCACACATGCGGCCAGACGTGGACTCCAAAGAGCAAGCTGAACATGAAGAACCATCGGGGCGTTTGACCTTCTCACAGGTGCCTGAGCGGCAGGTGGTGCAACTTATTTCGCCAAAGCTGCCTCCTGATTAGACACTCACACGATAACCGTTTCCCTTCAGTATCAACTGCAGGCAGAGCCCTCACCAGACTCGCCTTGGCTTTTAGGCTGCACAGCGGCAGGGTGTGAGCTACCATTCCGAGTCACCATTCTGTGAGATGGGGTCTACCAAGAATGGAGTCCAACCCAGCTCACTGGAAACTGGGGGTCTGTCCCCCTTTGGTGCTACCGAAGAAATGTGCTGAGGTGAGGCTCCCGGAGGACCCTGGATGTGCCATTCTCACGGGGGGACGCTTCTCCTGCCACGAGCACTGATCACGGGGTCACGACCCCGGCCAGGGCAGTCTCAGGGGCCACTGGGGCTACTTAGGAAGGCCCACTGTTGTGTTTCGGTCCCTGCACTGGGGACGGAGGGGCACCACCAGCAGGGAGCTGGAATGGGCTCCGACGGCAAAAGCCAAGCGTGCGCATCTCTTCCCAGCTCCCTGGTCCGTGGTGTTGCTCGGCAGCCTGAAACAGGCGCTGGCGGGAGTGTTTATGCCACAGAAATTGGCAAACCAGACAGATCAGGTTTTGTTTTTGTTTTTGGAGAGAGCTGGCTGTCAAGCACTTGCTAGCACCGCACTGGCCAGTGCTCACCCGGGGCCTCCAGGACACAAGACAGCTGAGTGTCAGCCCTGCCCCTCCCCCAGCCCACCTGCCCCCAGCCGCCCCACCCCGCTGCCTGCGTGCTCTGCTCCTCCGTGGGGCAAGACGCAAGCCAGAAAGCAAGAGAACCACCGCAGGGCATGGCCAAACCGCCTGCTGCCTCCTTAGGGCTCCGGGCTGCCCCGTGGCTCCTGGCCACGCCGCAGCCAGAAACACCAGCTACCGACCAGCCACCTGGGGCCTGCAGCCTATGAGCTGACACGTCTTCCCCACACGGGATAATCCAAAAAGCAGAGAAGTGGGGGCGGGGGGGCGGGTAACAGTGTCACATGGAAACAAATGCATGAGGTCGGGTGGACAAGGGTGGTGAGCACGGCACCCGGGGCTGGTGCTCTGAGGATCCCGAGGGCGGCAGAGGCGAGGTGGCATCGAGCTTTGCTTTGGTTTTGAATAACTTCTTCAACGATTATTAAGGTAACATATGTTCACGGCAGAGGTTTTAGAAAATTCAGAAAAACCTAAATAAACTTTAAAAAGACATCCATGATTGGAGGCAGATGGGGGTTTCAGAGAAGCAGAGGGAGGCCAAGGGAATGATGCCTGTCCCGTGGGAGGAGGGTCCTTCCCTACTCAGGATTCCGGGGTCCCTGCCGTAATGTAGGAAAGCAAGGCCGACTTCCCAGGCTCAGAAGCGCTCAGAGCAGTGGCAGGATGATTACCCAGAGGGTGGGTGGGCAGGCCCCCGGGACACTGGGTGCGACTGGTATGGGAACAACCTGTCAATTTGTATTCAAGGCCTTACAAGGGTGTACACTCTTTAACCTAAGGAATCAACAGGGCAGATGTGGGTAGGAGAAAACACAAGGGTATTCACTGCACCCTTATTTAAAGTGCTGGCACACTGTACACAGCTTAAGGATTCAAGGACAGCAAATTGGATAAATTATGGTGTGCTAAACATGATAAGGCCCACATTCATTAACCTGAAAAAAAGCTCACAAGACAGTTAAGTGAGAACAGTAGACTAAAACAGTGGGCAGAATTACACATCTAACTGCATCTGTTTGTGCATATGTTTTGTGTACTATTCAGGGACTGGGTAAGTTGACCAATGTGTGGGTTAAGCACACTCACACTCATACGTATGTATCTGAACATGCATCAGGATGTTAGCAGTGTTCCTTGTAGTAGCAGGAATACGGAGAATTGTCTTGTGGGCTATGGGCTGGTGTGGGAGTCACTGGGGTAGGGGCTTATGTGGATTTTCTGATTTTCCTACAAGGAAACCCACGTGATCAAAGTTGTGAGCGTGCCTCGTGTGTTGTAAGCCTCCCAGTTCACCTGTGCACGTGTGGGTAACTGCCCATAGCCCCTTGACGGGCTGCAGGCCAGCAGATGGGGCCGCCCGTGTGTCTAAGGAGCCACCTGCTCCCTGGTCTCACCAGACCTTTGTGCTCAGACGCAGTCAGAACAAACACATCGAATGTGTTCACGAAGCCAAGACTGGATAGAGGGGTACCAACTGTACGCCTGACGCGCGCCTACGGCACGGACCTCATCCTAGTATCTGCCCCACAGCTAGAGCTGTGTCCCTCCATTTTTCTCGTCTCTCTGCGGCCGGCGGCCTGCGTCTCACCAGCGCGGTCCTCCCCTCCACCTCGCAGCTGACCGCACCAGGGACGCTGAGACCCCACCGCCTCCCTGAGGCCGAGGCAGGGAGAGTGTGAACTTTCTAAAAGTGCATCAACAGGCAGCCCTGAGGTCACGAGGTTTGGGTGAACTTGGAAAGACCAAACAGGAACAAATGGTTCCAGTTCTACAAAACGCTACTGTCAAGAGGCAGGCGCTCAGGCATCGCTTTCGTGTAAGACTGTGAGAAGGTGAAACGGCAGAGACATACAGAAAGGATAAGAGAATTGAATGCTTTGAAGAATTTGGTGAGAGGACAAATGGTACAGAACACTCAGTAGAAGTGACTTGGAAACGAGACTAGAACAGCATTGGCGGCCACATGGAAGAAGACAGGAGGAGCAGGTTTCTTATCCTTTCTTTTGGTATGTGAGGGGAGGTGCTCCCCGGCAGTGCCGGAAACAAGGCATCGCTCGGCAGCGCACAGAGTTTTAGTCCCAGGTTTCATCCTGCAAACACGCCTGCTGCCTCGGAATCAGAACATCATTAGGGCAAGGTGGCCACGGCACGGGGACAGGGGAGGGGCTGCTGCCAGGAAACACTGGACACTGGGCTCGTGAAAGCAAACCCAGCCCCCCACTGGGAGAAGCGGAGCCAACCGGCGCAGCCTGCGGACGCTCGGTCTCCCCTCGGTTTGAAAAGAGACAACGCGGGATGGGAACAGCCGGGGCCTGCTGGGATGCCCGGGCTCTGAGTCGCACCCACAGCCAGATGAGTGGCCGGGGCACACGGGGCACCAAAGGGCAGCCACACGGCCGCCTCCGAGCTCACCACCTCCCTCCCCGCTGCCTCGGCTCGCCCGCTTCAGTGCGGTCCCACTCAGACACAGCGCCGGCTCTTTTCCCCCCCGACTCAAGAGGACACTGGATGTGATGGGCCTGGAGTTTGACTCGGCAGACGTGGAGGGATTTTCCAAAGCCAAACTAGAGCGCGGCCGCCGGGCCCGGGGGACTCACCTGCGCATGCACTCCAGGGCCTGCGTGAAGACCTGCGGGGCCATGCCGTGCTCGTGCTGCAGGATCAGGCACTGCTCCAGTGTCACCGACATGGCCGTGCGGTCCTTGGCGCTCTTGCAGCTGGTGAACCGCACCCCATTGAGGCGGCGGCAGACCTGCCAACGGGAAGGCAGGCTTTACTTAGGGGGAGACGGGACAGGTCGCTGCCCCGGGCCACCTCCCGGGGCCTCTCCCACAGGACGCTGCTGCCTCCCGGGGGCCCCGCCGTCTGCTCAGCCACATTCCCAGCTCTGCCCGGACCAGCCCTTTGCTGCCCACCCCCTGGGGTAGGTCAGAGAGCTCCCAGGATGCCCAGCCCCCGCCAAGTCTCTAGGCCTTTCTGGAAGTGACAGCACAGACCCACTGGTCTCTACACGCTTCCTCCTCTGCACAGGTGGGAACAGCTCAGCAGACCCACTTCCCTGTGGCCACCTCCTGCCCACCAGGCTCCCCTCCAGCTCGACCCGGGGCCCTGGTACAGGGCCCAGCGCACCTCCCCTCCCAAGTGAGGAGCTCCCGTGGAGGGCAACCCCCCTGCTGAGAAAAGACCGCCTCAGGGCACCTCATCTCCCCATGGAAGGACACCTGGGAGCATTTGCTCTGCATTACTGGGAGCAATCCTAGGCACACAGTCCCCGAATCGAGAAAGCTCTAGAACAAAAGACTTTTTTTTTTGGTATGAAGTTTGTGGCAGCCTTGTTTGGCAACATGACCAGCTCTTGAGTGGATGTCAAACTATCTACAATTTTTATTTATCCCATTTTGTATACATATTCATACTTTTCAGTAAGACAGTATTCAGGAGTTTGATTCCAGGGTGCTGCCCCAGATCCCCTGGGGATGTGAAATCATCCACGTGCACGTTACACACAGGTGATGTGCACCCTATCACACGCCTAGGTACCAATTGTATACCGTATCACCTTTCTGAAATGTGGAGCCCTGTGAATTCTAAAACACCTGCCCACGAGAGCTTCAGATAAGGGCCTGTGGACCCATAGGAGATGCTGCATTGTGAGAACAATGTGGGTATCTCACGAAGAACCATGTGACCTAATGCCAGTGGGCTCCGTGACCTGCTCTTCTCAGAAAAACACCAGAGGCGCTGCAGGCTGCCCTACAGACGGCCCCGTGCCTGCTTCTCGGGCCAAGAGGCCCCAGCCGAGACCACGCAGCCACGGCCAGGGATGCCGCTCTACAGAGGACAGTGTGGTCCCAAGCACGGTGTCTGAAGGAGGACAAGACAGAAAGGACCCAAGCAAGTTCAGCCACGACCGTCAGGAGGAAGACGGGCATCTCGTGAGAACAGACAACAATTTCTTTTAAAGATTCTAAGCAGCCCCTAAGCTAGGTGAAGAGTGAATTAATAAAATCATAACTGATGAAGTGAACGGGGACGTGCTCACTAAATTCCACAGGCTGGAGAGTTCATGACCCAGACACGTGGCATAAACCAAACTAAAAATAGGGTCAAAGAAAGTTACACTCATAGATGGTGGATCCAGAGCTCCATGAGGTTCTGGAAGGTGCAGCAGGGTGGCCACAAGTGCATCCCTGCACAGGAGGGAAGCCTGCAGCACCAGGCTCCAGGCTTTGTGGGGGGACTATCAGCCACTTCAGGGTGCTGGCGGGTCTCCCCATGTGTGAATTAGGCCCGACTAATAATATGCCAACTCTGTGTGTGAGTCCCAGTGTGGACAGGTCCCCTCATCAGGGGTGAGTGAATGACGAGCTGTGAAACTGCTCTGATACCCGGGCTCAGAGCAGGAACTCCACAAATTGGTGAGAAAGTATCTGAGGTCTTCAGGGGAAATGAGGAGATCTGAGCAGCAGTGTACTAGAAATATTGTTTAAAGAGACGGCAAAGGTCCCAGAGATCTCCCTTTGAACCTATTAAAAGATGCAGCAGGTCGTGAGCTCTAGCTGGTTATCACTGTGCGGGCTTCGGAAGGGGACAGCTGTCATCAGCCTGGTTATTCCACGTCTGAGGGGGTAGACTCTGTGTCAGGCTTATCAGAATTCAGGCAGCCCTACGGTAAGCAACTCACGAGCAACTCTCATTGTGTCCTTATGAAGAAACCTGTTCTCTTCACTCCTGGCTGAGGTTTTAATTTGTTGTTGTTATTAACATTTTTTCCCTCACCTCAGCAGCTTGCCAGAGAATGTCAACGTTCTTGTTCTTCCTGGCGTGCACGTTCTGACCCAGGAACCGCAGCAGCTCCGGCAGGCACGTCTGGCTCCGAGATCGAGGTAGGCCTGGAAGAGAGACGGGGTCGTGGAGCTGGGGCCGCCCACGGGGACTTAGCCCACAGCAGCCAGCGCCGCTGGAAACGGCCGAAGGATGAGTCCCGGCCGGAGCCGGAGGTTCAGTGTGATTGAAGCAAGAAGGGAGGCCTGTGTTCAGGGACTGGGCCTGGTGGCCAGCACGGTGAGCACTCCGTTACTTTCACTGCCACTTCAGTGCCACCTGCAAAGGGCAACCACCTGGCCTCCTTTCAGTTCTTTCGAGGGGCTGGAGGGGGAGCTCGGATCATCGAGAACGGGAGGGAGTGAGGGAGATCCATCAGGTCTTCAGAACTGCCGCCAGGGCTGGAGGATGCTTAGGGCCGGGGGTGGCGACACTGAGGGGGCCGCCACCCTTGGGGGAGGTGGGGAGGGCAGCCGCCTCCACCGCGACAGTGTCCAGGCCGCTCCAGGACCCCTCCAGCTGGAAGATCAGTCAGACCACCTCACCTCAGAAGCCTGGGATTTTCAAACACCAGGACCACCAGAGGAGAACAGAAGAGCCTCGAGGTCACATCTACGGAAAACAGCCAGGGGGCCTGAATCCGCAAATCACCACCAACTGTGGGATGAAACCATGCACCCGTTTCCACCGCACAACCTCCCCGGTGCACGCAGGATCCCATGCCAACCACTTCACGCTGCTCCGGGGGCTGGGCCAGAGGGCTCAGCGCGTGACGGGGGCTGTGGGAACCCAGAGGCTGTGAACCAGAGCCTCCCGGAGGAGACGCACGACCTGACCTCTGGCCCAGTTAGCGACACTGGCGCCCCAGCAGAGTTGGGGGCGCTTGCTGGTGGGCCCCATCTCCTCAGCCTCGCGGACGAGCGTAACTACCGGGCTGAGGGCCACGCGGGCTGCGGCACCCCCGGCGTCCCGGGCCGTGGGCAGTGCTACCGGCTTTTGATCCCGCCGGCCTCGCCCTTCCCGGGCCTTTACCCCTGGGGCCACGTCTCACTGGAAACTGCCGCCCTCCAAAACGTTGAGCACAAGTCTCCTCCTTCCTGACCACAAGGCTCCTGGTCCCCCAGCGTGGCCCTTCCGTCTCAGGGCGCCCTAGCCGGGGGGCTGGCCCAGCACACGCTCCCGTCCCCTCAGTCCAAGCCTGGGCAGCCGGCACTGTCCCCGCCTCCAGAGCAGTCGGAAGGTGGGTGTTGGCCACAGGCCACCTGGCCTGACCCAGGTTCCTTGGGGGACCTGCCCTCCATGCCTCAGTGTCACTATATGTCAAATGGGTATGAAACCAAGCCCGCCTCCCAAGGCTGCTGTGGGATCAGTTAGATAATTCGTGGGAAGTGTGTAGAAGGCCTGGCACGTGCAAGGACTTGACAAATCTGTCACTGGTCACTGTGATCACTGTGGAAGAACACGAGGATGACCTGGTATCTGGGATCCTTCAGCTGAGTCCTCAGAGAAGCATTTTACTGACTCTTAAACGTCATCACTTTCGAGCTTGGTGCAGCACACGGGGATCACCCGGGGAGTTTCTAAGCTCCCAAGGCCGAGGCCCCGCCCTCTACACTCTGAGCTGGGCCCCTGGCAAGAGGATTTTCCCAGATTCTCCAGTGAATTCCGATGTGAGGTCAGTGCCAGAGCCTCGACGGCTCCAACAGCACCCGTCCCAAGCCTCCTTCACGGCCGCCAAGCCCAGTGCTGGGCTCACGCCCTCAGTTCACGGGGAGACTGAGGCCTCCCGCCTGAGCTCCCGTGCCCACACCATGTCCCCCCACTCGCTTGCGGGCCCCGACCTGGCCCTGCAGGATCTCCAGTCCTGCCATCCTCTGGCATCTCGCAGGCCTGTTTTTCTAGCCCCTTCGCTCGGGCCTTTAAGACACTTCCATCCCCCATGCTCCAGGCATGTTTCCTGCCTCCCCACGTGCCAGCCCTCAGTCCCTGCCGGCCTCCGGCCACTCGAGGCCGTGCAGCGTGGTCACCCACCTGCGCCACCGCAGCCTCGCCACACGGCGACTGTGAGATGCCCCTCGGACGCCAGCGGGGCCCCTCGGCTCTGCGCCCACCTGGCCCAGCCTCCATGCGAGCCCTCCCCAGGGTCTGTCCTCAGCCCCTTCGTGTCTTGCACGGTGACCCCGGGCATGAAAGCAGCCGACCACATTGGTGACAGGGCGGGAGGCAGGGGGGTGTCAGCATCAGCATCAGAAGGTCGCTAAGCAAACCTCAAACCCCTCGAGGGACGAAAAACAGCGGGTGGGGACCTGCCGTGGTGAAGAGATACTTACAATCCTCTGGCAAAACCTCCTTAAACTGCTCGAAGTAGGAATTTAACCGCACCAAGCTCTCCACGTTGATAACTTCTTGTAAAGACGTGTCGCCAAACCTTCAGAGGTCACAGGGGGACACCGTTAGCTGGCTAATGTCGCCGTCTCTAGCGCCACGGTGACCGCGTTAAAGGTAACGATGGCGATTCTCTCGATCCTTATGGCGCACGTCAAGATTCTAAGCCACGTTCCTCCCCCCAGGCTTAAGGTTATCTCTCCCGTGTTGGTGACAAATCTGAATACGTTTCATGAGCAGGAATCCTGCGTGACCTGTGACAGGCATGCTTGCGAGACACCCAGGCCCTTGGGCAGCCCCGCCGCGCGGCCCCGGGTCCCCGTCTTCCCACCCCGGAGGCGCCCGGGAGTGGGGCCGGCAGTGGGGCTCTGGCTGGGGAATCAGGACAGTCCCATCTTCAAATCGGAAGTCGCCCTGCTGCTGGATGACCAGACCCGACCAGCTGTTCCTGCTGGAGGGAGTGCAGGGCCCCAGCCCTCCCCTCACCACACAGGGAGCTAGGCCCGCGGGGAGTCGGGAGGGAAGCCACCCGTGAGGAAGGCGCAGGTGCTCATCAAACACGCAGCCCTGGAGTCCCAGGCCTGGACGCACGCCCCCTCCACCACTTCCTGCCCAGCGACCTCCGTGCATGGCAGCCTCTTCACAGTCCCAAAGTCTTCCCTCGGGGGGCAGGATGCCCTCCTGTGGGTCCACCGCAACCCGACCACCCCTGATGCCCAAAATGGCTTTTTCTCCTCCAGGCACCTGCTCCCTGGGGGTCACCCTGGGACACAGGTGAGCTGGCCTTGTTTAGGAGCAGACAAGCAAGCAAAGCACAGACCCTGCCTCCCGTGTCTCCCGTCCACTGCCATGTCCTCTGCCACCTGGCCCTCTGCTCACTCCAATCTGGCCTGGCCTCAACCCTTTGCAGAAACCTTTCCAGAAACACCTTTTTCAGAAACCACTCTTGCAGTCAGGAACAGGAGCTGCCAGACGCAGGGGCTGTTACCTCCTCCTGGGGCCCCGACACTGCCCGCTCTCCCTCAAGTGGGCACCCCACCTCTGGCCACACCTTCCGGATCTCTGCTTCCTGGGCTGGCGCCCTCAGCCTAAGGCCAGCTCTCCAACTGCCCCCAGCATGACCCCTCTCCCGGTTAGGACCAGCTACTCACCACCCACCTAGAGGCCTGCTCTGTTCCTCTCCTTGTCGCCTCTCACACCTGCCCCGCTGAAGACCACGTCTCGGCTCTCCAGTCTGTCCCTTCCCATCTGCACTGCCCCTGCCTGACCCAGGTCACCGCCTCTGGCCCGGACTCTTCCCGACAACCCCCTCATCACATCTGGCCCCTCACATCTTTCCAGCACATGGCCGGCAGATGACCTTCTTCAGATGTGACTCTGATGGTGTCCTGTCCCACTGAAAGGTCTCCGACCGTGTGGGGAGGACCCTACACCTGGGGATCAATGGACACTGACCACTGGGCTCAGAGGCTCAACAGGAATATGGCATGTCGTCCTGGAGACCACATGTCCTTAACAGCAAGAACTTTCAGATATCTTTCAGTTCTAAAACACGTAGATCACATGCATGTAATGACGTGACAGGAAAGGTCTTCACGTACCAAGAGAAGGTCATTAGAAGCTACACACACCCAATCCCCTCCTCCTCTCCAACACCTGCACACACTCTTGCACATGTGGGCACACGTGACTCTTCCCTGCTGCCTGGCAGGGGACCCTGGAGGAGTTTACGAGGCACAGGCCTTTAGGACCAAGGTGTGGCTCTATGCCTGCCATCCAGGCCTCTCCGTCCTCACCCCTGCTCACTGCTGCCTGCTACCTGAGCCTCCGGCCCCACGTGGCTTCTCCCCACCTGCCTCTGTTCAGGCTCCTTGGCCTGGGACGCCAGGTCTCTCCTCCACCTCCTCATATAACCAACTCCTACTTACTCTTTAAAACCCACTTCCAGGAAGCCCTCCCAGACCCCCTGAGACCTTACTAGGGCCCCTACTCCCTGCATTCATCTTAATCCTTGCAGCCACCTCTCTCTGCTACCAGCCCAAGTCTCTCGAGGACACGGACCTCGTCTGGTTCATCTTTGTGTTCCAGCACCAAAGACGAGCCCGGTATGTGGCTGAACTTAAAGGAAGGAGGGATAACAAAGTCCAGGTGGCCCTCGGAGCCCGAAGAGGACTAAGTACACGCTCTCCAGCAGCTCAGCGACCGACGGATGCAGCCCCTGGCCCACAGAGATGGCCCGGCACGCACCTTTCGGCCAGCGTCTGCTGCTCGTTGATGCCCACGTTGAAGAGCACGGGCTGCACCCGCAGCAGCATCCCGCTCTGGATCTCCCGGGGCAGGGCGTCAAACAGGGGGCCCGGCAGGGGGATCCGCACGTTAAAGCCATCCCTGAAATGCAGAAGAAGAGGAGGGTCAGGCCTGCGACAGGGAGATGCGAGACAGGCGAGCAAGGAGAGGAAGGCCCTGCTGGCCTCAGGACGGGACAGCGGCCTGGCCCAGCTCAGAGACCTCCTAGCTGCTGGTCACCGACCTGTACAGGGCTGTGAAATGAGTGTAGCGGGCTGGGATGAGCGTTTCCAGCTGAATGCAACGGAATAAAGCAAAAATGAAACGTGCATCACATGTGATGAACACAGATGAAAACTGCGCTAGTTCTGAGAATCAGAAAAACATTTCTACCGATTTCCTGTGATGACGGGCAGCATGTCAGTTGATGCATTAGAAGTAGCCTGAGTGACTTTGAAGGTCACGTTCCTCAAGTCCATGATCCCAAGACTCATGTCCTCCAGCATGGCCAGCTCCTCCCCTGGAGGCAAGAGAGGGAAAGGGCTGTCAGGCAGAGGGGACCTGCGCTCTCCCCTGGACTCAGCGTGGCCACGAAGGACAGCGATGAGTTCAGGGCGGCAGTGACGAGGCGGTGAGAGTTGGGGGGAGGCTGGCCAAGTGCCTCACTTCTCCGTGAGTAAAGCCCACTACTGAAGTCCTGTGGCCACGTTAAAAAGCGCAGCTGGTGCAACCACGCCTTGTAGTTCCCGGCCCTTTCCTGGCGAAGGGAGGGGTGGGGGACCTACACGTGGGAACCTCAGAAGGCAAAGCCGGCTCTTTAGGTGTTGTGATCTTTCCGTATTCTTTAGATCTTTTGATATTTCTTCAATGTCTTAGAACTCCAAAGATTAACAGATACTTTAAAGAAATTATCCGTTTTTACCTTCTAAGAAGAAATAAACAGAAAACGAAGGTGAGGAGAAGAGAGCATTGATAAGACAATTTGGAAATACCAACAAATTTTTAAAATACTCCTGTGTGACCCAGCAACTCTCCTTCTAATAATTTAGTGGGTGCAGAAATGGGCCACAAGCGGGGGTGTGTGTGTGTGCCTGTGTGTAACTATATAGGGCTTTTTTTAGTTCTTTGCCACCTATCGGGGTGTTTGGATACATTTTCATCAGTACGTGTTACCTGTGTACCAGACAACCACTCAGGGAGACGAGAGGGGGCCACACACGGAGGCTCTCCCAAGCCCAGCCCAGGCGGCTCACCGTAGGTGCTCAGCAGGCTCTCAAACTGGGCGAGCAGCCCGATGGTGTAGAGCTGCCGCAAGAAGCCGTCGTCGTGCAGGCAGTTCCTCAGCTTGATGACGAAGCCACAGATGAGCGCCGTCAGCTGCAGGGAACAGACACCGCCTCACCTCGCGCCTGGCCGCCCCGGTTCCTGCACCCGCGTTGCTCTGCCTGCGGCGGCCCCTCGCCCTCGGGGGCTGGGACCAGGAGTGCAGAGGCCACGGGAGGGCTCGCTTCCAAAGGTCCGTCTGGTTTTGGTTCAGCTTCCGACCCGACCTTGGGGTCACTCCTGGGCCAGAACCTTCTGGAAGCCCAGAATGATTTCCCCACGGTGAAAGGAAAGGCCTCTATGCCCGAAGATCCAGAGCAGCGCCGGCTGGAAAGCGGGGTGCTCACGACGAGGGGCAGGAGCGGAGAACAGGGTGCCCC
Source organism: Globicephala melas (assembly GCF_963455315.2). Classification (NCBI taxonomy): domain Eukaryota; kingdom Metazoa; phylum Chordata; class Mammalia; order Artiodactyla; family Delphinidae; genus Globicephala; species Globicephala melas. The sequence goes on from NC_083325.1 coordinate 8,573,311, forward strand.
CTGCACAGCCCCGGCCTCGTGGGGACAGGAAGCCACACGGAACCCACCAAGCCTCTGCCACCGTTCACTCTGCTAATCAGATGACTGCACCTGAAAACTGGTGATGCTCATCTAAGCTCTTCCCTCCTCTAAGGGAAATCGAAATCACCGGAATAGAGTTGTGCCTGAGCGGGCCTAATACCTGCTGCTTTATAAACCAGAAAACAGATTGCGCGTCTTCCCTCAATGAACTCCTCTGCAGGGAAGAACAAAGGTGGCACCAGGGCCGGTGTGACCCCAGGCTCCTTGGGGCAGGTTCCCAGGGAGCAGGTGTGAAGCCGGACTGTCCTGAGCACCTGCGAGCCAGCAGCTCCCCTCCCCCTCCCTCCAAGGCCAACACCCAGGCCTCAGGCCACACGGGTAAAGCCACAGGCGGGAGGGCAAAGGGCCACGCTGGTTTCCTCAACCGGCAGAGAGGGACAGGTTCACCTACCGTCTGGCAGAAGACCACGTCGCGGCGGTACTGCAGGCTCAGGAAGGTGGCGATGGTGGGCGCGCTGTCCTGCATGAGCAGGAAGACCATCGCCTTCTTGGCCTTGTCGCTCATCATGGCCACGCAGTCCGTGAGGGTGGTCAGCAGGGGGTACAGGGCCTCGCTCCACTCACCTGGCACGAGGGGCGGTCGGCTCAGAAGGTGGCGCTTCGAAGGCCCCCGGCCCCCGGTCCCGCACCGGCCCTGCCACCCCGCCTGCCCCTCCCGCCTCCGCACGGCCCAGAAGTGGCGCCAAGTTCAGCCCCGCTCTCTGCCCTCCTAGCCTGAAGCTTCTCCAGCAAACGCACCATCAGCCCTCCTCGGGGACCACCGACACCCCCTCTGGGGACTCTACACACTCACGGCCCCGACTGTTCCTTTCGAGCAAGATGACAGCGAGCTCTGGGAGTCATGACTCAGCAAGAACACACTGTGTCTGCGGAGGCCAGTGCCTCCCGGCACCGCCATCCCTCGCGGGGTACCTGCTGTCTGGCTTCTCTGATCCAGGCGGCGAGGCAGAGCCCCGGGCTTCCGGAGCAAGGCCAACCCAGCCTGGCCGAGCCTTTGCGCCGCGGGCGCAGGCCCCACCCACGACTGCGGAAGGACCCTCCCCGCCTACGCAGCCGCAGCCCTCAGCGTCCCCGCCTCCTGCGCTTTCTTCCCCGCCGCCACCTTCCTGCCAGACTCCCCCTATTCCTGGCTTAGTGGGGTTTTTCTGTTTTTGGAATATAAGGAAACTTTGACCCTGTACCAAAACAACTTTTTAAAAATAGAACCTCAGGGGAGAAAAACAGAGTGAAAGGTATTTTTGGCTTTGGCTCTTCTCGGTCCTTCCTATTTGGAAGACATTGAGACGAGAAAAGACATGCCCCCATCAGTTATATTTTTTTAACAGGCCACCAAGCCCAGAAATAGGCACTGGATCATCACCACTGGGTGCGCCCACCCGGAGCGCGGCGAAGGCAGTGGTGTGCAGCCCGGGCAGGGCACCCTCCTAGGGTGGGGTGCATGCAGGTCACGGGATGCCCGTGACCGTCACCCCACTCAGGACAGGACCTGGCCTCGTGAGCAGTGCAGCTGCTAGGATGGTCAGCTCCGTCTCAGATAAACAGAATCTTAAAAAGAGAGAAGGGAGCTGTGGTTCTGCTCTCTCCAACTGTGTGCTTCACGCTTTGCTGAGAAACAAATTCAGAGAAACGCCTAAAACCTACAAAAGGACTTCCCTGTACTCAGTGTTTGGTCAACGCAGATTTTCAAGTCTACGTAGCCATTCAAAATTTGGAAATGATCTAAGTGTATATACAGACACACTGTACGCGGACAAAGATTTCTACCTCTAGTGGGAAAAAGGCAGGCTTACATTTAGAAAGTCTACAGCAAAAAGGTCCTGGCAAATAAATCACAGTGGAAAAGAACCCTGCATGGAGGCGTGGAAAATGTGAGTCCCAGGCCCCAGCTGCCACTGAGCAGTGGTGGGTGAGCCGTGGGCAGGTCCCCTGACCCCTCAGCCACAGGGGCCCTTCGCGGTGAAACGGGGTGACTGTTGTGGATAATATCCACGTCTTTCTTCCTCTAAAATTCTCAGAGACCATGTTTTTGTTTCTTTGAAGAACTCTGTTGAATCCATGTCAATTATATTCAACTGTCAGAAAAGGCCAATGGGCGTTAAGTTTTAATAGCCAAGTAGTTTGGGGAAAGGTAGGCAGTCATTAAGACTACGCTTCACCTCAGAAGTAAAGGCTCTTAGAGCAAGTGTTGCCAATTTTACTTTCTGTTCCACTTAACCTGAATATATATATGTAATCACTATGCAACTCTTGATCGTTTTAACCTGAAAATGATCAGAATATACAAGTGGTCTTATGTGACTGAGCAAGCCCTCTGCATACAATTTTTTACTCTGCCTACTTCTGTTTAAACGAAATCCACATAAGAATGACTTAGTTTTGCTGCATTAGAGAAAAAACAACAAACCAGACAAAAAAAAAAAAAAGACACTGAAAAAAACTGTAGAATTGGAAGAATGGTTAAAAAAAAGCACTCAGGGTTTGTTCCGGAGAAGAGATGTGGCCCTGGGCGGGAGTTGAGCCTGATGTCCGCCTAGAGAAGGGCTCAGCCGTGTCTGGATGGCTCCGGAGTTCAATGAGAGCATCAACCAGCCCTTAAATCAACACCTGTGAGTGCCTCACTCTCTGTTTTCTCACTTAATCCACAGAGAGAGGACTAGTAATAGGGGTAAGGAAAGCCTCAGAAAGGCTAAGTGTTTTCCCAGACACACAAAAAGAACGGCCACTCGTACACACATCTGACTACGCAGCGAAGAGTCGTTGGGGATTAATACATTTTGGGTCAACGCGAGGGGAAACCAAACTTCAGAACTTCCAAACAAAATAAATTTCAGGGACAGTGATGAGATTTCTACCAGAACCTAGTTAAGTACAGGTGTCTGGGACGTTAGGGTTGGTGAAGGGGTTTACTCTGCCTCCTACATCGACAAAGTCTGGCAATGAACAAAAAACACCAGTGCCTAAGCAGCACCCTTCGTGCTGGAGCCGATGCCCCTTGTGGGGCAAGCTCCCGACCTCACTGCTCACCTGCAACATTCACTGACGGGCGGCCAGTCCAGGACTGTGCTACTTCAGGTAGCTTTGCTTTGTGTATTTTTTTTTTTTTCTCATTAATAGGGGAGGGAAAGGAGAGAGTAGGGAGAGAGAGAGAGAGAGAGAGAAAATGGCGTGTTCTAACTCAGACTAAATACAGCTCTGTGGGAAAAGCTAAAGGAACCCCTGGCAGGGGACCTTTTAGTCCATCTGACATCAGCTGTGGACAGGCCACCAAAGCTTCTGGAAGTGACAGAGCTCACAGAAGACGAGGAGAGCTGTACAAGCCAGGCTGCCCGAGTGCTGCCCGGGAACCCGCTAGACCTCCCCTCGGCTCTACAAACTGCAGGGCTCGCAGAGCCGAGGAAAGCCCCGAGCTGCCTCGGGCCAGGGTCATGAGGCCGCCACCCCCTTTCCTGGCCTTAACTGCTGGGGACGGTCACCGCCACGGGGCTCGGGGGAGACAGCACAGCGAGAAGGCACCGACCTGTCCGGCAGGTAAGCTGGGGGGACTGGGAGTCCAGAGGCAGGTGGGAAGGAGCCAGGCCTGGGCCAGGGGAGGTGCTGGGGAGGGCCCAGGGAACCGGAGCTGGAGACCTGCTCGTGACCAAACTAACGTTTCTGGGGAGAGAAACTGAGGGGCTGAAAGCAAACTGGGGGGTTATGAGGCGCCCCATCAGATGACCCGCTGATGAGCAAATGGGGTTCTGGAGTCACGGCCGTGAGCGGAGCTGAATTCCCCGGTGCCGTGTGAGCGAGAGGATGCTCTGAGAGCTGACGGGAATAGTGCGGCAAATCCCGCAATCACAGCTGGCTGCACCCTAGACATGAGGCAGGCGGCCTGCGACGTCATATTTACATGCAGTCAGAGGACGGGATGACTGGATAGCTGCTTTTTGGAGTGTAAGGGGAAAAAAACCCCACAACATCGTACTTGGGGGTCTCATGCTCCCTCTGGGAAAACCACAAGCCACGTCGAGGAAATTCGATATGAACTAGAGCAGGGGTCGGCACGTTTTTTCTGTAAAGGACTAGACAGTCAACACTTTAGGCTTTGAAGGCCACAGGGGCTCTGTCACAACTACTGGACTCCGGCACTGCCCCAAAGCAGCCGTGGACAGTACGTGAACGAATGGGCGTGACTTATTTCCAGGAAAACGGTATTTACAGGAGCAGGCGGTGGACGGGATTCGCTCGGAGCAGTGGTTTGCCGACCCCTGAACTAGAGTCACAAACACTGATTTCTACATGCAAATGCAGTCCAAAAGATGCCATTTCTAGCACTAACTCCACCCGAAGCCCACAGCAGTGCCTGACAGGAAGTCTAAGGCTGCAGCCAGGCTCAGAAGAGAGGAGGCTGTGTGATTACCGTGCCACAGCATCTGGACGGCTACCTCTTATCTGCCTCCCCCTCCATGGGACGCTCGCAAGCTCAGGTGAAATCACAGGAAGCGTCACGTACCATCATGTACCTCTCTTAGCCAGGCCACCCACTTCAGGAAGCCTAATGCGCTCGTGGACACTAACTTCTGAAAAGGGTTTAGGACGGGAAAGTGACAAAAACGCATGTGGTAGCCTGCTTCTGGCCACAATACCAGCCCGACTGGCCCCTCGGCAAACCTAAGAAAAGTTGCTACATCCCTCACAATGAGGAAACTCCTAAAATGTTTTCCTGACTCTGGGAGTACAAGGTAACCTTTGACAGTTTAGCTACAAACACGCCCTGAATATTAAGAAGACGTCTGCAGAAGCCTTGAACATAAACCACGTACCTGGGCTGGACTCTTCAGGAGGGGGACTGCAATCTGCACAGAAATGGAGGGTGACACGGATGATTAAGGAGCGGCACACGGTTCAAACACGAGCAACTCAACGCTTAGCGCAACTGCGGCAGCAGCTGGCAGTAAGCCGGCTAAACCGAGCCTCGGAGAAGAGGCCGGGGGCCTGCCTGCCTCTTCCCCAGGAGTCACACGAAGGTGGTCGGGCTGCCTGGAGCTCCCTGCCCGATCCACCGGTGTCAACATGCATGTTGCTGGTACTTCAACATGACACACTCTTCGGGAAGAGCAGGTTAACGTGTCACAATGAGATAAAGCCCCCACGTCCATCCCATTGCATGTGCTGGAGCCCATGCTGGCTCACGACATCTGGAAGCAAACTTGCAGTGAGAGAGACTGACCGGTAAATCGAGTGTGCAGCTCAGAGCCCACCGCCCTGACTGACTTTAGAGCCCGGGCTAGAGGTCGGCTGCTGAGATCCAAAAGGTTAGGGTCGTCATAAGACCCATATACCAGACACATGCATGCCAATCTTTACGATGTTTAAGCCAAATACAAAACGTTTATGATTGAGGGAAGTCTGGAATTGGAACATCCCTCCAGGTCCCTCAAAGAATACCAAGTTTAACTCAATTTCACCTACACTGAGTCACATCGGGAAGTACTCATTTCAAGTTCTCTTCTCCCTTAAAAACTCTAGAATTCCTGGTTAACTGGGTGTGCCACCTGAAACAAACAAGTTTGAAAAGGGATCGTTTGGGCTAAAAGCTTATTTTATTTTATGTCTAAACTTTTCAGTTCAAAGAACGTTTTAGGATCCTGAAACAGGTGGTTTCAGATCCTCGAGAGTAACTGGAACCAGCTGAACGGAGACTTTGACAACCTGGATTGTCCAGAAGGGTGGTGGCAGGGATCTTCTCTCTCATCGTCTTTGGCAATGACTTCTTAAACTGGCCAACGGGACAGAAAATAGAGCAAAATTAAAGGCCTCTGTAAGTTGAAGACTTCAGCGTCTTCACTAGAGTGCAAATATCCTGAGACTGCCTGCTTCACACAGAGGGAAACCACCGTGGCGCGTGTGATGCACAGCGGTGACCGTTCAACATCTGTCTGGCGAAAACAGAATTACCCCAGGCCTTGGAAAAATATAGACTTCTGTCTCCCCATAACCCTTCCTCCAAGGTCCCAAGGCTCTATGAGGAGAAGGGTTTAGAAGACTGTTTTCATGATCTGCAGTGATCCCAAACTGCTGGGCTGGGACCATGCCTGAGAAGGGATCAGGGGTTAAACCCACTGGGTAGACTCGTCTTTCAGTCAAACGGGAGAAAGGGATCTCCTCTTAGATCACAGAGGCCCCTGCGATTTGATGCCCACTGTGGACTGCTCCACACACATGCAGATTTTAGCACACAGTCTCAGGGGTACGGGGACCTGGGGTGCAACCCATAGATCTCAGGTTAAGAGAAACCTGGTCCAGGGTTTGAAGGACTCTTCGGGGATGAGGAGAGCAGGAGAGAGTGTGTGTGGGAGGTAATGGAAGTCACCAAATCCTGACAGTTTGCAGACGGGTCACTTGGGTGGAAAACCAGGAGGAGAGGGAGGCTCACGGAGCCTCTACGGTCCCCGCTGCGGGGGACTGGTCAGTGGGCCCTGCGGAGCCCTGACCCCAGGCGGGGCTGAGGCAGGGCGACTCCTTGATGAAAGATGAAAACCAAGGACCCAGGACAGGGTAGAGAATTGCAATGAAAAGAGAGAACGCCTTTCAAAGAGGCATGGAGTTGTTCACGGGCAGTAAATACGCTGGTGTGAACACAACCCCGCTCATTAGGCCAAAACAAGTGCCCCAGGAACCTGGAAGGGCATCGGGAGTCACGACAGAGCCCAGCTCTGGTCCCTGAGGACAAGAGATTGAGTAAAACAAATGGCTCACAGTCTGGTTTGTCCAGATCCTCCTGATCATGCCGAGGTCTGGACGGCTTCCCGGCTGTGCTCAGATTTTTAAATTAAGGACCACGTGCAGGTAATTTAGAGGCCTGTGGTTTCATAAGTTTCTTTTGAGCGCTGATCAGAGTCAGACTCTCTCAAACGCTTCCTACTCCCATGAGCACAACAGAGCTGATCTGTACGGCACACACAGGTACAAGTCAAGCCCTAAATATCACAAAGAAATGCTCCTTTAAATAACTTTAAAACTGCGCTTAAATTTGTCTATATATTTGAACAATAGGGGACGTGCCTAGAAAAAGAGGACATTTAAGTTATGAATACAACAGTATATCCAGTTAAATGAACTATCTCCTGCATTTAAAAAAATCCAATCAGTAACTTTTTTTAAATATGCAGAAAAATGTTTAAATTGCAAGCAAGACAATATTAAAGAGAAATGAGCAATGAACTTTCAGAAATTTTTTTAAAGAAACACAATTTACATTAAAAAAAAAAAATGACAGCACGAACAAAGACAAAACAGTTCCATGAACCAAACACAGGTTTGGGGAACTGAAAGTCGAACCCCTCACAGATGGCAGAGTGGAGGACGGGGACACCGAGGAAACACAGGCTCAAGTGAGAGCGCACCCTGAGGACAGACTGCAGGCGGACAGGAGGGGGAGGGCGTCTGACAAACCCAAGGAGGATTTACCAAGAGGCTCCGACAGGGGAGCGAGACCCTGCCTTGAATGAAAGCTGCCCGGTTCAGAAATGACAAGTCCCACTGCCAGCGGCCCATCCCTGGCCCAGCTGGGCCTTAACCCGCCCAAAGGGGGGCAAGGAGGCGGCGGCGGCAGCTGGATCTCAGCTGCCTGGCGCACAACCCCACCAGCTCTTCCGGGGAAAGGCCAGAGCTGCAGGGACCAGGGACCCACGGGTTCAGGAGGCACGAGGCCCCCCGCTGTAAGGCGGCAGCGGGGCAGAGCGTCTGGTCATGCCCTGTGTCTCCGCAGGCAGCAGGCTGTTTCTGAAGCGTGCCGCTTCACGCCAGCGTCCCGCCTTCTACCGAGAGCCCCACCTTGGAGGTGGCGCCGAACAGAGGAACCTAACTGGCCCCCCCAGACGTGGGAGCGGGGCCCACCCTCTGACTGGGTTACGAGCAAGGCCCAGGGCAGCAGGCCTCTGCCGGATAAAAGCGCACCCAGCCAGTGACAACCAGGCTTTCTAGACGAGTCCGCTGGGCCTGCCACCAGCTCTCATCCAGAGAGAGCTGCGCGCCTCACCTTGTCCCTGATGCCTGATGCCGTAAGCAACCTCACGAGAAAGGCATCTACCGTTCGGCCTCCTTCGGGTCCCCAGACTGGCTGACAAACCAGCAAAGTCCAGGAGCCCCACCCTCCCGGACGCGGCAGCGTGAGCTCGCGGGGCCCTGAGGACCGGCCTTCGCCTGCAGGCTCACACGCGGCCCCCCCCCGCCCCCACTGCTCTGGGTGCCGCGACACCCCCTCTGCTGAGAGGCCTCCCTGCAGTCTGCGTGGCGGGCGTGGAGTTAGAGACACACACGAACACACAGACAGCGCTCGAGGTGGAGGTGGGAAGCGGGGTGCGTACGCACGTGTGGTCGGGTGAGGGCGGCATGCGGCGGGGGGGCGTGGCGAGGGGGGCCCGTCGCAGAGGGGGTCCTCCGGTCGGATCCAGTAGGCCTGGCTGCCCCGGTTACCTTTCCTTCCTGCGCAGCTGCCGGTGCCGGGGAGGCTGTGGTCGCAGCCCTCGGCCTGCAGGCGCTCCCGCTGCAGCAGCTTGTCTGCCCGCTGGATGATGCACTCCAGGCTCTTGTCCACGTTCAGCCACACCTTCTCCTGGCGGACCCAAGGGGCGCGGGGTCAGCTCTCCCAGCAGGAGACACAGGGCAGAAAGCAGGGCCCGCCCCCCACCCCCGGGCGCCACGCCCACTGAGAGCCCTCAGGATGCAGAGAGGGTGAGACAATTTGGAATCCCCCATTAAGCTGCATCTGCTTTTCCAAAGACAAGTCGATGTCCCGTGGGCGTCAGTTTCAAAGCTTGGGGGACGTCTGTTAGTCGCTGTCCCGGAGGCCACTGTGGGTACAAGGGCCACGGGAGCACCCTCGTCCCCTCCTCCCTCCCCGCAGACCTCGTACAAACACCGCAGGGGACTGAGGTCTTCTGGATGGAGGCCGTGGATCGCTCAGCATGGGGGACGGGGGCGGGGGGTCCCTGCAGAAACCCAGGCAGCACTCAGGACGCCAGGGCAGGCCTGGGGGAGTGCGCTGCTGCCGCCGGCAGTCCGGTGCCCCCAGGACGACACCGCCGAAGAACAGTCCCAGCAAATGACAAACATGAGTCCGTGATGTGTCACTCCCTCAAGGGGCAGACCCTGCTCTCAAAGCCCATCCAGCGGAAGCAACATCGTGACGGGATGTCAGGGCGGCGTCTCCCAAATCCTCACCAAGCTGCCCAGCACCTCAGCTCCCACATCTCCAGAAAGACGTGGCCCCGGCAGGGCTGACGGCCAGCGGAGGCCGAGGGGGCAGGGCCCGGGCTGGGCCCGACACCCGTGAGGGAGCGAGGCCTCGCATTTTCCAGGCCGGCTCAGCGGTAGGGTGACGGGCGGGGGCGGCAGACTCACCCACTCCTCCTCGTGCCAGTCCACCTGCAGGGAAGACCGGCTGTTCCTGCCCGACCACCTGGCCATGAGGGTGTCCTGGTCGTTCCTCAGCATCACCTGCTCCTCCTCAGTGGAGGTGGGCGAGGCCTTGGAGGCGATGTAGTCGGGCCGGGCCGCGTTCAGCCCATGGATGGAGGTGGCCAGCAGCTTGCAGTCGCACACGGTGACCAGCTGCCGGGTCTGCAGGGACACACGCATACCCGGCCTCTCTGAGCGCCCAGCCCGCCCCCCTCCGCCCTCCCGCACGGTGCCCACACCCCAAGAGCTGCAGCCCTCGAGACGGCCGAGGTTTAAGGCTGCCTGCCGCACGACGGGCCCGGCTGAATCTCGGCAAGAACTTCCCACAGAAGCCCGGAGAACGCAAGGAGGACGACAGGGAGGCCAAGAAGCCTCTGACATTCTTGGACCCCGGCCAGCCTCTGAGCCTGACATGGCTGGAGGAGGGGCCCGGGGTGAGCCCAGTGCCAGCCTTCACTGGCTTCCCGGGCTGTCCCTCCATCCCAGGGCACAGGCCTCACTTCAGTTTAACCGCTGAAGTCTTATGCGTCACATCTAATACCTGAAGCCCCGGGCAGCGGGGCAGCGGGATTCCTGGCATAGCACTTGCGGTTCTGGGGAATTCTGCAAGCAACAGCAGCTCTGTGGCTCAGAATTTGACGTCTGACAGCGTCACCTTTATTTTATGAGTGGATTTAATCCCCGGCTCTCAGTCTTTTTACTGGGCAAACACATGGGAAGGATACAAGACATTCGGACGGGGAAAAGCAGCTCATCCCAGTGAAGCAGGTGTGTGTGGGGAAGTGTGACCAGAATCTGTGTGTGCACGTGTGTGTGCCTGTGGCCACGTGTGTGTTTGGCGGAGGCACGTACGTTGGGAGAGACACTGAGTCATGTGAAAAAGCATCACCCATCAATTTTTAATCAGGATCAGGTGACAGTTAATTAGAAGCTGGTTTGTGGACTATACATAACCCAGTGAAATTATACTGTTCTTATATTATGTGTGTATAATAATTCAGTTTCTTTTTTCGAACTGTGAGTACAACAGAAATGTGGCCCCAAATGTGCTGGGTAGGCAGTCACTAAGGAAGCAGAGGAACTGTCCCAGCTTCAACAAGACCCCCGTGCGCTCCCTGGAAAGCCAAGTGCATGAAGCCACAGCTGAGGCTCCTGAGCTCCGGGCTCTATTGCTGGTCTGCCCCCATCCAGCTCTGTGACCACGGGCCAGTCACCAAGCCCCGCCCCAGGCCTTTGTGGGAATAGGATCTGAAGTCAGACCTTCAAGGTCATCCCAGTGTCACCATTTGTGTGGACAGCTCTAGGCACACATGAGGTGTCCAGGGGTATTCAGAAACCCAAGGGACCCCCACCCACCTGCAGCAGGGTAGCCTCTCCTACCTTGTCTGCTAAGATGGCGAGTGTTCTTTCGAGGCCAGTGGCGGACCTGTCCTTGGCCGCCCTCGAGAGCCTCTCTGCGTAGTAACTCACTTGGGTTTTCAGGGTGTTGATCTGGGCAATGATCTCCTTGGCTCTGACAATGTCCTGTGGTATGTAGATGATGGACTGGCAGCTGGACGACGTACTAAAAAGGATGAGAACAGCTTCTAAGGGGTTCTCTTGAATCGGTGGGGATAGTAGCACCTCCCCACCCCTGCCCACCACCAACACGAGGTGAAGCCTCCTGTTACTCGGGGCTGTTTCCTAGGCTGGTCTAGTTGTTGGTGGACAAGAGGAAATCTCAGCAGATCCATTCTGTCTGTACAGTAGAGGCTTGAAATGTTAAAATACAATTAAGCCTTTTATTCATGTTTGCATGTATCTGTATTCTTACTGTGTTTCTACCTGTGTGTACAGATGCTGAACCCAGTAGTTGCCTGGATGCTCACAACCTTTCACCTAAGAACCTCTTCTGTCAGTTTTTAAGCAGTACTTGAGTGGAGACCTGCTGACACCAGAGTGGCTCACACCGCAGTGAAGGGAGACTGCAGTAGGGGCTGGACTTTGCCAAAAGAAACCTGTCTTTTCATTTGGCCAATCAGGACTTCAAACTTTCTGCGCACAGACCCACACCCTCCCTCATGTGTCTACCCCAGCAAGTCCCCAGAACACTGGGCTTCCATCCTCTCTCCCCTGCTCCGGGACTCCCCTGCTCAATGTTCCATCGGATGAAGGGGGGCATGGAGAACATGCCGAACTGGAGGCCAGGCCTGGATGCCTCACTGGCTTTGAAAACCAGTCCTTCCCTCGTCCCCCACTCCCTGCCATCGAGCAGCATGTGCATCTTGGGATCTGATGTCAAAGCTACTGTCCGGCACAAACACCAGCCTCTGGGGATCCAACTCCACGTCCCTGGCTTCGTGGGACCTTCTAGATGGGGATGGTAAATTGCATGTCTCTTAGCTAAGATCCCCAATCAACCCAATATTATAAGTTTATTTTTCAGACCACCTGAGGAAGCTGAGGGAAACAGGGAGACGTATAAGGCAGCCATGCTTCATGTAAGGAGGGGCCCTGACTGGTCCCCTCGAAGAGCTGCCCTTTGAGTTCAGGGGAAAAGGGAGGACCGCACCCCCCACTGCTGCCCCTGGAGGTGAGGGTCACACAGTAGGACTGAGCCCTTTCCCTGCTGGGCTCTTTCCAGGGTAACCCGAAGCTGGGTCACCAACAGACCGCCCTGCCCATTCCCCTGATGGACTATGGGGTAAACATGCAAAAACAAAAACCCGAAGCACCCGAGAAAAAACAACACCCCAAGCCCAGACACCACAGTGAAAAACGATGGAGCTGCCAGAAGCCCATGCAGCAGGCTGCGGTCAAGCCTGCACAGCACGAGGTGCGCACGCTGCTCTCCAACCTGCAATCGCTGCTGAATGAATAGCTGCCGTCTGGGGCAGCTGCGTCTCGGGGGTGCTGCCCCGGGTCTCGGGAGCGCCACCCCGGGTCTCCGGAGCGCTACCCTGGGACCGGCTGTGAAATTTACTCTTCCCACACGGGAAGGACGTGGCGGAATAGCTACCATCTGGGACAGCTGGGTCTCGGGAGCGCTACCCCGAACAGGCTGTGAAATTTACTCTTCCCACACGGGAAGGACGTGGCGGGAGTGAGAAAGGATGCACTTCAAAGAGCTGCTGTTCACGGATGACCGTGAACACATGAGCGTGGGAGCCCAACCACAGGCCTAAACGGGGGGCAGCCGCAGAGCCTCAGCCACCGGGGAGGGTGTCCTCAGCGTGCAGCACCTCCAGGAGTGTGCGCCCTGCCACGGCCCCTGAGCTGCTCCAGCTCTTCGACAGCAGCAGTTCTGAGGGCTACGGGTGCCTCACAAGCCCCAGGGCGGAGCCCCTGTTCTGGGCCGGGGCAAGCGCCCCGGGCGGGTCTGGGGAGGCCTGGAACGGCAGTGGGGACCCCAGGCAGCAGGCATGGTGGCTTCTGGCTGCCATCTCATTGTTGGTGGAAAAAGTCACTGGGTTGTATTAATTGTTGGTTTGCCCTCCAGGGATAAAACTGGCCCTAGTAATACTGTTTTACAAATCTCCATTAACTATTAAATACCATAAAAATGTAAGCTGGCTTCATTCCTACAAGACGTGAAGGGAAACTGAAAACTGAAAAGCAACAGGTTCTTGTAAAAGAAGCCAGGAAGGGACTCCCAAACGCACCAGTGGGTTGACTTGAAATCCCAGCACCTGGGGACCTGCCCGGCCTGGGCTCCTCATATCCCGGAGGAACAAAACTGGGTCTTCGCTTCGAGTGAGCACAGCAATGAACTGCTACCAGACTGGGAGGGTTTGACACAGCAGACCGGAGATGGGCTATTCATTATCACAGAAGATTGCAGTTGGAAGGAGAATTCTGTCTATGAGGCTACAACTAGGAGCCCACGGGGGCACGGAGGGGGAAGCACCTCAGAGGAGGGGACAGTCTCTCCGCACGAGAGCAAGACCCAAACACACACTCTCCACAGACAGAAAACTCACCAACACTCCTCAAAACTGCTAAAGAAAAGAACCAAAACGAAATATTAGCAGCTGGTTAGCAAACGGCAAATGCAAAACAAAAATTAAAAAAACAAGTTCTCTTTCGTCAAAATTCTGGAGATCATTTGTCGAGGCCCCGACTACAGGGACAATTAAACTCAAGAGCCCAGCATGCTCACTGGTGAGAGCAACGTCTGCGCGTGTGCTCGAGCCCCAGGGAGACGTCCCATGCGGGCGAGTAACACCTGCGCCGAAAGGAGAGCTCCCCTGGTGCAAACCATTCCTGCAGGTGGTGTTACGACATCAGTAGGACATTAAATAAAAATGTATATATTAGAAAAATGCTGTAGAAGCACTTAGGGAGTAAGAGGTACTGAAGTTAACATGCCAGACAGGTATCAACACCCCAACCTTCCTGGGACAGGGACAGCCCTCTTGAGCGGCTTTCTCCTCCGGGGCCTCCACGCCAGCCTCAGACCACACACTCGCACCTCCACGCGGCCACATGCAATGCTGCGACAGACACGCGGCTGGCTGTGCAGAGCACTGTGGCACAGGAAGCTCGCCTTTGTCCTAATTCCCAGAGAAGCACCGCGTCGGTGAGTCCTCGGAGGGATCTGGTGGCCTGGCTTGTCTGCCCAGGGAGAAGCCCTTGGTGGGGACGAATCAAGGTCGAGGAGGCTGCCAGGGGCCTCCCAGAGATGCCACCCAGCGCTCAGCTCTGACCCGACTCCCCAGCTGCTCTCCGCCAGCCTGCGGGCCCCTTGGCCCACGACCGGTGCACCTGACCTTTCTTCCCAACCCGTGCAGTCCGAGGTCACCTTGCTCAAGCCCTGTCCTGACTCCCGCCCTGGGGCCTGAGGCTCCGGCCAGCGCTAAGCCTCCTCCGACTGCCCCGCGGGTCCTCCTGAGGCTGGCGGGCCTTGGCCTCACCATCCTCAAAGCACTCGGCTCCGGCCCCTCAAGCCCACGTTCCACGCAGACTGCCCCCTCGTGGCCCCAGCTTGTTCCTTCTCTGCAGCCCCACCTTCTTCTCCGGGCCTCGCCGCCCCGTCTCCTCCAGAACCTCGCTCCATCAGTGTCCTCTGCCGTCTCCCCGCACTTGCCTTCATCTCTCCTATCAGCCTGAGCACGGGCTCGTCTCGGTCACCTTCTGCGCGCCTGAGGCCTTCACGCTGCTCTTCCACCTCACGGTCCCAGGAGCCCAGGCCTCGGCCACACGCATAGCATCCACTTCCTACACCCGCACGCCCTGGTCAAGGTAAGCCTGGCGCGTGACGCTCGGGAAGATCACCCACGCCTCGCGGCGTCCAGCTCGACAGCTCGGTTTAGCGCTCTCTCCCGTCCCCTCTGATCCACAGCACACCCTGCACCCTCCGCTCGCCGATTTCCAGCAGGCTCCGAGCGCTGGTGCTGACTTTGCCCCAGGGCCAGGCCCAGACCCATCAACTCTGGTCACCTCCGCGCCGCCTGCGCCTGCCCGGCCCCTCCCCTCGGCTCCTGCCCCCAAGGCCCCGCCCCTCACCGCGAGCTCCGCAAGGCCCGCCCCACCCCGCCCTCCTCCCAAGTTCCTGCTCAGCGTGGTCAACTCCGTGCAGCCCCTCGATCCTGACACTGACGACCTCTCCCGGGCTTCACGCTTTGTGACCTTCAACCGGCCGACCAGGGCCTGTAAAGGGCAGCTGAGCCCCAGAGTCCAGGAGGGCCGCCGCCTGGGGCGCTGCTCTCCAGTTGCATTTCCATCCGCTGTCATTTTACAGGGACAGGACCAGGGCTCGGGTGCCTCGTCACCCACCCAGCTCAGTCACACACACAGAGCAGCACAGGGCCCGTAAGGCAGCTCCTCCCACCCCGCAAAAGCAGATCGGATGCTGGATGTTTTCTGTGGTCCCGTTTTGACTTTCTTTTTTTTTAACCTAGGAAGCGTCAGACAGCAGTACAAGGACAACAAACACCCTCCAAGAACTTACTGTTTCTTGGTCTCTTCAAATTTGTGCAGCTTTTTGCGGAGACCTCCTGACTTAAAGCCTTGGCAGTGTGCTGCTGGCGCTCCGATGGTGACAATGTCGTAGTTCTGATCTGAATGACAGAAAGCTCTCCTCCATTACTCTGGGCTCAGGCCTGTGGACGAGCCAGCTACAGGGATACGTGCACAACTCTGAGATCCCCCGCCAGCCCACTTCCAAGCAGCCTGTGGTTCCCTCAGTCGCACAGCCCGGGCTGCCCGAGGGCCTCTGGAGCCAAGCACCATCATCTCGGCTACGAGGGTCCTGTCTCAGGGGAGAGTCACACAGGGCAGAGGGCAACTACCCAGCGACTCAGCTTGCATTCCTCCTTCAGAAGGATGACCTGTGGGCAATTTTCTGCCACAGCAACACAAAGGGAAGCTGGAGGGAGGACAAACGAGGGGAAGGGGTCTGAGCTCTCCACAGAGGCCTTCCGGAGGCCCTTGGGCTGGGCCTTTGCCGAGCGCCCAGCAGCAGCACACACAGGGCAGGCTGGGGCAGATGTGGGGCAGCTCAGGGAGAAAAGAAGTGAGATGTGATCGAGCGAGACGGTTACCTGATCCTCCATCGTCCTGAACTCTCATCCTCTGTATGTGTAAGTTTGTGGGAACAAATTCTAACTTTTTATCTGCTTTCAAACTGCTTGCCTTGAACGAGGGACCTGAGGAATGGAATGTGAGAAAATAAAGATGGTCAGCCCGTATCCCCCATTCATGAACGGTGGGTGGAGAAGGGACAGTTTGAGGGTATTGCCGCGGGTATGCAGGTGTGTGTCAGCAGTGGCCTCAGAAACTCTGAGCTGCCCGTGAGCACACTTCCTTCCCAGACGATGGGGGTGGAACATTGAGGGAGAGCAGCTCCCGGCCAGAAGACTGGTTCGGGGTCCTAGGTGGTGAAAGGGGCCTGGGGGATCCACCCTCAGAGGCTCGGGAGCGACGCCGGGCCTTCCCATAGGCAGCTCTCAACCGACAGGACTGACACAGGGACAGGATTCTGTGCAGCACGATGTCAGCACCACTATAAAAAGCAAGTGGGCCCGTGCCAGGAAGTGCCTGTTCCAACTGTAGAGCCTGCCGGCATCCAAGAGCTAAGAAACTG
This sequence comes from Globicephala melas, assembly GCF_963455315.2. NCBI lineage: Eukaryota > Metazoa > Chordata > Mammalia > Artiodactyla > Delphinidae > Globicephala > Globicephala melas. Next base: position 8,589,896 of record NC_083325.1, read on the forward strand.
GTGTGACGGGAGCAACACTTCTCAATTCTGAAAAGTGATGAGAAGGTCTGCTCATCACCCCACGTCTATCAGATGAGCAAACGCTACACAGCCGCGATTCTGGCCTCCAGAAAACACGCTAACACGTCCCCTTGCACATCCTGGGGTGGGGCTCAGGAGTTTGGACCATGTTTTCTATCAAATATTCACAATCTTATTTCTATAATTAGAATACTTAACCAATTAAGTAAAGAACTGCTTGCCGAGAAAAAGAGACTATAAATTACACTAACCATCAGGAGAAATAAACATTCCACCTGGTGAAAAAAGACAACTTTATTTTGCCAGTATGCAAAACGCAGACCAGCCACTGTCCGCTTTGCACTTTGCCACGGGAGATGGTTCTCTAGCTACTGACGGGGTAGCCCATGGACCCCCGGCACTGGCATCCTGGGAGCCTGTTATAAATGCAGAATCCCAGATCTGCTGTTCACGAGACTCTCTGGAGACTTAGAAGCACACTGGCATCTCAGAAGCTCTGCTCTAGAAGAATCATGGTGGGGGCGTTTCAGACTTTCCCAGGTAACAAGCATCCAGCTCGGGCAGGTCCCTAAGTCCCTTCAGGCAAACACGGCCATTTGTCTTAGAAATACACTTAGATCTGTTCTTCAGATTCAAACCAAACCCAGGGCACCATCATCTTGTCATCACTCCTGTAAACCTGGCTGCTTCCCAGCCAAGTTTAGGGACGGGTTCCTCTGTGCTGTCCCCACATTAAGGGGTTACGATTTTCTTTAAAAGCTGAAATTCTATTATAAAGAGGGGAAGGAGGGAAGAATCTGAAGAGAATAAAGTAATAGAAAACCAAAAAAGTCACTCCATTTGGAACCAAGAGGGAATGAGTTAAGCATAGTCTTCTAAACCTACCCTGAAAATGTTTTGAAAATCAAGTGGCATCTTTCAAGAAGAAAAGATGTGTCTATATTTCACTTTCGCTTTTGAGGCTTAAAATGGAGAGCTCCACTCAGACAATTCATATGTAAACATAAGGACCGCTAAACAGTTAAACTGGGAAATCCAGAAAACCCTGCCTTGCTTTGTCTCAAGGCAAACGGCCTGCATCCTTTTGGCCATTTCACTGATGCTAGACCAAGATGAAGAAATAAAATGAACCAACAGCCTGTGACTTTGTCTCTCCTGAATTTCATCCTACAGCGGTTGTTTTGGCAGATGACACCATGGAAGGAACTTTCGATGCAATTCACACATTTGTCTTCTCAATTAAGATCTGAAAACTCCATATTTGAGAGAACTCACACCTACATGAGAATCTATTTTTAAAAATCCATTAGCGTGTCTGTCAGTGGGAATATGGAAGTGACCCTAGGTTCCAGATTTCCAGCTGGGAAAATGAGAGCGGGTGAGCCATGGTGGGGTTGAGAGCGGGCACCCACCTTTGTACTGATGGAGGTCGGTCAGGTTCTCCTGGTACGTGAGGATGATGGTCTGGTACTGAGTGACGATCTGGCGCCGGAGGCTCTCCCAGCAAGGGGACAGTTCCCCCAGCTCCTCCAGTTCACACACTCTGCAAGAAGACACACGCATCAGGCCATGGCACCGGCTCCCTCCCAGCAGAGGCTCAGGAGTCCTGACCAGCCAGGAGGACAGATGGATGTGGACGCGTCATGCCCAGGGGAGGCCCTGCGAGTCTGGAGGGGCAGCAGCAGGGCAGGACAGCAGACAGCTCCAAGAGCGGCTGTAAAAAAGGCAGACCACTGACCACGTGGAAACTGCACAGACAGGCTTTTCATAGCAACTCAGTCAAATGTTCAGGGAAAACTAAGTGAAGGAGTGAAGAGGGGAGTGGCTCCACCAGGCACCCTGGCGACCTTGCATGTGTCCAGAGGCCACAGGGGCGTGAAGGCTTGAACTGCAGCCTGAGTCTGACCCTACCGGAGCACAGGAGGATTGGAGCCTGAGGGCAACTGCTACAGGCTCTCCCCACCCCTCCATCCCCGCTACCCCCGGGGCTGTCATTGCCTCCTGGATTCTGGGAGGCGGGGCTTTCTGCCCTCACCAGAGCAGAGCTGCAGAATATAAAGCTGTCCCGCGAGCCGGGCTGCTCAGCAACGGGGGTCCCGTGGCTCCTGCTGTGGCCACCAGGCCCCTTATGTTTCACTGTCATCCTATTCGGGTCCGGGACAGGGACCCTGGGAAGATGGCAGCTTTAGCTATCGTTCCCTTTACTACCTGTGTAAGTAATGAACTGTCTAGATCTAAAAGTGCATAGAGAAGAAGACAAGGGAAAAAAAGAATTTGTTATATCCACAAAAATGAAAGCAAAGCTGTTTAAGAACTGAAATATAAACTTCTTAGCTCAGCAGGAAATAAGAGCTACATAATCAGAATAATGAACACAAAAAATGGATTCAAAAAAAAGGATAACCATTTTAGGAAATTTAGGAAACTGGGGGGGAAAGTATAAAAGACCCAAAATCCTCTTCATAGGAAATCAGCAGTTAATCTCTGAAGTTGATTCATTAAGAGGGCACTCTATACATAAATCTAGAAATATAGCAGAAAACACTAAAACGGCTAAAAGTGGTTGTTTCTTGGAAAGGAGATCAGAAAGTTGAGCATCCCAAGACTTACGCTTTTCGTTAAAAACCTTTTTGCGCTCTTTGGCTTTTTATACTATGCACGTTTTCCTCTACGGGGGGGAAAAAGCTAAGTTTATAGAAGTGTTTAGGAATCTACTAAATTTTCTAAAGTTAAAAAAAATTTTAAAGCCGTGCCATTTTATTATTATTATTATTACTAATCAACGAGGTTAACGTAAAGAACCCTTGGTGCAGGCAAGGCTGGGTGGGACCGATGTCCCCGTGCGTTGCCGGCTGAGTGGCCCCGCTCGCCTTGGGTCTGCAACCGAGCCTGTCTGCCTCAGCCACTGCGGGCCCTTCTCTCTCCGTGTCTCTGCCCGTGTGTCACGTGGCTCCTCCTTGTGCTTCGGGTGTCAGCTTAGTGTCACCGTCTCTCAGAGGCCTGCCCCGGCCACCCTCCTCCTTCTCACAGCCCCTTTTAAGTTCTGCACACCAGTGACCCGTCTGGGCCCCATGGGGCCCAAGTTCTGTTACTGACTGTCTCCCATGGTCCATCTCACTCATCAAGACCCCCGCCTCCCCACCACAGTGAGCAGAACACTGGCCACGTGGTGGGTGTGGGAAACAACAAAACCCTCCAAACCGACACAATGAATGAATGAACTCTTCCGAGTTATAGTGCACCGAACAGTGGGAAATTATGCGTAACTAAAAATTTAGTGAAACTGAAGATATATAGAAAAATAGATGGTAGCTATGTAAATATATTACAAATATGGAAAAGCTGAAAGGAAGTTTTAAAAAATTAACTCTATAAAATATACACAGGGCTTCCCCGGTGGCGCAGTGGTTAAGAATCCGCCTGCCAACACAGAGGACACGGGTTCAAGCCCTGGTCCGGGAAGATCCCACGTGTCGTGGAGCAACTAAGCCCGTGCGCCACAACTACTGAGCCCGTGAGCCACAACTACTGAGCCTGCGCTCTAGAGCCCACGTGCCACAACTACTGAAGCCCGCACACCTAGAGCACAGAGAACAACAAGAGAAGCCACCGCAACGAGAAGCCTGCACACTGCAACGAAAAGAAGTCCCCCACTCGCCACAACTAGAGAAAGCCCGCGCACAGCAACAAAAACCCAACACAGCCAAAAATAAATAAAATAAATTCATCTAAAAAAATAAAAAATAAATAAAATATACACACATAGGGGGATAAAGCAGCTCATTGCATTATTCTTCCCCTTTTTCTCTAAGTTCAAATTTTTTTTCAAGATAGAAAAATTAAAACAAAATAGCTGTATTAAAACAGTAGGATCTGGCTGCACTGTTTTCCTTCATGCAGCTGCTGTGTTGCATCTACGATTAACACTGCTCGATGGCAAGGAGCAGAGGTGACTCTTAGGCGGACGGGAGACGTACTCTGCAGTGCCCGGACCTCCCCGCAGGCTGCTCCCCGCCTCAGGACCAGTGAAGCAGGCCCCGGGCCGAGAGACACAGAGGATCAGTGTCCTGATGGGTCATCCTTAGCCCTCTGGAGCCCGGACCGTAGGAAACCGTGACCCAGGCAGCCGCAACCAGAGAGGGACCAGCTAGTCTAACTTTCTCAAGGCCGGAGGGGAGGCGAGGGGAGGGGAACCCGTGCTCAGCAGGGGCACAGCTGGCGTGTCGGGCACGCTGTCTCGTGACGTCCTCGCGCAGAAACCCCGGGACACAGATGAGCAAACTGAGCCCAGGCCGCGCAGCAGGCAGGCGGCGGACGCCGGGCGTGCGGCCCATGTGAAGCCAGTGCTCACCCACCCCGTCCACGGGCCTTCCAGACGGGAGGGGCAGATGACAGGGGGCCTCACCTGGCCGCGTCCTCCTCCAGCAGGAGCTTCACGAACTGCCGGGGCACGTGCAGGGACAGCACGCTCTCTGCCATCTGCTCCAGGATCCGCAGGTGGTTGCCCTCGGTGGTCGGGAACCGGTACATGCGGCAGACGGCACCGCCAAACACTGAGGCGGGAGGGCGACGGGCCGCAGTGAGCAGGCGCAGGCCACCGCGGGACCCGCTCCCCCCCGGCCCCCAGGTCTCCTTCCTGCTCATCTCCAGGGAGTTAAAACACTTAAACCCACACCCACGGAGTGACCGAGCCCAACACCATCGAGACAGAGCAAAAGGAAGCAGGAGCCTCCTCCCCGGAGGGTCACGAGGTCCCGACACACTGCCACAAAGGACGGCACGCTGATGTGCAGAGAGAGGTGACGATGGGCGTGCACAGCCGTGACAATCAGAGCGGGTGGGGAAGCAGACCACGAACCCAGGTGGACACTCACGAGTGGCAAGGGTACCGACAGAGGAAGCTGCTTACCCGATTTCAGTAAAGTGTCTTTTCGCAACGAAGCGTATTTGGATCGGATTCCCAAGGCCTCGGTCAAGCTCTCGTCAACAGGCAGAACCATCTAAAAACATGTACAGAAAAGCATGAGAAAACTGTGACTGACTCCAGAGCACATCACGTCATAAAAGAACCCTTGAAACTAACATCCACCAACAACTCTACGAGGAACGCACAGCCAGACAAGTGAGGCCCCCTCCCAGGACGCTGAACATACTCCGCCCACACAGCTTTCTAGAAATGCACAACTTTCGAAGTCACTTCCCCTTGTCTTTGAGTGTTCTGACGTGTAGGATGAAAGGGCAGTGGTAGACGAGGCCCACGAGTATTTCCACAGCTGACGTTCAGGTTCATTTGGGGTAAAATGAGAGATCTCTGTATTTTACAATGACTACCAGCGTTTGGGCTCTGAAATTAGAACTGTCGTTTGAGAGTGTCTGGGTGAGCGGCTGTGCATCAGAGAGGGTGACACGGTTGGTGGGGGGGGGGGGGCGGGCACAGGTGTGAGACGGGGCCCAGGCGACTGCGAGGCAGAGGAGTGTCTGGGAGAGGAAGACCGTGACCAGCCCTCAGGGTGACCTGGGTCTCACTCCACACCCACGAGCCACCTCTGCCCTCTGCACTCTGGAGGGACGCTGACGTGGCCTGGGGCAGGGGCAGGGGCCTGCTTCTCTCTACGTGGAGAAGTACCTGGGGGGACTGGCGCGCCCGGCAGAGCCCGGCCTTCCCCTCCCCACAGCTCACTGGCAAAGTGTGTCGGGACAGTCCTCGACTCCTCACAGAGAGGAGCAGAGTGGTGTGCTCACCCTCCCGTTGACGGTGTCCAGAGACCGGGTCACGGGGGGCCGCTGGTCTGACTTCTCCTCCATCTGCCAGCCCATCACGGTGATGTTGCCCACGCGGTCGCTCTCCGCAGACCTGCAACCGGCAACGCGCTTCGGTAAATAGCGCCGTGACTGCGCTTCGTTTTCTGCTTCAACACAAAGCACAGCTTCCTGGATGGTCAAGGGGTCCTGGGGGTGCCAGGATGGGGCCAGCTGGTGGGTCAGGCAGCAGTTACCGTGTGCACAGGCTCCGGGGGAGGCAGGCGAGGAGATGGGGGCACAGAAGAGGGCTGTGTCTGAGAGGAGACGATGCCCCAGAGATGGGTGGCGTGCCCGGTGAAGCGGGGGTCAGGGGTAGCCAATGCCCGCTCGGGAGGCTGGCGCCCAACAGCCCTGGGCTGACCCCGCCCCGGAGAGTGATGCGGACACACCTTGCAATTGGGACTGGAGAGCACCTTCTTCTGGCACTAGACCCCTTTTCTACTCGTTCCCACCCCACCCTCAAGCTCTGATTAGCCTCAAGGCCTAGGCCGGGACCCCAAGTGAGCTGAGGTCACCCAGGATTGCCCAAAGCCTCTGAATCCTTCATGGTATGGCTGACACCACCCTAGCCCTGGTCCGCTTTACCGCTAAGACCCCTCAGGGTGGCTGCTGGCTGCCTGGGCCCATCTGATTCATCCAGGGAAGCCCCAGTGAGTCCTTGATTCATTCAGAGATACCTGAAGCCTCTGGCTTTTTTATCTAAGCTGTGAGGCTTAGCCAGGTTCTACATTTTTATGTGGTCACATGCATCCACTGACCATTTCCTCTGACTCACTCTCACGGTTCTCATGCCTGGAAGAGTCCCTTCCCAGGCTCTCTGTTCGACGGGCATCTCTAGCTCCTTTTAAAAAGGATGATGGGGCTTCCCTGGTGGCGCAGTGGTTAAGAATCCGCCTGCCAGTGCGGGAGACACAGGTTCGATCCCTGGTCCGGGAAGATCCCACATGCCGCAGAGCAACTGAGCCCGTGCGTTACAACTACTGAGCCTGCGTTCTAGAACCTGCAAGCCACAACTACTGAGCCCACGTGCCACAGCTGCTGAAGCCCGAGTGCCTAGAGCCCGTGCTCCGCAACAAGAGAAGCCACCACAATGAGAAGCCCGCTTGCCGCAACCAGAGGAAAGCCCGTGCGCAGCAACAAAGACCCAACGCAGCCAAAAACTAAAAAATAAAAAGTGCAGGCTCTGGAATCAGACTGCCTGGATTTGTACGTGGGCTCTGATAGTTCTCAGCTGGATAACACTGAGCAAGTTAACTAACCTCTCTGGACCTCAGGTTCCTAATATCTCCTCCTAGGGTTGTAGTATTAGGCGAGGTCATACAGGAGAGCACACAGTAAGAGCTTAATAAATGACTATAAAATGTACATGTATAAAAATTTAAAAATAAATAAATAAAAAGGATGATGCCCACGTCTTACATTTAACCCTAATCCAACTAGAATCATCTCTGGCGTATGATGTACCTAGGTGTTCTTCTCTAACGGCCCCTCCCCCATGCGACCCTGATTTTTCTCCCCGAGACCCCCTTCCTCGTCCTGAGTCAAGCTCTCCACATACACAGCAGGGTGAGCCCTGCCCAACGCCTTCAACTCTGTCATCTCCGTATCTTCAAAATGTCACACTACTAGCAGGGAATTCATCTTCTGTGTCAAAATCTTCTTTGCTATTTGGGACTATTTCCCCAATTTTTACATTATTTTGAAAAAAAAAAAAAAAAAAGAACACTATGTCAGGGTGGGAACTGCCCCTAAAATGAATCTGGGAAGGACCGACACCTTGACCCCAACATAGTGGGGTTCCCCCCGCCGCGCCTCCCTCCCCACATTCCTTCCTTCCACAAATATTTATTGAGCAGCAGGCACTGTTCTAGGTCTTGGGATACGAGCAAAACCATGGAACATCCCTGCCCTCTGGGAGATCCTATTAGGGAGGGGACAGATAACAGCAAAGTATGTTTGGTATTATTAGATGCATACCTAGGTTTTCCTTTGGGTCTGCATACTTCCTATGAACACAGCACATTTCCATTCCGTGACAGGCCCTCTGACAGGCTTTTTTTCTCTCTCCTCAATGACAACCAAGTCCCTGCCCAGAGTCTGGCCTCTGGGGACACGGTGCTCTCCCAGTATAGGAAGTAGGGCCTTTCCCCATCTGTCCCTGGACCTCATAATTCCAGATCCTTGCAAAGGGACAAAATTTAATACCAACCTTAGTGTTAAATACAACCTATGACGCCTGTCCTGGAGCAGATCTTTGACGACAAATGTTCCAGAGCCCAGCAAGTACATCTGAGGAAGAGGGGGAGATAGCATTAGTGCACCTGCTTTGCCTCTGCTCCAACTGCCAGGCCCTGGGGAGTCCAGCTGGCTGGTTCTCTCAACACATCTGACCTCATCTCAGTAGCCCAATGGGGAGGCTCATAGAGACGTTCCCAAAGACAAGTACATTTGGACATGAATTTGTGAGCCAGAAGTGAAGTCAATCTCGTGTTCACCTCTCAAACGATTACAGAACTTTAAAAAAAGGGAAGAATATCCCACGAACCACAACATGGTACTTAACTGTTCCCTGAGATCTATCCTTGACATCATACACGGAGAGCTTGATCTGTGTCATCTGATTGATGAGAGAGTCTTGAAAGAAGGCAATACTGCTTAGAAATATAGGATCGTTGGTTCCCTAGAATAGAACAAAAAAAAAAGAATCAGAATACAGAGTTGGATTTTTTGAACTGGTTGCTTCTGAAACACACCAACATTCTCAGAAGGAGAAACTAACGTTCTTACCAACTTGGATCAACACAAGTGCGAATGGGGCTTACATGGATGCATATAACCAAAACACTGTTTTCCAAAAAGGACAAAGTTTTCTGGGCCCAGATACAACAAATAGACCACCACACAAGCTGGGCCCACAGGCTCATTCTAAGGGTTCCTCCCTCAGCGGGAAGGATTTTCTAAAACTGAGTTGAATGTCCACATGTATTCTTAGTCTTACAACTTCACTTGAGTTATGCATTTGGATCTACTACTGTGGGTGATTCCTTTAAGATGTACAAAGGCAGATGGAAGAGGATATGAATGGCCAGAGCTGGTTATTTCCAGAATCCTGGGTTTGGAATAATTACGGTCCGGCTTTCTTAGGGCTATCCTTTTCTGAGGACTAGCTGCTAGTGTCTCAATCGTAGGTAGCTACTTCCTGGCAGCCCGGCCTTGCCCCGCAAAGCGCCGTTACATCAGACTCTCTTCCTCAGGCGGTGGTTAGCGATCTCAGCCAGTTAGCGGCTCCTGTCTGTACCTGCAGCTCCAGCTCCAATGTCTCAGCGCCTGCTGGACAGTGCCCGCCCCCGGTGTCCTGCTGGGGCCGCAGCCCCACCCAACCTGTCCCTCCATCCGCTGGTTCGGACCCTCTCTGACTCTCTGGCCAAGGAGGCTGCAGACCCAGGCACCTGCTTTGGTGCCTTCTCCTTTGTTCTCAACCACCCAGCGTCGATGCACCCCCGCCAGTTCCCCCTCCAGAGCCTCCCTCTCGTGCCCCCTTCTTTCCACTCCTCCCTGCTGCCAGCCGGGCCCCACAGCACTGTCACTCCCCCAGCGACCTCCGACCCGGCGCCTCCCTGAAACACACCTGCGGACAAGGCTGCCCTGCCCGGCTAGACCCCCGCTTCCCTGCACTCCTGCTCTGCCTCTGCACACACTGGACAGGATCAAGTTACTCTCCAAACCCACACAATGAGCTGGATGGGACCTCGACCTCCGGGTACCGTCCTCGTCTCTCTGCTCTAACAGAGACCACACTCTGCTCTGTCTGCATGAGCCACGTTCATTTCCGCCTCCTCACCCACAGGACGGTAGACTCCTTGAGGGCAGGGGCGGGCCTCAAGGGTCTTTGCATCATCCACAGCACCCAGCACTAGGCTTCCTACGTAGGCAGTGCTCGACAAATGCCGAGAAAACAGAATTGTTGGCCTGAACTTGGAAATACATTTCTAAGAGAATGAAAAAGTGTCTTGTCTTCCAAAATGTGAAACTGGGAGAGAAGGGGAAATGCAATTTGTTTGGTGGAGAGTGCCAGGGAGGAGATACTTCACACCTAGAGGCTCACGTCACCAACAAAATCCAACAGGAGCTCACACCAGCCAACTCCTACACTTAGTTTCATAACTTACATGATGTGCTCAATTATCGGAAGAAATTTTGTAAACTTCCCCAGGCGAACGCAGATCATTTCATTTAACGTAAAAAGTAAACACATAGCACGCATCTCAAAAGAATATAAAAATAAAAACCAATAAAAATAAAGGTATGCCTAGTAAGAGGGTTGGTTAAGGGTTAACGCTCTCCAAACTCTGATTAATGAGCACGACTGTCCACAAGTAGCAGCCAACTGGAGGTGACAAGGAAGAATCGGGTCTTACCTCTTAAAAGGCAATCAACCTTAGGGGACCCACTGTTCAAAAACAGCCTGCCAACAATCAATAATAATTGTAAAGGATATGGCGAATATAAATGCCACCCGCGTGAGTACGTGTGATGCAAGATACCAATGTAGCTGCAGCTACATTGCTCAGGCCACTGAACAGCCCTCGCACCGGGATCAGAAACACTGTCACGGAGCCGCCGGAGGCCAGGGGCCAGCAGCACCCACCTCAATGATCTCCGTCTGCGCGTGTTTCGTCCAGAACGCCTGGGGTGGGGTGGTCACACTCACTGCTACAAAGCTATTTGGTTTTCGATCTAGCGACGGCGTATGCAGCTCACTGCAAGCTACAGAATTAAAACAACAGAAGTAAAATAAATAAAATAAAATAGAAATGAATCTTTAAAATCAGGCTCTAGTTAGTTCTCTGTTCCAAATGCATCCAAAGAAAGAGAAGTAAATGCACTCAAAGGGATGAGATGATCACAGTGTCAGTTGTCACAGGGAGGTGATTTTTCAGATTAGAAGCAATCCCTTCTCATTCCTCCCCGCCTTCCCCAGCCCCCAGGACAGCAATGCAGGCACTGCCAATGGAAGGCTCTCTACGTCCACGGAATGGATGACATAGGAAGGGTCTGACCCATAAAGTCTGACCTTAATAACTAATTGGAGCTAGGCAGCCACAGAGTTGATGAAATCAAGACCCAGCTACACACACCCGCATCCAGGACTTCCGCAGCCGTAGCTTATGGTGTCCCCAGATCTGTGTGTGATGTATGTTGGAAGCAAATTAAAATTCTATGGCAAAATAAACAAAGCTTTTTTTTTTTTAAGGAAGTCATTGCTTATTTATTCTCCTTATAAGACTTATATCAAATGTAAGATTACTAAACATGTGACTTTTCAGAACAAAAGGTGCCCTGCAGAACTGTTTCAGTTAGAAAATGTACTAAGCATTTTGAAAGACTCAGATAACTCTATCATAGAAGGGACCCACAGGAAAAATGATCATACGTCTTTGAATCTAACATGCTATCTGTTGTAAAATGCATTATAAGAGAAAAAAAAAGGCCCACTGCCATTAGTCTATGATATGACACTGATTGTAAGACACTTTCTGATTAAAGATATACTAAAAGATGAAAAAATACCCACATTGTAACTGATGAAACATATGGTAAATCACCCAACACTCATAAAAAGAACTGGCTTTTCTGGAGGGGCACTGAACATGCCCCACAGTGTTGCAAGCCTTTGGTTAATTCCCAGAGTTCGGAAACGATTGATTTTTTTAAAACAATTTATAATTTTTAATTTTTATACAATTTCTAAAGGTTACTTTCCATTTACACTTATTACAAAATATTGGCTATATTTCCCGTGTTGTACTATACACCCTTGAGCCTATCTTACACCCAGTCGTTTGTACCTTCTACTCCCCCCACCCCTGTATTGCCCCTTCCAGCTCTCCCTACTGGTAACCACCAGTTTGTTCTCTATATCTGTAAGTCTACTTCTTTTTTGTTATATTCGCTAGTTTGTTGTATTTTTTAGATCCCACATATAAGTGATCTCATACGGTATTTGTCTTTCTCTGTCTGACTTATTTCACTTAGCATAATGCCCTCCAAGTCCATCCATGTTGCTGCAAAAGACAAAATTTTCATCCTTTTTTATGGCTGAGTAATATTCCATTGTATCTGTGTATATACCACATCTTCTTTATCCATTCATCTGTTGATGGGCACTTAGGTTGTTTCAATATCTTGACAATTGAAACAATTGATTTTGACCATTTTTCCACTGTCTTTATGAAGGAGAGGATTTTTAGAGGTCTTTATTCCTGCTCTCATCATTCTCATTGATTTTTAAAACGCTCACTGGTGATTTAAAATTCAGAAACTGATTTTTACTTCTGCAAATTAATTTACTTCTGAAAATTAATCTCTTTGTATTATCTTCTCATACATCTTCATGGATTTTCATTACTTATTGGAATATAATAAAATACAAAGACCTTGGGTTTTCAGTTCAATGAGTTTTGACAATCATATACACCCATGTAACCCTCATCAAAACAAGATACCTTTTCCCATCAGAGAAAGTTCCCCCCATACTTCCCAGTCAATTCCCCTACTTCTGCAACCACCTTCTGATTTTCATCACTTTTGTCCATTCTTGAATTTCACATAAATGGAACATTTTTAAGATCCCTCTGTATTGTTTATATACCAATAATTCCTTCTTCTTTTTAAAAATTGATGAATTATATTCCATTGTATGAATGTACCAACATTTACTTATCAGTCCTGCTGTTAATAGACATTCGGGTTGTTTCCAGTTTGGAACTATTATAAATAAAGGTGCTATAAACATTCTTACATCTTTTTGTGAACATGTTTTCTTTCCTTTGCCTAAGTACCTAGGAGTGGAATTTCTAGCTTATAGTAGAGGACACACTTAGTTTTGTAAGAAGCTGACAGTTTTCTAAAGTGGCTGTATCATTTTACAATCCAACCAGCAATTTACATGAGTTCCAGTTGCTCTGCATCTCACCAACAGTTGGTGGGGCTCGTCTTTATTTTAGTTGTTCTAATGGACGTGTTTTAATTTGCACTTCTGTGATGACTCATGATGTTAAGCATCTTTTCACCATGTGTTTATTGTTCATTGTTATAACTTCTTTTGTCAACAGTCTGCTCAAGTCTTTTGCTCATTTTTAAATTGAGTTGATTTTTTTTTTTAACTGTCAATTTGTAAGCATTTTATTCTGGATCTGTCCTTTGTCAGGTATATGTGTTGTGAATTTTTTTTTCCCAGTCTGTGGTTTATTTATTCATTTGTTTAAAGATTTCTACAGTTTTTTTTTATTTTAGATTTTTAATTTTAGAGAACAGCAGGCAGAAAAATGTCCCTCCCCCTAAAAAGTATCCACGTTCTAATCCCGGGAACCTGTGAATATATGATAATAATAGGCAAAAGAAGACTTCATAGATGTGATTAAGGTCATGGAATCTTGACATGAAAAGATTATTCTGGATTATCTGGGTGGGCTTAGTCTAATGACATGAGCTCTTAAAAGTACAAGTGGAAGGTGGAAGGGTGAGTTAGAAAGATGTGACAATAAAAAAAAGAGAGACAGGAGAGATTCTAAGCATGAAAGGCACTCAACCTGTCATTGCTGGCTTCGAAGATGGAGGAAGGGGCCACAGCCACAGAATGTGAGTGGCCCTTATAAGTTGAGAACAGGCCTCAACCCGGTAGCTAGCAAAGAAATGGGGACCTCAGTCCTAAAACCACAAGTAACTCATTCTGCCAACGACTTGAATGAACAAGGAAACACATTCTCCCCTAGAGCCCCCAGAAAGGACCGCATCCATGCTGAAGCTTTCATTTTGGTGTTATAAGATTCTAAGCAGAGACCCAGCTGAGCCCTCTGGGTTTCTGACCTAAGGGAACTGTAAGATAATACATTTGCGTTGTTTTAAGGTGCTATGTTATGGTCATTTGTTATGGCAGCAATAGCAAACTAAAACAGAGAGTTGGTACTTTCTGCCAAGAGAGCTCTGCCTACCCTCAAGTTGTGGTCGTGAGTTATTTATTTTCTTCCAGAAGCCTTAAGGTTTTATTATTTTCTAAAAATTCTATTCTCTTTCTTCTATGTCTGCCTCAACAGAAATCAGGGATTTGACTGTTCCATTTGCTCTCCCTCCTTTAAGCTACCCCCATCGGTGACCCTGGTCTGGTCTCTCTCGGCCTACCCTCTCATCATGCGAGGTTAGAACAGCCGAGTCTCTCAAGCGTGAGTGATGGCAGGTAGGTTGAGACACAGCAGGTGGCCCAAGGCTGGAAAGACTGATCATCAGCTCAAAGGCGGATGAGCCAACTGCCACCGTCAGAACACACCTCCCCACGGGTGACATTCTCTCCTGGCCTCGTCCCCACCCAGCCTGTCTAAATCTCACGCAAGGTTTAATTCCTAGCTCAGTTCCACGGCTTCCATGAAGCTTTCTCTCTGCAGCCCACAGTCACGTCTCCTTCCGTTTATCACTTACACGTCACTCCTCTGGCATATTTCCATAGAAACCATTAATCTCTGATATGTGGGTCTTGTCTCTCCAACCAGAGCATCTGTAGTCCCAGCTGAATAAATGCTATTGACGTAAACCGGTAAAACATATTTCGAGCGCATATCATCTGACTCAGCAATTCTATATCCAAGAGTTTATCCTAGGGAAATAATCAGCAAAATATATGAAAGATCCATGTACAAGTACGTTAACTGTGCTGGTGTGTTTGTAATGGCATATTGGAAAGACCCAGATGTCCAGCAACAGGAGACTGGTTAAAATAAATACGGCACAGCCATACAAGAGATTATTCTATGTAGGCATCTAAAATGATGAGGTGGCAGATCCACGTTTATTAAAATGAAAAGATGCCAGTGATATTTCGCTACGTGAAAAAAAAATCATGTTAAGAACACTAGGATGACATTTTTGTAAATAATTCCATCACCTCCACAACTAAAAATCATCAAAAATTTCTGTATAGCCCTGTGTGGGTGTAAAAAAATATCTGGAAGGATATATACCAAAATGCCAACTGTGATTCTCTCTCTCTGATAGGGTTTACATTTTCTCTATCAAAGGTTTTTAAATGAGTACTTTTTAATTTTAAACTTCTATTTTTAAAATATTTGACCAATTATCTGACTCCTACTCATCTCTTTTTTTTAATTGTGGCAAAATTCGTTTAACATAAAATTCACCCTCACTTTTTTAAGCTGTTTCTTCCTCCATCTGTCTCATTAATATGACTATATTACCGCCCTTGACTTGCCAGATTCAGAAATGTCCTGATTTCTAGATTTCTATTATAGCGGTGAAAATTTTTAACTTAATTACATCAACTCTCATTCTCTCTCTAAACTCAGTTTAGCTCAACTTTTTTGGTTACATCCATGTTCTGCATTATTAAAGCTAAGCAAATACTATTCATTACGGGACTTCTTTTACTTCTCTCCTGTGTTGGACTGTGTTTCCTGGATCTTCTTTTTTCTCAGTTTATTCCTTCTTTTCGGTGGAGCACATCCTCCACTAACTTCCAGAGAAAGGATGTGGGGAAAGTAAATTTATTTGAGACTCTGTATCATGAAACAAATGTCTTCCTACCTTCACAATGATCGATAATCTGGTTGAGCAGAGAACTGCAGGTTGGAGATATTTCTCCACTCATATTAACGATGTGGCCCCACTGCCTTCAAGCTTCCAATGTCCCCAAGAATCTCCAGGCCAGTTCCATCCCCTGGAGAGGACCAGTTGGTTTTTTCCTCTCTGGAAGTTTTTAGGATCTTCATTTTATTCCCAGTGCTCTGAAATTTCAGCGTGACGTGCCTTATGTGCTCTGTGGTTCTGAGAGACGCTTGTATTATTTCTTGTTAATTTCCTCCCTTACCTTCTTTCCTATTTTCTCTTCTAAATGTTGAGCCTCCTGAATTTGCTAATTTTCCACTTCCCTCCCATTCTCTAGTTTGCTCTTAAATTTTTACTTTCTGGGATAATTCCTCAAATATCTTCCAACCTTTATTGAATTTTAAAATGCTCTGTTATATTTTAAATTTCTCAGACTGTACATGCTCTTCAGCTGTTGTTTTTCTTCATAGTTTCCTGGGTTTTTTTATGGATACACCATCTTCTCTTGAGGATACACATTATAATTTCTTTGACGTTTTCTTCTTTCTTCAATGTCTCTGTTTCTTCCAAGTTCTACTTTTTTCTGTCTTTCATGTTGTGGGTCTTCCACAAAGGTCTAGTGATCTACGCTTTCATTTTGTTTTAAATCACCTCTGAGGTATAACTTGTATGCAAAACGCACCCATTTTAAGTAGAGCACTCAGTGAGTTTTGATCAGCATACACACCCATAGACCCACCACCACTGTCCAGACACAGAGCATCTCCATCACCCCAAAGGGCTCCCTGTGCCCCTTTCCAGTCAGTCCTCACTCCCAGATAACCATTAGACTGTTTTCTCTCACGACAGATTCATCCTTCTGAGTTTCTCATAAATGGAATTACACAACACACGGCCTCTTATTACGGCTTCTTTCACTTTGCACAGTGCTTTTGAGATGCACCCATGGCATGTGTGTACCAGTGATAGGTCCTTTTCCCTGATGAGCGGCTGTCTGTTGTATGCATGTAACATAGTTAATCTTCCTGCTGATGGACGTTGTTTCCAGTGCTGGATATTACAAATAAAGCTGCAATCAACATGCATGCACCAATCTCTGCGAGCACAAATAAAAGTCCATTTGTTTCTAAGTATGTGGTATCAGGAGGCTGAGGTGTATGGTGGGCTCCGCGGGCTCCGCGACAGTGAATGGGGGGCCGGCCGGCCTACTGTGGCTGGGTTCCAGGCCAGCATCTCTGTGTCTCCTTGGGGGTGGTGGCGAGTGGGTGGTTTACCTTCTCCAGAGACAGCCTCCATCCTGGAGGAATAAGCCCAACAGAATTAGGACAAGAGAAAGAAGGGTAGGGAGGGTGAGGTGGGCGCGTGCCACTCGGCAGACTTCCACGGACAAGGGGAGAGGGACACTAAAGAGTGTCGGGCCTTGGAGCAGAACCTTCTGCGATGAGCCACACTGCCCGACCCCGGAGCCAGTACAGCCCACGGCAGTGGTTGGCACACTCTCTCATCTGACGCTCGTGAGAGGGACAGCATCAGGGGTCAGCTCCTCCGTGCGTGGAGCTGGGATCCGAGGGCTAGAGAGCTAAATGCAACCCCACAGGGCCTTGTGGTGGCGGGCGGACAACGCTGGCCCTAAGCCCCGTTTCCTCCCGAGGGTAGGAGAGGGGAGGGGAGGCTGTCTCTGCGGCTCTGGGTGGGCTTACCTCCCGCCCCTCCCCACTGCCAGCTGGCAGGGAGCACTTGATGAGGAGACACGAGCCCCGCAGGCAGGCAGGCAGCCCCCCGAGGTTCCCTCCCACCCACAGGAGGTTCCCACCAGCCTCGGAGCTTCATGTCCTCAGAAGCACTTGAGCAGCAGCAGTGGCAGCAGCAAGATCTCTGAGACAGACTCCTGCCAGTCGTGGAGTGTTTGTTTTTGTTTTTAAGCAACGTCTATTTTAAGACAAAGTTTAAAAGACACCTACCTAAGCTGAATTCTAAAATGGGCTCGTCTGGATCCTGTATACTTCCTGGATAAAAAAGAAATGACAGAAAAAAAATCACCCTTAAGAAACTTTTCCCCGCTTTCAGATTGGATGCAAAAAACTCGACACACTGGTGGCAATCATTTTACAATATGTATAAATTAAACCATCAAGCTGTACATCTTAAACTTACAGTGATATATGTCAATTACTTTTCAATAAAACTGGGAAGAAAAACCCAACGCTCTGCTTTCTTTTCCCTCACAAACTGTTATATGAGATGATTTCTTTGTTTTCTAAACATTTTATTTTGAGATTCCTAAGAAGTCTCTGACCCCGAGACCAAACCCCCTCCCACTTGGGTCTGTACACTCACAACACAAAGGGCTTTTATTATGGTCTGGGCACTTGCCAGACAGGCACTGTGGACATTCCCACGTTATCTATTGGCAAATGAGTCCTGGAGGTGCCCACACAAACTGGAAAACTGATGGCGGGCAGGTTCCAGTGGAAGCAGTTCCCAGGAAGAGGGCTGACTTCCCCTTATTCCAGTTCAAGCAGAGGGATGCCAGGCCTGGCCCTCCCAGCGCTGTTACAGTATGGGACCCTCACCTGCCAGAGAGAGGCCAAGCATGTCGGCCGCCACATCGACGGTAGAAGCCCGCTGCATCGCACGGGCCCTGGTGCCATGGCGAGGGCTGTGCTCTCTTGCTGTCATGATGTCATTGGTGACGATGTGCTTCCTGTTCCTGGGTCAGACCACGCCTGATTCCCCGGGAAGAGCTGTCATCAAGCCCTAGTCCCCTAAGGTGGCAGTAGTCCTGAGAAATAAAAACAAACACTGTTTTTTTTAAAAAAACAAACAACAACAAAAAACAGGGACGGTGACGAAGAGACACTGTGCTCTCATAGAGAGAGCACGTTGACCTACACGGACAAAATGCAGCAAAGCCAGGGTCCTCTGGCAGTTGGGGAGCCAGGACGGAGAGTCCGATGAGCTAGGCCCCGTCTAGTCACCTCCTCTGTACTCACACACCAGCACGGTCCGTCTGTGGGATCCCGTAAAGAAATCATGTTCTCTTCAACAGAGACATGCCACATTAAATGATGGCTTAGATCTAATCATAAACTATGGCCTTTGATATTTTCTTGTTTGCTTTATTATGTTTTTCCACTGGCAAGCCTCAGGGACTCTTCACAATCATAAATCAGCTCACTACCATCTCTGTTAGAAAGATAAGAGACGCAAGAAGAGGTCTGGTACCCACTGGCCAGGACAGCACAGCAGAACAGTGGAGACCAGAGGCATGTCTCCGACCCTGCTCTCTCCCTCCCAGGGGTACAGGAATTTCACGTGTGTCGGACTGAGGCTTTCTTTCCCACAAAACGTGACAATCTACGCCTCAGTGGACAGTGCTGTGCTGTGGATATGGAGGTCTCTGGGCAAAGGGCCACTGCAGGCTGAGCCACACAGATGCTCCGGCCCAGCACAGAACTCACTTTCTGCTCACAGCAAGGAGTGAGTTTCACATATTCTTCTAACCCTATATGCTACAATCCCTGCTGTCTCCGGAAGGAACCAACCTTTAGGAGTTAAGATAATTAGACTAATAACCCCTCTCAAAGGTCCCCATATATCCAGATGCCCCTGTCTTCTCAAAGTGCATCAATGCCTTTGCACCTGAAGGGCCTGTGTTCCCACTCTTGGGTTAATTCACCCAGCAACTAACTTACTGGGCATGTTTGTTCTTGGACCAGTAGAGACACGTGGCGTTTCTTCATAGACGCACATCCAAATCCATCATCTAAAAATAGAAAATTATAAACTTAACAAGCCAGTCAAACATGGAGTTCTCGAGAATGCTTATTATAATGTACTGATACATGTTATAATTTTAATGCTTAGAAATGTGGGGAAGCCAAGAGCTACTACATGTTCCTTTGAGCTTCACACCCCAATCTAACCTTTTGGCTCAAAAACAAAGGTTTTGCACAAAGCCCCGAAGGATGAGAAGCGGAAAGTGCCCATTCCTCTCCCCCGTCCCTGGGGTGATCCAGGGGAAGTGGGGACAGGCCTAAAGGGCCTGCTGGGCAGCTGGGATGTGATTCAGGGAAAGGAGGAGATAAAGAGCCCGAGGCCCAGGCCTCCTGCTCAGAAAGGTCAGGCCCTGGGAGAACCTGGGTGCCTCTGAGGCTCTGCTTTTTGGTGTCTAAGATGGAGGTGGTTGTACCCACCTCACGGGGCTGCAGTGGGAAGCAAATGTGCGAGAACGGGAGCGGGCTCTGCAAACCCACCTAGCTCCCAGCCCACCGCTGCTGCCTGGCCCCTGCGCGCCTTCCCGCGGACCCCAACACCCAGGCTCCGACTCGGTCCAGCACTGCTGGGGGCGGTAGGGCAGACCGCAGGGCCCAGAGCGAGAGCATCTGAAACTTCCGGAGTCCGTGGTGGAGACGGCAGGAGGATCGGTGCGCACAGCCCTCAGACAAACCCGACACCCCCTGCAGGCTGTGTTCCTCCCCCTCCCACTGGGGCACCCGGGGGCCTTGGGCACCTCAGCAGGGAGGGCAGTAGCCTGGCTGGGGAGGCCCCGAAGAAGTCACCATGGGGAAGACTCACCAGTCTGCTGACATCAAAAGGCATACAAGTCAAAACTATGCAATGGCGGTGGAACAGACTGGGAAAGTACTTGCAGTACTAATATCTGTATTTTACAATAATGTTTACACAACTTGACAAAAAAACAACTCACTAAAAATGCAAGTGGCAAAAGGTATGAATTCATATAAGAGGGATACAGGTAGGAAATACTTTGGAAAAGTGACCAAACTCAATCATAATGAGGAAAGCAATGCTAAATACACCTTTCGTTACCTAAAGGAGGGTCTAAAAGAGGTTTGTTTGTTCTTCTAATGAGAATGTGCTTTGCTGGCAGAACTAGGGGAAACTCTGTAGGGCTCTCCTATACTGCAGATAACATTTTAGAGAGGTTCGAGCATTTCAGAAACCAATTTGACATTATTTATCAAAATCTGTAAACAATAACAAAATTCTGGCCAGTGGTCCAGAGATGCTAATTGTAGCACTGCTTGTCATGACAAACACTGCAACCCATCTAAATGCCCAGCTACAGATAAGTGCATTCTGGAACATCTATAAGAAACACTACCATATGGATGTTAAAATGATCATAATAAAGGCAACACACAGAAGAAGTCCTTCAACCTCATTAGTCATCAGGACAATGCTAATTGTAACCATGAGATACCTCTGCGTACCCACTAGAATAGCTAAAATGAAACAGACAGACAGTACCACGTGCTAGCAAAGATGTGGACAGAATAAATGGGGCCCTGATACACTGCTAGTGGAGTGTAAGATGCTGGAAAACTGGCAGTACCTACCCACACTGAACATGACCTGGTGTGTAACTCAGAGTACAATTGCTAACAGAAACACACACTTAGGGTCACCAAAAAAAAAAAAAAAGCTGCAAAGAACACTTAAAGCTGGGAACTCCCTGGTGGAATTCCAGTGGTTAGGACTTGGTACTTTCACTGCCAGGGCCCGGGTTCAATCTCTGGCTGGGGAACTAAGATCCTGCAAGCCGCACAGTGCAACCAAATAAAAAAATAACTCTAAAAAACAAAAAAAACCCAACACTTAAAGCAGTAACATTTATAATATCCAAAAACTAGAAACAATCCAAGTGTCCATCAACAATAGAATGGACAAAACAACACAGATGACTCTTAGGGACAATGTCAAGGGGGAAACCCAGACCCACGAGAGCACGTTCTAGGCGATTCCACCTCTATGAGGTTCGGGCACTGGCCAAACGAGTCTGTGGTGTCAGAAGTCAGGACAGTGGTGTCTCTGAGGGGCAGGACTGACAGGGGAGGGTGGGAGGAGGCTTGCGGGCTCTGCTGTGTGCTGTCTCCTCGTGCGGGCGCTGCTTCCGTGAGTCACTTCACCGTGGGGAAAGGCACTGAGCTGTATATGAGATGATCTTTATACCCAATAAAAAGGCTGATTCCTTTAACGACTATAATAAAGACAACACAACATGAAAAAGTGTTTATGTCAGTTCTGCATCTTGTGTGTCTTTAATGAAATGTTCTACCTGTTCTCTGGTTAAAGCCAGAGAACACGTTAAAAAGACGGGACAGAGCCAGCAGGAGACCACACCAAGACGATGGCCACGTTTGGGGGCGTGACCAGGGGGAAACGTTGTCTTTCTCAGCTTACTGCCATCCTCCTGCGTCACTGAAAGCTGCCGCCACGCCAGAGGTAGAGGTGGCACCCGGAGCATGACCTTTCCCTGCGTGTCCCCGGCATCCCCTCGCCCCTCCTGGCTGCCCTGCTCAGCTTGTTAGTGAGCTGCTGTCGCCCCCCTTCACTCGGGACAGTGGAGACATGCCACCTAACGGAGGACAACATCTGTACCCCGACATCCCGCCAGCCCAAGGGAGGCTCCGCGCCCGCCTGCCCTTGCAAGGTCCCCACCAGCCCATCCCTTCCCCTGGAGACTCTGGGGACAGAAATGCTTGAAGGGGAACATCTACAGGCTAATTTTACACGTAACAGAATTCACAGACCAGAGAAGCTTTTAGTTCACGAGGACCTTAGAAGCCCCTCATGGTTATTTGGGGGCATCTAATTAGGATCTGCGATTCAAGTCATCAGGACCCAGGACACGAAGCTGACTTGCACGGCTGAACTAGACTTCCCTTCATTATTCTCATTAATTGAAGGTAATTCGCCGAGGATTCAGATATTCCCAAGCTCCCTGGTTTTCCTCCTAGCCCCATTTGAAGGCCAGAGCTCATTAGCCAGAAAAATGACTTAAAGAGGACAGAGAGGGTGTGGGAGTTGTTTAGGAGACTGGAATTTTTTTCTTCGGGGCAGGAGAGAAGCAGTAACTCATGAAACTAACTGCCTCGGCTCCTGACTCTGTGGGAGACGTGTGACCCCTTCCATCAAATCAGCAGCAAAGCCGATGACGTCCTGCTGCCCAGTGGGGGCAGGGAGATGTGGCCGAGGGAGCACCACCAAGGCCATGGAGAGGACGCTATGACTCACACGGCTTCGTGGGGTTCCTGAGGGTCACCGATGACTGTCGGAAGCTTCTAGAGGAACCGGTCTCGGGAAGGCCTGCCCTCCTCCTCCACAGAACAAGGTGTCTCAGGCCTGGCAGGGGTCTGGAGGCCCTTCTGGCTCAGTAACCTCTGCTGAGCAGGAGTTGAGGGGGGAGGCCAGCTCCACTGGTATCTGTCAGAACACTGGGGTCTTCTCAAAATCATCTTAAAAAGGAGTTGCATGGATGAGCATGGAAATCCAGGCAGGGTGACTTCCTCAAGGTCAAGTGGAGGTAAAGGATGAGCTACTGGCATCAACCCAAAGCCAGAAGCCCCCGTACCACTGGCTCTCTCCCTGCCATCCCAGCCCTCCCCACCCTACCGCTGTCACTGCTGTGGGCAGCAGACGGGCCAAGGGCAACCCTTCCCAGTGCTCTGCTCTCCAAGAGGGAAGGTCAGACGAAAGCTGAGTCAGAGCAGCCCTTGAGGAGGCGGCTACTTCACGAGTCAGAAAGAGGAAGCGCTTTCTCTCAAAGCCCCCAATCCAGGACGGCCACGGTCACTGATGGATGAGGTGTCACACTGATCACTGGCACCGAAAATCACTGGTTATAACCCGAGAGAGACAGCTGCCCCTTCCTGCAGGAAGCCTCCCCTCCAGCCAACAGCCCTTCTGCAATGGAGCAGGACCCGGTGGGGCCCTGCTGGGTACAAGTCCTTTCCCTGTCCCCTGTTTCTTGTTTGTAGGAAATGGGCTTCATTCAGCCTCTTTGACCTTCCTGGAGCTCCAAAGGGCAGATTCAAACAGCTGCTCATCAGGGAAGGGAGGGACTAGAGACAAGGGAGAAGCAGTCAGGACACAACAGTGCAGCCTTGGGGCAGGGTCCTGGTTCCCCTTCAAGGTATATATATAACAAAATATCTCTGAGTTCTTCTGCAGCAACTAAGACCCCACCCAGGTGGAGGATGGTAACTTCTGGCTGAGCACCAGATTCCTGGAGCACTGCCCTGTCACCTCACCACCAGTCAATCAGAAGAAAGTCTGCACAAGGTGGAAGATAAAGAAGACTCTGAGCCCCTCCCCAAATGATTCTTCTTTAAAAACTTTCATGGTCGAGCAGAATCTCTGGAGTTGGTTTCTGGACACAAGTCCCCCATCTCCCCAGGTTAGCAGCCTCCTGAACAAAGCAGCCCTTCCGTTCCTGCCAGCACTTGGCTCTCGAGTACTGGCTTACGGACATCATGCAGCCAAACCAGAGTTTGCTAACCTTTCCTCACAGAGGCTTGCTAACCCACCAGGCGGTCTGCACCTCAGGACGATGCACTTCCTGTGTGGCAGCAGGAGAGCCAGCCAGCACCTGTGTCTTGACCTAAAGTCCTTGCTTTACCCTCCTGGGCGCCTAGCTCAAGCCTAAACATAGATGAGGGGGCGAACAAGCACCTACCGAGTAACAAACCATCAAGGTCCATGGCAGACCACACCTGCCACCAGGCTCACTGACGGACTGGTCCCTCCAGCGGCGTGCGACCACTGCAGAAGGATGTACAACCGCTTAGATGCGGACAGTGACGTGGTCATGGGATCCCCTCTTCCCTGGACTCCCTGCTATGTGCAGGGGCCTGCTGGGCAATTCCAAGGCCCCAGGGTAAGGTGGGGTCACTCAGTGGAAGGAAACTAGGTCCCCAGACTGTGGGGCGGGCAGAGCCCCCACCCCACCACTTCCCCACACACGACCTATGTTGAGCTTAACCTGACTAAGAAATAAACCTGTGCTGTGGGAGACTGGGGGGTAGGTGGTTGTTATAGCAGCTAATGTGAGTTACTTTGACTAAAGTCTGGTGCTTTCCAGGCACTCAGTAAATGGTTACGATGAAAATAAAAATTACAGGGGCTTCCCTGGTGGTGCAGTGGTTAAGAATCTGCCTGCGAGTGCAGGGAACACGGGTTTGAGCCCTGGTCCAGGAAGATCTCACATGCCGCGGAGCAACTAAGCCCGTGCGCCACTACTACAGAGCCTGCGCTCTAGAGCCCGCAAACTACAACTACTAAGTCCGCACGCCAAACTACTAAAGCCTGTGCCTAGAGCCGATGCTCCACAACAAGAGAAGCCACCGCAATGAGAAGCCCGCGCACCACAACGAAGAGTGGCCCCCGTTCTCTGCAACTAGAGAAAGCCCACACGCAGCAACAAAGACCCAACACAGACAGAAATAAATAAATATTTTAAAAATAAATAAATAAAATAAAAATTACAACCACAAGTTAAAACTTACTGCACAAAGGGAAAAACAAAAAATAACATACAAGGGAACTCCCATAAGGTTAACAGCTGATTTCTCAGCAGAAACTCTACAAGCCAGAAGGGAGTGGCATGATATACTTAAAGTGATGAAAGGGAAGAATGCACAACCAGCATTACTCTACCCAGCAAGGATATAATTCAGATTCAATGGAGAAATCAAAAGCTTTATAGACAAGCAAAAGCTAAGAGAATTCAGCACCACCAAACCAGCTCTACAACAAATGCTAAAGGAACTTCTCTAAGTGGGAAACACAAGAGAAGAAAAGGACCTACAAAAACAAGCCCAAAACAATTAAGAAAAATGGTCATAGGAACATACATATTGATAATTACCTCTATACCAATAAAATGGACAATCCATTCACAAACGTGAATGGATTAAATGCTCCAACTAAAAGACACAGCCTTGCTGAATGGATACAAAAACAAGACCCATATATATGCTGTCAACAAGAGACCCACTTCAGACCTAGGGACACATACAGACTGAAACCGAGGGGATGGAAAAAGATATTCCACGCAAATGGAAATCAAAAGAAAGCTGGAGTAGCTATACTCATATCAGATAAGATAGACTTTAAAATAAAGAATGTTACAAGAGACAAGGAAGGACACTACATAATGATCAAGGGATCAATCCAAGAAGAAGAAATAACAATTATAAATATATATACACCCAACATAGGAGCACCTCAATACATAAGGCAACTGCTAACAGCTATAAAAGAGGAAATCGACAGTAACACAATAATAGTGGGGGACTTTATAACACCTCACTTACACCAATGGACAGATCATCCAAAATGAAAATAAATAAGGAAACAGAAGCTTTAAATGACACAACAGACCAGATAGATTTGATATTTATAGGACATTCCATCCAAAAACAGCAGATTACACTTTCTTCTCAAGTGCACACGGAACATTCTCCAGGATAGATCACATCTTGGGTCACAAATCAAGCCTCAATATATTTAAGAAAATTGAAATCATATCAAGCATCTTTTCTGACCACAATGTTATGAGATTAGAAATGAATTACAGGGAAAAAAACATAAAAAAACACAAACACATGGAGGCTAAACAATACGTTACTAAACAACCAAGAGATCACTAAAGAAATCAAAGAGGAAATAAAAAAATACCTAGAGACAAATGACAATGAAAACACAATGATCCAAAACTTATGGGATGCAGCAAAAGCAGTTCTAAGAGGGAAGTTTATAGCTATACAAGCCTACCTCAAGAGACAAGAAAAATCTCAAGTAAACAATCTAACTTTATACCTAAAGGAACTAGAGGAAGAAGAACAAACAAAACCCAAAGTTAGCAGAAGGAAAGAAATCATAAAGATCAGAGCAGAAATAAATGAAATAGAAACAAAGAAAACAATAGCAAAGATCAATAAAACTAAAACCTGGTTCTTTGAGAAGATAAACAAAATTGATAAACCATTAGCCAGACTCATCAAGAAAAAGAGGGAGAGGACTCAAATCAACAAAATTAGAAATGAAAAAGGAGAAATTACAACAGACACCACAGAAATACAAAGCATCCTAAGAGACTACTACAAGCAACTCTATGCCAATAAAATGGACAACCTGGAAGAAATGGACAAGTTCTTAGAAAGGTATAACCTTCCCAGACTGAACCAGGAAGAAACAGAAAATATGAACAGACCAATCGCAAGTAATGAAATTGAAACTGCAATTAAAAATCTTCCAACAAACAAAAGTCCAGGACCAGATGGCTTCACAGGTGAATTCTATCAAACATTTAGAGAAGAGCTAACACCCATTCTTCTCAAACTCTTCCAAAAAATTGCAGAGGAAGGAACACTCCCAAACTCATTCTATGAGGCCACCATCACCCTGATACCAAAACCAGACAAAGATACTACAAAAAAAGAAAATTACAGACCAATATCACTGATGAATATAGATGCAAAAATCCTCAACAAAATACTACCAAACAGAATAAACAACACATTAAAAGGATCATACACTATGATCAAGTGGGATTTACCCCAGGGATGCAAGAATTCTTCAATATATGCAAATCAATCAATGTGATACACCATATTAACAAATTGAAGAATAAAAACCATATGATCATCTCAATAGATGCAGAAAAAGCTTTCAACAAAATTTAACACCATTTATGATAAAAAAAACTATCCAGAAAGTGGGCATAGAGGGAACCTACCTCAACATAATAAAGGCCATATATGACAAACCCACAGGAAACACCATTCTCAATGGTGAAAAACTGAAAGCATTTCCTCTAAGATCAGGAATGAGACAAGGATGTCCACTCTTACCACTATTATTCAACACAGTTTTGGAAGTCCTAGCCATGGCAATCAGAGAAGAAAAAGAAATAAAAGGAATACAAATTGGAAAAGAAGAAGTAAAACTGTCACTGTTTGCAGATGACATGATACTATACATAGATTATCCTAAAGATGCCACCAGAAAACTACTAGAGCTAATTAATGAATTTGGTAAAGTTGCAGGATACATAATGAATGCACAGAAATCTCTTGCATTCCTATACAGTAATGATGAAAAATATGAAAGATAAGGGAGCACTCCCATTTACCACTGCAACAAAAAGAATAAATACCTAGGAATAAACCTACCTAGGGAGACAAAAGACCTGTATGCAGAAAACTATAAGACACCGATGAAAGAAATTAAAGATGATACCAACAGATGGAGAGATATACCATGTTCTCGGACTGGAAGAATCAATATTGTGAAAATGACTATACTACGCAAAGCAATCTACAGATTCAATGCAATCCCTATCAAATTACCAATGGCATTTTTTACAGAACTAGAACAAAAAATCTTAAAATGTGTATGGAGACACAAAAGACCCCGAATAGCCAAAGCAGTCTTGAGGGAAAAAACCGGAGCTGGAGGAATCAGACTCCCTGACTTCAGACTATACTACAAAGCTACAGTAATCAAGACAATATGGTACTGGCACAAAAACAGAAACATAGATCAATAGAACAAGATAGAAAGCCCAGAGATAAACCCACAAACCTATGGTCAACTAATCTATGATAAAGGAGGCAAAGATATGCAGTGGAGAAAAGACAGTCTCTTCAATAAGTGGTGCTGGGAAAACTGGACAGCTACACGTAAAAGAATGAAATTAGAACACTCCCTAACACCATACACAAAAATTAACTCAAAATGGATTAAAGACCTAAATGTAAGACCGGACACTATCAAACTCTTAGAAGAAAACATAGGAAGAACACTCTTTGACATAAATCACAGCAAGGTCTTTTTTGATCCACCTCCTAGAGTAATGGAAATAAAACAAAAATAAACAAATGGAACCTAATGAAACTTCAAAGCTTTTGCACAGCAAAGGAAACCATAAACAAGACCAAAAGACAACCCTCAGAATGGGAGAAAATATTTGCAAATGAATCAACAGACAAAGGATTAATCTCCAAAATATATAAACAGCTCATGCAGCTCAATATTAAAGAAACAAACAACCCAATCCAAGAAGACCTAAATAGACATTTCTCCAAAGAAGACATACAGATGGCCAAGAAGCATATGAAAAGCTGCTCAACATCACTAATTATTAGAGAAATGCAAATCAAAACTACAATGAGGTATCACCTCACACCAGTTAGAATGGGCATCATCAGAAAATCTACAAACAATAAATGCTGGAGAGGGTGTGGAGAAAAGGGAACCCTCTTGCACTGTTGGTGGGAATGTAAATTGATACAGCCACTATGGAGAACAGTATGGAGGTTCCTTAAAAAACTAAAAATAGGGCTTCCCTGGTGGCGCAGTGGCTGAGAGTCCACCTGCTGATGCAGGGGACACGGGTTCGTGCCCTGGTCCGGGAAGATCCCACGTGCTGCGGAGCGGCTGGGCCCGTGAGCCATGGCCGCTGAGCCTGTGCGTCCGGAGCCTGCATGTCCGGAGCCTGTGCTCCACAACAGGAGAGGCCACAACAGTGAGAGGCCCGCATACCGCAAAAAAACAAAAACAAACAAAAAACTAAAAATAGAATTACCATATGACCCAGCAATCCCACTACTGGGCATATACCCAGAGAAAACCATAATTCAAAAAGACACATGCACCCCAATGTTCACTGCAGCACTATTTACAATAGCCAGGTCATGGAAGCAACCTAAATGCCCATCGACAGACGAATGGATAAAGAAGTTGTGGTACATATACACAATGGAATATTACGCAGCCATAAAAAGGAATGAAATTGAGTCATTTGTTGAGACGTGGATGGACCTAGAGACTGTCATACAGAGTGAAGTAAGTCAGAAAGAGTAAAACAAATATCGTATATTAATGCATGTATGCGGAACCTAGAAAAATGGTACAGATGAACTGGTTTGCAGGGCAGAAATTGAGACAGAGATGTAGAGAACAGACGTATGGACACCAAAGGGGGAAAACCGTGGTGGGGTGGGGATGGTGGTGTGCTGAATTGGGTGATTGGGATTGACATGTATACACTGATGTGTATAAAACTGATGACTAATAAGAACCTGCAGTATAAAAAAATAACAAAAATACAACTAATACTAAACTTTCTTTAGGTTATTTGTATGGAAATATGTTCATATAAATGTTTCAGACATTGCATGAAATTTCTAAAAATCTTATATGTTCTGGTGTAATGTTATAAGTCATAATTCTAGTTATTACTTTAAAATGTATATCTCAGAAATAACTAAATTTCCTTGTCAATTACATTATTATGAACTTTCATCAAATCTTTAACCATGGTCATTTTTAAGTCTTTTGTCACTTACAGACAATTCTGGGTGTACTCTGATGCTTTTGCAGAAATGTTCCTATAAAAGGGTTTCCTCTTCAAGGAATTCATGGAAAAGACTGACAAGTACAGGTTTCTGGTAACTGACTATACTGCTGAACTGGATGAATAAGCATTTTCAGAACTCTAATGGAAAACTGATGAATTCATAAAAGTGCTAACAAAAGATCAAGATGAAAAAAAATTAATTACATGGGACTGAGTGAACTGATGAGAATGATTATAATTTTTGTGACTTTCTGTTTGAATTAAATAAAAACAAAAAAACAATCCACAAGGACTCAGAGGCAAAAAATATACAAATCAATTTTCACTGCAAAGTAAAGGAGCTGTTACAGTGGAGGATTACTGGGCTGAATGTCAATATTATGACGTAGTGTGAGTGTGTTTTGTGTTTGGTAATTGC
Organism: Globicephala melas; assembly: GCF_963455315.2. NCBI lineage: Eukaryota > Metazoa > Chordata > Mammalia > Artiodactyla > Delphinidae > Globicephala > Globicephala melas. The sequence goes on from NC_083325.1 coordinate 8,619,922, forward strand.
AATCATTGTTGCTTTTGTTGTGGTCATCCATTTACAATGCTTGGTGTCAGTTTATTTATCTCTTGTAAAAATAAAATACAGTGTGTGTGTGTGGAAAGAGAAAAAAATGGGCAAAGGATCTGAAGAGACATTTTTCCGAAGAAGATGTACAAATGGCTAATAAACGATGCTCAGTGGAGACTTCCCTGGTGGTGCAGTGGTTAAGAATCCACCTGCCAATGCAGGGGACATGGGTTCAAGCCCTGGTCCAGGAAGATCCCACATGCCGCAAAGCAGCTAAGTCCACGTGCCACAACTACTGAGCCCGCGCGCCTAGAGCCCATGCTCCGCAACGAGAGAGACCACCGCAATGAAAGGCCTGCACAATGCAACGAAGAGTAGCTCCTGATTGCCGCAACTAGAGAAAGTCCTCGCATAGCAAGGAAGACCCAATGCATCCAAAAATAAAAATTAATTAATTAAAAGAAAAAAGATGCTCAATGTCATTAGTCATCAGGGAAATGTAGATCAAAACCATGATGAGATACTACTTTGCACACTCCAAGATGGCTATGATAAAAAAAAAAAAGACAGATGATAACAAGTGTTGGGGAGGATATAGAGAAATTAGAACCTTCATCTATAGCTCATGGACTGTAAAGTGGTGCAGTCACTTTGGAAAAGTCTAGCAGTTGCTCAAAAGGTTAAACATAGAGTTACCATATGACCCAGCAATTCCCCTTGTAAGATTTTAAATACCATAGAAGAAATCATAAAGGAAAAGAGTGAATAGTAAAAAAAGAAGAAGAAAAAAAACAACTTACTGCACAATGCTTGGGAAAGAATGATGTTTTGTGCTCTGGATGAGGTAGCCCAGTTCATGAGAAAAACACCCACATGTGGCAGGAAGAGCTCCAGAAAATGAGAGGAGCACAGAGAAGTAAAAAATCCACTTCAGCAGGTAGTCAGTCAGACAAATCTGTCATTCCCTCCCTAACTCCAGGTCAGGCTTGGGACCCCCTGATTTCTCTCCTGCCCCTCTCCCACCCCGATATCCCCTGGCGAGGCCTGGGCCTCAACACTCCAGACAGACCCTAAGGTGGAGGCTGGCCTTAATATTAGTTGAGAAAGCAAGTTCTTTGAGGTGGCCTCAGAGCTGTTAATCCAACCAAGAGAGAAAAAGGGACCCACCACCGCCACCAAAATCAACCTCTGGTCCCACGGGTTCCCTGGAGTCCACTGGGAATTGAGGCCACCCAGGGCTCCCGGGTCTACTCCCAAGAGGAAACTTGATACACTGGGGACTTCAGGGCCACCAATTCCTTAAAGCCCAGCAAATAAGAGAATGACAACAGCGTGGGTGCAAACTCCATGGCGTGGGTACAAACCTGGGGGTGGGCACACAGTGGCTGGGGGGCAGCTGCCAATGACAAAAATGGAATGGGCAGAGTCATGGCAGCTGGGGGAAGAGGGATGGGCAAGGCCAACACAGAGAAACAGGAGCAGTGTCTCTGCAACAGCCAAGGGCAAGGGTGAGCAGCAAACTGGAGGCTGCACTCCAGGGAGAAGGCGGTGCTGGCCAGAGAGCAGGCTCAGAGCACCCAGTGTCAAACAGCTCCCGGGCATCTGCCCAGGTCAGCCACCAGCAAAGGAGGATCCGGCATACGGGCAAGGACCAGGAAGGCCCGGATTGCGAATGTTCCAGAGCAACAGCCAATGGCAGCAGAAAATGCCTCTGGCTTATATTTGGAACGGATGAATGTGTGCTTCTCCGGGAAGACTCAGAAATGTAAGTGCTGTCAATCAAGTTCTGATGCAAGGCAAGTGACGGGACGGCTGTGGTCAGAGAAGCCTGCTGCCAGGGTGAGGGGAACCACACCGTCCCTGAAGCAGAAATCAGGAGCAGGCTGCCGAGGAGGCTTACAGAAGAGACGTTACACTACGGAAACCTCCGCCACCTGATGCAAAGCCCAGACGGGCTGTGGGGTGGGGAGGAACCACCAAAAGCAGAGCACAGGGTGGGTTCCAGGAGGCGGGGCAGGAGGCGGGGCCCTGGGGGTCAGGGCTCCTTTATTCTAATTTGCTCACCTTGGGGACTTCCCTGCCCACTGGATGCTCCACCCCACCCCCATGCCTCTCCCCAGCCTAAAGTGCGTAAGAGGGGAAGCTGGGACGAAGTGAGAGAGTGGCATGGACATACATACACCACCAAACGTAAAATAGATAGCTAGTGGGAAGCAGCCGCATAGCACAGGGAGATCAGCTCGGTGCTTTGTGACCACCTAGAGGGGTGGGAGGGAGACGCAAGAGGGAGGGGATATGGGGATATATGTATACGTATAGCTGATTCACTTTGTTATACAGCAGAAACTAACACACCATTGTAAAGCAATTGTACTCCAATAAAGATGTTAAAAAAAATGCGTAAGGATAGTGGAAGCAAGCAGGGCTTCCTTTTTTCCTGTTTGAAAAAGCCTAGGAAAGATCTTAATTTTGTAAACAAAGTCAAATATGCCTCCTCACCACAAAGAGCCAGGAATGCTGGCTGTGGCAAAGGCTCAGGTATTAACTGGGCGGGAAAGGCCAGAGGCCCCGGGAACAGAGACCAGGGCGGAGGGCACCTGGGAGGGCTCTGAGGGGGCACACAGGCAGGCCTTGGGCTTGGCCCCCGGCCCAGGCTCTGGCCCCCGCCCCATTCTCTGCCACGGTGAGGGCGGGTTCTGGGCACCCCTATCATGGCCAAAAAACCATACTTGACACACAGGACCTTGTGCTGCATGTTAGAGTCCGATTCAGGTGAGCTTAAACAGAAAAGCCCGTCTTCATAAAGGTTCTGAGCCGACTTACAAAAGCTGGGCAGGAAAATGGCTGAGCTGTCTTGTGCGCCCCCCCGTGTCTCCCACCAGGCCCCAGACACTCTGGTCCACAGTGCTCTCCACACCTGCCCTTCTGGGACCTGGATGCTTGGGTCAACCGGCAGAGGCCCAGAGCTGGTCCGTGAGTCCAAGCACATGCTCAGTTAATGTCACCTCAGACCCCTCCTCCTGCACGAGTGACAGAGCTACTGAGCTTCTCCCAGCCTCAGTTTCACAATCTGTAAAAGAGGAATAACAGCACGACCACCAGGGGATGCCCTGAGGAGCAAGCACGTACACAGAGAAACACATGACAGCCCACACAGGGCCTGGCACCAAAGGCCTCCGTGTGACACGCTGAGTTTCCCTCCTGGGCTTTCCTAACCTCCCACGTGTCGGGTCCACACTACATTCTTCCTGGGGCATCTGCGAGCCGGGAAGGCCTTCATTCCAGCTCAGCCTCTTCCCATGGACAACTCCGCAGCCTCCCTGGGTTCTCCAACCGCAGCTCTTCCCCCAGGTCCACGGCACTTTCCTGTGCTTCAGTTTATAGTCAGCACATTTTCTAATAACGTCCCTAAAATTTAGGCTTACAGGCTGCTGTTGGGAAGGAATGTGTGAACGGAGGGCCCTTCCCGGAGGTGGTGGGGCTTGGTGAGGGAGCCTGGGCACTGGTGTCAGCCATTGTGAGCCATGTCACCTCCACAGGGCGCCTTCCCTGTGCTGAGGTTTCTTCGCCTGTAAGATGAGGACACGACGGCTGGTGGGAGGAATCCATGGTGCCCCAGTCAGAGGGGAGCGCGGAAGGAGGCCCTGCCCCCACCCCAGGGCTGTGCCTCGGGCTGGACATCCTTGGGATTCTGTTCTCCAGAGGGTGGCCCCAGGCCCCCCTGTACTGGAGAAAGCCTGTGGGGAGGCCACTTCCTCCTTCCCCCTGGACCCAGCTCTCTCCCACTTCCTGCTCTAGCCCCTGTGCAGGGAGGGCCTCGGGCCTGGGCTGGGCCTCCAAGAACGAGGCCCAACATGTGAGCGAGCTGCAGAACATCATTTCAGTGTCGCCGGTACTTAACTGCCGGAAAATGATGTGTCTCAGAAAGGCAAGCACAGGATAGTGAGAAATGTGCTGCAGCTGCTGTACAGTCTCACCTGCAGACACAGGCCGACCCAGGGCTGCACTGGGCCTGCGCTCGGCAGGGGACAATCCATCTGTCACCTCCTGCGTCCTCCCATTCCCCCAAGCCCCGCTCGCTGACAGTGACACTGAACAGGTAGCGTGGCAACGAGTTCACCCGATTTAATTAACTAACCTGCCTCATTAGTTTAATGAATTTAGTGCCTTAACCCAGATTCAGGGCACATCTCTGGACTCCAGTGGGAAGAGTCAGGCACTGGGTGGGCCGTGGATATTCCTCTAAAGCAGGGGTCCCCCACCCCCCAACCCGTACTGGTCCGCAGCCTGTTAGGAGCCGGACTCGCAGCAGGAGGTGAGCGGCGGGCGGGCGCCAAGCTTCATCGGCCGCTCCCCATTGCCTACGTCACCCTCCCGGACCATCCTCTCCCTGATGCCCAACCCCAAACCCGGGTCCGTGGAAAAACCGCCTTCCAGGAAACCAGTCCCCGGTGCCAAGAAGGTTGGGGAGCACTGCTCTAAAGGACAGTGGGGGCGGGGGGAAGCAGGCAGGGCGGTGCCCTGAGCAGGACAAGCCCAGACCGTTCCGGCCGCAGCCCCGATCCCCCGGCCCCTCAGTTCTCCCACCTCAGTCGATGGCAGCTCCATCCTTGCACTGGCTCCGGCCAAGAAACAAGATCAGTGCAAGCGCCTGGACTCCTCTTCCTCTCACACCCACACCCAGTGCATCAGCGACTCGTGCCGGTGGTATCCTCCCCAGAGATCCCTGCAGTCCCCTGTCTGTCCCCACGCAGCACTCGCGAGCCTGTGACCCTTCCCGCCCTGGCCTCCTCGCTCTTGAGACCTCCCCGGCCAGCTGCCCTCTGTGAGGCTGCCCTTCTTTGGACGACAGGGCAGCTCTCTCGCTTCCTGTGTGTCCTTCCTAAAAACCAGCTCCTCCAGGGGGTCTTGGGGACAGCCCGGTCTAGAATTGCAGCTCAGCCCCTGTGACTCGCCTGCAAACCACGAACCCTCAGGGGAATTTCAGCAGGAACTAGTCTGAAGCTAAGGTGCCCTGAATAAACTGCTTCAAAGTGCTTGTGAGAGCACCGCAGGTCTGGGGGCTCACTCCCGGGAGAGGAGACACGTGTTACTGGTACGCACGCGCCACGAGCAGCAGCTGTGGTCTCTCGGCCACGACAAGCCTCCCTCCCCCCGCACCCACCCTCCAGCTGCTTTCCGCAGGTGCCTGCCCTCTCTGGCTTCTACACCTCCTGCGCTTTCTTCTCTATCAACCGACCATCTCAGGTCTCTTGTGGACCAGGTCTCAGGGACACAGAGATGGACAAGGAGGCTTGCTCGGGGAACGCATCACAAGAAACAGAGCGGAAACATGAACGGTGGGCCCTCTGAGGGCCATTCTGGTGCTAGTGAAACCTCTTCTGAGGGTGCCTGGGGTGCTGGAACCAGGGATTCTGAAGGCTCTTTCTTGGGATGAATCGACTCAGTGTCCTTTATGTCATTGCTCACTCCCACGCACCGGGCTTCATCTGTCATCTGATCATCGCATAAGCTCCCCAGGACACCATGAACAAAGATGATGCAGACCCTGAGCGTCACAGTCCATTGTGAGGGCCGCCCGTCAGTGCTGGGGACAATGCCCTCTTCTCTATCCCAGAAGGCCCACAGCTGTGACAAGCCTCACGGCGTGCTCCTCTGTCAACTTGGCCACTCGAAGCCCTCACATAATTAACTGAAAGTTCGTCTGTGTGTTGGTCTCTCAGCCATTCCACAGAAACTTCCACACAGGTGTGCAAAGGACGGAGGAAAGCATCCAGTATTTACCGATTCCCACTGCCAGTGAAGACATGCAGTTCCCAGGGGACCGGGAGCCAAAGGGGACAGGACAAGGGCTTCCCCGTGACCTGTGGGTCCGCTTAGGTCCGGGTGGGGCTCCATGAAGGCACGTGTCGTCACAGACGCAGAGGTCCCACCCCCAGGCACTCACTCAAAGCTGGACGAGAACTCTGGGGGCCCGGGGCTGGGGGGCGCTCTAAACCCCAGTGCTGGGCTGCGTGTGCCCTGTTCACTGCCTAAGACTCTTTCTCTTCTCTATTTCCACCCAAACCCAAGGCTGTGGGGCCTGGCCTGGCGCCTATCTCTACCTCCCCCTACCCGGAGCTGGCCACCTGGAGGCCGGGCCCTGAGCTCCTCCAGCCACCAGGGCGGAAGCCGCCCCTGACTCTGTGTCTGTCCTCCTCCCTTTTGGGAGAGGTCTGTCCATTCAGCGAAGGGAACGGCCAACGCGGGTGTGGCCACAGCTGCTCAAGGCTCCTTAGGGTCACGGCGCCAAAAGGGGGCGCCCTCCCGCAGCGGGGGCCCACACCCCAGCTGCAGCAACGCCCTCTACTCTGCTGCCCCTCCCCCCAGCCCTTGGGGGTTCAGCGACGGGGCTGCCACGGTGAGGGCGGGTTCTGGGCACCCCTATCGTGGCCAGAAAACCACACTTGACACACAGGACCTCGTGCTGCAGGTCGGAGAGTCCGATTCAGGTGAGCTTAAACAGAAAAGCCCGTCTTCATAAAGGTTCTGAGCCGACTTACAAAAGCTGGGCAGGAAAATGGCTGAGCTGGCTTGTGCGCCCCGTGTCTGACCTTCTCGGCTCCCTCTGCTTGCCCACGTGATCCCCCCACTCTGCCGACGATCCTGTGCACACAGCAGGGCCAAGCGCCCCACTTTCAAGTCTCCAGCCGGAGCCACTGAAGAGGCTGAACGCATGGATCCTCCCCGCGTCTCTGGCCCGGCTCTCTTCCGGGGAAGGTGACCCAAGGGCCTCGCTTGGGCCAGGTCCCCCCCCTGGCTGGAGGGAGCACACTGTAGCATGGGTGCCACCCGGACACCTGAGTTTGGTGGGAAGAGTTCCCACAGAGAGGGGGGAGGGGGAGGCTGGACAGAATCATCTCAAGTCACAGGTTTTAGCAGCTGAATGGAGAGACCCTATGGCAAGTCCTTCTTAAACTTCAGAAAGTCAAAGAACTCCCAGCGTTTGTTGTTTTCTATATTATTTAAAATGGATAACGTAAACATAAATTAGGTATAAACTCTTTTCTTGGCGCTCTTAAACTACTAAAACTAAAAGAGATGTACAAAATAACGACAAACAGAACCCCGACACAAATGCACTTGAGTTTACCTTAATTTAACGTGACAGACGGGGCTGCGGAACAGAAACCATCGCCCAGACGTGACGTGGAGCGACTCTCAAAGCTCTCTCGGGGCCACACCTTCCACTCCCTCCCTTGCCTGGCCTGAGGCAGGAATGCCTGCAATGGCCACTGAGCTCTACCCAGCAGCTAGCTGGTCAAGATAACAGCGGCCGGCGGCCACCGCTCCCCAGAAAGGGGGTTGCCGAACCGGGCAGAGGCATGGGGACGTGGCGACACTCCCGGGGCTGTGAGCGGGGACCCAGGGATCCCGGACGGCAGGGCCGCCCCAAGGCACCGCAACATGTTGTTTTGCTCTTTTACATGAAATCAAGAGGCAGCCGTATGTCTTTCCCACGCATCACTCCGGTGTTAGGCTCCCCCTGGACTTTGTATCTGCTGCCGATTCACGGAAAGGATCAAGTTTCTCTTAACGTTTCCGACACGCGCGAGACGGTCAAGAAAGGAGGAGACCACGAACCACCGAGCCCAGGGCGCCTCCACCCACACCCCGGCCACTCACCTGCCTCACCTGGTGGTGAGGAAAGAAAACCTCATGGAAAGAAAACCTTCTCAGGTAGAAAACGCCCGTCCAGGTGACCTCGCTCGCTGCTTGGCGGCGTCCAACAGACAGGACCCAGGCTCACAGGGCTAAAGAGGCTTCTCTAAGGTCGTGAGCTGCGGAGGGAAGTCAGGACTGGAAGGTGGGTCTCACTAGTCCAGTCTCTTTCCCAAATGCAACACAGAGCGCTGGGCACAGTAATTCAAGCTACGAACACATGCTCATATCAATAAAAAGCACAATCTTGTCCACTTGTAGAGGTCCTCGATTTTTAAGCACTTTCACAAATACCATTTTAATCTCACAGTGTTTATTGGAACATTACTTTCTTCCCTCCGTCCCTTTTCAGGACCTCCTGGAAGAACACATTTCAGATTCAAGACACACTAAACAGTATTTCCCTCTCCAACACCAGCCACAATCGTTACAAGTGCCCGCTCCGGCTCCTCAGTCCTGAGCCCATGCCCGGCTTTCACAGTCAGCACCACAGACACGAGAGAGGAAACAGATCTTCCTAGAGAACTTTAGGATGAGAACAGCTTCTTTTTTTTGCATCATTTCATGTTTGCTTCCCTTTTCCTAAGCTGAGATTACGCTCCTTGACAAAAATAACCTATTTTTGTCAAAATATTTCAAAGTAAGTTTTTAAAAAACACAAAAATTTGTGAACAGGATAAACAGACAAAACCTAGCCAACAATGCCAACTGAAACTGAAGTAAAAAAACATATACATAATGTTCTGCATTTCTGATGGTGGAGATGGGGCTTATAGAATATTGTACAGACGCGTTATATTTCAATGGGAAAGTAGGATGGGAAACACACTGACCCCCAGACCAGCAAGTCGTCACTCAAGACCTCCTTTTGGTGCCGACACGTTAACACAACTAGCAGGGGCTCCTCTGCTCTTTGCACGGCTACTGTGGCTCTCTCATCATGTCCTTCTCTGTACGGTTCACAGCAGCTTTGATTCACTCACTGTGGAACATCCTGGTTCAGTAAGGGAAGCACGAGTCCAGGAGCCTGGGGAGACGGTCAGCACGCCGTCCCCAGCTCACGCTGGTGGCACACACTCCACAATTCAAGGAGTCCTCCCCCTCCCTACAAAATGCCCACGTCCTCCTTCGGGTCTGTCCAGGGCCGCACCGCAGGGAGAGTGAGCCAGCTTGCCACTCGGGCAGCGGCTGGACACAGAAAAGGAGTGGGCCCGACGCGGGGACACACAGGCCTTGACCAGGGTTAGCCCGCCCAGGAGACACTACGGTCCCAAAGACCTGCCGGTATTTTTCGCAGACCTAGTGGCAAAGTGCACTCCTGGCAGGGAAGCTGGGAGTCCACACCAGCCCCCAGAGGGGTGAGTCAGACCTGGCCCGACGCAGTTACACATGCTGGTCGGCGAGCAGCCAGGACGCCAGGCTTCGGTTCCGTTTACTAGAAAACAGGTTATTAGCGCGGGACTTTAACTTTCCAAACCCCATGCTAACGGAGCTTGGGGAAAACAAAGAAGGATCCAGCTGCCAGGGCTTATCCCATAAGAAGGCCTCAGGCTCACCCTCGAGTTCTGGCGTCTGTGCGCTTCCCATCAGCCAAACCCGCGGGCAGCCTGGTGCCACCGTCCGGCTTCTGCGGGACCCCTCGCTCCAGCGCCTTGTGCGGGATGGCGCGAGGGCCCGACGAGGCACTGGCCGGTCCACGCCACTGTCACCCATGTTTCCTTCTAGACCCTGGTCATCGCCAGAGCAGCCCTGACAGTAACTGGAAAGTTCCACGTGCTTCAGATGACAGGAGGAGGGTGGGTTCAGTTTATTCTTATAATCACTAGGAAAGCTTGTTTTCTAAGCCAGAAGTGTCAAAGTTGGCTTTCTATTCATGAGAGAATATAAAACTTTCTGAGCGGGAATAAAATCCCTCAAAGGGCTATTAACGCGAAGCAGCAACCGCAGATCGATGAAATGCCAGGAAGACAAAGTTATTTCTGGAACAAGGCAGTGATCCAGGACACGGGCCTGCCCCAGGCCTCGCAGCGGGGAGCACCCAACCAGGCTGAGTTTAGCTTCTGCACCAACAAACCCAGATCGGGGAGAGATGTCTCGATCTTCTATGCGCTGTGGAACGTAAAGCAGGGCGCTCGTTCTGCCAACTTCAGGACACGTCAATCTCTGGTGAAGTGGTGTATTCGCTGCTGCTCTAGCTGCTAAAATGGAACACTGTTGGGTGGAAGACACAGAGGAGACGCTGAGAGGACTTCAGCGCCCCGTATTCTCGTAGGAAAACAAAAGGCAGGCGGTCCTGTGTCACGTGACCTCTCTGGAAAGAGGGGGCTCTGGCTTCGGCTGCGTGGTTGTGATGTGATGGAAGTGAGAAGGGGAAGCGGCCGGAGGTGGGTCTGGCCCACGGGAGGGAGCCCTTTCTGGCCCACATTTCACCCATGCCCCTGCGCCGGGAGGAGGGGGCACGGCCAACAGAGGAGTCAGCATCCCACCCCTCCACTGACCCCGGGCTGCCCTCCCAGGCAGCCTCTCCCAATCCTTCCCTCCCAGAGCTGAGTGGGAGGACGGCACGGGGGGAAGGGTCCCGCGGCTCCCCCACCAGTTGTGTTTGCCCTTCACAGGCCGCCCCTCAAAGGGTGGCCTGGAGTGACTTCCTGACCAGGGCAAAGAGGACCCTCACGGGAGGCCTTCTGGGAGCCTCTCCCATGGCAGCCTGGCCACAGCTCTGAGTGCGAAGCCGATGGTGGCAGGCATGACGGGAACCCAAGAAAAGCAACATAGAAAGAGAGCTGCAGGCAACGACTGGAGGCCCAGTCGTTTCTCGGGGCAGCACTCAGAGCTGCCCACCCGAGCTTCGGTGGGAGACGTGCCAGCTGGCGCCCAGTTCACACGCAGCGGCAGACCAGCCACGCACCACTGCCAACCTCCAGCGACCATCAGGCCAATGGGGACGGGACAGAGGCAGGGGGCAGACAGCAGCTCTGCGGGTGTTTCTGCCCTCCGCTGGCAAGCCTGGCCCGGGGGCCTGCGGCCCCCTGAGTGTTCACGGCAGCCTGCAACCGGGAACCAGAGCTGCTCGCTCGTTCATTCAACAGGTGCCGGGCCGGGCACTCCGAGGGGACACACAGCGAGTCAGAAGGGTCCCTGCCTGCAAGGACCCCCCAGAGTTACCGGCGGAGTAAGACGTTCAGGCAAGACAACGCCCAGACAAAAGGGAAACGCACGCCCTGGGCCGTGGGGAAGGTGAGGAAGAACCCTTACGTCTAGTCTGTGATCGTGCAGATGCAGCGTGGACAGAGCTGACTTGGAAGGTCCAGGCTCGCTCAGACACAGTGAGTTCAGGGAACGGGGAAGCCTGGTGCTGCAGGGGACACAGAAGACGGGCTGGAGGGCCAGGACAGGGTCAGTTCGGGGGAGCCACTGATCCCAGACCACAGTGCTGGGCTCCAGCTAGCAGGCAACTCCTGTGCTCTCTGGAACCCTCGTCTCGGGCTTTTGAAAACAAACCTCTCGCTCGCTTGGTACAAACCAGCTCAGGCCTCATAAGGCTGGGCCAAGGGGGCACCTGCCCTGGAACAGACAGGCAACATCTATGACCAACATGTAAAGGGCAGCTCTCTTGTCCTGGCAGGTCTCCAGGGGGTTCAAAGGCTGTTTTGTCATCAAGACGACTGACGTCGGCACATGCTCACTAGCGCTGAAGGAAGCGCTATTCAATTCTACAAATCAGAAGTGAAACCCAGCAAGGCAACAACCACAAAAGGAACTAAAACCACTTAGTTACTGAAGAGGCCAAGCAATTTCAGGTCTATTAGCAAACACGTTACACAAGAGCCATTTTCGCCTTTGAGAGGCCCTCCCCCAATGAGCTCACCCGTAAACCGCGTGGGGTGAGACCACTCAAGGAAGTGGCGGGAAGCCCCCTTGTTCCAGAAAGATTCCAGCCCTTGTGCTTTTTGTTTAGAAAAAGAATGCTAACGAGTCAGGACATCTGTGTAATTATAAATGTCAAGATAAACCTTTTAGGGTTATTTCTTTTTCTCTGAAATTCAGTTGAGTTCTACAGTGTAGAGAACACACTGAGAACAAAGGCCCCCATGAAGTGTCTCCCTGTCACATATCTTATGTGAAGTGACCATCACCAAGAGCAGTGACAGCGAAAACTAATTAAAATCTCTACTTGTGCTTTCACTTTTTTTTTTTAAAAAACGTTCTTGGCAGTTGGGTAATAAAGAGACCAGGGAAAATGTGCCTTCAAAATTCACTTTTTAGATTTGCTCCCACCTCCCACCAGAAGAGATCTGTAGAAAAACAAAAAACCAGAAGCTGGCAGGGAGCAGGCACACCCGCCAAGCCACCTCAGGCCCTGCCCCTTGGGAGCAGGCAGGACACTGACGGAGAGCCAGGGAGGCAGGCCTCCAGCCGGTGGGATGTTCTCCTCTGGGTGACTGGGCCGGCCCCACACTGACATCACCCGACACCCCCAGGACCATCACGCAGCCCCATCACCAGGTTTCAGTGAGGACCAGCGGGGGAAGGGGCCAGAGGCACACCCTCGGGTAGGTGTGAACACACATCTGTCCGATACTCGACCAGAAGGGAGCAGGCACCAGCGTATCCAGCTGAAGTCTTGGGTCCCTCAGCTCTGCCCGCACCACTCCGCTGAGCAGCGCACGGTGCATCAGACGCCCGCCAACCACAAACAGGGGCAGAGAAACCCAGGGAAACACAGCTGACACAGAGTCGCGCCCTCGGTCTGCTTCAGGTGCTTCATTCAGCGATCAGATCTCAGGCAAATCACAAACTCTGGGCACCTGGGTGTCCCCTGCTGGGTGTGGTGCTGTCCTCTCCCATCTACTATCCTGCACCGCTGGGCTGCCCAAAATGGCATCAACTGTATATTCTGCTCTGTCATTTTCTCCTCACCACGACGCCCGCCCCAGCCCCAGGGAAATCATTACTCCCTGCCTCAGCGAGGACATCACAGCGCAGAGAAGAGCGGCGTCCTCCCCGCCATCCTGAGGACGACCAGCAAGGCTGGGCCGCACAACAGGACTCCGGCCTCCATCCTGGTCCCCTGGCAGAGCCAGCACGGCTCATGGAACATCCTGAACAGCAGGCCCTCGGGGGGCATGGCTTCTACCATGACTGCACTCTAGTGCTGCGCAGAGATTCTTCTTTCAGTAAATGTTTTAACTTAAATGTGCTACACATAATATCTTGAACTAGTTAAATACTCAAGTATATGTAGAAATGAATTTAACTCTTCAGATATAAGGCTTGCATCCAGCAGCGCACAGGCCCCCTTCAGGAGACAGGGGGCCCGGGGCACGGCATCCCATCTCCATCCCCAACCCCGACCAGCTGTTTGACTGTGGGAAGACTCTGCTTGGAGCCCATGTCCTCTGTCATCAAGTTGGGGAGACATCCCCAACCTTACAGACTCGCTGCAAATCTCAGTTAAGAAAGTGTGTGTGAAGGCTTTGTAGATCCCAAGTTACTCAGTTAAATGTAAGTGACACTAGCTCTTGCTAAGACTCAAATGAGATACAAAGGCAAAAATGCTTTGAAAATGTAGGAGTTAGGATTTGAATCTTTAAATGACACATTCTTTCTGGAGGATGACACAGCCTGGGTTACGAGCAGTGGGGAGGCTTCCCCAGGAATTAGATCTGGGCCTCCCAATGACACCTCCTGCGGCTCCCTTGGGCCCATGGTAGACGTGGTGAGACTCTGCTGAATGCCAGGCCCAAGTTCATTCAAGCTGCAGGCAGAGATGGGTGGTCTGACACTCACCCTGCACCTGATCACTAAAGGTCGTCAATCTAGACAAGAAATATACTACTTCTCTAAAAAGGAGAATCTGTCCCTTCTGTCCTTGAAAAGTTACAACGGCACAAGCAAACAACTTTCTGTGTGGGGACAGGGCATATATGGGAACTCTCTATACTTTCTGCTTCATTTTGCTATGAATCTAAAACTGCTCTAAAAACTGAAATTAATTAAAAAAAAAAAAAAAAGACCTTCTGACACTAATTCCAAGGGAGTTTTTAGCTAGCCTGCCCTAGATGGCTTAGAAAAAAAGGAGGGAAATAAGTCATAAGAAAACCTACACTCACATCAGTGGCTAAGCCTTTTAAGGCATTAAATTCTAGAGTTCTGTAATCATTAGATTTCTTGGAACAACATTCTGAAAAGCCCTGAAAGTTCAAATAAAGTCAAATAAATATAGCACTCTGTAGACCTTAAACAAGGCTGGATGAGAGGATTAAACCATGTACCCGAGGAAAGGTTTGCACAGAGAAACTGCAAAGCAGATCTAAAAATACTGTGTGATTATACACCACCACGGTTTTAGGGGGAAAGATAGGGAGGAGATCAAAATGCAAGGCAAACCTGGCATTTCTGGGATCACTGCTGTCAGGCGACCCTGTTCTGGCGCATCACTGTGTACCCCAGACCCACAGCCCTCAGGCAGGCTGACACCAGCACTCAGATGGCTTCTGCCACCAGGCTGGTCATTAAGCAGATCTGAAGGAGAACAGAGAGAAGACAATCTGCAAACCAGCCTTTTCATGTGTGATTATCTCGCACGTCTGTAATTTTGAGTGGGATGGCTTTCCCAGCTCCTCAGTGGGGAGGTGCTGGTGGGTACCAACAAAGAACACTGAGATTCCACAGCAGCTGGGTATTCGTCTGCTCGGGCTGCCATAACACAACACCACAGGCTGGGGGGCTCACCCAACAGAGATCTCTTTCCTCACAGTTCTGGAGACTGGAAGCCCAAGATCAAGGTGCCGGCAGGTTGGGGTTCTCCTGAGGCCTCTCTCCTTGGCGTGCACACGGCCACCCTCTCCCTGTGTCCTCACATGCACTTTTCTCTGGGCACCCCTCCCTGGTGTCTTGTCCTCTTCTTATAAGGACAGCAGTTCTACTCAATTAGGGCCCACACTTATGACCTACTTAACCTTAATTAACTCTTTAGAGATGCTATCTCCAAATACAGTCACGTCGGGGGTTACGACTTCAACATATGAATCTGGTAGGGGCTGGGAGTGGGAGAGACACAATTCAGTCCACGACAGACAGCACCTGGCATCCTCTGACCTAATACACCACCCAAGTCCAGCAGCTGAGCTGGTGGGTGCTCAGGAAGGGGTCCAGAAGCAGAGGTGGTGAAGCAGCCCCCCTTCCCCTTTCTGCTTACAAAGGGTGCGGCTCTCACACTGAGGCAGAGAACCTGAATCCCCTCTCTCCCCTCCCCACGTCTCATCTTCTGGGAAGGGGGATGGGGAATTCTGTGGTCAAATACTTCCCAGTCATCATCTGAGCGCTCGAGGTGACCATTTAACATTTGAAGCCAGGGTCAGAGATGGACAAGTGACCAGTTCAAGGTCACAAGCAGTAGCAGAGCCAGGACACACCAACCCCAGGTTGTAAACTCCAGGTCCAAGCACCTCCCTCACGCCACAGCCACTCCTTTTATCTTTACAACCTCCTGGTCAGGCGTGTACATGCTCTGAATACATTTAAAATACACCTTGGACAAAAAGCCCCAGAATAAATGGAACACAGATGAGGGCTCTATCCAGAAAAAAAGCTAGTAAAATTTTTTTTCATGTAGAATTAAAGAAACACAAACTCTAATATTTAGTTTATACCCTTATAATAAAAACAGTTTGAAGCTGGCAAGGGCATAGAAGTCTCTGCCATTTTTGTTCCTCTCTTCCTCATCTACTGCTTTCCTTTGCATTAAGTGAATATTTTCTAGTGTAACCTTGAATTCCTTTACCCACACAATTACAGTGAGATATGGAAACATTGCTCTTATAATAGTTCTATTCCTTTTTTCTCCTTTTGTTCAATTATTATTATAATTATTCTATCTATATATATCACAAACCCCAAAATATAGTTATTATTTCTTTATATAATTTTTGTGTTTTTTAAGAAGTGAGAGAAGGAAAGCAAGTATATATTTCCAGGGTTTGTTTCATCTACCTTATTATTCACCGTTTCTGGTTCTCTTCCTATTGTCCTGTGGATTTGGGTTACCTCATTAATGCAGTGTAATTTCATTATTCCAATACAGTTTTGCTCCCGTTTGCCTCCTTTAGCTGTTATTGTCAAATACATTACTTTTCTAAATGTCCTAGGCCCCAAAACATAATTGTATACATATTATTTTATAAAATTGGGAGAAATATGCATTTATACTGCCTCATGTAATTATATAATAAGCTTTACTGGCATTCTTTGTCTTCTCATATGGGTTTGAATAATCACCTGTGGTCACTTGCTTTCAGCCCAAAGACCTTCCTTTATATTTTCTGTAAGGCGGGTCTACTGACCACAGATTCTCTGGGGGGTTTCTTTGGCTTATTTTTCAATTTGAGAACATCTTTATTTTTACCTTCATTTTTGAGAGACAGCTTTCCTGGATATAAAATCCTTGGTTGACATTTTTTTCTTTTTTTTTTTTTTTCTTTCAGGACTTTGAACACGCCATCCATCCCTCTGCCCTCTGGTCTCCATTGTTTCAAATGAGAAGTCTGTTAATCTTACTGAGATTCTTGGTACAATCTGAGGCATTTTCCTCTTGCTGCTTTCGAGATTTTCTCTTTGTCTTTCAACATGTTTTACTATGATGTGCCTGAGTGTGGACTTCTTTGTGTTCATGCTACTTAGAGTTTATGATGTTTCTTGGATGTGGAGATTGTTTATCATCAAATGGGGAAGTTTTCAACATTATTTCTTCTAATATTTTTTCCTGTTTCTCTCTCTCCGCTCCTGTGGTACTTGTATTATGTGTACGTTGGTGTGCTTAATGGTGTTCCACATTTCCCTGAGGTTCTGTTCATTTTCACTTTTTTCCTCCATCATTTGAACTGCATAATCTCCATCACTCTATCTTCAAGTTTACTTATTCTATCTTCTAGTTAACATCTACTGTTTTGGTCTTCCAGTGAATTCCTCATGCCAGTTATTTTACATATCAACTCCAGAATTTCCACTGAGTTCATTTCATACTTTTTTTTTTAATTGGTATTCTCTAATTGCTCAAACACTGTCATCAGACCTTTCTTTACTTCTTTGAGCATGATTTCCTTTAGTTCTTTGAATATATTTACAATGGCTGCTTTAAAGTCTTTGTCTGTTAAATCCAACATCTGGGCCCTCTTTCAGGCAGTTTCTGATGCTTTAAAAAAAAAAAAGAATCCCGTCACACTTACCTGTTTCTTTGCATGTTATCCTTTTGTCTTAAACATTGGACCTTTTAGGTAATATATTGTAGCGGTTCAAATACTGATCCTCTCCCCACAAGGGCTTGTTTCTGTTTTATTTTTTCAGTGAATCAGCTAGACTAGTTTAGTGAAGTCTATCCCCTCAGGACTCCCCACTTTCCCCACAGTGTGCAGCCTCTGATGCTGTTCCTCAGAGGACACTGCCTTGGGTGTGCACAGTCTCCGTGGGGTGACAGTGGTTCTATCAGGGCTCTCTTTTTCTCTTCCCTGATCTCTCTGGAAAGCTGCCTGCCTCTGACTTTATCACACCCAGCTGTTAGGCTCCATGAATTGCTGGCTGATTGCTCTACTGTTTTGACAAGATCCTGGGGCATCAACGGCTGTGCAGCATGATCAATTACATGCTGGCCTTTTTGAGGGAACAATTTTTGATATCAGTGTTTGAGGTTTGTTCTGACCCCAGGAGGGCTCTTCTTAGCTGTCTCTTTCTCTGGTTTTCGCTAGCCTAAAGTTTCAACTGTTGCTTTCATGGAGCTACCAGCCTCTTTTTAGCTTCTTACTGCCAAGATCTCCTTGTCTTGTTTCTGACAGCATGCTTAGGTCTCAACTTCCCCATACTCTGTTATAAATAAATTCAGTACTTTCGGGGAGAGCCTCAGAGTTTTCTGTTCTCGTGGCCAACCTCTCCTCCTCCGCAAAGTCTCTGAGTCACTGCTCTGGAGTTGGGGTCAAGGACAGTAGCTCATTTCTCTCAGAGTGACACCCTACACTATGAACAGAGTGCTGGGTGGAGGGGGTAGCCTTTGATCTTTTTTTTTTTTTTTTGGCCACACTACACAGCATGCAGGATCTTCCCTGACCAGGGATCGAACCTGTGCCCCCTGCAGTGGAAGTGCGGGAGTCTTAACCACTGGACTGCCAGGGAGGTCTGCCTTTGACCTTCTTAACTCTTCTGGAATTAGACCTCCACCCTACGAGCAAACTGGCATGACAGAGGGTAACTGGGGCCCCAATATCCTCAGTTCGGTGCAGAGCCTCCACCCCACGAGTAGAAGCTGGGTACACTTTCCTGGAATTTCGCCTCTGCAACACGGGAGCTTGAGAGGAGTGAGAAGTGCTGGCAGCTTGCCCCTCCGAGGGAGATACTGTAGCCCTTGATGGAAACTGGGGGGAGCCACATGTTCTTGGCCACACCCAGCCAGAGGGATAACTTCTGTCATACTAAGCTGGGCAGGAAGGAGTTGGCCACAGCTCAAGTGCCACAGACTCTTGACGTGGTTACTGATACACAGTAGATTTTCTTGTATAAATGTTTCTTCATTTGCTGCATACCCTTAGGACCATTTCTGGATATTTTAATCGATTGTTTTCTTAAAAACAGCTTTCACCAATTATTGTTGTTTTGCTGAGGAACAGGTCTATGGAGCTCCTAATACTACCATTCCAGAAGCGGATCCCAATAAAATTTATACTTAATTTCTAACAATCGGCGAAATATTATGCGTAAGTTCCTTTCTGGCTAATACTTCATGTTAGGGAAGCTGGCATTAACCAGCAACATGTGACTTCTACACACTGTAAGGAAACGTCCCCCCAGCAGGAACTAAGCCAGGTCTTCAAAAATATATTATTTTTGTTAAAAATAATTCACCCAGATGTATATCCTGATCAGCAAGTCAGCTGAAAATGTGAGGAAACATTACCATGCATGACAGGTGTGTGATCACAGATCAGATCATCAGGTCAGACGAAGTGGATGAGCCACACACATCCCTCATAAATAAATCCCTCTCCAGTAGCCCCCTCTACACAAAAGGAGACCATTTCATGCTGGGCCACTCGGCTGAGAAGGTCAAAAGGGTTCCAATCCACATGCAAATGAAATGTGGCGCTCACCCCTCCCCAAGAAAACAGCTGGCCTGGGGTAACCAGGCATGGGAGAGAGGAGAGCTACCAGCACATTCTTGAAAGTCACGAGTGTTGCCCACTCTCTAAGGGAAGCAGACGGCATTCTCAGAATTCAAATCAAGGAGGCGGCTGGGAAATGTGAAGACCCCAGCCAAGCATCTCCACCCGACAGCAGTGATGGGGGTGAGGATGCAGGGAGGGTGGCCCCAGTGCTGGCTCTGTCAGGCAGGAGCTGAGAACTGGACCGGACTTGAGACCCCCTCCAGCCCCAGACTCCCCGTCTATAACGTACGAAACGTACCCAAAGTCAGTACTTAGCAAACTGACGTTATTCTGGACAGGGCCCTCCTGGGCTAGGTTCCCCTACAGGTCCCTCCAGACATTAAACAGATGCCAAAAGGTCCAAGGGTTATGCTTCCTATACAGGCCCCACAGGCACCCTTTCCGGAGAAGCCCCTGCCTCAACCTCCCCTGGAACCTGACGGTGCTCACCCTCATGAACACACCAGACGAGTCATCCCTGAAGGCCCCCTGGCATCACGGGGATCCGGCTCCCTGCCCGCACACCCCTCTGAGATCTCCTCCCAGCCAGCTGAAGACAGGACAGGTTCTAGAAGCATGAAGGGAGACAGTGAGGAAGGATGCAATGTACCGGCCCCCAGGACAGCCTATCAACAGGGCCTGGCCCTTCCCACAAGGAGAGAGATGTTCCAGGAGGGGACCCCTGGCAGCTGCTTCTGGCCAGTGAGAGATCACGTGGGGGGGGCAATGTTTTAAAAGCTACCCACACTAGAAGAAAACTGTTGTAAAACGTATTACACTCTTCCCTGATTTTAAGGACTCTTCTGAACAAGAGACCCATCCCCCAGCTCCGGTCCTGTCCCTGACCTGGGCGCCCTGGGGCTGCCGTCCAGTCTGCAGTGCGGGGAAGAGTATGAACAGCACTCAGCACGTCTGCGACTGGGCACAAAGGGGCCTCCCATCGGGGGTACAGGGCGGCTTATTTCCACGTGAAATGCACCCGGCCCGCTGCTCCTTTTCCAGCTACATCTACTCGTGACGCCGGCTTCGCTCTCTTCAACTGCAGTCAGGTTAAGCAGCTTTCAGTGCTCTTGTTGACTGAAAGTTGCCGCTTCTCCCTGGCCAAGGCGCTTGCAAACCAAACCGTCCAGATGAGATCATGCGTGAGCGTGTGTGAACACTCCAGAGAGAGCATTGCCTGGGTGAGGCCTTAGGGCTCCGGGGCACTTTGGTTTACCTTCTGTTGCCCAGGCCCCGCCTGGCACTGGGTCTGCAGCTGGGGGCTCATGAGACCCTCCCGAATCAGTTGCGAAAGCAGAGGCCTTACCCCGAGTGTAAAAACACCCAGGCTCTGACACATGACTACCCACTGGGTGAAAATCCAGTGGGATACACAAAGCTCACCTCCCACTCCCTTGTGGAAATACAATTTGTTTTTGATGTTTTGTTTTCTCAGCTGCAATTAGATAGGGACAGAACTCATCCTTACTGCTATTGTCTATCTGACAGAGTTTGGGCTTTTGATTTTTTTCTCCATCACCATAAAGAAATGCAACTTCGTTTTATTTTTCCCCACCGTAATTTTTTTTTTTAATTAAGAAGTTGGCATTAAAATGCTTCTCTTCTTTGGAAAGTGTTTTATTTTGTTCTAAGTAGAAGGAGTCCACGTACTATAAAACAGTAATTTTGGAAAACGAACGCTTCATGGCATGTTCTGACACCCAAAGGACCAAATGTTCCCCCTCGATGTGTTTGGTCTTTGGTTGCTGCAGACACAACCTCTCCACCCCTGACCCTGCTGTCGCCCCCGACAGGGGCAGGAGGTGGGGCGCCCTAGATTCCCACCTCGTCTACTAGGAGGCACTGGTGTCACAGGTTAATGGTGATTCTAGGGCAAGGAGTTGTGGAATCCCAGTTTCAAACAGAATGAGAGGAAGGAAGGCATTCCCACGAGGGCAATAAAGGGGTCAGGACTGAACCAGACCACAAATGCCTCCGGAAGTACCTCATACTAAACCAGTGAAGTTTAGTGAAGTTTGGGCCAAACTGCCTGGCCCGAAACTCAAGTTCTTCCTCCGTATTTAACTGTGACAGTGCAGGCCAGGGGCCTGGGGTACCTCTGTGCGGCACGACTGAGAAGAGCATTGCGGGACGGGCCCAGACCCTCCCATGCGGGCATCCTCATCCCACATGGGCTCCATCCTCCAGAGCCAAGCACTGCTTCTGAAACCATCTACTTTTTAGAGATTCCCGTGTGATAAGCAGCAAGTCAGAAAAAGGAAACCAGCCGAATAACACAGCCCTTTCGGAGGACGTCCTCACCCCTCTGGGACTGTCCGCGCCGCCCCTGGCTTCCCTGCTTCTCCAGCTCTAGCCTTCTCCAACTCAGCATCAGCATCCTCCAGGTGGTTCACGCCCCAAGCATGGCGTCCTCCCCGTTTCCTCTCTCAGTCCCTCCCTCCTCCACACCCAGCCCCTCGACAAGTCCCGGTGATACACCCAGAACCGGAGCACTTCTCCCCATCACCACAGCCCCCGCAGGGACACAGGAGTTCTGGGTAAGCTCCATCTCCCGGGGCCTTTCTACACTGTCCACGTCACTCCACGGGCACGTGGATCTCACAAAGATGTTAATTCCACACAGAAGGAGCGGAAACGGCAGTCAGAATTTGGTGGCTGCATGCAGGGGTGATGGAAAAACCCTATACAATATACCATGTCTTCCAAGGACAAAAACTCAGACCAAATAGTTAAAGAGTCCCCCACACCATCTCCCTCCCAGAAACAAGTCCCACCCGTAGTTCGTGGCAGGGGGCAGGGGTGGGGCTCACATTCTCAAGCGTCCTCTCAGACTCAGGAAGGAGAGGAGCAGGGCTCACTCCGCCAAGAAGAGAGCTTTAGGGTTAAATTCCCTCAGAATGAGACTGTCAGAGGAGTTCCAGCACAGCAACACAGAAGCCCCAAGACAAAAGACCCTAAGCCGGGACTTCCCTGGTGGCCCAGGGGTTAAGAATCTGCACTTCCAATGCAGGGGACGCAGATTCAATCCCTGGTCAGGGAATTAAGATCCCACATGTCGCAGGGCAACTAAGCCCACGCGCCGCAACTGGAGAGACGCCCACGGGCCGCAACAAATAGCCCACGTGCTGCAACGAAAGACCACACATGCTACAATGAAGATCCCGTGTGCTGCAACTAAGACACGACGCAGCCAAAAAAATAAATACTAAAAAAAAAAAAAAAAAAAAAAAAAAGACCCTAAACCACCCAGTACTGATGGTGTCAGGAGACGGTGTGGAACGGCAGCTCCCACTTGGTGCTTCAGCGACCCCATGCTCGTCGGTCATCCGGCACGAGGGGTAGCTCCCTCTGCCAACAGCCAGGACAACGGCAGGGACAGGCTGCAGGCCGGGCCTCGTCCTCGGTGTGTGCCTTCACCCTCCTGCACCCTGACTTTTTCAGCCACCAAGCCATCCAGGAGATGATGCCCGGATCCCTCCCCTCGGCCGTAAGGCCTCTCTGGAGGCCGAATCCAGCATTATTAAGTCAGTGAGTCACCAGCCCCGGACTCCTGGCACCCGCTGAAACTGGAGCCCATGTCCCCCTTCAGAACTGGCTTCTCCTGCATCCTCTCCCTTTGGGGCCCCCCGTTCTCAGGAGCTCAGACATTCCCGACACGGCTTCCCAACCATCAACCACGCTGGGCAGTCGCTGGGTTGCGCTGCCTCTTCCTTTGAGACTTCTGCTTTCATCACCCTCTTCTCTCTGTTCCCACTGGCACCCCACAAGGGGCTAAGGCAACAAGCTCTGATCTGGCCTCCCAGTGTGGCTGAGAGCCAGAGAAGACATCACTTACACACACACACACATGCATGCACATGCACACACTCTCCTAAAGGTGAGGCTCCAGAGTCTTTAGGGTGGGGTGCAAGGCTTCCACTCGGCCCCCCTGCACTTGTAGCCTCCACAATACAACTCCCACCCACTCCACCTACCAGACCAGCTCCAACCCCATCTCTTAGTTGTCTCCCCGGACCCCAGCCTCAAGCAGCCCCTCTCTCTCTAAGGGGCTCAGTGGGGCTTTCTGTCTACACAGCTCATCATGTGTCTAAAACTTCTCTTCCATCGGGTTCTTTTTTCAATATATTGCTTTTGACCAAGAGCCACTACAGGACTCAAGGTGCAGGAATTAGTTATTCCAAGACGTACTTACTGCATCTCCACCGTGAACGGGTAAGAGTGTGTGCATAAAGGCATCACCACTACAGAGACGATTCCAGAAACAGGACTCAGAACGAGGTGCACATCAGGTTTACAACCGTAAAACTGTGTCTGAGGAGCCTGAGAAGGGGCAGAGCTGGTAATGGAGATTTTCAGTTATTTCTTGCTAGTATCGCTACTTATGTGTTTTGCTTTTATTCCTCAGTTGAGTACACAGACACTGAAATTACAATAACTTTAACCACTCGGTGCCAGGGTCTTGGTTTTTAATGCAATTCTCCAATAAAAGGGGTGAGGGGTAGTTGGAGAAATGGCAGATTCTAGGGCTGGGGCAGGAAATGTACAAGATGAGCCTGGGGCATCTCATAGTGCCAAAAAAAAAAAAAAAAAACAGTTAAAAAACCCATAATAATGGGGGTAGGTCAAAGGGACACAGTAGCCAACCAAAAGAGCTCCCATGGCCAAAGCTGGAACAATTTGAGCAACAAAATAAATAAATAACCTAGTACTAAATTATAACCCCAAGTAGAAAATAAATATCCAAAAGTCCATTCTGTTATAAATAAATGACTGAATAAATAAATGGAGAAGAGACAAATCTCACACACAGAAGAATTCCAAACCATTTACGAAAATAACCCTGTCACCTCAAAGGGGTGGAGCCTAACTCCCACCCCATACCCGTGGGTTGCACGTAGTGACTGCCTTCCAAAGAGAACATTCTAGGGCAGGTGGGGAGTGTAACTTTACAAACACCACCTCAGCCAGGTGATCAAGTATGGACCCCGCTAGGATGTGACCAGAATGCACTTCATCTCCGTGGTCTTCCTCCCAAAACTGATAACCCCAGTACAATCATGAGAAAAACATTAGACAAACCCAAAATGAAGGCCATTCTACAAATACCAGAACATCACTACTTAAAACTGTCAAGGTCCTCAAAAACAAAGAAAGTCTGAGGAAGTCTCCCAACCAAGAGGACCCTAAGGAACTAAGACAATTAAATATAACAGGGCGTCCCGGATAGGATTCTAGGACAGAAAAAGGACATTTGGTTAAAAAATAATAATAATAAAAACTAGGGAAATCTAAATAAAGTATGAACTTCAGTTAATAATAATGTATCAGTATTGGCTCATTAGTTGTGACTGATGTATCACAATGTACCACAACAAGGTAAGATGTTCACGATATGGGAAACTGGGTGGGAGGGTGAGGGGGGAGTATGGAAGAACTCTCTACTATCTTTGCAACTTTTTGTAAATCTCAAACTATTCTAAAATTTTAAAGCTCATTTCTTTTAAATTACCTTGGGGGCTTCCCTGGTGGCGCAGTGGTTGAGAGTCTGCCTGCTAATGCAGGGGACATGGGTTCGAGCCCTGGTCTGGGAAGATCCCACATGCCGCGGAGCAACTGGGCCCGTGAGCCACAACTACTGAGCCTGCACATTGTCTGGAGCCTGTGCTCTGCAACAAGAGAGGCTGCAATAGTGAGAGGCCCGCGCACCACGATGAAGAGTGGCCCCTACTTGCCACAACTAGAGAAAGCCCTCGCACAGAAACGAAGACCCAACACAGCAAAAATAAATTAATTAATTAATAAACTCCTACCCCCAACATCTAAAAAAATTAAATAAAATAAAAATAAATAAAATAAATTACCTTGGCTCTGAATCAATTAGCCTTTCCTTTTTTTTTTTTTTAAGTGCAAACATGGAAAGCTATACTTTATATATTTTCTCTCCCCAGAGGACTCAGCTTCCAGTCTCCCCCTGCCCACCTCCTGCCATTGGCTGAGATCACTGGTGCAGACTCCTCACAGGAGGAGGCCCTTCAGGCAGAGGCCATCATAGGTAGAGCAAACAGACACCCGAGAAGCAGCTGCCCTGGCCTTCACACAACCCAGCCTTCTAAGAACTGACTTCTATTCCTAGATTCCTCTGACGTAACTCATCCTCAGGAACCCAGTGATCTAAGAGCTCTGTGATCTGGGCCTGCTTCACCCACCCACACTGCAGGGCCTCTGGGCAACTCCGAGAGCCCTGCCTGCCCTCAGCCGGTCTCTCCTCCTCTGGCTCGCTGGTGGTTCCAATGGTCTCCACGCTGTTGGAGGCCTTGGGGGGAGGGATGCACAGGCTGATGAGAAAGGCAGGAGAAGTGGAAGAGTCTCCTCTTTCAGAAGATGACCAAGGGCAAGGAAAGGAGGAGAGAAAACAAGAGAACAGAGACTGGCCTGGACACCGAGGAAGATGGGCCATAACTCCTAGACTTTTAGGATCCCAGGAGGACTCACAGCACCTCTGCTGCTTCACAAACATCACAGGGACACGTCTGATTCTTAGACCATCTTGTACGAGCGCCCGCAATGTGTGTGCATTTCCATTAAACTCAGCCTAATTTACTACTGAGACTTCAGGCAACAACATAAACCCATCAATGCAGTTACGGTACCCCATGAAGATACCCAGAAAGAAAGGAGAAAGGGCTAGAAATTGAGCCTTCCATCGTAGGGAGCAATGAGGAGAAGAGGAGCTGCCTGCCAGGGACTCTGGAAAGCTGCCGTGGTCCGCGGAGCGGGACTGTAGCAAACCTCCCCTGAAGGCTGCGATTCAAAACCTCTCAACGGTACTGTTTCTAATTTAACTTTCTCATCAACAGGCCTCCCTCCCCTTGTTTTAATAAGCAGTAACCCTTTCGACAGAACTGAAAATTTTATGAAGAGAAATATTTCATGTAGATGGTTAGCAATCAGCATGTTGTAGTACTTTAGACGAGGTGTTTCCAACAGATTTCTATTTTCTCAGTTACAGATTTACTTCAGGAAAAGAGTATATTCTACTATAACAACAAAACTCTGGATTAAATATTCAAAGGAAGATGAATGAGACAGCTTCCAAATTTCTCACTTAAAAAGCAAAACACTTTCATATTAATAAGATGCTGATACCCTGAAATCAACAAAACAAAGAACCCCGCAGCTGGGCTCCCATCACCAGAAGAGCTACAGCCGTGGTCCCGAAGTGATGGCTGGTCCCGAAGTGATGGCTGGCCCCAAGCGCAGGGGGACAACCAGACACACACCGCCTGCCTGGCAGCCAAGTCACCTTAGGAACCGCCTGGGGGGTTTTCAAGGAATCTGACCCTGTAGTCAGCCAAGGACAGATAGCACAGACGCTTGAAAAAATTATCACCATGGTTCCCCTGCGGCAAGTTTGGAAAGTAAAGGGGAAACCCCACCCATAATCACACAACTGAAGTCAGAGTTTTTTTATTTGCATATTTTACACAGATGAGATCAGCAGGTACTAAAGTATAGCATCCTACTTTTTCTCTTGAACGTTAAATGGCAAACATAGTCCCTGCTGTTGCCGGGTGGCAGCACTACCATATTTTCAAGACTGCATCAACTCTTCACACACATTTTTTAAACATTTAACCTAAAATATGTCCTACAAACAAGATAACACGTGGCTATTTTCTCCAGCTCCTAAGTAGGCACAGACTGACTGGCAAAGCAGCTAAGAGCCTGTGGCCAGCAGTGGCCGGAGGGTCTCTGTTAGCAGGAAGCACACCCTATAGGCCTGGCCACCCATCCACAAGACAGATGTGCAGCAGCTGGAGTTTACTCAGCCACTGGGGTGGGGGGAGGGGGGCAGTAGGTAGGATGTGTGCTAAGAGGACGCTCACTGCAGCTCGTTACCTGTGCCCTAACGTGCCTTACACCATAAACTGCAAGATTTAATAGCAGCCTAAATGTCTGTCAGGGAAACAGTAAATTACGGTTCAGTCATATGGTGAGATACCATGCAGGCATTTGAAATGGAAATTACTGAGTTTAAAACAACTTGACAAATGAAAACCTAAAACTCTAAGATCTACCAATATAAATACACAGAAGCGCACACACACTAAATGGAAGCGATTAGAAGAAAACGTATTAAGACGTTAACATTGGCAGACGGTGTACCGTGATTTTCTTTTTTATCACCTGGACCATGTTTCTCTAAACCCTTTACAATATGTAAAATTTTAATTACTGGAAAAAACGAGCCCATGTGAGGTGGTTTAGGATCTCCCCTCCCACCTGGCTCCTGGGGAGGATTCCCTCCCCTCCATCCCTCCAGATTCAGCCAGAGGGGCTCTGCCTCAAATGTCTCACAGCCTCCCCCGTCTCTCATGGCGGGGCGGGGCGGGGAATGCACAACTCCTCCATCCCCAAGTCACAGGAAAACTGTCACACCTCAGACCCCCAGATCTTGGAGCAGTGGCTGCGACCTGGCTAGCCCTGTACCGCAGGTCCAGTGGACAAGAAGCTCCCGTGGGCCTGACCAGCGGGGACTAAGCGGGAGCCAAGGACGGGCACACACAGGAGGGAGGTGGGCGTTCGGAAGGCTGGGATCTCCGGGAGGGGGCAGTTTCAGGAACGACCACGGGAGAGGAGGCTGAAGGCCGAGGGCTTGGTGACGCCACATGCCCTGCAGACACGGAGTGACAGGACGTCAAAGGCCGCTGCCCAGTCATCTCTGGAGACCGGGGTAACCCGGAGTGATGCCAGAGGGCAGTGACAGGAGGTAGAGAGGATGGCACGTCGTGGGTCAAGGAGGAAGGGACCCCCAAGCCCACCTCGGCTGAGAAATGTAGGCTGTGCAGAGGAAGGAATCCATCCATTGCGAGGCCTCTGGCTCTCATGGGGGAACCAGCCACGCTGCAGTTACTGTGAGGAGACAAAGGGGCGTCTGCAAAGGAGCGGAGGTGGGACAGCAAGTACTTCTTTTTTTTGTTTGTTTTAAATATTGATTTATTTATTTGGCTGCGCCGGGTCTTAGTTGCGACATGTGGGATCTTTTAGTTGCAGCATACGTGCGGGATCTAGTTCCCTGACCAGGGATCGAACCTGGGCCTCCTGCATTGGGAATGCGGAGTTTACCTGCTGGACCACCAGGGAAGTCCCTAAGCAAGGGCTTCTTTACAAAAGGAAAGGCTCCAGGCAGAGAGTGGAAAGGAAGAAAAGACTTCACGGACTGTCCATCTGTCGGACACATGTGTTCACCAGGCCTTGTCCGGCGGCACACCATCCCTAGGAGAGGAGCGGCCTACAGGAAGGTGAGAAAAGCCCGGAAACGGGGGGCACAGAGAGCAGGTCCAGGCTGCTATCTTTAGGGCAGGGCTCGTGAGCAATGTTACTGACAAGGTGTTTGGTGCGGAGACCACAGGCATGCTCTGGGGTAGAGAGAGCCTGCCCAGGTGAAGCCAGCTCTGCAGCAGACCAGCCTGTGCTCTGCACTGGGAACCAGGCTGGGTGCTGCCCACCCCGGCACACAGCCGCAGGGCAGGCAAAAGGATGAGAGAGGGGAGGGAGCATAATGCACAGGCCCCAGCCCCACGCAGGCCCCACCCTGAACTTGACCATTCCCATACCACCTGCGGCGGCAGGTAGCAACAAGCCTCATTTCAAGCAACAGCTGTTTCTGACCGTAAGCGTCACAAGACAAACTGAGAAATAACTTGCTTCCCATCTCCCAGCACAAAAATATGTAAAGACTGGGTCACAAAACACAAAGAGTTGAGCGGATGGAAATAATAAAATGCAAACTGAAGCTGACGGTAACCTCAGGGTGAAGGTATGTAGTTTCAACTATACTGGAAATGAAAATGTCTTAAGCTGAGTGGAAATCCACCGTTATCAGCCTTCCTATGCTTTTTCATATAAAGTAGCACCTACTAAATCGTTTTATCACAATAAAACCTAATAAAGAATATCAAAAACCACTATCTGCATTCTAGTTTGACTTATCTTTTTATCTTTCTTTTCGAAAAAGCAACGTAAGCAAAATAAAAATCTTTTCTACAGCTTAGAGATCATAGGCCACATGTTTCTTTTAAATGGGAGGGTCTGCGCCTGTCATTTTTGATCACATCCCTGGATGTTGCCCACACCTGCCCACTGTCAGCACTGACTAGCTGCTTGCTGGCATCCAGTCCCCATGAAGCCCACTGAGGAGACATCCCCATTCAGGCAGGATGACGAGCGGGGGGAGGGGGGAGGGGGCAGGACCTCACAGCTGCCCACATCCTGCCCCTTGCTCCCTTCCAGGAGAGCCGGTTACACCTATCTAGAGGGGCCCACCTCTCATGTTTGCCCCCCACCAGCCCGCCCTCCTTGTAGGGCCCTCACCCCCTGGACCAGGTGTGACTGACTCTTGCCATCCATCAAGTCCCTCCCGTGACTTAACGCTAATGAGGTAAACCACACCTGTCCAGGATGGTCAGTGGAACAATTTAACCTGCGGCCCCGGGGGGATTTTACCCAGACCTCCAAAGGCTTAGCCCCAAAATGTGCTAACGTAGTCGTTGCAGGTGTAAAGGCAGAGAGGAAAGGGACCAGAACACAGGCTCCCTCACATCACCTGCTGTGCCACTTCCTTTAACGCTGCTTCAGCTTGTTTAAACTTTGCAAGTTTTTAAAGTTTAGAACATTTAAACACCACGTTGAGCTATTAAGCCAGGGAAGGACATCACAGCCTAACTCCACTGTGGCAGACTCCTAATAAAGGGAAAAGGAAAAGCAAGAAGTACTGATGATGAGACCTCTCACCAAAAAACAAAGCGCCCAGCCCAGAGGAGGCGGAGGTGGGCAGGGTGCCCCCTTGGGACCAGCCACCAGATGCTCAGGCCCAGCGAGCAGCACACTTGCGGGCTGAGGCCGCTTCCCTCACCTTCCTGGGACTCTACAAGGCACGGTCCGCTGGGGGAAGAGTCAAATGCTTAGAATCACCCCCACACACCAGCCTGCTTGCTGACACTGGATCACCTGGAGATACAGCAAAGCCTCCGTAAGTCTGATCTCGAGGCTCAGTGTAATGAGATCGCTTCACACAGAGGACGGCGGCACTACCTCACATGGGAATGGTGTCACTGAATCCTTATACCCAAACCCACGTGAGTCGGGTACAACACAGGCCAACATTCAGCCAAACGCAGCTCCATAAAGAAACCAACACCGTCGCCAGGCCACTGGGTTATCCAGTAGCCACTGGCGATCAGAAGAGACGACTGCAGACAAACAGGTTCTGGCCGACAAGTGGCCGAGCTGGCTCTGATACACAAAACGCTTTGAGGCTCTGGGGAAAGGCATGCAGTTTCCCTCCCTCCTGAGCATGTCAGGGGAAGACATCTTCCCCCCAACTCAGAGGGTCCCACCAGGTGCCCAGAGGCCCCTCCAACCCCTGCTGTTCACGACCCCTGACCTCTCCGCGGGGCGAGGGCTCACACTGAGCGACACCGAGCAACACCCACAACCTCGCAATGGAAGCACCAGATGCAGGAAAACTCCACTGGCTAAACTCTGTTCTGGGAGGAGCCCCACCTCCAAAGAGTTCTGAAGTTGAAAGGTGACGATCAGATGACCTAGCAGCAGGCCAGTGTGACCCAGCTAGCCCTAGGTCAAGTCCCAGGCTCTCCTTTCCTCTCTCTCTGGGCCTCAGTTTCCTCATCTGCAGTGGGTTGATTAG
This sequence comes from Globicephala melas, assembly GCF_963455315.2. Lineage (NCBI taxonomy): Eukaryota > Metazoa > Chordata > Mammalia > Artiodactyla > Delphinidae > Globicephala > Globicephala melas. The sequence goes on from NC_083325.1 coordinate 8,650,525, forward strand.
GGAGCCTCATCAGGTGGCTGGGGAGTCACAAACTGCTCCTTAGAGACACCTGGCACCGTGCCCAGCACATGAGCCCACCCCTGGGGGTGAGACAGCGAGAGAGCCGGGACCCCTCCAAGGGGCTCCACCTGGTGCCCTGCAAAAACGGGAAGGAGGGTTTACTGCTGGGGCAGAGCCTGAGTGGCTCGGCGAGGGGCTGCCCCTTGGCCAGAGGGCAGCAGGGCGGGCAGGGGCTAGGAGGGCAGCACCCCAGCCCCACTGGGCAGTCTGGGGGCGATTCCTCAGGCCCGCACACTGGGGCCTGGGGGCAGTTTCAGATCCAGATCCGGCCCGAGGAAGACCCTGAGGAAGGGGCCCAGCCCAGGGTCAGGCTGAAGCACTCCAGAGACCATCTCATGGGAGCAGCTCAAGCCAGGCGGCCGACAAGAAACCCAGGAGGCGGGGCTGGGCGGACGGGAGAACGAGTCTGTTATCCTTTGTCCAAGTTCCATTTGCAACGGTTACTCGTTTCAGAGAAGCTGGTGCTTGATGACGTTTTATGTATCAGACAAGGTAAACCAGCGGGGACCTCCTCATCCTCACACGCTCTGTCCACGTGGCGTCCCACCATCAGCCATACTGCCTGGTCCCAGACACAGTGGGTGACAGGCCTCCTGGAACCCCTGAGAAGATCCTAGTTCATAAACAGCAGGGTCATGGCTCTGGTCCTAGTGGTTGGGACAAGCTGGTTCAGACCAGGGACGAACCAGCTGAGATGCCACCAATCAGACCATTCATCGATCTCTGAGGCTCCGTAAACTAGATCTGGCGTGTAATTCTTACAGCGAAACAGCAGGGCTCCTGGATTTTGACACCTTGCTCAACTCACTGTGGTGGCGTAGTCTTGGGGGGGGTCACACGAGGCACACGCACGAGCTCCTGGCAAGAGCACGGCAGACTGTCTCCCCACCCCCATCAGAACCACTGCCAACTAGAGCGGACACAAGAAGCCCTCCCCGCACTCCTGGAACTGGAGCTGCTATCAATTAGCACCACAAGAAGTAGCCCAGTTTAGGGAAGGTGATAAAAATAAGCTAATACCTTGAGTGGGGGGTGGAACAGGACCAAGGGCTCCAGGACAGCGTGAAGTACGGTCCACGGACAGGCAGCATCAGCGTCCTCTGGAAGCTTGTAGGAAGCGCCCCACCTATTAAAGCTCCCTGAGGGCGGAGCCTGCAACAGGCCTGCCAGGTGATTCGCAGGCACTGAAGTTGTTGCAGAAGCTGCCTCTAGTCTGCTGTCTTAGAAAGAGGCCCTAAGCTTTGCACAGCTGTTTCCAATTAAGTCCTAATGCTCTAGGAAAAATCAGACCTCCCTCCCTCTTTATCGAAGAGGCCTCCCTCTTCAAAAAACTGCAAATCAGCTCTGCAGCAAAAAGACAGGATGTGGGCTGTGTCCATGTTCAGTGACAGTAGGACTGAACGCAGAGTGAGTCAGGCAGAGTGGAACAGTCAGCCGCGTCCCCCTCAGCAGTCCCTGCCAGCCTCCCACTCCCACCCAGCTCACCCAGTTCCCCCAGTTCACCCTCCCCTACGGGACCCCCGCACCCTCTTCACAGCCACACTGGTGACCATCAGAAAGGCCAAAAGAGAGGTTACCGCATCTGGTGCAAGGGTGTGTGTGTGGGGTGTGTGTGTGTGGTGTGGGGTGTGTGTGTGTGTGTGTGTGTGTGTGTGTGTGCGCGCGGTGTGGGGTGTGTGTACACGCAACACTTGACAGCTGCCCACAGTTCACCCAGAATGGGGCTGGGGTCCGCCCGTCCCCGTGTGGACTCTCACTACAGCCCAGCCCAGCCCAGGGAAACCACTCAGCAGCTGGCCTGCAAGGGAGGCCCTCAGTTGTCTAGATCCCAAACCCCCTCAGGCTCTTGGGCAAATGACCTTGTCCTCGGGTCAGCGGACAAAGAACAGACATTGTCAAAGGCCTCCTGACCTGGAGCAGTCCCGGGTCGCGGGCGGGAGGGCTTCAGCAGCTGGGTCTGTGGGTTGGCACCCGCCTGGGGCTGTCCTCTCGGGTGGGAGGGAGGACACTATGACACTGTGACTTAAACACGGTGTGCATGACACAGAAAAAGGAAACACCCGCAAGTTAAAAAGTACAGCCTATTTTAGCTTTAAACACACATCCCTCTCACCGACAGCAACGTCCAAAACAGCACGTCCTATTTTAGGAAGTGATCAAAGGCAGCTCCTAAATGGGCCACAAAATAGACCCACAGGACTAACAGAGGGTTACAGGAGCTGCAGGGCGTGGAGATGCTGCTTAACCACCTCCTACCGCAGCCCCAGTTCGAGGACCAAGAGACTGAGGCCCAAGAGCTAACACGGCGCCTGAGTCTCCCTGACTCGGGCTCTACCCTCTACTTCCAATCCTCCTGCGCAGCCCCCAGCCACTGTGAGGCCCGGCCTCCAAGTCACGGGGCCTCCAACTGTGGTCTCGGCAGGACGGGCAGTGGATGAAACGGGCAGTGGGTGGGGAGAGGTGGGCAGGGGGGAGAAAGCCCCCACCCGGCGGACGCCGAAGCTTTGGGCTGAAAGGACGGTCCCTAAGGAGGGACTGGTGCTGCCGCGGCCTTACTCTCTCACAGAGGGAGGGCAGTTCCCACAAGACGCCAGCGATGTCCTGGAGGTGCCGGCCAGGCAGAGCCCACTGAATGGAGGATGTGGTGAATCCTCGCTCGTGGGGCTGTGCTCTGGGAACGCCGGGTTCCAGCACCGCGGACAGAGAAAGGCCACAGCAAAAATGCCCCTAGAATTTGGAAACAGGGCCTGGAGCAGTCACTCACTGAGAACTGGGACACTGCGGGGCCCCAGCTTCCCCAGTCCAGGCAGGATGACCAGGACGTGCCACCGCACCCGCTCGGGACAGAGGTCAAGGTGGCGTGGGTGCGGGCGTCAGGTGCAACTGCACAGCCTGCATCCTGTCCCGGGAAGGGGTCCTGCCTTGTGGTCAGGGGCAGAGCCTGGGGCCAGGCCACCTGTGGTCAAGTCCTGGCTCTGCCTCTCAGAGGGCTACGCACAGCCAGGGGGAACTCATTTCACCTTCTGCTCCTCCGTTTCCCCTGACGTGGGCGTAACCAGCAACCTCCTCCTCGGGCTGTTGCGAGGGCTAGATGATGCCAGCCCCATGAACTGTCCCCAGCAAACGTTACCAAGCCCGGCTACCAAGCCCAGCTGACGCCCCCAAGGCCCGGGATCTCCTCTACCCTTCAGAAACAAGGTCCTGGAAGCACTCAGGCCAAGCCACTGGATCTAGGACAGCAGGGAAGGTGCTCTAAGTACCAGAGAACACGGGAAGTTTACAGCAGGAAATGAGGCCTTGATGAAGGTCAATAAATCTATTCAAAGTCCCCATTAAAAACCTGGCCAGGGACTTCCCTGGTGGTGCAGTGGTTAAGAATCCGCCTGCCAATGCAGGGGACACGGGTTTGAGCCCTGGTCGGGGAAGATCCCACATGCCGCGGAGCAACTAAGCCCGTGTGCCACAACTACCGAGCCCGAGTGCCGCCCGCGCGCCTAGAGCCCACGCTCCGCGACGAGAAGCCACCGCAATGAGAAGCCCGCGCACCGCAACGAAGAGTAGCCCCCACTCGCCGCAACTAGAGAAAGCCCGCATGCAGCAAGCAACAAAGACCCAACGCAGCCAAAAATAAATTAATTAATTAAAAAAACAAAAAAACCTGGCCAGGAAAAGAATGGGCCAGAGAAGCCCTATGAGAATCTGTGGACAGCAGGAAGGGAGGGAAGGCGATAGTGACCATGCCCGGGGGATGGTGCACCAGGGAAATGACCTCGGTAACCGGGAACTCGCGGGTGGGCCCCGCTCCCCTCTGAAGAGCCGGAGGCCTCGGGGAACCCCACCCTCTGCAGAGCTCCCGCTTCAGCCTTTCCTCCCCACACACGTACTCAGAGCAGGGCAACAGTGCCACGGTGAGGGCCACCCTGACTCTGGGGCTGGGGACTGGACACCTGTGGGGAGGGGAGGAAAGAGAAGGGGAGGCTTATCCCCAGAGCACAGGATCCAGCCCAGCCGGAGAGGTTCCCTGCTCTGGGGAGCTCCGGGGTGCGGGCAAGCAAGGCCATCTCCACTCAGTGTGGAGCCGCGCAGACCGACTGCGAGTCCAGCCAGGAGCAGGTCACACAGAGCTTAGAGCTCAGTGAGTCAGCACCAGCAGGTGCGTCCCCGCAAGACCCGACCTGAAGCCCAGGTGCTCTCTATCTAACCTAGCTCTGAACAAGCACCAACTCAAGCTCCAGGACCTATCGACACTCTTAAAGAAGTTTCTACGCCATGAATCCTCATTATCCTGTGCGCCCATTCTAATTAACTTCTCTGAAAAGTTTTGTGATTAAAAATATTTCAAGTGGCAAGTCTGACTCATTATATTAAAGAGAGAAACGGGGCAAAGTCTCTTGCAAAGAAGGCTGGTTACCACAACGCTATTTGGAGTTGATTTTAGTAAGATTCTGCCTTCAAATCCTGACCACCTGGGGGTGGATTAAACATTTGTGGATTAGCCTTGGTGTAAACAATGAGAAGACAGTGCACTTGCGGGGGGGAAAAAAAAAGTTTTAACTGCACTCCGCACTGTTATCCGGAATTACTGGCAACCAAGGGGGACACACAGGGCCCCCTACAGAGGCCCGTCCTTCCCCACCACGGGGAGCGCTGCTCCCCCGCCCCCCACCTTGGGGAGGGAAAGTTGGGGGGGGGAGTGCACTGCAGAGCTCCTGCCCCACGCAGCCTGGTCCGCCACAGCCGAGCACAGGCTACCGTGGCCATTTTCAGTCGTGCCGTATAATATTGAGGCTGAGACTATAAAAACAATATATCTGTAAAAGTTCAACACGCAATTTTAAGCAGCTTAAACTCATTTTGTACTCAGTTTTGACTCCTTCGGTGCTATCGGTGATTTTGCTTTGCCCAAGGCCTAGCCTCGCTCTCCCATCTCATCTGTCATCCCGGATGAACAAGAGTTGAGTTTCAATAGTCGGGAGAGAGAGATGACTTTGGTACTTGAACCATGGGGTTTTAGTGGGCTCTCTGTAACCTGGAAATCTGATGGGCTAAATAACTCCCTGGCTTAAATCCCTTCCTTGGCTTTCTCAGCACAAACAGGATACAGTCCAAGGTCCTTTACCCCGGGGTGGGGGGCCTGCTAGCCCACCTACCTTCCCCAAGCGTGCTGAGGACCACAACCGCAGGCTGTTTCTTTAAGGCTCTCAAATATGCACCCTCCACACCTTTGCTCGGGCTGTCCCTCCCCTGATGCCCTGATTCTTGTCCTGCAGGCAATTCGTACTCACGCTTCAGGACCATATTTAAATAGCAATTCCTCTGTGAAGCTTCTCCTGGCCAGAAATAAACACCCTCTGCTCTTTATGACACAGTCCTCTTGAAACCACAAAGAAAAAAACTTTAATACACTGTAGATCCCTGTCTCCCCTGAGCTCCTTAAGGGACTGAGTCATTTTCATCTTTAACGAGCACAAAGCTGACCCATTGAAGGAGCCCCAAACAGCTTTTCTTAAATGATTAAATGACAGAAAAACTCACATTCTGCATCCCCAGTGCCCCAAGATAAACTCAGTACATAAGAAACATTATTTGGAAATGTTTTTTATCAGTGAAACAGATTGCTTAAAAAAATGACTATAAAATAATGAAACTGATTTTCCTGCACTTCACTTAGGCAGATACTGATGGCACAATGTGAAGAGGGGCTGCAAACTGTCGGGGTGACTGCAGCCCGGCTTGGGTGTGCAGCCTCCCGGGGCCCTGCAGTATACAAAGGGGCCAGGCCTGGGGTCAGGGGCCTGGTTTAGTCTTGGCTGTCACTCACCAGCCAGGAGAGCCTGGGTTGGCCACTGATCCGCCCTGGCCTTCAACATGATGTCTGTGGAGTGCAGGGCCAGGCAGTAGCAGTCACAGCTCCCTGCACCCAGGGCTCTTCAGAGGCACTTCGATCTCTGCGGTATTTCCACATTATAAAGAACACAGCGCTGCACACCTCCAACTCCAGCTCCTTTGGAGGACACCCTTTTGTGTGGGCGACCTGCTTAAAAGTACGCAACCTGCCACAGACCTCAGGCAGCACCTAGAAGGCTGGGAGGCAGCCCTCCCCGCTGCTCCGTGGACACCTAGCAACAGGCTGATCTTGAGTGCAGCCAGGTGATACCAGATTCTACTAACACGAAGAGGGAAGTACTAGGAGGCTGAAATGAAAACCACAAGTGATTTCATAACCCCGTGTACACGGCTTTCCAAACAAGCCTTGGTAAACAAATGCCCACTTCAGAAACATACATCTAGATGGGACAGACAGTGCCACCGGGGCCATGCGCAGAAACGCCAGGCCTCCAGGGCGGGGAGCAGAAAGACCAGAGAGGAGCCATGATTTTCCCTCCATACTCCTGTGACGTTTGAATGAGGCCACAGGTTAAGTACTGCCCTCACAGTGTGTAACTGTGTAAAGTATATAACAATCTCAAGAATCAGGGCTCTGGGTGCCACCACCTGTGTGATGCTCGCATCCCTGACCTTTCTACTCTGCACAAGCTTCGAGGGACCTGTCGGGAGGTGCTGGGTTCAAGCCCCGCCAGTACCTGGCACCCTCCTCCCTCACCAGGGACCCCACCTGGGGCTCGTGCTCACCACCACCAAGGCCCCCCAGCTCTCCGCCTGTGGGGCCAATGCTGCTGGCCCAGGAGGGTCAGAAATGAGCCTGGCTGGAGGAGAGAAAGAGAAAATGGACTCACACAGGAGATGGAGACAGGGGCCTTGCTGGAGCTGCCCACAGCCCAGTCGATACTCTCGGTTCCCACACACTCCTTACAGGGCAGGGAAAGAGGAACAAGCCCAGCTGGTCCTCAGATACCAGCTCAGCACCAAGGCCACAGTCAGCGGGAGCCCCCCCCCACCCCAGGGCTTCCAGAGCCATCCAGGAGATGGCTCCTGCCTCCATCACCCAACCCCGGGCCAGACCCTCGGTCACAGCCCGCCCGCATGGGGTGAACCCCAGACCTATAACCTGCTCTCCACGGTAGTCACACTGCGGGTGCCCGGGCGCTTCTGGAGGCCGGGGGCAGATCCATGAACAGGGGCAACATCTTGGGGAGCTTCCACATTTACGGGATACTTTTTCAAAAAGTTTGCGGGCCACTGGGCTAAAGCATTTCAAGGCTACACAGTCCACTTAGCAAACAAACACCTAGCTCTGTCCCTGGTCCCTGAAAGCTCAACCTGAGGCTTTTAGCCTGGGAGAAGCCACAGCACGGGAGGGCTTATGTGCAAAAGAACCTCGCCTTCCTCCAGTTTTAACTTCTCAGATGGCCTAACAGAAAGATTCCACACATGACAAGACACCATAGACATCTCAAATGTAAGTTAAAAAAAACACACTCCCACCTATTATATAATTCCACATTTTCCCCTGATAGCTTAGCGAGATTGCCAAGTTTAAAGGAAAAAAAGGCTTTTCGGACTCAATTATTTTATCCCCACAGGGTCATCCGTTCTTTTCTCCTACACGTAGTGACTGTAGAATAACGAAGCAGTGTTTTCACAGGACTGGGGTCAGGCATCGTTCCTGCTGGCCGTCCAGGAGAAGCTACAGACACACGGGTGAGCACACTCGTGAACACTTGTGAGCACATATGTAACACCCACGGCCAAAACTGTTCTGAAGTGACCTCAAATCAAAAGTTTGCCCAACTCATCCTGGTCTCTGAGACCACAGAGGGAGTGGATTGTCACAAAAATGAAACCCACACTGAAACCTATTCAAAGGCGGCCCATTAAGGTTCCTCTGGAAACGTCTCCCGGCTCCTCCCGCAGCACAGCCCTGATCCATGGCTGACCAGAGGCAACACCACGGGTGCAGGGGTGAGGCTCTGGGCTCCGGTTCCAACCGTGCCTCCAGATGAAGGGAAGGGAAAGGCCATCCACTCAGGGACACAGACTCACCAGGCATGCCCTCCGCCCCCTTACCGCTCGGAACCAGTGGCTAGTGAGCCGCACTGCTCCCCTCCTTGCTGTGGGAGGGGCCTGGGGGGGAGGGCGGTGAGGAGGCCAGTAGGCACCCGGGGTGGGGCACACCTGTGCCTGGCCAGCCCGCACAGGCCAGCTCTCCATGCCTGTAACACCCAGCCCGGAGCCGGGCTCCTTAAAATCCAGGGACGCGACAAAGGGAAAAGCAGTCCTCTGAAATCTCAAGTGAAAAGTAAAAAGAAAAGAGGAAAGAAAACAAGTTGAGGAAATCTTTGTGGAAGCCACAAATCCTTTGTGCAGCAGTTAGTCTGATACTGACCCTGCCAGATGGGTTAGCACCTCACAGCCTCAGCCTACATGTTACCCCTTTACATGTCTAAGAGGAACAGGACTGTAATCAACAACGTCATTGAGAAGGCTTTGTGGCTATAAATCCTGAGCCTTAATGAAATATAAAGTAGCCCTCGCTCTCAAGAAGACAGCAGGGCTTCCCCGTAGCTGTCCCCCACCCCCTCCATCACCACACCAGGCACTTGGCGGTGGGGTGCACCCACTCACAGGACGCCTGCTGCCAACGTGGCCACGCCCCGGAAACGCCAGCCTGGGCGGAGGGCCTCGTGCAGGGCCCCTACTGCGCCAACATCACGGTCCTAAGGCGCCCAGGGAGACTGCCCAGGCCACCGGGGCAGAGCCTGCTGGGCAAAGTGGGGGAGGGGTGGAGACCCAATTTTACATACAGCCGTCAGGATGGGCCTTACCAAGAAGGGGACATTTGAGCAAAGGCCCAAAGATGCTATGAGAGAAAGTACGCCATGGAGATGTCTGAGGGAAGAGGCAGAAGGGCAGGCCAGGGCCGTCAGCCTGAGGCTGGCGCAGGGACAAGAGGAGGAGAAGGGGGATGCGACGTGCGGCCTCATGACCTCTGCTGTACCCAAGTGAGAAGCCTCTGGAGGGTTCTGAGCAGGGGAGTGAGCTGGTCTGACTTTGCTCAATGAAGCCCCCTCCGGCGGCTCTGCTAGAAACAGTGATGGGGCAAGGGCGGCCGTGGGGAGAGCGGGCACCCTGCAGACGGTGCAGTAATGAAGGCAAAGATGGGACACACAGAAAGGAGGAGTGACTGTGCTCCGAAGATGCGGCAGGACTTCCTACAGAGCCGATACGGGCAGTGAGGTGTCAGGGACCACACGAGGTTTCACCGACAGAGCAGAAGGTGCGCGCGGGCCTTCATCTCACGGAGGTGGGGAAGGAGGCCCGCGCCCGAGTCTGGTTTTGGACACGTGCAGTCGGAGATGCTTCCTGTCAGGAAGGCAGTGGCTAGAAGGGCCCAGAATCCAGGCGAGACGTGTGGACTGGGTGAGTGTGTTTCGGAGTCGCCAGCCTGTAAGTGATGAGTGAAGCGCCAGCAAAGCGAGCAGAGAAGAGCAGAGGTCCCGGGACGAGGCCCCGGCAATGCCAGGAGGAGAAATCAGCCAAGGAGGGAGACAGGAGGGCGACCCCGAGGGAGGGGTGCTGGGGACCGAGGGGAGAGGCTTCAAGGACGGGGGGGTGACGCGCTGATGCTGACAGGCGATGGGAGGCTGAGAGGCGATGGGAGGCTGAGAGGCCGGGCGAATGGTGCAGACGCTGGCTGGTGAGTCCACAGGAGTGCTGGCTTCCGCAGTAACTTGGAGGCAAGGCCAGCAGCCGCGAGCGGGGTGCGGTGAGGTTGAGGAGAAAGTGTGAAATCATGGTCCAGGGCAGGGATCCACAAACTGCGGCCCCAGGGCCCAGTCCTGCCCACTGTTTGCTTTTGTAAAATAAAGTTTTATTGGAACACGGCCACATCCGTTTGCTTGCCTACTGCCCTTGACCATTTTTGCGCTACAACAGCAGAGTTCAGTGGTGCTGTGACAGGACTGGCATGGCCCGTAAAGCCCCAAATGTTCACTCTCTGGCCCTTCTCAGGAAAAGCTGGCTGACCCCTGGTCTAGGATGGTGGGGAACCAGGTTCTGGGTGCCAAATGGTCCCAGTCACGCTGCGGCCATGAATTCCGAAACCCGCCAACGTGGTCGTGGGTTCTCCAGCCACATCCCACCATGTTGAGAAGCAGCCGTAACCAGGACTGTGGTTTTACCAAGTGACAAGGAGGCCCTCTGCCACCGGCCCTTCCGTATCAGACAACCAGCCACTCCTGCCACGAGCCCCCAGCGCCCAGCAGAGCCCGCCGTGCTCGGCACATCCTCACCTACATTCGCAGCCTCCGAGAGGTGGGGAGGGCTGGGGCTCGGTGCTGAAGAGGATTCAGCTATGCGTGGATTCAAAACAGACTGGTTCCGTTCAAAAGCCCAAGTTCTAAACCTCTGGGGCCCGGCACGCTCCACCCCGGCTGCAACTTAGAATCACCACGTGGAAAAGGTGACAAATGTCAATGCTGGCTGGCTCCACCCCCCACTCCTTTACTGGCCTCCGGCGGAGGTAAGGGGGTGGAAAGCAGGCCTCCCTGCTCCTCAAAAGCCCCCGGTGAGTGTAATATGCGGCCAGGGCGGGGGATCTCCCATCACTGCTCTGCTTCCCTCCCTAACTCCACACCCACCCCAACAGTTCCTCTTCCCAAGAATTCCCACGTCTGTCCTGTCACGAAGGCTCCTTCTCTGCGTCCCAGAGAGGCCTCAGGAGGCATCCGCCCAGCCTCCCAGGCGGCGAGTCCCCAGGGACCGGGGTCTGCAGTGATGAGGTCTCCCCGGCCTTCGACACCCAGCCATGAGCTCTGCGTCTGGTCTCAGCTGAACTGTGTCCCCTTGCGAACCCAGGAGACTTCAGTCCTGCACCATCCAGACTGTGGCATTTCACCTTTACAAACTGAAGTCTCGCTGGGTTCAGGACCAAGACCATGAAAAGAGAGACGCCACAGGTCTTCAGAGCAGAGATGTGAGCCGCCGGCCTCTCACTGCATAGAACTGACTCCGGTTTGGGTTTTATTCCCCTTCCTTCCTTCCTTCCTTTTCCCTCCCTGGCGGCACCTTTACATTTTCTGTTTCCTTTACTGAGACATCAAAATTGGGGTTTCTAAGGCTCTCACCTCCTTACTGTCCAGCCTCAAAATTTTACTATTATCTCACTTACTTAAGAGTTACCACGTGTTACATTGGTTCATGGTCTCACTGCATTAGAAAATAAACAAAGCGCTATCCCTGATGAAAAGTTTTAAATCTCAGTTCTAGAATTCCACAAAGGTGAAGGTAAACTTATGGGCAGTTCAACCAACAGGTTGCTTTCCAAAAGCCCATGTATAAGTTACTTGGAACCTAGAGAATATTTCTCTTCATATAAAATCACCATTAAGACGGGACTTAAGATTCCAAGCTAAGCGGCAAATGTCTATTTAACAGGTTTGTTCTTTTGCCAATTTAAAATAAGAAAAATGTTATAATAATACAAGAAAATCAAGTGTGGGTTTACATGTGCATCTAAATGCAAGAAAATCAAATGTGAGTGTATGTGTGGGGATATAGGCAAAAATGCTGTTACTTCAGGAAGAGAAGCTTTACATCAAGTCCACAGAAGTGAGTCCACGGGGCTGAGAAGAGCCTAGAATTCTGCTCACTGCCAAGGGGGGGGACGCTGATGATTCTGGGTCTCCCCTCCAAGCCACCGCCCCACGTGGGACAGCACTGCTGGCAGGTCTCAGGTTTAACCGCTAAAACAGGGAAGGGCAAGGAGAACGGAGCTACACAGGTGGAGAGGCCAAGTTCACAGAGTGGGGAACAGTAAACAGACAAGGGGGGAGGAGGGGTGTACGAGGCATCCGCGGTGAGTATACACAGGGTTGTGAGACAAGGATTAGAGAGAGAGAGATGGGAATAAGACTGTGGGTCCCTATCAGAAAGGATGCAGGAGGACACCGTCACCTGCTGCCACCCCAGTCACCCCGTGAGTTTGGTGGCTGGTCTATCACCGGGCTAGGCCTACCTGGCGTAACTTTGTGAGGGGCTTTGTGGACAGAAAGACCTGTGAGTCCTGCTCTGCCACTGACCACTGGGCAGCCTCATTTCTCTGCGCCCCAGTTCTCTCACCTGCAAAATGGGAGGACAGACGCGTGTGATTCAGGGCGTATGAGAGGAAGCCGTGCACGGCAGCCAGCGCTCAGCAAGGCTCCAGGAGGGCGGGTGGCTCATGAAATCAGTGACAGGGGACGTGCGTCACCCGTCTTGAGCTGACAGGCCCTGGCGCACAGCAAGTGCTCAGTAAGGTCAGCGTAAGAAAGCTAACAACACAAGGTCCCTTCCTGCGCAGCTGGGAGAGGAGGGAAGACTCGGCGAGGTGGGCAGGGGCCGGCCTGGGCCTGGAGCCAGGGAGTCAGAGGGAGACCAGAGCCCGGAGGCCAAGCAGCTGTCCACCTGAGGGCTGGGCAGAGGCCAGGCCTACACTGGGAGGAGAAACCCCAGGCCCAACCCGAGCGGGGGCTCAGTGTAGAGAGGGATAGCAAGCAGGCCCACTCCCTGGGGACGGAGGTAACTGGGTCTAGTCAGTCACCAGGGACCTGAAAGCCATCAAGTGCGGGACTTCGGGGACCCATGACCAGCCACTGAGGGGACTTCAAGGACCTACAACAAGCAACTGAGGGGTCTTGGGGACCCACGGCCAGCCACCAAGGCGGGGGAGAAAAGGAAGATGAGCTGAAGATACAGATAACTGACTCAATTCTGGTCTCCCTCTGACTCCGTGGCTCCGGGTTCGGGAACAGGGACCGCCATGAATTTATTATTATTTTTTAATTATTTTTTATACAGCAGGCTCTTATTAGTTATCTTTTTATACATATTAGTGTATATGTCAATCCCAATCTTCCAATTCATCCCACCACCACCCCCCTCCCCCTGGACCACCATGAATTTTCATGTTATTTATACTATGTAAGTATAAATAAATATGTAATAGAGGCATATCTATTCATCTTCAAATCAAAGACGACTTCTCTCAGTCCACAATCGGGAAATGACCTTTAGACGTCTGTCCTCCGGCTCCCCTCCCCCCAGGGCAGGAGTGGTAGGTGTTGTCTGCTATTCTTTCCCTTTCGCCCCCTTGACATCCTGGCACAGGCAGGCATTCAATAAATGTTTGTCACATCAATGAGCCAATTATTTGCACAAATCCCAGTGCACTATTTCTTCCGGGTATTAACACAATCCCTCCTTCATGTCACCTGGCCTTGCTCATGTGACCTCCTTGCTGGGACCAGGAACTCACACTGAACAAGGACCCCTCACACAGACCCTTGCTGGGCCATTTCACCCAGGTGATACCATCTGACCCTCAGGCTGTTCTGTCCTCAATTCACAGATGATGACAACGAGACTGCCCAGGGCCACCTGGCCACAGTGAAACGAACTCACTCATCAACAAACGTGCCCCTAGCGAGGTGCCGCACAGGCCCCTGATCCGAAGCTCTTACTTTTCCAAACCAGTGTAACACAGGAAGACGACTTATCTGTTCATTGAGTGCATGTCCAGCAAATGGCCCTCCTGCAGGTCCAGGAGGAGGACGAACCGTGGCCGCCTAACAGCCTCAGCTGTGCCAAGCCTGGGCTTCCTCACTCTGTCTGCTGTGTCGGGCGGTGCCCTCCTCACCAGGCTGCTGCGCCACGTGGGAGGCCAAATAGTGCCCCCCGCAAAGATGTCCACGTTCTAAGCCCTGCAACCTGTGAGCGTTATTTACATGGCACGGACTTTGCAGATGTGATTAAGTTGAGGATATTGAGGTAAGAAGCTATCCTGAAATATATGGTGGACCCTAAATCCCCATAAATGTCCCGAGAAAAAGGATGCTGAGGAAGATTTCAGACGGAAGAGAAGAAAGCCATGTGACGGAAGCAGAGGGAGGCACAGTCACAGAGAAGCAGCTACACAGCTGGCGCTGGACGGAGGAGGGGGCCGTGAGCCAAGGAAAGCCGGCTACCATCTGGACAAGGCAAGAAATGGATTCTCCTCTGCAGCTACCATGGCCCTGCTGATACCCTAATTCTGGCCCTGTGACGCTAATTTGGACTTCTAGCCTCTGGAACTGTAAGAGAAAGAAAGTTCTTTTGTTTTAAGCCGCCAGGTTCGTAAGAATGTGTGACAGCCGTCCTAGGAAACTGATACAGGGGATGAAGTGGGAAGTATGAGCGAAGCCAACAGAACAGGGCCCGGCACACAGCAGGAGTTTGAGAACCTCAATCCGTGAAGGACAGTTCCTGCCACCTCCCTGGACCATGAGCCAGTCCTTCAAGCTATGCAAAGAGCTACAGCCTTATGCTGCAGTGAGCCTGCTGACATTTAAAAACCTCCTTCACATATACTGTCTCTCTTGATTCTGTCTCAAGAGGGAGTTTCCAAGGCTGCCCAAACTCTTAGCTCATCCTACATAAAAATACAATTTTGCCACAGGCATTTGTCTTAAACACCCAGTACAATAACTCAGCTATTCCATGGGCGGCCTTTGCTGACCTCTCACAGAGGACCTCAGGCATCGTGAGCTGTGATCAGGGCCTCCTAACCTTGAATAAACACAGCAGAAGCGCTCCTCTCAGCCACAGGCCCTGCAGCTGCCAAAGGAGGGGCTGGAGGCGGGTCCCCAATGTGGGTGAGCCCCGAGAGCCCTGCCCTGCGGACCCGGGAGAAGGGCCAGCTGGGCCAGCAAAGGACCGGGTGGTTAACATCTGGCCCTCTGTCCCCGTCTCTCCATCTCTTCAGCCCTGGCTCCGCGGCCCCGCTCTTGGTTTTCCTTCTTGAGGGGTGGGTCCCAGTGTTGAAACACACGATGTGCAATAATCCCACTTCCTCTGGCGCCGGCAGCTGCCCTCCGGGCTCTGCGCGGACGAGGCCCGGATCCTGGAGGCGCCTCTGCCCTCCCCCTGCCCCCATGCAGGGGCCCCGCCACTCTGTCTCCGGCCTGCGTGAGATCTGAAGACCATCCCGCTCTCACAGGCCGCGAGCAGCCCGCCACAAAGGGCTCAAGGCGGAGCCTCGAAATCTCAAGGGTGTCTTAATGAAAAAATGAACAGAAAGAGGAAGCCCACTGGCTTCCTGAGAGCAGCCCTCTGAGCTGTCTTCTTTGCACCCGTTCTCGTCTGACCTTCTGCACGGGTGCAAGGGCTGGGCTCACTCATGGGAGACATGTGCCCTGGGCTCCTGACAAGACACCACCAGGGCAGACAGGGGACAGCAGCATGTCAGGACCGAGCCAGGGCAGAAGGAGGCGCCCCTCGGCGCTCCTCAGCCTGGCAGACCCCAGGGGCTCAGGCCTAACGTCCGCGCGCCCCTCACTCCCCTCGGAGGGCTCACAGCTTGGCCCTGTCCTGCGAGACCCCACCTGGGTCTTGTGTGCAGCCTCCCAGACACACTCCTGGGACGGCCCTGAGGGGTTATCACCGCGTCCTGCTCCCTGGAGCACCCTCGGGCCATGCGGCCACGTTCCCCCGCCCTTGTGCCTGAAACCTCGTACGGCAGGGAACGTGAGCAGGCAGGTAGGTGTCAGCAGCCTCCGCCAGCCCACCTCCCGGGCCTGAAGGGGGGCCTCGCAGACGCCCCTGCCCACACGCACCCACTTCAGTGGCGAACTGCCAGGGCCGCCTGGCAGACTCAGAAGCTGACGACGACCACCCAACATGACTCCAAGTCATCCGCATGTACAGTGCCCGTGTCCGGATCGTGCCCTTCCCTTCCAGACACACAGCATGATGGTGGGAGCGGCTGACACCCTGGGAGGGCACAGCCAGGACCAGCGTCAGCCCACCACCACAGCTGGAAATCGGCTCGATTCCCCAGGCGCTGTGCAGTCCTGGGCCCGGCTGTCAGAGACGTCCCTCCAGAGCCTCTTGTAGCACCTGCTGCTCAGCCCTGCGGTGGGCCAGGCAGAGGAGTGCCCCTCAGAGCCATAGTTCTTTCTTTTTTTTTTTTAATTTATTTATTTTTGGCTGAGTTGGGTCTTTGTTACTGCGCGCGGGCTTTCTCTAGTTGTGGCGAGCAGGGGCTACTCTTCGTTGCGGTGTGCGGGCTTCTCATTGCGGTGGCTTCTCTTGTTGCGGAGCACAGGCTCTAGGCGCGTGGCCTCAGTAGTCGTGGCTCGCGGGCTCTAGAGCACATCCTCAGTAGCTGTGGCGCACGGGCTTAGCTGCTCCGCGGCATGTGGGATCGTCCCCGACCAGGGCTCGAACCCGCTCCCCTGCGTTGGCAGGTGGATTCTTAACCGCTGCGCCACCAGGGAAGCCCGGAGAGCCACTGTTGTTGAAGCTGAGGTCCAGGTAGCCTGGACAAGCCTCATTCAGGATGCTACAGACCCGTTTGAAAAGTCTGTGTGTGACTAGAAGGCGATAATTCTAAAAAGCATATCTTACAAATAATATCTAAGCAAGAAATAGTTACAGGCCAGGTGAGAATAGGAGGAAATGCGGAGGAATGTTCAAACGTCATCTAAGGCCACGCTCTCCTTCCAGCCAGGGTGATACTCCATCCACCCCTCAGAACAGGGTGGGGCAGTAACCACACTCGTGCCAAGCACGGGCTGGAAAGTGCCCACCACGCATCAAGAGAGATCTGCTTAAAGAATCTACAGTACAGCCTGGCAGGGTGACCCGGTGCAGCTGGGCCAAACAAAGAGAAACTATGTTCCCACGTGCAGAGAGTACCAGGATACAGTCAGGGCATAAGGGGAGGCCCCAGAGAGCATGGAGCGCGACAGCCCCGGTGCAATAAAAAGGTGAATGTGAACATATGTACACATAAAACATACACATACTTGGCTGGCTTGTACACAGAATACCTAGGGAAGAATACATGAGAAGCACGTGGCATTGGTGGCTCCAGGGAAGGGATCTGGGTGGCTGGGGGATGGGGCAGGAGGCAGACTTTATCACATATCCTGCTGAACCTTATAATTTCTGAACCACGGAAGTGAACGCCTATTGGAACACATAACACAGGATGTCATCCCATTTGTCTAATCGATCTAAGAGCAGGCAGGTTTCGAGGACTCGCACCAAGTGACATTAGTGCAAGGATGGGGGACTTGAGGGGGCCGTACTCTGGGGCACTGTCACCCCAGCAGGTGGGGGAATGGAGGAGGGGGCCGTGCCGGTTTCTGGCAGTGACCCCCATCACCCCTCTAGCATCAGCACCCCTCGCTCTCTGCCTTCACTTCCCTCCTCCCCAACTGGACGCCTTCGTCCATGTCTTCCACCGACTATGTCACTGCAGTATACGGCACAGGGACACGTATGCTCCGAGTCCCAGAGCCCCAGAATCTTGGAGACCGAGCGTGCCTTAGCGGACGCAAGCCAAGCCCTGTTCCTGTAATCGCTCACTACCAAAGCCCCCTCCCCGGCCTCTGGCCAAGGGGCTCGACCATGTTTCATGGCAGCTCCGCGCCCACTGCACAGAGACCCCACGAGATCCTAGGGAGAGCATGACGGTGGAGAACGGGGGGCCACCAAAGCAGCCGCTTGGCTGTTTCATCGCAGGGAGAGGATCCTGAGACGCTGTATCCACTTCTAGGAACACATATCTCTGGGGCTCTGCATACCCTGGTGCTTCGTCTCTCTCACAGTCCAGTTTTCACAGGCCGTTTAGAATATTCTTCCCTGGTGCTGGTTTCATTTCTGTCATTTCAGAGACACGGCTTCACTGCCACCACTGCAGGATCTGGGGACATCCTGCCTGTGGTTGGGCACTTCGGCCACCCAGCATCAGGCCCCAGGGCTGGGCAGGGCTCAGGGAGCTGTGGTGCCCACGCCTGCTGGCCCAGCCCTGAGCGGAGACCAGGAAGCCAATTTTGGCCCACGAACCTGATTACTGCACAGGGGTGGTCACAAGAACACTGCAATCTAAGGACCTTCTCAGACCACAGAAGACTAGGAGTTGCTTTTGTCATGTAAAATGATAATAATGATTCAAACAATCAATCAATCAACCAAACAACCAATAAGATACAAACAAAACAGAATTTAAAAGTCTGATAAGGGACTTCCCTGGTGGTCCAGTGGTTAAGACTCCACGCTCCCAATGCAGGGGGCCCGGGTTCAATCCCTGGTCAGGGAACTAGATCCCACGTGCATGCCACAACTAAGAAGTCCATATGCTGCAACTAAAAGATCCTGCGTGCCGCAACTAAAGATCCCACGTGCTACAACGAAGAGCCGGCACAGCCAAAATAAATAAATATTAAAAAAAAACAACTCTGGGGCTTCCCTGGTGGCGCAGTGGTTGAGAGTCCACCTGCCGATGCAGGGGACACGGGTTCGTGCCCCGGTCCGGGAAGATCCCACATGCTGCGGAGCGGCTGGGCCCGTGAGCCATGGCCGCTGGGCCTGCGCGTCCGGAGCCTGTACTCCGCAACGGGAGAGGCCACAACAGTGAGAGGCCCGCGTACCGCAAAAAAAACGAAAAAAACAACTCTGAAGAAACTCCGGGGTAGGATGAATGATGTCCCGAATCTTGAGCCAGTCCCGCCCCTCCTGAGCCCCCTTCCTGACGTGTTACCCCATCCTGCCCACACTTCTCTCCTGAGCCCCCCAGCTCGAGACACCACCCCCAGCCTTGACACAAAACTCATCTTTCCGTGAAGCCCTGTGATTCCCCGCAAGGCCCAGGAGAGGAGGAGGCCCCCCTTCCTGTGCGCCCTATCCTCCCGGCTTCTCTAAAGTCCCTAGGATTCCACTCACAACCCTGTGCATGTGCAAACAGAATTCCTCTTTTAGGTTCACTAAATTTAGGAAGCAAACATCCAGGCTGACCAAGCCCTGAGGTGTGGCTCCTTCCTCCCAGAGGGGCAGAAGAGCCTTAGGTTCCAGCCAGCGGGGTGAGGGGCGTGCGCTGAGGACACTTCAGGTGCAGGGGGACAAGCTGACGGGCTTGGTTTCACCTTGAGAACTTAACTGGGACGACCACGGGCTCTGGGCTCACCTCCCTTTCTTAAGTTAGACTGAACCCCAACTTGATATCCAGGTAACAGGCTATGTTCCCAGGAGAGCCTGAGGCTTTCCTTTCACTTCTGACAATGGCGTAGTAGCTTTTTTCTTTCGTTCATTCAACAAACATTGATTACACACCGATTCTGTGCCAGGCACTGTAGGATGCTCTTGGGAATAGAAAACTGAGCTATTGTCCCTGCCCTGAAGGACACTGATGTCTTAGGACACCCCAGATCTGCTGTGTTCACTGGGCATGTCCCTTGAGAACAATCTTCACACTGGTGAACACCACGTGGGACATGACATCGCCATAAAATGCAGTAAAGCAGAAGTGCACCTCTTAAGCAATTCCTCCAGACCCTTAAGGAGTTACTGTTAAGGAACTACACACCAGGAAGGAGAGGGTGAGGGGACCTCCCGACCATGGGGCTCAGGGGACCCAGCCACTCAGCACTCCCCACACCAGCTCTTCAAGGTGCCCAGAGTAGATTATCTTACTTTGATGCTGTTTTTCCTCTTAGCTGCCCAGCACTCACCCGCCTCATCTGAACCACAGTTGCCTACACGCTGTTAAAGTGACCATGCCACCCACCCTCTCTCAGGCCACTCAACCTGGGGGGCAGGGGGTGGCAGAGAGACCCACACCAGGCACTCAGGGTATCTAGTTCCCCAGCATCAAGGGTCAGTCCCTGACCAAGGACCATATCCTGCGCCCCCATGGGTGCTCCCTTCACACTTCAGTGTCTCTGGGCCGAGTCCCAGAGCCCCAGAATCTTGGAGACCGAGCGTGCCTTAGCGGACGCAAGCCAAGCCCTGTTCCTGTAATCGCTCACTACCAAAGCCCCCTCCCCGGCCTCTGGCCAAGGGGCTCGACCATGTTTCATGGCAGCTCCGCGCCCACTGCACAGAGACCCCACGAGATCCTAGGGAGAGCATGACGGTGGAGAACGGGGGGCCACCAAAGCAGCCGCTTGGCTGTTTCATCGCAGGGAGAGGATCCTGAGACGCTGTATCCACTTCTAGGAACACATATCTCTGGGGCTCTGCTGTTGCCATCTGGAACTCAGATGTTCCCCGAGTGCCACTATGTCCCTGGCAAGGGTTACCAGGCCGGGGGCCACACGACCTGTGCTGACAGCCCCCTCCCACAGGCAGCAGTGCTTTCCAGGACTCCGGCCTCCTCCACCCTCCTCTCCCCCAGCCCACCCCGTGACAGCGCCTGCCCCTTCAAGAGGGGGAGACGAAACACGGAAATCAGAACCACCTGCCTCCAGCAGGGCCTCACTTTCTGCATTCACACTGCATACTTAGGGTGTCCCAGCAGTCTTTGTTTCCTCTGAAAAACACATGCAGCCTCTGGTCACCGGGGCACCTGTGGAATGGGAAGGCAAGTCGCAAATAACACAGGGACGGGCACACCCGTGACGGGAAGGAAAGGTAGTTCGATGAAGTTCGACGGTCACCTCCCGCAAGCAAAATATTTCACCCACAAACATGAAAAAACAAATTATGTTTCTACTGAGAAAGAACTGGACAGCAAAACAATCTGGGAGATTAGCACCGGCTCAGGCAGCGGAGATGCTGGGGTGAGAGGAAAAGACGCCCAGTTCATCCACTGCCTGCGGAGCTGCCCCGGGAGAGAACACAAGAAAGGGCCTTGGGGTGGTCCTTGCCTTTTTTAAAAGGCGAAGTTAAAACGTCTTCAGAGGCCAGGAAAAGCTGTTATTACACATGAGCAGATTTTCATCGTTAGCTTTGGAAACACAAAAGGAAGTTCCTGATTTCAGGAGCATGAATTCAGGGAGTGTTTCTGGTAAAGATGCTTGAATACGTGCACATCCAGACCCCTAGCCCCCAGGGATTCCACTCAACCAGAAAGCAATGCACGGCCCTTCCAGAAGCTCAACTTCCGGGGGCTACTGCCTCCTTGCAGGGGGGTGGGGAGGGGGAGGGGCGCGTGGGCATGCACACGCACGCACAGTGAGCGTGTATACACGTGTGCAAGCGGCAGGCGTAAGTGCACGCCTGACTGGCGTGTGAGCACACGAGAGGTGTGAGGCACGTGCTGCACACAGGCGTTGGACTGGGGTGGGGGGAAGGTGACGGGAGCAGCTGGCCTGGCCAGCTTCACCCAGATGTGCAGCAGACACACGCTACGCCCAGCGGCTGGTGGCACAGGGAGGGCCCCAGGCTCCTCTTATTCCTGGGTCGGCCGTCCGACCATCCGAGAGGCTTTGAGTGTAGGCACTGCTAGCACATATATCCTTCTTAAAATGCAAATGCCTCGAAGAGCAGAACACAGTCGATTTCGCTGACACCTAGAGTTATGGGATCCCTTTCATCGGACAGAGAGCGAGGCACTTGGGATCACCCTTCTGCAAGGAAAAGCAGAATGAGGAGGGAAAGAGGCAGGAGAGATACAAGCAGACCCAGGCGTCTCTCAACTCCGCTGGCGAGGCCAGCCCTCCCCCAACCCTCTGGGGAGGGGGCATGTCCGTGGCAGGCTCAGGGCGAGGATGGCTCTGGAAAGAGAAGCTCTCTGCCTCTCCCAGGCCCTCCCACTCCAGGCCTCTTCCCACTCAGGGCATCTCGCCCACTGGCCCTCGCCTGGATCTCACACTCTGCCTGAAATCCCCACGCCCAGGCAGCCCTTGCCTTCTGAACACACCCATGGGTCCAGAAACCCCGAGGGAGCTACTGGGGAAAAGCAACTCCAGTCTGCGGAGCTCAGCACTGGCCCTGAGAACTCAGATTAGACTTCTACCATTTCTGTTCTTTAAATGAGGAAGTGGAGGCACAAAAGGAACAGTGACGTCTTTCAGGCTCGAGTATGAAGGCCCATGTGGAAGTGAGAAAGGTCTTAGGCCCTTGAGTTTTTAGCTAGACGCCCGCGCCTGGTTTCTCCACAGAGATTTTGCCAACACTTTCCCAACAAGCACAAAAACTCATCTTTCAAAACAGATAACAACTTGCAGGCAAGACACAGCTAGTTGTGCCTCCGATGTCCATTCTTCCCTTCCTCCTTAGAAACAGGCCCAGGACCCTGACTCGGTTGGCATGGGGTTGCGTGCCTCCTTGGCATCTAGGTGTGGCCAGGGGTTCAGCTCTTGCCAACAAGATACAAGGACAGAGCTCGACGAGGAGTTCTCAGGAGGTTTGCCTTCCTGCGGCCTGGTGTCTGGAACGCCCACGAGCTCGGTGTACCTCTAGCCGCCGTCCTGGACGTGAGGCCTGGGCTTAGGGATGGTAGGGCACAAGCTCTGATTGCCCACCTCCAGACCTCAGTAGATAAAGAGAAATAAATGCCTACTTTAACTTAGCCTCTTTTCCTTCCGATTTGTTCTGTTACACACGACCAGATGTTAATCCTAACAACTTTACCATTTCTCACTTATATCCAATGGTGGAGAACGCCACCATCCTGGAATGCTGAGAGCTGGGGATAAGGAAGGATACTATTTTAGATTTAAGTTCATTAACAGTCCCATTTTCCCCGAAAGAGACCTTTAAACAAAGCATTCTCAAATTTACTCTGGGCTCCAGGCTAGGGTGAGTACATTCTCACAAGACCTTGTAAGCATAAGAAGATTCACTTCGTTATAGAGTTATTTCATAAAACAGTTCCTTCCTGACGCAGTCAACACTTATAATCCTAAAAAAGCTACAACCAATCCTACTTCCAGGCCTGCCCCACTACCAAGCTCAGAAAGACTTAAAATACTGAATTCCTGTTTACTGCCCCAAACATTTAATAGCTTGGCTTGCATATTCAGTCCAGACAAATCTAGGTTATGAGGTAAAAATAGCCCCTTTTTATTCATTACAGTTAGTCCACTAAACTAGGTTCACAGTCTAAGCCATGGGCTGCTGGTTGCCACAAACACTGGTACAACCCTTAAGAGTTAGGGAACAGCCAACCTACGGGTCTCTAACACTGGTCAGAGCCTGTCACGTCCAGTTCCAAGGAATGATACAGCGATTTATGGCCCTGGAATTTGATCGTGTCTCATCTAATCCTGTTTGAAATGAGTCACACCCACTACAGCTTAGAACCCTCTTGGCCACAGAAGGGGCTGAGGCTGCGCTGGCTGCTGCGACGAGGAACGAACCTGCACACTAGACGGCGTGACCTGATGCCCTGAGAGCACACGGGGTCACAGCCTGATCGGCAAGTCCCCAGTGCAAAAGGCTTATGTGGTCCCAGGCTAGGAACTGACAGAGATTAATTTTAAAACCTGGAGCTTCTTAACCAAGATGGCGGTACTACTGTCATGGAAGCATTCTTTCTCTTTGAGCCAGTGAAACAACCCTGCACAAGGCCCCTCACTGCTTCCCAATCCATCTGCTGGCTTTTCTTCTGTCTTTGACCAACGAGGTGAACACCTAGCTTGGTAAAGATATTGGACTAATTAAAGAATGATTAAGTAATTAAGTTGACTCAAAATGCAAAGATCATCCTCCCTCTGCTGAAGTTATTCAAAATATCATAACAGCTCGAAGGCACCTGTAATGATACTCACAAAACACGTGTCTTGAGAAATCACACGCAGAACACCAACTATTTCCAAGATTATTTTTGCTATCAAGACAGGTTCCTGTTCTCACGGGCTCAACGGCATTTCAAGGAGACACACAAGGGCTTCCCTAGTGGCGCAGTGGTTGAGAGTCCGCCTGCCAATGCGGGGGACACAGGTTCGTGCCCCGGTCCGGGAGGATCCCACATGCTGCGGAGCGGCTGGGCCCGTGAGCCATGGCCCCTGAGCCTGCGCTCCGCAACGGGAGAGGCCACAACAGTGAGAGGCCCGCGTACCGCAAAAAAAAAAAAAAAAGGTCAGGGATGGCCAAAAAGAAATAAAATAGGTCAAAAACAGAGTAAAAAGGAGGTCAGAGAGACGTAAGTGGAGAAGTCAGGGAAGGATGTCAAGCTGCCAGAGAGAATCCAGAGCTGAACCAGACAATAACTGTGCATAAATTATCAAGGCAAAATATCAGAGAGTAGAGTGGTCTCCATCAGTCCACGGAGAATGACAAGGATCTGGGCTTCAACATAGAGTGCAGTTGTACTGGGGGACTTCCTGCAAAGAGCCTCAGAGTAGGGGTGTGGGGATGGGGCACAGGTGGAGAAGCCAGGGGCGGCACCGGATGCTCTACTTGGACCAGGAAGAGTTTGGTCTGCATGGTACACAGGGAGGGTCCATCTCCACGGACACGCCCGGGGTCCTCCAGCATCTCTGACACGAAGCTTCTCCATTCTGGAAAGCTGCTGCTGAGTCACTACAGAGCGGAGGGAAAGTGAAAGAGCACGAGGCAGGAGGTGGACTTCCAAGGCCACAGACTCCAGAAGCACTTCCCTAAATAGACTTTATGTATGTCTGTGTCTGAGCCTGAGGCCCACCAAACCAAGCACACACAAGACTTCGCCCATGCAGCCCTCAGGCACCATCACAGTTCCACTGCGATGCAGGATTGGGGGCCAAGGGGGCAGGAATGCAGGGACTGACCTTCACTAGATGAACAAGGAAAGAGAAGGTAACACTCAGGCCCGACTTCCCCAAATCACCTGCAAGCCGGGGGTAAAACCCAAACGCGCCTTCCTCCTCCCCCAGGTGGGCCTGTCGACCAGCAGGGTGTTTCCGCAAGGCCAATCCACTCACCCACCACTCCTCTTCCAAACCAGAGCGGTCACAACGCGTGGAAGATTCTGGGGCACCTTGAGGCTGCTTGGCACACGCTCCACCAATGACTCCATTTTACTGGCCATCTGATCAGCGCCCAATTAGGCAATGTGATCATACTGTTTAACGTGTGTTTACGCAGAACACAGTCGAAGCAATGACTAAGAAATGTGAAAATACTTACCGTTCCACTGCACACAATCACAAGTTTCTATGTGCTTTAGAGAAAAAAAAAAGTGTCAGTAGAGGACAGCTGGGTCAGTGGCCACCTGACTAAACATCTATGAGCCCAGGCCACTCTCACTTCCCTCTTCTGCCCACATCCTTCTCCTCTGACCTTTGCCGGCAGTCCCCTACCTCTCAAGATCTCCTTCTTCTGCAGCATTTCCCTTTAGAGGTGACCTGGGAAGGACTGAGAGATGGGATGCACTCTAGCCTTTTGAATACACTTTTTAGAACAGGAGCACAGTAGGAAAAAGGGTAATCGAGACTGCAAAGTCGAGAGGGGAAACGCCGGACCTCCTGAGAGACGGTACCTTCCCTGGAGCAGCACTGGTCCAGAGCTGCAGTGCCCAGACCTCTCCTGCTTGTATCAATACTATTTAATCCACACAGCACCCGCCCCCATCCCCGTGAGCCAGGCACCTTCCGCATTTTACACACGAGAAAGCTGACTCAGGTTCTTGTCCAGCACTTTCTCTTCCCACAATCCAACTTGCCCCCCTCAAAAAACAGACACTGACATCCCGAAGCCATTACTGCGTATGCTTTGTGACACAAACCAGACTAACCCCGGCGTGAAACAATGCATATCACCCCGTCCCAACGGCAGCCAGGGCGACGTGGGAGCTGTCCTGTCACTGCTCACAGTGGGGCCAGCCGTCAAACAAGCCAGACGCAGACACCTGTCCACATCTGTCTCCACCTCTATCCCCTTTCCCCGCCCTCCCTCTGTAGGTCACCATATGCTGATCCGCCCTGTCAGAAGGATGGGTCAGGCGTCCAGAGTCACATTTTAAACCTCTGAAAAGTCGACACACTCCCTGCCACGGCCTCCCCAGTCTCAGAGTGGCCAGGCTGAGGACCCCCAACATCTTCAGGAGGATCTGGTCCAGGTGGTCAAACGCCACAAACAGTAAACCAGAGTGAGACCAGGAAGTTCAGACCCCTCCCTGCTGTCCTTGGGGCTCCAGCTCCACTCCCCCGGCCCACACCGCTAAAAGGCCCTTCTCGTTTCCCATCCGTGGCTCTCCACCTGGAGTAAGACACGCACCCCCCCCGGGGCCCCCTCCCCGGCAAAAGACCCCGTGTCTGTCCGTACACGTCCAGCGGAGCCCCCTCCTCCCCGTGCTCAACCCTCGGATTTAATACTTTTTGAAAAAAACCCACAGGAAGAAAAAAATCACACCGTGACAATACCCACACACACACGTGCAAGTCACTACCTGTGGGATCAAAAAATGCTTACCCTCCCTGTAGGAAATATACTTGGATATTTTCTATTTTATTTCAAAAACATTTTTAATGCCGGTTACAATCTCAAATTGATGTCACAAACCACTGCCGTCTGAAGACACTATCCTGGACCCTCCCCAGGCCCCCTCCCCCTGGGCTGCCCTTCCTTCCTGGGCCGTCAGAACCGATGCAGAGGCGCTCAGCGTGAGGCTCCCATACATCACTTTTGTGTATTAGGATGAACCTTGAAAGCCGTGCAAAGTCAAGAAAATCTAGAAATACCTCGGCTCTCTAGTTCCAGGAAAGGTCTGGAACAGTGGGCTAGTCTGATCCCACGAATCACACCATGGAGGCGGCTGTTTTACTCCACCTGAGCGTGAAGGTGAGGCTGTGCCTCCGAAAGGGGACGATAAAGCAGGTCGCACCCCACTACCATTATAAATAGTCCCTGAGGCTGCCGCCCCTCCAGGTCCGTTCCTTCCGCGTTCCCCAAGCCCCTCCTAACGGTACTGCTCCCTGTTTCTTCCTAATTGAGTGAGAAGTAGCAGCAGGTGCAAACCCCACACACCTGAACACGCTTAGGAAAGTGAGCCAGCAGGGCCCGCGCACCCCATCCCCACTGGGCCAGAGAGAGAAGCTGGGGCCGGCGCTCCCAACGCGGCCCCCTTCAGTGCCGAGTCCTGCAGGGAGGGCATGGGCCCCGCTCAGAGGGGCTGGAGAGACTGCGGGCACGGGAGCTGGGACACTCAGCTGGGCCCATACACTGCGGCAGGGGGCCAAGGAGGGCAAAGCCGCCCACAGGCTCCTTAAACGCTCTGCACGCCCCTCGGCTGACACTGTGGGCTGACCTCCCAACTTTTCCCTCCCGTCCGCCTATTCTGGGAACTGTCCTCTCTGGATTCCGGAAGCACCAGCTCCATATCCAGCTGAGGAGTGGGGGGGTGGTCTTGATTAGACTAAGGGAGCAATTCTCAAACTGGACCCTGCATCAGAATCACCTGGAAGGCTTGTTTCGCAACAGATCGCTGGGCCCCAACCCAGAGTTTCTGAGTCAGTCGGTTGGTTGGGGCCTGAGACTGCGTTTCGGACAAGTCTCAGGTGGTGCTGATGCGGCGGGTCTGGGGGCCACATTCGGAGGAGCTCTCCTAAGTCAGCCGGCCCACAGCCTCCTGTTCTGGGTCCGGGGAGGCCACATGATGCTCACTGCTCCCACAGACCGGAGGGAGGACAGGCAGACCCTGTGGCTGGGGACTGGCTGGCGTGTCTCCTTCACGCAGTCTCGCTGACGCTAAGGACCATCTCATAACTGCGGGGACGCTGACCCTGGGATGAAGCATCGAGGTCCTCGATGAAACTTCAAAACTGCTGCTAGAGTAGGACTCCAGGTCTGTGAGACAGTAAACGTCCTCATTGCTGACTTGGCAGCCAAAAGCACCCCAACTGACCCGCCCCATAATCCATAACCCCAGGGAGACTCCTGAACTGGGTATCCTCATTTCCTAACAGGACCTGTTCTCTCAGAAACACGCACCTGCCTAGATGCATTTCTTTTGCTCTCCCAGAATATGCACACCAAGGTCATCCGTCTTGAAAGCTCTAATTCATGGGTTAGAGAATGCACCACTTGAAATGCAAGCAACACAGGACAGGGAAGGAAAGGAGTTCCACATCTTGGAGTGAGTTTTATCAGGCAGCTACTGTAACAGCCGCTGATGCCAGACATTCAAGGGCACTGGTGGAGGCATGGGGCAGGGAGGGAGGCCGGGGGTTTCAGGAGACCTCAGAGTCCTGCCTGCAAGCATAAGAGAAGGGGCGCTGCAGGGGCTCGAGGTCAGGAGAAAGAATAGGTGTCTGAGGGACAGGCTCTGAGGAAGGGAGCTGAGGGGAGCTGGTCGCTTGGCCCCTCCAGTGGTCCCCTCCCCTCCTCCTGGAGGCCAGAGGACACCTGTCTGTTCTCCTGACCCCATTCCAGAAAATGGACACCTCCTCTTTATCCCCAGAGCATGCCCCTCCCCACCAGATACTGCCTGCCTCTGAGACCCTCCCAAGTGACCCCCACTGAGCAGACCGCACACGGAAAGGCCTACAGTGTCTCAGCTGTCCCAGGTCAGCAGCTGTGGGCAGAGAGGAAGGGCCAACTGGGCTAGCTGGCAGGCCCATGACAGGGCACAAACAAGGTCTGCAGAGAGAGGATACAAGCACACAGCACCCAGGGGCCCTGGGTTCCCATTTCCCGGCCGGGTCATGACAAAAGGGATGGTTAAGAGATTAAACCCAACCAGAAGAGGCTGTGCTAGTTCCACGCGGCCTCCCACACGTGCTTTCCATATAGACTCATCCTAAAGTACATCCCCTGGGTTTTCAGCAGGCATCAGGCGCCATTGCACACACCTGACGTGTATTAACTCATTCGAGCCCCCAGCAAAGCCTCTGGGTTTGCTGCTGCCATCAGCCCAGTTTTGCGGGTGAGAAAAACAGGCACAGAAAGATGAAGCCACTCGCCCAAAGTCACACAGCCAGTTGAAGACCTACAGGAAGTTTGACTGCAGAGTCCACAATAGCTCCAGGAATAAAACAGATGGTTTTGAGAGATGTGTATGTTCACCAAGCAGGACTGAGTAAAAAAGCCCTTTACTGAGACAGAAATTGTTGATACTGAGGACTCCAGGTAACTGATTTTCACATCCACGCTGACACATAAAGCATTCATTTCAAAATCCTGTGAAGGAAGCTACGTAATTTCGTGGAGACGGCACTAGATCCAGACAGACCCGGGTCTGATTGCCGGTTCAACCACTTACAATCACCCCCAGGTGGTGCCTTTATCATGCCTCGCCTCAGCCACCCCCTCAACACCACTGGCCTTCTCCCGGGACCTTGCTGAGAACGCATATGGACGCTTGGCCCAGGGCCTGGAACGTAGGGGTGCTCAGATATGTTAGTTTCCTTCTCCTTTAGGATGAAAAATGCATCACCCTTAAAGGAGACATCAAAGGCTGCCGAGAATAAAGTCCGAAGTTATAGTACCTTCCACAGCCCAGCAAGATAACCTCATAAGAAAAAATGGTCAAAAGGTATGAACAGGCTATTCACAGAAGCTAAAATATGAACTGGCAAGAAAACGTTTTCAATATTTTTGGTAATTTGGGAAATGTAATTTAAAAAGTAGTGTCTTCTTTATCCATTAGATTGGCAAAAATTAACAAGATTTATACTCTTCAGTTCAGTGTTGGCCAAATTAAAGGGAAAGAGGCAATTCCACACACTGACGAATGCACAGAGTGATAAAGCTTCTTGGAAGGGGTGAGGGGGCAATGTGGCAAAGCTATCCATTTAATATTACTCTTTAACCCAGAAATTCTACTTCGAGGGATCCAGGAGACTGAAATATTTGTGTTGACAATGACGTGGTTCACAGATTCCCCACTATTTTTAGAGCAGAATATTGGAAACAACCTAAAAGTCCATCAATAAAGGACAGTTAAGGAAATAACAGTACACCCACACTCTGGAATACAGACCAAACTTTTCATGTCAGTGCATATAGATCCCCAGGACATAGCATTAAATTTAAAAAGTAAAGCAGAGAAAATTTTCTATGACGTGTCTCCACTTATGTTTACAATGAGAACACCTGTCCACTGAAAAGGCCTGGAAGCAGCAAGGAGCACACCTAGCTCCCAGATCTGGGTTTTTCAGTATCATTCTCCACTAAAATGAACTTGGACTCTTTGGAGAAATGGCTGATTCCAGGGCTGGAAAGTACAAGCTGAGTCTTGGAGGTTTTGTGCCAGAAAGTAAAGAAGTCCTCAAAGATGATGAGAACACATCAAAAGGACAGGAGGGCCAGCTGGAAGGGGCTTCTGCAGGCCAAGTCTGGGACAATTTAAGCAGAAAAGTGGGTAATGAGCATAACAAACTATAATCTATTGTATAAAGCAGGAATTCATTCATGAGTGCAGAGACATGGTTAAACCAAAGAGTAAATGAGGGAGAAAGTAAAGTTCTTCCTTTTAGTACAATTCCAACTGATAAGCGTAGAAAGAAACATGGAATTAGAAAATCACCATCTGTCAACTATCGTAACTGATCTGGGTAAGCATCATCAATGGATTCTTAAACTAGTGGGTGAAAGTATGAGGAGTAACAGTATATTTACAGTCTCAAGTGATCTTACTATGAGATACATATTAACAACAAAGGGAAAAACGGTAACTTTCTGTGAGGGAATCTGACAGACAGGATCTTAATGAAGTGATGACAGGACCAGTGAATGGGACTAATCAACAGCATATGCCTCCCACCGTGAGACACGCTAAGACGGCTGCAGCACCGCCCCGTGCCACACCTGCCAAAAGTGTATAATATGAATCTAGGCAGGAGGAAACCACGGGCAAACCCAAGGGGAGGGACATTATCCAAAACACAGGCAGTTGTCTTCAAAGACGTCAATGTCAAAGTCATGAAATACAAAGACAGATTCAGGAACTGTTCCAGATTAAAGGAGACTAAAGAGACAGGATGGTTTAAGGCACCACAGAATCTTGGATTTCCTTTTGCTCTAAAGTGGCCTACTGGCGAGATCTGAAAAAGACCTGTAGATTAAATAATAGCGTTGCATCAACATTTAATTTCCTGATTTCTAATAATCATGCTGTTGTTTTGTAAGAGAATGTCCTTGTTTTTATGAAATACACAATAAAGTATTTAGCAGTAAAGGTGTATCAAGTCTGCAACTTAACATTAAACATTTCAGAGAAAAGTAATCACACACACACACAAATATGAGAGAGGATAAACCAAATGTCAACATTCGGAGAATCTGGGTAAAGGATATCTTGGGATTCTTTGGATTATTCTTTCAACTTTTCAGTGAATCTGAAATAGTATATTTTTTTAAAAAATTTTTAAGAGAGCAAGGTATGCATATGCATAGAAAAATACAGGTCAATTCCTGGGGATTAAGTTCACAATGGTATTTTCCTTAAAAGCACAGAGAGACAAAATGAAGCAGGCCTACCCTGGTGTTACTACTGGTCTCCCTAGAATATGCTGTCCTCACAGAGCTTCTGTTCCAGGACACTGGAAAAAGCTGTTTTGAAGGATCTCTCAAGACTAGCTCGTTAACCAAGTTCCACAGAAGCAGCAACAACATAATCAAGGCTTCTTCACTGCAAATTTGTGCTATTTTTCCCTCAGTGAAAGCCACAGCATCCTGACACTGTGCGTAGCTGATGATGCTACAGGACCCTTCCTGGAATACATAATCTCTAAAGAAGTTTTTCATAAGAAACCAGGATAAAACAGTCTTGGTCCAAAGTCTCCCCCTCTACTGTGTCTTACTGGATTCTTGAAATGTTAAGCCATGGGATGGGGATCAGTTTGTCCCACACACTCTTTTGCTTCCATTCCTCTGGTGCCCTTGCAGATTTGCTGGCTGAGGAGAATGCTCCCAGGCAGGCAGCTGGCTAACGGGACTTGAACGGTCAATAGTTCTATCATACACAACCTGTCTCTCTAGAGCTTTACAGCTTACAACCTCTTATGTATATTATTTGATTTCATCCTTCCCTTAAACTGATTTTTTTTTTTTTACTTACTAATGGCATTAAGTCTAACAGCAATACAACAAAATATACAGTTTCCAAAAACAATGAGTTATAATGTCTACCCTTGCCTTTGCGTCTAGCTGGGAGGCAGGACTTGCACCTGAGCAGACAAACACTCTGAGACAGCATAAGCCTAATGAAAAATAGTTGGATAAGTAAACCGGCTAGTGGAATTAGTACAACTAATTCTACCACTGAGCTCAGTAGAAATACAGCCCTCCTTTCTCTTTGTATTTTTCCAGCATTTATTCCTTTAAGCCCTGTCTTCAGGGCAAACCCTCCTTGTAAATGTAACTCTGGCTTGTTGTTACAGAGGCTTGTTCGCAAGACACCACAGGGAACCAGGCCTTGTGGGCTCCAGTTCGCACGCAACGCCGCCCCCCACCCCCCACCCCCCGACAGCATCGCGGTCTCCTGACACCAGCCCTCCAACACAACAACCACACTGACCTTCCCACACAGGCACCATCATCTCAACTTTCTTCAAAGAAACCAGTGAACTGACTCTTCCAGAAGTAAACATTTCAGCAAAGGACCCCCCAAACAAAGGCCGTAGCCTAAATCCAAAGACAAAATTCCTGTTAAAGAAAACCTGTTTTCAATCAAAGAAAAATTAGGCTTAATTCTAGGACAATCTATAGTTAGCCTATGCGCACTTACCAATGCCAACAGCATCTAGATTCCAAAACAAACTCAGCAAAGTAGGTTCTGTTCTCACCTTCCAGAGATGAGAAAATTGAGAACCAGAGTTAGCAACTGGCAGATTCAAGATTCACATCCAAGTCAGCCTGTTCGCTCTCCAACCCCACTGCCCACAGTCCGCCCCATCCACTGTGAACAGAGATGAATCAGGCAGAATCTCACTGCAACATTCAAACTGCCACCCCGCCTCCTACTCCCTCGGTTTAGATGCCCCTTTAAGGGGCAGGTGGCAAATCAAATTCGACTCTTCTGCAGCCTCTCAACACAAAACCCATTAAGTGGCAAAGCAAAAACACAAGAAGATGGGCTTTACAACCGCCTATACTTTTTTCTTATCCAGAGGAATATTTTTTTATGATCTGTCGTTAGGGATGAAGTCGGGGCAGGAGGAATACATGATTATGTAATGTCACAGGGCAGGCAACAAGGGGAGGGAGAGCCGAGCCCATCACCGCTCCCTTCGCCCACAAACACGTAAATTCACCGTTGGCGTTTTGAGTGTTTCAATCTCCTGTGGCCTACACATTCATGATTGGCTTTTCAGGAGACAGTCACAAACCCCTGCAGATTTCCCAGGCCTCAATTCATTGACTAGCAGAGCCATAAAGAAAGAAAATATCAAAAGCAAAGATGCCAGAACTGTTGTCGGGGACGGTGGGCCGGCAGAAAAGGGAAGAGTTTGGGAGGATGGGGGCCTACACCGAGGTGTATGTTTATTTTTACCCGGTTCTGTTTACACCCGAAACACCCCGAGGCCTCAGCGTCTGGAGTCACTAGATCCAGCCCTGGAGACGCACCAAGCAGGCGCCGCGACCTGGCCTCGGGGGCGCCACGTCCCGCATCCCGGCTCCCCGCCGCCCGCTACCCTCAGCCCGAGGCGGCCCGGGGCGTCATCCTGCTAGGGCTCGCCGGGGTCTGATCATTCTCCGAAGACGCCACCACCAGGGAACCGCTAGCTGTACGATTTCCATGACAACCGCCGGCGCCTTCCGCGTCCGGCGCGCCGGGTATCGGGATGCGCGCCGCGCCCCGCCGCTCCCCGCTCCGCCCGAGGAGCATCCAGGTCCCCGGTGGCTCCCGGCCGCCGCGTCGTCCCCGGCCCGGCCCGGCCAGGCCCACCTACCTGGCGCGTCCCGGCCCGCGGCGCCCGCGCCCTGCCGTCCCGCCGTCCTCGGTCCCGCCGGGCCGCGCGCCCGAGCCCCGCAGCAGCAACGCCGCCGCTGGGTCGCAAAGTCGTGGGCTGCAGCCGGGCTCCAGGTGCTCGTCCTCTTGTCCGGGTCCGCGGCGCCCACCCCAGCCGCGAACCTGCCACCAGCGCTGCAGCGCCAAACCCGCCGCCCAGGCTGCTGCTGCTGCTGCTGCTGCTGCTACTGCTGCCGCTGCTGCTGCCGCCGCCGCTCAGGAGGCCACGCCGGCCCCGCCCCGGCCCCGCCCCCTCGCCGCGCATGCGCGCTCCACGAGCCCCGGTCTGGGCCGACCCCACCCGGCCGGTCCTCCTCCGCGGCTGCTCACGCAGACTTCTCTCGGCTTCCTGCAAGACCAGCTCTCAGCTGTGATCGAATCGCCTGCAAGGAGTTCTTGAACTTCTGCACTTTAATTGGACGATGGCATTTTCGCCCTCACAAATACTGAGGCTTGGAGGCCCCGACGCATCCCTGAGGAAGAAGACTCCTGAAGAGTCGCGACCCGGGAACCGCTCCGGCCGTTTGCCCTCCGGTGACCGCGCTCCCCGGGTGCGGACTACGCAGTCCCCTGGCGAAGTTTAGGAAACTGAACATTCAGCCCAGAAACAAGCAAAAATTAAAATCATACTTTGAAGAAACAGATAAGCAAGAAGACAGAGACTGCTAACATCCTTCCAGATTGTCCTGGCATACTGTATAAATATACATTTACAGACTCTCACCAAATATCAGCTCCTTACACCTCTCTCCCAAAGTTCTATTTTTCCATGGCGGGGGCGCGGGGGGATGTGAAATAGAAGAGTCAGAAGTTTTGGAAGAAAAATCACTTTAATATAACTTTAAACCTTAATATTTCTGCTTGAGCAAGGGTAATACTGGACTGAATATAAACATTAATCTTCATCTTTAAATTTTGTCAGAAAAAAAATTCTTAAAAATTCTTGAATGAAAACTAATTTAATTCAATAAACCAGAACCCTTCCCAGCTGGCCCTCACATCCCTCAGGTATAAAAACAAACATTTATAAATTACTTTAAAAAGAAAAGATTAACCTGTAAGAAATGAAAATTAAACAAAAATTCTCTAATATTTAGAATAAGAGCTGAGCTTCCCCATGTCACAAAAACCAAACGCAGACAACAGTCTGGAATAAAAATAAGTAAATATGAAACTTTTTAAAGTTTAATTTATTTTCTGACTTTTTTATTTCTCTTCTGAAAACTAATTTACTAACAAAAAGCTTTCTATTATTTCTTCAGATAAATGGATAGAAATATTGACAGAAATTTAACCCTAGTGTAAAATTAAATCCAAAATATCAAACAAACTTGTGGAAATGCAAAAATAATTTTATACCTTATTTTCTAAAATTAGGGTGACCAATATACCTGGTTTAGCTGGGACAACCCCAGTTTACATCTTTTACCCAGCAAAATTATTAATAAGTCCCCTTTCATTCTCAAAAGTGTTCAGACAATACATTTTATGGCCATGATAACTTTAATCAAGCCAAGAGAGTTTTTCAATCACTGGCTTTAAAAAAAAGTAACAAATTTAAATTCACAAACATTTAAAAATAGACATCAAAGTTCAACAATTCATTCATTTAGCATAGTAACAAACTGAATGAGAATCAGGCTTCCAATAACATTTGTCACTTGACTGTTGTGTAATTCAGGTTAATCTTATAAAGATCAATTACAATTTCAGTGCAGCAAGGAACGGGGCCCCAATTTCACTGTAGAATGAACATTATCAAGAGAAAAAGGAGCCAGGTTTGTTGGTAAATATGGTACTATGCATTCCCTAAGCATCACAACATGATAGAAGAAAGTATCCTAGAAGTGTGCTTGTGGGAAAATATCCCCATCCTTCAGAAACTCTCAGCGTGTGATACCCAAACAACAGCATTGATATCCTCTCAGAACTTGCTAGAAATGCAAGTTCCCAGGCTCCATGCCAGACCTGCTGAATCAGAAACTCTGAAAGTGGGGCCAAGCAATCTGTGTTTTAACAAGCCCTCCAGGGATTCTGATAAACATGTGGACCTAGATTGTCTATATACAATAAGTAAGCTGACTTAGATCATCTATATATGATAATTAAGAGCTAAGCAGTGCTGTTTTGGGGACTAGAAACAACCTACATGAGAATTTCTTTGGGAGCCATTAAACATAATATATTTACATGTGTTTTCACTGGAGAATATATGTAGCCTGGAAAACTAACAGCCCTGCTGCCATAGTAGCTGTGAAACCCAGTGGCCTCGCAAAAAAGGAGGCGCAAAAAAGCATTTGGAGTGCCTCATAACGCCCTATCCCCAAGGAGTTTTCACTATGTGACTGGCCTGGCAGCTTAATGGAGAAGCTCCATTCTCAGGGCTTGTCTTTAATTGACCTGACTCAGTGCTTCTTTGGCGCAGTTGGCCCTATCCACAGAGCACTTGGTGAAAGCAATCGGCAGCAATTATTTCACAGGGCAACTGCCTAAGGGGGTGATACCAGGTGGAGCTAGCAAGAGACTCACCAATTAACTTAAAAGGAAAGAATGGGGGAACTTTGGAAAGACCCGACATATTTCTTGGAATCCAAAAGGACACACATGTGTACAACTATGCACATGTCCAGGAAAGACTTAAGAAGGCCATAATTTCTCACTTCTGGCTGACCTTGAGGCTTTGAGCAAGCAAGAAATGAAGGCTCAGGCAGAGTTGTAAATTGCCTGCCCGAACACTGAAGACATGCCTCAACATACACACACAGCCCCTTCATAAAGACATATTGAGGGCTTCCCTGGTGGCGCAGTGGTTAAGAATCTGCCTGCTAATGCAGGGGACATGGGTTCGAGCCCTGGTCCGGGAAGATCCCACATGCCACAGAGCAACTAAGCCCGTGTGCCACAACTACTGAGCCCGTGTGCCTAGAGCCAGTGCTCCACAACAAGAGAAGCCACCGCAACGAGAAGTCCATGCACCGCAACGAAGAGTAGCCCCCGCTCACCACAACTAGAGAAAGCCCATGTGCAGCAACAAAGACCCAACGCAGCCAAAAGTAAATAAATAAATTTTTTTTAAAAAAGAAGACGTATTGGTCCCAGCATTTGAGACTATCTTTGTATAACAGTTAGCCAATTTACACAAAGAATATCAATAAAAAGATAGGAATTAAGCTAACCAAGCAAGGACTTCAGTGGCTACAAATGACATAGAATACAGGCTTTATAGAATTATCCCAGGAGAGACACGAAACAAACAAAAGGCCCTCTTCTCTTTCCCTGGGGTAGAGGGAAATTTGATTTCCAGAATTGCCACATTATGTAATTTAAAATGTCCAGTTTCAAACAAAAAGTTTAAGCATAAAGAAACAGGAAAGGACAGAGGCTTAAAAGTAGTCAATAGAATGTCCGTGAGAAAACACAAATGTTATACTTACTAGACAAAGACTTTAAATCAGTTATCATAAACATATTCAAAGAACCAAAGGAAACCACGTATCAAAAGCTAAAGGAGGGCTTCCCTGGTGGCACAGTGGTTGAGAATCTGCCTGCCAATGCAGGGGACACGGGTTCGAGCCCTGGTCTGGGAAGATCCCACATGCTGCGGAGCAACTGGGCCCGTGAGCCACAATTACTGAGCCTGCGCGTCTGGAGCCTGTGCTCCGCAGAGAACAAGAGAGGCAGCGATAGTGAGAGGCCCGCGCACCGCGATGAAGAGTGGCCCCCGCTTGCCACAACTAGAGAAAGCCCTTGCACAGAAGCAAAGACCCAACACAGCCATAAATAAATAAATAAAAAAGCTAAAGGAAAGTATGAGAGCAACAAAAAGAGAATATCAAAAAGAGATAGGAATTATAAAAAAAGAACCAAACATAAATCCTATATTTAAAAGGTATAATAACTGAAATGAAAAATCTGTTAGAGGGGTATAACAGCAGGATTGGGCTGGCAGAAGAAAGAATTACATTTGAAAATAGGTCAATTAATATAACCTAGTCTGAGGAACATAAAGAAAAAAGAATAAAGAAACATGAACAGAGGCTCAGAGATCTATGGGACACCATCTACTATATCAACATACACATGATGGAAGTCCCAGATGGAGAGGAGAGAGAAAGGTACAGAAAGAATTTTTTTTTTACATCTTTATTGGAGTATAACTGCTTTACAATGGTGTCAGAAAGAATATTTGAAGAAATAATGGCTAAAAATTTCCCAGTATGATGAAAAACACTAATTTACACATCCAAGAAGTTCAATAAACTCCAACTAGCATAAACTCAAGTAGATTCACCCTAGACACAGCATCATCAAACTATCAAAAGCCAAAGATGAAAAAAAAAAAAAAAAAGCCAAAGATGGAAGGAATCTTGAAAGCACCAAGAGAGAAGCAACTCATAAAGTACAAGGGATCCTCAACAAAATTAACAGCTGTTTTCTCATCAGAAATCATGGTAAGGGACTTCCCTGGTGGCACTGTGGTTAAGAATCTGCCTGCCAATGCAGGGGACACAGGTTCGAGCCCTGGTCCAGGAAGATCCCACATGCTGCAGAGCAACTAAGCCCATGTACCACAACTACTGAGCCCAAGCTCTGAAGCCTGCAAGCCACAACTACTGAAGCCTGTGTGCCTACAGCCCGTGCTCCGCAACAAGAGAAGCCACTGCAATGAGAAGCCTGCGCATTGCAATGAGAAGCCTGCGCACCACAATGAAGAGCAGCCCCTGCTCACCGCAACTAGAGAAAGCCTGAACACAGCAATGAAGACCCAATGCAGCCAAAAATAAATAAATAGATAAATTTATTTTTAAAAAAAAAGAAATCATGGAGGTCAGAAGAAAGTAAAATAACATAATCATAGTGCTGAAAGGAAAAGGCTGTAAACCTAGAGTTCTATATTCAGCAAAACTCTCTTTCAAAAATGAAGGAGAAATAAGATATTCTCAAATAAACAAAAACTGAGAGAATTCACTGCTAGCAGACCCATCCTATAAGAAATAATAAAGGCAATCCTTCAGGCTGAAATGAAAGGACACTAAAGAATAACTCAAATTCACACAAATAAATAAAAACTAAAGGTAAAAATCAGTTTGAAATGCTTTTCTTCTCTCTGATTTAAAAGATATCTGCATAAAACAATCAATATAAATTTGTGTTGATGGGCTCATAATATAAAAAGGATACAATGTGTATAATAACAATAGCACAAAGGAGTGGGGAGAAAACAGCTTAATTGGGGTGAAGTTTGTATATACCACTGAAATGAAGTTGGTATTAATACAAACTAGATTGATTTAAGTTAATTAAGATGATAATTTAATTCCCAGGGCAAACACTAACTGCAGATATACACAGATATAGATATAAATATAAACATTAAAAGAAAGAAGGGAATTAAAATATCAGTAGTATACTAAAACATACATATTTACCACAAAAGAAGCAGTAATAGAGGAAGAGAGGAACAAAAAGGACATAAAATATGTGGAAAACAAAGAGCAAAATGGCAGATATAAGTCCTACCTTATCACAAGTTATATTAAATATAAATAAATGAAATGCTCCAATTAAAAGGCAGAGATTGGCAGATGGATTTTTTTTTAAAAAAAAGAAGAACACGACTGAACTATGTGCTGTCCACAGAAACAAACTTAAAATTTAAAGGTCAAATAGGTCAATGGTAAAATGATGGACAAAAGTATACCATAGAAACAGTAAACAACAGAGGGCTACTGTGGTTATACTAATATCAGACAAAACAAACTTTGAAACAAAAAAACTATTACTACAAACAAAGAGGGACATTTTCTAAGAGGGTCAGTTAATCAGGAAGATACAATAAAGACGATGTATCCAAAAAAGAGACCCAAATTACAGGAGACAACACGGACAGAGTTTAAGTAAGAGGTGGACAGTGTAATAGTAATAGTTAAAGATGTCAATACTCTACGTTAAATAATGCATAAAACAATGAGGCAGAAGATCAAGGAAATAGAAGACTTGAACAACACTATAAACCAACTAGACTTAACATATATCCATAGAATACTCCACCCAACAATATCAGAACATACATACATACTGCTCAGTTATTTATAAAACGTTTTCCAGGATAGACTGGTAGGCCATTAAAAAGTCTCAATAAATTAAAAAGGATTGAAATCATATAAAGTATGTTCTCTGACCCCAGTGTTATTAAAATAGAAATCAACAACAAAAGGAAATTACAAGTAGGTAGAAATTAAACAACACAGCCCTCAATAACCAGGGGGTCAAAAAGAACTCAAAAGGGAAGTGAGAAAACATTTTCAGAAAAATTACAGTGAAAACTCAACATACCAAAACTTTCGGAATGAAGCTAAAGCAGTGCTAAGAGGAAAATTTATGGCTGGAAACACCTATATTAAAAAAAAAAAAAAAAAGACCTAAAATTAGTAACCTAACCTTTCTCCTTAAGAAATTAGAAAAGTAACAATCCTCCCCCCGCAAGAAAAGCAGAAGAAAGGAAATAATAATGATCAGAATTGAAACAAATGAAATACAGAATAGAAAAAATAGAAAGATCAATAAAACCAAAAGTCAGTTATTTGAAAACACTAACAATTTTGACAAACCTTTAACTAGATTGGCCAAGAAAAAAAGGAGAGAGAAGATTCAAATTACTAGAATTAGGAGTGAGAGAGAAGATATCACTACTGACCATGCATCAATAACAAGGATTATAAAGGAAAACTGAACAACTTTATCTTAACAAGCTACAAAACCTAGATGAAATTGAGAAATTCTTAGAAAGAAGCAAATGAGACAAACTCAAAAGAAGTAGAAAATCTGTATAGACCTATAATAAGAAAACAATTTTTAATTCATAACTTTAAAGCATTCCATTAAAAAAATCCTCAGGCCCAGATGTCTTCACTAATGAATTTTAACAAATATTTTAAAAATTCTTTACAAACTCTTACAGAAATTAGAAGAGGAGGAAGCACTTCCAAACTCTTTCTATGAGGCCTGTATTACTCAAATACCATAAATAGACACAGACATTAGAATAAAGGAAAACTCCAAATCTATATTCCTTATGAATATACACAAAAATCCTCCCCCCAAAATACTAGCATACTGAATCTAGTAACATATGGAAAATGTTATACACCATGACCAAGAGAGATTTATCCCAGGAATATAAATTTAATTTAACATCTGAAAACCAATTAAGGGAATACATCATATTAATAAGTGGCAAAAAACACATGATTTGACAAAATTCAACACCCAAAACTCAACGAACTAGGAATAAAAGAGAACTTCCTCAAACTGACAAAGAACATTTTTGAAAACCCAGAGTTAACATTATATTTGATGAAAGATAGGATGTTTTACCTCTAAGATCAGGAATAAGACAAAGATGTCCCCTCTTTCCACTTACATGCAACATTGTATTGGAGGTTCCACTTAGGGAAAGTAGAAAAGGAGAAAAAAAAAAAAAGACATGCAGACTGAAGAGGAAGAGGTAAAACTCTCTCTATTTGCAGGTAGTGTCATCCTGTATATAAAAAAGCCTAAGGAATCAATTTTTTTAAAAAACAGAATAAACCAGTTCAGCAAGGATGCAGGATATAAGATCAATATTTTTATAAACTAGCAATGAACAATCCAAACATGAAATTAATAAAACTCCACTTATTATAAACTCCATTTATAATAGCACCAAAATAATAAAATACTTAGGAATATATTTAACAAAGTTCAAGACTTGTGTACTGAAAATCCAAAACATTGTTCAAAGAAATTAAAGAAAAGCTAAATAAATAGAAATATACCCCACGTTCATGGATCAGAAGACTTAATATTTATAAGATGGCAATATTCCCCCCGAATGATCTTCAGTTCAACATAATCCCTATCAAAATCCCAGCTAGCTTCTTTGCAGAAATTGACAGCTGATCTCAAAATGTATATGGAAATGGAAAAAACTGAGATAGTCAAAACAATCTTGAAAAAGGAAAACAAAGTTGGAGGACTTATCCTGACTAATTTCAAAACTTACTAAAAAGCTACATAGTGAAGATACCATGGTACTGGCATAAGGATAGACATGAATTGGGAGTCCAGAAATAAACCCTTATGTTTGTGATTTATTGATGCCAAAACAATTTAGCTGGGGAAAGAATAACCTGTTAAACAAATGGTCCTGGGACAACTGGGTATGTACAGGCAAAAAATGACATTGGATTCTTACTTCACACTATAAACGAAAATTAACTCAAAGTGGATCACAGACTTAAAAGTAAAAACTAATACTGTAAAATTATCAGAAGGAAACATAAGAATACGTCTCTTTGGACTTGGACTAGGGAGTGATTCCTTAGATGTGACACCACAAGTACAAGCAACAACAACCAAAAATAGATAATTTGGGCTTTACCAAAATCAAAACCTTTTGTGCTTCAAAGGGTAACATCAAGAAAGTGAAGACAACCCACAGAATGGGAGAAAACATTTCAAAATCATATATATTTAGGGCTTCCCTGGTGGCGCAGTGGTTGAGAGTCCACCTGCCGATGCAGGGGACGCGGGTTCATGCCCCGGTTTGGGAGGATCCCACATGCTGTGGAGCGGCTGGGCCCGTGAGCCATGGCCGCTGAGCCTGTGCGTCTGTGCTCCGCAACGGGAGAGGCCACAACAGTGAGAGGCCCGGGTACCGCAAAGAAAAAAAAAATCATATATATTTAAGGAACTTTTATCCACAATACATAAAGGACATTTACAACTTAGCAATTAAAAGACAAATAACCCAAGTGAAAATGGGCAAAAGATCCAAACAGACATTTCTCCTGAGAAGATATATGAATGGCCAATAAGTATATGGAAAGATGCTCAACCTCATTAGTCATCAGGGAAATGCAAATCAAAACCACCATGAGGTACCACTTCACAGCCTCTAAGATGACCAAGACTTAAAAAGTCAGATAATAACAAGTGTTGGCAAATATGTGGTAAATTGTAACACTCGTACATTGCTGGTAGTATTGTAGAATGGAGCAGCCACTTTAACAATTTTTGAGGTTTTTTTTTTTTTTTTTTGGTCGCACCACATGGCTTGTGGGATCTTAGTTCCCAGATCAAACCTGGGCCCACAGCAGTGAAAGCGCTAACCACTGGACAGCAAGGGAATTCCCAAAACTGTTAAACATAAAGTTACCATATGACCCATCAATTCCACTCCTAGGTATGTAATGAAGAGAATTGAAAACATATCCATGAAAAAACTTTTACAGGATTGTTCATAGCAGCACTATTCGTAACAGCCAAAAAGTAGAAACAACCCAAAGTTCATCAACTGAATGAATGGATAAATAACATGTGGAATATTGTTTACAATAAAAAGGAATGAAGTATTGATACATGCGATGATGGATAAACCTTAAGAATATGCTAAACGAAATAATCCAGTTACAAAGGGCCACACATTCTATGATTCCATTTATATAATATTTCCAGAATAGGCAAGTCCATAGAGACAAAGGTAAATATGTAGTTTCCAGGAACTGGGAGGAGGGGAAGATGGGGAGTGTTTGTTAATAGGTGATGATGTTAATAGTGGTGATGGCCGCACAGTTCTGTGCATATACAAAAACCCATTGAAGCGTACACTCCAAAAGGGTAATTTTTATGGTATGTGAATTTATATCTCAAAAAAACCTGTTATTTAAAAAAGCAAATAGGGTATTATTATGTTGGGGATCTTCAAAAGACTGTCCTGAAATTCAATAATTTGCTAGAAGGACCCACAGGACCCAGAGGTTGTTATACTCAAGGTTACAGTTTATTGCAGTGAAAGGATACAGAACAAAACCAGCAAAGGGAAAAGGCACATGGGACAAAGTCCTGAGGAAATCAGGCACACGTGGACTCTCTCAATGGCGTGGCGCAAGTTGCACTTAATTCCTCCAGCAACGACATGTGTGAAGTGTTGCCAACTTGGAAAGCTCACGTGAGCCTGAATGTCAAGGGTTTATATTGGAGGTCAGTCATGCAGGCATATAGCACCTGCGTGACTAGCCTCAGTCACTGAAGTCTAGACCCCTAGACCGAAAGCAAGTATACAGTTTAAATCAAAGTGTTGGTATAAAATTTCCCAGAGTAAAGTACACGCAATGAACCTCAGCAATATTCTGTAATGATGACCAGTGCTGGTATGGAATCCTCACAACCTTAAGTGAACCTTTAAAGTAAGTGAGATACAGAATAGCATGATTTCTTTAACTTCAATGAACTGTGAAGGGATATAAAAGCTAAGGTACTTCATTATTCTTCAGTACTGAAAAGAAGTTGTTTGTTCTTCTACTGTAATTAGTAATCAGAATAAAAGTAATTACTATCATGTCAAACTTTTTCAAGCATTTCATATTTTTCACTCGTGCTTTCTGTAGTAAAAAACCTATTGTTTCTGCTTGCTCTGAATCCCTTTTTCTTTTTGAGGAGAGGTCCATCTCTCGTCCAATGAGACTCTGATGAGTGCTATCAATTACAGTGCAATGAGGACAGGCATATGGCCCAGGCCTGGTTGATCAGGGGACGTCATCCATTTTTCCACAGGAACTGTTCTAATTCGAGGGCAGGTGTTCCGGAGAAGACAAGAGACCTTCTGTGGGACCTGATTAGTTGACCCTAGAAAAGGTTATCTCTCTTCCTTTTGGATCACAGACCTTAAGGATGTGTGCTTTTGGCAGACACTGGCCTCTTTCCCATTACGTAGAGAGGGCCAGACTGAAAACGAGGTCAAGAAGCAGAGAAAAACAGTCAAGAGATGGAGGCAAGGGAAGGAGCCCCGGCAGCATAATCC
Source organism: Globicephala melas (assembly GCF_963455315.2). NCBI lineage: Eukaryota > Metazoa > Chordata > Mammalia > Artiodactyla > Delphinidae > Globicephala > Globicephala melas. The sequence goes on from NC_083325.1 coordinate 8,694,945, forward strand.
CAGGCTTTGGATCCAGCTATGCCTAATGAGTGATATTAATGTTCTGAGGTTGTTACTTCAGTGAATTAGTGCAAATGAAGCATTTCTTCTCCAAGGAATCAAACACAATTTATTTTAAAATCAGATAGAAAAAAATGAACAAAATGAGTGTTTTAACCTACACTTTCCAGATAGAAATTTTCTCACCAACCTCTGCATTGTCAGTTACATCCGTCCCCCTGACAGCCATGATAATATTCTCAAAGGGTGTACAAATTGTGTCATTTGGTCAAAAATCAAGCTTGAAAATAACAGTATTTCCAATCTTTGCTTTTAGAACGATTCTCAAAACACAAATTATCTATTTTTCCTTTTGCTGGTGATGCTTTTGGTTTCATATCTGAAAGACCATTGCCTACTAAAAGGTCACAAAAATGTTTGCCTTTGTTTTTTTCTAAGAGTTTTATAGTTTTGATTCTTTCATTGAAGTATTTGACCCATTTTGAGTTCAATTTTTTTTTCTAGTATGAGGTAGGGGTATGATTTCATTCTTTTTCTTTTAAATAGCCATTTGTCTTGGTACTATTTGTTTAACTGACGATTCTTTCTCCCATTGAATTGCCTTGGCATCCTTGCCCAAAATCAATTGACTGTAAATGTGATGGCTTATTTCTGGATTCTCAGTTCCATTCCATTGATCTATATGTCTATCCTTATTCTAGTGCCACAATGCCTTGATTTGTAGTAAATCTTGAAATCAGGAAGTGTGGGTCCTGCAACTTTGTTCTTCTTTTTCAAGATTTCATTGGCTCTTCTGGGTCCGCTGTACTTCCAAATGAACTTTAGGATCCACTTATTCATTTCTTCAAAGAATCCAGCTGGAATTTCATTAGGGAATATGTTGAAACTATAGGTAAATTCAAGGAATATTACCCTCTTAAAATATTAAGTCTTTTGATCCATGAACATGGGATATCTTTCCATTTACTTAGGTCTTTTTAAATTTCTTTCAATAATGTTTTCTAGTTTTCAGAGTATGAGGTTTGCACTCTTTGGTTACATTTATTCTTATTTTACTCTTTTTATAATATCATAATAGTTTTCTTAATTTCATTTCTGGTTTGTTCATTCCTACTGTATGGAAATAGTAGATTTTTGTATATTCATCTTGTATTCTGCAACACTGCTGAACCCATTTGTTAGTTCTTAGAGATTTTTATTAGATCCCTTCGTTTTCTATATATAAGATTATGTCATCTGTCTACAGAGACTTCTTCCTTTCTTTCCAATCTAAATGCCATTTATTTGTTATTTTGTTTGCTTGTTTACTGCCTAATTGCCCTTGCTAGAACCTCCATTACAATGATGAATAGAAATGGAGCACTTGAATATGTTACTCAACTGTCTCCATTATGTATTATGAGGACGCAGCTGTTAATCTTATTGGGATTTCCTTGCATGTGACAAGTCACATTCTCCTGCCGCTTTCAAGATTTTCCCTTTGTCTTTTATTTTTAGTATTTTTACTCTGATGTGTTTGTGTTTGGATCTCTTTGGATTTACTCTATTTGGAGTTGGTTAATCTTCTTGAATGTGTAGATCCCTTTTTGCTCCTCTCTCCCTCTCTGGTCCTTCTGTTATTGCCATTAAGTGTATATTAGCGTGTTTAATGGCGTCCCATATTTCTCATGGTGCTGTTTATTTTTCCTCATTCTTTATTCCCTCTGTTCTTTGGATTGCATAATCTCTATTGCTCTATCTTCAAGTTTGCTGATTCTTTCTTCTGCCAGTTTGCATTTACAGTCAAGCCCCTCTAGTGACCCTTTCATGCCAATTACTATACTTTTCAACCCCAGAATTTTCATTTGATTTTTTTAATAATTTGTCTTTTTATTGATATTCTTTTTTTAAAAAAAAAAATTGTCTTTATTTTGGCTGCACTGGGTCTTAGTTGTGGCACTCGGGATCTTCGCTGAGGCATGCAGGATCTTTAGCTGAGGCAGGCGGACTCTTATTTGCAGCATGCATGCGGCATCTAGTTCCCTGACCAGGGATCAAACCCGGGCCCCCTGCATTGGGAGCACGGAATCTTACCCACTGGACCACCAGGGAAATCCCTGATATTCTTTATTTCATGAAACATTGTCATAATCTTTTTTCTTTTTCTTTTTTTTTTTTTTTAAATTTCAGCCCCAAAGTTTATTCCTGACCACCTAATTCCTGAACCTCTGGACTGATTTGGTAATTTGCCTCAGAGCAATCTGGTTTTCATTTTGGTTTTTGCTCAAGTCTAGGATTTTAATTTTGGTGTTTGTTTGGGGACCCTGAAGATTTCCTTTACTTTCCAAAGGGCCAACACTACATTATAATTATTATTATTATTATTTGGCCATGCCGTGCAGCTTGTGGATCTTAGTTCCCTGACCAGGGATCAAACCTGGGCCCTCGGCAGTGGAAGCATGGAGTCCTAACCACTGGACCACCAGGGAATTCCCTTTTTTAACTTCTTTAAAACATGGTTTCCATTCTTTGAATATGTTTATAATGATAGCTTTGAAGTCTTTGTCTGTTAAGTACAATCCAGGCTCTCTCCTAGGCAGTTGCTATTGCCTGTTTGTTTGGTTCGTTTTTGTTTTCCTGTGTATGGGCCCCACTTCCCTGTTTCTTTGCATATAGGAACTGAGAGGAACAGCTCCTTAACAGCTCCCTAGATGTAGCACATGCTAGTGTCTTGTTACTTCTTTCAAAACCTGAGGCTGGGAGAACTTTTGGTTTCATTTAGTCTTCCATCTTCAGGATTCTGTGAAGAGAGTGGATTTTGATCCTACTTCTCCTTTTTGATACTGGCTCCCTCCTTGGATTGCTTTTCTCCTGGCTAGTACAATTGGATGAGTCTGGGACTGTCTCACCTTGCAGACCCTCAAGGTGGGCCCCTGCTTTAGAAGCACCTTCTCTTCCTAAGTGTGGGCTTCCTCCAGAACCTTCCATTCTTTGCCTCTTCCTATAGCATTGCTTCCCAAATATTTTTACTCCATGGCATACAGAAAACATATTTTCCGGGATCCTGGGGTAATGAAAGAAAGCCTCTTACAACTGGAGGTAAACATCTTAGGGATTCTGGCCTCCCAGACCCCATCAGGGAAGTGTCTCCAGCATATCAGTTGAGCATCTCTGCTCTAGGTCAAGATAAAGTGTTAGATGTAGGAAAAAGGGACAGAGAGGCTTCTCAGGCTGATTTTGGTGTCAGCCTTGGGCCAGAAGTCCAGAATGTATCAATTAAGCCTGTAAGCATCTAGGTTCATTTCCCACCCTTCAGGGACTGACCCCTGAAAACTACACCTCCTAGGTCCCTTTGCCAACTGACTTCTGGCTGGGTTTCCCCAATGGCATGCACTGTCAGGAAACAGACTAGCAGGAGGAAGGGAGAATCTAGGCATCCCCTATCTCCCTGGACCAGAGTCTGTCATGTTTGCATCATTGGCTGCCTCTCCTTGGTCAGCCCAGCTCCCTTTGTACAGTCCTTACTGTGTTTCCAGCTCCCATTAGACAACTCTGGCCCCTGGGTTCTGGTAACTCCACCACCTCCTAACGTCCCTTCAGCTTTTGGGCTCTCTGCTAATCTCTGGGTTGCCTTATGTTTGGATTTTTAGCAACTCTATCATGTAACTAGTTCCTCTATCAAATTCTCTCCATTGAGTATCTGTTGTGGGCTGTTTTGCTGACTGCACCCTACTGACAGCTTACATATGGCCTTCCAAATACCCCTAGCTGCTAAAAAGAAAGAACAGGCACTGACTGACCTTCTTCACTGTGCAGGGATCTTCCTCATAAATCTCATAAGCAGCAGTGGGCAGCTGGTCCAGAATTTGGGATCCTGAGTCCTGGCCAAATATCATCTCCCTATGGCTAATAAAGAGAAAGAACGAAGCTTTGGGGCAGCTCCTTCCCTTGTCTGCCTGACAATCCCCTACTCATCCTTTAAGGTCTTAAATATTATCACTTCTTGAGCAGTCATTTTTTTTCTTCCAACTTCCTCAAGACTGAATCAGTTCCTCTCTCACCTGTATTTCCAAAACAAGCATACATAAATGTACTATAGCAACTTTGGGCATTATAGTCACACACAGATCTATTTCCCCTGTTAGTCAGCAAGTTCATGGAGGGCAGGGACCTGGTCTCACTCAACTCTTAGGGCCTCACTCAGCTCACAACGCCTGGTACATGGCATGCATTCAACAATTTTCTTTCTAGAAATTCTTTAACTTGGCTGCATATTAGGATCATCTGGAGACCTTTTAAAAATTGTAGCTGTGCAGGCTCTACCCCAAGACCAATTAAATCAGAATCACTGAGGATGGGGCCCAAGCACTGGGATTTTTAAAAGCCTTCCTGGGTGATTTTTTTAAATTGAAATACAGTCGATTTACAACGTTGTGGCAATCTCTGCTGTACAGCAAAGTGAGTCGGTTATACACATATAGACGTTCTTGTTTTTATATTCTTTTCTGTTATGGTTTATCACAGGATATTGAATATAGTTCCCTGTGCTATGCAGTAGGACCTTGTTGTTTATCCAGCCTATATATAATTGTTTACATCTGCTCATCCAAAATCCCAGTCCTTTCCTCCCCAACCCCCCTCCCCCTTGGCAACCACAAGTCTGTTCTCTATGTCTGTGAGTCTGTTTCTGTTTTGTAGATAGGTTCATTTGTGCCGTATTTTAGACTCCACATATAAGTGATATCATATGGTATTTGTCTCTTTCTGACATACTTCACTTAGTATGATAATCGCTAGTTGCATCCACGTTGCTGACTCCTAGGTGATTTTAATGTGCAGCTAGGGTTGCAAACCACTGGCTTAACTGATTGCTTCACCTTATCACACTTGCTCTTGCTGGTGAGTCCTGCCATAAAATCAGCTTCTCCTGACATTTAATTCAATTCAGCAAATAGTTTTGAGCACCCATTCTGTGCCAGCCATTGTGGAGACCGACCCTTGCTACGCAAAGTATGTTTTGTGAACCAGCAGCACTAGAATCATCAGGGAGCTTGTTACAAATGCAGAATCTCAGGCTCCATCCCAGACCTACTGACTCAGGATCTGCACTTAACAAGGTCCTCAGGGTGGTTTGCATGCACACTGAGGTCTGAGAAACAGTGCTGTCGATATCACACAATGTCAAAATTCTTGCTCACTGTGAATTGTATTTCACTTCCTATTCACTCTGCTTTGCTTTCCTTTAAAGGAGTATCATATTCTATCCTATTCTCCAGCTAAAACAGAACATCTCATCCAAGGCAGGTTGAGACTAAGCAGGGGAGAGATGAGCTGGTGGATGGTGGATTCCCTGTGTGAGGGAAGAGGGAAGGTGAGGTTGGCACTTGGAGAGATAGATGGAAGCATTTCTCGGCACACTGAAGATGAGTGTATTGGAGGCCTTGGGGATGGTCTGTTTGGAAGGGATGACTACTGTCTGACATGGTCAATTCATTGGGAACGATCTGGGTGCTCTGGGGGGCTGGAGCAGATCTGGTTGCCAGGGAGCATGCTGACATTGGTATCTTCATTGGTAGGATAAATAAAGCAGCCTTGTTCACCTTGTACTTTGGGGATCAAAGTATAGCGGGGCCCACAGACATAGAAAACAAACATATGGTTACCAAAGGGGAAAGGCGGGGAGGGATAAACTGGGAGTTTGGGATTAATGGATACACACTTCTGTACATAAAGTAGATAAGCGACAAGGACCTACTGTATAGCAGAGGGAACTATATTTAATATCTTGTAATAATCTATAATGGAAAAGTATCTGAAAGAATAGATGTACGTTTATACATCTAACAGAATCCCTTTCTGTACACATGAAACTAATACAATGTTGTCTAAAACATAAAAGGTATAGTGGGGTATTTCTGAGGGCTGGCCCATGAGGAGTCACAGGTTACCCCCAAATGTAACATTTTCTTTTCCCATTAAACTCACAAACAATTGAGGCCTAATTTTTGTGGTGTTGTCAGACTGTTGACTACAATCTGTAGAAAAAGACTGAATTTTATGTCCCAATCAAACCCATGATATGTGAGTCTGACAAACACAGTTTTCATGGAGCCACACCCCTGTGAATGGGGCCAATGCAGTCTGTTATTTTCTATTATATTCTCTTAAAATCTGTCATTAGATTGATTTCATGACCCAATAATGGATTGCAATCCACAATTTGGAAAAAAAAATGCTTTTCACAGAATCACAGTAATTTTGCAAGGAAAGCACTGGACATATTCTGTTTGAACTTGTCAAGCTGACCCAACTCCTAAGGCACAGTTTAGCATAGTGGTTAAAAATACAGGCTTCTGGAATCCCTGCCTGGCTTCAAAGCTGGATGCTCTGAACAAGTGATTTCATCTTGCTCAGCCTTGGTTCCCCATTCGAAAATGGGAATGATGACAGCTACTTCCTCCTTCCTAGATCTCTCCTAGAAACTGCGCTCACCCTTAGCTGTCCCACAGGTGGCAAAATAAGTGGTGTGTCTCGGGGCCCAAGGCTTTCTGGGCATCCATGGGCAGAATGGCGCTGCAGGGACCCAGGGACGGGGACAGCACCCTTAGGAGCACCACGGATCAGGAGGTAGGGTTGGGAATGACTTCTATAGAAATATAACACCGACTTTGCTGGCACAGGAAGTAAAATGCTTCCTTCCTTATTCAAAGGCAGATATTATAAAACGTTGCAAATAAACACCAAATGTCACAGGCTTTACACAGTGAAGGCCTATTTCTCACTCATATCACAGTCTTGGGGGCTGCAGCAATGGCTTGGAGATGCAGACTCTGCCTCATGAGGCCTGCAGGTCACCAAGGCAGAGGAGGAAGAAAGCATGGGGCGGGCACATGTAGACACGCTACTTCCGCTCACACATCTCTGCTCACTGTTGGTTCCCTCATCAGCCAAACTGCGAGGGAGGCAGAGGGGGTCCTCGGTGCCTGTCAGTGAGCCCTCACCGTGGCCTCATCACAGAGACGAGGAAGGAGAGAGGGCGCTTGTGACCATCACCATCATCATCAAAAGCCACCCTCCCACGAGAGGGACCAGCACCTAGGAGTTTATTTATTCTCAGTCATTGGATCTTAAATTCTACAAATGGTGTCAACCACATTCTTGCTTTGGCATCTTGATGTAATTACTGCAGGGTGCTAAAAAGGCCAAACCACACCTTGCTGCCAGCCCTGAAGGCTGCTGTTTGCACAGAAAAGAGCTGCTCCCCCCCACTCTTACCTGCTCTGGCTCTGAGGCATGTTCCCTGCTGGGTGGATCCCCTGGGTGGGGGCATGTGCACAGCTCAGCCTAACCTTGCCCTGGAAAACCACTGCAAGTACTGGCAGATGTGCCCTCTGGATCCCTCCCTCACCTGATTATTAACCTAAACTTTGCATACAACAAGCACACACACACGATTTCTCCTCCAATGCACTTAGGAAAGATATGGGCTGTACTTAAACCATGGGAGAGTCCAGCATTGCCCAATCTGTGAACACTGATTTCTATTAACAGCACGCATCTTGCATACCCACCTGAAATATATGGAAGAATGAAATCATTCTGTCAAAGCCGACTCCGCGTCTGGGTCTAGGGTTAACCACTGCTGCCAGCAGCCATGACAGGCTTGCTTCAGTGGTTCACCAGGCCCCAGGGGAAAATATCACCCCAATGATTCATAACGTGTCATTCGTAACTGTCTAATCTTAGGCAATTTCACTGGTAATATAAGGTGCCTATTAACATACTGACCAAAATTTAATTTTAATATTTGAAAGTATATCTGAAGTTTAAAAAATTTCCAAAGACCATCTTGAGATTCTCATCTTAAAATGCCTGTCTTAGTAAAACAGAACTCAGATTATTTTGAAGGAGCTATCAAAAGAGTTTTGAAGTTTTCATAACCCATGTGGGCTTTCTCTAGTTGCGGCGAGCAGGGGCTACTCTTTGTTGTGGTGCACGGGCTTCGCATTGCGGTGGCTTCTCTTGTTGTGAAGCATAGGCTCTAGGAGTGCAGGCTTCCGTATTTGTGGCGCATGGGCTCAGTGGTTGTGGCTCGCGGGCTCTAGAGCATAGGCTCAGTCGTTGTGGCGCACGGGCTTAGCTGCTCCGCGGCATGTGGGATCTTCCCGGACCAGGGATCGAACTTGTGTCCCCTGCATTGGCAGGCGTATTCTTAATCACTGTGCCACCAAGGAAGCCCCTCATTTTTTTAAAAAAAGAAGTTGATCCTCAGCATCTAAAGCATCATTGCTCAAGTTGGGGAGCCAGTTACATGGTTATATTCAAGGTCACTGACATCAGATTCTTCTGGACTGCAGTTGCCACACTGTAGCAATTACTAGATACAAAGCCTGGTTTCTGATATAATTGCCTTGTCTTGGAGACAGGCAACTTCTGAAGTACAATGCCACCCACGGGCATGAGGTTTTTTTCTTCCCCAAAATCTTGTTTTGTTATGGTTCTAGGAAATCTACTTATCGTGAAATTCTTGCATATAGAAAAAAATAATGGTCTATCATTTTAATTTTAATGGTTTCATTCATGTTTACCTGCTTATCTATCCTCTGTACTCATGATGTGGTTTAGCAAATACGACGTTAAAGCGAAGTGTTAAAACAGAAGACTTGGAGAATAAAGAATATTAGACGTGCAGGATCCTCTCTGGCCAACACAGGAATTAGAAGATGAGAGCTGCTTACCAAAGGTTCTGAGGGCCCCTGGCCCAGAGTTCTTCCTCCTTCATGTCTCTTATTTTTTTTCATAAATAATAACAAAAGTAATACATGCTTGTGGTTTAAAAAAAATTGGAAGGTACAGTTAAGCAAAGAAGGACAAAATGATCATTCACAATTCTACCAGGAGACAACGGTTAATGATTTACTGCATGTATCTTTCTACCTTTTGCTATCATACCTACCTCTTCCAGAAGGAAAGACTGAATGAAATAGCACAAGAGAACTTGCCAAGGTCACCGATGTCCTCTTTGTTACCAAATTCAATGCACACTTTGCAGCTCTTCCCAGAACGTGACATCATCGATCACACCCTCCTCCTTGAATTTCCATCTCTGACTTTGACCACATCCTGACCACTTACTTGCTTGCCTCAGTTCTCTGTGGGTTTCATGGGTGCGTCTTCTTTCTCCTACCCTATAAAAATAGGTGATGCTCCCCAGGCTTTAAAATACTACTAACTACTAGGCCTCTTAAATGTTTCTTGACTGTTCAGCCTGCCATCCTCCCTACCTGGGCCAGCGCTAAGGCTTCCCAACTGGTCTCCTTAGGTCTCCAAATCCAACTCCCACACACAGTGGTTTATTTAGGAGGCAGCTCAGAACCCTCCAGTATCAAAGGATAAGGGCCACCTATAAAACACAAGGGGCACAGTCCCCCTTTCTCCTACTGGTAGGATCAGAGAAGGGCAGAGCTGGAGGGGCCTTGGAAACTTGCTGACCCCACGCCCCCAGCCCTGCCCCAGGTGCAGAGAGATGCAATAGCTGTGTGACATCACCCTGTTGGCAACAGTATTAACCGACCAGAGCGGCCCCAGAACCCTGGACACAGTAGCCTTTCTCAACAAAACATCTGGAAACATGGTGGAGGTGTAGCATTTGCTCATTTAGCTTCTGCAAATCCAACTGTCTGAGTTTGGGGCTGAGCAGAAGGGAGGGAAGGAGGGAAGCACTCTGAACACTATGGGAGACTCTGTCTGTCCTTCTGCTGCTGAAGTGAGCAGGGATTCCCAAGAGCATCTCAGAGTGTGAGCAGTTTACCACACAGACATCCAAACGTGCCAGAACAAGGCAAACATTTTTTCAGTTAATAGATTTTTTGTTTCCCAGTCTTAACAATTATAACAAACATAAGGCCATTATTAAAAAATCATACGCCTGACCAAGTAGGTGAAAGACATATGCTAAGAACTATAAAACACTGATAACGGAAACTGAAGATAACTCAGAGAAATGGAAAGATAGCCCATGCTATGGACTGGAAGAATTAATATCATTAAAATGGCCATACTGCCCAAAGCAATCTACAGATTCAGTGCAATCCCTATCGAATCACCCATGACATTCTTCACAGAACTAGAACAAATAATCACAAAATTATATGACACCAAAGAAGACCCAGAATTGCCAAAGCAATCCTGAGGAAAAACAACAGTGCTGGAAGCATAACCCTCCCAGACTTCAGAAAATACCACAAAGCTACAGTAATCAAAGCAGTACGGTATTGGCACAAAAACAGACATATGGATTAATGGAACAGAATAGAGAGCCCAGAAGTAAATCCACACACCTACAGTCAATTAATCTTCAACAACAGAGGCAAGAATATACAATGGAGAAAAGACAGTTTCTTCAGCAAGTGGTGCTGGGAAAGCTGGACAGCAGCATGTAAATCAATGAAGTTACAAGACTCCCTCACACCATGCACAAAAATGGCTTAAAGGCTTAAATATGAGACATGACACCATAAAACTCCTAGAAAAGAACATAGGCAAAACATGATCCGACATAAATCACAGCAATATTTTCTTAGGTCAGGCTCCTAAAGCAAAAGAAATACAAGCAAAAATAAACAAATGGGACCTAATCAAACTTATACACTTTTGCAGAGCAGAGGAAACCATGAACAAAACAAAAAGACAACCTATGGAATGGGAGAAAATATTTGCACATGATGCAACCAACAAGGGCTTAATTTCCAAAATATACAAGCAGCTCAATATCAAAAACAACAAACAGAAAACCCCCAACAACAACAAAACAACCCAATCAAAAAAATGGGCAGAATACTTAAACAGACATTTCTCCAAAGAAGACATACAGATGGCCAACAAGCACATGAAAAGATGCTCAACATCACTAATTATTAGAGAAACGCAAATCAAAACTACAATGAGGTATCACCTCTCACTGGCAGAATGGCATCATCAAAAAGACTACAAATAATAAATGCAGGAGATGGTGTAGAGAAAAGGGAGCCCTCCTGCACTGTTGGTGGGAAAGTAAAATGGTGCAGCCACTATGTAGAACAGTGTGGAGGTTCCTTAAAAAACTAAAACTAGAGCTACCATATAATCCAGCAATCCCACTTCTGGGCATATATCCGGAGAAAACCATAATTGGAAAGACACATGCACCCCAATGTTCATAGCAGCACTATTTACAATAGCCAAGACATGGAAGCAACCTAAGTGTCCATTGACAGATGAATGGATAAAGATGTGGTAAACACACACAACGGAATACTACTCAGCCATAAAAAAGAATGAAATAATGCCATATGCAGCAACATGGATGGACCTAGAGATTGTCATACTAAATGAAGTAAGTCAGACAGAGAAAGACAAATATCATATGATATCACTTATTTGTGGAATCTAAAAAATGATACAAATGAACTTATTTACAAAACATAAACAGATTCACAGACACAGTAAACAAACGCACGGTTAGCAAAGGGGAAAAGGGGTAGGGGAGGGATAAATTAGGAGTTTGGGATTAGCACATACAAACTACATTGTATAAAATAGATAAATAATAAGGTCCTACTATATAAAACAGGGAACTATATTCAATATCTTATAATAACCTAAATGGAAAAGAATCTGAAAAATAATACATTTATATTAATATGTATATGAATATATATATTTGAATCACTTTGCTGTACACCAGAACCTAACACAACATTGTAAACTAACTATACTTCAATAAAAAAATACTTCAATAAAAATTATATGAAGCTGGGCTTCCCTGGTGGCGCAGTGGTTGAGAGTCCGCCTGCCGATGTAGGGGACACGGGTTCGTGCCCCGGTCTGGGAAGATCCCACATGCCGCAGAGCGGCTGGGCCCGTGGGCCATGGCCGCTGGGCCTGCTCGTCCGGAGCCTGTGCTCTGCAACGGGAGAGGTGGCAACAGTAAGAGGCCCACGTACCGCAAAAAAAAAAAAAAAAAAAAAAAAAAAAATTGTATGACGCTAAAGATGTAAAATATATATATACAATAAAGACTCATTAATTTAAAAAAATTATATGAAGCTAATTATCAAACATAAAATAGAAATTTTGAATTGTTAATGAGTTGGAAACTCAAAATCACTAAGAAAAATTAATTTGTTATGAAACAGATACACCTATTGCTTTCATGGAAATGAAATGCTTTGCCAGTTTTAATGGTGGTGTGTCCATTATCTCTTTTCTATAGAAATGATCACTGCATTTGCCAGTTCTTCTTGTGGCAGTGTAAACCTTAAGAAGCTACATTTTCTACTGACAACTGGTATTGGCTAACTGATTTTGTATATAAATATATACAAAAGAACTCAGAAATGAATCCAGTAAATCATCACTGCAAGTATGCTCCAACACCCTTGTGGGAGTCAAAAAATGACTCCATTAAGAACTCACATCTCTCCGTTATACGGAAGGGAAAGATATACAGCTGCCCTGTCCAGACAAGACTCTTTACCTACCCTGTTAGAGAACTGTCATACTATACTTGTCATATTAGAACAAGACCCTCTCTATATATAAAATAGATAACTAAGAAGGACCTACTGTATGGCACAGGGAACTCTACTCAACACTCTGTAAAGACCTATATGGGAAAAGAATCTAAAAGAGAGTCGCTATATGTATATGTATAACTGATTCACTTTGCTGTACACCTGAAACTAACACAACATTGTAAATCAACTATACTCCTATTAAAAAAAAAAAAAAAAGGACCCTCTACTGCCATCTGCTGGAAATATGTCATAAAAAATACAAAAATCTGTGATGCTAACAAGGCAGGATGCCTCTTTAGAAGGGACAGTTTTGAGCTGTACACAACTAGAGCAACCATATGTGGCAGCCCTGAATATAGTCACTAAAAGCAAGCCAATGCTTTCCTCTGGCTCCCAAGCCAAAGAGTGAGCAATCTGCTCCACTGAAAGGAATACAGGCATGTTGGACCTAACACAATCCTAGACTGTACACAGAGGGCAATTTGAAACATTTCCTAGGGTAATTTTGGCTACACTTGATTTTTTCCTTACCCAGCCTTTATGTAAAGGGTGATCCTGTTTCCCTGGCATGTTTAATCATCAGAGAATAGGACTGACTCTATTATATGTATATGAAATACATCAAATTCAAGAGCAAGTATGAGGACATAAAAGGAAGCTGGTGAGCTACATGAATTCTGAAGGATTTTTCTGCTAATTTTAGTTTGCATGGACAACTGTAGGTCTATTAAAAGACTGTGCTCCCTTCCAGAGTGTAGAGTTGTCACCAGGAAGGGGCTGCCTAGTCAAGGACCATAATTTTCACTCCCCTCCCTGTATTCCTGTGTGTCTAGACATGACAAATTTTTGCCAAGAGAAGTGATGTACATCTCTTCTAGGCTGAGGTGATTATGAAAGCAGGGGTGCCTTCCCTATCTCCCTTGCCCCCCATCTGCAGGCTTCAGAGCTTTGAGACCCAAGGGGAGGGCACACCCCCAAAATAGACAGCGCCTGGATCCCTGCCAGCCAGGAGCACCCCCATTGCCCTGTTGCAGAGTAAGAAACTTGTACCGCGTCAAGCTACAAACCTTTGGGAGTTCATTTATCACAGCAGCTAGCATTATCTTAATACGATTTGCTAATAGTTAATGCATTTTGTCTGCTAATAGCACAAATAGTACCGGGGAGCAAAAATTTCAGCCAACTTTAAGGAGGAAAATGAAAAGATAAGGCCATTACTGTTTTCTGTTCATTGGCAAAAGACTGCCCTTTCTAAATTGCAGAGCAAAGTACTAGCATAGCTCACACACACACTCCATGAGAAAATGGTCGTGAGGATCCCTGAACAGGCTTTCTGGAAGGCTGCTTTCTGCTCACTACTTCAGGAAAACAGCCTGGTGGTGGTAAGTACATGGCAGAAAGCTCTCCTGTACCTACCAGGCCTCCCTCCGATTGTCCTCATCGCTGTAACATTGCTGTTCACGCTCACCTGATCCAGGTGTAGAGCTTGAGGCTCTGCAACATCTCCAAGGCCATCTTCTCCGTAAAGACTGTCATAAATCAGGGGCTGAGGTAATAGGGAGGAAGCGCTTTCCTTCCTTTCTTCCTTCTCCCTCCTTACCTCCCTTCTCCTTCCTTTGCTTCCTTCCTTTTACTTTTGGTGAAAACATTTCATAACTGGTGGTGTGTCCTTTTTATTACATAAGTGAGGGGGCCCATAATGCTTGATTCATCCACCTGTGGTGACGTTAAAGGGGGTCACTGAGTTCAGATTTGTCAGTCTGATCCACAATAAGTTTCCCCATCAACTTTTCAACTAGCGGTTTTTTTGTTTTGTTTTGTTTTGTTTGCGGTGTGTGGGCCTCTCACTGTTGTGGCCTCTCCCGTTGCGGAGCACAGGCTCCGGACGCGCAGGCTCAGTGGCCATGGCTCATGGGCCCAGCCGCTCCGCAGCATGTGGGATCTTCCCGGACCGGGGCACGAACCTGTGTCCCCCGCATTGGCAGGCGGACTCTCAACCACTGTGCCACCAGGGAAGCCCTCAACTAGCAGTTTTGACATCCATTTAATATTATTGCCTAAATCCAATATTTCATAAGGTGATTTTTTTAGTTGGAATTCTTCTATAAAGAAGAACTTTCCTTCCTCAACTGTTTAGGCTGCTCTGAAATACAGTTTGTACAGGAAGATCAGGATAAGTGCTTGATTCTTTCCCCTCAACGGTTTTCAGAATGTCAAGTTGCAATGGTGACCAATAGATTACTTTTTAGTATACTTATCAACTCACAGATTAAAAATATATATATACATATATATGTATATATATTTGATTTAGTTCAAACCACTGTAGTTGCTTTTCTTTTCAATGCTCAAATCTCCCATCTTTGGCCACTGGAAGTTCATTCAGGCCGGCTCCCGTGTCCTACGGATGTAACCCCAATAAGTAGTCTTTGATAGCTCCCTTGCTTTCTGGCAAAACAAAATGTCCAGGTTCGTTTTGGTTTCTTAAATGTGAAAATGCATTTAAAGACTGCAGTCTGGGTTCTCTGGATACTCATACTACCGAATTGTCATTGTTTCTGAGCTTTTTCAGTGGACAATCCTTATGCCAATATCTTCCCAATCTTTTGATCTTCAGAAGCTTCTTGTGCTTTGGGAGATTACTCAGGAAGGGCTCATTGAAACAGTATTCTCTGAGTTGCTGCATGTTTCTGTTTATCTGTGGCCTTTATACTTCAAGGTCAGTTTGGCTGGATATAAAATTTGTGGCTCATATTTTCTTTCTTTAAATATATTAAATGTGCTACTGCATTGTCTTCTAGCATCAAGTGCTATTTTATAGAAGTCCCCCTTGCTTTTTCCCCCTTACAAGTGATTTTGTCTTTTTGCTTGAGTGCCTAAAATATTTTTTTCTTTTCCTTTAAAGAAAGATCCATAAGATTTGCAAGAATATGTCTCAATGCCAGCTTCTTGGGTCAGTTTGTCAGGATGCAGGATGCTTTTTCAATATACAGTTCAAGCTGACTTATTTTAGGAAAGTTTTCTTAAATTATAAGTTATAGTGTCGGCTCTTTTCCAGAGTTTTGGTTTACTTCTCTGGAAATTTTTGCCAACATGTTAGATCTCTGTTGCTTGTCCTCTGTATCTATCGCTTTCAAATCTTTTCAATTTTTTCATTTACTTTTGAGTTTTAAAGTATTCCTCCTTTCCATCTTTGATATTTCTCTCATCATCTATTGTGTTTATTTGCTTCAGTGTTTCTTCTACTTCAGTCTTTATTTTGAAGTGATTTTTTTCTTTTATTTCCAATACTCTTCTGCGTTCTATGACCTCTCTTTTTGACTCCCCCTTTTCCTCAATCACTTCAATCCTGATTTTGCTTTACATTGTTCTTTAGAGTGTCCATCGTTTTCTTAATCTCTTTGGGCTGATTTTGAAATGTCAGGTCACAGTTTACATCTGTTTTGTGAGCATGTCTTTTTGGTGGATTTCATTATATAGAGAGACCTTATACTCTATCTTATTCTCTCTCTCTCTCTCTTTTAATAATGACTTTGCCTGGAATCTGGCTGTGATCCTTTTCTGTTGCTCATATTTTAAGTGAATTGAATGTGCTTTATACTTTTTTTGTACTTTAGAAAGGAGACAGGGAACATGATTTATCTTTTTCTACATGGTCAAATCTTTACATTTTGGCAAGTAGACAGAATAGGCAAAGAAATAACTATTAGAATCCTTAATAAAGGCATCTGTTTGTTTGCTGCCTCCTTTCAGTGGCCTTGAAGTAGAACCATGCGGCTCCAAGCAACAGATTCTTTATTCTTCCCAAAACAGAGTTCCTGGTACTGAGTGATCCTGAAACTCCACAGTGTGGTGGTCAAAGTCTACCAGTGATAACGTAGCTGAACTTTTGAAAGGAGCTTCTCACTTCATGAGCCATCCCATTACTTTGTGAGAAAACATGAGATAAAAACATATCATCCATAGGTATATTTGCCCAACAGAAATGAACGCATACATCCACCACAAGAACGTTCATAGCAACCTTACTCATTATGACCAAGAACAGAAACAGCCCCAAAGCCCGTCACTACCAGCATGGATAAATAAATCATGTTCTATTCACCCAATGAAATAGTGGACAGCAATGAGAATATGGACTACAGCTATATATAACATCATGGATGAATCTTGAAAACTTTATGTTTAACAAAAGGAGTCAGCTACAGGAAGCAAATACGATATGATTCTATAATATGAAGTTTGAGAACAGACAAAACTAATCTCTAGTGATAGAAGTCAAAATGGTTATTTTTCAGGGGGTTCTAGACTGGGAAGGGACACTAGGGGGTCTTTCCTGATGCTGTAACTGTTCTATGCCTGTGAGTTCATGTCCACATTTAACTATGTATCAAGCTCTACATCTACGATTTCCCCGCTTCACTGTGTGTATCTTATCTACATCAAAACCTTTGCTCTGGAACTTTGTGGTCTCAACCTCATTTAACTCCTTTTACCAAAATGAATTCTTTCCAAATAGATAAAGAATTCAGATATATGAAATGAAGCCATAAAATCCTAGAGGTGTACATGGGTGGATATTTCTATATCCTGAATGAAAAGGCTTAACTATGACATAAAGGCCAAAACGAATAAAAGATTGATAATTTCAACAACATAAAAATGTAGAAACTTTTGTGGGCAAAAACTAAGCAGAGGGGAAATTGTATCACATGTTGACAAAGGAATACCAATTCATTTTCCTAATACCGTCTCACAAATGAATAAGAAAGAGAAGAAAAACAGAAATATAGGAAGAGTTATAAACAGGGGTTTAAAAAGAATGCTAAATAACCAATTATTATATAAAAGACCCATTTATAGTTATAGTGAAATAAATCACATTAAAATAAGATAATTTCCCAGCTATCAGCTTGATAAAGAAGAAAAAAATGATAACACACAGTTACCCTTATAAACGGTAAAATGATGTAAACTTTTGGGGGGGGCAACTTAATGGGCATCAGAAGCCTTTTTGGAGAATTTCTACACTTTGACTCACTAATTCCACTTCCGGGAATTTACCCTAAGGAGCTTCAATCCTTCAACTTTTCAGCACCTAATTACAGAACACCTATTATTACGCTTGGCCCTTTGCTGGGTAAACTGTGATGAGAAAAAAAAAAAAAAGACCCGATCTTTGTCAGAATGGAATTTAGCGTAGGAGGTAATCAGATGAAACCTCAATAGAAAAATGAACAAAGAGAATAAAAAAATCATTCACAAAATAAGAAATGAATGGTGGAGATGTGTGATTAAAGACTGACCGCACTCACCACCGGCAAGACTGGGAGAATTTGCTCTTTCAGACAGGGGGTGGGCGTGTACACTGATAGAGCTGTTGCGGGGTGGGGGACTCAGGCAGGATGTATAAGAATGCTAAATGTGGAAGCCTCCTGAATAAGAATGGCATGGTTTCTTGGTTTCTGATGACAAGTCATGTGACTTACAGTGTTTGCCTTTTTACTTTCATTGTTTGGATCCTTGGAGCCCAATTTGATGTTCAACCTTTAACCATTTAAATCTTAGGGCCTAAAATTGCACAGGGACTTCTCTGGTGGCGCAGTGGTAAAGAATCCACCTGCCAGTGCAGGGGACACAGGATTGATTCCCTGGTCCAGGAAGATCCCACATGCCGCGGAGCAACTAAGCCCACGCACCACAACTGCTGAGCCTGCGCTCTAGAGCCTGCGAGCCACAACTACTGAAGCCTGCGCACCTAGAGCCTGTGCTCCACAACAAGAGAAGCCACTGCAATGAGAACCCTGCGCACTGCAACGATGAGGAGCCCCTGCTCACTGCAACTAGAGAAAGCCCGTGTACAACAACGAAGACTCGACATAGCCAAAAATAAATAAATAAATAAATAAATTTATTTTAAAAAACCACAAAAAACTGTCAAAGGAGCAAAAGACCAAAAAAGACTGAGGAGCCAACTGTTCCAGATGAAAGGAGGTTAAGGAGATGTGACAATAAATGCAATTTGGACCTGGATTAGATCCTGGACATGGAAAAAGGAGAGCTTCTTGGGACTCAATGAAATGTGAATACGGATCACGGATCAGATAAAAGTATTAAATCAGGAAGTAGTTAAACTTTCTGCTTTTGAAAACTGCACTGTGGTAAAAGAATGTTCTTGTTCTTTTTCTTATAAAATACATACTGAAGTCTTAGTGGGGATGAGGGTGAGGACAACTGAGCTACAGACTCATCCGATGACTGGCTCAAAGAAAAATTTTAAAATTCAGATAAATTTCTATCTTCTATGCTATGATTATCCTAGTAAATCATTAAGAGAATGTGAAATTCTCATTAGTCCAGGTTTTTGTTGGGCTGTATTTAACTTCATTTTTGTTTAGCAGGCATGCTATCCTGCTAGAAGAAAAATCGTGAATCCAAAATTGGCCACAAAATATATACTAATAAATGTTTATGCTCTGATCACAGATAATGCATATGGGTGAATTCAATGCCAACATTTGGTGCTTTTTTCTCTATCTCAATTGATTTGACACTGGGTGGGACATTTAACTTTTCTGAGTTTTAGTTTCCATGGCTGTAGAATGGGGATTCTACTCCTTGCCTTCAAGGGTTGAATATAAAAGAAATGCAGAGCACCTGATATGGTACCAGACACCAAGCAAGTGCCTTCCGCGCGTCAGGGAGTATTACGGCATGTGTCTCCAACTCTCTTCCTATTAGCTTAACTGATTAGAGCCTGGGTCTGGGAAATCCCAGTTCTATGCCGGCCCAAGGCAAATCAGTACTTTCTGGTCATAAGCCAGCCCCCATTCTTGGATTCTAGGTCATCCATCAGCAAATGCAAGATCCTCCTGATGAGCCTTCAGGGCCTGACCTAGCCTGGTATCTCACTTCCCATCACCGTTCACAAAAAGCCACTCAAAGCCATGACCACGGACACGTGGGCCCCATATATCAGGAAAGGTTAGTATAAAACCTTCGTTAGATATTTTTTAAAAACCAGCAATCTCTGATGGAAACAACTCAGAAAGGTGGTCGCCTCTGAGAGTGGAATGGAGGTTGCCTGGGAAGGAGTGTGAGGAACTTTCTGGAGTGTTGTTAATGTTCTACATCTGGATAGGGGTATGTTGCAGGGTATACATTTATCAAAACTCAGAGGACATATGCTTAATATTAGTGTACTTCATAGTTCACACATGCATTTTGCCTCAATAGAAAAAAAATCTGTAAACACAGAACTCTAATGATATGCATGTTGAAGTATTTGGGAGGAATACCGATAGCTGCAATTTACTTTGAATTATATTTTAAAATTAGGTGCATTAATGGATGGATAGAAAAATGGATAGATGGATAGTGATAAAATAAATACAGTAAAATGTAAATGGTAGAATCTAGGTGGTGGGTATATGGTTGTTTAACTGCACAATTATTTCTGTTTTGCTGCATGTTTGAAATTTTTCAAAATACAATGTTGGAGGACGGGAGGAGGAATCAATGCCTAGAGCCCAGGACCTTGAAATGGACTGACATTTAAAATACCTGATTATTTTCAACACTGAATCCACAATTCTCATTGGGTTGGATAAAGAAAGCATGATTATAGCAATGAATAATCAGTTAGCTTTTTTCTATCTTCACCACTGGCTGGTCTAGTGAACCGTAAGATCCTGGACAAATCCAGATCAAAGATGAAGGACCAGTGTCCAAGTGCAGGTTCAAGGTCCAGGTCTAGGTTCATTACCAAAGTACAGGAGAACAGTTCAGCCACGAGCCCTGATGACTTCACGCAGGTCCAAAGTCCAAGTTCAGTATCCACGTCCAGATCTAAGGTCCAGGCCCATGTCTATAAACAAGGTCAGGTCTAGGTCCAAATCTGAGGTTAAACCAAAGGTCCACATTCAAGTTTATTTGTTTGTTTGTTTATTTATATATTTATTTACAGCTTCGTTGCTACACACGGGCTTTCTCTAGTTGTGGCAAGCAGGGGCTACTCTTTGTTGCAGTGCATGGGTTTCTCATTGCGGTGGCTTCTCTTGTTGCAGAGCACGGGCTCTAGGTGCGTGGGCTTCAGTAGTTGCAGCATGTGGGTTCAGTAGTTGTGGCACACATGGGCTTAGTTGCTCTGCGGCATGTGGGATCTTCCCAGACCAGGGATCGAACCCGTGTCCCCTGCACTGGCAGGCGGATTCTTAATCACTGCTCCACCAGGGAAGTTCCCACATTCAAGTTTAGAAGTCCAGTTCCAAATTCTAGGTTCTAGGTCCAAATTATAATAATGCCAAGCACATGTTTCATTTCAAATTCATGTCCAAGCTCCAGGTTCAATGTTCAAGGGCAGATCAAGTTTCAGTATGAAGTTCCAGGATGAAGGTCATATCTAGGTCCAGGACTGAGGTCTAGGGTCCAGGTTTGAGGACCATGTATCAAGGTTCAGATCTATAGCTAAAGATCAGATTTAAGGCCAGATTCAAGGTTCAGGACTAATCCAAGTACATGGCTGAGGTCTGCTGTCTGGTTTTCAGGTCCAAGTCCAAAGACAAGGTCAGTAGCCAAGGCCTTTGACCAGGTTGAGATCTGAGGTATAGTCCAAAGATCAGGTCCAAGGTCTAGGGCTAGGTCTGAGTTCCAGGTTCAAAGTTCAGGTGCAAGGTCAAAAGTCTACTTCCAATGTCCAAATCCAGGATTTGGTTCAAGGCCCATGACTATTTTTGAGGTTCAAGTTATATCCAGGCTCACATCCAAGGTTGAGGGACAAAGTGCAGGTCAGATTTGAGAGGATGAGGGGAGAATGACCAAAAAGGCAGAGTAGAAAGACCCTGAGCTCACCTCCTCTCACGAGCACAACAAAATCACAACTATTTGCAGAACAACCATCAATAAAAAAGACCAGAACCTATCAGAAAAGATCTTCTACAGCTAAAGACATAAAGAAGGAACCATGTCAACACAGGTAGGAGGGGCAGACTTGTGATATAATCAAGTCCCATACCCCTGGGTGGGCAACCCACAAACTGGAGAATAATTATATTGTAGAGATTCTCCCACAGGAGTGAGAGTTCTGAGCCCCACTTCAGGCTCCCCAGCCTGGGGTCCTGTACCAGGAAGATGAGCCCCCAGAAGATTTGGCTTTGAAGACCATCAGGGCTTAATTTCAGGAGTCTTTGGGAAGACTGGGGGATACAGACTTCACTCATAAAGGGTACACACAAAATCTCACGCTCACGGGAACCCAGAGCAAAAGCAGTAATGTGATAGGAACCTGGGCCAGACCTAGCTGCTGGTCTTGGAGAGTGCCCCAGAGAGGCTGGAGGGGGTGGCTGCAGCTCACCTGGGGGACATAGACACTGGTGGCAGCAATATTGGCGAACATTCTAGTGCAGGAACAAGGCTCCTTGGGGCTTCCACCTTGGCTCATTAGGCCAAAGACCGGGCCCCGCCCAACAGCCTACAGGCACCAGTGCTGGGAAGCCTCAGGCCAAACAACTAACTAGGCAGGGACACAGCCCCACCCATTAGCAGACAGGCTGCCTGAAGAGTTCCTGAGCGCACAGCCACCTCTAGATAGGACCCTGTCCACCAGAGGGCCAAGACCCAGCTCCACCCAGCGGTGGAAGCCTGCACCAGCTTCTAGACCAGCCTCACCCACCAGGGGGCAGACACCAGACAGAAGAAAACCACAATCCAGGTGCCGAAAGCCACTCGCTTTTCTTCTCTGCCGAGGAGGCTGCACAGTTGGGAAGCCCAGGGGTGCTCCTTCTGTTCTTTCAGGCTCCCGGGCTTGTACCAGTGCACTCTGCGAACCAGCTGTGCCCCCGCGGTGCAAGGGAGTGCCCACCCTGGGGGCCTGGCAATTGCTTGGCACTTAAAAAAACTTTCTGGAGGGCTCCGGGAGCATTGTAGGGGTTCGGAAGTGGGTCTCGGAGGCTCCCCCAACCTTGACTGCATTTGTGTGCAGCTGAGTGCGAGGCCAGTGTCCAGTGAGGGACAGGGGTTGCTCGTGTGTGATGTCAGAAGAGAGGCTGGACCGAGGGTGCAAAGTGGGAGGGAGAGGAGGAGCCTGTTTAGGACCAAGATCACAGGATGTTTCCGGCTTTAAATTGAAAGGAGAGGGGTGCCCCCCAACCCTTGTAATGACTGTGGGCTGCAAGGGTGTTCTTAGATTCTGGTATTTAGGTTATTTTCTTTTTTGTATTAAAATAACGCTGCAATAAACATTTGTACATGTCTCTGGGTACACATGTGTGAAAGCTTACCTGTGTATGGGAGCCAGAAGTGTGGTTGCTATGTTACAGGAATAAGTCTTCAACTTTACTCAACAAAATCACTCCCTGCACTTCAGATAAGCATTTTTCTTCTCCATTTTATTCATTCAGGGTTTGCATTTCACCTCTCCTTCCTCAGGGTATTATTACCAATGGCCCCAGACCCAGAGAAGGAACCTGCCTTGGCTTCCTTCTATTTGATAGAACCCTGGCAGAAGGGTCTGAGAGGGACCAGAGTGTGCTTGATAAAGTTACAGCAGGTCTCTGGTCCTGCTTAATTTTGGGAGTTGGTAGCATCAGATGTCCGAGGGCCAGTGTTTCAGGGGGGATGGAGCAGTCTTCTCTCTTACTGAATCAGTTGAGTTACACGTTTTTCCAGATGCTCCTTATACTGTTACTGCCAAGATATCCTTTGCCCAGCTCCGTGTGGTTCCTTGAGGCCTGGAAGCTTTGGGACTCTCCAAGCTTGAGGCATTGGACTCTTTACCAGGCTGGTTTCCCCAGAGCCAAAAAGCTCCAGCCCGCTCATCTGAGGTCCTGCCACCTCTCACCTCCCCAGGGTTCTGCCAGGGATCCTGCATCAGTCCATACCTTGAGGGGTGCCCACCAACATTTTCTTTCTTTTTTGTTTCAGAGACTCTCTCTCTTGAGACAGACAGACAGACACACACACACCCACACACAGACCTCAATGAGCTTAGATTCCCACAAAAGGCACAAAGAGAAGCTATCTCCCAGCATGGATCCCCATGGCTGAACCCAGTACAGAGGGAAGAACGGCCTTCAGGGGCAGCACGATGGCTGGGCGACCACAAACCCTGTCTCAGGTTCCAAGACAGTGAACGGCAGTCCTGAAAACAACCCGAGACCCAACCTCCCAACAATCTTGGAACAATCTTTTCATCTTAACTAGATGAAACTGTATTCATTTATTTCTCTAGGACGATAACGTGATTTTTGTGCACCTAAGAAGTTGAACGGGCCATCCCCATTATACTGTGTTATTTTAAAGTTTATTCACAACACCTCTGTGAGGTAGGCAATATGGTTCCCATTTTTCAGGTGGGGAAAGCGAGGCCTAGTGAGGCAAAATAACCTGCCCAAGGGGCAGGGCTGTGACTTGAACGACAGCAGTCCTGATTCCCCAAGGCCCATATTCTAACTTGCCACCCAAACTCCTTAGGCATAAGCACAGGACAAAGCTGGGGAAACGCTTACCGAGCTTCCTGTCCATCCATGCCTTCCTGAACTGCCTGACCAACCCCCCATGGTGACCCGGGACAAGTGATGCCAGGAATCTTAGCATCCTGCTTGGGATACACTTCTTATATATCTGAATTCTTTGAATCACTCACTCTGACAAACGCTGCCGCTTCGGTTGCATTTTCTTACCTGCTTTTGTACTTATCCCCTTCACATCGAGCACGTGCTGTCCCTGTTCACCAGCGCCCGTTCTTTTGGGGAAGCTGGGCTCATTGCCCTAGAAACATACCCCAGGACTGAATCTTCCCTTATAACAAACTATGAAGCAGGAGTCATCCAGTATTTTTAAAATCCAGGTCTCTATTTTTCCTGTGCAAACATGAATGTAGGCAAAATTAATAGTCAAAAGGCTTTTTAAAATATATGCATTTTGATAACACGTTGCTAGTTACATTTTGCTGTTGATATGAGCTTGGATCGCACTTTCCTTTAATAGGCCTTTGAAATTCCTTTTAGAAAGTTAAAATGGTGAAATGGTCCATAGTAAAAACCAGAAGAGACCCATGTAAATCCAAAATACATACCTGAAAAGGCAGCACCTTTTGGATGAACTACATTAGGGCCGAGTTATGTAGAATATGGATTATATAAGAGTGGACCACAGAGACTTCAAAGCAAATGGAGCATCTTGTCTGAGAACAAGAGAGAACAGGAAGAAAGAAGAGGAGAAGGAAGAGAAGAGAAAGAAGGAAGAAGAAGGGGACACAGAGACAGAGAGATTGATGGAAAAGAGCATCAGGAAAACCTACATATACGGCTTCTCTGCATCAGGAGAGTGACTCGTCTTTGGGTAATTTACAATGTGTATTAAGCAAAGGATGGACCATTAAGGTAATAATTCACAAACATAGAACCCAAATCTAGAGATACCTTATATAAAATGTTAATGCAATACTATTTACTGGATTAGACAAAAAGAGCTAGGTTCTACACTCTGCACATTTTCAGCTAAGAGCTTTGCCTCAGGATGTAATTCCAAGGGACGGGACAGCAAGGCTTCCTCTTCAGGGGTCAAGGAGCAGTTTGCAAAGACATGACCTAAGGGTCGCATCTCCTAAAAGTCCTAGTGGTCAGCTTGTTTGGCTTAGGACCCCATTCCAACCTCCAACCTGGGAGCCTTTCCCCTCCACATAACTCTCCCCACCAAGTCAGAACAGGCTGCCCCAGAACCCTGACTCAGGTACCAAGAGAGAGGTTGTGTTTGAACCCCTCTGGCGGGTTAGCAGATGTCTCTTTCCCTAACGGAGATGCTCTTTTCTATGAAACAGATTCTGGTTTCACAGCAGCTGGACAGCAGGGAGCCTGGATTTGCTTCTCAGACTCGAAGTGACCTCAGCTGGGGAGAGCTGGCTTTATCCCTTGTGCTTGTTGCAGCACCAATGGCCAGGGTTTCTAGGATCCCAAAGAGCACACGAGGATATACCAGAGTCAGAAACAAGCCCCAGACTGTCTCATGTATTGAATTTGAGTTACCACATGTACTTCAGATTCTGTTACATCTCCCTCAGCAGAAGGGGGTGAAGTGAGGGGCAGGAGCGGGTGGGTGACTAAATCATCTTCCACTTATAAAAAAAAAAAAATGAAGTTCAAAAGTCTAAAAACTCCCCGTGGATAAATATTAAAAGAGTTTTGTGCTCACACTTTCATCCTCTTGAGCAGGGGACACCTCACACTTTACAAAGCCCTGCTGCACGCAGTGCTTCTTGTGGAGCTCACAGCAACCTGCCACTTAACGGGGGCAGATGTAAAGAGTCCCATTTTCTAGATGAGGACACTGAGGCCATGCAGCTCGCAAAGGGTAAGGAAAGCTGGAATTCAACCCCGGCCAAGTCCCGCGCCGTGCAGCATCACACTGACAGCTGGCTCTGGGAAGCGGGAGACAGACCTCTGCGTCTTCACCGTTGTTTTGGCCTCTGTTTGTGGAGCATCCCCGTCAGGCGGGAGGCCGAGCTTCACCTGGTTTTCCAGTTGGCTGAGCCGCTGTTTCACTCTCATCTGGGCGGCACTGTACTCAGCCAACAGCCGTGCAAACCTGGTCTGCAGGGTGTCCAGGGAGGACTCCAGATGCTCCACTTTCTCCTCGATGCCCTGGGGGTCCGCCCCGGCCTTGGCCAGCTCCTCGTCGATCAGGTTGTCCTTCATCAGGATCTGCCGCCCCTTCTCCTCCAGCGCCTTCTTGGCCTCAGGGTACTCAGTGAGCGCCTCCATCAGATCGTCCCTGGAGAGGCAGAACAGGTCCGAGTAACCGAGGCTCCTGATGTTGGCCGTCCTGCGGTTCCCCGACTTGCTCCCCTTGATGTTCAAGATGCTGATCTCGCCAAAGTAACTCCCATCGCTGAGGACCACGAACTGGGTGACCCCATCCTCAGCCACCACAGCCAGCTTGCCCTCCTTGATGATGTACATCTCCCTCCCTATGTCCCCCTTCTTGCAGATATAATCCCCGGGGCTGAACACCGCAGGCCGCAGCTTCAGCACCAGCTCCACCAGCAGCCCTGCCTCGCAGTCCTGGAAGATGCGGACCTTCCTCAGGGTGTCCAGGTGCACGCTGATGGCGATCTCGGCCCTCAGCTTGTCGGGGAGGCACTTGAGCACCTCCCTCTCATCCACCGTCTTCTTGTTGGCCCACAGGTAGTCGAACCACCGGATCACCCGTGTCTCCAAGTCCTTGGTCACCTTGCGGAATTGCATGTACTGCTTGACGGAGTCACTCTTGGCCTGGAACTCAGCCTGCGAAGCGTTCATGTGCGAGATCATGGAGCCCACGTTGCCCACAATGGTGGCAAAAATCAGGACACCCACCAGGAAGTCGAGGACCACAAAAAGATACTCCTCATCTTTCACGGGGGGTGGGGTCTCGCCGATGGTGGTCAGGGTCAAGGTAGACCAGTAGAGACTGTAAATGTACTTCCTGGAGAGGCGCCCATACTCTGGGTTGGAGATGTTTGGGTAGACCCAGGAGTCGGTCCCGAAACCAATGAACTTGGAAATGGCAAAGTAGAGGCAGGCGTTCCAGTGGATGATGATGAGGATGTACAAGACCAAGTTCCCAATCCTGAACATGTTGGGGTAGTTGGTCCTCGTCTCCGTGCGGTCAAAGAATTCAAAGAGCCGGGACAACTTTAGTAGGCGGTTGAACCTCAGTTCTGGGTAGTTCATGCCCAGCTTAAAATAAGCCAGGTCCGTGGGGACCAGGGACAACATGTCCAGCTTGAAGTGCAAGGTCTTTGTGTAGTGCTTCCACAGCCGGTTGGCATCCGTGACCAACAAGCCTTGCTCCAGGAAGCCTGATGAAGAAGACAGATCACGTGGGCATCAAAGAGGCCTTTTTATGACCATGGCCCGCAGAAAGGTATCTCACCTCAAGACCACACAAAACCTGGTTATACATATATAAAAGAAACAACTTCCACAAACCACACATACCATTACTACAGGAAATGCACTCTGGTATTTTCTATTCAACGATCTAATCTATTTTATTCAATTAAAAACATAGATCAGTTAGGTAAATTTGAATGTGGATTGGGTATTTGATGGTAGTAAGGAATGCTTATTAAATTTTCAGAGATAAATGAAAGTTATACTTAAAAAATGGGACCCTAATTAAGGTTAAATGCTAACGTGGTTACTGTCTGAGATTTGCCTTAAAAAACTCCATACAAGACCAGGGAGTGGGAGGATAAATGAAAAAAGATGAGCAAAATGTTGATAACATTTGGAGCTGGGTAAGGGTATGTTGGGATTCATAACACTACTGTCTCAGTTTTGTATATGTTTGAAAATATTAACAATAAAAAATTTGAGGGCTTCCCTGGTGGTGCAGTTGTTAAGAATCTGCCTGTCAATGCAAGGGACATGAGTTCGAGCCCTGGTCCGGGAAGATCCCACGTGCCACGGAGCAACTAAGCCCGTGCACCACAACTACTGAGCCTGCGCCACGACTACTGAGCCTGCGCTCTAGAGCCTGTGAGCCACAACTACTGAAGCCTGCACGCCTAGAGCCCGCAACGTGAGAAGCCACCGCAGTGAGAAGCCCATGCACCGCAACAAAGAGTAGCCCCCACTCGATGCAACTAAACAAAGCCTGCGCGTAGCAATGAAGACTGAACGCAGCCAAAAATAAATAAATTTATGAAAAAAAATTGAAAACACTGGTCATGGCCTAGCAAACTGACTTTACAAATCACTGATGGCGTATGACCCGTCTTTTTATTTTTTATTTATTTATATTTATTTATTTTTTAAACTCTATTTATTTATGGCTGCATTGGGTTTTTGCTGCGGTGCGTGGGCTTCTCATTGCGGTGGCTTCTCTTGTTGTGGAGCACGGGCTCTAGGCGCACAGACTTCAGTAGTTGCAGCACGCAGGCTCAGTAGTTGTGGCTCACAGGCTCTGGAGCGCAGGCTCAGTCGTTGTGGCGCATGGGCTTAGTTGCTCCGTGGCATGTGTGATCTTCCCAGACCAGGGCTCGAACCCGTGTCCCCTGCATTGGCAGGCGGATTCTTAACCACTGAGCCACCAGGGACGTCCTGCAACCTATCTTTTTAAAACCTTGCCCAGGAGCACAGTGGTTTTCCTTTCTGGTTGCCCATTACTGTCACCCAAGGGGCTCTGAAAACACATGAAGCCTGGGACCCACCTTGGTCTGGAGATGGGCTGGACCTTGGTAGTCGTGAAGCGTTATTACTGGTGAAATCCACCAAATAGGCCATGACCTGCCGTCTCCCTTTGTCCCTCTCTCCCTTCCTTTCTCTCCCTCCCTCTTTCTTCCTTTCTTTCTTTCATTTTCAAACATGCAAAAGAGTGCAGAGACTAATGTAACAAATGCTTCTTAGATCTGGGTGAGCAACAGCAACACACCAAGGGCTCTGTAAGTCACAGAGCTGGACCTGTCCCCAGAGTTTGGTCCCATAGGTCTGGGGCATCTCTAACAACTTTCAGGTGATGCTGCTGGTCCAGGGCCACACTTCGAGGGCTAGACCGAGGTAGGACTGCCCCCTCTGTGAAAAGCAAACATCAAGTTTGTCATCACATGTTAGGGACACCTGGCTTCACAGCTCCCCATCCCCTATTTGTTTGGTTACACTCGTGTTTATTGAGTGCCTAGATCATTACATTGCACTCGTGTGCCTTGGGACTCCTCAACACCTCCTTAATAATCTTGTCTCAATTCTGACTATTTTTTCTCCTGGAGTATGATCCATGGCCTCTTGGTGTCTGTGCCTACCTGTCCCCCTCTCTCTCCCAGCCTTCTGCTGAATCTTAGATTGCCAAGGACAATACCAAGCACAAAAAGGGGTGGGGTCAATGTCTGGGTGAGGGCTGCCTGTCCCACCGAAGCCTGATTGATGCAGGGAGTCCCCCCAACCAGTCAGCCACCCACGGGGCTCTTGCATCTCCATAGGCTCGTGTAACCATGGAGTGGCAGGCCACCAGGACTGGCCAAGTCACCCAGGCAAGCCTCAAGCTGTGTTCTTGAGATCTTCTAAGTTATGATGCAGGGCACTAATTCTGGAGCAGGGGGGCCACCCATCTGGCCTGCTGGGTGGTGACTGTGGCCTTTAGGCTGGCCACTCAGCATCTCTGGGCCCCAGTTTCTAAAGCAGTAAGATGGAGATAACCATGTCTACACTTCTCGTCTTCTGCAGCAGTTCTCATAAGAAAACAAGACGTGCTTGGAATGCTTTGTACACCATGAAGCCACCCTGAGGTTTTGCTGTGATCCAGTGGTTTTTGCATCCACAACCATGGCACAGTTTTTAGTTTAAAACTCTTGGAAATGACAAGCAGGGCCTCCGCCAGCATATGTGATGTCTTTGTGAAAATAAGAAAAAGGAGGCCCAAGGAGGCCCAGCTTGGAGACTGAGGCATGGGTGGGGCTTTAGCCCCCACTCACAACTAGAGGTGATCTTGTTACCGACTGGGGTCCTCGGACTCTTTAATCAACAGAAATTGATAAGAGTCCAGATGAGGAATTCAGGCCTTTATTGGGACTCATGCTGCAGCACAAGGGAGCGAAAACAATAGCAGGTGGCCTTGCTTGCTCCCTGAGGGGTGGGAGCGAGCTTGTCCCTTAAAGGATATGGGGGTGGGTTGGTGGGTTGGGCTGGAGGGGGGGCTTAGGTGGTCTGCACATACATGTAGTTATGTTTAGTCCTTTACAGATTCTTTGTGTCCTGTTGCTAGAGGAGATGTTTGTCTAGCGGCAAGTGCAAGCACTCTGGTAGAGGGTCCCAGGTCCCAGCCTGTCTTAATCGAAGGAAGTCATATCCCTCTAGGCCCTGTTTTAGATTTTAGTTCTGAAACTAATATACTTGTAGTATATTACACCTCATCTAAAAGCCATGAGGTAACATGCCCTGGCTCCTCTGACTGTCCAAGAAGAGGAACTCCAAGGGCTACCATTCTGGATCTCCCTGAACCTGCCCTGTGGCCCCCAGGTGGCCCCCGAACCATGCTGTGGGGTCTGCGGCCCTGGGCCCACTCACCTGTCCGGGCTCGGACTAGCACATCGAAGCCATAGAGGAAGTCGGCTGAGTAGTCCAGGACCAGCCAAAGCATCAGGTGCTCAGACTGAAGCTCATCAAAACAGGCCCTAAACAAGTGTGAGAAGCGGCAGGTGTGTAGCGGGGAGGGACCAAGGCGGGCAGCAGCTCTGTGCTACAAACCTGGGGTCAGCTCATCCCGCTAACAGCCCAGCCCACAGGGTTGCACCCCAGCATCAGCATCCCAGCCCCGATGAGGGGACCCAGGCTCTCAGAAGCTTTTCTGTCTCAAGGTCACCGAGGTCCTAAGAAGAGCTGGGACTGACCCCAAAGAGTGGGCCCCGTTGCCTCACAGCAGTAGCGACAAGATTGCTCCCCTCCCCTGGCCGGGGAGCAGTTTATCCAGGCCTCAGATGAAGGGGCTGAGAACTTGCCCTTTCTGGGGCCTTTAAATGCCAACAAAGATATAACAATTTCTGAGAGATTAACAACAGAACAAGCCACATCCGTCCCCACAAATCAGCAGTTTGGGAGCGCCCCGAGGCCCCGGCCGCCCTCACAAGAGCAGCAGCTCACCCTGCATCCCAACCGGCTCAGAAAACCCAAAGCCCACAGCCAACAGCCTGAAAATGTCGCCTAGCGCCTGCATCCCTGTCCTGCAGGTCAGCTCAGGAGTGACCCAGCCCCTCCCACTTCCCCTCAGAAGAGCAACGGCTCGCCCTTGCATCTTCCTCCTGCAACTCCATCAAGGAGGCTCCAAGGTGCCAGGACCATGGTTTCGATCTCAAAGCCAGGCCTCCACCAGTGCTTCAGGGAACCCAGGAGGAACTTAGGCACATGCAGCTGGATGGTGGCTGCCAGGGACTCAGAGCTCTGTGTTGAGGCCCCGTCCCACGCCCCTACCTGCAAACAAGCAGACACCAGTTGTAGAAGATGGGCACGGCGATGATGGTCAGCCAGTGATAGTACATGTTGTTGGAGGGGTCCACCACGGTGGTGTCCTTCTTCTTTCTGGAAACACCGACACACAAGCAGCACAGTGTGCTGGAAGGCCACAGCTTTGGAAAGGTTTAGAGACCCGGCCTAGCTTAGAGACCCCAGGGCAACTGCGGGCTTCAGCTAGAGATGGCTTCCCAGATAGGGTGCGGTCAGTCCCAGGGGGGTCACATGGGTGTCCCTGTATGGGTGCCCCCACCCAGGCTGGGAGCAGGGCAGACTCCGAAGGCCTTCTCTCCCAGCTCAGCGCCCCAGGAAGCCACCGGTGACTACAAAATGACAGTGATGACATTCCCGTGTCCTGGGGTATCATCCATAGCCTTCAGGGTGCTGAGGAGGAAACTGGAGCAGTGATGTTGGAACCACCTCGGGGAGCTCTGTGAAAATGCCAGCTCTCAGGCCCAGCCAGAGCCCTCCAGGACTGGGGTCTGGAAATGTGCACTTAATCACTGTCCTGGGTGGTTCTGAGACAGCTCCTCTCTGGACTGAACTTGGGAGCCCAGAGCTCTCCCTTGGGAATGTGCTCTTTCCACCTCACTAACTGCAATCGTGCAGATGTTCTAAAGACATTTCCTGCCTCTCCACCAAAAACCACCAACCTGGGAATCATCGAGGTATGTCAGCCAACACTGAATGGAAGAAATAGCTTAGGGTGCTTTCGGTGTTTATTTTCAGGATTTTCGGAGGATTGGAATTTATAGGCGGTACTGGAGATCTTTCTTTGGGTCCACGCGTCTCCTCCCCCACCCCATCTGCCCCCCATGCCCGCCTAGGCCTGCAGAGCTGCTCCCGCACCCCAGAGGAGACCCTGAGCTGCCTGTTTTCACCTCAACTCAGCAAGTCCGAGATCAGCAGCTGATTAACTGGGCTTTGGACGGTCCCAACACTCATTGCCACTGGGTTTGGATTAAAGTTTGTGAATATAGTGTTTTCTAGTACCCAGGAAAAGGGCTCCGCGTACTCCACTGTGTGGACGGCCACCTTGTGGGCAAACAGAATGCCCAAGGGGAGGGCACCGGAGCAGGCTCCCAGGGAAGCCCCGAACTGCTCACCTGAGGCTGGAGACAAACCTGCCTACCTACAAGCCCCCCTGTGGGCTCCCCGACCTTCCCTGCAGAACGAGACCCTCACGTGATCTCAGCAGGCCTGATCCCTGCCTGAGACCAACTCCTTTTCTGTAGCCCTAAGCAGCCCTCTCTCCAGGGCTGCCCTAAGGCCTGATTGCATCTCTCTCCTCCCCAGGGCCAGGGCCGGGTGGTGTGGAACCAGGCCTGCTGTGACATGGAACCCCCTCTTTGGGGGCAGTTTCTCCCAGTACTTACTCCTCCTTTTTTTGCTCTTCCTTTTGCTCTTCCTTTTTTTCTTTCTCCTTTTTCGCCTTGTCACTGGATGACACAGGGTGACATTTAGCAATTTTCATATACCAAGGTCATTACCACGGGGAGAGGGTAGGCCACAGTGACACGGGGGAGAGGGCGTGGTGCAGGAAACCAATCTTTCTAGCACACTGGGATGAAATGAGGTTGTTTGTTTCATGAATAATATCATTATTACTGAAGGGGGAGGGTACCACCTCCACTGAAGTATCCATTGTATACATTGAAATGTACACAACGGGTCAGTCTAATATTCTACAATTTCTGACCTATTTCCGTGAGTCCCTAGAAAGTCACAGCAGCTTGAGACTGGAAACTTTTGAGGTAATGGGAAATAAACCCAAATCCACACCTTTACGGTGGAAAAGTCACTCAGGGTTTTGGGAGTCACATGGAACGCTCTTTGTTCTGAGGAAAGGGGGTGGCTTTTCCGTTGTTCTGGGGTCACATGAAAACCTGGCCCTTGATGGGAAAGCCAGGGGACAGAAAGGAAGCAAGACCCTTCGGCAGGCACAGGTGTGCTGTGCAGCAGCAAGTCTTCAAGTCGTCTGAGGCAAATGCAGCCGCGCTCAGACGCTTCCAGACTTTGCTGGATGTGGCGTTGCAGGTGGGGCCTCGCCCTCCTGTCTGCATCGGCAGGAAGGGCCTGTAAGGGCAGAGGTTTCCTCAACGCACAGCTTTGCTCTGCTTCCCCTTCTTTATTGCACGTCCTTCATGGGCTGGACACAGTTACAAGGGTTACCTATTAACGGTTACAGTAGTCCTGCAAGGCACGCATTATTACCCACTGAACAGCCGAAGAAACAAAGGTGGAGGGTAAAAGACCCTGCCTGCCTCAGGGCACCCCCGGAATCACCCGCAGGCCCTTCTGATTCCCCTGTTCCTGCCCCTGGAGGAAGGAAGGGCTGAGAAATAAGTGTCTGCTAATTAAACACTCGTTGAAAAGGACCAATGCACTTTACACAGCACTTCCCCAGGAAATAATCAAAGGTGTGTGCAAACATGCATACAGAAGAATCATCACCACCATTATTTCTAAGTCACAGCACAAACAATCTGATCATACACAGAGGAAATTCTTCATCAACCACAGAATTCTATGAGGCCACTTACGACGAGGTTGTGGAAGAAGGGGAAAATGTTCCTCAGATTTCGCTAAGTTAAAAAGTAGACTACAAAAGATTTTCTAATAATAGCTGTACTAGTTTTCTGTTGCTGCCAGAACAAATTACCACAGACTTAGTGGCTTAAAACAGCCCAAATGTATGATCTTGTAGGTCAGAGATCTGGTAGGGGTCTCATCGAAGTCAAGGTGTCGGCAGGGCCGTAACACTTTCCGAAGACGCTAGGGAAGAAACTGTTTCCTGCTCACTTGGATTGTTTGCAGAATTCAGTTCTTTGCAATTATAGGACGAATATCCTCATTTTCTTGCTGGCTGCAAGCTGAGGACATTCCCAGCTTTTAGGGGCTGCTGCATCCTTGGTTCATGGCGCCCTTCCTCCATCTTCAAAGCCGGCAACAGCGGGTTGGGTCCTTCTCAAGATGCCATCTCTCTGGGAAATGTTCTCCACTTTTAAGGATGCATGTGATTCGACTGGGTCCACCTTGATAAGCCAGGAGAATCTCCCCATCTCAAGGTCCTTAAACTTCATGACATCTGCAAACTCCCTTTCGCCATGTAAGGTAACATAGTCACAGGATGTGGGGATTAGCATATGGGCACCTCCGGGCTACCTACTACAGTCTTCACTGGCCCTCAAAGATTTCCTTGCATCCCATGTGCAAAATGACTTCACCCCCATTCCAAGATCCCCCAGCCTCATCCCATTAGAGCATCAACTCAGAGTCCAAAATTATCATCCAAGTCTCATCAGTTCAGAAGTCCCAAATCTCATCATCTAAATCAGGTGTGTGGGAACTCTGGGTGTGAATCATTTGAGACACGAGTCCTCCCTACCTGTGGAACTAAAGAAACGAATCACCTCCATAAACACAGGAGAAGGCACAGGACACCAGGTGTAGATATTCTAGTTCAGCAAGGGAGAAGAAGATGGGAGGACAAAAGGAGTCAGTTGTTCCAAGTGACTCGAAATCCAGCAGGGCCATGGGCCAGTATGTTTCAAGGCCTGAGAATAAACCTCTATAGCTCATGACTCCGCCCTCAATCATCCTTCCTTTTTCATGAAAGGTAGCACCTGCTTGTAGCTGAGTAGTTTTTTATCAGCCTGCTTTCTGCATCTAGAATTTAGAGGTCTAACAGTTCTCCCTCATTTTATACTGTTTCTATCCTTCAGCTCCAAGCTGGCAGCGTTTCTGCTGCCATAAAATCTTCTAGACCTTAATGGGTCATGTATACCGGAGGGATCCACTCCGCTAGACAGAGGCTCGTCCACAAATCTTTCTGAGAAATCTCTTCTCTATTTTTGGCTTCTGGTGAGATGAGTCGTGGTTCACACCCTCGGTCTCTTCAGAGGGTCTTTGTGACTGAAGACTCAGAGCTTTTGATCTTCGAGTTATCAGCAAGAGTTCAGCCGCATCCTCTGCTTTTGCCTGAAGGCATGCTTTCCTGACAGTGACTTTTTAAAACTTATTCTCTTTTGCCATCTGAGCAGGCTGAGAACTTCCCAAGTCATCAAGTCTTGTTTCCTTTTCATTTATCAGTTCTTCCCTCAATTTCTTTCTTAAGTTTTACCATCAACAGCAAGAATAAACCAGGCTGCACCCTCGGTACCTTAGCTTAGAAATGTCCTCAGCTAAATATTCAAGCTCACTGCATACGAATTCTGCTTCCCCCATACTTGTGGGACATAATCCCGCTCAGCTTTTTGCCACTAAACATGAATCCTCTTTCCTTCAGGTTCTAAAAGCCTGCTCCTCACGTCCTTATGAGCCCTCACCAGCAGCGCCCCTAAAGTCCAGGTTTCTACTAATAGTCTGTTTCGACCATTTAGGTATTAAGTATGTAGGCAGCTTAGGTTTTTCTCTGTAACGCTCCCCATTTTTCCTTCTGAACCCTCACTGCTATAGTTTTTTTTCTGATGATTGTTCCCCACTTCTTTATATCTTTATTGGAGTAGAATTGCTTTACAATGGTGTGTTAGTTTCTGCTGTACAACAAAGTGAATCAGCTATATATATATACATATATCCCCATATCCCCTCCCTCCCACCCTTCCTATTCCACCCCTCTAGGTCGCCACAAAGCATCGAGCTGATCTCCCTGGGCTACTGGTAGAGTCTTTAACATTCACATGTCTTTTAACAACCTGTTCAAAGCAATCTAGGCTTTTTTAACAAAAGCATGCTCCTTAAAATTCTTCTAGATCCTGCCTAGGGTCAATTCTGAAGCCACTTCCACATTTTAGGTATTTGTTACAGCAGCACTCCACTTCTGGGATCAAAAGCTGTGTTGTTGATTTTCTACTGTTGCCATAACAAATGACCACAAGTGTAGTATCTTAGAACAACCCAAATTTATTCTCTTACAGTTCTGGAGATTGGAAGAAGTCATATAATCTGACTGGATGAAAATCAAGGTGCCCTCAGGCTGTGTTCCTTTTTGGAGGCTCTGGAGAGAATCTGTTTCCTGCTCACTGGGACTGCAGGCAGAATCCAGCTCCTTGAAGCTCAGGACCAAGGTCCCTGTTCTCCTGCTGGCTGTAGATGGAGGGCTATCCCTGGCTTTTGGAGGCTGCGGCATCCATGGCTCAGGCCTCCCTCCCCACTTCCTCCATCTTCCAAACCAGCAATGACAGGATGGTCCCACTCACACTGCGAATCTCTCCTCCTTCCGTCTCATATCTCTGACTCACTCTCCTACATCCCGCTTCTGCTTTTAAGAACTCATGTGATTACACTGGGCCCACCTGGATAATCCAGAATAATCTCTCCATCTGCAGGTCCTTAAATTTAATCACATTTGCAAAGTCTCCTTTGTCATGTAAAATAATCTACTCACAGGTTCCAGGGATTAGGATGGAAACATTTTTGGTGAGGTTGTGGTAGTGAAATTACTCTGCTTCCCACAGTAGTCAATATTGATTGATCATTTACTATGTACTCAGCACTTCACATGTATTAGAATAGTCTTAATACAACTCTGTAAGACGCCAGTTACAATCCCTATTTCACAAGTCGGGAAACTGATGCACAGAGAGGTCAGGTAACTTGCTCAAGGTCACAAAGCTCTTAGGTGGTTGAGTTGGGATGCAAATGCACTTAACCAGTACATACATTAAACATATTGCATCTGTCTATGTATCTGTGTATCTATGTATCCATGTATCTATCTATTCAATATATATGCCTAGAGAAAACTTGGAGGGATATTTGCCAACATGTGAAGAGGGGTTGTCTCTGATAATGGGGTTCAACTGCTAACGTAAAGTGTACTTTTTTATGGGTGTATGCTCGTGGGTGCTTTTCTGTGTTTTCTAAGTTTTTGACAATGAGCATATTAATAAACTAAGAACAAAAGTTGTTAGAATCTTTAAATGAGAAGAGCAAGGACACTCACCCATCCTCTGTTCTCTTGAATCTACTAGTCTTTCTGCAGCTGAAGTCTTAATGTCAAGTCACCAGCAGAGGGAGCTGCCCACAAGCTTATCGGGCACACTTAGCCCTGCTGGGAGTTTAATTACACCAGGCTCTGTCACCCTTGTTCAGGATTTGTGGCCCCAGGTTACAAGCTTTGGACTTTCCTCTGGCTACCAACCTGCTGAGGGCCTAGGGAAGACCCCGTGCCATCCAGCTGTGTCCCGGAATCCACCCAGCACTGCCCCAGGGGACCTACACAGAGCTACACAACGAGGCTGGTTTTGGCTGAGAACAGATTGATCGGGAGAAAGAAACTTTCAGAACCCATGGGACTAAGTGAAAATGCTAGAAATGTGGTGGAAGAATGGGGGAAGGTGTCCACAAGAATTACTTGTGTATCTTTGTACCCAGGTGGCTCCATTTGGGGGCAGCCCCCAATGTTGTCCCTCGGTCCTTGGCTGCAGTGTGCACCCACGATATGAGCCCATCGGAAAAGATTTATAAGAGCCTGATGTAGCTGACGGCATCCACACCATCCTTGCCCACATCCCAGCCCCAGGATGGAGAAGCCTGGAGACCCACCCACAAGACCTCTACCTATGGTTTCTGGTGCCCTGAGCCTTGCCTGACTGCGGGACTCAACACCAGGTTTCCAAGGGCATCAAACACATATCACAGTAGCTATCATTTTGCAGATTAAATCATTTCATTTTTCTTGACTGTTGGCATTTGGATCTCTGGATTTGATGTCCCAATTTATGTAAACAAAATGCAACTAAGGGGGAGAGGATGGGGGAGGGATCAACTGGGAGTTTGGGATTAGCAGATGCAAACTAGTATATATAGAATGGATAAACAACAAGGTCCTACTGTAGAGCACAGGGAACTATATTCAATATCCTGTGATAAACCATAATGGAAAAGAATCTGAAAAAGAACATACGTATGTGTAACTGAATCACTTTGCTGTATTCCAGAAACTAACACAACATTGTAAACTCACTTCAATTAAAAAAATACATTTAAAAAACAAACAAAGAAGCCCCCAAATGCAACTAAGGTTCACGGAGGGAAAATGGAAAGAAGTTCTATCAGAAGAACAAAGGGAAATAACAAGAAGAAGTTCTATCAGAAGAACAAAGGGAAATAACAAGAAGAAGCCTCGGCACAGTTCTCGGTCGGCTGGAAGTCAAGGAGTTGGCATTTCTTGGCTGATACGGATGGTTTTCCCCCCTAAGCTCCAGCTGAGACCCCCCTCCGCTCCTACCTCCACGGTGTTCTAAAAAGGAAGGCTGGAGAGCGGGGCACACACACACACACGTGTTCACACACAAACATGGTCACACACATACGCACACTGT
The DNA here is from genome assembly GCF_963455315.2 of Globicephala melas. Classification (NCBI taxonomy): domain Eukaryota; kingdom Metazoa; phylum Chordata; class Mammalia; order Artiodactyla; family Delphinidae; genus Globicephala; species Globicephala melas. The sequence goes on from NC_083325.1 coordinate 8,733,789, forward strand.
GTGCTTGGGCTCTTGGGTGAGGCTGCCAGAATCACACAGCAAACTGCTCTGCCCGCTCGGCACCGGGTGGCAGGAAGGGATTTCGGTGGGTCACGGTTTCAAGAGGCTAATCTCTGGCACTATTTAAATCTCCTCTTTCCACTGTCCCGATCACGCCCTCCACATTGGCCTGAATTGGCTTGAAGACAAGGGCACTTCACCGGCACTCAGGAGCCTGAGGATGTAGAATGGGAAGTGCATTCTCATCATGAAGGAGGTTTAGCCACTGCTCTGTAAAGGGACTCCAGCTTTGCACCTTCAGATACATAGCAACAGAGGTGTTAGCATTGAAAATGTTTACCGAGCCAACCCCTTCTCTTTCTAGATGAGAACAATGAGAGACACAGAGATAAAAGGACCTGCCCAAAGAAGTCACACAGACCAGGTCCCTCTCCCCATTTGTCCACGGGGATGGGTTTCCAATGGAAGGAGCAGGACCCTAGAATGGTCTGGTGGGGTTTGGGGGAGGTAGCAGTACAAAGCTGGGGTGTCTACAGGGAGGTGGTTGGCCGCAGGGAGTGGGAGGGAGCAGAGGTACTCACTCCTTCTCTGAGTTGTTGCAGGCATTGGTGTTGCTTCTGGCCAGGGGCCAGTCACTGCGGGGAGGTGAAGAGAGCACAGCATGGGAATCTGAACTCAAGTCCAATTGCTGGGGACCCCTTGCCCCCAGGCAGTTATTCTGGGACTCCCATCCCCTGTCTCACGGGCCTTTCCACACAGCTTGAACAGAGGGAACTGTTATTGTCAGGGACAGACATTGTTTTGTGACTAGTTAGTGTTGGTGAAGGGGAGAGGATGAACACCTGGGTAAACTGAGGCTTCTGAATAACTGAGGATTAACTCTTTGAATCCCACCCAGCATCCTAGCCTCGATTCCTCTCAATGTCCTCCAGTTTTAGCACGTGCCAGTCAGTGGGCCAGGCGCTATGAGGGGGGGCACAGAGACCACCCGGCGCGGCGCCTGCCCTTCGGTGCTCCTGGGTGAACAGGCCAAGCTCCTTGGACCAGAATGGACATAGTTAGCAGCACCTTGCTGCCCCCTCTGCAGAGACATGGCTGTCACAGGGCCCTTCCCTTGGAAACCCCATCACAGGGGCCGCTTCCAGTTCACAGGACAAAAAAATGGACTCTTGGGCTTCCCTGGTGGCGCAGTGGTTGAGAATCTGCCTGCCAATGCAGGGGACACGGGTTCAAGCCTTGGTCTGGGAAGATCCCACATGCCACAGAGCAACTAGGCCCGTGAGCCACAACTACTGAGCCTGCGCGTCCGGAGCCTGTGCTCCGCAACAAGAGAGGCTGCAATAGTGAGAGGCCCGTGCAGCGCGATTAAGAGTGGCCCCCGCTTGCCGCAACTAGAGAAAGCCCTCGCGCAGCAACGAAGACCCAACACAGCCAAAAATAAATAAATAAATTAAAAAAAAAAAAAAGGACTCTGGGCAGAGCTGCCCCAGGTTTCAGCCCATCCTCCCCCTTCCCCTGCCCCACATTCATCTTAGAACTCCAGGGCCTGCCATCCCAGATCTATGTGAGAATCTGGTAGAAGGCGGGGGCTGGTTTCACAACCAAGCACGTCTACTGAAAGCTGGATTGGGCAGTACTTGGTGATGTTCTTTAGGAAAAGGCGTGATCTCCCTGAGCTCACCTGCCAGTTCACACCTTTGACAGCTGGTTTTAGAAATCCAGCCTGGCCTCACAGGGCTAGAGGGCAGCTTGCCTGTCTGTGGTGACTGCAGACCATTCACAGGACAGGAGACCCCGGGGCCCAGAGCCAGCTGCTGGTGACACTCCAGCCTGACTCTCAGGGCACCTGTTCTATGATGTTGAACATCCAGCCAAATGCCTTTTTGGTACTTCTACTCATCCCTCCCAAGCCTCCCTCTCCCCATCCAGGATGTGGCTCTAACTGCTTGTTTCAGGATTGGTTCAGATCATCTAAAATTCCCCTGGGGAATCAAAACTGTGAGATTACGGAGGAAACTTTAGCTCTCTGGGGTGCAGTCGCCCGTGAGCTGCACCATAATCTGCCATAATCTCATCGGGCCAAACCCACAGGAGAACTAAGACCCATCTCTGCATACACTTTGCTTTGCTGATGGGACTTGGCCTTGAAAATTCAAAGTCTTCTTCCCCCAGGAAGCCTCCCTGATTGATCTGCTCCCATCCTGCACCTATGCATTCACCTGCCCACTCTGAACCTTCCAGCAAGTGACCAGGCATTGGTGGCATAGTTGGGGCCTGGTTCTGATGGGGTCATCCCTCCATTAATCTGGTCATATAGGGAAATGGGCAGAGTCTAATGTTCATCTCCATGAGTCTAAAGTTGTGGAGAAGAAGTTTGATCAATTAAGCCAAGGAAGTCTTTGCTTGCCTAAAAGGAACTGAACCAGACTGGCTGGCTTGCTAGCAAACCTCCTTTCCTCCCCCACTCTTTCCTCCTCCTCCACCCTCCCTTCGTCCTTAGCTGCCAGCCCTCCTGTCTTTCTGGCTCAGCAGCGAACAGCATGTGGGCCTCGTGGTCCTGGTACTCCCTCACAGCCTGGGATGCCTGGCCCTGGGAACCTGGGATGGCCCTGCACACATCCAGCCAGCACCCAGGCCCTCCACGGTCCCCTTCCCACAGCCCAGGGAGCCCGAGGGTTTATAGTCCAAGCTCATGGGAAAAGGGAGCCTGAGAACGCTGCTCCACTGGGCCTCCGGCTCTCAGCCAGAGATTCTCACACCTTTCCCCAGCAGAGAAGACTAATGTACATCTCCTAATGTCTCTGGCAAGACATCTCTTTGAACTCTCATAATTTATCTTAAATACGCTTGTACATTTTGCAATGCACTGCATAACCTGTAATAAACATAACCCCCTGCCCCAAATCTGGAAATAAGATCAAAGCTCCAAAAAGATTCATCTGTTTCCCCTGAGGCTTCATGGCCTTTACTCCCCAGGGGCTTTCTTTGCCTTTTCGAGGGGCCCGCAACCGAGCCCTTCTGTTCCTTTGACTCCAAAACAGACAGCATTTTCTCTAGCAAATTATACAGGGACTGTCTGTTCTGCAACAGTCATGCTTCTTTTTTCACACTTTACGTCTTCTAAACCCTGGCATAACCTAGAGAATTCAGCCAAAAGACCTTTTCAAGCCCCTTTTTCCTTAAAACAGGTTCTGAGCAAGTGTCCTCCTGTTTGTGAGGCTGAGAGGAGGTCTGCTTCCCCTGAACGTGTTACCTCTTCTCCCCCAACTGCCCCAAGGGTCCTAAAGAGACCCTCTGCTGTTCAGCAACAATGGATTCAACCCACGGTCGCCCAGTGGTCTCCCCGCCTACCAGAGGCTGGGGTGACTTCTCAAGAACACGAGAAGAGGGGGAGGGGAGGCAGCAGCTCTGTGCGGGGGTGGGGGCAGGGGGATTGGGGGGTGTCAGTCCAGCCCCTGCAGAGTTCTCTACTTGCAGGCACCACTGGGCAGGGGCCGTGCAAGGTGCTCAGAGCCCTTGTTCTGCAGACCCTTCTACTGAAAAGCAGACACTCTCCTCATCCCCCATCCTACTCCCACCTACTGTGCTCCCCATGGTTCTTAAACCAACCTGGGGCGAGGATGGTTCCCCTTCAAAGTTCTAACCAACCTTTGGACCTTTTCCCCAGAAGAATGTACGTATACCCATCCATAAAATTGTGGGCACCATCTAGGTACTCCCTGAGGTTCGTGGTACAAAAGCCCCAGTTTTTTAGCAAGGTGGGTCACAGTGCAAGGTGAGTAGGATGAGGGTCCTTTAACGGAGAGATTGGTGAGGCTAACGTCCCGGGTGCGATTCTGAGAGCACCAACTCCAGGGGGCGCTAGCGGGAGCTCCGCGGAGGACATGGTCAGCTGCCCATGAGGCTGGGGCCTCCGGTTAAAGGGTTTCCGCTCCCGCAGGGCTTCTTGGGCTCATGTGGAGACTCCTAGAGCATGAGTGTTCCCCCAGGACAGACCCCTTCTTCAGGGAACAGCTGAGGGACTGGTGCTCCCGGCCACCCGGGGGGCGGCGGGTATCCACGCTGCATGGAAGGGGCAGCAGGTGCTTCCCTCCCCGTTTGGGGCAGGCAGCCCCGCCTCCCTTACCTTCTCCCTCTGTCTGGAGGCTCCTGGCTGCCCGCGTTGTTCTGGACATGGCTTCCGCGGCTGGACACCTCCTTAAGCTCGGCTCCGTGGAAACGCTCCAGGGAAGAGTCAGGCCTCTGGTCCTCGTGGCGTAAGTGCCTTGCGGCCCAGGCACGCAGCGAGATGATGAGGCGTGACAACCTGGAAGGGCACAGACCCGCAGCGAGGGCGGTGTGGAAGGAGACGGAAGCCCCCTCCCAGAGGGCTGGGGCAGGGGCAGAGATGCCGGCAGGATGTGGGTCCCAGGGCCGGTCTCAGGTTTGCACGCCACCCCCTGCCCCCACTCGCCAGAGCCTTTTCTTCCCTCCACCTCTGCCACCTGGGACGGAGCTTCCTCCATAAGGGACATTTCTTCATTATGGCTTTGTCCCTTTAACACCTGGACTCCATCAAAGGCACGATCCTGCCAATGGGCCATTTAGCAAGCTTTTCTGCTCATCTTTCCTTCTGCCCCATGTAGAGCTCTTTGTTACGACAGGTAAGCATAGGAACAGTAAAAAAATACAATTTCCGAATAGTGATAAAATTCAGAGCAAGGTATAAAGGAACAAGCACCCAGATACAACCTAGGTTCTTTCCCCAACCCTTGTCCTATGAATTGCTCTTCATACAAACTCTTGTTTTCTCCCCATCCCTGTGCAGAAGTTCCTATGCAATGTGCCCTGACCTCTCTCCTGGAGCGGACACCACCCGGGCCGCAAGCACCTGAGACCAGGCAGTCCACACGCCCAGAGCTCATCTTAGCTTCAGTTTTCTGTAAAAAAGCTTCCCTCAGCCCTGCCTCTTGCTTCCCCGTCTTGGCCAGGGGGGAACGGAAAGAGAGACTCAACTATTTCTTGGAGTTCAGCTTTCCTGACTGGGCACCCACTGTGCACGCCACTGTCCCCAAGAAATCAGTTCTGAGCAACCTGGCATGGAGTCATGAATTGTCACATACCTTGATCCCCATCACACACTTGTAACCATAGCCTAAGGGAATAAGTTGAAGTGAGGCAACATCCCACGAACAGAGATGCTTACAGCGGCTGCTGCAGATGAATGGCAAGGTGCCTGCCCAGCCCAACCTCTCTGCTCTGACACTCCCCACACCCACGTCCTCCCTCTGCTGAGGGAGAGAAGCAAGGTCACACTCCCCGGAGCTCCAGCCTCAGCCAACAGGCTCGGGGATGGACGACTGACCCACAGAGTCACTCAAGCCTCGGAACTAAAAACCACTCCAGATGGGGTTGGGTGTTTCAACTCAGGATCATATGGTGAAGGCTGTGTTCAGCCTGTGCCTGCTGAGGTGTGAGCAGAGAAAGCCAGAAACGTAGGAGGCACGCAGGCAAAAAGCACACAGATCATGAAATGCTGCTAGAGAAACGAGAGAGGGAAGGCAGCTGCTTCCCCACGGCCCCTTATGAGCCCCACTGGCTCCATTTCCACAAGGTGGCCTGGATCTTAGCTTACACCAGCCCCTGCCCCAGCCCTACCCTTTTCATTTGAGCTAGTTGAAGGTGTTCTCTAACTTACGATCAACAGGCCTTTTATTAGTAAGATATTTTATTAGTAAGACAAAAAACACTGGAAATCACTTAAATGCCCAGCTGTAAGTGGCTAGTGAAATAAATAATCCTCCACAATGAAAAACATGAAGAATAACTAGATAAATTAATTTTTTTGCAATACTCTTAAGCAAAACCTGTAGAACACGTGACTGTATGAAACTCTGGCTTTGGTAAAAAAAAAAAATATCAGTGGAAGGAAATAATGAGCCCAACGTTTGTTGAGCGCCCGTCGTAAGGCAGCGCTGGGCTCTGCCGCAGCCCTCATGTTACTAGATGCATCTTTAGATGAGATGTGAAAGGTGAAATGACTTCCTTCAGGTGGTACAGCTACTGAAGCCGGAGGACAGATGTCATCAGAAGGGAGACAGAGCTCGGAGCCTAGTTAATCTTCCAAATACTTTTGCGAGGACGTAAGCTATGAAGTCTAGACCCATACGAGTGAGGACCTGCCCGGGGCTATTTCCGACAGAGCCACGATTGCCCTCTGTGTGCCACCGTGATCCACCCAACGGTCTCCCACGGCTGGCTGATCTTTCTTCTGAATTCTTTTCTGAAACTTCTCTGGTTGGCTTTTTTTCCCTTGAATTCTTCCAGAATTGAGCAAGTACCTCAATATCACTTTTTATGAGAGCAATTTCAGATAGAGGCAGTTTTTCTTAGACTTTTCTGAGCTCGGAACACCTGACCCAAGAGGAAATGACTCCCTGATAGATTTCTGACTCCGCTTCTCCTGCCCCTTTCTTCTCCAAATCTGCAACCCTACCCTCAACCACCATTTCTTCCTGAGACTTATCTACCTTCTTTCTGCCTCCGTCTGTCCTTTCCCAAGGTGAGGGCTGAGACCGGTCGGTTACCTGGCAGGCCCCTGGCTGGTGAAGGAGCTTCGCTTGGATTCAGCCAGTCCTCTGGTCTCCATGGTGATGCCTTCTTGCAGTTCTGACGGTGTCTCCTCACATGGCAAGTGGGTCCTAGGAAATCAAATATGCAGCAAGCGAAATTGATTTCAAGCTCATCCTTGACATTGATTTCCAACCTCCTGGACACGTTGAGGACTGAGATGGCCAGATGCCCTGCTTAAAGAGGAAAGCTACTGTCACAGATCCTCACCCCAGAGCTCCCCACTTCAGTTCATACTCCAGCAGCAGCCAGCAGGTCCTGGCTTTCAGAAGAAAGTGGCTTTTCCTTTATGACAAGGAGGCTACTGCCCATAGCCCAGGTGAAAAGGGCAAGCCAGCAGCAAATGGTCCTTATTAGAGCACTGGGGGCGGGGTGGTGGGGGGGAGGTCCCGGGCCTGCATCTGGAGCCACAGCAGCTGTTTCCATGCAAGGATTCCAGAACAAGGATTTTGGTTCACACACATCTCTGCATACTGAGATCCTATCTCCTAAAGTTGGATCAAGTGCCGTCTCCTTCAGGAGGTCTTCCCTTGCCCCCTGTCGTAGTGTGTGGGTACTGCAGGAGCCCACTGGTTAAGAGGAGGGTCCGGCCATACTGTAAGGAATTGGCCTAGCCCTCCACGTGCATTTGTGTAGTGCTTTCAAATGAAAATCCATTTCTGCTGTGCCCTTTTGCCAAGCCCTAACCTGTGTCCCCTGTAATGCAGAGGGAAGCGGGGCGGGGACCTCACCTGTGCAATTCAGGGCGAAAAGCAACAGCACCCACAGGACAGGTGTCCACAGCTCAGTCTGAGCATCAGCAGAGCCTCGTGTTTGTTGAACTTCCTGGAATAAGACCTCTCTGCTGGGGTGTAATTTTCCTTTTTTCCCTTTCTTTTAAAACTTCCTAGGGCTGAAGTTTGATCAGCCTGATTAAAAGCCATCCAGGCATTGGCCTCCAGGGATTTGCATTTCATTCTATGAGTCTTGGAGAGCCCAGGCAAGACAAATTAATTCGATCACGTGACCTATTCCAGCCTAATCAGCCTTCTTAACAAGGTGGCAACGCGGCTGAAGAAGCAAGCAAGAATTAATATCAGGGCAAAGGCTCTATCTCTCCCCAGTGAGTGATTCGAAGTCAGAATCCCCTATCTCAGCCGCCAAGCCGCTGCCTCTTCCTTTCTGCAACCTCCCTGCCGTCTCCAGCATGGGGAGCTCACTACCATTCCATGGCTCCTCCAGGTCTTCTCTGCACAGCCCTGATTGCCGGCAGGTTCTTCTCTCCCTCAGCTTCCCCATATCGAGGATACGCTTTTTTTTGCTTTGCTGGAACCACATGGAGTCAGGCAACTTCATCTTCTAAAAGACCGCCTTCCATGAAGGGACAGCTCTCACACCTGTGCTGCCTCGTTTTTCCAGGCTAGACGCATCAGCTCACCCAGGCTTTCCTCATCAGGTTCAAGTCTCTTCCCTGTCATGGTCATTCTCTTGTGAGCAGGTTCCTGTATTCTTGCCTGACTGGGCACAGAGACTGAGAACCACCCTGCTGTTACTGGAGCCCAAGACATGCTTTTGGTACCCCATCACCAGCTACCATCATCCAAAACCCAATGTCTTATAACATGTGCTGCTGCTAAGCCAGAAGGCCTTGTCTTATGCATGTAGAATTGATTTGTTGGAAATAAGTATTGGACTCTCCCATTTATCTGAGTCACTTGATGTTTTGGCACCCTTGGTATGCAGGGTCCTCCCAACTCCGTCTCATTCACAGATGTGATACCCGAAGTATATGCCATTTATTGACTGCTTGCTGTATGTCAGCCACATACATTTGATCACTTAATCCACATAAAAACTGTATGAGAGGAAACTGAGGTTCAGAGAGGTTAAGTAACTTCCCCAAGGTCACACAGCCAAGCGGCAAAGCGGAGATTTGTATGCCATTCCATCTCCTTTCAAAGCCTGCTCTCACCTACTCCATGAATCTGCCTTCTGTTTTCATATATGGCACTGATTAAAGCAAAAGTTGAATAGGACACAGCTGAGAGCTGAGCCCTGTGGCATGCCACTAGAGACATGGCTCTGATTCCCCTGGCTGCACTAATGTGGGCATGGCTTTTTTATTTCCAAACCGCCTAACTGAATTCTCTATACTCATAAGAGACCACTCACACCTCATCCTTATACATATGAGAGACCCTACCAGAAGCCCTGCTGCAGTTAGGAAGCTACAATACCCTTGCGCTTCTAATATTCTGCGTACTACAAAGGTGGGAATGCATGTGCAAGGCACCCGGGTCAGTTACAGGAGGAGGAGGCGGCAGGGCGACAAGTGAGTCCACCTCTCCAGTGCCTGGATCCTAGCAGCTGGCATGCTTGGGGATGGGGAGTTGGGGTGCGGGCAGCAACTAACAGCTGGGCTCTAGCTCTGCCACAGAACGTGTGCCTGGAAGATCTAGAGGCAATCCCAGGACGAGGTGTTCCATCCCCACCAGCAGCTCCCTCCTCAGGGAGCTCTAGGCCCCGAGCAGGCGGCCCAGCATTTCTGCCTAGTCTGGATTCTGTTCATCGCGGGGGGAGTGGGGGGGGGTACATCCTGAGACCAGATTTATTTGCATCAGCAGCAAAGGACTCAATGCCCACGACATCAGGGCTTGTGGGTGGGTGAGAAGGGCAGAACTCACCCCAGATTTCAAAGCAGGCCTGCAGCTGGCAGCAGTGAGAGCTACTGCAAGTGGCCTGGACCTTTGACACCTACATGAAGGGGAGGCGGCGTAGTGGGGAGCCCGGAGGCCTGGGTTCGAATTCCTACCCCAGCACCTATTAACTAAGTGTACTGTGGGCTGGTCACTTACCCTCCCTGAGTTTAATTTTCCTGGTCTTCGAAAAGAAAACGAAGGAAAAATTGATTTCATATTGATTTAAGTAATGGTCAAACACCCAAGTCCAGAAAGGCACATTTAGCTGTGAAGAATAGGAAGGGTCTTATACGATGTAAGTTCAAGGGACCCAAGGGGCCTTTTCTTCTTGATGCCTCTCCCCACTTGTTTCTTGATGCCCAGAGTTCTACCCTGCTGTCTTTCTCCCAGCTCCATAGTCTCCACCCTCGTTAAATGCCTGGGGGAATTTAAATAGCAAACCCAATTAGTTATTCCTCAGAGAAACTGATTTTATGAGGTAAATGGAAGGGGAGATTGGCTAGGAGGAGAGGAACCAAATGTCTGAGGTGATATTTTGTGTCCCCAAGGACACACAGGTACTGCCAAAAGGGAGAAACTTCTGGCAATCAGTGCAAGATCAGGGATCCAGAACCTCCCAGGGAAATACAGAGGCAGGAGAGAGCGCGGTCCAGGTACTGTCCGGCTGGGAGCTGGCTCAGGACTCGACAGGCTTCGGTCTCTGTAAAACAAGCAGATCAGGCCAGGACAACATGAAGTTGCCTTCTATCCGCAGTCTCCGGTTCTCTGTGGTGATGGTGCCTTTGCAGGAAGAAGCCCTGTGAAGTTAGTAACTAGCAAGATCAAGGGCAACTGGTGAAACAAAATGAAGTGACTGTTTTGAAAGACAAGGTCATTTTCAACCTGTAAAATGAAGCTACTGCAAGTGGCCTGGACCTTTGATGATGATGAGCTCAGATGATGAAGATGAGCTCAGAAGCTCATCTTCTGAGTTTATTTATACAGAGGAATTAATGTCCACAAGGTGAAGCTTTTTGTCACTGGGAGGGAGCAGAGGTTCTCATCAGAATGGGAACTGGTGATTAACTTTGTGCTCTGTGGATCTGGTGTCTTCTTTCACTGACTTTGGGGACATAAGAGGAAACAGAAGTGGCCTTTTGGAACAAGGGTGGAGAAGATGATACCTTATTTTACTTTTCCTGATCTCAAGCCCTGAGGAACTAGAGTGATGGGCAGGTACTGCCCCGGCCACGTGTGACCAGGGAACTGAAGTCACTGCATTTTTGTCTTGGGTCCTGGGGAAGCAGGTTGAAAATGGTTTTCTTTTGTGGAAATTGCTTTGGGCTCTGTTCAGGGTAAAGCATGAAGAAGTCTCCTTCTCTGTAGGACACAACCCCTTATGCCCAGAAGCTCACCTAAAATAGCTACACTAGGAGACTGATCTGGGGTTTGGGGTGCCCTCGGTCCCAGCTGCAATTCTCTGTGGCAGACTGTGAAGCCTTTTTCGATTGCAGTATCTGCAAAAATATGCCAGCCAGCTCTCAAATAACTGAGTCAACCAAACAGATCTAAATAGGAAAAGCAAAATTCAAGACATTTTTATTTCTGGTCTTTTCAAGGTGTAAAGTTAATTTTTTTGTTCAAAGGAAACATCTTCATCCTTCCTTATGACTCTTCACTAGGAAAATGGGCCCAATGATTTAAAAAGAGAAACAGAAACCTGGGTCTCTAACTTGGTGAAAGACCTGGGAGGCGGGATGTCTCAGGGGTCGGGGAAACGATACTCCCTGCCTTGGGGGGCACTCAGCAAAGGACCACACTAATGCATATGTTCCCAGCACAGCTGTGTGACATCATTGAGGATAAAGAGTGATTAATATTTAAGGACACACATTCATAATTATTTCTCCCAAAAGTTTTCTAAAAGGATTGGAATTTCAAGGCAAAGATCTACGATTTGTTCAAACAGCATTTCCTCCCTGCAAATAGTGATGTGAAACTTTAAAAATTTTATGTGACTGTGCCAGAGTCCTTGGCTGAAATCAATCTTACAGGGAAAACTAGTCTGTGAATTGACAGATGTTGGGCTGCTCTGGGAAGCAGGGGAGGGCTCTGGCCCCAGGCTTCCGGCCCAAGGCTGCTCCCCCCAGCCTGAACTCCTATTCTCAATCTTTGGTGATGCTAAGGAGCCATTCTGGAAACTTCTGTCTGTTAACCCACTCCTGCCTCCATGAGATAATGCTTCTCATGAAGGAAGCATTTTTCCTCTCTCTCCTTTTGAAACCTCTCAAGTGTTTCCACGGGATTCTGTACTAATCTGTCAACAAGCTTTTACCACGTAGGTAGCTGGGCACGGCCCCAAGTGGAGCTCACTGAGACCCGGCTAGTGGTCAGGCTGAGACAGCCTGATGTGGGCACAGGCAGGAAATGGCCCGTTCCAGGTGTCGGGACAGCTGGGGCCATCTGAGGTCAGAGGAGGTGAAGAAGGCTTCAGCTGGGACGCCAGAGAAGGCCCATAGGAGGGGCAGCATCTCCAAGACCCGCAGTGAGCACCGATTAAGCTCTCACTGCATGGCAGGGGTACCCTGTTTTACCCTCATTTCTGCCCTGAGGTCAGTACTAGTCCATTTTGCAGATGAGGAAACTGAGGCTTGGAGCTGTTGAGCAGCTTTTCAGAGCCACTTTTCAAACCCGGCAGTCTGACCCCGAGCCTGTGCTGTTGGTCACCACGCTGGCCTGGGGACGCGGGTGGGGGAGGGGAGGGCATTTGCTCACCCGTGAGATGGCAGAGTACTGTCCAAGAGCATCACTTCAGAGCACTGGCTGTGTGGACAACCTATCCCCGGAGCGTGCATGGACCCAATGTGAGCCCACAGCGAGGCTCTCGGAAGCCGGAGGCTCTTGAACAGCCCGCAAGCCAGACGGAGCTTGTCGGCCACCGGCCGAGGCAGAGCCAGGGCGAGTCGGGCAGAGCTGGCTCGTGGTGGTGTCGGGTCAAGCAGGCCTTCTGGGCAGGAGCCCCAGCCCACTCGCCAGGCCCGCCTTCTCACTGGGAGGAGCCAGACTGACACTCCAGGGACTCTGGAAGCTCCACGAGATGCTCTGGTTTTGTCCCGCTCGAGGCAAAAGGGAGCAATGGGGAAAAGTTCCATTTGCTTCAAATTCTTCTTGATCCTAACAGCTTCTTCCTTCTCCCATGGGGCCCAAGATCCCAGGAGCCTGATGCTGCCCAGGGAGCCTGACTTCCTGCTGTGCTCCATGCTTGGGACTTTTCTCCCCTCTACCGCAATCCTCTTTGAAGCCCCTCTTCAGGGGGTTTTATTAGCTCAGGTATGGGAAAGAAACTATTAACGCACACCAAAGTTTTAATAGCAGATAACTGTCCTAATAGTGTTCCTCTTCCTTTTAAATAAGGGCAATGCCTTAACCTAAAGGAAGGAGTCCTCAGTTGTGGAACACAAGTATTGACAGTCGGCCAGTTAGGAGGGAGAAATTTGAGTAGGGTGAGAATTTCTGATGCCCCTGAGTCTATCAAATTTCCTGGGTCCAAGCACCAACTTAAAAGAGTTGGAGGGAATATCTGTTGCCATGCTTTGAGATTTCCTTCCTTTGCCTGAATCCCAGAAGGTGGAGGTCCAAAGACTACGGAAGTTTGCAAAGATAGGGAAATTGCTGTCTATCACTTATTAGCCGAGTTGCTAAGGAGCTGGGACAAAGCACCTAGACATAGGAAAAACCAAATGTGCATTTGAGAGAGGAAGTGACATATATAAGTTAGTGAGGAGAAACGATGGAGGAGGGCCTAGTGCCAGGGATGCGAGGATTGAGGACTGTAATTGCACTTTTGGCCGTCGGATAATATGCAGTTTTCATGGGAGGGAGGTTTTAAGTGTTATATATGTGAGACAAAAATAACATAAATATTGGAAATAAAGCTTCTTCTTGTTCAACTCAATCAACTCACTGAGAATTTAAGAAACTTAAGAATGTAAGTCCATTTGCACCAAATAGATACTCTCCCATTTCCCATTTCCCAATGCTGCTCCATTTTGCAGTTGAAGAAACTGAGGCATGGAAGGGTTAGTGAGTTTTCCCAGGTCTACTAGTAAGTTAGGAACAGGGCTAGAAGTAGAACTCAAGGCCCCAGGTTTCCATGTGGCTGCCTGTGTCGGGATGTCACTGATGGGGCCGATGGCTTTGCTGGCAAGGCACGGCCCACTCCCCCCAGGTACATGAGCACGGCTGAGTCCTGGCCTTCTCCTGGAAGTGAGGGACAGTTAATCTGATCTGTACTCCACCCCAGTGCCCAGGGCAGTGGCTGGTGCACAGACAGAGCCCGATAAGTATTTGATGTATACAAGGGAAAGTGTGGCAGTTTGGGGACATTTTTACAGTAGAATTTAATCAGCTGCATGTGAGTCTTCACTTTCTTGCCTCTAGAAAAAGAGTTACAAAAGTTATGTAACTTTTGGAGCCTCATTTTCCCACATCTCTAAAATGAGAATAAAAACTACTTCAGTGTGGGTTGTGAGGAGTAAGGGACATGGAAAATGAAGTTAGAAGGAGTGCTGTGAACAGAGCCCGCCCTCCGATCTGCGCTTGCCCACAGGCTAAGGCAGTCTTTCCCCCAGGTCTAGATCAGCTATGGAAATAACCTGTTCCAGGCACGAAGTTAAAAGCCCATCCTACCTGCTGAGGCCGTTCTCAATGCCATCGAGATCTCTGTCCGTGGTCCTTACCACGAGGTGGTGAGTCCTGGAAGGGTGGGAGTATTGGGTGCTAATCTTGGCCATCTTCTTGCTTTGTCACATTCAGCTCCAAAGTGGTTGCTGAAACATGAACACAAAGCAGATATGTCATCAGGACCCCCCAGGAAGTAACTGCAAACCCAGCTGGTATGGGAGGGCTACTCCCCCAGGCAGGCCCCGGCACACGTGCCCTCCTCCATTTCTCTCCCAGTTCCTGCCACACTGTGTTTTAGTTGGATCTCTCCGGGCTAGTTGTCCGAACCAGAAGCACAAACAAGGTCTTTTACTCCTTTGTATATGCTGCATGCTGAGAGCTGCTCAAAGGTTTTTTTTGTTTTTGTTTTGTTTTGCTTTTTGCCACACCTCGTGGTTTGCAGGATCTTAGTTCCCCGACCAGGGACTGAACCTGGGCCCCCAGCAGAGGAAGCGTGAAGTCCTAACTACTGGACCACCAGGGAATTCCCAAGGGCTGCTCAAAGTTAAGCGCTGATTCAGCAAATGAATGAATGAATGGCCAAGTTGGTATCCCATGTAAGAAAGCTAAAACCCTCATGATTCTCTTTAATGATGCAGTGTCCCTCCTAACTCTGGCTTCCTCATTTACCCTATGTTAATCTTATAATTTTGCACATGTTTTAGTAACTCCCCAAAATCTTGTTTTAAAACAAAGTATAAAAAACCTAAGTACTTGACATTTATAAAACCTTTACAATGTGATGTTCAACCCAGTACACACTTCATCTCATTTAATCTTCACAATAACCTCATCAGATATTTACAATTTTTGTCTCCATTTAAAGATGACTAAATTGAGGGACCTCTCCAGTGGCACAGTGGTTAGGAATCTACCTGCCAATGCAGGGGACACTGGTTCGAGCCCTGGTCCGGGAAGATCCCACATGCCGTGGAGCAACTAAGCCCGTGCGCCACAACTACTGAGCCTGTACTCTAGAGCCTGTGAGCCACAACTACTGAGCCCACGTGCCACAACTACTGAAGCCCGCATGCCTAGAGCTGGTGCTCCACAACAAGAGAAGCCACCGCAACGAGAAGGCCACGCACTGCAATGAAGAGTAGCCCCCGCTCACTGCAACTAGAGAAAGCCCACACGCAGCAACAGAGACCCAGTGCAGCCAAAAATACATAAATTAATTAATTTAAAGAAAATAAAAAAAATAAAGATGACTAAATTGAGACTCAGTGATGTCAAACAGCTTGTACAAGCAAAGAAATAGATAAAACCTGTCGATGGCATGATCCTTATGCTAGAAATCTGACCGTGAATACTTTCCCTTCAGCAAACATTGGAAGGTGCCCCTCTGACGGATGAGAAAAGAAAACTGATGTGAGTGCACAGCTGGCGCGATGGATACGAAGACAGGCCAACTGCATGATTTCTGATCACAATCTCCCAGAAGGAAGATGAATTCCCGAGGACAGTTTCTCTGAAACAGATGGGCACAGGCTCTCCTGAGCAGCCACATGGCTTAAGTGTGTCAGAAGTCAGGACAGACCACTCCAGAGAAAGATGGTGATTTCCAGAAATAGCCCAGTGACGAATTCCAGGACTAAATTAATTTCATATCCAAAGGAAGGTCAGTGCCAGGAGCCCAGAGCACTGTACTGAAGTACCCAACATGGATGTGGTCCCTGCTCACCACGAGTTACTCAGGGAGGGGCAGCTGGTGGCTCAGATAGTCCTGGTTTATCTCTGATGTTTGATAGTTTAAGTCCACAATTTTAAATTTTATAATTTTCTCAATAGATAAAAAATAGTTTTGATTTTTAAAAACTGTATTCATTTATGTAACTTAGTTTCTGGCTGACCACAAGATATACAAAGGAATATAAGACAATGACTGTTCTCAAGGATCTTACAAGTCTAGTGGGGCAGATGACGTATACCAGAGGGTCCTCAAAGTTGAATCACGGGGCTTGGGCTTTACCTCTGAGCCCATCAGGGATGTGGTCAGATGTGTAAAGGCCACTCTGGCTACACTGGGGAGGATATATCCACTGGGGAGGATATAATCAGGGAGCAACTAAGCCTGTGTGCCACAACTACTGATGCCTGCGCGCCTAGAGCCCGTGCTCTGCAACAGAGAAGCCACTGCAATGAGAAGCCCGCGCACCACAACGAAGAGTAGCCCCCATTCGCTGCAACTAGAGAAAGCCCGCGTGCAGCAATGAAGACCTAACGCAGCCAAAAATAAAAATAAATAAATTAAAAAAACCCCACAACTACCAGATAGATAGAAGCACCGGGACATGGTAATTGATCAAGGATGAGGGGTTACGCTGCCATGACCGCTGGCATGGGGGTCGGTGGTGCTGCCCACTGAGGCAGGGACTGCGGGAGGGGCAGGGTTGAGGCAGAGAATTATTCCAGTTTGAGATGTCTGCAGAAACTTTGAAGCCAACATAGGAACCAAGAGCCTCCCACTAAAAGAAATACACCAAATTTGAAATCATCCATCCAGTGCTTTTTTACTGAGCACTTACTATGTGCCAGGCAGTATGCTAAGAGTTAGGGTTTTATCAGAAAATGATATGCATCTCTGTCCTCAAGGAGCTTATGGTCCAGTGGGATCTAGAACAAGTCTTTTTTTTTTTGCTGCACCATGCAGCATACAGGATCTTAGTTCCCCGACCAGGGATCGAACTGGGGCCCCCTGCATTGGGAGTGCAGAGTCTCAACCACTGCACCACCGGGGAAGTCCCTAGAACAAGTCTTAAAGAAGTTTTGGGACTCTGTGGAAAATCTATTAAATTACTCTTCTTTGTGTATTTTCATGAGAATTGTACCAAACAGAGAAAAAGCTCATTGCAACCAGTCTGTGCCCTTTCCCTCAGCCCCCTCAGCTGTCCCCTCCATCCTGGGCACAAACCCTGACCCCAGATGCCACCTCTGGACCCTTGCAGACCTGCTCCCTGTGGAGAGCTCCCATATGCCAGGCTCAGAGTGGCCGCTCGTGTAATACTGTCTCCTTCAATCCCCACAACAGCCTTCTTCCCTCCCTTTTCCAATGAAGAAATTCAACAGGTGAGCAGTTTCCCTAATGTTGTTGCTTGCAGCCTGAGCCAAGGTTAACAAAGACCTGTCTGACTCCAGAGCCCGATAAAGTCAGTGGGTGGAAAAGAACTGGGTACTTTTTGGCCTGAGCAGTAGGGGTCCTGCCTGGGGCCCCGTTCTTTAAAGCAGCGGTCCCCAACCTTTTTGCCACCAGGGACCGGTTTCGTGGAAGTCAATTTTTCCATGGACAAGGAGTCAGGCGGGGGGGATGGATCACTGTAACGCGAGCGACGGGGAGCGATAGTGAGTGGCAGATGAAGCTTCGCTCGCCCGCCTGCCTGCCACTGCGCCACCTGGTTCCTAACAGGCCTCGGACCAGTACCTTTAAAGGCCCCCACTCTGACTCCCCTCCAGCCCTAGCCCATGAGGCCAAGGGAACATGCTCTCCCAGAACTCCATGCCCTGCTCTAGCCTATGCTCTGGGTGCCCGGGACCCCCAAATTCTCTGTGGACGGGCTCTAGAGGCTGCCTGGGCCTCTTCCCAGGTCTGTCTTCCTGAGAACGGTGTCGATGTGCTGCCCCTAGACCTACAGGTGGCCCAGGAGGAGCTATTTGTGAGGGTGAGGTGAATGGAGCTTGGAGGTGTGGGCAGATTGTCCACTCATGTGTGTGAAAGGCCCCCTGTGGCTTGGGGTGGACTCAAGGCTGGGAATAGAAGGGGGCAGGCCATGGATGGGGGACCAGAGATCAAATGACCCCATGCCACTATGTTCTAAGGCCATTCTGACACGCGTGCAAACCCAAAGTGCTAGAGAGTTAACTCCCCTTGGGCAACCCTTGACTAACAGAACCTGGAACCATGGGTAAATATTCCCCTTTTCTGTCCCCTCAGGAAGATAATTCAGACATATATTCTACATGGCTCTTTGGAGAAGCCCTAGAAGGATCAAACGACTTGCCCAGAGTGGTGATTAGTTTGATAATGTACACTTGGGGTAGTTTCCCCTGCCTCCCTTGTTTTCTCTTCCAAGACCCCTACTTCTCTTCCTTGGAACCACTCCCCAAAAAAGTTGCCTGCCAGCATGCCGTTACCCAAAAAATTCTTTTTTTTTTTTTAATGGTGGGAGGAGGGGATTACCTCAGCTAAGAGAATGCTTTTTAGTTATTTAGACATGGTAAGTGGGCCCTGTGCACTCCTGACCCAGGTCCCTCAAGGGTTAGAAGTAACCTAATTTCCTTCTTAATTCCCTGTTCTTTATCCAGGAGAATGAGGTTGGGTAGGACAGGGCAAAATGTACATCATTAAAGGAAAATGTTAGTTTAAGATAAATCATTAAGATCTTTTTTCCCCTAATTGTTTCATAAATGTCATAAGGGTTGTCTTAAAAAATTACTTAAAAGAATCAGGACACAAACAAAGTCTATATATTCTGATTGGTTGATGTATCTCACTGGTATTTTTAAATCTAAAGTTTCTATGCATTTCTCTTCTTTCTCTTTATGGAAGAAATGTAATTGTTTGTACTATAGAGTTTCCCACAATATGGATTTTTGCCAATTCCAACTCTACGATGTTTCCTGTAAATTAGAAGTTGTACTCAGGGCTTGTTCAAATTTGGGTTCCATATTTTCTTGGGTGATTTTAGCAGCCATTGGTGATCACTGACTGGATCTATTGATTTATTAGGAGTTGCAAATTGGTGATATTCTAGCATTCCATCTTTATCAGTTAGCTGAAGTATTCTTAAAAAAGAAAATCTGACTTCTTATTTGGCTGCTCAGTGGTATGGTTCATACAGGAAAGGCAGAATAAACCCTTAATTCTTTCCCTTTATTTACCAGCTTGTAAGCCATGACATCCTAAGTGATTCCCCAACCGCCAGAGTGTTTTCACATCTCCCGGCCCCATAAACTCTAGGAGAACTCACAAGTGAGATGATGAAAGTACAATAGATGATCCTGAGGCTCTGCTGAAAATGGCAACTGCCGTCCAGCCCGGGCCCCCTGAGCGTGAGGCGCCTGCATATCCATCACTCATCCATCCTCAGGAGCCCCAAGAGGTAATAGCGAGGCTGATTTCGCAGGTAAGGAAATGCGGGCTAGGGTCTGTCTGACCCTGCAGTCTGTGTTGTGGTTTGCTTTGTTTATCATGCCCGCTGCAGGAGATGAGAAGTGCACAAATATAATTTTAATTTTCAAGCACGGGAAGAAGATGCATCCTGCCAAGTACCAGGGTGACCTTGAAGTGGATCCCAGGCCTGAGCCGTTTGTGAGCATCTCCCAAATGAATGTGTGTTTTCTAGGGCTTGACTGGGAACTAAGGACATACCATTCCAGACAATTCCCATTTTCTTTACAACATCACTAAACCCAACATATTTTCTTCCCACCGACACACTTATTGACTCCATCAGTGTCCTAGGCATTGCACCTGGCCCTGAGGATTATGATGAAGAAGACAGGTCCCTGTCTTTGAAAGCACAAAATTGCCTGGGAAAACAGGTATGTAAACAGCAGGGGGAGGAAAGAGAGGTGCTGAAATAGAGACAGAGACATGATGGGGAACAATGTGGATGGGGGGTACTAATTCTGCCTTAGGGACCACTGAGGTCTGAGAAGGCTCCTCACGTGAGGAGCAATCACAAGAATTATTTAACATTATTCAACATGCACTATGTGTTAGCCATTGTGCTGTGCACCTTTAAGGATCTGACTGTCTTTTGTGCATATCTTTAACTCTCTCCACTGTTCTCGGCTGGGACACCTAAGTAGGCAGGAATCTAACAAAGCTCGCCTGCATTCCAGATATATTTTTTTCACTCCTTTATTAACTCCAAAAGCCTTGAAGGCAAGAATTGTTTCCTTTTACTTAGAATATTTTATCCTCCAAAATACTCAGCATATACACATGGTAGGTAATAAAAAGTAGGTGGCATAAATGGAGGAGGACCAGGTGAGTAACTGTAATGATGGCACTGATAATTACAACAGTATATTTACTAGCATTTACTCTTTGCCTGGTCCTGTTCTGATAACTTAAGTGTGTATTAACTCACTTGATCCTCACAGCACTCCTGTGAATGAGTCACACTGAACATTTCTATCCTATTTAAGAATGGATGGGAATTTATGAGGGAGAGAGCAAGTGAGCAACAAAGGAGGTCAAAACATGGGAAACCCTTTCTTCTAAACTGAAGTGTGCTTCTGAAAAAAAATCTTGGTCCCCACTCATGATGACTAACTTTTCATACTAAAAAAATATTGTCCATGTTCTGTCCTCTTTTTTATTATGGCTTAGACATGAGAACCAGTCCTGGTTCAATTTGTGTCATTTGAAACATTGTCATTTTTCAAACCCTGAATGTATCTCATCAATAGAGAGGTGCCTGCAGCCCAATGTGCACCCCATCTAACCCACTGGAGGTCCTTGCGAGTTATCACTGTCCTGCGTGATGACTCCTGTTCAGCCGGGGACTGGCAGGTCCAATTAGTGAGGCCCCAAGTCTAGACACAGAGCCATGCCAAATAAATGGGAACCCCAATCAGAGGGGAGCCCCATAGTCTTGCTGGATGTGCACTCTTGGCCCAGGTCTCTGTCTTCTCCAATGGAGATCGACCACTTTTACTACCTGGGGTCTTTGCTCTTCTCAGAAGTAACGTCTCTCTGGGCTTCATCCATTTCAATCCTCCACAACTCAACTTTCTCATCATTGTTCTAGGCAAAAGCACTCAGCCAGTTCTCAGTAAGTATGAGGTTGGACAGGCTCACTCTGTCAAATTAAACTCCAAAGATAAATCAATAACTCCCACAAGGTCTGCATGCCTTGGAACTTTTGTCGAAAGCACACTTCTAATTGCCTTTCCCTTCTTTCCTATTCCATCTGAGAACTTCAGGGTAGAAGGGAAAACGTCCAATGCTGAGGCACTGAATCACTCTGAGACCTGCGAACCAGCCAGAGAACAAACACAAGGACCAGAACAGACGTCACTACAATAACCCAATGACGAGGGCTGTGTGTTTTCAAGCAGTCCCTTGAGTAATATCTTTGGTTTGAGACAAATGACTTTGGAAAGACAATATAGGCAGTCAAGGGCACTCAACTGAGAGAAAGGAGAGCTGGAGTCTCTTCTCACCTCAGCCTCCAATTTGGGCGAGTGACCCAGCACTTTAGTTTCTTCATCTAATGATGGACATAGACTTATTGCAGATGAAATCTTTCATAGGAACCCAATGCATAAAACATTCACTTGTAGTATTTTATTTAAATGTATTTTGTAATTTTATAAAGACAAGCAGTGGGACATAAGTTAATTTTGACCATGATATCCAATATAGTAAAGTTTGGTATGGAATACATGTCAATCAATGCTGTCTTTATTTATTTGGGCTTTTAAAATACTTAAATATACATTAAAAAAAAACCTTAAAATGCATACAGAATACCTTAGGGAACTCTGTGGAACAGAGTTGAAAACCAAGGCCAAGTTGATTATTAAAGGTCCTTCTGTTTCAGAAGTTCCATGATGGGACAAAACTCTACAGTGCAAATATTGTACCCAAGGGTCCTCTCATATTTTCTGTGAGTGTGATCCTATGTGGAGAAAATAAAAATATTCCAGAGCTTCAAAAACAGAAAGGGGAAAAAAACTATATAATGTTAATATTCTCTGGACACGGCACAATACAAGTAGAAACAACTTGAATATCAGAACTTAACGTGAGAGGGCATTTTGAAAACTATATTAATATGCAAAGATCCTCAACAAAATACTAGTGAACCAAATCTAGCAACATATAGGAAGGATTTTACACCATGACCAAGTGATATTTATCCTAGGAATGCAAAGTTGATTTATCATTCAAAGTCAATCAGCATAATACACCATATTAGTAGAATAAAGGGTAAAAACCATGTGATCATCTCAACAGACACAACAAAAGCATTTGACAAAATCCAACATATTTTCAAGTTAAAAACTATCAATAAACTAGGACTAGAAGGAAACGTCCTCAACCTGATTAAGGGCATCTATGACAAAGCCATAGCTAACAACATAATGGTGAAAGACTGAATGCTTTCCCCCTAAGATCAGCAATAAGACAAAGACATCCATTCTCATCACCTCTCTGCAACATGGGATGGCTCGCCAGGGCCATTAGGCAAGAAAAATAAATAAAGGCATCAGATTGGAAAAGAAGAAGTAAAACTATCTCTATTTGCAGATGACATGATCTGGTATATAGAAAATCATAAGGAATCCATTAAAAAACTATTAGAATTAATTGAGTTTAGTAGTATTGCAGGATACACGATCAGCATAGAAAAATCAGTTGTATTTCTATACACTAGCAATAAATAATAAGATGAAATTAAGAAAACAGTCCCATTTTTAGTAGCAGTAAAAAGAATAAAATACTTAGGAATAAATTCAATCAAGGAAATAAAATGTTTGTACGCTGAAAACTATAAAAATTGTTGAAAGAAATTAAAAACATGTAAATAAGTGGAAAGATATCTCCTGCTCACAGATTAGAAAAATTAATAGTTAAGATGGCAATACTTCCCCAATTGATCTACAGATTCAATACAATCCTTATCAAATCCCTTCTGGAATTTTTGCAGGAATTGTCAGGCTGATTCTAAAATTTACATGGAAATTCAAGGGACCCAGAGTAGCCAAAACAAACTTGAAATCCTGATAAAGAAGAACAAAGTTGGAGGACTCACACTTTCTGATTTCAAAACCTATTACAAAGCTACAGTAATCAAGACAGAGTGGTACTGGTGTAAGGATAGATATATAGATCAATGGAATAGAATTGAGAGTACAAAAAATAAACTCATACAACTACGGCCAACTGATTTTCAACAAGGGTGCCAAGATAACTCAATGGGGGAAAGAATAAATAGTCTTTTCAACAAATGTTGCTGGGAAAACTGGATATTCACATGTAAAAGAATATATACCATACATGAAAATTAACTCAAAATAGATCATAGACTTAAATATAAGGGTTAAAACGATAAAATTCCTAGAAGAAAACATAGGAGTAAATCTTCACAACCTTGGATTAAGCAATGGTTTCTTATATATTACACCAAAAGTATAAGTGACTAAAATAAAAATTAGATTGCACTTCATTAAAACACACACACACACAAAAAAACCTTTGTGCTTCAAATGATACCACCAAGAAAGTAAAAAGGCAACCCACAGAATGGAAAAAATATTTTAAAATCATATATTGGTAGGAGACTTGTACCCAGAATATATAAAGAACTACTAAAACTCAATAATAAAAAGACAAATAACCCAATTAAATAATGGGCAAAGGATTTGAACAGACATTTCTCTGAAGGAAATTACAAATGTTCAACAAGCACATGAAGAAATGCTTAACATTTAGTTACGGATAAATGTCAGTCAAAATCATGATGAGATAACCACTCCACACTGCCTACGATGGCTATAATTAAAAAAACAGACAATTACAAGTGTTGGTAAGGATGTGAAGAAGTTGGAATCTTCATACACTGCTCGTGGGAATGTAAATGGTGCAGCCACTTTGGAAAACAACGGCGCAGTTCCTCAAAATGCTAAAAATAGTCACAATGTGACGCAGGAGTTCCACTCACAGGCATATACCTAATGAAAACATGTCCACACAACTTGTATTTCAATGTTCACAGCAGCATCATTCATAATAGCCCCCAAATGGAAACAACCTAAATGTCCATCAGCTGATAACTGGATAAACAAAATGTGGTATATCTATATAATGAAATGCTATTCAGATGGAATTTTATTCGGCAATTAAAAAGGGTAAAATACTGATACCTGCTACAACATGGATGAACCTGGAAAACATTATGCTAAGTAAACAAGCCAGACACAAAAGGCTACACATCGTATAATTCCGTTTATATGAAATGTCCAGAACAGGCAAATCCACAGGGATAGAAAATAGATTAGTGACTGCGAGGGGCAAGGATGGGGAGGGGAGTCAGAAAAGAAAATGTCTGATAATGGGTTCAGGGCTTCTTTTGGGAGTGTTGAAAAGTGTTGGGCTGCACCCCGCAGGCCCACAAGGCCTGCGCTTGCCCAGCTTTAAGACCGAACAAAGAGCCTGGAGTCAGCAACACAGACATCAATGGTTTAATGGATGGGAGGACCTTACACGTCTGAAGCAAGGTCCTGGAGCGACACCCCACTGTGTGTGGCTCAGGGCAGACAGGACCTGGTGGCAGTCTTCGCCCCCAAAAGGAAGGGGGGATTACCATTTATAGGAGAATTGACGGCAGGTGGGCTCATTAGTTACCAGGGAAACCAGCAGAGGGGCACGCCCCTCACCACCCCTTCCATAAGAATAATCACTAGCTGGGGGCTGGGGCAAGTAGTGGGAAGGTCAGTCAGGTGTGTAAGATACAGGTGAAGCAGGCATTTGTTGGGCAGGGGATGAACAGAGGGCAAGAGAACAGCAATCTCGAGTGACCTGGCCCTACAAAAAGTTTAAACATTATATCGAGTTAATGGTCGCACAGCTGTGAATATACTAAAAAATAACTGAAATATATACTTTAGAAGACTTTCATCACATGTGAGTTATACCTAAAAAAGAAGTAGTGTTAAATCTAAAATCAAAACACTTTTCAAATGCAAAACTCACAATGTCTGCTACAAGAAACTCACGAAACATAAATATACTAAAGGGGAGAAATGTCGAAATATCATATTAATAAAAATACTGATAATGATCACATTTTTGAGAGTTTACATGATGCTAGGTACTTCTCCCCATGTAACAACTCATTTAATTTTCACAATAACCCTATGAAGTAAGTACAACTATTATCCCTATTTTATAGATGAGCAAACCAAGGTACACAGTTCACACAGCCAGGACTGTAGCAGGCAATCTAACTGTAAAGCCTGAAAGCTTAATCCACTGCCTCTCAAGAAACGAGGCCAATTTCTGGGACCAGTAAGTATCAACATTTCCTCCATCTGCCCAAGGAATGTCCAAAAGGGTAGCTCAGGTCTTAGACCATGAGGATGTGTCCAGTTGTGCTCAGAGCTGAGCTTCCTGGTTGACAAAGGGAAATGGAAGTCAGAATCTCTGTTCTCCCTTTTCTGCAGAGTAGAGGCTAGGCAAACCCAGGAATGTCACTGCACCAAGATAGGAAGAATGAGTCTGAGTTAGGAGACTTGAATTTTGTTTTTCAAGGAAACCTCTGAATGGCTGGGAGGTGGAATCCTCCCTCTTCTCAACTCTATGCACTTTTATAACACAAGCAAAGGGAAGCCTGCACACACCAGCTGTAGATTTTCAATTCCTGCCTGAGAACAAAAGCTAACCTTGTTCCCCCAGACAGGAAGAGATTCTGGGTAAAAGAGAGCCCACCGAAATTGTAACAAGGTTATCAATTATGTGACTCAACCACCAGACAGAGGCTTGCCTCATGCCTAGAAAGTGTCTTGGTCTTCTGTAGAGATGACTCAGAACTAATGGGACTCTGGTTTCCTGAGCTTTAAGTGCACTCAGTTTCTAAATGACTATTTTGCAATAGGATTCAGCTGCTCAGGTTGAGATTCCAAGAGGATGAAAGTGCTTTCTAGATGTATCTAGGGCCGGAGAACCCGTATCTCTGTAGCCAGCCCTATAGATGCTCTGCCCAGAATTCCATCTTCTCCTTCCACCTCCCAACACACACACACACAGACACAGACACACACACAGACACACACACAGACACAGACACACACACAGACACACACACACACACACACAGACACACACACAGACACACACACACAGACACAGACACACACACAGACACACACAGACACACATACACACATACACACACACACACACAGAGTCATCAAGCCAGGCAAAGGACCTCCCTTCCTTCCCCAAGGACTGTTTCCCCAAGGCTAGCTGCAGACACAGGAGGTAAAGCGTGTTTTTTCCCTTAATTAACTTTTGGGATATGATATAAAAATAATACATTGTCATTACAGGAAATTATAAGATGGTCATATCCAACTTTGAGCACTTGCCATGCCAGGCGCTGTACTAAGAAATTCACACCAATTGCTTCATTTCTTCTCCCAACAACTCAATGAGGCAGATGTTATAACTACTACTACCAACTTATACATGAAGAAACTGAGACTTGGGAATGGTTAACAACTTATTCAAAGTCACCCAGTGGCAGAACTGGGGAACAAAAGCCTGTTTTGTTTTTTAAATCCCTACACTGCATTATTATAGTACAAGACGGAATGTGTGAAGTTCCTCAAAAAGGGGATCAGATGAGGTCCAAGGTGTGGGCCATGTGAGGGAGGATACAGTATATCCAGGAAGTTTTTGTTGGTACAAAACTAAATGTCCTGAATGGCACCGTCCCAACTGCTCCCCCGCCCTTCCTCCCCTGAGTCTTATTCTGGTTAATGCCCCACGAACGACCCGTGGAGCCAACTAATCACCCAGCTAAGCCTCGCATAAGCTTCCACACCTCCCTCTCCCTCACTTCCCCAGATCCACCATCACCAAGTCCTTCAGTTACACCACCAACTGTCTGTCCCCTCTGTTGCCTCCCACTCATCCATTCACTAAGTCAGAAATGCACTGAGCCCTAACCATGTGCCAGGGCTCGAACAAGCCAGAGACAGCTCTTGACCTCCTTGAGTTCTGTTCCCACCTCTGTCCAGGCCCTGTTCCCCCTCCCCAGGATTGCTGAAACAATTCTTTTTGCGCATCTCCCATCTTTAGTTTCACCTCTGCAACTCTTCCAAGGCCTGGCACTCAGGAGGTGCTCAATGAGTGTGGAATGAAAGAATGAATGAATCTTCTACACTAACATCGGGGTCTTTCTACACGATAGTTCTAATCATGTCACTCAGAAACTTTCAGAGGTTGCCTATTTTCTCCAGCATGCAGTCTTAGCCTGACATTCAAGATTTTTTTGTAACCTGGATCACATTAGCCTAAAAGGGATGCTCCATTTAAATGAAATTACTCATTCTTCCCTTAAGAGTGGCATGAATTTTCTCATCCCACCTGGTGGCAGAGACTGCTCACCAAAGACCACCCTAGTACTGGCTGTATTTCTCAGTCCCCCTTCCAGGCCAGCTGAGGGCTGGGTGGCAGGATCTGGCCAGCAGAGTCCCCACCATGATGCAGGGCCCCCCAGTGCCTCAGAACCTCAGACATCGCATAGGCCATGGGCTAAGCCACTGAGACGTTCTGGGTCTGTTATCGAACGCAAGTCCGTGTGCCTGACGCACAGTGAGTCCCAACAATACCAAAATGTCGGAGTTTGCAGCAGAGGAAGGTTTACTGCAGGGCCATGCAAGGAGACGGGTGGCTCATGCCTTAAAAACCCTGAACTCCCTGAAAGTTTTCAGCAAAGCCCTTTTGTAGGAAAGGTGAGGGAGGGGCGTGGTTAGTTGTTGCTAACTTCTTGGTGTCTGATCCTTTGTTCTTGAGGTCGGGTCTCGGTCAGGTCATGATGTTCCCCTAAATCTCCACCAAAACAAATGTCTTTCTCTATTCTGACAAGAAAGGGCAAGGGCCCAAGGCTCAACTTCCGCCCTCCGAGGTCCAGGTCCTGCCTAAGAGGAGCCTGTGCAGGTCGCTTACACTGCCCGGGAGTGTTTATCCAGCGCCCGGTCTGGGTCCTGCGGCCAATGCCCAGGCTCCGCTGAGGAGGCAGATCTCAGCTGGTGGCGCCCTCGGGGCCAGGTCCCCAGACCCCGCCCAGCCGTCATCACTGAGGGAGCCAGGCACGCCGCACCCAGTCGGCCCTCAGCTTTTCATTTAAACTGGAGAGAATCGTTTGCAGAGCGTCAACAGGAGCACGTGGTATAGCAAATGCCAATCAGGCGAATGCCCAGCTCACCACAGCTGCCCTTCTTTGAGAACAGCCCCACGACAGAGGTGGACCTGCAGTCACGACGTGCAATGCTCTTGCAATTTAACCCTGACCTCTGGCCACCTCCTAGGGGTGGACAACTGATCTAAGCTGGACCAAGTTTAGAAACTTGAACGGAACGACTGAAGCTGGATGAAGCTGTTACCTTCATGGCTGTGTCCATATACTCCCGTTGCCGAGGCCTCCAGGGACTGCGACCCAGAGACGGCCGCCGCCATGAAGTCGCGGAGGCGGGGATGGGGGAGGGGTTCGCTGCTGCCTCAAGGCCTGGGCCCGGCCAGTGGGTGGCAGTGAAGAGGACTCTGGAGCTCTGGGGGACACAGCCCTCAGCCTGTCCCCGGCCCCCCGCCCCCGCCCCCAGCTCACCCTCAGGCTCGGAGACCGGAGGGCCTGGAGGGCCCAGGAGAGAAGGCCAAGGTCCGCCTCTCGCCGCACTTTCTGCTACGAGGAACACCACAGCTGTGCTCCTCGGGGCAGCCAGACCTCCAACCACCCGGAGCGCTCCGGCTCTCGTGCACTTAGGGTCTCGCGTGCTCAGGGTCTCGCGATAACTGTCGTGCGCTAAGGGCTGCGCGCGGCTCTGCCCCTATTACGAGTCTATGTGTTTCCACAGCAGGGTCTATCCTCTCCTGAACAAACGCACATCTTGGCTCCTGCTAGTCCCTCTGCCTAGAGAGACGTTTTCCCTCTTGCTCAGCAGTTGAAATTCCTTAGTTTCAACTCCATTATGGCCTCCCCTGGGGGGGGTCTGTCACTCCCACTTCTCTCTACTCTGGGACACTGTTATCACCCCTATTGCAGCCCAGAGCAGAGGCCATCTCTACACCATGATGTCCAGAGGCCAGGGACTGTGTTTAATTAATTTTGTCTCCCGCAGGGCTTAGTCTTGTCATTTGTACTCAGGAGTAGACAGTGTGCAGCTGACGTGAATTAGGTCAGAGGGAAAACCATTTACCCCAGCCTCATTGTAGCAGTTGGGGGATGGAGGTAAAAGCTTGACCCATCCCAACCTGGAGGCCGCAGTGATTGGCAGGGATTAAGAGAGGGTTTCAGGTGAACAGGCGGCTAGACAGTGTGGGTTGGGAGGGAAGAGGGGACCACAGCACCTGATCATTGCCATCCCTCCCTCGCAACCACAGGAAACCCGCAGCCTGTGCAAGATCTGGGTGTGTGTGGGGGGTAGCTACTGAAGAGCCTCTGTGGCTTCCGACTGTTTACCTCCTGGGTACCATGGCGACGGGAAATTGGTCGCCATGGCAACCCCATTATTAACCAGCCGCAGCAATCGCGGGCAGATAGTGAATGACTACCGAAAAGGCAGAAACACAGGCGCATCAAAGGCAAGAGGCACACGCAGTCCCGGCCAAAGTCCCAGATAAAGTGACTGAGATCTTGTGGGGACCAGTCACCCGGAGAGCAGCCAGTCGCCCTCTCCTGGCATCCCACGCCCGACGAGGGCCCCGTTTATGACAGAACAAAGGCTGAGAAGGAAAAGTGCGTGCGCTCGGGCGTTCTTGCGAAGGGAAGTTCGCGTCTTTCCTGCCACACCCGCTCCCCGCCAAGGGAGTCCCGCTAGCTCAGTGAAATGCTAACTCGCTTCCCTGACCTAGCGGAATTGTCAAGAATCCGGGACTTTGGAGTACAAGGACCTAGCTCAGGGAGTGGCCGTGACAGGGGTCACCTCCCTCCTCCCGGCCCGGCTTTCCATCGCCCCCTCCAGTGATTTCTCATTCAGGGAGTATGTCACCCCATGCCTAGACAACGACGTCGTTGCCCGTTTTTATGAATGAAAGTGTGTGTGTGCGTGTGTGTGCAAGGGAGGGGCTGGTGGACAGGTCCATAGAGACAGGGGTCTGGACTGAACACTCCGGGGTAGAGCCCGAACCCAGGTAGCCAGTCACTGCCCCAGGGTGTGAGGTACCAGGGAAGGCGCCGGACCCAGCTTCGCCCCTCCGGAACATTTGGTGAGGAGCGCCCACCGTCGGGCCGTCCGGTTTCCGGGAGAGGGGTTGCGCCGGCGGAACCGCTGGCAGGGAGAGCGCTGAGCGAGCGAATTGCGTGTCCCCGGCACCGCGTCTACAGCCACGGGGTCCCAGCCGCGGGCTCCGGGTCCCCTCTGCTCTTGCCCCACTGACCCTCGGCCACATGCCGTGTCTAACTAGAGATACCCACTTCAGAATGACAAATTTTAGTCTCAACAACAGCATAAAGTAGGGCAGCTGTGAACTGGAGAATCACACGGAGAGAAAAATGAATCGGCACTTCCTCCAGTCATCCAGTCCTTGCCCAGGGTTGCCGGAGAGCGAGGGGCTGCTGGCCGCGCCCCCCTCGGGGCGTCGGGGGCGGGGGTGAGGGCTGAGCTGGGGAGAAAAGCCGGAGGACGAGGACAGAGGGCCCGTGTGATTATCCGGTTAGGGGTTTGCAAAGGATCTGAGGCCCACCCTACCCCGCCCCTTCTCCTCGCTCCTGAGCTCTAAGTCCCTAAGGCCAGAGCAGCCAAGATCGCGGATTATGATTTTGTCGTTAAAAAAAAAAAGAGTGCTTACTCCGCCAAAGTATTTTCATTCTTTGCCTCCTCCGCAGCCCACCTGTCTCTTTGCATCCTCACGGCTGAACAGGGCCCAGCGGAGGCAGTCCCCCTACCCCGGCGGGGGTCCCCTTGGCTCCTGCCCCCTCCAAGCCATGGACACAACTTCCCCCCGCGCCGCGCGTACTCGGGGAGACTCTGCGCGGGACCCGAATCTGGAGCCCGGGGAACGAGGCGGCGCGGCCTCTGGGTACAGGCTCTCTTGGGGAGATGTCTCGGGGGTGGTGTCCATCCTTTTGCTGAAGGAGCCCAGCTTCTTCTGCCTCCTGCCCTGACGGCTCAGCCCGACTTGGCCCAGCGCGTCTGTGGGACGTGAGTAGAAAGGGGTGCGATAGACTTAGGAGGCGCAGGGGACGCCTTCTAGTCCTTTGATCCCTGCTGGAGGGAGGTGTGTGTGTGCCGCGGGTGGGAGCAGATGCCAGAGCTGGCTCTTGCTTCAGCTCCTTCCTTTCCTGCCGAGATGCGGCCCGTTTCAGCACCGGGGGGTGCGGACAGCGCCGCGGCCGCCCTAGGGCTCCGCCACCCCACTGCCCTGGGCGTACTTCTTTAATCCACACGGTGAGTGGAGTCTGCGTCCCCCGCGCACCTCCCAGCGCCCCAAGAACAACCAGCTCAAGGGCCCCTAAAATCCTTACCCCACTTCAAAGTTTGAGCTCTCCGCGGCGCGCCTATGTCTGGCAGAGCGTCTCCTCCCAGCTCTGGGCCGCAGCTCCGGCCTCACTCCCTCCCACACTCTCGGGCCCCAGGACCCTCCTCTTCAGGTGGCGGAAGGAGCCGGTTGCCCGCCTCTCTCTGCGAAAGTCAGGTGAGGCTCTGGAGCCTCAAAGGCGGTCCCCCGAAGAGGCAGAAGCCACTCGTTCGCATCACCGTGGCCTCCAAGGGAAGAGGGGCGAGCCAGGAGCAAGAAAGCAGAAAAGTCTGTCTGTCAAATCCGGACCCTCCCCTAACCGCGAACGGCCTCCTTGGACTCCTTCCTGGGATGTTTTACCAGTAGTGTAATCCATGGGGCATGAGGACACAGCGGAGATCTGGGAGTTTGAAGTTTAAAGGTGGGAATGTATATCCCCTTAAACTCATTTACAATCTTAGAGGGAGGGTTTTAGAAACAAATGTCTCTCAGGGATATTGTGTATTCTCCTTGCAGAATGTTGGTTTCCTTCTATCACACCGGACAACACAGATTCCCCAAATCAAAAATTAAAACCCACCAATCCAGCTGGTATTCATTGTCCTCTGTGGAAGAGTTTATGAGTTTCTTAAACTCTTTTCAAAGAAAATAACTTTAACAAAGCCTCCACATTTCTCCAAACTCACTTTCTCCATAGAAGTCATTTATCTAAGGACATATTCAGGATGAAGACCTAATCTCACCTCCCTTTCACTTAGGTTCTAGATGGAAGGAACAGGTCCCAGGAGCCTTCCTGTCTGGAACAAGAAGCCTCTGGGTTCTAGGTTCCCATGAGTGACACTCTTATAGTAAGAAACTCCGAAGGAGCAGTTCTCCCAGCAGCCTGAAAACCAGAGGTTTCCCTGAGGGCTTCAAGTATGTGGCATTTCCTGAACATACATATCACACTGTCTATTCATGGAGCAAATTGTCTTTAGAAGACAAGTTTTCAAGTTCATGCAACATTTCAAGGGAGAGATGAAGTGTACACTATTCACTGGAGAAATAAAGAGTTAGAATGGCACGTGCACACGTACGCACATTCATCTTAGAGAAGGGAAGTAAAGCCTAGCAAAAATTTCCTTGAAAAGTCAGGCTTAATTGTTCAGATTCAAAGGATTTTGGTTATATGAAAGCAAATGAATGGAAGTGGTGAATCAACAAAACAAAGCAGAAGCCACAGAAGTTGGAGGAGAGTTCTTGTTTTATCATTTGGGCTCCTGGAAGAAATGTGAAGTGAATTTAACACACGAGAAAACATAATTCATGAGACTATGGCCTCATTAAGACCTTTAGTCTCCTCAATCCAGAGAGTCTCCCACGTACATCAGTTACCCTGTGCAATTTTGTTTTCAGCCCTCATTATTGGGAAATGCTGCATTTCCTCTAATCCCTGTAACTTACCATACAAGTTAAAGCTGTTTCCTGTTGCCTTGTCCTCAGGGAAGACAGGAAGCAGGTGGTAATCCTCTGTTGCCCAGAAACATTTCAGAGCTTCTAAAGAATCTTAAATGCTGATTTTGGAGAAAGTAGTAGTTATCATGAGACAATTTTAAGGCATAAGACTAAAAATGAAAAATCCATTTGGACTCTGTTTTTGAAATGCAGACCATTTCTAAGATATGAGGGGGAAAGCAAGACCTTACAAAATTGACTATAAAATGGAGAAGGGCACTGAATCTGATGAAGTAGAGCATCCACTACAGGACGGAGCATGTAATTGCCCTGGAGGAAATTATGTGGGTGGCTAGAGTTATCACTGAAGAACTTTTGGCACCTGAAATGTGGAAACAGGTGAACTGAGATGGGAAATGAGCAGAAAGAGACGGGAGAAGCTATATCTGTGAATTTGCCTGGAAAGGCATCCATCGGCAAGATCCTGGGCCACCAGGATGGAAGGTCCAGATAGGGCCAAAGGCACACTGAGTGGGGTGGCC
This sequence comes from Globicephala melas, assembly GCF_963455315.2. Taxonomy (NCBI): domain Eukaryota; kingdom Metazoa; phylum Chordata; class Mammalia; order Artiodactyla; family Delphinidae; genus Globicephala; species Globicephala melas. The sequence goes on from NC_083325.1 coordinate 8,766,947, forward strand.
TCTGGGGACCTGTCCTATTGCTTAATACGCTTCATCTGAGGTACAAGCAGGTGTGTATGGCACAGTGTGGAAGGGTCAGCAATCCTTTATCAAGATGCAGGACACTGTCAGCACCAGGCGATCCCAGACAAGTTAGTGGGAGGTCCTAACAGGTCCATGGTATCCAGACACCCAGCAGAGGGATCTTCAGAAACCCAAAGCCTTGTGCCAGAAGAGGGAGTCCACAGTTTGAAGGATGCTATGGACAAGGTATCACTTCCTCATCCTGATGGGGCAGGTGAGACGGGGAGTGGGGGAGGACTAGGTGGATCCTAGGTTGTTTCAGCCTCAGCCAGGACTCACTAAAGAAATGAGAAGGGGTCTGTGGGGAAAACGGTGGCACTCAGCCGGCAGGAGCTGAGGAAGGCTGGCCCCAGGGAAACTGGTGAGACCAGTTCTATTCACCTGTGATTTCAATGCCAGAGAAATGAAAGGATAAGTACTCGTCACGCCCAGAAGGATTGAGTCCGAGTATGAGCCTGTATAGGTGTGGCTTAGGGGACTCCCCAGTGATGTGTAGTTTTGTTTTAAAATTTAGAAATGGTGGAATTATGGTCTATATAGTGTTCTGGGATTGTTTTTTTCAGTCAATATTAAGAGTCAGTGATGTTTCCTGTAGCTTTAGGTCTTTCGGTTTTACTCTGTAAATATACAATTTGTTATTTATTCTGGGTGCACATGATGCATTTGATTTCATAAACTGGGGAGGGGAACTCAATTTTTGCTATTCTAATTACGGAAAATCTGCCCAGTACAAACAAATTTCAGATGTCCTGGTGACCTGATAATTATAGGCTAGGGTTGGAAGGCACATAATTTGTGCCCATAGGTGGGCAACAAGGCAGCTACTTCTGCTGGGGGCCATATGGTGTCCATTGTGCTAAAGAACACGCAATGGGATAAGCAGATAAGCCAGACTAGCAGATGAGAAGTAGAGATGCAAACAGATAAGCCCAGTTATCAGTAAGGGGGAGGGTGTGGGCCTACCCTGGCAGATGGTCTAGATCCTTGGTAAATGATAAGGCAATTTGTAGGAATGGCTTTTAGGAAATAAAATATTTATGCAGAGGCAGGCAAGGTTCACAAGAGAAGCAATGATGAACCAATTTCCCCAGCAAAAATTCTCCCATCAGTGCAAAGTCATCTGGGGAGGAAAGTCCCCGAGGTGGGAAGCAGCAGTTGTTTTTAGATTTTAAGGCTCACTTTGCCTGTTTCTTTCTCAGACAGTGATGATGACATGTTTCCCTCACCTACCTGGCAGTTGGAAGAATAGAAGGAAAATTAACTTAAATTAATGAAATGTGAAGAGTTATGAATTCTATCCAAATATCATTAAAAGCCTGAGGAGGACCGTGGTGCTGTAGGGTCTAATCTACCTTGTCCCAGGAGACACCCCATTCAGGCCAGCCTTGCAGGCAGTGGACAGGTAGGGGCTGCCAAAAAGGCCCCCATCTCCTCTCTCTGACCACCAGTGCCTGCAATTCCACCCTCAGAATTTCATCCCTCTATTTTCAAACTTTGATCCCTGTTAAAATGCAGATAGCTCCAGGTGATAGAGTGTGGGTAAAGAATCAAATAAAACGTTCTGATAAGACTGAGGAGAGCATCTGATGATGCTAGAGACCAGTGAGGGTGGGATGGCGTGGATGCCATGGCAGGGGGGTGGGTGGTATCAGAGGGGTCAAGGGCCCAGGTGACAGACACTGGACACTGAGGGCAAACTTGACCCCCATTACAACCGAACCTGGCCCTGGCCTGGGCACATCACACGAGCTTTCCTCTAAGCCTAAAGCCTTCATTTTCCACCCACAAAAGAGGACAATGACCTCTGCTAATTGTTAGAGCTGGCAAATGTGTACTGGATGCAAGGCTGTTCTAGTGGATGGTAGCATGAATGTCATCACAGGAGCTCATTAACAGATGTGATGTACCCTGGAGCTCAGTACTACTCAGGACCACATTCTCGTCAGGGCCTGGGGTAAACATATGGAGTGTTCCTGGACATTTTAATATAGGTATGGCTAACATGCACTCAGGAAATATGGCAAATAAGGGGTGTAAATCGGGATCCAAAATCATCTTGAGCGCTTTCAGCAATGGGCTGAAAATACAGACCAAGAAAAACATGTAACGGGAACAAGTATAAGGTTCTGCATTAGGGTCCTGAAAACTCAGCCACCCCAGTACAGGAAGAGGAGACGTGGCTTAGCAGACCTCATTCAGTGTGACGCTAAGCCTCAGGATGATGTGTCTCCACAAAATTGGCAAAAAGTTAAGGAGAAATAAAGCTGACTTAATAGAAATAGATCACATAGAAAAGAGGTGAGAACATAACATTTTATGTTATGTTCTAGATTTTCTTCACATACACATATTCTCTTTCACAGTCGTAATAGCATGTAAATACAATTTTGTTATTCTGCTTTTAATTATCTTGAGAAATAGCCTATCTTGCTGCATTAGTTTCCAATGCTTTTTAGTCGTGGCCAAATCTTTTATCGCTGGCCACGATCATGGTCAAATGAATTATATGATCAATAGAATGATTTACACAATTTTTGAACTTTTTATGTACATTTAAATTATTTCCTATTTTTCAATCCTTTAAATGACTGCCCAAAACACATGCATAGAGCCTTTTCCTATTTTTTGTAATTATTTTAGGTTATATGGTAGAATTATTATTTCCTTAGGTTCCCAGAAGTAGGATTACTCCAGAGATATAAACATCTGAATTCAAGAGAAGTTTTAGCAATTTCTATTGCCATCAAAGATTTGCCAGTTCCACCGTTTTTTTCCACCAGCATTCTATTTTATTTTTCACATTTCATGCTAAACTGTACCCCACTACAGTTTTAAGTTGCATCTCAATAAGAGGTAGTAAAATTGAACATTTTCTCATGTCTGTTACTTATGTTTCCTCTTGGTGAATCATCTGTTCATGTCCAACTTTACATTAAAGGTGATGTTTTTTGGGCTTCCCTGGTGGCGCAGTGGTTGAGAGTCCACCTGCCGATGCAGGGGACGCGGGTTCGTGCCCCTGTCGGGAAGATCCCACATGCCGTGGAGCGGCTGGGCCCGTGAGCCATGGCCACTGAGCCTGCACGTCCGGAGCCTGTGCTCCGCAACGGGAGAGGCCACAGCAGTGAGAGGCCCACGTACCGCAAAAAAAAAAAAAAAAAAGATGTTTTTCCTTTCAATTTTCATGAGGTTTTGTGCAATACTGGGAGAGATTCTCTCTGGTTTATTTGATGAAAATATTTTCCCCAGTTGGTTTGCCTTTTTATTTGAGCTATGATAGTATTTATTCTACAGACTTGCAAACATTTCCCACTGAGATTCATTCAATGCGTTGAAGGCCTAGAAGCAAAATTCCACTACACATATCACGTCTACTCTTTTTATTTTGATGGTTTTACATGTTTTTATTCTTAATATTAACTCCGTAATACAATTGGATTTATTTTGACATAAAGTCTAGAATTTTACTTAAAATTTCTTAAATTTGAGCAATTAATTTAATGTGGGACTCGGGTTCTTCATCTGTTAAAAAAAAAAAGCACCTAGTTTTCACTTTTATTCCAAGATGCTCTAATAGAATACTGGGTGGGTCAAATACTTGATTGCCCAGCATACCCCGTTCTTCAACCATACTATGTCAGTTATCAAGTCATTACCTTTTAGCTCCCCAGTATGACCTGCTCCCGGTATTACTTTAAGCATTGTTTTGTACAGGGTGCAAGATGTTAAGCTTTCTCAGTAGAGGAAGCAGGAAGGGACTCTTCTGCTTCTGGCGGCAGCACCATCGGTCAGCAATGAGGATGTGAGAATGACCAGTGGTGCTTTCCCCCCGCCCCCCATACGCCTAGAACACACAGTCCTTTGATGATGTCTCAGCCTCAGCCCAAGCTGGTGGTCGCCTTCCTGCAGCTCTCTCAGCATGGACACTGAATGCTGCAGCCCATCCTGCCTGCACTGGTGCTGCAAGTCCATCTGCTTCCCTATGCCCCACCCCCCAGGTTTGTCTCCTGGGACTTTTGGCGCTATAACCCTTCTGACACAAGCACCACAGCTCCAGATCTCCATCTTACACTGGTGCCCCTGCTTTCTTTGCACACTGGTGTGGCCACAGCCACTGGTTGTGGCTTACCCCACCTGCATTCTGTGAGTTGCTTATTGCTGGCCCAGCAACTGCAGATCACCTCAGGCCTGTGCAAACCAGTGAACTTCTCTGCCATCTACTGGGCTGCAATTATGCCAGATCCAAAAAAGTCTTAAATGCTAGCCTTGGGTGGGGGTGGTGGGGTCCCATTCCAAGTTTGTCCTTCCTTGGTTACTCCCTTTCAGCCCTGGGTTAATGGTCTTTTTTTTTTTTTTTTTTTGCAGTACGCGGGCCTCTCACTGTTGTGGCTTCTCCCGTTGCGGAGCACAGGCTCCAGACGCGCTGGTTCAGCAGCCATGGCTCACGGGCCCAGCCGCTCCGCGGCATGTGGGATCTTTCCAGACTGGGGCACGAACCCGTGTCCCCTGCATCGGCAGGCGGACTCTCAACCACTGTGCCACCAGGGAAGCCCGAATGGTCTTTATATTAACCTTATCCTGTTTAAATTATTGTGTGGTTTCTGTCTCTTGATTAGATCCAAATTGATAAATGTGATATGAACCAGGGTGTCTTTTATATTTTTCTCTAGAGAAGGGGTCAGAAACTTTTTCTTAAGGGTCTGGATAGTAAATATTCAAGGCTTTCGGGCCAGATGGTCTTTGTCACAAAACTCAACACTCATTCATGTTAAAAAAAAAAAACCACAAGAAATGAAAAACCAGAAAAAACTCTCAGCAAATTAGGAATAGAAAGGAACTTCCTCAAGTTGATAAAAGTCATCTTAGAACAGCTTACAGTTAACATCATGCTTAATTTGAAGACAGAGATCAGGAACAAGGCAAGAATGTTCAATTTCAGCCGTTCTATTCACCTCTGTTCTGAAAGTCCTAGCCAGTACAATACAGAAAAAAAGAAAATAAACAAGTGGCATGAAGGTGAGAACATAACTGTCATTACTCAAAGAAAGCATGATTGTGTATGTAGAAAAACCTATTTAATCTATAAAAATATTAGAACTAATAAGTGAATGTAATAAGATTGCAGAATACAAAGTTAATATACAAACTCAATTGTACTTCTATATATTCTAGCAACAAACAACAGAAAAGGAAATTTTAAAAATACCATTTACAGTAGCATCATAGGCATAATTACTTAAGAATAAATCTAAGGCTATGTGCAAGACTTGTAAAACGTTGCTAAGAAAAATTAAACAAGACCTAAATAAAAGTAAATATATATCATGTCATGGTATGTTTATGAAATCTCAATCATTTAAAGATTTCCCACAAAATTAGTCTATATATTTCATGCAGTCCCAATCAAAACCCCAATAGGCTTTTTTTTTATTTAAAGAAATTGGATTCTAAAATTTTATGGAAATGCAAAGGATCTAGGTTAGATAAAATCATCTTGAAAAAAAAGAACAAAGTTGTAGGATTTATGCCACTTGATCTCAAGACTGTAAAGCTACAGTAGTTAAAACAGTGTGGTACTGGCCTGAGAACAGGCTAGTGGAACAAAATAGAAACTCCAGTAAAACCCCATGTATATATGGTCAATTGAATTTTGATAAAGGTGCCAAGGCAATTCAGTGCAGAAAGTAAATTCATTTTTAAGAAATGGTGGTGAAACAACTAGGATATGTATGAATAAAACCAAATCTCAACTCCTATCTCACTCCACACAGGAAATTTAATTTGAGATGGATCATAGATAGGCCTAAATATAAAAGCTGCAACCAAAATGCATAGAAACAAAAAACCAGAATATTTTCATGATTTGGGGGTAGGCAAAATTTTCTTAGACAGGACCAAAAGTCACTAACCATAAAAAAAAAAAAAATAGGGGTTTTTTGTGTCTCCAGACAAATTTTAGGATTTTTTGTTCTACTTCTGTAAAAAATGCCATTGGTAATTTGATGGGCATGCATTGAATCTGTGGATTGCTTTGGGTAGTATAGTCATTTTCACAATATTGAGACTTCTAATCCAAGAACATGGTTTATCTCTCCATCTGTTTGTGTCATCTTTGATTTCTTTCATCAGTGTCTTATAGTTTTCTGAGTACAGGTCTTTTGTCTCCAGAGGTAGGTTTATTCCTAGGTATTTTGTTCTTTTTGTTCCAATGGTGAATGGGATTGTTTCCTTAATTTCTCTTTCTGATCTTTCGTTGTTAGTGGATAGGAATGCAAGAGATTTCTGTGCATTAATTTTGTATCCTGCAACGTTACCAAATTCATTGATTAGCTCTAGTAGTTTTCTGGTGGCATCTTTAGGATTCTCTATGTATAGTATCATGTCATCTGCAAACAGTGACAGCTTTACTTCTTCTTTTCCAATTTGTATTCTTTTTTTTTCTTTTTGTTCTCTGATTGCCATGGCTAGGACTTCCAAAACTATGTTGAATAATAGCAGTGAGAGTGGACATCCTTGCCTTGCTCCTGATCTTAGAGGAAATGCTTTCAGCTTTTCACCATTGAGAATGATGTTTGCTGTGGGTTTATCATATATGGCCTTTATTATGTTGAGGTAGGTTCCCTCTATGCCCACTTTCTAGAGAGTTTTTCTTATCATAAATGTGTATTGAATTTTGTCAAAAGCTTTTTCTGCATCTATTGAGATGATCATATGGTTTTTATTCTTCAATTTGTTAATACGGTGTATCACACTGATTGATTTCTGTATATTGAATAATTCTTGCATCTCTGGGATAAATCCTACCTGATCATGGTGTATGATCTTTTTAATGTGTTGTTGGATTTTGTTTGCTAGTATTTTGTTGAGGATTTTTGCATCTATATTCATCAGTGATACTGGTTTGTAATACTCTTTTCTTGTAGTATCTTTGTCTGGTTTTGGTATCAGGGTGATGTTGGCCTCATACAATGAATTTGGGGGTGTTCCTTCCTCTGCAGTTTTTTGGAAGAGTTTGAGAAGGATGGGTGTTAGCTCTTCTCTAAATGTTTGATAGAATCCACCTGTGAAGCCATCTGGTCCAAAACTTTTGTTTGTTGAAAGATTTTTAATCACAGTTGCAATTTCATTACTTGTGATTGGTCTGTTCACATTTTCTATTTCTTCCTGGTTCAGTCTTGGAAGGTTATACCTTTCTAAGAATTTGTCCATTCCTTGCAGGTTGTCCATTTTATTGGCATAGAATTGCTTGTAGTAGTCTCTTATGATGCTCTGTATTTCTGTGGCGTCCACTGTAACTTCTCCTTTTTCACTTCTAATTTTATTGATTTGAGTCCTCTCCCTCTTTTTCTTGATGAGTCTGGCTAAAGTTTTATCAATTTTGTTCATCTTCTCAAAGAACCATCTTTTACTTTTATTGATCTTTGCTATTGTTTTCTTTATTGTTTTCTTTCTATTTCATTTATATCTGCTCTGCTCTTTATGATTTTTTTCTTTCTACTAACTTTGGGTTTTGTTCTTCTTTCTCTAGTTCCTTTAGGTGTAAAGTTAGATTGTATATTTGAGATTTTTCTTGTTTCTTGAGGTAGGATTGTATTGCTATAAACTTCCCTCTTAGAATGGTTTTTGCTGCATCCCATAGGTTTTGGATTGTCGTGTTTTCATTGTCATTTGTCTCTAGGTATTTCTTTTTTTTTTTTTTTTTTGTGGTACGCGGGCCTCTCACCGTTGTGGCCTCTCCTGTTGCAGAGCACTGGTTCCGGACGCGCAGGCTCAGCGGCCATGGCTCACGGGCCCAGCTGCTCCGCGGAATGTGGGATCTTCCCGGACCAGGGCATGAACCCGTGTCCCCTGCATTGGCAGGCGCACTCTCAACCACTGCGCCACCAGGGAAGCCCGTCTCCAGGTATTTCTTGATTTCCTCTTTGATTTCTTCAGTGATCTCTTGGTTATTTAGTAACGTAATGTTTAGCCTCCATGTGTTTGTGTTTTTTACCTTTTTTCCCCCTGTAATTTATTTCTAATCTCACAGCGTTGTGGTCAGAAAAGATGTTTGATGTGATTTCAATTTTCTTAAATTTACCGAGACTTGATTTGTGACCCAAGATGTGATCTATCCTGGAGAATGTTCTGTGTGCACTTGAGAAGAAAGTGTAATCTGCTGTTTTCGGGGAATGTCCTATAAATATCAATTAAATCTATCTGCTCTATTGCATCATTTAAAGCTTGTGTTTCCTTATTAATTTTCTGTCTGGATGATCTGTCCAAGTCCCCCACTATTATTATGTTACTGTCGATTTCCTCTTTTATAGCTGTTAGCATTTGTCTTATGTATGGAGGTGCTCCTATGTTGGGTGCATACATATTTATAATTGTTATATCTTCTTGGATTGATCCCTTGATCATTATGTAGTGTCCTTCTTTGTCTCTTGTAACATTCTTTATTTTAAAGTCTATTTTATGTGATATGAGCATTGCTACTCCAGCTTTCTTTTGACTTCCACTTGCGTGGAACATCTTTTTCCATCTCCTCACTTTCAGTCTGTATGTGTCCCTAGGTCTGAAGTGGCTCTCTTGTAGACAGCATATATACAGGTCTTGTTTTTGTATCCATTCAGTGAGCCTTGTTTGTTTGGAGCATTTAATCCTTTCACATTTAAGGTAATTATCAATATGTATATCCTACTACCATTTTCTTAATTGTTTTGGGTTTGTTTTTGTAGGTCCTTGTCTTCTCTTGTGTTTCCCACTTAGAGAAGTTCCTTTAGCATTTGTTGTAGAGCTGGTTTGGTGGTGCTGAATTCTCTTAGCTTTTGCTTGTCTATAAAGCTTTTGATTTCTCCATCGAATCTGAATTATATCCTTGCTGGTTAGAATAATGCTGGTTGTACGTTCTTCCCTTTCATCACTTTACATCATGCCACTCCATTCTGGCTTGTAGAGTTTCTGCTGAGAAATCAGCTGTTAACCTCATGGGAGTTCCCTTGTATGTTATTTGTCGTTTTTCCCTTGTTGCTTTTAATAACTTTTCTTTGTCTTTAATCTTTGTCAATTTGATTACTATGTGTCTCAGCATGTTTCTCTTTGGGTTTATCCTGCCTGGGACTGTCTGAGCTTCCTGGACTTGGGTGGCAATTTCCTTTCCCATGTTAGGGAAGTTTTTGACTCTAAGCTCTTCAAATATTTTCTCGGGTCCTTTCCCTCTCTCTTCTCCTTCTGGGACCCCTGTAATGTGAATGTTGGTGTGTTTAATGTTGTTCCAGAGGTCTCTTATGGTGTCTTTGTTTCTTTTCATTCTTTTTTCTTTATTCTGTTCTGTGGCAGAGATTTCCACCAATTCCGTCTTCCAGGTCACTTATCTGTTCTTCCGCCTCAGTTATTCTGCTATTGATTCCTTCTAGTGTATTTTTCATTTCAGTTATTGTATGGTTCATCTCTGTTTGTTCTTTAATTCTTCTAGGTGTTTGTTAAACATTTCTTGCATCTTCTTGATCTTTGCCTCCATTCTTTTTCCGAGGTCCTGGGTCATCTTCACTATCATTATTCTGAATTCTTTTTCTGGAAGCTTGCCTATCTCCACTTCATTTAGTTGTTTTTCTGGGGTTTTATCTTGTTCCTTCATTGGTACATAGTCCTCGGCCTTTTCATTTTGTCTACCTTTCTGTGAATGTGGTTTTTGTTCCACAGGCTGCCGGACTGTAGTTCTTCTTGCTTCTGCTGTCTGCCCTCTGGTGGATGAGGCTATCTAAGAGGCTTGTGCAAGCTTCCTCATGGGAGGGACTGGTGGTGGGCAGAGCTGGGTGTTGCTCTGGTGAGCAGAGCTTAGTAAAACTTTCATCTGCTTGTCTGCTGATGGGTGGGGCTGAGTTCCGTCTCTATTGGTTGTTTGGCCTGAGGTGACCCAGCAGGCTCTTCGGAGGGGCTAATGGCAGAATCCGGGAGGGCTCACAGCAAGGAGTACTTCCCAGAATTTCTGCTGCCAGTGTCCTTGTCCTCACAGTGAAACAGAGCCACCCTCCGCCTCTGCAGGAGACCCTCCAACACAAGCAGGTAGGTCTTGTTCCATCTCCTGTAGGGTCACTGCTCCTTCCCTATGGGTCCTGATGTGCACACTATTTTGTGTGTGCCCTCCAACAGTGGAGTTACTGTTTCCCCCATCCCGTTGAAGTCCTGCAATCAAATCCCGCTGGTCTTCAAAGTCTGATTCTCTGGGCATTCCTCCTCCCTTTGCTGGACCCCCAGGTTGGGAAGCCTGACGTGGGGCTCGGAACCTTCACTCCAGCGGGAGGACTTCTGTGGTATAAGTGTTCTCCAGTTTGTGAGTCACCCACCCGGCAGTTATGGGATGTGATTTTACTGTGATTGTGCCCCTCTTACCGTCTCACTGTGGTTTCTCCTTTGTCTTTGGATGTGGGGTATCTTTTTTGTCACCAAAACAGTTCCAGTGTCCTCCTGTCGATGATTGTTCAGCATTTAGTTGTAATTCTGGTGCTCTCGCAAGAGGGAGTGAGCACACGTCCTTCTACTCTGCCATCTTGAACCAATCTCCCATTATGCTTTTAACGCCTATAGGGTCTCTAGTGATAATTCCTCTTCGTGTTAATTTGTGTTGTTTCTCTTCTGTCTTACTAATTAGAGGTTCATCTCTTTTGTTGATTTCTTTCAAAGGACTAACTTTAGAATGTGCCATTTTACCTTGTAGTTTTTTCTTTGTTCTATCAATTATTCAGAAATGTGTTTAATTTCCAAATATTTTGAGATTTTAATGAATATCTTATTGCCATTTGTTTCTTGTTTAATTTCACTGTGGTCCAAAAACGTGCTCTGTATGATTGTAATTCCTTTAAATTTATTGAGACTTATTTTATGGCCAAGCATATGGGCTATCTTGGTAAATCTACCACGCATGCTGGAAAAGAAAGTTTGCCAGGATTTGGAATTTAAGTTGAGGTGGTTAAGATAATCTTGTTTATTTTAATTTATTTTATATTTTATTTTATTTTTATTTTTTAAATTTTATTTTAGTCTACTTAAGTGCCAAAAGAAAAAAGTTAGTATCCACACCTATGTAAAATGTAGAAACCTTGCAGTCATGTAAATCCATTTACCACTCTACCAGTTGCCTTTCAAGCCATAGTTGTCATATGTATTATGTCTATATGTATACCATGGAAACTGAGAGGAAAAATAGTTAACAAATATTTCCTAGATACTTACCATTTCAGAAGCTGTTCATTCCATCTTTAAGATCTGATTTTCTATATTGCACCATTTCTCTTCAGACTGAAGAATTTCCTTTAGCATTTCTTACAGTACAAGTATTCTCATAATAACTTCTCTTCATTTACTTTTATCTGAAAATGCTTTTATTTTTATTTCATTTTTGAAGGATATTTTCAGATGATACAGAATTTTGGGTTGAGAGGTTTTGTTTTCTTTCAACAATTTAATGATGTTTCACTGCCTTCTAGCTTCTATAGTTTCTGATGAGAAGTCAGTGATTTCTAGTTATTGTTCCTTTATGTGATGTGTCGTTTTTCATCTGGAAGCTTTCAAGATTTTCTCTTTATGTTTGGTTCTCAACATTTTACCCACATGGAGTAATTTTCTTCTTATTTATTCTGTTTGGGGTTCACTGAACTTCTTGAATCTATAAGTTTGTATCTTTCAAGAAATTTGTGATATTTTTCAGCCAGTGTATCTCCAAATATCCTTTCCTTCCTCTCCAGTTACAAAGGGTATTAGATTTTTTGATATTCTCCAAAGTTCCCAAAGTCCATGAAAAAAGTCTTTTATCTCTTTTTCAGACCAAACAATTTCTTTGATCAATCTCAGTTCCATTAACTCTTTCCTTGGTCTATTCTGCTCATAAGTCCAGTCAGTGGTTTTTTTTCTTTAAACTTAAGATATAATGTTTTGTTCTAGAATTTCCATTTTTAACAGTCTTTTTCTCTGCTGGGATTTCCTGTCTTTTCATTAATTATAAGCATGTTTTTCTTTACCTTAATGGACATAGTTATAACAGCTGCTTTAAAGTTCTTGTCTGATAATCCAACATCTGGGTCATATCAGGGTTAGTTTGTTGCCTTTTCTCTTGAAACTGGATCACATGTTTATATATTGAATAACTTAAAATTGTATCTCAGACTTTGTGCATATTAGCTTGTAGAGATGCTGGATTCTGTAACATTCCTCAGAAGCCTAGTTATTTTTGTTTTAACAGACGTTAACTTTGTTGAACTTAAATGGAAATCTCTGCCTCTTTGGCGGCAGCTCAAATTTCCATGTAATTTTTTAACTTTGGATGGTGATCCTGTAACCTGATTGTGCATGTGTGGTTAAGATGTCAGTCAGAAATATGGTAAGAGTCTGTATACACAATATTTTTGGTTCCCTGTCTCTGGCTCTCTCCTTGCTGGGATTCTCTCTGCACTTTTCAGAAGCTATAGTTTCTCCAAGCTCTGTTTTCTGGTTTTTCAAGACAGAAAGACTATATGTTTTCATTCAGAGATTAAACCTGCCCGTATGGTACTGACCACGTCCTGCCTCAGGTTCCCTCAAGCTAAAAAAATATAATAACAGGAAACTCACTACATCAGAATCTGCCTGTCTTTGCTCACTTTTCAGGATCTCTGGGTAGTTGTTATTTGTATGCTGTCTGTCAGAGGGTTCTGTGTTAAGAGTTTACGTTTTCAAATGTACTGGAAGTGGAATTTCTCTTGCCTTTATTGTTGAAGGTTAGTTCCACTGAACATACAATTCCTTGTTACATATTTTTGTTATTTTCCTCTTTCTGCACTTTCCTGGCCCAATATCTTCTGGTTGCCATAGTTTTTTTTGAGAGGTCATTGATATTGTGTCATCATTTCCTGGAATGTAACACACTGTTCTTCTCTGGTCACTTTCAAGATTTTCTTGCTATCATTTTTCAGCAGTTTGACTGTGACGTGCCTGGAGTGGTTTTCTTTGTATTTATCATGCTTGGGATTATTTAGGCTTCTAGGATCTACTCATGTTTTCCATCACATTTTGGAAGTTTTCAGTCATTGTCTCTAAATATGTTTTTTCTTTCTCTTTTCCTGTCTCCTTTTCTTCTAGGTCTTCAATTTCACATATTTTGAAATCATCCCACAGGTCTCTGAGGTTCTGTTTACTTTTCTCCAATCCCCTTTCTGTTCTTTTTGTTGAACTGGGAAATTTTTATTAATCTATCTTCAAGTTCAATGATTCTTCCGATCTCTCCTCCTGCTGTTCAGTCCATTTAATATGTTTTGTTGTACTTCTCAGCTCTAGCATTTTCCTTTTGCATTTTTAATACCTTCATTTATCTATTGAGATTCCCTATACATTGCTTCATTGATTTTCCTTTAATTCTCTGCACATATTTATGACTGTTGCTTTGAAGTTTGTTAAATACAACATCTGGACTCAGAAGTTTCTATTGACTGTCTTTTAGCCATTAGAATGGAACACATTTTCCCATTCCTTTTCATGTCTAAGTTTTTTGATTCAGAAATCAGACACTGTAGGCAGTATATTCTAGCAATGTTGTAGTCTACTGTGTTCTTCAAGGTTTTTGTTTATTTATTTTTGGTCTGTTGTCTGCTTGTTTTTTTTTTATTTTTCCTATTCTAGTAGGAAGTTAACTTGCCTGTATTCAAACTGCAAACGTTTCTCTGCTGTAATATGAAGCAGCTCACATTTTAATTCTGTTTTTATGGTTTGTCATTGCTGCTTTTCAATCCTGGCACCTTGGGTGTTTCCTCTATGGCTACATAATTTGGTGGCAGATTTTGGAGCTCACTCTTTCAGTGATTTCCCTCCTTAAGTTTTCAACTGCATTGCCAGCCTTGGAGTCTGTCCCCTGACACTATAATTCCACAGGACTAGATTACTGCTGCCCAAACTGTACATGACTTGGAAATACATTTCAGTTAACAAGGAGCAAACACACAGACTTTGCTCCATGCAGTTCTATCTCACGAAATTCCTCTGTTTTCTGCCTATTTTGGTTTTGAATAGGGCTCCCTGGGTTCTCCCCTGTACATGCTTAAGTAGTTTAGTGATCAGCCAGGAATAGAAACAGTTTATATTTAGATTTCATGACTCACTCTTACTGTGGTTTCTTGCTGCCAAGATGTTATCTTTAAATTTTCACTTCTTTTCTACCCTTGAACTCTTATCTCTGGCACCTTGAGCCAGTCAGGCTGTAGTTTTCTGTGGCCTTGGCCATGAAAACTGGGGAGTGCCCTTAGGCCAGAGTGTCACCACCTCACAATTCTTACCTCTTCCAGTTGCAGTTTTTGGAGACTAAACTCTATGCTTTTGAACATTTTCTTGTGAATTTAAATTCTTGTTGACTTTTAAAAACATTTCATCCAGGTCTTAAATTAAGATTAATTAAGGGATTAGTTAAGGGATTTGGATTACCACTTCACATTGCCACATTTCTGGAAGTTCTCTAAATGTAGTTTTAAATTATATTTCTCTTAACATGAGTGAAGTTAAATATCTTTTCAAACTTTTAGGTTTATATATTTGCAAATAGTTGATGTCCTTTGCCTGTTTTTCTGCCATGTTTTTGGTCATTTTTCTCCCTCAATTTTTAAGAGTTTATGATATACTAAACTCTTTATGATATACTAAATTTCCATTTTTATTTGGGTCTGTTTCTAGACTCTATTCTATCCCATTGGTCTATTTGTCTTTTCTTGTGCTAGCACCATACAATTTTAAGCGTGAAGATATTATAGTGTTTTATGTGTTCTTACAAGTCCCTCCTCATGGCTTTTATTTTTCAGAATTTTATAGTTACTCTCACATATTTATTTTTCCATATGAACTTTATTATCAACTTTTCAAGCCTTATAAAATACTTGCTGTTATTTTTATTGGGATTGTGTTACATTAATAAATTAGCTCAGGGGCTTCCCTGGTGGCTCAGTGGTTAAGAATCCACCTGCCAATGCAGGGGACACGGGTTCGAGCCCTGGTCCAGGAAGATCACACATGCTGCAGAGCAACTAAATTCATGTGCCACAACTACTGAGCCTGTGCTCTAGAGCCCATGAGCCACAACTGCTGAAGCCTGCACACCTAGAGCCCGTGCTCCGCAACAAGAGAAGCCACCGCAATGAGAGGCTCACGTACCACAACAAAGAGTAGTCCCCGCTCGCCGCAACTAGAGAAAGCCCGTGCACAGGAACGAAGACCCAACACAGCCAAAAATAAACAAATAAAATAAATTTATAATAAATAAATAAATGAGCTCAGGGAGAACTAACATCTTCATGATGTTGAGCCATTCTATCTAAAAACAAGGGATATTTATTAAGTCGAATTTTGTGTCTTTACGTTTTCCCCATATTGTTTTTGTTTATTGTTAAGTTTATTCAAGCTACAGTTGATCCTCATTATTCATGGATTCCATATTTGTGATTCACCTAGTCACTAAAACTTATTCCTAACTCCAACTCAATACTCAAAGTATTTTGTAGATATGCATATGCTCAGAGTGGTGAAAATCTGAGTCACCTTTCTGTCTTGTTTCAGCTCTTACTGTAAAACAGTGTCCCTTTCCTGGCATATTTAGTGCCATGTTTTTCACATTTTTGTGTTTACCACTGGTGATTTCACTGTTTAAAATGAAGTAGCGTTGAAGTGCTGTCTAGTGTTCTTAAGTGCAAGAAGGCTGTGACGTGCCTTACAAAGAAAATACGTGTTAGTTTCCTTCAGGCATGAGTTATAGTGCTGTTGGCCATGAATTCTATGTTAATAATTCAATAATACATATTAAATAAGGTGTCTTTAAACAGAAACACACATAAAAGAAGGTTAGATATTGATCAGCTGGTGGAAATGATGTGACCAGAGGCTCACAGGAACCTAACCCCTAAGGGCCATAATTCAGTATTTGCTCAATTTAGTTTTAGAGATGATTTTATAGAACAGAACTGCCATTTTAAAAATGAGATTTATGAGAATTGACTATATTTAGTTTTCTATGTTTCTATTGTAAATGAGGTTTTCATTACCAATAATATCTTCTAATTGATCGTTATCTGTATATATGAAGACTATTGATTTCTGTATATTAAATTTCTATCCTGCCGCCTCACTGAATTATTTTTTTGTTTCAATTCGTATTATTATTTATTCTCTCAGGTTTTTCAGGTATATTCTCTTATCATGTGCAAATATAATTTTACTTCTTTTTCAATTCTATTTCCCTAACTAATTCTTCTTATCTAATTGTGTTTGCTACAACTCCTCCTCCCTTTTATAAGGATGTATTTTCATCTATGTTGAACTGCTCTGAGCTCGTAATGGCCTAGGTTATTGATCCATAGATTCCTGAAGTTGAAAGGAACTTAGAGGTAATGTTGGTGATCCTGCCACTTGATGCATGAATCTTTTTTACATCCTTCAAGTGGTCATCCGGTCTCTTCTTGAACCATCTGTTCCCTTTCTTCTGGTAAGAGCTTATCACCCTGTATGCATTCCACACAGTTCTCTGTGGCTACCCGTCACTTCATCCTGATGCCTCTGCACCTGGCTTATGATCCAGGCCAATTATATAGGGTAGGCTATAAAATCTGGATATATAGCTATTATTTTTACCAGATTGAATCCTTTTTATTGCTTCTTCTGTCACACGCTAAAAGTGCAGATTTATTCAGTGAAAATCAAATACATAAATTACCTGAGGCAATGCACACAGATGCACAAGAAGGATGGATGGTAATGCATCCCCTCCATCTGCTGCAGCCTGGAAACTGTCTCTAGACAGTGAGTCAGGCACTCACAGGGCTCACTTCGTTTGTTTCTCAGAGATCAATGCTTCTGTCCAATGTTTTGGAAACTGTTGTTACATACATTTTATCAGGTGTTTTAGTTGTTTCAAGTGGGGGATGGGGGTTGGGGTGGAAATCCAGTTCCTGTTCTTCCATGCTGGCTGGAAGTGGAAATACGTAGTCATTAATGCAGTCTTCCCCAACACATAGAACTGGGCATGATCGTTGAAGGACAACACACTGAACGTATCACTTGATGTCACTGAGCATATCATGCATTGTAATATAATATCAATACACTATTTCATATATTTGTCCTGTGGTTCATCCTTGCATCCCCGTGGAGACGAAGAGGGCAGAATAGTCTAATGGTCTCTCTGCAGCCTGGCCCACTGTGAGCACTCAATTGTGTGTTTGTTGAATAATTGAATGAATACATGCAGGCTTACATGAATGCACTCATGCATGAATGAATCACTTTGACTGTGTGAATGGATTCTTTCCTACCCGAGCACCCCTCCCCCCACAAATTCTCCACTGTGCAGACCAAACCCAGACGACTGCTCCAGAGCCTTCCTGCCCGGGTTCTGGGTGACAGGATGTCCAGTGACAGGACACTGTCCCCGGCCTTGTTCCAGATCATTTCCTCACTCCTCAATTTCTTCCTCCCTGCCTTACTATTTTTAGCCTGATGCTGAGCTGATGTCCCTTCTTCTTACATATTTTTGGAAGTGGTTAAACTCTTCATCATAACCCTGGTGACCCCTTAGCTTTTGAGAATGTTAAGTATCACTTTTAATTAGGTTGTGGATTTTAGAGTATCACAACGCTGCCCTACCATTTCTATTTGCAAAAAGCATCCAATATTTTTCTTATTAATAATCTGTACTCTAGTATTATCTAGCCCTAGGGCTATTATTGACTAGAAGAAAACAATTTGGGAGACTATTTCATTTTTAAAATTAATGATGCTAATTTTACTAAAATAGTTTTGAAGTGAATACTTTGGTACCTCATTGCTAAAATGTGTTCAGAGAAAACAGTAACAGCCCAATAGTTCTGAAATGTTTCCAATGTAAGAGTTTTTATTCTGGTTCCACGCTCAGAGGTACCTACAACAGACTACAGATAAAACTAATTAGGGAGGGCTCAATAAAAATTTTCAGAAAACAGTAAAATAGGCGATGTTCAGCCTTGCAGCTCTCAGACAAGTTACTAGGTCTTAATTTCAGTCCTAACATTTAATGATAAAATCTCTAATTCTGATGAGATAATCAATTTAGAACAAGACTGCAGGCTTGGATTAGAACTACATAATTTCAAGATTAGAACTACAGATTTCAAAAAACTTGAAAATCCTGTGATGGTAATCTATCAGGTTAAATTTCTGGGTGTGGGGAGTCTACCAGAAGATGGTATTCAATCAGTTCTGTGGGGGCAGGGAAAATAATAGGATAAAGAATGGTCCAGGAAAGCCAGAACCAATAAGCTCAAACAGATCCAGGTGGAGGATGGCAGGGAAGTCTACCTTTGTTACAACCGGGGAAGGCAGAGGTAGAATGAAGCATGGCCTCACCTCAGCAGAGGGGCTAGTTCCACAATGTCTGGTGGCTGAGGGCAGCCCAGGAGGAACACTGGTTCTCTTAAACATGGCTGCCACTAGACTGCTTTCAGGTTTCTCAGCGATGCTCCTCAGCGCTTTGCTGCTGTGGGTGGCTTTATAAGGGCAGGGCAGGGCAGGGCTGCTCGAGGTGGAGGTGTGGCAGCGACGGCGTGGCTGGTTGACTCCTAGATCCCACGCCGGGGACTTTCTCTGGGGAAGTGGATGTCAGCGTTACTTAAGGGTGTTAGAGTTTTTGCTGTCCTGGCGCCTAAACTGGCCCGGAAACTGGGGAGTGATCTTACGTGCACTATCCTTGAGAGACATTTCAGGGTGTTCCTGAGAGAAATGATGTTGTCCCTCTCCCAGCCTGGGCTTGGGGTGTGTTTTGGGGTAGGACTCTCGGGACCTGTTTCCATGGGAAGAGTCATCTGAGTCCGAGGAGACCATCTCCTGGAGAGGTAGCCTCTTGGTGGCTTTCTTTTTCTTCCTTCTCGGGTTCTCCTGTCTTAGTGTTTGTAAATCCCCAGTGTTAACTTCTTTGATTGGCCATATTAGGAGAGTAGAGTTCTTTATCTCCATGTCTTCCCTAGAGAGAGAGAAAGAGAGTGAGAGAGATAGATCAGGGTTATCCTGGTCTGGATGGCTGCTGTGTCTACAGAAATGTTCAAGCCAAGAGATAACAAGTGTGGTGAGGATGTGGATAAAAAGGAACCCTCGTGCACTGCTGGTGGGAATGTAAACTGGTACCGCCACTATGGAGAGCAGTAGGGAGTTTCCTCAAAAAAATTAAAAGTAGAACTACCATGTGATCCAGCAATTCCACTTCTGGGTATATACCCAAAGGAAATGAGATCAGTATCTTGAAGAGATATCTCCACTCTCATGTTCATTGCAGCATTATTGACAATAGTCAAGACACGGTAACAACCTAAGTGTCCACTGATGGACGAATGGATAAAGAAAATGTGATATACATGGCATATTATTTAGCCATAAGAAAGAAGGAAATTTGCCATTTGTGACAACATGGATGGACCTTGAGGGCATTATGCTAACTGAAATACGTCAGAGAAAGACAAATACTGTATGATCTCACTCATATGTGAATCTAAAAAGAGCCAAACTCACAGAAATAGAGAATAGCATGATGGTTGCCAGGGGCTGGGGAGGTGGGAGAAATGGGGAGATGTTGGTCAAAGGGTATATAAAAATAAAAGAAAATATATCGGGCAGTTTATTTATCTAGAAGTGTCATCCTTCAAAGAAAGCGTCTTGGGAACACCACGACCCCATCTCAGCCAGGCCATCATGGCATACCATTTCGGGAACTTGCCTTTTTCAGGGCCTTTAGGGTAAAGTAAGGACACCAGCTGTTCAACCTTATTTTGTTCCCATAATCAGTACCTGCCACCTTGATCACCCATCTTTCACTCTGAGTAACTTTGCCATGGCTGCTTCAGATCCTTTTGGAAATTGTCCAGAAAAAAATTAGTAGAGTGGAAAAAGATTTTTAGTTACTTTTAAACAGAAAATTTCATCAATCAAATTCCTCTTCAAAGGATCAAGATTCACCACATGTGATACTTTTCAAAGATTGGCTCAAGGACTCAGGAGGTGATTTCCAAGAGACATTAAAAAATTGGCCTGACCAGTTCACACGCATTAGGATAGATATTGCCAAAAAAAGAAGAAAAAAAAAATCAAGAAGTAACAAGTGTTGGCAAGGATGTAGAGAAACTGGAATCCTTGTGCACTGATGGGAATGTGAAGTGGTACAGCTGCTGTGGGAAACAGTGTGGCAGTTCCTCAAAATACTAAAAATAGAATTATATAATCCAGAAATTCCACTTATGGGTATGTACTCACAAGAATAAAAGCAGGGACCCAGATACAGATATCTGCACACTGATGTTCATAGCAGCATTATTCACAATAGCCAAAAGGTAAAAGAAGCCCAAGTGTTCATTGATGGATAAATGAACAAACAAAATAGGATATATACACGCAATGGAATATTGTTCAGCCTTAAACAGGGAGGAAATTCTGGCATTTGCTGTGACGTGGACGAACGTTAAGCTGAGTGAAATAAGGCAGTCACAAAATGGCAAACACTATGATTCCGCGTAGATGAGGTAGTACCCGGAGTCGTCAAGATCACAGAGACAGAACATAAGACGGTGGTTGCCAAAGGCTGAGGGGAAGAGGGAGTGGGGAGTCCGTGTTCATGGGTGCAGAGTTTCAATCTGAGAAACTGAGAAAAAGCTCTGGAGATGAATGGTGGCGATGGTTGCACAACCATGTGAATGTACTTAATGCCACTGAACTGCATGCTTAAAAATGGTTAAAATGGTCACTTTTATGTTATGTATATTTTACTACAATAAAACAGTTGGCCTTAGCAATAGCAGTAGCATTGGAAAAAGGCTTCCCAGGAGGCCACCAACAAGATTATCTTTAAATATAAGGCCAGCGCCTGTGTGGATGGGTAAGTTTTGTGAGGCCAGGTTCTCAGAGACTCGAAATCATGCCGCAAGACTGTAATCACCAACCTTGTTCTTTGAAATCTACAATCTTATCCACCGCACCACCATCAATTCTCCCGCAACTCACTACGCTGCTCCAGAGGAGACTAAGTTGATACATACTATTGCCTTTCAGAGATTTTCTCTGTTTCCCATATATTAGAGTTGGTCGCAGTCCAGTCTATAACCTATCAGCTCTCCGACAGAAGAGCAGCAAGGAAGGAATGCGAAGAGGAGAGTTTTCCGGGTGTACTGAAGGCACCCAAAGAGTAAGGCAGAGGAGAGGCCTACCGGCCCACCTGAAGGACACTAGGAGATGATCTTGGAAGGAACCCAGGAAGAAGAGCATGAAAGACCGAGAAGCAACGTGTGTCCAGCCCTCCCTCAGTAGGGGGTTGGTCACATAAGTGGTGGACCACCTGGACAACTAGATTTGAGGCAGGCAATAATGAAACAAGAAGTGCCCTTGTCCTGTAAAGACGCAAGTAACATATTAAGTAGAAAAAATGGTGCAGAACAGAACGTACGTTACATGTTCATTTCTGTTATTAAGATTGTGAATATGGGGGATGACTGGAAACCTTCACACCTGTCTCTTAATAGTTGCCTCAGAGAAATGGATTCCAGGAGAATTGCCACTTTCTCCACATTAAGAAGTCTTTTTTCAACTGTCATAAATGATTAAGAGAAACAAAGGTTTCTGTTTTGAGGAAAGAGAAGCAAAATAGCAGAGAAAACTCTAGAAGGAAATACATCAAAATGCAAATGACGATTACTCTTGAAATGTGGAACTACGGATGGTTTTTATATTCCTTTTGTTTTTTGCTTTTAATTCCTAAATTATATTAACTATGCATTACTTTTTGAAGAAGACTAGAACAGTATAAGTTAGCATGATTCGAATAAAAATGGGCCGGGATTTTGATCAAGGAAAAGCCTTTACATCAACCAAGTAGATGCTGCTAGGCTACCCTATTATATCCTCCAGAATGACTGATGTCGACCAAGTTCAAGATATTCCACAAGGAAATGTCCCCTTATAGGATGGGGGAGCAGGGTAGGTGTGAATCTGATGTGAAAGCTCTTATCCACGCCCCCCGGCCCCCCACGCGCCCTCACTCTGCTCTGTGGGAAGGGGAAGGGCGGCCATGCTCTCGACTTCAGCCAGTGGACATTCTCCACCAGCACACCCGGAAGGGCCCTGCTAAGTGGCTTTCTTTTGCCCTATTTCATGCCCAAACTGAATTCGATTTAGTGCCCTATTAATTATTTTAGGCTACAGAGTTGGTCAACACTGCAGGGGATCGTGGAGGAGCCAGGCACTGTGCCCTCCTTCACTGGCTCTTCAGAGCAGCTCGTTCCGCTATGGGGAAGAGTTCTGAGCATCCTGTCCATGCTCTCCTTGGGTCAAAATCCACCGCATTCACCTGACCGGGGCATCATCAGTCTGCCCGTATTCTTGCTGGCTCCCTGAGGCCTCATGTCTATTCTGCCCTAAGTGTGTCTCTGTTGGCAAGGCCATCTTAGAACATAAAGAACAGGAGGACGTCTGGCGTAGGTACCGGATACATGTTTGATGAGGGCCAGGAGGACCCTGAGTTTTAACAACGGAAGGGGCAGAAAAAGGAGAGACTGAGAAGAAAAGGCAGTTTTTGCTATCCAGATTGCTCTCACTGGCCCTCAGGGTAATGAATCACCATGACTGTCTGTGCTCTTGTCCCAAGTACAAGCACGCCTTCTTCCCAAGTACTTCCCAAGTACAAGCACACTTCCAGGCAATGGCACCTATCCCTCTGGATAAGGCAGGACACTCACAGACAGGGTTATGGCGGAACTGCTTGTTTTCCAGGCCTTAGGAAATGGGGCTCCTGATCTGGCCAGAAGGGACTGAGGGAGCTGATGACATACACAGGCTTAATGATTTCCAGAGGCACAGCTCCTTCTAAGGGAAAAACAGTCAGTAGTGACCGGGTGAGAGGATGGGAGTGATTCATCTCAGAGGCAGCACTGAATCCTGAAGTTTTAATCGATGACTTAATATCCCTGCTGTCAGGAAGGCAATGTGAGGCCATGCTACGTGGATAAGGGGAGGAGGGTTCAACAATATGGGAATTATCATTTCCTTTGGGGGCACAGTCCTAAATCCGAATAGCTTGATGGAAAATTGCTAAACTGCTCAAAGAAAGGTAACGAGAGGCTCATATTTTGTGTAATAGGAATTAAGAGCTGGCTGCAGACCCAGACACACCACATCAGAACGCTGGGAGGGGGCTCTCCCCTCCAGGATTCCCCTACCCAGCCACGTCCCCAAGACCACACGGTTACAATTGTGCACCAAGGGAAGAACACTCTTGTCTTCAACAACCTCCTTCAGACGCCCAGTGATTTTTCCGGAGCACAGAGGAAATGACTAGTCCAATCTGGTTCTCCTGTGATCCCATTTAGAATGTCGCTCATTATTTCAAGAAATCAAACTCCCTCTGTGGTGAATCTTCTTAAAGAGGAAACTTGAAGGTAATTTGCCCAAGCCTTGTTCTGTCAACAAGGAAGGGAGGATGGATTCCAGCTCGGCTGTGAGGGGTTTCCTGCCAGTTACATGGCAGCAGAGGCGCCCTGCCCAGAGGAGCACGTGGTCCCCACCTGTGGGTGGTTGAGCAACACCTGCTAGAGGCACTTCCCTTCAATGGAGAAAACCGGAAGTCAGAGCATGAAGCCCAGCAAACACGCTTTCCCTGAAGGAGCCGGAGGCCGCAGCCTTCTGATGTGAACAGGACCCCAGGGCAGGCAGTCAGGGAAGACCTCGTGCTGTGAATCTCCGGCCTGGCAAGGAGGGAGGATGCCAAAATGAAGGAAAATTCCTTCTGGCTCCCTTGCCTTTTGGAGTTAGGAGAAATTACATGTGTGTTCTCTAAATGGAGAAAGTTACTGACAGGTTAGGGACTATTTGCATTCAGAACAGACATCTCTGATGGTGTGAAATGCAGAAAAAGCTCAGGGACTTTCCTGAAGGTAAGGCAAGGCAAGAGCAATCATTTCCCTCCACCAGACACACCTCTCTCAGTGGTGCTGTCAGAGAATGCAATCGTCAGGTTTCAAAGGAACGAGAAAATTGGAAGAGCCTCACCTGACTTCATATCACAAACATGGTAATACTAAAACTCTCTCCTTTAAGGACTAGTTATTTGGAATTTAGCAAAATGGGTAACATATTTTGCAAGACAACCTTGCTATAAGTCTTCAAGAATCATTTCTGTCGACCCTCCCTGGTGGCGCAGTGGTTGAGAGTCCGCCTGCCCATGCAGGGGACACCGGCTCGTGCCCCGGTCCGGGAGGATCCCACATGCCGCGGGGCGGCTGGGCCCGTGAGCCATGGCCGCTGAGCCTGTGCGTCCAGAGCCTGTGCTCCGCAACGGGAGAGGCCGCAATAGTGAGAGGTCCGCGTACCGTAAAAAAAAAAAAAAAAAAAAAAAAGAATCATTTGTGTCGAATTTTGAATTGAAAATGAAAATTTGTATCAGCTGTGGCCATATTCAATCAAATTTGAACCCTTTACCTTCCAAATACTTTTCTTCCTGCCTTTCACTGTGTACCAGCCTTGTTAGGAACCAGAGGAGGGGCTTGCAGAAAATACTCTCAGTGACCCCAAACTGAAGACCCCAAGAAGGAAGAAAAAGAGGAGGGGCAGAGGGTGGAGAGCTGGATGTCTGGCATCCTGGTCCACAGCTGTCTGGGACCACATACCCCTTGCCTTACCAACCCCCAATGGATGGTTACAGTGGATTCAGTATTTTAACATTAAACTTGGCCATACGATGTCCCGCTGAAGTTGTAACCTACAGTACATTTCTTTAATTAGCCCATGAAGAAAGCACCACGATCTTTTTTTTTTTTTTCAATGGTCTCATCTGGGGTAAGAGTGTGAAGATTTACTAAAGAACAACCAAAGGGAGGTGGCACATTTAGAAAGGAGGTGAGAAAGAGTTTCTGATGAGAAAGGACCTACCAGCAGGAAGTCCCAGTGTAGATGCAAAATAAGACCTATGCCTTTATTCTGTGTGCTCACATCTACCAGCCCTGATTATGGAAACAGAGACAGATTAAGCTCTGAACGTAGCGGGCTGGATGCGACCTCTGCTTAGGAGAATTAAATGCAGTCTCTTTCTAACGGAGAGGCAGCTAGAGCAACAGAACAGTGGAAATTACAATGGGAGACAAGGGGGGTCAATGAACGCTTCCGCTGTGTAAAGCCCCAGGAGCTGGGGTAGGCAACTAGCCACAGAGCTTTAAATAAGGCCTGGGGTAGTACTAAGGCAGAAAATAAGGAAAGGTTCTTCTCAACATAGAAAGAACTGAATTTTAATTCTAAAATAGTGATGGATAATACTGAGTTTAGTGAAGATGGTACCTAGACAATACCTAGACACGTGTATCCACAGTCCTTTATGAGGTACTGTAATTTGGATATCATATTGCTTGAGTAGGATTTTGAGACAACAAAAGTGCTCTTATTTAAAATGATATATTCATCTAGAAAAAGACTGAAGGATTGTAGAATATATTTTCAACAATCATACCTAACAGAAGCTTCTCTGTGGAACTACATGCCCCTCAAGGAGCCTTGCTGGGCGTCCCCTAGTATTTGTGTGTTCATTGGTTCATTCTTCAAAGAGTCCTTGGGTACATCCTGTGGGCTGGACCCTGGCAACCAGGATTTAGAAGCAGATAGAACCTTGCCCCCGCTTTCAAGTACTGACGCCTAGTAGGGGTGATGGTCCTGAAAGTACATGGCCCAACACAAGGTAAAATTCCTATAATGAAAACGTCTACAGGATGCAGTGGAATCACCTCACCACATAGGGCTGGAGTCCTGGAACACAGGGCTTGCGTTCAATGTTGGAGTTCCCCAGGTGGCCAAGGGCAAGAATAGCATTCCAGGGAGGAGATACTTAGTCTCCGCAAAGGCACAGAGCCTTGAAAAAGCACAGCATGGGAAAAAAACTGCAAGTTTTTTTAATGGTTAGTTTACAAATTTAATATGGTTAGTGTGCAGAGGGGCTTTTGGGAGGTTTGTTGGGGAGTGGCTAGGGGAGAAGTAAGGCCAGCTAGGCAGGCCTAGTTCAGGGTAACAAAAGGCTAAGCTAGGATAAGAAGAGGGATGGGGGGCGGGGTTCGTCGGAGAGGGGCAAGAGCAGATTTACACGTGAGGAAGATTCCTCTGCTCAGCACTTAGGGGAGATGGCAGGACCTCAGGGCAGGAGGAGGCCTCAGGAAATGAGAGCACTTGTGCCGTCAAGCTGAGAAATATTTGCAAGCTGTTTATGGAATGTGTATATCTCTAAATAAATCCACTTCTTACCTATCACTTTGTCTCTTCACTGAATTCTTTCTGTGATGCGACATAAAGAACCTGAGCTTCCAGGTGTGTGAGACCAGGTGTGTGATCTCAGTTAAAATACAGTGGGTTCAACTCCCAATCTGGATTTTGGCTGGATTCGAGTCCCAGCCCGTGGGTTCAAGTCCCAGTCTGAGTTGTGCGGTTTCAGATCTGGGTGGCGAAGGGAGAGGAGGGTGCTGGGTCACACTGCAGCAGGCAAGGAGGTCTAGTTATTTAGGATCGTGTGTGCACACGTGCATGTGTGCGTGCAAACAGAAGAGGCAATTTGGGGGTTTTGCAGAGGTGAAGGAATCGGTGGAGAGGAGCTAAGGAGAGAGGGGAGGAGAGTCCAGGGGTAAATCACAGAGCAAGGACCTGGGCAGCGGGGGACAGGCCTGCCGGACGGATCAGCATTGGATGAGGAGGGACTCTGACATCAGGGGGAGAGATCCAGGCTTCCACAAGCCCAGAGGTGAGGAAAGCAGTGCAGGAAGAGAATGTCTGGTGGTTTCTGTTTATGAAACACAAGGTGAGGCCACTGGGAGACTGAAGGTTGGCACCCAAAGACGGCTCAACCCGTGCTCAAAATCCACCTTCACCTCCAAGGTCAGGGCTCTGACTCCAACTTTGATGCCCCTCGTTGGCCCCATGGACTTGGTCTTGCCTGCTCTTCAGGCCTCAGCTTTTTCTTACTGATTTTGCTTTAATCCACCTTTCCAGCTGTGAGCCATCCTGCTGCCTCAGTTGAAAATGTGTTTACCCCACTGTCGCCCCTGGAAACCACCACCCACCCACCCACACTCACCTGGGCACAGGCAAGCCAGGGCCAGCACCTCACTCTCACCCGCAACAGGGAGAGGTGATGGGTGATTAGTCCCAAGTGCAACTTAATCTAACCTGTGCTTTACAGTGAGGCTTCATTAGAAGACCCTGAATCCTTACAAATAAGAGGAAAATAATTCCTTCAGAGTCACGACAGGATTGAAAGCTTTGCTGAAGGGTCAGTAAAATACATAATGTTGAATTTGAGATTAGAACAAGATAGACAAATAACCAGCAGGTAAAAGCTGTGACGTTGAAGGAACAATCGTCATAGACTTGCACTTTGGTAGGAAGTCCTCCACCTTTGCTTTTCTCCCCAAGTATGTCGAGATCGTGGGTCTCAACTCAGAAACAGACTAAAAGTGCCAAGATATAAATAAAATTCAGAAAGTAGAAAGTTGGGTCCACTTACACTTTTGAATCCTCCTGAATTGGGGGTGACTTAATATGAGCGCAAGAGAGGGCGTATTTGTTTTGGCTGATCTTAATAAGTGCACTCCGAGGGCAAAATCCCTGTAATGATACCAGAAGAGTTCATTCAATTTAAATCAGAAATGTCCACAATTCAGATGTAATTTTAACCTAGCTCAACCCACTGTAACAGCTACCAGCCATTATCCTGTTCCGGGCAGCGTAAATGCAGAGTCTAGCTTGATAAGTTTACGCTGAATAAAGGTCATCATTGAGTCCTTCCTGTCATTTCTCCACATCCTGGATCATTTGTCAAGTACACCATTTGTCAAGGGGTGTGTGTGTGTGTGTGTGTGTGTGTGTGTGTGTGCACGTGCATCCACTGATGTACACGCGCGCACACAAACACACACAGACACACACCTTCATATAACCACCTTCCTTTCTAGCTTAAGTCCAGCCTCGGCCATCTCTTTCCTGGACTTATAAACTATCACCACCACCCCACGCTGTATGTCCCACTGTCAGCCCCCGGGTCTCCCAGAATTTCTATCAGAACTGTTCTCAGCGTCCATCCCCAAGACCATGCCGTCTAGTCCAGTGCCCCACTGCCAAGGGGGGTAACCTGCAAGGTCCTTCCTGGGCTCTGAGGCTCTTCCTCAGGGATCCTGGGTCACCAGCTACATCTCTCCCCACACCTGGGACCCACCCACAGGCATCTCGTCAAACGTCCCTTGATCTGCTTTCTCCTCTCTTGCCTGGTAGACGTCCCCAGACCAGGGCCACCTGGCAGAGATGCTTCCCACCCGCTGCCCTTCCAGGCTCCTTCAATGTCATCCAGACAGCTCCAGGAAAGTCCATTATCTCTCACGGTTTTTCCTGGGTTGATGAGAAGATGCCCTTTCTCCCTCTTATTCTGTCGGATGGGATACAGTGCTCCTGCGGCCACTGGCTCTGACGGCCTTCACTCATCCATCCTACATTTCATCCCTTCATCCTAAAATTCATTCACCATGACCCCTTCCCTTATGGACATACCCCATGCTACAGTCAAGAATCGATTAGAGATTCACTTTGTTATACAGCAGAAACTAACACAACAATGTAAAGCAATTACACTTCAATAAAAATGTTTAAAAAAAAAGAACTGATTAGATATTTTTGTTCTGTTTACTAGGCAGTTGGGCACAGACATTTAGAGTGCAGGCCACGGAACCAGACTGCCTGGGTTCAAAGCCTGTAACACCGCTCACCCTGGGTGTGACTTCACCTCTCTGCGTCAGGTTCCTTATCTGAAAATGGGGATAAGAGTACCTGCCTCACAGCGTTCTGAGCAGCCAGCTGTTCACTACATGTGAAGCACCTGGGTTAGTACCTGTGCCACATAGTAAGTGCTGAATAAGTTAGCACGACTCTTTCGTTTGCTGCTTTTCGCTTGCCAATCCATTTTCCAGGCGTATTAAGTGGGCCATCAGAACATGTTATTTCCATTAGAAAACATCGTTCATTCAAGTACCTCATAAAGCAATTGTGAGAACTTGCTCTTCACCAGCAGCGGTACCAGGGATGCAAAGATGGATAGGATCCGGTCCCTGCCTTTAAGGAGCTGGGAGATTGGTGAGGGAGCTGGGGCGGAAGGAAGGCAGGACAGTGTGCAGGGGAACCTGAGGGCCTCAGCAGAGATCAGGCAGCGTCTTCGGGTGACAGAAAGAAGATGGGGAGGGTGGTCCAGGAAGGGTTAAAACACAGGGGCTTGGGAAAGCCCACTGTGTTCGGGAAGCGGTGAACCTTCCATAGGGCTGGTAGCCAAGCTCACGGGGCAGGCGGGGGGGTCAGGCGGGGGTTGGGCTGGGCTTTTCCTTGAGGTTGCCGAGAAGTGTGTGTGTGTGCGCATGTGTGTGGGGGGGGTGAGGGACAGGGGGCACATCAGGTAGGCAAGTGACATCATCAGATTTGTAAACTGATAATGATTTTTCTTCTAAAACTTTTAGGAAAAATACAGAGGGAACAGCAGCAGTAGCAGCAGGGAGAGAGAGAGAGTGGGGCTGTAAGAACCTGAGGAGGCCCTTGACGAAGCCAGAATTGGCGCGAGCCTCCCCAGACCCCAGATGTGGAACGAGAGCCCCAAAGACCACCTGACAGAGGAGTGAGGAGGCCACGGCGACCTTCGCAAAGGTGGATTTTGTGTTGTACAGCGGACAGGACTCTAACCACAGCGGGTGGATGTGCAGGGGGAACAGAAGCAGCCAGGGAGATCGCTCTTTCGAGACGTCTGGCGGTGCCAGGAGAGAGCCAGGCACTGCCTGCAAGAAAGGCAGGGGTAAAAGGAAGCCACTTTCTGCCTAGCGAGAATGTTCTGTTCTGAGTGAAAGTCTACTTACTCTCCGGCTGTTACATTCTAAGACTGTGTAGACTTTATCTTCGGCCACATCTTCATTTGGAACTGCTATGACAACGGCGGGCACGTAGAAGCCAAACCCTCGGGGTATCACAACTTTGGCAAACACATAATCTCCAACCTGCAGATGAGAACATCTTTCACGGCAAATATTTCGCTTATCCATCTTAGAGACAATATTCATATAAGCTTGTTTTAAAACACCCCAAGACGACTAGCAAGTACTGATGCTGGAATTCAAATACGTATTTTTTTTTCCTCAGTTGGAAAGAGTCTCTAGGTCCAAAATTCCCTGGGCTCATTGGGCCACAGCTGGAATTTTGTGACCAGTTTGGGGAAGCCGCATTTTAGCAGGGCTTCCCCTGACAAGGGTCTCAGGGACAGTCAGCAAGACGGTGAGGGGTCTGGAAACCACATCTTACAAAGACTGGTCGAAGGAAGCTGTAATGTTTCACATGAGGGCCAGGGAGAGAATGGACGGTGCCCTCCTGTGTCTGAAGGGTTATCGGGGACAGAGGAGAGGAGCAGATTGGTTTAATGTGGTTCCAAAGCTCACACCTGGAGTCCATGGGAAAAAGTCCCAAGAGATAACTTCCAGCAGAAATAAAGTCTTGTGAAGGGTCATACAAAGCTGCAGGGCACCTGTCAGATGGAGACGATTCACGGTCAGGGGGAAAGTGCACTGATGTGCCCTCTAAGTCTGCCCAAGGGGACAGTGTGAATCCTACGAGCACTCCTCAGCACTCTTCCTCCTGGCTCACACTAGCCAAGAAACAGCAGCAGTGAAGCTCTGGGGGGTTTCCTCTCTACACTCTCGCCTTGGTGCGGGGATGAGGATAGCACAGGAGGACGTGCCAGACACGGCACAGCTCTGATGAATTTATAAGCAGAAGAGAACACGTCAGCCCGGCTCACCCCTGGAATGCATGTTCAGGGGTAACTGCATTATGGCAACAAGGGCTGGCATCAACTGACTACAACATCAAGGAAAGGGCTCCCTCTGCCTTTGTTATTAAATCTGTTTTAGTATAATCTTCTGCAGTGAAAGCTTCAAGAGCACAAGCAGTTACAGCAACTCCCGCCCACGACCATCCATCGTCTGTAAAGCAACAAGAGCCTCAGGGCAACGCAAGCAGGTCTGTGCAGTCCTGAGCTGCTTAACAGGGCGTTAGCAGATCAGGGTCAGGAGCAAAGAAACTGCTAGGCAAGGGGTCATAGGAAGAGGGGTCACTGTTATCCAGAGCTCTAGGAACGGTGGAAAGGGGCCCAGGGGGCTTCCCTGGTGGCGCAGTGGTTGGGAGTCCACCTGCCGATGCAGGGGACGTGGGTTTGTGCCCCGGTCCGGGAGGATCCCACATGCCGCGGAGCAGCTGGGCCCGTGAGTCATGGCCGCTGAGCCTGCGCGTCCGGAGCCTGTGCTCCGCAACGGGAGAGGCCACAACAGTGAGAGGCCCAGGTACCGCAAAAAAAAAAAAAAAGGGGGCCCAGGAACAGATGGCTGGAGCAGGTACCTGGAGCACTGGGCAGGGCATGGCGCCCCCCACAGGTGTGATGAACGAGATGGGCACGACCTTGGTGTCGCCACACCTGAAGCCCACGAGTGCGTGGGTGGGGCTCACACACTTCTTCACAACCCCTGTAAGGAATCACATTTAAAATAAAACAGAAAGGCAATGCTTATTCCCTTAGGCTTGCCCCAACCCGTTGGTCAAGCTAAGTTACAGCACTTTGCCTGCTTACATCACTGTGCCCCTTGGTTTCTCCACCAGATAACACTGGATACTCTATGATGCCTGCTGAGGTTGACCAACTCAGAGTGCAGTGCCGTGCTCTGCTCTAGAGCTGAGCTGGGAAGCTAAGAGAATGCGTGGAAACTTGTTCAACCAGCATTACCAGCGGCCATCCTGCTGGGAACACTGTTCCTAGAAATATCCTTTCCCTGGACACTTCCTAACGTCTGATTCCCTTATTTATTTTAGTCATATTTCCTTCTATAATACTTGGAGACAGAAAATCGTTGTTAGTATACACACTACTATATATAAAATAGATAACTAATAAGGACCTACTGTCCAGCACAGGGAACACTACTCAATACTCTGTAATGACCCATATGGGAATAGAATCTAAAACAGAGTGGATGTAGGTATACGTATAACTGATTCGCTTTGCTGTACACCTGAAACTAACACAACACTGTAAATCAACTATACTCCAATAAAAATTTAAAAAAGGAAAATCATTGTTAAATTGTGAAAGTGAAAGGAAATATGAATTTTCATCCTCAGCTTTTCATCTAATATTATACACCCCACAGTGTCCCTAAAATGTACAATCAGAAAAGGAAGAAAAAAGGAAGCAAGACGTTTTCTCGTCTTTTAGTTACGTGCAGAGATTATTGTAACAGGAAAAGAAAATATTGGTGTTAAGGTTCACATATTTTGTCATTTATCCTAGTTGAAATTTATTATATTTTCCCATTTAAAAGGGATTATAAACACTGGGGGAACGTTTTGACTTCCCCGGCAGTAACAGCTGCACTTGGACCCCCTAGTTTGAGACAGAAATGTGCTCGTCCCCACTGGGCTCCCACAGCATGAGTGCCCAGCATCCTCGCCCCAGCTCACACACCGGCGTTTGCAAAGTCCTATGTGCTTTCAGGTGGCAAAGAAACAGCTGCTGATTTTCATCTCAAGTCCAGGTGTCTTGTTTTAAATGGCCAAAGAAAGGGAAAACTTATTTTTTTAAAACACACCACACACACATGAAAACCAGCTTTATATTGTCTGTTTTCTTATTGGACTAGATGTTCGGTTTGGCTTCTGAAATATTCTTTACACATAGGTCACACATTTTCTACCATAAACTGACTCTACCCTTTTAATTAGGAAAACTAACACTATTTTTTAGGAAGAATTCCTATTATGAAAACGAAGAACCTCTCTGAGCTGAGGAGAATCCTAGCAACCCCAGCACACAAGCCCATCCCAACCCACCCCGACCCCGGCCCTGCCCCAGGCAGGGGTAAAGGTTTGGGCTGCCAAGATGACCTTGTTGGCCAGTGGGACCCTCCTCAAATTCTTAGCCTTTGGGACTTTGCAGAATCCAGTCTTAAACCTGGGATGCAGTTTTTCAGGTATCTGCCTCAGGTGAGTAGCTGTGTGACTGGACGGCCTGCGGCGTCTAAGCCATGTATCGGCTGCCTTTTACAGAAGAAGGCTGCTGACCCCTGCTCGAGACCGTTAGACCTAGACTTTTGGTATGTTACTACCAGCTCTTTTTTTTTTTTAAATCTCTTTCCTCATCTTTTATTCTGATAACAAGCAAAATAGCTCACTTAGTGTCTTGTATTCTTTTTTAATTTTATTTTATTTATTTTTTTATACAGCAGGTTCTTATTAGTCATCCATTTTATACATATTAGTGTATACATGTCAATCCCAATCTCCCAGTTCATCCCACCACCACCTCCCCCCGCCACTTCCCCCCTTGGTGTCCATACATTTGTTCTCTACATCTGTGTCTCTATTTCTGCCCTGCAGACAGGTTCATCTGTGCCATTTTTCTAGGTTCCACAAATATGCATTAATATACGATATTTGTTTTTCTCTTTCTGACTTACTTCACTCTGTATGACAGTCTCTAGATCCATCCACATCTCTACAAATGACCCAATTTCGTTCCTTTTTATGGCTGAGTAATATTCCATTGTATATATGTACCACATCTTCTTTATCCATTCATCTGTCGATGGGCAATTTAGACTACCAGCTCTTTTATGTTCCAGTCTCTGCAGATGTGGACCTTTGTTCGCCTCCAGAAATTAGTGTAGTTTCTTCCAATCTAACTCTAGAACCAGCCTCATGGTGCTGACACCTGGCTGTCCTACAAGGTGGGAGGACCCAGAGCTGCTGGCCTGTTTGGTCACGGCTCAGCCTCTGCACTTACCCCTTCTCCACCTCATTAAGGAGTTGCTACCATTTCTAGGCCCTGATTCAAGATCAGCTTCCGATTTTTGGCTGCCCTTACACTGCAGCTTCTCTTTGCCCTCAGCCTCAGAGAGGTGAGATGGTGTTTCCTGCTCTGAAATGTCTCCTGGGACCATGTTAGGGGACTGGGCTCTGGAGGTTGGACCAGCAGGCAGAAAGAAGCATCTCTACTCCGTCATCTTCCTGGGTACGAGTGGGCCTCCCCACCTCAGTCAGGGGGCTCTCCTATACCCAGGTGCGGGGGAAAAGGGGGCACACGTTAGCTGAGACCCTCAGCAAAAACAATGCCTATGCCCAGAGGTCAGGGGAGTGAAGAAACAGTCTAGGCAGACAGCATGGGTGAGTTCATTTGGTGAAAAAAGCAGGAATGGTTTTCAATCTTCGCTCCAAACAGGAATTTCTCAGGCTGGACAGCGGATTTTTTTTTTAACCTCTGGCTATAAGGACCTTCCGATATTCACAGCCCGGCTCGAATCCCATTTCCTGAAAAGGGCGTCAGTTCTGCTCCCCCAGAAGCATCCCCTCCACCTGCCCCCCTCCGCTGAATGCCAGCCTACACGTCTAGTCATCACATTCTCTTCTTCTTTAGTCTCAGAGGTTTCCTTTAGAGTGCACTGTGCTGGTTTTTGCCTTTTCAAATTGCTCTTAAAGTTTGAAAGCTGTTGTTAAAGTTTTTAAACTGCAAGCGCTCCCTCTACCCCCAGGTGAGGACCCCAGGTGAGGACCCCAGGTGAGTTGTTTATATCTCCCAAGAGGAGATAATAGAAAAACTCTACAGGTAATGAACACTTGCCAATTTCAAGATGCTGTACATTATCATATTTAATCTACACCATGATCTTATGGGGGGTTTAACTGTTTTAAATCTCATTTGGCAAGATAAGGAAACAGGCTCAGAGAACTTCAGTGATTCCAGTCACACGGCTGGTAGAGGCAAGAGGCAGACTTCGAATAAATAAAAACTTAGGATTGTCTGACCCTAAATCATGACCCCTGAGAAAGTATTCAGTCCTCCCCCACCCCAACCTTTTTCTTCCGTTATAACTTGTTCCAACGACATAGTGCAGAAATCTTGCAACCCAGACTTTTCGTCACTGAATTTCCTGAGATAAAACGCTGCTTCTTGCTAAACAATGGGAAGGATGACCCAATTCCTACAAATAATGATTTAAAATAAGGTTCTGAAGTGTGTCTGCCTCCCTGCCTTTCAGCATCCTAATAAGCCAGGCTACCAGCTTGTCCCTTCTGTTCTGCACGACGGAATCCTTCCTCAACTAGTGAATCCACACTGACCCCTGAATAGAGTTAGCCATACGGAAATCCCTGCCCTGATTCCCAAGGATGGCAGCAACAACTGGGTCAGCTCTGCTCCAGTGTAGACCTGGCCTTGAGCAATGGATGCTCTGATCCCATTGCTCCAAAGCTACCTTCTGCTCAGATACATTTTAAAGCTATTTTTCATTAAAAACATTTAGGAGGTTTTGAACAAAAGTTATCAGAAAAGGAGTCATCAGTGAATATCATGCCACAAAACTCTATTTGGCCTTCTTTTTTGTAAGGGGTAAAAATAGTCACCTGCAGTGACCAGGTGATCTAAATGAACATCACTAATGAGGACACCTGGACATCATGTGCCTTTGGATAGGTTGCCCTGAGAGGGATGTGGCATCAATGATATCACATAACATTTTGGCTGGAAACACTTAACCTGAATCTAATTTAACCCAAATTGAGGAACATTCCATAACATAATTGGCCTTACTGTTAAATAATGTCAGTATCATGAAAGATGATGGAAAAGGCTAGAGAATGATCTAGATTAAAGCAGACTAAAGAGAAATAACTAAATGCAATAACAATTCTGAATTGGGACCTATACTAGAGGGAAAAAATGCTATAAGGGCTATTCTTGGCATAATTAACCAAATTGAAATATATAGGTAAAACTATATAATATTAACTTTCCTGAATTTTATAACTTGACTGTGGTAATATTAAGCCAATACTCTTGTTCTTGAGAAATACATGTATCAAGGGGCAAAGGGGCATGATGTTACCTAATCTCAAATAGTTCAGGATAAAATGATGTGTGTGTTATGGTAGAGGGAAGGAGACAGAGAGAATGGAAAAATAAAATAATAGATTGGTAAAATAAATGTGACAAAATGTTAAAAATTGGTAAATCTGGGTAAAAGTATACAGGAGTTCTCTATTATTCTTGCAAATTTTCTGGAAGTTTAAAATTATTTTTTTTTGAAAAAATAACTCTATGAGTGTAAAACAGAGTTGAAGTTCCCAGTTAAAGACAAGATACATTGACTTTGTGGGGGGGAGGGGAGTGTAAAGGGGGGCTGTGGGGAGGGAAACAGAAACTAAGTCCATCCTTAACCGATGCATCATCATTTAATTCAGCTGAGTCAATATTTACTAACTAGCCACTAATCAAAATAACTGATTATATGGCTAAATTCAAGTGTTTATTATGTTATTACCTTTTTTTTTTTTTTTTTTTCTGGCCGCACTACACGGCTTGCAGGATCTTAGTTCCCTGACCAGGGACTGACTGAACCCGGGACCTGGCAGTGAACGTGCCGGGACCTAACCACTTACCACCTGACTGCCAGGGGATTCCCATCAAATATTTATTACCTTTCAAGTGACTTATCTGAGCCACAGATTAAAAATTCCCAAAGGGCCAAATCCCATGGAGCTATTAGGACTGTGCGTTCTCTGCTTCTAGCTGCATATTTAAAAACAACCAGGGTAATAATCCTTGCTGGCATGGCCTTAGGTATTGCATGTGGCTACATGTTACCTGTTTCCTCTACTCCCCCAGATCAGCAGTGGTAGGTCTTCTGCATTTCCTTATTACGCAGGGATGGTTGGGGGAAAAGTTTGAGCAGTATTTTTTTTTTCTGGGACCCTGGCCGGCAAACTGATCTCAAGCCCTAGTCCAGCCATTTGGAATCCTGTCATTTTCAGCATTTTCATTCAGTTGCTAAATTAGCCTTGGGTCCTGCTCCGTGACTCAGATTCAGAAAACCAAGCAGGGGTGGCCTCCTATGATCACCGCTCAGTGAATCTAAGCCCCAGAGAAACAGGAGGTTCTCAGGCCCTACTCTTGCAAAGCAGAGTTTCATGCCTCAGCCTAGGAGCTCATCTCAAACGCCTGGATCCATTTTTCTCTCAACCAGTCAACTTCAAAGCACATTTACCAAATTTCAAATAAAATATCCCAGTTATAAGTTCTACACATATGCCTGCTGGAAACCCAAACTCCAGATGAAGCATTTTTCTCACTTAAAAAGCAGATTAAATTAAGTTTAATAAAGAACTACTTAACTGGTGATTGACAGATAATGCCTACGTTAAGATCAGCTATATTTTGAGGTACAGTCTTTCTGCTTGACAGCTCTTCCTCAGGGTTCTTTCTCTAAGCTCTCTTTCCCAATAGGCCTTTACCATGATTTCAATGACTACTTTTGTGCTGACGTGGCAAAAATCTCTATCTCCCGACAGAGTTCCTCCTCCAGACTCTGGACCCATTATCTCCAATTGCTTCTCTGACAACTTTAGCGTCTTGTGGTGCACCTACAATTCGTCACATCCCAGACACACCTCGTTATCTTCCTGTCCATACCACCATCTCCTACAGGTACCATCCTTTACCTTATGACCCACGCCAGGGACCCGAGTGACATCCTAATCCACTCCGTATGTACTCTTCACACAGCGCTGGGAGGGATCTTTTTAAAACTTCAAGTGTGATTGTGTTTCTTCCTGCTTTAAATGTGACTCCCCAATAAAGTTCAAACCTCTTAACATAACCCTTTATGAACAGCCACACACTTACCTCTCCGAAGAGCTTTCTTACTTTCTACCCTTCCCTTGCATTCTAGGTTCCAGCCATAATCTATTTTATTTCTCCAGGCATATAAAATGTTTTTCTTCACCTCTAGATCTTCACACGTATCATTTTCATTATTCATGAAGCTCTTGCTTAACTTCACCTGGCTGATTCCTTCAGGATCACATGCCCCAGAAAGTCTTGGGCAAACCCCTCGGGTCCAGTCACACTGGCCTCTTCCTTCAAGGAAGAGGGTGTCATGGGCACTCCATCCTCAGGACTTCGTACTGCTGTTCCCTGTGTTTAGAACTCTCCCTGAGATAATCTCATGGCTCCTTTTTAAAGTCCTTAGTAATGTGTTGCCTTCCCTGGAAGCTCTTCCTTGACCACCATATCTAGAATCGCGAGCTTCACCTCTGACACGCTCAACCCTCTTCGTGGCTTCATTTCCCTTCATAGCCCTGTGTCTGACACACTACGTATTTTACTTATTTGGTTGCTTGTCTGTCTCCTCTACTTGCATGTAAGCTTCATGAAAACAAGGATTTTCTTCTGGGGTCTGCTCACTACGCCAGACCAGCACCTTAGGGATATTACATATGTGGAACATAGTAGGTATGTAGGAAAACTTTACTAAACAAAAGAAAGATTAAAGTAAGTTTTTCTGGCTGTTACTTCCCCACAAATATGGGGAGAAACTTCATCATTTCATTTTAGAAGTGGAATACCTCAGCATAGCTCATGAAGTGTCAGTGTGCTAGGGAAAGCATAGTTTGAGAACTTCTGGTTCCCAATATCATATTATGTCACAAAGGAATCTTACAAAATAAAATACCTACCTGGAAAATAAAAGCCATTTTCATCACATCTTGCAATAACCTTCTGGCCTTTGAGTGGATCCAGTTTTTTGGATTTGTTTTTCTTTGTTGGAGTTCCTTGAATTTTCTGTTGCTAAAAAAAAAAATAAAACATTAATAGTTGATAGAAAAAGTAAGTGCAGACAGTGAAGTCACAGATACAGGATAGCATGCGATTCTTTACTTAGAATCACACTGTTGAGGAATTACAGGACATGCATATACTGTATACTCACTCTGGAGTACTTTCTGTTCTATGCTGTTGGGAACAGCCTTTTAAAACTGAACTGATATGGGAAACACTGCACATAGAAAATGAGGCAGAATTTACAGTCTAAATCTAATCAAGCTTTGTTAAAACAAAACAAAAAAAGGCAGCCTTTTCTGGAGAATTTAAACAGGATCCAGAGTTTTAAACTATAATATTCAATATATGCATACACGATCCAAAATGCAACATACAAAAGAAGCAAGCAAACATAACCAATTCTCAAGGTAAAGGAAATCAACAGATCACAGTATTTAGATGGCTCAGGTGTCGGAATAATCAGATTAAGATGCAAATCAGCAGTTATAACCATAGTACCTGAGGTAAAGGTAAATACTCTTGAAATGAACAGTAAGGTAATTGTTTTCAGCTGAGAAAAAGGAACTATTAAAAAAACAAATGGAAATTTTAGAAGTAAAAACAAACCCAACCATAGCTGGAAGGGCTAAATAGCAGAATTGATACGATGGAGGAAAGAGACCTGAAGACAAATGAACAGAAATCATCCAATCTGAAGAAAGAGAAAAAAAGATATTTAAAAATGAGCAAGGGCCTTCGTGTTCCAGATAACCCCTTCAAAGCCCAGCTCAGTTATAATCTCTCTGGGAAGACTTCACCCCCAGGCAATTTCAGAAAAAATGAAGGAAAGTACTGCTCTGTTATTTCCAAATGCTACCACCTGAATCAACACTTGGAGTGAATGTGATTGTTGTGTCCATTACAGGAAGAAACTGGTAGCTTCATTTTTGATCTGTAAAGTCCAATTCCATCTAAAGTCCTATCTTCTATGCTAGATGACTGATCATCAGTAGAGAGACCCAATCTCCACTACTCCTCCAAAAAACCCCCAAAAGCCTCCATTCCATCATCCAGAAAAGTCATTATTTTTGATTTCCAATCAATGTGAGGACCAACGATCTTGTAAAATAAATTTAAAATGAATTATTGGAAAACAAAATAAAAAACAGACATATAGTGTTTGGGTTTCTAGGTAAAATCTATTTAAGAATTCTGAAAAGCAACTGGTAGCAAATGGGTTGGAAAAGAAGACAAGAATTCAAAGTACCACCAAATTGGTAGGGTGTTTACCATTTTTTTCCTCTGGTATTCCCTGGCCTGACCTCAAGACAGCCCAAAACACAGAAGTGGGCTCCAGGGTATAGACAGAGAGAGTTCTAAAAGAAGCCCTCTGGTTCTGGCTTGAGGAATGGGAAAAGGAACTCCTAACCCTTGGAGAGAATACAGAAATCCTTCTCCCCTTTCTCCCTCCATACTCAGACCTCAGTCCCTAAGCAGTTCTGTGCAGTGGCAGCAGTGTTGGCAATACGAGCCTGGAGGAGCCAAAACCCTGCAGGAGTGGAATCTTCTTGCTCCAACAGGGTGGGTGAACCCTCACTGTTCTCTCTCTCTATGTATCTAGCCTCTGTTTGGTCCCAAAGGCAAGCACAATATGTGGAAGCACGCGACTGAGTTAGGGACATAAAACCCTGGACTTCTGGCTGAAGGACTGAAAAGAGGAACCCTAGGAAACCAGAAATTACTTGGGAAGGCCAAGTATTACCCCAATACCAAAACAGGCAAAGACATCACAAGAAAAAGAACACTACAGTCCTATATTCCTCATGAATATAGATGCAAATATCTCTTAAGAAAATATCAGCAAAAAATCCAGCAACATATGAGAAGAATTATA
This sequence comes from Globicephala melas, assembly GCF_963455315.2. NCBI lineage: Eukaryota > Metazoa > Chordata > Mammalia > Artiodactyla > Delphinidae > Globicephala > Globicephala melas. Next base: position 8,807,581 of record NC_083325.1, read on the forward strand.
TACAATGACCAAGTAGGAGTCATCCAAGGAATGCAAAGCTAATTTAACATCCATAATTATGCATCCACAATTAATGTAATACTCCAAATTAATACAGTAAAGAATAAAACCATATTATTATCTTAATGCATGAAGAAGGCGCATCTGACAAAATCCAACAGCCTTTCATGATAAAGATGCTCAACAAACCAGGAATAGAAGGAGACTTCCTCAACTTGATGAAAAGCATCTGTAAAAAGCCTACAGCAAGCATGACACTTAATGGCGAAATATGGGATGATTTCCCCTTAAGATCAGAAACAAGGCCAGGTACTCTTGCAACTTCTACTTAACATTGTACTTGATGTTCTAGCCAGTGCAATCAGGCAAGAAAAAAATAAAGGCATCCAGATTGGAAAGGAACGGGTAAAGTTGTCTTTCTTCATAAATGATATAACCCTATACGTGGAAAACCCTGAGGAAAGCACATAAACACTACTAGAGTCAACAAGTTTTGCAAGATGTCATGATGCAAGTTAAATATACAAAAAAGAAAAAATTGTATTTCTATGTACTAATAATGAACAGTCTGAAAATAAAATTAAGAAAAGAATTCCATTTATAGAATCAAAAAGAACAGACTAAGGAATAAATTTATCAAAAATATATGAAAAGCTCATACACTGAAAACTACAAAACCCTGCTGAGAGAAATGACAGATCTAAGAAGCTGAATATCATGTTCATGGATGAGAAAACTTGAAATTGTTAAGATAGTCATTTTTACCAAACTGATCTATAGATCCTACATAAATCAAACAAAATCCCAGGAATTTTTTTTTGGCCAAAATTGAGATGCTGATCTTAAAATTTACACATAAATGTAAATGACCCAGAAGAGCCAAAATCATTTTGAAAAAGAACAAACCTGGCGGACTTACTCTTCTTAATTTCAAAACTTACTGTAAACCTTCAGTAATCAAGAAAGTGTGGTCCTGAATTAAGGATAGTCATATGATCCATGGAACAGTATTCAGAGTCCAGAAATAAATCCTTACATTTATGGTCAACTGATTTTTGACACTTTGGAAAAGCTTTTGGCAGTTTCTTTAAAAATTAAACATAAACTTACTGTATGCCCTGGAAATACCACTATTAGACATCTAGCCAAGAGAAATAGAAATTTTTATCACACAAACACTTGTATGTGAGTGTTCATATCAGCATTATTCACAGTAATGGAAAGATGGAAATAATCCAAACGTCAGTGGACTGGGGAAATGGGTAAACAAAATGTGGTATATCAATGCAATGGAATGTTACTCAGCCATTTATATACGAAACTTACAGAAAACACAAACTTATAGAGACAGAAACTGATTAGTGGTTACCTGGGGCTTGAGGTGTAAATGGAGACTGACTCCAAATAGGCATGAGGGATCTCTTCTGGGTGATGGAAATGTTCTGAAACTGGATTGTAGTGGTGGTTGAAGCTCTGTCAGTTTTGCTAAAAATCACTGAATTGAAATAGGCGAATTTTATCGTGTGAAAATTATATTTGTATACATCTGCCTTTTTCAAAAAGGTTAAAATAGGCAGCCATCTACTTCTTGTTTCCTCTGTGTAACTGCTCAAGGTATTTTGCAGATAGTGGGCTGAAGAAGCAAATGAACATAGAAGTTTCTGAATCTACTCTTAAATCAAAAACTAAACAAAATAGGCCTTTTTCTTCAAATTGCTATAGTGTAGAAAATGGGGGTTTTCCCACCCAGATTTTTTTCATTTTTTTCCTTTCTTGACCCTTAACTTATTAATTTTTGGATTTCTCAAAGAAATTAGTCCTCCAACCCAATCAAAGCACCCAGTGACATCATTCACCAGCTTCTCATCTTTGCAGACCATCAAGTGACCCTCTTCTCCATGACACAAAGCCAATATAAACTGTTTTCACATGCACTTTGATGCCATCTTTTTTGCACTGCTATAGCTATACCGTCAATAAAGTATTCGATGCATATTTTATGAGTTCATCTGCTGGTCTTCACTTAAGCAAGTCTCTAATTTATGAGGCAATTGACAATAAAAATTTAAATAACTTCAGGTGGTGTGAACACCACTTACTCTTGGGTCATGATTCATGTTCAGTATGGTTTGGGCTCCTGAAACCTGCAGCTCATTTCCCTGGTGCACTGACATAACTGAGCATTTTGCAGCCATCTATCATTTGTATCTGTTTGGTGATACTTTTCAGGTTCACTAAAAGAAGTGGGAGTATGCTTTATTTCCTGGGAGCTGAAAAGTTAGAGCTAGGTCCTCAGGGAAGAAATAATGAACTAAGGGCTTAAAGTCTCTTGCAGGATGGTGGGATATGATCAAGTCTTCAGACCTGTGTTGCTTGTAGCCTATGTGGTCACAGACAAAAATGTAAGATGAACACCACCCTTTTGTTTATGATGTTCCCATCTAGTTGAATTTTGCTGGGGACCCTCTATTCTCATGAAATTTCTATTTTTACAGATGTACTCAATACGTCAAAGAGGATGGCCCAACATCATTGGTAGCTGATGAATGTCATCTGCCTGTTCCTGGGCTTCACCCGGAGAAGAAACCTAAGCACTCCTTCCCGTGGGCAATCAGAATGACCTCCTGCCCATCTGAAATGGCCTCAAAGGGAGGAGACTGGACCAGGGGACAGGAGAAGTGGGACTGAGCGCTGTCCAGGTGGCTGTGACTTTGGGCAGTCTGTTCACATTTCTGGGCTTCAGTTTCTACATGTGCAAAATACGGGGATAAAATAAATGATCTCTAACATCCTCTCATATCTGTCCAGGAGAGTCTAGGCCTTACTAGCCTTTCTGCAGTGCTGGGGAAACTGTCAGGCTATGTGTGTACACGGACAGGAACACAAGCAGGATACCCTTGCTTGTAGTTTTTACAATATAAGGGAAATGTAATGGCCAGAACTGTGACATGAACAGCAGTGTTTTCCATCATAATACTCCAAATAGATGCCCACACCAGTTTCCTACAGTCAGTTCCTCGACGGAAGATTCCATGTACAGTATATTCTCATTATTGATACAATTTAGAATCTTGAGAATTTGGAATAAGCCAAATTACATCAGCTGTTGCATAAATACCTCACCTGTACATAAAGTGAACCTCCAAAGCCACCTTACTTCACACCATCAGTGTTCATATCAAAGACCAATCAGCCAGGGAGGTGCTGTTGGTCCCTGAGGCATCAGACAGTCTTATCACCTCCAGACCAGTAACAACCTGTTACTACAAAAGATGTCCACATCGATTCCAGAAAGCGATTTTTCCCCTTTAGGTTTCATCAACAGACCAGACATTTATTAGAACCTATGCCTAGATACATTTAAAACTCCTTTTCAAAATTCTAAATGAGTGTAATCACATAATTTACTTAAATAGCCCCTTTTTATCTCTAGATTCCAAATACTGATTCTCTCAATACACTAGCCAGAAGCTAACGAATGTGACTGCTTTCTACAGTTTCACACGTACAAATCTGGGAAGTCAGTTGCCAGAAATCATCAGGGAACCTCTTTTTTTTTTTTTTTTTTTCCCCATAGTTGTCACTCACTTCCCAATTCATCTGATATAGGAAAACCACTCACTCTGTGAGGACCTTCCCTGCAAGGGCAGCAGCAACGGACGGAAGCGATACAGAGGGCTGCCGGTGTTCATTTTTAACACACTGAAAATGCCACCTAAGAAACTGCCTTTTTAAATCGCTGAAAAGTATCACCTGCCATTCGAGTCATTCACACATCTGTGAGTTTACCTGAAAGAATCATTACAGCTACTAAAGGGCTTTGCATACTCACATTCACTCTGCTCTTGTTTCCAACAGTTACTACTATTGGCAAGAATTCATTTCTGGCTGTTTCCACAGCACGTAGCTTTATGGAAGGAACTGTTCACTGTACACTCAGTGATTCTTCCATATCCCTGCAGAGGCAACTCAGCTACACCACAGATAGAGCAGAGAAGCCGTGGTGAAACAAATCAACAGGGCCAGCATTAATACAATGGTTCATTCACAGAAATAGAGCATTGGTCTCCCAGGATGGAAGGACATCGATCAGGGCAGCTAGACACACCATCCCTTCAGCCACAAAGTTGACAGCACCTTTCCAGAAAGATGATATCCCGCTGTTTTTGAGTCTTGCCAAAGACTTTAGAGACCCCTTACAGCCCATACTAGAGGACATTAGCTTCCCTGTTCCTTTCCTGCCATCAGTCACCTATGCACGTGCACAAGACAAGCATGCTACTGGGCTTTAAAATGAAATCTATGGGGACTTCCCTGGCAGTCCAGTGGTTAAGACTCTGCACTTCCAATGCCGGGGGTGCGGGTTCGATCCCTGGTCCAGGAGCTAAGATCCCACATGCTGCACGGTATGGCCAAAAATAAAATAAAATAAAAAATAAAATAAAATAACATTCTTTACAAAAATAAATTTAAAAAAAGAAATCTATGGAGGACAAGGGGATGGAGAATGAGAGAACAAGAAATGCTACCACTAGATAAATAAGCTGACCCATCTCTAGGTTCAAGTGCCTGGGAGTCACTGCTGCCAGTTTCAGTGAGGAAGTCAGATAGGCAATGATGCTGGCAGTTAGGGATGCTGTCCACTGGATAATTGATTTTGCCTTGTCTCCAAAATTCAGAGAATCCAATTCACTTCTTTGCCAGATTCAATTATCAGAGGGTGCAGATCAGGATCCAACATGGTCTACCCTCCTTTCATTTCATTACTTAGTTTCAAGGTCATGCTCTCAGGTTTGCATTGGTGGAGTAAAGTTTCTAAATGTTTGATGCTTTCAAATTTTCCATTTAACAAACAACATGTTTTCACATCAGGTACACAGTGCACTTCCATGATGTAACTAGAACTAGTCTTCGGCTCAAAATCTTGTCATAAAACCACTATATTTTTTCCTGCCTCAAATCACTGAACTCTGCTGGACCCAATCCCCAAACTATACTAGCGGCAGTTCCAATGGCTTGTCTGTCCATGTTTTGTCCTTAAAGCCAAGTAAAGTCTGTGACTGTGCTAATCAAGATAATACACGTAGTGTCAGGCATGTTCTGACCTTTCCTCTCGCTAGGATACCTAATTACAAGACCAGAATACTTGCAAACTGTCTCTGAATAATTCAACTCTTTTTAAAACCTTGGTAAGGAGGACAGAGCCAGCCTGGAGCATTTTCTGACATTCACTATCTCTCCCTTCATTTAGATTTAGAGGGGTTTCTCCACCATGAGAGTATCCAGGGTCTGCATCCCTTTTGGAAATGGGTTCTGGAGAGAAAATGAGAAAAAGACCTTACAGGAAAACATAAATCAGGGATGGCAAACTCCTGCCCAGCCCCTCTAGGCAGCGGAGTGACCAACCCATGGTAAAGAATTGAAAGGACTTGGATAGGCTATTTGCATTTTAACAGGAGTCAAACCATAAGGCTAAAGAAGTGAAGCTCTAGGTGGAATTTCCTGCCTCAGCCCCTCCGGTCTGAAGAGGAAGCTAAGACTCCTTGCAAGACCTCTCACAAGCACAGCAGGTCGGCGCTGGGCTCCCGGGGACCCTGAGGACACCGTGTGTGAGCCCAAGGCTTAAGGCGGAAGCTGCGGCCAGGAGGACGTGCAGAGAGAATTATCGTCCCCTTTCAGAAGCCTCAGGAGCTTAGCCGTGCTTTAAAATCCAAAGCAGCATAGGGACGTGCTTTTTCGGAGCTGTTTCCCCCTCCTCCTCAGGGAACATCATAACTTTAGGAAACACAGCGTGAGCAACACGTGTCCCCAAAACTTCTGTGCGGGTTTCCACTTCCCCTCTCCGGGGGCTGCTTCCTGAGCAGATCAGGACTGGTGAGCTGCTTGGCCTTCCCCTCTTCCCGATGTGGTTCCTGTGCTGTGTGAGGGGCTGCTTAGGAAGCACAGGAAACAATTACAGGATGATGCCCTGAACTACCAGACAGCCCCCAGACAGGTCCCCAGCACTGAGCAAGGGAGAAGACTTAACCACTCTGACAGTCAAATCTCCAGTCAAATTTCAGTCAATAGCAACTCAAAGGGCTTTTGTGGGAGGCTGAACTTATTTTGGGTGGTTTTTTTTTTTTTTTGGTAGGAGCAAAGGAACCTAATAAATATGCATTAGATGCTGAATCGAACGATCTCCCTAGCTTGAAGAGCACACTTGTAACATCTTCTCAGGGAACACTCCCTTGTTGCTCTTTTAGGGAAGAATCAAAGAGAGAAAAACTTGGAATGTTTTAAGTATTTAAACCTGAAAATTACTACAGCGCTGTGGCCTGCAATTCGGATGTTACTGACGTAGTTATCTACAGGCAGCTACTCCAGAGATGCACCACAGCCATACACTGGAGCCGCTTCTGTGTCATTGCCTGCAGCGTGGACCACCGCCAGCTGTCTGCTGTGGTTGTATACAGATACCTCACACGAGGTGATGGCATAAAAAGAAATGCTGAGCCTTTAAGAAAACTTTTCAAGAGATCTCTGTGCTGGTTACTCTGGGCCATCCACCTGCCCCCAAGTCCATTCCCTGCCCTGCTCCATGCCCCAGGAGGCTGACCCCCAAGGACAACATGACCCAATTTCTCTTGTTGGCTGACTTTCCAATAGGCTGAGCCAATGGGAGGCGAGAGGTCGGAGGGCAGCAGGGGGAGGAAGACAGGGGTATTGGCTCTGGGCTCCCTCCGTGACCTTTGTCTCTCTAGGAATACCCCCTACTCTGGCTAGTGGACTTCGCTCTTACAGGCTCCAGTAGCACTATTTCTCTCCACCCTTCAAGTCTGGGGGTGGTGACAACTTCCTGCTATTGCCAGTGCTGGGGTGAAATCCCCTTTTGGCTGCCTTAGACCTGCCTCCGCCTCTGCAAATAGTCCCTTCATTAATGTTTCTTCACTTGAAGTGACTGAATGGGATTCTGTTTCCTGCCTGGACCCTCCTGATAAGCCCTCCACATTCAGTTCTCCTCCTTCAGACTGGGAGGTCAATGACCCTCCCCAAACCTGTTTAGGGTAGAACTTACGCCAATGAAAAAAGATGAGCCTTGTGGCAAAAGAGTGCTAGGGTCCACCCAGCTGAAATCTCCAGCCAGGATGGCTGTCCTCAGCTTTAGAATGAAAAGACAATCTGGCAGTGATTTTTGTCCCTGGAGCTGATACCCTCCTTCCCACTCCTAAACATCAGGATACTAGACAGAAAACTTTCTGGATACTATTTAGAGCTGGTGGGAGTTTTTCTTCCCTTCTGTGAATTTCCTTCAGTGGCTGGTCTTCCTGAGTAGGATCCTCTCCTTAAATCCCCAGCTAACTGGGGCATGATCACGGCACGGCAGCATCTTCTCTTTGGCATCCTCGCCCATCCCATCCAGGCACCTCACTCTCTCTGGGATTTCAGTCTCACCCTGGCCACATGTCCTACCATTATCTCTCAGGAACCCATCAGGGGTCTGGTTTCCATATGTTAATGTATCACCAAGGCACTGGCCTGAACGTGCACGTGTCATTCTTTGTGTGATGGCATCACTGATGCACAACCCACACCTGCTAATTCCCCACCCTTGCACCAGGGGATCTTTTGTGTCACTGTCACTAAGGAGTCAGTCCTCCTACCAGACCCAAGTATCAGCAGAAGAGACTAAAGGTTTTACTTGTGGAATGAGAAAGCCTGGCTAGTCATAAAGGGTTAAGGTGTGATGCCTCCGTTCTCCCCTTAAAGAGGGAATAATGAGAGCTGCAAAAGGATGGGTTACAATGCAAGAATGACAACTGGTCCAATTATTATTTGGGAGCAGATATAACAAATGATGCTACTTATTCTGACTTCATTTTATATACAACTCAAAGAAATTTCTCTCTAAGTCTCCCCAACTAATGTTCTCCTGTGTAGTGTCAAAGTCACAACCCAATATAATGTTTTCAAATCCAAGTGGTCTCTTTTCGTCCCTTCATTCTCCCATTCCCATCTCACCCAGCCTCACCCATATCCTCCCTCCTGCTGTGCATTTTCCTAACACTCTCTCCTGGACAGTTTTCCACGGAGTGGACCACTCAATTAGTCATTTTTCAAAGCTAGAGACTCCACATTCCTTGCCAGTCTCAACTTGGAAAAGAAACCACGTGCAGCCAGCTGTGTAAGTACATTTCCGAGGCCTCTATTAGGGTTGTTTAGAGCTACTTAGAATTTAACAAGATTTTCTGCCTCCGAGTTTTTCAAGGCAGCCAAGGTTGGGTGCAGAAAGCCCGTTGGATCTTTCTGGGTCTGGATTCTGTGGGATTCTGATTGTTCTGGAGAACAATCCTTATTTACTAAGAAAATGCTGCAGGACAACATAGCTGGAGCTGCCCTAGACCAGGCTCCCAGCGAAAACTTGGGAAGTTTAATTACAACTCAGATGGCCTTGGTGATTTCCACCATACTGCAGCTCCGAGGGCTCGGGAGTGGCCAGTGACGTCGGACTCTGCAATCACGGCAACAAGAAGGGTGCTCGTGAAGGGAGCTTTCAAGTGGAATTTACAATTTCAGAGTTAAGATCTTTCATTATGCAGTCAGTAAGCCAAGCACCTATCTCCAGAGATGCCACGAAACTAGTGGATTACAGAAATAGGGAGGGACAATTAATCATGGAATGTGTCCCGTATAAGGTGCTGGGCAGAGCAGGTGGGATAATGATGCTTGCCCTACGTCTGATCCTGGGGCCAGCAAGGGACTGCCAGTGAAAGCCTGAGTGGAAAAAGCAGGGTGCATTCTAGCCAGACACTGGCATGTATAGCCACTTCTCCCCACCTCTGATCCTCACCAACAGAAAAATCAGGAAGCTGTCCCAAACTCAGGAACCAACATGGCAGCTACTGTGGGTGCCAGCGTACTGTAGGGGAAAGAATCAGAGAGCCACAGACCTCCAGACTCCATCACATATTCTGGAGTGGATCAAACAGTAGCCACTCCCTTCGGAACACACGTGGGCATTTCTGATTGGGCATCCCATTCCGACCAACTTTGATCACCTTTTGTTACTTCTTATCAATAAACTTTAGGGGGTCTTAATGAAAAACAGGTTTCTTCCTCTCCAAATTACAGTCATTGATCAAAATCTTTGGCCTCTGCTAAAAACATTTAAAGTGAGACTTTTTTTATATGAGTCAATGAAAATGCCTTGCATCTGTGATGGATTTTCACCGCAGGATCCCAAAAGGCCTGGCGATCTTGAGCTTTGGTCCGAACCATTTTTCACGCTGAAGGATGAGACTTGTTAGCAGGTCATGAAATCAACTCAACAGAGCACGATAAAAATGGAATAAAAATACCACACAATACATCACACATGGTAAGGAGAAGTACCGTTTTAAGAAAATAATACAGAAAATCTTCCATTGCAGACGGCCATGTTGAGAGTGGAAAGAACTCTGTAGATGAGCTGCCAACCATGGACCCCTCCCCGCCTGTTCATTACCTACGGACTATTGTCCTGGGCACATGGGTGCTTTCCTGAACTGACAGTGGGGGCTTTGGTCACCCTATGTAGGGACAGGGCAGTGCAAGGACAGCCTTAGCCCCTGACCAAGAAAGGGGGCAGCAGTGGATCCATCAATACCATCACACAAACTCAATGTCTTCCTCGCTCTGGCTCCCACATCAAGTTCCCTCCATTTTTTCTCCTTTGCTTTCTAGGAGGATCTTGAACAAAAAGTGAACTTCCTGTATTTACTTTCTCCACTGCTCTCTACTTCTCCATCCTCTGTACACTGGCTTCCACTCCCAAAATGCCACCGAAGTTGTTCTGGCTAAGATCACTAACGATCTCCCTCTTGAAAATCAAATGGTTTTCAGACATCATCCTGTATGACTTTCCAAACTCCTCAGTAATAGTTTAACAACGGAAATAGCAATGACGGGCAAGGTGGGTTGAGGGCATTTCCTGTTGAGCATTTAGCGTGGCACGCTGTACTCAGCATATTACGCGCGTTGTCTCACAACCATCTTGCAGGTGGCTACTATGACTTTTCTAATTTAAGGATGAGGGATCTAGGCTTAGAGTGCCTAAGGAAGGTCCACATCTGGAAGTACTGAGACTTGCATTCAGGTCTGTCTGACTCCAGACCCAGGGCTCTTGCCATCTCTCCTCCTCAGGCTCTGACATCATAGCTCCCTACCCTGCGCCTTCTGCTCCTCTAGCTTTCCTGTCTTGGCCCTTTCCACAGTCTCCTCTTCCTTTCTCAGCACCTCAAATGACCTCCAAATCTATCTCTGTAACATGGACTTATCTCCTAAGCTCCAAACACATGGCTGCCTATCGGTCTTTCTCGCCGGGATGCCCTATGGACATCTAAGGATCAAGAGGACCTAAAGTGAGTTACCTTTCCCTGAAAATCCACTCTGCCTCCCATGGTAGCTCTTCCTCTTGTTCTTTCATTCATGTATTCATTCGAATGCCTGGGAGTGCCTACAAGGTGCCATGCGATACTGCAGCAACACTAGGTATACCCAGAACACAACGGACCAAGTCCCACCCTCATTCCAGCGGAGGAGACAGATGATGAACAAATACGTACATGATGGTAGGTGGTGAAACGTGCTGTGAAGAAAACAAAAATGTGGGAAGGGGTTAGAGAATGACAGGGTGTTTAGAGGGGCTGTCTCTCTGCGGAGCAGAGGTGACACGGATGTGGTGGCTAACCGTGCCTCTGTCTCCCAGTTGTCCAAGACGGGAAGTTTGTGGGTATCCTCAACGTTGCCCTCTGGCTCACCCCACACATTCACTTTCCACCAACTGGTATCTCTTTCACCCATTCCCTCCCCACTGTACCGGCTTGACTCAAGGACTCAACACCTCTCAGTGGAGGCTGCACCTGGTTTTGGTCTTCCCCCCCTACACTGAGCCTCATCTTGCTGCCAAAAAAATCTTTCCAAGACACAAATCTGCTCATGTCCTCCACTTGCTGAAAAGCCCTCGCTGGTACCCACTTCCTACAGGCTTGGTTCCTGATCCTAGGGAAGATTTCCAAGTTCCCTGTATTCTGGGGCCATCTTCCCTTTCCCGTCTTGTCTCCTGCCACGCCTCTGGTGAACATGCCATGCTCTTTCCACCTTCCTGCCTTTGCACAAACAGTTTCTCTCACTCAGAACATTTCTCACACTCCCCCCCTCAAATTCCTACACATCCTTCCAGACCAAATTCAATCATCCCCTCCATGAAGACTTCCTCAACGCCTCAGCCAGAATCGTTCGCTTCTTCCCATCTTCCAGTTGTTCTATGGCTATGCCTCTGTTGTCATATTTATAATACTCTGCTATGAGGATCTGGGTTTCATTCCTTCGATAAATATTTCTGCATGTCCACTGTGTGCCAGGCATCATTCTCAGGGGATGTAGCTATGGATACAGCTACAAGTAAGGCCAGACAAGAGCTCAGCTCTCACATAGGTTACGTTCTATGCCAGTATGTCTCCTCCACTAGGCTGGATCCATGTCTCCACTGCTGTTAACAAACCCCTATTTTGTGTCCAATGTATAGTATCACCTTGGGAGGCCCCGAGGAAAGAAAGAAGAATGTGGCAGGCTGAGACCACCTGTGACAAGGACAGAATCTGATCCATGGTCGGGAGTGAACAAATGTTTCTGGATGAAGAAACTGTGGAAATTATTTTAATTCCCACTCTGTGGACAAGGGAATAAAAAAATAGAGCAATTAATTCACATCCCATGAACAATGAGCTTTTGATTCCCACAAATTCAGGAGACTACACTACGCTCTGAAACACACGAGGCTTCTTTCCACTTCATTAGCAACACTTCCCATTTTAACATTTAATATAAAGTATAGATAAAAGAATAATGCTTGCAAATTCTGCTGTTAGGCAGTAATGTCACCAGAGCTCAACATGCGAAAGTCCATCATTTAGAACCTATCTGTTCACCTCAACTAGAGTAAGAGTGGGACCTGGTCCATGTGTTGAGGTACCTCTAGTGCCTAGAATAGGGCTTGGTACCTCATAGGAACTCATACATATTCCAACGAATAAATGAAAGAACAGAGAGGAAGAAGCGTGAGGAAAAGAAGAGCAGATTTCCAGGGAGAGGGATTGAATTCATTTGAATTCAGTCTTCTTGATTCTCGGTGTTTACAGGGCACCTATGTGAGGAAGGCCAATATACAGCCACATGTTTGGGGTCATCAGATGGTGCCTTCCGAGGAAAGACTGAACAACTCTTTGAGGAGGTCACTTTGAATAACAACGACCACCCCCCCCCATATATATAAATAAATAAATAAAAACAAAAATATAAATAAAGATATGATAAAACTTTTGCACTCTGCACAAAAGAAATCGCTTTCTACACTGAAGGAAAAAAAGCCATTTGCAGGGGAAAAATAAATTTAAATAAAAATAAGCAAATAAAACACAAGAACCTAGAACAGCAAATACAGAATTTAAAACCAGGCAAAGCTGGTATCACTTAGCAAAGACTGAAATCAAAAAAGATGAATCTCAAAGGTCAGTTCCTTGGATATATCTTTTAGACTATCATATGGTAAATATATTAAAATCATATAGAACTCAGTAAGAGTCTGGATGAACTGTTCCAGGTTTACACGCACCCTACTATAGTCAGAAAGAGGATATTACACAGGCAGCAAGTATTTAGAGCCCCCAAATGTTCACGTCCTTTGGTCCAAGAATCCCACACCTAAGAATTTATCCTAGCAAAATAGTTCAACTATATGCACTATAGAAGCAATAAAACATGATGTGAAAGAGAAGAAAATTGGAAAAAACCCTCAAATGCCCAACATCCAGTGAAGAGTTAAACAAATCAGGGCATTTACACACCATGGAATATTATGTAACCACAAAAAATATCAGTCTGATGATTCAGCAAAAACACCAAGAAAATATATGAGACGTTGAAAAGCAGACCATAAAATGATTATGGATACTCTAACTGCAATTCTGTGTAAAATTTATTCAAGGAAAAGAAACAATTAAAAGTAAACGATACAAAGTGGTAATAAATAATATGGCTGCCAGAAAATAAATTTTCCTTGTAGAAGGTCTGTTTTACTAGTAATAATAATTGCAAACACTTATGTGGGGAGCTTTCAATACTAAGTACTTTAAATGCTCATTTTGCTTCCGTAACAAGCCTATGAGGCAGATACTATTAACACTCTGATTTTACAGATTTAAAAAAAACCCCTAAGGTTTAGAGAGACAGAGTCACTGGCCAAGATCACACAGGGATTAGGTGGTAGGTCTGAGGCTGGACTTTGGTCCGGCTCATATCGAAGTCCAGGCTTTTAATCACTACACGATACTTCTGTTTAGATTTATTTTTCAATTAAAACACGTATTGTTTAAAAAATAAGGCCAGAGTAAAATCAAATGGCATTTCCTTTCTGTTGAAAGAAGTCCTGAGACCTTAAGTGGGTTGGCTGTAACTCTTAGAAATCAGTGCAGTGGGAGGTGGGAGAGAGGGGAGGCCAGCACAGGAATGGCAAGGGCTTGGGATAGGAGGGAGGGAGGGAATACAGACAACCTCCACGGTACACACCTCTTCAAGGGCCCTGCTCACATGATTCTCCTTCTTGGCAGCCTCCTGGAGCTCCATGGCCTGCTGCACATACATTTTCCCAGCTAGGATTTCATTCTCCAGCACTGACAGCTCCTTCAAGGAAATGGGCCAATTCAACCGTTCTAATGCCTTGTTTAAAGCTGCCTTGTTTTCTAAGTAACGCATTGGTTTGTTTGCACCTAACCTAAAAAAAGAAGAAGAAAGAGAAACATAAAGTAATCACAGTAGAACATAGTAGAACATATGGAAAGATGTTTTTTCTGTAAACCCTCCCCTGAGAAACATCTGTCAAAGCAGATGTCAGGTGTCAGTTGACAGAATCACAGCCATGCCTTCTGGCCTGTCAGGGCTTTGGTAGTTTATGCAAGTCAGAAACAATCATCTCCGAGTCACGGTAGGCACTTTTCCCCATTACCTAATTTGATGATCTGATTTTATAGAAGTTTGATACACGTAAGTTATTTTTTCAACAATTTTTTCAGCGTATCTGGAACCCATTCCTTTCTCCCTAGGTCTAACATTTGGCAGAACCAACAGTGAGTTTCAAAGACATTTCACACAACTATGCCTAGCAGTGACTCTGGAAAACAAAGCAAACCCTAAACTCAAATATTTGTCTCAGTGCAGTAATTCTCCTATTAGCTCATGTTAGCTATTTTTATCTTCTCTCCTCTTGTAAGCCTAAATAGACCTAAACTTTCTGGCTTCACTGTTTTGGTACACAAAGAACAGAAGCCAAACTTTCTATCAGCTGATGAACAAGCTGTGTGATTCCAGGGGAACCCAGTGGGGTGTGGAGGTCCCAAGTCCTGGATTCTGTTTCCAGTCCCAGTACTTATGAGTCAGATACTCATGGAAGCGGGTACAGAGATTGACTGATTGAGGGACATGGGGGAGGAAAAACATTTCATAACTGTCATTCTCTTATTGTTGAAAATGTCATGGCATTTTTTTAGATGTCGGGTGTTGGAAGAGCACACTGTTAAACCAGTACATTCACAGGACTCAATCCACAAACAAACTTGTCAACAGAAGACAGCAAAAATTCTTATTAAAAAATCTAAATTGGTGTGATGTCAGCAAAGTGGTGAAATGAGAAACCCCAGGCCCTTATTCCCCCACAAAGACACTGACTAACCATATAAAGACCAAACTGCCTTTGTGAGAATTCTAGAAACCAGTTAAAATGTACCTGCCCTCCAGCACCACAAAGCCAACAAGAGTAGGCATTGAAGCGAGTAGGAACATGTGTTGCATTTTGTCTGGCCAAGCCCCTCCCCTTCCCTGGCACACTGCAGAGCAACTGGGAGAAAACTCCTATTCAACACGTATCCAACATTTTGGTCTTTTGTGGCGCTTCCTGGGAGACTGGCTTCTGTCTCACTTGACTCAGAATGTTGATAAAAATGGCAGTATACTTTGGATGCCAGGTTGGGGCAGCTGAGAACAAAGGCAAGTTTCATGGGTGGTTACAGCACCAGAGATACTGCCGTACTAAAGACAGACACCAGGGAGAGCAAGAGATTACGGGTTCCTAAGAAAAAAACAGGGGCAAAACCTCTTCAACTGGGAAATGACATGCACAAGCCTAGAGAAGACATATCCCCAGAAAAGGTGTGAGAGGGTCCCAGAATCTCTAGCCAGAATGATTGGTGAAGGTCTTCCCCTGTAAGAAGCCACCTGTAAAGACTGGGAGAAGTGTTTGTTTTATCAAATGCCCAATATTGCCTAAAGATACTAAGGCATACAAAGAAACAGAGAAAGATGGCCCAATCCAGGAAACAAAATAATCTCCAGAAAATCTACCCTAAAGAAAGGAGATCTATGAATTACCTGACAAACAACTGAAAATAACTGTCTTAAAAATGCTCAATGAGCTCAAGGAGAATACAGACAACTAAATGAAATCAGGAAAATGATGCATGAACAAAATGAGAATATCAACAGATATAGAGACTATAAAAAGAACCAAACAGAAATTCTGGATCTGAAGAATACATTAACTGAGCAAAATGGAGGGCTAGTGGAAAGCTGCTGCATTGCACAGGGAGATCTGCTTGGTACTTTGTGACGACCTAATGGGGTTGGATAGGGAGAGTGGGAGGGAGGCTCAAGAGGGGATATGGGGATATATGTATACATATAGCTGATTCACTTTGTTGTACGGCAGAAACTAACACAACATTGTAAAGCAATTATACTCCAATAAAGATATATATAGAAAAATAATACAATAACTGAAGAATTCACTAGAGAGCTTCAAAAGCACACTTCGTCAATCAGAAGAAATAAATTAGCAAATTATGACTATTTTAAGTCATAAATTGTTACAAGGACAAAGAAGGACATTATATAATGGTAAAAGGGTCTATCTACCAGGAAGATTTGACAATCATAAATACATATGCACCTAATTTCAGAGCTCCCAAATATAGAAGCAAACATTAACAGAATTGAAGGGAGAAATAGAAAGAAACAATATAAAAGGAGATTTCAATTTCCATTTTCAATAATGGATAGAACCACCAAACAGAAGACCAATAAAGAAACAGAGGACTTGAAAAACACTATAGATTAATTAGACCTAACAGACATATACAGAACACATCACCAGCCAACAGCAGAATACATATTCTTAAGTACACATGGAACATTCTCTCCAGGATAAACCACATATAAGAATACAAGTATTAAAGGTTTTTAAGATAAAATCATATAAAGTATAATCTCCAATAACAATGGAATAAAACTAGAAATCATTAGCAGAAGGAAAACTGGAAAATACACAAATATGTGGAAATTAAACAACCCACTCTTAAACAACCAATGGGTCAAAGAAGAAATCCTAAGGGAGATTATAAAATATCTTGAGATATTTTAAAATAAAAATACAACATATCAAAATGTCTAAGATATAGCAAAAGCAGTCATAAGAGGGAAATTTATAGTGCTAAATATTTACATTAAAAAAGAGGAAAAATCTCAAATCAACAACCTAACTTTACACCTAAAGGAACTGGGAAAATGGAGAATAAACTAAACTAAACCCAAGTTAGCAGAAAGAAGGAAATAAGGATTAGAGCAGAAATAAGTGAAATAGAGTATAGAAAAACAATAGAAAAAAATCTATGGAACTAAGAGTTAGATTCTGGAAAGAACAACAAAACTGACAAATGCTTATTAGCTAGATTAAGAGGAAAAAAGAGAAGATTCAAATAACTAGAATCAGAAAGGAAACAGTGAACATTACAACTGTTGTCACAGAAATAAAAAGGATCATAAAAGACTACTATGATCCATTATACACCAACAAAATGGATAACCTAGAGGAAATGGATAAATTCCTATAAAATTATAACCAACTAAGACTGAATCAGGAAGAAATAAAAAATCTAAACAGACCTATAACTAGTAAGGAGACTGAATCAGTAATCAAATAATTTCCAACAAGCTTGACTTCAGCACTATGTAGCTTCCATGGAGAGTGCTACCACACATTCAAAGAAGATTTAACACCAATCCTCCTCAAATACTTCCAAATATTTAAGAGCAGGGAACATTTTGAAACTCATTCTATGATGCCAGCATTACCCTGATACCAAAGCCAGACAAAGATACTACAAGAAAACTACAGCCCAATATTCCTTGTGAACATTGATTCAAAAATCCTCAACACAATACTAGCAAACCAAATTCAACAGCATATTATGAAAGGATTAAACACCATGAAGAGTGAGATTTTATTCCTGGAATGCAACATACAAAAATGAATCAATATAATACATCACAGTAACAGAATGAAGGAAAAAAACCACTTGATCATCTCAATTGATACAGCAAAATCATGACAAAATTCAACACTCTTTCGTGATTAAAAAGTCAAACACTCAACAAACTAGGAATAGAAGGAAACTATCTCAATATAATAAAGGCCTCATAACTTACTCAAACCTTGCTTTAGATAGTGAGGAGGGAAGTGATGTCATGAAAGGTGGTGGAGTAGAGAAATCAAGGAATTTGTCTTTTCACCAAAACAACTATTGATAGAATTAGCTATTTTGAAATTCTGGAATCTAGTTGAATACTTACAGTATCCAGGGGAATGCTTGATGAAGACAGAGGCTGGCATTTAGGGAAATCTCTGTCAGGTCACTGGCTGACCACAGAGATGAAACAATACTTCAGTGAACACACATGACAAGGAATATAGTCTTTGCAAAAACAGTGTGGAAAGACACTAAACAGACAAGTGCAGCCTTCATCAGGCAACAACAGAAATTTCTGGGAAGGGTCGAGAATCTAATTTCCAGAGTTACTACATTACAATGTCCAAAATGTTCTGTTCTCAATAAAAAATTGCAAAGAACACAAAGAAACATGGAAGTATATAACCCATTCACATGGAAAAAAAGAAACTGACAGATGAAGTCCAGACACTGGATTTGGTAGAGAAAGACTTTAAAATAACTGTCTTAAATATGCTCAAAGAGGTGAAGGGAACCATGGACAAAGAACTAAATGAAATCCTGAGAATGATATATGAGCAACTAGACAATATCAATAAAGAGAAATTATGAAAATGAACCAAATAGAAATTCTAGAGCTGAAAAGTACTATAGGTGAAATGAAAAATTCATTAGAGGGTTTTAACAGTAGATTTGAGCAGGCAGGAGAAAGAATCAGCCAATTTGCAGATAGATCAAATGAGATTACATAGTGTCTGGAGTAGAAAGAATACAAGAATGAAGAAGAGTCTAAAGGACATATGGGATTCTATCAAGCTTAACAACATATGCATTATGAGAGTGCCAAAAGGAAATGAGAGAGAAAAGCGTGAAAATATTTGGCAAAAATGAAATAATGGCCAAAAACTCTCCAAATTTGATGGAAGACATACATCTACACAATCCAAGAGGCACAGTGAATGAAAAGCAGAATACACTCAAAGAGAGCTGTACCAAGACACTATACTATAATTAAACTGTTGAAAGACAAAGACAAAGACAGAGGATCTTGAAAGCAACAAAAGTGGCTCATGAACAAGAAATCCTCAATAAGATCAACAGCTGATTACTTATGAGAAACCATGAAGTCCAGAAGGCAGAGATAGGGTTTGCTTGTTTGTTTATTTATTTATTTATTTAGGCCACGCTGTATGGCATGTGGGATCTTAGTTCCCTGAACAGGGATCGAACCCAAGCCCCCTGCATTGGAAGCGTGGAGTCTTAACCACTGGACCACCAGAGATGTCCCATTGATATGGTATATTTAGAATGCTGAGAGGAAAACACTATCAAGCAAGGATGCTATATCTGGCAAAACTATCCTTCATAAATGAAGGAGAAATTAATACATTTGTTAACACACAACAAAAGCTAAGGGTGTTTGTTGCTAGTAGGGCTTCCCCATACAGGAAATGCTAAAGAGAGCTCTTCAGGATGAAATAAAAGGACACTGGAAGACAAGTTACACTGGCCATATGAAGAAATAAAGATGACTGGCAAAGATGACTACATATGTCAATATAAAAGCTAATATTCTTGTATTTTTGGTATGTAACTCCTCTTTTGTTTCCTATATTATTTAAAAGACAAATGCATAAAACAATGATTATAAAGCTATGTTAACAGACACATAATGTAAAAGATGTAATTTGTGACATTAACAATATAAAGAGGGGATGGAGCTGGATAGAGACAGAGATAATGTACACTATTGGAAATAAGTTGGTATCAATTCAAACTACTTTGTTATAAATTTAGGATGTTAACTGTAATCTCCATGTAATCATTAAGAAAATAATGAAAAACTATGCAAAAAAGGAAATGAAGAGGGATCACAATGATACATTAGAAAAAAAATCAAATACAAAAGAAGGCGATATTGGAGGAATTGAGAAACAAAATAGACAAGACATATACAAAACAAACAGCACAATGACAGAAGTAAGTCCTTCATTATCAGTAGTTACTGTAAATGTAAACGGATTAAACTCACCAGTTAAAAGACAGAGATAAGCAGAATGGATTAAAAAACCATGATCCAACTATATGCTACTATAAAGAGACCCACTTTAGATTTAAAGACACAATAGATTGAACATGATAAAATGAAAAAAGATATTCCATGCAAATAATAACCAAAAGAGAGCTGGAATGATTATACTAATATCAGATAAAATAGATTTTAAGTCATACACTTTTACAAGAGAAAAAGAAGGACATTATTTATATTAATAAAAATGTCAAATCATCAAGAAGACATAACAACTGTAAATACATATCATCTATCAACAGAGCCCAAAAGTATATGAAGCAAACATTGACAAAATCGAAGGAAGATATAGACAGTTGTACAAAAAGGAGACTTCAATATCCCACTTTCAATAATAGAACAACCAGACAGAAGATCATAAAGGAAACAGAGAACTAGAAAACACTATAAAACAACTAGACTTATATATAGAACACCTCACCCAACAACAGTAAAATAAGTATTCTTAAATGCACATGCAACATTCTCCAGGATAGACCATATGTTAGGTCATAAGGCAATTCTCAAAATATTTTAAAGATCAAATCATATAGAGTACCTTTTCCAGAACAGTGGAATGAAGCTAGAAATAATAACAGAGATAAAACTGGAAAACTGGAAGTATATACATATAAATATACACCACACTCTTAAACAACCAATGGGTCAAAAAAGAAATCACTATTAGAAATTGGAAATTAGAAAATACGTTGAGATAAATAAAAATGAAAACACAACATATAAAAACACATGGGATGCAGCAAAGCCAATGGTCAGAGGGAAATTTCTGGCTGTAAATGTCTAATAAAAAGAAAGAAAGATCTCAAATCAACAACCTAGGTGTACACTTTAAGGAACAAGAAAAAGAAGAGAAAACTAAACCCAAAGCCAGCAGAAGGAAGGAAATATTAAAGATTAGAGCAGAGATAAACAAAAGAGAGAACAGAAAAATAACAGAATCAACAAAATGAAAAGTTGGTTTTTGACAATATCAACAGAATTGGCAAAGCTTTAGCTAGGCTGACTAAAAGGAGAAAAGACAGAACTACTAAAATCAGAAACAAAAGCAAGGACATTACTATTGATCTTACAAAAATTAAAAGGATTATAGGGAATAATATGAACAACTGTATGTTTTCAAATTAGATAATCTATACAAATGGACAAATTCCTAGAAACACACAAATTACCAAAACTGACTTCACACAAAATAGACAATCTCAATAGCCTATAATAAAGACATTGAATCAGTAATCAAAAATCCCCCAACAAAGAAAAGCCCAGGACCAAAAGGCCTCACTGATGAATTCTACCAAACGTAAAAAGATCAATTAACATCAATCCTATTCAATCCCAAAAAAACAAAAGAGAGGAGTCACTTCCAAATATATTATATGAGGACAAGATTCATCTGATACCAATGCCAAACAAAGATCCTAAAGAAAAGAAAACTACACGATTATTTCTGCTTATGAATATAGAACTAAATAGCCTCACCATATTACTAGCAAAACATTATTATTTATTTATATAAATTTATTTATTTATTTATTGGCTGCACTGGGTCTTCGTTGCTGCACGCAGGCTTTCTTTAGTTGTGGTGAGCGGGGGCTACTCTTGGTTGCGGTGCATGGGCTTCTCATTGCGGTGGCTTCTCTTATTGTGCAGCATGGGCTCTAGGCACGCGGGCTTCAGTAGTTGCGGCATATGGGCTCAGTAATTGTGGCTCGTGGGCTGTAGAGCACAGGCTCAGTAGTTGTAGCGCACAGGCTTAGCTGCTCCACTAAGGGGATCTTCCCGGACCAGGGCTCAAACCCGTGTTCCCTGCATTGGCAGGCGGTTTCTTAACCACTGCGCCACCAGGGAAGCCCGACTTCAGTTTTTTAAAACGAGAAAAATAACAAGTGTCGGCAACAATGTGGAGAAACAAGAACCTTCATACATTGCTGTATGTACGAGGTGGGAATGTAAAAAGATGCAGTTGCGGAAAGTAAATGAGAAGTTTGGCAGTTCCTCAAAAAGTTAAACACAGAATTACTCTGTGACCCAGGATATCCACGGCTAGGTAGGTACTCAAGAGAAATGAGAACACATGTCCACACAGAAACGTCTACGTATTTTGCAGCATTGTTCATAAAAGCCCCAAAGTAGACACAACCCAAATATTCAGCAATGGGAGAATGGACAAACAAACTGTGGTATATACATACAAGGGATCATTACTCAGGCATAACAAGGAAGGAAATACTACATGTGCTTACAACTTGGAGGCACCTTGAAAACATTAAATTTTTACATTAACTAAGTAAAAGAAGCCAGACACAAAAGGTCACATGATATGTGATTCCTTTCATATGATATACCCAGAATACGCAGATTCACAGAGACAGAAAGCAGATTGGTGGTTACCAGAGGGGGAGAGAGGAATGGGGAAGGATTACTTAATGGGTACAAGGTGTTTTCTGAGATGATAAAAAAGTTTTGAAACTAGAGGGAGGTGGTGGTTTGCACAACATTTTGAATAACTTAAATACCACTGAATTGTACATTTAAAAACTGTTAATTGTAAGTTATGTGAATTTCACCAAAATTTTAAAAATTTTTAACAAGTGAGAAGAAACTGGCTTACTTTTTCTTTTCCTCTTGAGATAATGCTTGCCAAACAATTTTATTCAGGCGCCTGTTTAAAAAAAAATCAACAATAGTTATTTAGTAGCAACAGTTCATTTCATGACAAAAAGCTGAACCCGGGCAAGGGAGATTCCAAGCCCCGCAGCACCACCACCGCTGGACCATGTCATTGCCACTCGCTCAAAGAGATTGGATGTGAGCGTCTCCCACGCTCAGCATCACTGCAGAAGCCTCGGGGCTTTGGGGCAATCATGCTAAATATTAAAGGAGGGCACAGCTCTCAGCTGGATCAGGTAAAACCCGGACTGAGAAAAGGCAGCAAACAAACTGTTCCTCATTATCTCTGCATGAAGATATTTCTAAACACCCACTGCTTTTCTTCATAAGGAAAAATATGTGTGCCCTTAGCCTGCCTTCTGGAGACATTCTTCTGTCTGGATTCTCAGAGCAAAAATAAAAGGTTAATAGGGTCATAAATAAGAGGATTGGGACACACTTTAGAGATCAACCAGCCTGATCTCCTTGTTTTCCAAATGCAGCCGCTAAGGGGGGCAGACAGATGAAGCGCCTTACTTATCCAGCACCGAGAGCTGGTGGGGCTGAGACTAAAGCTCACCGAACGTGTTTGCAGAGAGATGCTGGCAGCCCAAGAAGGAAGGAGGAAGTTGGAGCCAGTGCTTTCTATCAGGTAGTTACAGCTCCTTTTCTTGTTACTAATCAGAGGTGCTTTTTCCAGAGCTTCCAGCCCAGTTCTGTAGTGCTACATCATCACCCAAATCAGGCTTACTAGGGCACAGGGCACAGAACACTGGCTCCACAGGTTGTGAGCTGGTGTTCCATGAAGCAAAAAAGCTTCAATAAAATGGGGTGGGAGAATACTGCCTCTCCCCAGGAGGCATGCTTCTAATCCTTGGACCCAGAGTCCGTGGCACAGGGCTCTGGGAGCACACTTTGGGTGGTGTTATCCTGCCCTGATCTACCATCACAGGCCTGGTGAGATCATGGAAAGGGGCTCTGGCACGGGGGTGAAAAGCACAGACCCTGGAGCCAGACTGCCTGGGTCCAAAGCTCAGCTAGCTCCTCCTCTTATTAGCTGGGAGACTTTGGGCCAGTAGCCAACTTTTCTGTAGAAAGGGGGTAATCACAGTACCTCCCTCCCAGTGCTGCAGTGCAGACTCAACGAGCAAGTTATGTGCACCGCACACAGAACTGTGTCTCACACAGGTCCACGCTCTGTAAGTGACAGGAAGAGTCAGGAAGTGGGAAATAAGCCCGCTCGGCTCCTGTGTCTCTTGATGTTTTTAGTTCTTTGGGGTCTATTTGGAAATGGTTTTCTTTAATGATGTGGTTGATGAAACAATGGGCTTCTAAGGCTTATGTGCATTTCTGGGGAAAAAAAAACAAAACAAAACTGTAAATCCTTTTAAGTCTAAACCTTGAAAGTGCAGGCAGTAGAGTAGGGAGGCTAGGGGTGTGATGAGGGCTTGGGAGCTACGTGGGTCTGGGTTCAAATTCCAGCATCTCCACTTTGCCACCATGTGAACCTGTTACATAACTTTTTGAAACACTGTTTTCTTATTGATAAAACAAAGATAACACCACCTACCCTTGCAGTTGTGAGGATTAAGTGAGCTATATGTATAAAGTGACCAGGAATAACTAAGGCTCATTCCCTCCAGCTTCTGAAGGAGGGTGAGGCTTAGACACTCAGAAACAGTTGGTGAATGTGGGTCCAATTAGCTAGGACATGTCTCTAATTTTAATTTGGTTCTTCAGAAAATATTTTTCCAAGAGGGTATTTCCATAACCTCTATTATTCCTCTGTTTTCCGCCTTCACTGAACTATTTCAAAGCACACAGGGCAGAAAAAGCGAGTGGGTGTGAGCTGAGGGCAGCAGAGAGTGTGTGAATCCCGGCTCCACCGTCCCTGAAGGCAACCGTGGGAAAGCCTCTAAGCGTGCGGGACGAGGGCAGTCCTTGTGGGATGCTGGGATTTGACAAACCACAGTTTTCCTCTTTGCTTTAGGAGACTGAAATTTGGCTAAGTGTAGCGTTTAGAAGCTTTCTCTACCTCTAGTTTGTAAATCCACTTGTACCGAGTGGCTCATTTGCAAAGCAACTTGTAACTAATGACACTTCAGAAGTCTAGTCAGCAGCCCAAGCAAATCGATGATAAGCAGAGGCTACTATGCCTGGTCCCTGAGCCAGAACTGATGCTTCTCCTGTGGATCTGAGGGCTGAGACCTTGACCTCAGATTCACAACACAGGCTGTGGAAAAGTCACCCCAGAATCCAGCCAACCCTGGTAATCCTCACTCAGAGCTTATGCTCAGACACACAAAGCCAAAACTGCTTCTGCAATTCTTAAAATATTGAACCAGAAGGACTCCTACACATGGGCACTAAGTGTGACCAAAACTGCTAGTTTATGTCACTATTTTGGCCAGAGGACTGTGAACTTCCCACTCATTTGGTCATCCCTAACCATACGGACTTAGGGTTATATCTGGCTTACTTGTGGTGGGAAACTCCTTAGAAATGTTGTATTGGGGATGAGATGGGGATAAACTAAGTTTCATTAATTACTTTTCATCTTTTCATATTCCGCATATCTTTAGAAAGATGAAGCAAGATGGAAAAGGGAACTGACATTTATGCCAGCAAAATTCTTCAACACTATTGAATACAAAAGATCAGGAAGCTTTGTTCTGTATAATATTAATGTTAATATTATTAAATAACAATATTAAATAAATAATTCATTTAAAATAAACATCAAGTTATTAATACCAAATAATTAATACTAATGCAATCAATAATATCAAACATTAATCATATTAAAATAAATGTTAATGATCATATTTAAATTAATATCATTTTAATAAACAATATAGTATAATATTCCTCTAAGGGTACTAAAAGGCTTTTCCGGATTCACTCATTGGAAGTAAGAACTGGAACAAATCACTACTATGTCTGTATTTTGGTTTTGCCATTAACGAAGGACTCTCTTCTGCCTGGGAAGGAAGGGTCCCTGTCCTGGAAACTCTCGGGAAAGGGTCAGCTCAGTGGGAAGAGCTGTGTGACCCTTCCATTCCATGTATTTATGGTTATTTTAGCATCAGCAGATATAGGGAATGAAAGAGGGAAATAATTAACATGTGTTGCTCTTTGTATATAATTTACGTAACCCTCACAACTGCCCCGTGGGCCAGATCTTGCAAGTGAAGCTCCCAAGTGTCCTGTGACCTGTCAAGCAGCTATCTGACCTCAAAGCCCCAGTTCATGGCCTGGCATCAGGCTTTCACAGGCCAGGTAATTACAGCACTCAAATATTTGAATGAGTCAAGCAAATTAAATTACAATATGAATGATATTATATTTCATTTTGAATAACTGAATTGGATCAATTTTAATAAGTAAACTTGAATTAGATCAAATTCAAATTAAATTCCAACAGTCAAAAAAAAAATATATATATATATATATTATATATATAGTGACACCTGCTAGGAAGAGGAGAAGACCAGGGGGAAAGCAGGCAGCCCAGCGCCTGCCTTCGGGGGCCAACATCCTCGCAGGGAAGGGACAGGCCTGTACAGAAGCTGTGAGCGCTCCAAGGGCCACACGCAAGGTGGGTGGTGCAGAGTCGTTGGGGAAAGGCCTCTCTGGGGAGGGCCACTGGCGCTGGGGCAAGAACGGAAGAAAGAGGACAGCTGGTGGGAGGGGGCAGGAAGAGGGGCAGTGGAGCTTCAAGGCAAGGGAAGGACTGCCTGGTGCAGGGGCGGGGAGGCAGAGAAGAGGGCCAGCACCAGTAAGAGGGTAACTACAGAGCAAAGTCTCAGGCCCACAGGGGAGGGCGAGCCTTGGCAGAGTTCAGCCTGCCTTCGAGAGAAACGAAGGGCCCACAAAGACTCAGAGAAGACCTGAGAAGCCCGTGGAGGCAGCTGCAGGAGCCCATGCGACACAGCCTCAGTTCTCAGGTAAGGGCAGTGGAGGAGGCTCAAGTGTAAGGAGATTTGGAGAGGACCATGATGGGCGTGGGGCAGAAAGGCCAGCCTCTGGGCTGGGTCGTGCACTCCAGGCAACAGAAGTCAGGCTTTATACTTTTTTTGAACACACACTAGACACGCTGCAAAATGACAACAGATCAGTAAATGCTGGCCTGGGCCCCGTCGTTCACTTTGGCGTACTTTATTACCTTTTCCCCAACCACATGGTATTAATTAAAACCCAACTGCACAGCTTCCAGAACCAAGAATAGGCTTGCCTGGAGGAGCTGGGTAGCTCAACGTTTAATCAAGCGTGTGCACCAAGGACTAATTAAGTGCTGAGGGGCAGGGTGCGGAGGTGATTAGAGAGCTGGGAGAGGGTGAGATTCTAGCCCCAGAGCTGTGTTCTCCACCAACACTCTGAGGCAGGCTCCCAGGTCAGGCCGGAAGGAGCCAGGCCCCAGGAAGGGGCTGGGATTCAAGGACCCTGGGTCTCCTTCTCCAGCAAACCCTGGGTTATCTGCCCTTGGGAAAAAAGGCCCCCTCACTCAGTACTAACACAGTGGCTAGTTAAGAGTACAGTTTTCACTGTAGTCAACTTGGTCATCTTCTTGATTTTGCTATAAAAATTGTTTAAATCAATTATCTCATTATTGTGGCGTTTCTTTATTGTGGTGTGGTGTCACTTTACAGAATGTTAGATCCTAAAATGGTCCAATTCGCTCTGCTAAAAAGCAAAGCTTTAAAGAGCTCATGGAAACATGAGATTTCTGCAGAGTTTGGAAAGGGAAGATGGCTTCTCGAAAACCCCGCTGGACATACTCAGGTAAAGCATCGGGCTGGCCGAAAAGTTTGCTCGGGTTTTTCTGTAACACCTTACGGAAAGACCCGAACGAACTTTTTGGCCAGCCCAGTACTTAACGCCGTGCTGGCACAGAGGAAGCCCCTTAGGTTAGCTGCTGCTGCTGTTAATATTCCTCACGGACCACTGTTAAACAGCTGCGCCAGATGAAAAATTTAAGCTAAAAGAAGGGAAAACAAGCCAAAACAAATTCCACATCCATTAAAGAGTAGCCAGGTGTAATACTCACTTGTCGTAGGACTTAATTGCCTGCTCCACTTTTTGCTTGTAGATATTAAGCTTCGCTCCTTGGGGGTTAATTAAAGTCATCTTATTTGTGTCACTGCACACATGCGCCAGAGGGAACACCTATATGCCAATGCCAAAGGAAAGGGTCACTTGATAGGCTAACACGTGCCTTCAGAAATGGATCTAATGGCTGTACAGTATGTTTTTCTGACTATAAAATCAAGACATTATATTTGTAGAGAAATTAGAAAATAGAGAAAATAAAAAAAATAAGAATCAGAGATATCACTGCTAACTTTTTCCTTCCAATTTTTAAAACTATATATTTAAAAAATACCCCCCCCCCCAAAAAACCTGTTTCAGGAAACCCAAATCAGAATCAAGTGTTATCTTAATAAGCCTCTGTCAAATTGAAGGGCACAGGCGATAAGAAATAGAATATCATTGTTGCTGCTTTGTAAACTACTAGCTGGGTTAAACATCTTTCTCACATATTTATTTTATATTTGATTTTCTCTTAAGAATATCTGATTATAGTTAATATCTTTTGACCATTTTCTTTATCAATTTGTAAGAGATCCTTATACATGTCAAATAAAGAAGGCTTAGTGATCAATGAAACCACTTTCTGTAAGAACAACAGAGTACCAGAATGAGAGGGCATCTTTTTGAGTTCTTTCTGTCTGTGTCTGATGCTTCCTTCTGGGTTTGGGGATGCCTCTGATTCCATGCTATCTTAACAGCACCTGTAATATTTTACTTTTACCTGTCTGCATATTACTTTGTTTCATTCACTGCTGTATTCCTATCACCTAGAACAGTGCCTGGCCCTCAACAAATATCTGTTGATAAATGAATAAACGTATGCTTGCAAAAAGGCTTATTCCATGTCTTATTATTTACATAAAAAGAAGAAGTCTAACAGGAGAATACAAGGTCTAACAGTGTTTCGATACTGTGTATGATTCCAACCACGAGGAGCATGTAGGCATTTTAGAAATGTGGGGAATCAAAGCAACTATACACCAATAAAAATTAATTTAAAAAAACCCAATTAATCATAAGATGAAAGAAAGCTTTGGCCTTGACAACAGGGACCTGTGATATTTACTTTCAGAATATTTTCTATCAGTAATTTCAATAAATTGATATGTTAATTTTAAAAAGTGTGGGAATCACTTTTAAGAAGTAAATTTTTACTTCCAATCCAGATGATACAGAGCTCATGTTTTATGTTCCCCTTTGCCTTCAAAATCATACAAAAATTGTATTGTTGTTATTTAAGGAAAAAATGCATAAAAAGAAAGGAAGGAAAGGAAGAAGGAGAGAAGGGAAAGGAAGAAGGAGAGAAGGAAAAAGAAAGATGCATGGTTGATGTATTTCTAGAGACAGAAAGTTGAATAAGTCAGCAGGGCTGAAGTTGTGTGTTTGTTGACTCTCGTGGGCAAAGATGGCAGGGGCGGTGGGAGCTCAACACCCAGAAAGCAAGTGGGACTCTGAGTCAGGCTCAGTGCCTGAAGCCAGCACTAGTATGAGGTTCTCTCACCCCTGCAAGAAGGCCCTGCCTGGTGAGAGAGGACACTAGTGCAGTCTAACAACCAAGAACTGAACCAAGCCATCCTCAATCTACACTATCCCAGTATCATCATGGGACAAGAGCTCTAAATACCAATGACTGGGGTACAAGGGGATGGATTTAGGTAACTGCTAAACAGAAGACAGAGAAAAAAACAGGTTTTTAAAAATCTTGTCAAAATGTGCCAACTGGGCTTCCCTGGTGGCGCAGTGGTTGAGAGTCTGCCTGCCGATGCAGGGGACACGGGTTCGTGCCCCGGTCCGTGAAGATCCCACATGCCGCAGAGCGGCTGCGCCCGTGAGCCATGGCCACTGAGCCTGCGCGTCCGACGCCAGTGCTCCACAACAGGAGAGGCCACAGCAGTGAGAGGCCCACGTACCGCAAAAAAAAACACAAATGTGCCAACGTACTAAAATTCCTAAATACACAAAAATGCTAAAAACAGTAGCTGAGCAAATCAACAATCAGAACATCAATTCACGTGAGTAGAAATTAATTTTACGAGCCACCTAACAATAACTTTATATGAATTATGATTAAAATTAAGTATGATTAGGTTGTTCAAAGATGTAACAGTCATATAAAAGTGTAAGAACAGAGTGCCGTTAAGAACAAATGGATGAGAAAAAGAACAGTGTTTTAAATAATAAAGTCATGTAAAAAAATAGATACTGAAATTGCAAACTACATAATTTTGCAATTAAAACATCAAGACCAAAAGAGACAAACAAAATAGCCAAAGATTCAGAAGGCTGAAAAGCAAGACATTTGGTTTGGCTGAATAGTCGAACCTTGCTACTTGTCAGACACAAGAAGTCATCATGTGGCTTCTAAGCAATCTTTGTCAAAGAGAAGAAGCCAAAATGGTGGGTTAAAAGCTGAGGTGACTGGACTTTGAAAACTTAATGAAATTTGCAGAAGTGGAAAAAAAAAACCCAACCAAACAAACAAAAAACACCATCTCTTAAAATTTCACATAAACTTTCAGAGGAAAAATAATCAGTCTCAACAGAATGAAAGACCCTTACATAGGTATCTCCCCTGGGAAAAAGACCCCCTAGAAGTCTATAAATAGCTCTGCAAATTGCCAGCTTATGGCTCAACTGCAAATCAACCCCACGAAGTATTTAGCAGCATTACACCATTTCACCAGGGTCCGCTGGACGCCTGACTGACGGTGCGTAAAGAAAACCCATCGTTTAACGTTCTACCTCCCTCTTTGGTGGATTTGGACCTCAGGCCTTGCATGGCCATCATGGACTTCAGTGTGGTAGGAGTTCAAATTTGGCTCGTGGGTACCCACTCTCGTGCCTTTCTGCATGCAGATTTAGGGAAAGACAAAGTCATACTCCACACCTTCAGTCTGTGGTCTTAGTTTTTGCAACATGGTAGTCACGGGGAGGTCCCATGGGCTATTCTCTTTATGATGTCAAGTTTAGTGTGACTATGAGGTCATAAGGGGCATTCTCACAGGGACTTGGGGGATCAGAATCATGGCTTCCCAGCTTCTGTAGGGAAGCAGGTGGGGAGGAGAGTGTGATTAATGAGGAAACTGATACTATGTGAGAGGGAATGAAACCACCTGGTCACACCTCCTGAACATGGTTTACTTGTTACCTCTTTCTTTTTTGCTCTTTTTTTTTTTATAAGAAGAGGGAAATGTAGACACAGAGACAGAGAAGTCCAGGCCATGTGATGACAGAGGCAGAGACTGGAGTAAGGCAGGTCCAAGCCACGGGATGCCAAGGATTCCACCACCAGAAGCCAGGAACAGCCAAGGAAGGGCTCTTCCTTAGAGCAGTCAGAGGAAGCATGGCCCTGCCAACACTTAGATTTCAGACTTCCAGCCTCCAGAATTGTGAAAGAATAAACAAATTTCTAAGCCACCCGGTTTGCGGCACACTTTGTCACAGCAAACCTAGGAAAGGAATACAGAGATAGGAATACATACATATAACTGTTTATGTTTTCAAAACAAAATAATGGAACAACCAACTAGCTGTTGGCTGATCTAGGAATGACTTCTTGGAATGACTGGGGGGGACTTGGCTCTGCTCCACGTGTCTCTAGAAGGCTTGACCAGGCATGTTCCCAGGCACAAATGAGTAAGCAGAAATAGCCAAGGAGCCTTAATGCCTGGGCTTGGGACTGGTATACCCTTGCTTCCGTTTCATTCTATTGGTCAAAGATACTTGCTACCTCTTACAATGCAAATCAAGCATTAACAACTAATGGGAGACGCTTCTGGACAGTGTTTGAAAATAAAAGGGAGCCTCAAGGTATTACCTGCTTCAATTCTCTTGAGGTAAACCTAGAAGCCTTACCAAATTGATGCTAATCACACCCTGTGTGAGAAGATTTTAACTGTGAGGGATGGAGGGCAGAGAGAGGAAGGGGGGGCAGGGGGGAGGGGGGGAGTGAGAGAGAGATACTGACCACAATTCCTGGAATTCATGGACAGCCCTAGTTTGGGCTGATTCTGTTAGAATTTTTCCCAGTGTTAGACCAGAGATACACCTTAACCACTAATTTTGTCAATAGGTGAGAATAGTTTTATCAATTCTATTAAGAATAGTTTTATCAATAATGGGATTGTAGCTTCAAGATGGCGGAGTAGAAGGACGTGCTCTCACTCCCTCTTGCGAGAGCACCAGAAGCACAACTAACTGCTGAACAATCATCGACAGGAAGACACTGTAACTCACCAAAAAAGATACCCCACATCCAAAGACAAAGGAGAAGCCGCAATGAGATGCTAGGAGGGGTGCAATCACAATAAAATCAAATCCCATAACCACTGGACTCACAAACTGGAGAACAATTATACCACAGAAGGGAAAAACGACAAATAACATACAAGGGAACTCCCATAAGGTTAACAGCTGATTTCTCAGCAGGAACTCTACAAGCCAGAAAGGAGTGGCATAATATATTTAAAGTGATGAAAGGAAGGAACCTACAACCAAGATTACTCTATATCCAGCAAGGATCTCATTCAGATTTGACAAACAAATCAAAAGCTTTATAGACAAGCAAAAGCTAAGAGAACTCAGCACCACCAAACCAGCTCTACAACAAAATGCTAAAGGAACTTCTCTAAGTGGGAAACATAAGAGAAGAAAAGGACCTACAAAAACAAACCCAAAACAATTAAGAAAATGGTAATAGGAACATACATACATATTGATAATCATCTTAAATGCGAATGGATTAAATGCTCCAACCAAAGGACACAAGCTCGCTGAATGGATACAAAAGCAAGACCCATATATATGTAATCTACAAGAGACCCACTTCAGACCTAGGGACACATACAGACTGAAAGTGAGGGGATGGAAAAAGATATTCCATGCAAATGGAAATCAAAAGAAAACTGGAGTACCAATACTCATATCAGATAAAATAGACTTTAAAATAAAGAATGTTACAAGAAACAAGGAAGGACACTACATAATGATCAAGGGATCAATCCAAGAAGAAGATATAACAGTTATAAATATATATGCACCCAACATAGGAGCACTTCCATACATAAGGCAAATGCTAACAGCTATAAAAGAGGAAATCGACAGTAACACAATAATAGTGGGGGACATTAACACCTCATTTACACAGATGAACAGATCATCCAGACAGAAAATTAATAAGGAAACACAAGCTTTAAATGACACAATAGAACAGATATATTTAATTGATATTTATAGGACATTCCACCCGAAAACAGCAGATTATACTTTCTTCTCAAGTGCACACGGAACATTCTCCAGGATAGATCACATCTTGGGTCACCAATCAAGCCTCAGTAAATTTAAGAAAATTGAAATCATACCAAGCATCTTTTCCAACCACAATGCTACGAGATTAGAAATAAATTACAGGGGAAAAAATGTAAAAAACACAAACACATGGAAGCTAAACAATATGTTACCAAATAACCAAGAGATCAGTGAAGATATCAAAGAGGAAATCAAAAAATACCTAGAGACAAATGACAACAAAAACACGATGATCCAAAACCTATGGGATGCAGCAAAAGCAGTTCTAAGAGGGAAGTTTATAGCAATACAATAAGAAACAGGAAAAATCGCAAATAAACAATCTAACCTTACACCTAAAGGAACTAGGGAAAGAAGAACCAACAAAACCCAAAGTTAGCAGAAGGAAAGAAATCATAAAGATCAGAACAGAAATAGATGAAATAAAAACAAAGAAAACAATAGCAAAGATCAATAAAACTAAAATCTGGTTCTTTGAGAAGATAAACAAAATTGATAAACCTTTACCCAGACTCATCAGGAAAAAGAGGGAGAGGACTCAAATCAATAAAAATAGAAATGAAAAAGGAGAAGTTACAATGGACGCCACAGAAATACAAAGCATCATAAGAGACTAGTACAAGCTAATTCTATGCCAATAAAATGGACAACCTGCAAGAAATGGACAAATTCTTAGAAAGGTATAACATCCAAGACTGAACCAGGAAGAAATAGAAAATATGAACAGACCAATCACAAGTAATGAAATTGAAACTGTGATAAAAATCTGCCAACAAACACAAGTCCTGGACCAGATGGCTTCACAGGTGAATTCTACCAAACATTTAGAGAAGAACTAACAACCATCCTTCTCAAACTCTTCCAAAAAATTGCAGAGGAAGGAACACTCCCAAATTCATTCTATGAGGCCACCATCACCCTGGTACCAGACAAAGACACTACAAAAAAAGAAAATTACAGACCAATGTAACTGATGAATATAGATGTAAAAATCCTCAACAAAATACTAACAAACAGAATAAACAACACATTAAAAAGATCATACACCATGAACAGGTAGGATTTATCCCAGGGGTACAAGGATTCTTCAAGGTAAACAAATCAATCAATGTGATACACCATATTAAAAAATTAAAGAATAAAAAACAATATGATCATCTCAATAGATGCAGAAAAAGCTTTTGACAAAATTCAATACCCATTTATGATAAAAAAAAAAACTCTCCAGAAAGTGGGCATAGAGGGAACATACCTCAACATAATAAAGGCGATATATGACAAACCCACAGCAAACATCGTTCTCAATGGTGAAAAACTGAAAGCATTTCCTCTAAGATCAGGAAAAAGACAAGGATGTCCACTCTCGCCACTATTATTCAACATAGTTCTGGAAGTCCTAGCCATGGCAATCAGAGAAGAAAAAGAAATAAAAGGAATACAAATTGGAAAACAAGAAGTAAAACTGTCACTGTTTGCAGATGACATGATACTGTACATAGATAATCTTAAAGATGCCATCAGAAAACTACTCAAGCTAATCAATGAATTTGGTAAAGTAGCAGGATACAAAATTAAAGCACAGAAATCTCTTGCATTCCTATCCACTAACAACGAAAGACCAGAAAGAGAAATTAAGGAAACAATCCCAGTCACCATTGCAACAAAAAGAATAAAATACCTAGAAATAAACCTACCTAGGGAGGTTAAAGACCTGTACTCAGAAAACTATAAGACACTGATGAAACAAATCAAAGATGGCACAAACAGATGGAGAGATATACCATGTTCTTGGATTGGAAGAATCAATACTGTGAAAATGACTATACTACCCAAAGCAATCTATAGATTCAATGCAATCCCTGTCAAATTACCAATGGCATTTTTTACTGGATGGAGACACAAAAGACCCTGAATAGCCTAAGCAATCTTGAGAGAAGAAAATGGAGCTGGAGGAATCAGACTCCCTGACTTCAGACTATATTACCAAGCTACAGTAATCAAAACAATATGGTACTGGCACAAAAACAGAAATATAGATCCATGAAACAGCATAGAAAGCCCAGAGATAAACCCATGCAGCTATGGTCAACTAATCTGTGACAAAGGAGGCAAGCATACACAATGGAGAAAAGACAGTCTCTTCAATAAGTGGTGCTGGGAAAACTGGACAGCTACATGTAAAAGAATGAAATTAGAACACTCCCTAACACCATACACAAAAATAAACTCAAAATGGATTAAAGACCTAAATGTAAGACCAGACACTATAAAAGTCTTAGAGGAAAATATAGGAAGAACACTCTTTGACATAAATCACAGCAAGATCTTTTTTGACCCACCTCCTAGAGTAATGGAAATAAAAACAAAAATAAAGAAATGGGACCTAATGACACTTAAATGCTTCTGCACAGCACAGGAAACTATAAACAAGACGAAAAGACAACATTTAGAATAGGAGAAAATATTTGCAAACGAATCAATGGACAAAGGATTAATCTCCAAAATATATAAACAGCTCATGCAGCTCAATATTAAAAAAACAAACAACCCAATCCAAAAATGGGTAGAAGACCTAAATAGCCATTTCTCAAAGAAGACATACAGATGGCCAAGAGGCACGTGAAAAGCTGCTCAACATCACTAATTATTAGAGAAATGCAAATCAAAACTACAACGAGGTATCACCTCACACCAGTTAGAATGGGCATCATCAGAAAATCTACAAACAACAAATGCTGGAGAGGGTGTGGAGAAAAGGGAACCCTCTTGCACTGTTGGTGGGAATGTAAATTGATACAGCCACAATGGAGAACAGTATGGAGGTTCCTTAAAAAACTAAAAATAGAATTACCATATGACCCAGCAACCCCACTACCGGGCATATACCCAGAGAAAACCATAATTCCAAAAGACACATACTCCCTAATGTTCATTGCAGCACTATTCACAATAGCCAGGTCACGGAAGCAACCTAAATGCCTATCGACAGAAGAATGGATAAGGAAGATGTGGTACATATATACAATGGAACATTACTCAGCCATAAAAAGGAACGAAATTGGGCCATTTGTAGAGACGTGGATGGACCTAGAGACTGTCATACAGAATGAAGTAAGTCAGAAAGAGAAAAACAAATATCATATATTAATGCATATATGTGGAATCTAGAAAAATGGTACAGAGGAACTGGTTTGCAAAGCAGAAATAGAGACACAGATGTAGAGAACAAACGTATGGACACCAAGGGGGGAAAGCGGGGTTTTGGGGGTGGTGGCAGTGGGATGAACTGGGAGATTGGGATTGACATGTATACATTCATATGTGTAAAACAGATACCTAATAAGAACCTGCTGTATAAAAAATAACAATAAAATAAAAATTAAAAAACATGATAATAGTGTTTATCTCTTACTCTTTGCCAAGTACTAGGCAATCTATATATTTTCTCATTCAATCCCTCTATAGATGTATACATTGAAATGCAGTTTTGTTATTTGGTTTTCCTCTCCACTGAACTCTAGTTTTTTATTCCTTTAAAAAATATTAGTTTCTAGCACAATGCATGTACAAAGTAACCACTTACTGAATACGTAAAAGACTAAAATTACATAAATTCAAATAATGGCTGAGGCCCCAACATTTTTAGAAGTTTATCTCTATTCTAAAATACTGTGTTTGGAGTCTACCAAATTTGAGTTCTCGGTGATTGAGGCACGAGATGAGCCTACCTTTGCTATTTTAAAAGAGGTGTTGGCC
The DNA here is from genome assembly GCF_963455315.2 of Globicephala melas. Classification (NCBI taxonomy): domain Eukaryota; kingdom Metazoa; phylum Chordata; class Mammalia; order Artiodactyla; family Delphinidae; genus Globicephala; species Globicephala melas. The sequence continues at coordinate 8,844,040 of NC_083325.1, forward strand.
AAGAAGGTTAATGATGTAACCAAGATTTTAAGAGAGATATTTAGCTTACACAAGAAAACTATTCTCAAACAATAAAAGAAAAAAATCAAAATTGAATGCCATTCTCACTTAGCAATTGGCAGGTGTTTTTTGTTTGTTTGTTTTAATGTTACTGCTCTAAGTGACAGCAAAGATGTAGGAAAATAGGCACTCTTAAAATTCCAAGTAAACTGCCCAATAATGGGGGGAATAGTTCAATTAATTGTAGTAATTCATGTTATTGAATATTAGCACAACCATTAAAATTCATCCAAAATTGGTCATTACAGGGAAATATGTTCATAAGATATGCTAAATGAAGAAAGGGGGATACAGAACTGTACACACAGTTATTAGCTGTTAAAGTAGTACAGGAAGAATTCTACCTGACAACATTCTGGCTGTGTTTGTAAGCCATCCCACAACATTTTGAAAATGAGAAAATAGTGTAAACTGGTGTTTATATATTCATCACTCAACACTAACTGAATTCACCAACTTCACTGTTTTTCAACTAAATCATTTCTTCCAATAAATATCCCAGAGCCTGCTGTCAGACTGGCCAAGGAGGGGTCTGATTGGATGTGAGTAATGAAAATGCAAAGGCTGTGCAAATCCCACGTGGCTGACCCTGAACACAGTGCAGTGACCTTATAGTTGTGCAAACTGCTGAGTGCTGATGCTTAAACCTCTGCTTAAACAGAAACATCTCCAGGCTCCACAGAACAAATTGAAGGTGGGGCTACAAAGTGAACTGGGAAAGAGAAGTGTCAATCAGATCATTCATAAACCCATGAAAATATGTTGCTTACTACAGTGTAGGTTATATCTCACAAATTTCAATCTAAATTTTTAGAAAATAAAAAAAAATTTTAATATAAATTTCAATTAAATTGCTAGTGAGGTCACTAGCATTTTAATTGGTATAGTAAATGAGTATTTGCTGGCATGCAATAATATTTGAAATAGACTGTTGAGTAAAAATCAAGGCACAGAGTATCTTTAGTTCAACTTCATTTTGGTAAAACAAAAACAACAAAGGCTATATATGTAGTGAAAAAACTTTGGCCAGATAACCACCAAACAATTCATATGCGAGGAATTATATTCTATTGTTTCTTTTCTACTTATCTGTAGTTTCTAATTTTTCTACACAATGAATACGTATAGCTTTTGTATTAACTGTCCTTCTAGATTTTTTGATTAAAATAAACTTTTCTATCAGTATCGTTTTCATTGCTATTATATTTGAAAGCAACAAGATGCCATGCCCTTAGCAGCATCCCTAACATTCCTCGTCAGCTAAATGATGAGATAAAAAGCCACCTCACTATATTGGTCTAAATTTTCCATCAGATACTTTGATGAGATCAAATGTTTTTCTCAAAACCTAGTCTGAGGGCTCACCACGTACCAGATTAGGGACCTTTGCCATGACCCATCGGGAGTCAGTGACAGAGCTGGGGTGCAGGCCCAGGCTACCTGATCACAAAGCTATGTGCTGAACCCAGATTAGGGCAAAGCAGGAAGCCTGGATGCAGTGCTGGTAAGACATGATGACGATGATGGTGGTGGTGGTGATGTAGTGGACTTTTCAACGATGCAAACTAATGTTCCCAAATTGTTTTTTTTTTTTTCAAAGGCATTGGCAATGAAGAGCTTTAAATTCCAGATTCATCAAATACCTAAAGCAGTTTTACTCTGTATATGACTTGGTGATGAATTAATCTTTTTGAAAGAGCTAAGATTAAATTTATCTGGTCCACTGAAAGTGCCAGTTAGCATCTTGTAATGAAGAGTTGCCAGGGCAACCTCCCTGCTCAACACTTCATTTCCAAGGTGACAGATTTGATGCTGGCCCAAGAAACATGAAAACCAAAATAGCATTGTGTTCCAGAAGAAGAAACAGCCCATACATAAGTCATGAATGAAACAAGTAGCCGGGGATAAAGCCAAATGCTGCTTTACGATTCTACCCAGACAGATGTGGCTGCACACAGAACACAGGAGTAAAAGGCAATTACAGTTCTCAGTGAAGTGGGTTAAGATTCATGTCTCCTTTTCAGCTCCAGTCTACTTTTTCAAAAAACTGTTAGGTCCAAATCTCAAAAAGCTATGTATCTCACTCAGTGGGATTATATTTTTCGATCACTGTTTTCCCATTCTTTCCATCAGAGAAAATATTAAATAAAAGATGTTAAGTGGGCTTTGAGGGTGAAATGGGAATTTATTGCAGTATATTTCCTTCATCATCATGATTCTTGCTCTTATGAGCATAATGGAGGGGGGAGAGCATGTCGTGTGCTACGTACCCACAGGCTTGTGATGAGAATTTACAAAGCCACAGAAGGCACGAGCACAGGTGCCCATGGTGGAATGCACGTGAAAAAATATACAGCCTCTTCCCTTGGCTTTGCTTTCCGGAGTCAGAAGACAGGTTCTCCAGAAAAACAGGACCCTCACTACTCTTCCATTTTTTCCTTCTTGGAAGTCACTCAACATTTTTCTCTCTCTCAGCCCCATGTGGTTTAGTCCTGTCGACTTGACTTTATATAGAGCCTTGGATCCATCCTCAGCATTGTCACCTGGGTCACAGCCACCTAGACCTTGCCTCCTGACTGCCCCGCTTCGTTCCAGCCTTGAACCTCTACAACCCTTTTCCACATAGTAGCCAAAGACCAAACCTGATCTTCTCTGTCCTCTGCTAAAAACCCTTTGGCTTCCCTCAGGATGACCTTCAGAAAATCCTTAACTCGACCTTCACCAGCTTTCACACCTTCCTCCAGTTGCACTAAACTTTCTTTGGAACGACAAACGTCCTCTGACCCTTAGACTTCCCCCTAGGTCACTCCTCACTCCCCTCCACCTCATCACCCTCGTAACTCCTCCTCCCCTAGGTCCAAACCTGGACTGATCAGATCCCCCAGGTCTGAACTTCCCAGGCCAGGTCCAAAGCGCCCTCTGCCAACTCAAGGTGGTTAGGGGCCTCTCTGGCATCTTCACTCTGCTCTTCCCACTCATCACATTTAACTAGAACTTCTTATTTTAATTGCTAGCTCCTCCATGAGATTGTAAGTTGTGATTGGGTAGGCTGTAGTCTAGCCCAGTTCAGAGCCTGCATACGGTAGGCAATGTAATATTTATTGAATATTTTTATAATAAAAGCCAACGTTTGGGCTTCCCTGGTGGCGCAGTGGTTGAGAGTCTGCCTGCCGATGCAGGGGACGCGGGTTCGTGCCCCGGTCCGGGAGGATCCTACGTGCCGCGGAGCGGCTGGGTCCAAGAGCCATGGCCACTGGGCCTGCGCGTCCGGAGCCTGTGCTCCGCAGCGGGAGAGGCCACAGCAGTGAGAGGCCTGGGTACTGCAAAAAAAAAAAAAAAAGCAAAAAAAAGCCAACGTTCATTCAGTGCTTGCAGCCCATTATATGCATTACTTCTTTTTATACTATATATATATACCTATACTATATATATTCACTATACTATACACAGTATAACAGTCTCAGAGTAGGTATATCATTATCCCCAGAGTCCAGCTACATTGCATACAGCCTGGAGAGCAAATTTCAAAGTGCTGCAGTGAGTTACTATGTTTATTTCTTCTAAATATGAGGAGAGGACAAGTTGAATAAGATATCTGCACACTATTTTTAGGGTTTTCAAAGTATCTCTATACTTGTAGAACTAATGCTTATCAACAAGTATGATATACAGTTAGGAAAATGGCTGTCTTTCTGAATATAAACTAGTGGAAATATAGAATCTATCTGGAGGGTGATTTGGTTTAATCTGTCAAATATTTAAATGTACACATCCTTTGGGTCCAGCAATCCATCTATCACAAAGACAGACTTGTAGAGGTGCCCAGAAGTCTCTGTGCAAGGAAACCCATTACAGGATTGTTTGTAATAGGGGGAGGAAGGACACAATGTAAATGTCCATTAACAACGGGGAAGAAATTTGCAACTAACAAAAATGAGATAGACCCATATCTACGCACAGAGAAAAGTCTCTAAGACATATGTTTTTAAAAGATAAAATAGCAAATCCATATGGTATTACCTTATTAAAACTGTTTTGTATATTAAAATTGTTATGTGTATGTGTAAAAATATATGTAATGTATTCATGTGTGTGTGTGTGTGTGTGTGTTGAAAAGGATTAGCAGGATATTCACCAAACTATTCAGAGTGTTTCCTTCATAAATGAGGTTGGTGGAGAGAGAAACTTTGACATTTTCCTCTAAAGACTTCTAAATGGTCATTCTATACAAGAATGTACTCATATATTACTCATCAAACAAAAATAAACCAATAAATTAATTAAAAATCAAGTGTCCTTTGCATTTGAACTATTTTATCTCTTGTTTTAGGTCTGTTTTTCTTAACTTTTTTTTTCTCAGCATATCATTAATGTATGTTCAGAGTTGAAAGAACTACAACAAAAACGAAAAATTATATAAACAAACCCCCAGGTCTCCAATAATCTCACCCCTCAGATAAACACTAGGAACATTTTGGTAATAGAGAAAAGGGAGAGACAAAGAGTGCTATGTCTACATCATACACATATGTAACCAAATTAATGTACTATCTGTGCGGTTTTGTACCCTGATTTTTTCATTTAGCATTGTATTGAGAACTTCTCCCCATGTCATTACTTATTCTTCAGAAACATGATATTTAATGAACGTATGACATTCAATCATATGGGTGTACTCATTGGATATTTAGGTCGTTTTCAATTTTCTCATTGTTAGATATAAGGCAGCAACAATTATCCTCTGAATATATTCTTCAGTATCTCTGATTATTTCCTTCTGTAGATTACGGAATATCTACAGATGGATTTGCTGGAGGAGAAGTTGTAAGCCCTTAACACCGCTGAACATTGCCAAGGTTACACCAACTTATACTCCCCCCAGCAGGATGTAGGAGTTCTAATTCCGTCCTATTTTCACCACGACTGTATATTAGTATTTTTTAACCTTACACATTTGATGATGGGGGGAAGTTGCCTAATTTTTTTTAATTTGCATTTTTTCAAAAATGCATTTATTTGGTTACCAGCAAGAAATATGTTTCTATGTGGTTTTTGACTTCTTATTTTTAAACTTTTTCCCCTAGATTTTCCACTGGGATAGCTAGCATTTTCTTATTCCTTTATGGTATGGGTGCATGTGCATTTTTGTGTGTATACTGAACCCTGATTTACACACACACACACCATGTGCATGTGCTAACTTACATGGACACACATGCAAACACACTGAACCCTGATTTACACACACACACACCATGTGCATGTGCTAACTTACATGGATACACATGCAAACACACTGAACCCTGATTTACACACACACACCATGTGCATGTGCTAACTTACATGGACACACATGCAAACACACTGAACCCTGATTTACACACACCACATGTGCATGTGCTAACTTACATGGACACACATGCAAACACACTGAACCCTGATTTACACACACACCATGTGCATGTGCTAACTTACATGGACACACATGCAAACACACTGAACCCTGATTTATACACACACACCCCATGTGCATGTGCTAACTTACATGGACACACATGCAAACACACTGAACCCTGATTTACACACACACCATGTGCATGTGCTAACTTACATGGATACACATGCAAACACACTGAACCCTGATTTACACACACACACACCATGTGCATGTGCTAACTTACATGGATACACATGCAAACACACTGAACCCTGATTTACACACACACACCCCATGTGCATGTGCTAACTTACATGGACACACATGCAAACACACTGAACCCTGATTTACACACACCCCATGTGCATGTGCTAACTTACATGGATACACATGCAAACACACTGAACCCTGATTTACACACACACCATGTGCATGTGCTAACTTACATGGATACACATGCAAACACACTGAACCCTGATTTACACACACACCATGTGCATGTGCTAACTTACATGGATACACATGCAAACACACTGAACCCTGATTTACACACACACCATGTGCATGTGCTAACTTACATGGACACACATGCAAACACACTGAACCCTGATTTACACACCCCATGTGCATGTGCTAACTTACATGGACACACATGCAAACACACTGAACCCTGATTTATACACACACACACCATGTGCATGTGCTAACTTACATGGACACACATGCAAACACACTGAACCCTGATTTACACACACACCATGTGCATGTGCTAACACACTGAACCCTGATTTACACACCCCATGTGCATGTGCTAACTTACATGGACACACATGCAAACACACTGAACCCTGATTTACACACACACCATGTGCATGTGCTAACTTACATGGACACACATGCAAACACACTGAACCCTGATTTACACACACACCATGTGCATGTGCTAACTTACATGGACACACATGCAAACACACTGAACCCTGATTTACACACACCCCATGTGCATGTGCTAACTTACATGGATACACATGCAAACACACTGAACCCTGATTTACACACACCCCATGTGCATGTGCTAACTTACATGGACACACATGCAAACACACTGAACCCTGATTTACACACACCCCATGTGCATGTGCTAACTTACATGGACACACATGCAAACACACTGAACCCTGATTTACACACACACACCCCATGTGCATGTGCTAACTTACATGGACACACATGCAAACACACTGAACCCTGATTTACACACACACCATGTGCATGTGCTAACTTACATGGATACACATGCAAACACACTGAACCCTGATTTACACACACCCCATGTGCATGTGCTAACTTACATGGACACACATGCAAACACACTGAACCCTGATTTACACACACACACCCCATGTGCATGTGCTAACTTACATGGACACACATGCAAACACACTGAACCCTGATTTACACACACCCCATGTGCATGTGCTAACTTACATGGACACACATGCAAACACACTGAACCCTGATTTACACACACACCATGTGCATGTGCTAACTTACATGGACACACATGCAAACACACTGAACCCTGATTTACACACACACACCATGTGCATGTGCTAACTTACATGGATACACATGCAAACACACTGAACCCTGATTTATACACACACACCATGTGCATGTGCTAACTTACATGGACACACATGCAAACACACTGAACCCTGATTTACACACACACACACCATGTGCATGTGCTAACTTACATGGACACACATGCAAACACACTGAACCCTGATTTACACACACCCCATGTGCATGTGCTAACTTACATGGACACACATGCAAACACACTGAACCCTGATTTACACACCCCATGTGCATGTGCTAACTTACATGGACACACATGCAAACACACTGAACCCTGATTTACACACACACCATGTGCATGTGCTAACTTACATGGACACACATGCAAACACACTGAACCCTGATTTATACACACACACACCATGTGCATGTGCTAACTTACATGGACACACATGCAAACACACTGAACCCTGATTTACACACACACCATGTGCATGTGCTAACTTACATGGACACACATGCAAACACACTGAACCCTGATTTACACACACCCCATGTGCATGTGCTAACTTACATGGACACACATGCAAACACACTGAACCCTGATTTACACACACACCATGTGCATGTGCTAACTTACATGGACACACATGCAAACACACTGAACCCTGATTTACACACACCCCATGTGCATGTGCTAACTTACATGGACACACATGCAAACACACTGAACCCTGATTTACACACACCCCATGTGCATGTGCTAACTTACATGGACACACATGCAAACACACTGAACCCTGATTTACACACACCCCATGTGCATGTGCTAACTTACATGGACACACATGCAAACACACTGAACCCTGATTTACACACACCCCATGTGCATGTGCTAACTTACATGGACACACATGCAAACACACTGAACCCTGATTTACACACCCCATGTGCGTGTGCTAACTTACATGGACACACATGCAAACACACTGAACCCTGATTTACACACACACCATGTGCGTGTGCTAACTTACATGGACACACATGCAAACACACTGAACCCTGATTTACACACCCCATGTGCGTGTGCTAACTTACATGGACACACATGCAAACACACTGAACCCTGATTTACACACACACCATGTGCGTGTGCTAACTTACATGGACACACATGCAAACACACTGAACCCTGATTTACACACCCCATGTGCGTGTGCTAACTTACATGGACACACATGCAAACACACTGAACCCTGATTTACACACACCCCATGTGCATGTGCTAACTTACATGGACACACATGCAAACACACTGAACCCTGATTTACACACCCCATGTGCGTGTGCTAACTTACATGGACACACATGCAAACACACTGAACCCTGATTTACACACACCCCATGTGCATGTGCTAACTTACATGGACACACATGCAAACACACTGAACCCTGATTTACACACCCCATGTGCGTGTGCTAACTTACATGGACACACATGCAAACACACTGAACCCTGATTTACACACACCCCATGTGCATGTGCTAACTTACATGGACACACATGCAAACACACTGAACCCTGATTTACACACACACCATGTGCATGTGCTAACTTACATGGACACACATGCAAACACACTGAACCCTGATTTACACACACCCCATGTGCATGTGCTAACTTACATGGACACACATGCAAACACACTGAACCCTGATTTACACACACCCCATGTGCATGTGCTAACTTACATGGACACACATGCAAACACACTGAACCCTGATTTACACACACCCCATGTGCATGTGCTAACTTACATGGACACACATGCAAACACACTGAACCCTGATTTACACACACCCCATGTGCATGTGCTAACTTACATGGACACACATGCAAACACACTGAACCCTGATTTACACACACCCCATGTGCATGTGCTAACTTACATGGACACACATGCAAACACACTGAACCCTGATTTACACACACCCCATGTGCATGTGCTAACTTACATGGACACACATGCAAACACACTGAACCCTGATTTACACACACCCCATGTGCATGTGCTAACTTACATGGACACACATGCAAACACACTGAACCCTGATTTACACACACCCCATGTGCATGTGCTAACTTACATGGACACACATGCAAACACACTGAACCCTGATTTACACACACCCCATGTGCATGTGCTAACTTACATGGACACACATGCAAACACACTGAACCCTGATTTACACACACCCCATGTGCATGTGCTAACTTACATGGACACACATGCAAACACACTGAACCCTGATTTACACACACCCCATGTGCATGTGCTAACTTACATGGACACACATGCAAACACACTGAACCCTGATTTACACACACCCCATGTGCATGTGCTAACTTACATGGACACACATGCAAACACACTGAACCCTGATTTACACACACCCCATGTGCATGTGCTAACTTACATGGACACACATGCAAACACACTGAACCCTGATTTACACACACCCCATGTGCATGTGCTAACTTACATGGACACACATGCAAACACACTGAACCCTGATTTACACACACCCCATGTGCATGTGCTAACTTACATGGACACACATGCAAACACACTGAACCCTGATTTATACACACACCCCATGTGCATGTGCTAACTTACATGGACACACATGCAAACACACTGAACCCTGATTTACACACACCCCATGTGCATGTGCTAACTTACATGGACACACATGCAAACACACTGAACCCTGATTTACACACACCCCATGTGCATGTGCTAACTTACATGGACACACATGCAAACACACTGAACCCTGATTTATACACACACACCATGTGCATGTGCTAACTTACATGGATACACATGCAAACACACTGAACCCTGATTTACACACACCCCATGTGCGTGTGCTAACTTACATGGACACACATGCAAACACACTGAACCCTGATTTACACACACCCCATGTGCATGTGCTAACTTACATGGACACACATGCAAACACACTGAACCCTGATTTATACACACACACCATGTGCATGTGCTAACTTACATGGACACACATGCAAACACACTGAACCCTGATTTATACACACACACCATGTGCATGTGCTAACTTACATGGACACACATGCAAACACACTGAACCCTGATTTACACACACCCCATGTGCATGTGCTAACTTACATGGACACACATGCAAACACACTGAACCCTGATTTACACACACCCCATGTGCATGTGCTAACTTACATGGACACACATGCAAACACACTGAACCCTGATTTACACACACCCCATGTGCATGTGCTAACTTACATGGACACACATGCAAACACACTGAACCCTGATTTACACACACCCCATGTGCATGTGCTAACTTACATGGACACACATGCAAACACACTGAACCCTGATTTACACACACCCCATGTGCATGTGCTAACTTACATGGACACACATGCAAACACACTGAACCCTGATTTACACACACCCCATGTGCATGTGCTAACTTACATGGACACACATGCAAACACACTGAACCCTGATTTACACACACCCCATGTGCATGTGCTAACTTACATGGACACACATGCAAACACACTGAACCCTGATTTACACACACCCCATGTGCATGTGCTAACTTACATGGACACACATGCAAACACACTGAACCCTGATTTACACACACCCCATGTGCATGTGCTAACTTACATGGACACACATGCAAACACACTGAACCCTGATTTACACACACCCCATGTGCATGTGCTAACTTACATGGACACACATGCAAACACACTGAACCCTGATTTACACACACCCCATGTGCATGTGCTAACTTACATGGACACACATGCAAACACACTGAACCCTGATTTACACACACCCCATGTGCATGTGCTAACTTACATGGACACACATGCAAACACACTGAACCCTGATTTACACACACCCCATGTGCATGTGCTAACTTACATGGACACACATGCAAACACACTGAACCCTGATTTATACACACACCCCATGTGCATGTGCTAACTTACATGGACACACATGCAAACACACTGAACCCTGATTTACACACACCCCATGTGCATGTGCTAACTTACATGGACACACATGCAAACACACTGAACCCTGATTTACACACACCCCATGTGCATGTGCTAACTTACATGGACACACATGCAAACACACTGAACCCTGATTTATACACACACACCATGTGCATGTGCTAACTTACATGGATACACATGCAAACACACTGAACCCTGATTTACACACACCCCATGTGCGTGTGCTAACTTACATGGACACACATGCAAACACACTGAACCCTGATTTACACACACCCCATGTGCATGTGCTAACTTACATGGACACACATGCAAACACACTGAACCCTGATTTATACACACACACCATGTGCATGTGCTAACTTACATGGACACACATGCAAACACACTGAACCCTGATTTATACACACACACCATGTGCATGTGCTAACTTACATGGACACACATGCAAACACACTGAACCCTGATTTACACACACCCCATGTGCATGTGCTAACTTACATGGACACACATGCAAACACACTGAACCCTGATTTACACACACCCCATGTGCATGTGCTAACTTACATGGACACACATGCAAACACACTGAACCCTGATTTACACACACACCATGTGCATGTGCTAACTTACATGGACACACATGCAAACACACTGAACCCTGATTTATACACACACCCCATGTGCATGTGCTAACTTACATGGACACACATGCAAACACACTGAACCCTGATTTACACACACACCATGTGCATGTGCTAACTTACATGGACACACATGCAAACACACTGAACCCTGATTTACACACACACCATGTGCATGTGCTAACTTACATGGACACACATGCAAACACACTGAACCCTGATTTACACACACCCCATGTGCATGTGCTAACTTACATGGACACACATGCAAACACACTGAACCCTGATTTACACACACACCATGTGCATGTGCTAACTTACATGGACACACATGCAAACACACTGAACCCTGATTTACACACACACACACCATGTGCATGTGCTAACTTACATGGACACACATGCAAACACACTGAACCCTGATTTACACACACACCATGTGCATGTGCTAACTTACATGGACACACATGCAAACACACTGAACCCTGATTTATACACACACACCCCATGTGCATGTGCTAACTTACATGGACACACATGCAAACACACTGAACCCTGATTTACACACACACCATGTGCATGTGCTAACTTACATGGACACACATGCAAACACACTGAACCCTGATTTATACACACACACCCCATGTGCATGTGCTAACTTACATGGACACACATGCAAACACACTGAACCCTGATTTACACACCCCATGTGCATGTGCTAACTTACATGGACACACATGCAAACACACTGAACCCTGATTTATACACACACACACCATGTGCATGTGCTAACTTACATGGACACACATGCAAACACATATTTAACATATTACTCCTGTAACTCTTTGTTGTATACGTTAAAAATATTTTTCTGAGATTTGCCTTCATTTTAGTTATATGTTTTTAATGCAAAATAACATTTTTAGGTATTCAATCTATACATCTTCCCTTTGATTTTATGTGCTTGCTTTCCTACCTTCTCATATTTGTTTTTTGAGTATTTACTTTTCAATGTATCTCAGGTTGTTGGGAGGCTTAGAAGGAGACATGGTAAGTACCAGAACATTCTATTTCCAGGGATAGTTCACCAAATATATTTTCTTTCAAACACAACTCAAGGATAGTAATAAAATAAGTGCACAGAATATGAGAAGCTGTCACCAAACTTCCTAGAAGGAATAAATCAGCATTCAGTTTCTCTCTCTTGCTTTTGGAAGAAGTCAGATTCAAATGATAAGTTGGTATCTGAGTAATCAGGTTAGAGTTCACTGAAGGCAGAAGTAGAATCTTCCAGTCACAAGGTCACAGCCAGGGATAGGACCGCTCACTTGAGGCAAAGTCATCAGGAACCCAGCCTAAGGGGTCATATACCCAACCTCCAGAGCAAGAACTGCTGGTCATGTCAAATCAGGATGCATATCCAACTCCATGGGTATAATCTCTTAAATGTGACTAACAGAAAAAGTCCACCAATTCATCTGCTACTTCCAAGTACATCAAATTTCAGCTACTGCGAGACCAGTTAGATAAAGCCTTTTTTTTTTTTTTAATTTTCCTGCCTTTGCTTTTTCTCAACTTTTTACTATGGAAACTTCCAAATACGTAAAAAAGCAGAGAGAATAGTAGAATGACCCTCCCCCAACTCAATATTCTTATTATCCAAATTTAACAATTATCAGCTCATGGCCAATCTTGCTTTATCTACTCCTCCCTTCCCCCAACTACTCCCACCATCCAGATTATTTGGAAGCAAATCCCAAATTTCCTATATACCCTCTGCAAAATTTCAGCATGAGATAAGGTCTTTTAAGGATATTATTTCAATTTACTGACCGTAAAGCTTGATACGTTCCTATTTAAATCATGAGTTGCTGCATATCTGCCGGGAAGCACCAGGGTTCAATCTTCCTATTCTTGTTTCTCTTGTGTTCCTCATCTCTGTGCAATCTGGCTGCTCCACTGGATCCGTTCTTGCGTAGGGCAAGGACCTTCCAGTTGCCCAATTCAAGGCAAACTTTACAGTGCTTGGCTTTCCTCCACAGTTAACCCCAACTTGCGCCCTCCTACTGGAAGCTCTTTTTCTCCTCCCAGGACGTGACTCTCACTTTCTCATGGCTCTTGTGCTCTGGCTCACTCCCGATCCTCTCTCTCAATCCCTCTCTTTTTCTGCATCTCTGTCTCTGTGTCTCTCTCCCTCCCTCTTTCTGACGTTTTCCTTTGGAGACTTTTAGGATGGAAAAGATGCCACTGTATTTAGGAAGAGAAGGTAAGCAAAGGATGGACAAAATCTCTCACAAGCGCTCCCTGTCCTTTGATACAGACTGATATTCACTCGTGACTCATGACTCTGACTTAGAGGCTTTTCAGACATTTCTGCAGCCCCACAATGCCACCCATCAGCAACGAGCCATGAACTGCCAACCCAACAAAGAAGAAATTGTTCTTCTCAGCTTAGAAGCAAAAATGCTTAAGAGCTTCTCTCTCTCCTTTTTACTGCCTTTGCAAATAATTTTTTCCCAATCGCTGAAATACATTTCTGTGACAACTGTACAAGACGTCAAGTGCACTACTCTTTATTTAGGCAGGAAATGAAAACTACATCAAGCAGGGACATACAGAAAATCAGTTTTACCTCATCAAAGACCTTGGAAACGACATGCTTGTCCAGAATGGGGACGTAGGTGGGACTGTGAGGGATGGCGGTCATGGACAAAGCATCCATGATGGTGAGCTTCTTGGCCACCAAGCCATGGATCTTGAGCCAGTTTGCCGAAGACATTCCTGCAGAACTAAGAACACGAGACTGTGACCTTTTAAAACTTGTATCAAACAAAAACACAACAAAACTGTCCCAGTAAAATTACTCACTCTTGGTCATAAACTTGGGTTCCTTCTCGAGTCAATCTTTCTAATGACTTGTCATCTGGAAACTCATTTGTCAGCAGGATGCCCATTTCTGTGGAAAGGGAAATGGCAGCTGTATAATTTCCTCATATATGGGGTTTATATCAAAAATGCAAAAGGATCACACTGATCTCTGAGTTCAGTTGTGACTGAGGGCTAATAAATGGACTATTTTTCCCAGAACTGATCTGTCAGAGGGGGTTCTAGGCAAGATTCATTTGCAATGGACGCTAAAGACCAATGCAAGAGTAAATAGGGTACTCTCATTGCTTTGCTAATCTATCTCACCCCATACCCATTGAGATCTCTCTCCATAAAAGGATGAGACAAATTCATTCTCCAGAAAACATAGTTTTAAAATGTCAAGTAAGAATACCATGAACCAATAATTGTTCAATGTGGCCCTCATTAGACTTCCCCCAAATTACACAGAAGAGCCTTGTTCAACGTTTCAGGTTTCGATAATTTATTCTGTAATTCCTCAGCTCTGTGCGGAAACCCAAAATCCCTACTAGGTCCTGTTTAGTTATAAGTTCATATTTTCAAATTATTATTTGGAGTTTTTAATGTATATCCTCATAGAATCTTGGATTCATAAATGAAAAGGGATATGAGCTAGTTGAATCAGCAGCATGTAGAAAGAAGGGGTGTTTGGGAGTGAGCTAGTTAAATGCCTAAGAAATCATATCCCGATCATCATGGGATAAGCCCCTTAAAGGACTGTGCACGTAGCAGATTTAGGAGATAGGGCAGGTTAACTGAAACAGAGGAAAAGGCATCACACGATCAGCACTGAAGAACACAAGGTTTGATTAAGCTATGGCTCAGTAACAACAGGTGTAAATTTGTCCCTCAGGCGCTTCCTACTACTTAGGGGCTTGTGTGGATGTGTGTGTTTAGCTGGGGATTTATTATTTATCAACTCTTTGAAAGATAGGGAGAAGTGCTACAGGAATTAAACTTTTAGGAAATTTATTCTTAAAATTTACTATTTTAAGAATAATGATATTATCAGTCGTCATAACAATTGAGGGGAAAAGTCTCGTTTTCCTCACATTTAGCCCCCAAAAGGCTGACAGTGTGGATCGGAGAGGGGCTTGCCGGATGGCGCCACCTGTGAACGAGGGGAAGAAAATAAACCAGCTATGAAGTACTAGGTTTTCAAGTTCAAACCACGCAGTGACAGCGAGCATCACCACTAGGGCCGCGGTTGTACGAGCCACGGGTGTATTAAACACCCAGGCACCATATACGCAAGTCTGACCCTAAGAAAATCCAGTTCACTAAAGCAAGACGACCTGATTTACAAGGGAGTCCTTTGAAGAGGAAGCTCTCTGGACTCACTTAAAAATGATTTGTTTTCCCCCCAAAGTACCTCTACCCAGCTCTTTCAGGAGCAGACACACTGGGGAGAGGAGACCACCCTGGGCTTCCTGACCTAGAGACCCTTGCTGGCTTGCCTCTGTCGCTTGGAGTGTTCCAGCTGCTGGAATTGGAAAGGCCGTCCTTCCTCTCACTGCAAGCTGAGCTCCTGAGGGTGGACAGCTGGCTCCTGAGTAGGCTGGTTTTGGTTGGTTCTGTGGGTACCACAGGGAGAAGGGTTAAAGGAATGTGGGTTGGAAGGAGGTATTTCATGAGATGCAACTACATTCTTGGATCCTTTAAAAAGAAAGCAGGTTCAGTCTCCCAACCCTCCGGGGGACAGTACTGCCACCAAGTAAATGCTGCGGTAATGGCTTGTTCCACTGATCCGAGTTCAAACTCTGCCCCTCTTGGAGAGAAATCTCTTTCCGAGCTCATTCAGGTTGTCGGCAGAACTTATTTCCTTGCAGTTGTAGGACTGAGGTCCCATATCCTTGCTGGCTGTCAGCCGGGGGCCTGTCTCAGCTCCTTAAGCACCCCCTTTCCTACTCATGGGCCCCCTCTATCTTCAAGCCAACAATGGCACGCCGATGGCCCTCATGCCCCAAATATCTCTGACTTCCTCTTCTGCCACCAGCTGGTAAAAGACCCTGCTTTCAGGGGCTCACATGAGTACACTGGGCTCTCCTAGAGAACCTGGCCGAGGTCACATAACACTCTTACCACTCCCAGAATCATGGGAGTGATGCCCCATCACACTCACAGCTTGCAGGGTTTACAGCGGGACATCTCTGTAGTTCATTTTATAAACTCTGCTGACCACAGTTGCTGTCTAAGCCTTTATTTATATGATTTTCTACCCTCTGTTGGGTCCTTTCAACTAGAAAGTAGACACTTATCAAATTCTGACATTGAATTTGTGTGCTTTAGAGGATAATAAGTTTGTACCAAGACATGCTGATTACTTTTCCCACGTGGTCACAGAAACCAGACTAACTGTAAGTGTGTTCTGTACTTCACGACCTGGATGCCTTCTGTAGTACCAAGGCATTATGTGGTATTCATAAATGAAATGTGTCCTATTTTGGACAAGAAGGGACTTACCCTCTCTTACAAGAAATTAGACAATTAGAGTGAACATTAGCTAATAATCTGCACTATCTTCTTTTTTTTTTTTCTTTGCAGTACGCGGGCCTCTCACTGCTGTGGCCTGTCCCGCTGCGGAGCACAGTCTCCGGACGCGCAGGCTCAGCGGCCATGGCTCACGGGCCCAGCCGCTCCGCGGCATGTGGGATCTTCCCGGACCGGGGCACCAACCCGTGTCTCCTGCATCAGCAGGCGGACTCTCAACCACTGCGCCACCAGGGAAGCCTGCATTGTCTATCTTTTGCACAGGAAGATAACACCCGTGGTCTCCATGCATGGAGTTAGGAGTGTGCTATGTGTTATTTGTTTTCCTAGGCAACAGACAGGGTGATTCCTGTTTTGGCTGCCTCTGTAACAAGGAATTAAGAAGGATAAATTTTCTCAGGAGCCATGTCTGTGAGCAAAGGAGATGAATGATCCACATACGAGAGCTGAACTCCTGCCCCTGACCACACCGGCAGGCCACCTCGATCAAACTCGCTGGGCAAACACAAGAGGTGTGTCCAAGTGAAAATGAAATTTAGCTCCCGAAGTCCCCAAACATAACAACTGTGCTATTCCCAAACTTTGAAAATAAGGAGTAAAAGTATGTTGATCTGGCAGTGGATTCAAGCATTTAACTACTCCCCCAGCTCTGTACAGTCAGTCACCACATTTCATCACTCTTCTAAATTAAAAACTGAAACAGAATAAAAACTCAGCACAGGGATGCCTGCCAACAGCAACAATCCCAAATCTAAGTGACCGGGTACAAATGACCAAAGGCCATTAAGACGTTCAGGATGCGCGGCAAGCAGCATTTCTAGCAGAAGCCACGTTTCCTGGAATGGGCAGGCAGGACTGGCACAAGGGATGCTGCCGCACAAGTGGCCCAGTATGGGAATCCTCTTTGTCCCCATGGGCTCAAGACAGAGACACCAGGGCAAATGGACAGATCATGCAAGAGGGACCAAGCTTCAGCCAATGCCTCTTGGTCCCTACAGGGTTGAGGCTCTCTTCTCCTGCCCAGAGACATGGGGACACGCAAGAGACAGTGTGTGTGTGGCAGGGGAAGCCACCACAACCTTCCTCCACTGAGAGGCATCTAGCATCCTGGCCTGGGATACTCCTCTGCTCCCTCAGGCAGCACCAGTAGGAGCCCCAGTGACACCAGGAAACCAAGCACCAAAATAACACCACAAAGGCTGTGAAAATGAAATTACCACCGGAACCACAACCCACAAGAGCAGGCCATGACCTATGGGCTAACTTTAAACAGGACAGCTGCTTCCTAAAATAAAAGATTTACACAGCATCCAGCGTCCCTAATATAATAAACAAAACATTCAGGATACTGTAAAAAAAATCACCCATCATATCAGGAATAAAGAAAATCACACCTTGATGGAGAAAAAACAATCAAATGATGCCAATACCATGATGAGTCAGAAGCTGGAATTACCTGACAAGGATCTCAAAGCATGTCAGAAACATGCTTCAGCAATTAATTACAATTTCTCTTGAAACAAATAAACAAATAGAAAATCTCAGCTAAGAAACCGAAGTTATAAAAGTTTCCAAGTGGAAATTGTAGAACTGAAAAATAAAATATGAGAAATAAAAAAAAATTGTTGGATGAGCTCCGTAGTAGAGTGAAAATGGCAGAGGGCAGTATCAGAGAGCTCTGGGGACATAAAAAATAGAATTCAGCCAATTTTAACAACAGAGAGAAAATACAATAAAAAAAGATAAACAGAGCCTCAGGGACCTGTAGGGTAATAGCAAAATACCCAACATTTATATTATCAGAGTCCCAAGACAGGGAGGAAAAAAGTGGGACTGAGAGACCATTTGAAGAATAATAGACGAAAACTTCCCCAATTTGGTGAAAGATACAACACACAAATCAAGAAGCTGTGCAAACCCCAAACAGGGTAAACCCAAGGAAATCCATGCCAAGATGCGTTATAGTTCAACACTGAAAATTCGAGACAAAGAAACAATTTTTAAAGCAAGCCAGAGAGAAAGGACCCAGTACCTAGAGGGAAGCACCAGTTTGAACAACAGCAAATTTCACATTTAAAAAGCAGGAGGCCCGAGGAAGAGGCACTATGTTTTTCAACTACAGACAGGAAAGAACAATCAACTGCAAATTCTGAATATGGCAAAAATGTCCTTCAGGAACGAAGAGAAAATAAAAACATTCCTAGACAAGGAAAAAATAAAAAATAATTGTGGCTAGCAGACCTACCTTTAAAGACTGAACACAAGAAGTTCCTCAAACAGACAGGAAATGATAAAAGAAGGAACTTTGGAGAATCAGGAAGGAAGAAAGAACAAAAGAGAGCAAAAATATGGTAAATACAATAGATTATCCTTTCCTCTTGAGATTTAGAAATCATATTTGATGATTTAAATAAAAATTGTAGCATCACCTGATACTCAAGACAATGATATTTAAAACTGGGGAAGGCAAAGAAACCTAAATTGAAGTAAGATGTCCACACTCACAAAAAGTGGTAAAATGCTGATACCAGAAGAGTGTTGTAAGTCATGTTTATATGCTGCTATACCCAGAGAAACCATACAAAGAGTTACACTCAAAAGCACTGCAAATAAACACTAAGGCCAAGTGGAAGATATTCCAGACATACAAGGCTGCTTCAACATTTGAAGCAATCAATGTAATCCACCATCATATCAATAGACTAAAGAAGGAAAACCATATGATATATCATTTGACACAGAAAGAGCATTTGACAAAATCCAGCACCAGCTCATGATAAAAACTCTCAGAAAACTGGGAATGAGGGGAACTTCCTCAACTTGATAAAGAATATCTACAATAAACCTACAGCTAAAATCATAGTTACTGCGGAAAGATTGAATATCTTTCCCCCTTAAGACCAGGATAAAGGCAAGGATGCCCACTCTCATCACCCTTGTTAAACATAGTGCTGGAAGTTTTAGCTTCTGCCAACAAGGCAAGAAAAAGAGATAAAGCCAGAAAGACTGGAAAAGAAGATAAAACTGTCCAAATTTGCAGATAACATATTGTATATGTGAAAACAGTAAGGAATTCACACACACACACCAAAATTTAAAAAAAAACACCCACAAAACCCAAAAAACCCCTAGCACCATTAAGTGAGTTCTGTAAGGTTGTTCATTATGGGATCAACACACAAAATCAATCACATGTTGATACACTAACAATGAACATACAGCAACCTATATTAAAAAACCAATACCATTTGTAATTGTTCAAAATACTCAAATGAAATAATTAGGTATATACTTAACAAAATATGTACAGGATGTGTAAACTGAAAATTACAAAATGCTGCTTGTAAGACATCAAAGAAGATTTAAATACATGGTCATGGTCAGGGGTCATGTTCATGGGTCATGCCACATTCAGAGGCTGGATGAATCAACATTGTGGAGATGTCAGTTGTTCCCAAATTGATCTACAGGTTTAATGCAATTCCTATCAAATCTGAGAGGGTTTTTAGTAAACAGAGACAAACATATTCTAAAATTTAAGCAGAAATTTCAGGCCCTAGAATAGCTAAAATAATTTTGCAGAAGAAAAATAAAGTTGGAAGAATCACTGTATCTGATATTAAAGCTTACCTGGTAGCTACATTAATGAAGACATTGATCAGTGATCTATGCGGAGAGATATACACATAGATCACTGAAACAGAACATACAGTCTAGATTTAACCCACGCAGATATGCCCAGATGATCTTTGGCAAAGGTGCAAAATTAATTCAATGGAGTAAGTATAGCCTTTTCAACAAATGCTGCTGAAGCAACATCTATAGGCCAAACAACAAACAAACATAAAAAACCTTGATCTAAAACTCACACCTTATACAAAAATTAACTCAAGTGAATCATGGACTTAAATGTAAAATATAAACCTACAAAATCTGTAGGAAAAAACATAAAAGCTAATCTTCAGGAATTAGGGTTAGGGAAAGAGTTCTTAGATTTGACACCAAAACCATGATCCATAAAGGAAAGACTGATAAATTGGATCTTATCAAAATTAAAAGCTTTTGCCTGGCCAAAGACCCTAATTAGAGGACGAAAAGACAAGCTACAGACTGGGAGAAAACATTTGCAAACGACATATCTGATAAAGACCTAGTATCTAGAATACATGAAGAACTCTCAAAATTCACCAATAAAAAACAAATCGATCCACATAGAAAATGGGCAAAGCACATGGGCACAGACATTTCACTGAAAAGGATATATGGAAGAGGATATCTATTTCACAGAAGAGGATATATTGTGAATGAGCACATAAAAAGATGTTCAATATCACTAGCCATTAGGGAAATGCAAGTAAAAACCACCGTGAGATGTTACATACCTATCAGAACAGTTAAAATAGAAAAGAGCGACAATCAATACCAAGTTCTGGCGAGAATGTGGAGAGACTGAATCACTCATTCTTTGCTGTGATAATATAAAATGGCACAGCCACTCCAGCAAGTAGTCTGGCAGTTTCTTATAAAACTAAACATTCAATACTATATGACTCAGCAATGGCACCCTTGGGCTTTATCTTAAAGAAATGAAAAACTATGTTCACATAAAACCTGTACAAAAATGTTTATAACTGCTGTATTCCTGATAGCCCCAAACTGGAAACAACCCAGATGTCCTTCAACAGATGAATGGTTAAACCAACTCTGGTACATCCATATCACAGGCTACTACTCTGTAATGAAAAGGACTGAACTGCTGATACCTGCCAGAAATCTGGATGAATCCCAAGGAAAATATGTTGAGTGAAAAAAGCCAAAACCCAGAGGTTATGTGCTGTATAATTCCATTTTATATAACATTTTTGAAATGACAACATTTTAGAAATGGAGAACTTAGTGGTCCCCAAGAATTGGGAAAGGGTGTCGGAGGGAGATGGCCGTGGTTATAAAAGAGCAATGCCAGGGATTCTTGTGGTGATGGAGATGTTCTGTAGCTTGACTGTGATGGTGGAAATATGAAACCATGTATGATAAAATCATATACAAGTACACACACACACACATAAATGAACACATGTAAAACTGGGGCAATCTGAGTAAGATCGTGGATTGTATCAATGTCGATCTTATGGTTGCAAAATTGTACTATTTTTTCAAGATGTTACCATTGGGTGAAGCTGGGTGAAGAGCAGATATACGGGAGCTCTCTGTATTATTTCTCATAACTGCATGTGAATGTATAATCACTTCTATAAAAATTTCAATTAAAAAAACACAGGTTTAGGCTTCTTTTAAAATATTATGGGGCTTTAGTTTTATTCTACCTTCTTGCATTAAAGGAAAACTGGTAATGAGAGTCAAATCATTTCGTTCACTGATACCTGCGTGGAGGACCTTCTTTTTCTGAATCTTTTGACTTGACAGGTCCTCTGGTACTTTCGACGTTCGTGTTGATTCGACATCAGCGTGAGATTTTGCACATTTTTCTGGGGTTGAAACAATGGAACAGATTTCTTTTTGATGCCTGTTTTAGATAAAAAGTAGACAAAGAAAATAAAAGAAAAAAAAAAGGAGGGGGAAACAAAATTTCCATCAACAAGGCAGAGCTAGATCAATACAATCGTGTTGAATGCTGCAAGCTTAAGAAGTGAGCCGCTCCCCTTATATTTGGTTAAAATAAGAATAGTCATTTATCTCTGCCCCCGCAGAAGAGTGGACAGGAGCCCAGCCCTGGCTCACACCACAGCTCTGTTCCTTGCCAGCTATGTGACTAAGTGCAGTCGCTCGATCCTCTAAATTTCATCACTTCCCTCACCCACAAACTGAAGGAAACATCAGCTGGGCCCTAACAGCATGGAGCTGATGAGAGGATTAACTCCAGAAAGAGTCTGTTGTAAAGCAGAAAGCATTATAGAAACCCTTTTCTCTAACTAAAGGGTTGAACAGCTAGCTCTTATAAAAGCCAGAGAAGGGAAACCCCTGCCTTGAACCCTCTGCCAGCACCAGATCATGGCAAACCATTCTGTTGAAGATCTCGGGCCAGGAGGGATCCCCCAAAATTCCTAAATATTTTCCCAGACACACCTTCTCTGACACTCTGAACACAGCAACCACAGAAAGGAGTTTCCAGAACAACCTCCTGCTCCAACACTGTAAAGCACGCCTTCCTTCCTTCACCTCCCCCTCCAAGCCCATCTCCATGGAGCACCCGCCCAGTGTCCCATGATGCCCCACCACACTGCATCCTGTGACAAGGGCCCAGGCTTACATTCATCTGTGCACCCCAGTTCGCCTGGCGTATGATTTGTACTAGTAAATGTTTGAAAAAAGAAAGAAGGGAGATGAGATTTGGAGGCTGTAACATTTATTCCACCTGGTAAAAAACTCAATCTGTTTTCAACCACAGCTAGGTAGGCGAATTAACTTTTCCTAATGATATGTTATAAGGAAGTACAGAAGCATAATATCTATAGAATGAGGCACTGCATTTTACTCTTTTCTTTATATTAATTCAGAGCTCTTATTATGTGCCAGGCATGCCCTCATTTAATCCACCCAACAACCCTATGATGACCATTATTCCCCTCTTATAGATGAGGAAATTGAGGCTCAGTGAGGTTAAGTAGCTTGCCCAAAGTTACTAACATGTAATGGTGGGAAGCCTGGATTAAAACACTCCTCTGCATGACTCTAGAACCTGCTCCTTAGAGCCCCTAAAATATATATACATATAAAAAACCAAAAATACATCTACTAGTCAATCAATAGCAGCTACAGTCAACTGACCAAACCAACTTCCAAGCAATAGCTGGTCATGTTGTCCTGACATTTTTTAGTTTGATTAAGCAAGGGGAAGAAGACAGGTAAGGTACTAGCTGAAAAGTATAGAGAAGATAATTGACACTGATGTGCTGCTCATTTATTTCTTAGTTTATTTGCTTAAATTCTCCAGATTTAGGAGATGTATCTAAGCTTTCCCAAACAAATTAAAAAAAAATAATGCTGTAAAATCTCATTATAAGAGATGCCTGGGGGCTTCCCTGGTGGCGCAGTGGTTGAGAGTCCGCCTGCCGATGCAGGGGACACAGGTTCGTGCCCTGGTCCGGGAAGATCCCACATGCCGCGGAGCGGCTAGGCCCGTGAGCCATGGCCACTGAGCCTGCGCGTCCGGAGCCTGTGCTCCGCAACAGGAGAGGCCACAACAGTGAGAGGCCCACTTACTGCAAAAAAAAAAGAGATGCCTGGTATAACATTTATCTTTTTACTGATTCCATGCTCATGCCCTGCCCCCAGCCCATATTAAATGCTTAGTTTGCTAAGAGGAAGACAATAAATTTCGAAGAAGGAGAAATCCTGATTAATATGTATTTTCAACTTCTTTCCATTTTGCTATCACTCTTTTAAATAAAAAGACATCTTCCTGATGGGGTATTTATATGAAGCTGTGACACTTGAATATGTGTACAATGTGAAATCATTTAAATAAGATTTGACACATTTTCTGAGTGTTTGTTAGGGTGGTTTTGATCTTTATTTAAGAACTACTAGTTAGAAACATATTAGAGGGAATTCCCTGGCGGCCCAGTGGTTAGGACTCTGCGCCCTCACTGCCGAGGGCCCAGGTTCAATCCCTGGTTGGGGAACTAAGATCCCACAAGCCATGTGGCACGGCCAAAAAAACCCCAAAACCAACCAACCAACCAAACACAAAAACCCCCAAAATAAACATATTAGAATATAGGATGGGAAAAGACCTAAGGAATCGTCTATCCCAAATTCTACCACCACAGCCATCATTTTAAAGATGAGGAAACTGAGACCCATGGCAATGGACAATATGGAGATCCACCAAGGCCACACAGAGTGAAGTCTGGACCTTGGCCTCCTGACCCTGAGTCAGATCTCCTTCATGACACAGCACTCCTGCTCTGCTCCATCACTGCTTCGGTTGGTGGGGGGTATTGTCCTCACTGGGTGGAAATGAGACATCCTTAGGGCTCATGCAAGGGTTTCAGAATCTACATATAAGGATGACCATGTGGCCTCTGTAAGTCAAAAAAAAAATCGTTATTATTTTTTTAATATATTTTAAAAATTTTTAAGTTATTTATTTTTATTTTTGGCTGCGTTGGGTCTTCATTGCTGTGCCTGGGCTTTCTCTAGTTGTGGTGAGCGGGGGCTACTCTTCATTGCGGTGCGCAGGCTTCTCATTGCGCTGGCTTCTCTTGTTGCGGAGCACGGGCTCTAGGTGCGTGGGCTTCAGTAGTTGTGGCACGTGGGCTCAGTAGTTGTGGCTTGCGGGCTCTAGAGCGCAGGCTCAGTAGTTGTGGCGCACTGGCTTAGTTACTCTGTGGCATGTGGGATCTTCTCAGACCAGGGCTCGAACCCGTGTCTCCTGCATTGGCAGGTGGATTCTTAACCACTGTGCCACCAGGAAAGTCCGCCAATCATTATTAATTTACTAGATTATGAGTTCCCTTTGCTTAAACAAAAATCCTGACATAATCATACTATGTGATTCTTTAAAAGAAATCTCACAAAGCACTGCAGAAAGAAGTGGCAAAGAGATCCAGCAGAGCATCCTAGGGGACCCCCTGCGATGGGGAAGTGGGAGCTCTGCTGTGCTCACCTGTCTCCATCCTTTTCTCCGTTGTACCACCAGTCCATGACCAAGGACTCCGAGTAAAGGTCTTGTACCCTCTCCAGGTCACTGCGTCCCTGCTCCATTTCCTTAATTAAAAGAGTCAGATCTTCATTCTGCCAAAATAAGTTAATGCATTACGAGATTAGAGTTCAGATTTCAAACATTTCTAACAGAAAACGAACTGTATCAGGAAAAGGAGAATCTAAAGAATTTCATGTAGTTCTTATATTATTCCTTTTTTAGACAGCCCAATTGAGGTATAATTCATTTATATTATAATAAACTGAATGTACGTGAAGTGTGCCATTTGAGTAGTTTCGACAGTCACACCTGTGAAGTCATCACTGCAATGAAGACAATAATCATATCCATTACCCCCGAAAGCCTTCTAGTTTCCCATTGTAAATCTGCCTTTCCTCTGCCTCAAAACCTCTCTTCCCCCAACCAACTACTCATCTCCTTTCTGTCACTATATAATATTAGTTTCAATTTTCTGGAATTTTATTTAAATGGACTCATATAGTATATACCCCTTTTTTGGTCTAGCTTGCTTTACTTTTATAATTATTTTGAGATTCACCCATGATGTAGCATAAATCAGTAGTACATTCATTTTTATGGCTGAATAGTATTCTATTACATACCGAATTCAAAATTTAGTCACCTGTGGATGGACGTTTGAGTTTCCAGGTTTGGGCTATTATAAATACTAAAGCTGTGAACATTTGTGCACAAGTCTTTGTATGGACATCTGCTTTCATTTCTCTTGGGTAAATAAATAGGAATGGAATGGTTGGATCAAATGGTTGGTGATGTTGAACTTTTAAAGAAACTATCAAACTTTTCCAGAATGGTTGTACTAGTTTACATTCCCTCCAGTAATGAATGAGAGTTCTAGTTCCTTCATATAATTGCAAACACTTGATGAGGTCAGTTGTCTTAATTATAGCCATTCTGATAGCTGTGTAGTGGTATCTCATCATGGTTAATGTGTATTTCCCTAATGACGAATGATGTTAACCATCTTTTCATGATCTTGTTTGCCATGCATATATCTTCTTTGATGAAATGTCTGTCCAAATCTTTTGCTTATTTTTTGTTTCTTTGAGTTTTGAGAGATCTTTATATGTTCTGGATACTAGTCCTTTATTAGATATACAATCTGGAAACATTTTCTCCCAGTCTACAACTTGTCTTTTCATTATCTTAGCATTGTTTTTTAAAGAGAAGCTTTTAATTTTGATCAACTCAAATTTATCAGTTTGTTCTTATATAGACTATGCTTTTGATAACCTATTAAAAATTTTTTGGGGACTAACACAGTGTCTCAAAGGGTTTTTCATATGTTCTCCTCTACCTGGAAAAGACCTAGATTTTACATTTGGATCCATGTATCATTTGGATCCATGTATCATATTAATTTTTGAATAGGCATGATGTATGGAGGAAATTGTGTTTATTTTGTCCAATTGTTCCAACACCATTTTGGGGGGGAATAAAAAAACTATATCCTTTTTCCACTGAATTGCCTTTGCATCTTTGTTGAAAATCAGTTGTCTACATATGTGTCAGTCTATTTCTGGTTTTGCTATTCTGTTCTGCTGATCTATATACCTATCTTTACACTAATACCACCCTGTCTTGATAACTATAGCTTTATATGTCTTGAGATCAGGCAGTATTAGTCCTCCAACTTTGATTTTCTTTTTCAAAGTTTCCATGGAATTAGTTTGTCAATTTTTAATTGAAAAAACCTGCTGAGATTTTGATTGGGATTGTGATGAATCTAAAGATCAATTGAGAAAGAACGCACATATTAACACTGTGATGTCTTCTGACTCGTAAACAAGATACATCCCTCGGCAATGTTTTGTAGTTTTCAGTATACAGGCCCTTTCACATATTTTGACAAATTTGTCCCTACATGTTTCATACTTTTGATGCTATTGTAAATGATAATTTTTATTTTTCTTTGCTAATATGTAGAAACAAAATTCATTTTTGTATGTTGACCTTGTATCCTACAATCTTGCTAAATTCAATGATTAGCTCCAGCAGCACTTTTGTATATTCCATTGGATTTTCTACATATATAACCATGCTGAATGAAAATAAAGACGGTTTTACTTCATCCTTTCCATTCTGGATGGTTTTCCTGCCCCCTGGTTTATTGGGCTAACTAGAATTTCCATTACACTGTTGAATAGGAGTGGTGAAAGCAGACAACCTTGCCATTTTACTGATGTGAGGGGGAAACCGTACAATCTTTTACTATTAGAGTATGGTGCTAGCTGTAGGTTTTTCCTAAGTGCCATCTAACAGAATGAGGAAGTCTGTTCTGTTCATGTTTTGCTGAGAGATTTCATTAGAAAAGTGTGTTAGGTTTTGTCAAAACTTTTTCTGCATAAATTGAGATGACTGTAAGGTTTTTAATAAAGTATGTTAATTTGGTGAATTGTATATCAATTTTCAAATGTTAAACAGAACTTGCATTTCTGGGATAAACCCAACTTGGTCCTTATGCATTCGACTTCTGTATGCGTAAGGAATATTAGCCGGTAAGTTTCTTGTCTGATTGTATTTGCGAGGGTTTGGTATCAGGTTAATGCTTGCCTCATATGAAAGTATTCCCTCCTTTCATTTTCCTAGACGAGTTTGTGTAGAACTGATATTATTTTCTCCTTTAAATGTTTGATGTAAATTAGCAGTAAAGCAATCTGGGCCTGGAGGCTTCTATGCATAAAGGTTTTTAACTACAAATTCAATTTCTTAAATAGATGTAAGGCTGTTCAGGTTATCTATTTCTTCTTGAGAGAGTTTTGGTAATTTGGGTCTTTTGAGCAGTTTATCACTAGATGTTGAATTTATGATTATTTTTTGCTTTACCAGTAAATTGTCTTTTTAAAATTAAATAACTGTAGATTTCATGCAGCTGTAATAAATAATACAGAGAGATCCCATGTACTCTTCGCCCAGTTTCTCCCAAGGGAACGGCAGACACTCCCAGTGTCTTTTCATCCTGTTAACAGGGTCTTTTGCAAAGCAAAAGGTTTTATTTTTGATGAGGTCCAATTTATCCATCTTTTCTTTTATGGCTCATGCTTTTGTTCTCAAGACTAAAAATTCTTTGCCTAGCCCAAGGTCCTTGAGATTTTCTTCCATATTTCTTTCCAGAATTTTTATAGTTTTATGTTTTATATTTAAGTCCATAATCCATTTTGAGTTAATATTTGCATGAAGGGTGAGGTTTAGGTTGAGGTTCACTATTTTGTCTGTGAATGTCCAACTGCTCCAACCATTTTTTGAAAAGGCTCTCCTTCCCCCATTGAATTGCTTTTGTACCTTTGTCAAAAATCAGTTTGGCATACTGGCATGCCGGGTATACTTCTGGGTTCTATGCTCTATCCATTGGTCTAGGTGTCTGTTTCTCCACCAAAGCCATACTGCCTTAACTAACGCAGCTACACTGTAAGCCTTAATACTGCAATTATTTCTCCCACTTTATTCTTCTTTTTCAAGATTTGTAGGGTTTTCTAGGGCCTGTGACTTGCCATATAGATTTTAGAATAAGCTTGACCACATCTGTAAAAAACCTTTCTGGGATTTTGACAGGAATTGGATTAAATCTATAAATCAAATAGATCGCTAATATGTTCAGTCATCCAATCCATGAACAAGGTATACACCTGTCCATTTATTTAGGTTTTCTTTGATTTCTTTCTTCAGCCTTTTGTAATTTTCAGCATAAAAATCCTGTACATATTTTTAAAATATACATCTAAGTATTTCATATTCTTTGGAGCAATTGTAAATAATATGGAATATTTAATTTTGACTTCTCAAAATGTGATTGAATTTTGTGTGCTGATCTTGTAACCAGTGGCCTTGCTGAACTCACTTAATAGTTCTAGGAGTTTTGCTTTGTTTTTTAGCTCCTTGGGGTTTTATGTGTAGACAACATGTTACGAGCAAATAGGGACAGGTCTCTTTCTTCCTTTCTGATCTGTATGCCTTTTGTTTATTCTCTTGCCTTGTTGCCATGGGTACAGCTTCCAGTCGTATGTTAAATATGAGTGGTGAGAGTGGATGCCTTTGCTACGTTCTTGATCTTAGGAGGAAATTATTCAATCTTTCACTATTAAGTATGATTTTACTCGTAGGTATTAAGTTGATGTAAGTTGAGCAAGTTCCCCTCTGTTTCTATTTTGCTGAGTTTTTTATTATTAATGGGTGTTGCATTTGGTCAAGGCTATTTGTGCACAATAATACAACCATATGATTTCTCTTCTTTAGCCAGTTAATACGCTTGATTACGTTGATTGATTTTCTAATGTCAAACCAGCCTTGTACATCTGAGTAAAATCCCCCTTGGTCATAATGTATAATTCTTTTATACACTGCTGGATTCAAGTTACTAATGTATTATTGAGGATTTTTGCATCGTTGTTCATTGGTGTATTGGTCTGTGGATTTCTTTTTTTTTTTAATACTGTCTTCTGGTTTTGGTGTCAAGGCAATACTGGCCTCATAAAGAGAATTAGGAAGGAAGTGATCTCTCCTATTTTTTGAAATAAATTGGTTTAATTATTTTTTGAACTGTTTGTTAAAATTCTCCATGGAGCCATCTGAGCCTTGGTATTTCTTTTTCAGAAGTTTTAAAATTATAAATTCAGTTTTTTATAATTTTAGTGCTATTCACATTGTCCATTTTATCTTGGTTGAGTTTTGGTAGTTGGTGGATTTTGTGGAAGTGGTCCATGTTTTTTCTAAGTTGTCAAATTTATGAATGCAAAGTTGTTTGTTGTATTCCTTTTATTATCTTTTAATGACTGTGAGATCTACTGTGATGTCCCCTATTTCATTCCCGATATAAGTGCTTTGTGTCTACTCTCTTTGTCTTTGTCAGCCTTCTGAGAGGTTTTATCAAATTCTTGAGAATTTTTTTTCAAAGGAACAGCTTTTTGTCTCATTGATTTTCTCTACTGTTTTACTATTTTCAATTTCACTGATTTTATGCTCTCATCTTCATTGTTTCCTTCCTTCTGATTGCTTTGGGTTTATTTTGCTCTTCTTGTTCTAGTTTCTTGGGGTGAGAATGCAGATTGTTGATTCAATACATTTTCTTGTTTCCAATATAAGCATTTAGTGCTATAAATTTCACTCCCAACACTGTTTTAGCTGCGTTCCACATAGTTTGATGTGCATTTTTGTTTTCATTCAGTTCTAAGCAAATTGAGAACTTTTCTTTGACCCATTGATAAAGGGTTTTCCTGGAGTGGATCATTTGCTTGGGCTGGGTCCCTCCGGCCTATTTTTCCCTCCCACTCTGGCATCTCTGTACAGAGGTGGAGTCTCAGGACCATGGGGGTAAAGAGGCTTCCCAGAGGGGGCCACTTGTGGCTGTGTCCCTTTGACTAGTCCTCTCACTTACTCCAGTAAACCTGTTTTTCTGGTACATGTTTTATATATTTGGGAACTTTTATAGTTAAAGTTCATTTTCATTTGGGCATACCTGTGTATCTGGTGATTTTTTTTTTTTCAGCTGTTTTCATCAAGGCGAACTGTCACAGCGGCCAGAGTCAGGAGTTCAGCTCTCTTTTCGTGGGACAGTTATCTCCACTTTGTTCACAGTCAGAGGCTCCTAAGGGTAGGGGTTAACAGAGCACTGAGTAGCCCCACATAGCACACCTCCTTTGACCTTGTTGATGCTGGATAGAGGTAGAGGCTCAGCTCTCCACTGCGGGAGGAGCGCTGTGGGGTTAGTCCTATTTCATACTACCTCAACTATCTTATGCTGGTGGGTGTTTTGGAGGCAGCTTCCCACCAAGCCTCACTGACACAAAGGATGGGGGAAAGTGGAGTGTCTGTCACCTATCCCCAGCCCACACTTACTTTTTCATTTTCATTGATGCTGGGTGTTTGTGGAAGCTTAGCTCCTTGCTGATCCCTCTGCCATGAAGCCTGTGGTGAAGAATAGCAGTGATGCCCCTGATCTCACAGTGCCTTGTTAAGTCTCAGCGCTGCCTGGTGGGACGGTGGTTCAGCTGCCACTGGACTTAGCAGTGATGCTCCTGGTCTCACAGTGCCTTGCTAAGTCTCAGCGCTGCCTGGTGGGACGGTGGTTCAGCTTGCCCACGGGACGCCTTGGACAACACCCTGCTTAGGGAACGAGGGCACTGCTTACTTCTACCGGAGTGGGGCGGGATGGATGACCAGCTTCCCTCTCAATCCTCTGATACTACCTTAGCGCAGGATTTGCTGCACACCTGCTTCTGCCTGGTGGGGTTTGGAGAATCAACTTTCCATTCAGCCCCACTCACACTACCCCAGCAGAGAAGCATTGCCACCGGCTTCCATCATGTCAGGGCTGGAATATTAGCTCTCTGGGCAGATATACTGATACCACCTGACAGGGATATCAGAGCACCATCACTTCCTTCCATGGAGCAGGTGGGTGGTAACGGAAGATCATCTCCCTGTTCAGCTCCACTGAAATCCTGGGGAAGGGGATGTAGTCTTCCCATTGATGTATGGCTGGAGTAGGGCAGGTATTGCCAAAAAGGTCTTTGGCTAAGCTAGGGGAAATAGGTTGTTCTTGGGTCATTTTTTGGGTCTGTGCCTGTTAGGGATTCCAGGTTGGAGGCTTTGGCAGTGCCCCATCTGGGGTATATGGAAGACAATAATAAAACCCACAGAACTCATGCCACGTCATTCCTTAGGTTCTGAGGTCCCCAAGGCATTCCACCTCCTTCTTTCTACTTTTCAGAGTCTTCCTTTGCTTGTTTGTTGTTTTATGTCCAGGGCTTTTAAGCTGTAAGACAGAGGACCTAGGAGGAATGGGGCTACTCCATTATTGCTGGAACTGGAAATCCCTCCAGTTATTTATAATTAGATTTAAATAACAAGGTAAAAAAACGTATTTACCCATGCAGTTACCATTTCCTTTGCTCTTCATTCCTTGGTGTAGGTCTGTATTTCTATCTGGTGTGATTCCCTTCTACATATAGTACTCTCTTTAACATTTCTTGTATTGCAAGTTTATCGGTGATGACTTACTTCAGTTTTTGTATATCTTTATTAACTTTGCTTTTTGAAATACATTCTGCATATAGATTCTACCCTGACATATGTTTTTCTTTCAGTACTTTGAAAATGTCACGTCACTCTCTTTTCACTTGCATTGTTTCTAATGAGAAATCTGCTGTCATTCTTATCTTTGTTCCTCTGTACATAATTCACCTTCTTTTAAAATTTTCTCTTTGTCACTGTTTTTGAGAAGTTTGATTCTGATGTAACCTGGTGTCGTCTCCTTCATGTTTATTGTGCTTGGGATTCACTGAGTTTCTTGGATCTGTGGATTTACAGTTTAAATCCAACTTGTAAAATTTCTGGTCACTATTGCTTCATATATGTTTAAGCTACTTGAATTTTTCCACAGCTCACTGATGCCTTGTTTTCTATTTTTCTGGTTTTTTGGTTTTAATTCTCTTTCTTTCCTACGTTACATTTTGGATATTTCTATTGCTATCTTGCAGTTTACTAATCTTTTGTTCTGCAATGTCTGATCTGCTGTTCATCCTATTTACATGTATTTTTTTATCTCATACATGGTACTTTTTTTTATCTCCAGAAGCTTGTGTCTTACTTGTATCTTCCATGTCTCTCCCTAATGTTTTGAACATATCAAATACAGTTACAATAACTGTTTTCATGCTCTAATACTAACATCTGAGTCAGTTTTACATGTTTCACTTTTTCTGTTTGCTTTTTCTCCTCATTATGGACCTGTATTTTCCTGCTTCTTTGCATACCTGGTACTATTTGATTGGATGTCAGAAACTGTCGATTTTACTTTGTTGAGTGGTGGATATTTTTGCTTTCCTATAATTATTCTTGGGGTTTGTTCAGAGATGCAGTTAAGTTCCTTGGAAATGGACTGATCCTTTCAGGTCTTGCATTTAAGATTTTCTAGACAGAACTGGAGCAGTGCTTGGTTGTTCCCACTGCTAAGAGAAGATCATTCTTTAAATTCTACCCAATGCCCATAAGATTATGAGGTTTTCCAGTATGACTGATGGAAGTAGTCAGTATTCTCTGCCTTGTGTGAGCTCAGAGTACTGTTCCCTCCAATTCCTTTGGATGATTCATTTCCCAGACTCTGGTAGTTTCCTCACATGTAAGCACTGATCAGTACTCTGGTTTGTCACTCCTTAAAGCAGGCAGTAGGACAAAAACCACATTCTCTAGAAGGGCATTCTTTTTTCTTTAAAGGATTATTTATTTATTTATTTATTTGGCTGTGTTGGCTCTTTGTTGCTGCGCGCGGGCTTTCTCTAGTTGTGACAAGCGGGGACTACTCTTTCGTTGTGGTGCGTGGGCTTGTCATTACGGTGGCTTCTCTTGTTGCGGAGCACGGGCTGTAGGCACGCGGGCTCAGTAGTTGTGGCTCACAGGCTTTAGAACACAGGCTCAGTAGTTGTGGTACACGGGCTTAGTTGCTCCGTGGCATGGGGGATCTTCCTGAACCAGGGCTCGAACCCATGTCTCCTGCATTGGCAGGCGGATTCTTAACCACTGTACCACCAGGGAAGCCCATACGAGGGCATTCTTGAAATGCATACCTTCAGGCCAAGACTGGAAGACTGGAACATAGGATTTTATTTACTTTCTCCCATTAGTGCATTAGAATGGATTGCTTTATCAGGTGTCACATGGTTATATAGCCTGAGAAGTCAGAAGACAACTCCCTAACATCTGAATTTTTTGGAAGTTTCCCACAAATGTCTGTAAACAGGCAGTGGTTAACGAACTTTATGTATGGACCCCCAGGATGCTTGTTAAAAATACAGATTCCTGAAGTTTGGCAAAATGCTGATAATTGTTAAATTTGACTGATAGGTACATGGTCCATATACTCTTCTACTTTTGTGTTTGTCTGAAACTTTCCATAATAAAAAGCATAGAAAAAAACAAAATATATTAAGATTCCTAGGCCTCTATGCCTAGACCCTGATTTAGTAGCTCTGAAGTAGAACCCAGGAATCTGCATTGTCACAGGTGCCTTAGCTCAGGTGTTCCTTAGACCACATTTTGTAGTATGCTCACTGTTAAGTGATTCATTTTCTCCACTTAGGTGTCCTTGTGGTTGCTGTTTTCCCAATTAAAGTCTCATCCATGGGCCTCCAGCCATTAGTGCTGAAATAAGTGAACACTCTCTTCTCAGCCCATTAAGCTCTTACCTGAACAGCCTCTGGAGGACAGGGATCCTTGTAACCAAAATTGTAAGAATGGAACTCTCCTCCAGTCAAAGAAGCAAGCTCTTTCAAAAATCCATTTGCAATCTCATCATTGTAACAGAAGGAGATGGTGTAAATAGGGACTTTCTGAAAACATATGGCCTGCTCTATAACCATTTTAGGTGGCTGAAATGATAAATTTTGAGGGGAAAAGGGGAGATGGAAAGAGAGAGGAAGAGACAGAAAAAAAAAAAAAAGACATGAAAATTCCTAGTATTTGCTCTAGATAGTGAAATTCTCAAATAGTAATCCTGTATACAGTGGAGAGTGACTTCTTGGAAAGGTGTAAATTCAATTCAAGAAACAAAGCAAACATTGCCAGATAGTGAGAGTATGAAGACCAATGACTCAGCTCTATGCCCTCTGAGGGCTCACAGTTTGGTGGGAAAATATCTGGGAGAAATATTTGACTAACCAAACTACTCAATTTCAGTGCACCTAAAGTCCATGCTTGTAGAATGCTGGGCTATACTTCTGAGCACTTAAAGTATTAGGGTCATGGGTAATACACCTTGGCTATTGGGATTCTACAGAGTGAGGCCACCAGATCTCCATGTGGCTTCCAAAGCATCTACTCCCAAAAAGTAATTTCTAGACCATGGTCAATGTGTCTCCCACAGAGTGAAAATAGAGACACTGACTTAGGGTCCTTCCACGTGCTGGGCACTCTGCTGGGGACAATAATATCCCAGTTAATCCTCACAACCATCTAGTGAGAGAGTTTTGGAAAGACTGCTAGTTGCCTACCTCTCCTTTTTTTTTTTTTACTGTCAGAGCCCTGGTTTTCTTTTCATGGTAGCAACATACTTAGTTAAAAACAAACAAACAAACACAACACATACACACATACACACTCATCTTCTGACACTTTTTTTGCAGCTAGGTGTGGCCAGGTCTGTCCATTGAGATATAAGCAGAAGTCTCAAGGGAGAGACTTTTTTTGCCAATAAAAAAGACAAAGACTTAACAAAAAAAGCTAATATCCTCCCCTTTTCACCCCTGCCCCCTGGAAAGTGGACACTCTGCCTAGAAGTGGAGCAGCTCTTTTGTGACCATGAGGGTGGACGTCACATACAAAGACAGTGAAGCATAAAGATTAAAGGAAGCCTATTTCTTGGAGACGTTCTTGAATAGCTGTATAATCCAGACTACCTTCCGCTGGGCTTCGCAGCCATAGGATATAGGCCTCTCCATTGTTTCAGCCATCATTGGTCTGCTCTTCTGCTTTTCCTCCCAGTAACGTGAAACCCTAATTGGCACAGTAGGTACAGATATGGACTCCACTTAAAGATAGAGAAATTGAGGCTCAGAAGAACTAAGTTTCCTAGGGTCATCAACCTCTTAAGCGGTAAGACTAGATTCAAAGAGTTTTTACTCCTAGAAGCAATGCCAGACTATGTGTTTCCCCGCCATTTGCAATAAAGACCGTCTCTTGCTAAGGACTGACTCTCTGTAAACATTACCCGATTCTCAGGAAAGATGACTGATGAACTGCCCTGCCACCTCTCTACCAGCACCACCACACCCAGCTGAGCACCCTCAGAAGTGCCTCTGATTGTCTTGCTTCCACTGCCTCTGTGTTTCTCAGTCCCTCTTTGATGGACCCAAATTGCTGGCTCCAACTGGAGAGTGGCCAGTTCCCACTCTCCACCCCCAGTTCCTATCCTTTGACTGTTAACCCTTCCTATACGTTTGCTATGAGCCCTGGGGAGGCAGGGGGATGAAGGAGGCCTCTGGACTCACCACTGGGAGATGGCCAGTTGAGTGGTCCCCCAGAGACTGGTCTCATTCCAGCCACCACTTACACATGGCTTCAGTCTCTGTATCTCACCAGCCTTGAACCTGTCCTTGCCCATAAGTCCACCCACACCTCTCCTCCTCTCTTCTCTCCCCTCCCCTCTGCCCATTGGCTGGTTCCTAACCAAACAGCAACCTAACCTAGCTGAGGGCTGATCCCATCCCTCTTGTCAACTTCAAGGACAGAGCAAAGCCCTCTCTGCTGCCTGCTCTTCCTTCAACCTAGCTTCCGTTTTGAGGACTTATCATGTGCTGGGCACTAAGGGCTCTGCTTGTGCTCTCTCCCTGCACCCCCCCACAACCACCATGGAAAGTACTATCATTATCCTCATTTCTTACAGGACTCCTGGCCACTGCCCCTCAGCCCCATATACCAGACTGGAGATGCTAGACCTAAATTCTGTTAATTTGATAGATAGGGTTTTAGCTAGAAATTACTCTTATATTGACTTACAGCTGAGATATTTGGGAAGGGAAAGAAACTAACGTTGATTTAGTGCCAGTGGTGTGGGTGCCAGGGACTGTGGACAGCGTTTTCATCTTCCATACGCTACCTGACATTATTTCATATGGTCATTTGCTCCTTGCCTATCTCTCCATAAAACAGAAGCTTCACTGAAGGCAGGCATGTTGTCTATCTTGCTCCCCACTGTATCCCAGACTGATAGCAGTACCTGGCACATAAAAGGTGCTCAGTAAATATCCGTGGAATGCCAAAACAAAAACAAAAACAAAAACAACCCCCCCCAAAAAAAAACCCAGTGTTTAGGGACTTCCCTGGCAGTTCAGTGGTTAAGACTCCGTGCTTCCACTGCAGGGGGCATAGGTTCGATCCCTGGTGGAGGAACTAAGATTCCACATGCCGGGTGGCAAAAAAAAAATATATATATATATATATGTATAATCTCCATGTAATGCATCCACGAGAATATCACCTCATTCACTCACAGCAACCCTGTGAGGAGGGAGCATTAGCTTTAAGTCACGGATGAGGAAATTCACAACGGCGGCACTTGCCCAGGGTCATTCAGATGGGCAGTGCTGGGGATGAGCTCTAACCCAGGTCTCTGGCTCTAAAGCTGTTTATTTCCATCAGTCCTGACAGCTCAAGAGAGCATGAGCAAGTCTCTTACGTGTATCGCTGTGAGCCACCCAGCAGCACACAGCCCCAGGTAGTGTTTGCTAAACCGGCACGAGGTTCTAGTGCCCAGCGTGGTGGTGGAGAGTTGGGCGGAAGGCGGGGCTGCACCCTGACTGCAGAAGGAGCTCCATCCCTGCAACAGAAGAGAGCCACACCTGTCCTCCCGCCCCAACCCTGCAGCCCCCAGGGATCCTTTTCGCTGGCGGGTGTCCTCACAGCTTAAAAGAAGACTCAGTATGTTGAAGTAAGCCTTTCACCACCACAGCCTGAGTCACCCTGACGCTCCCCAGCCACTTACTATAGTAGCTCAGCTCGCGGGGCTGTGCAATGCGGGGGCCATGTCTGTAGGACACCGAGGAAGCCTTTCTCAGCCCAGGACTCCTTAGTCTGTTCCCCTCAGAGGTCCCGTCGGTCCCTAAGATGGGGCCAAGCAGCACACCTGAGACACTCTCCCCCAGTGCCCTCGTCCCCGAGTCTAAACAGGTGTGCGGCCAGATGTTCCTTTCACCACAAAGGTCAACTTGGGGTGTCAAGAAAGGCAGGGACGGTTCTCCCAACAGCCTGAAGGAGGTTTGTTTGTGCAGAGGGGGTCACCCTGTGCCCTCCCCTGCTCCCATCCCTCGCATACCCTACGTGGGGCTTTATCATCCATCCGTTTTTGTTTAGAACGGTGCAGATACCTTCCTCACGTCCATTCTTGCGAGGGTGAGCCCCTAACTTCAAAGAAGTCCCAAAATAACCACAGCCAAAGATGTGCTGGGCTGCTCCTGACAGAGGCCCTGCAGTGTCCACCTGCACCTACAGAAGCCCACCCAAGGACACCTAGCAATCCAGGCTCATGAAGAACCCTCTGAACTTGACTAATTAAAAGACTTGTCTTCTATATAATTCTGCCCTGGACATTGAATAAACAGGCGGCACGCTGATGTCCATGGAACTGAATCCTGAACAGCATCTCTGTGCGTTCTTCCAAGTAGGAAATTCTGCGGAGTACCGGGAATAATGACATTGGTCTTACATATTCAGGTCCTACAGTCAGTGAAAATTCAAAACCAAATCGAGATTGAGTGGTACATCTTAATGTCCTCTACATAGAACATGAATATCAAATATCCATTTGTTTTTTTGAGAGAGTCTGAGGAACAATACAAAATAAGTAGATTGTTTGTGGGAAAAAGGCAGATACAAATATGAAATGCCTGAATAAGAGTTTATAAATCACTTTTTCAGTAACTTGCATATTTCTGATTCCAGCTCATTCATTTCCCTAGTGCCTCATCGTTAAGTGGACCACAGACCCTCTGGG
Source organism: Globicephala melas (assembly GCF_963455315.2). Taxonomy (NCBI): domain Eukaryota; kingdom Metazoa; phylum Chordata; class Mammalia; order Artiodactyla; family Delphinidae; genus Globicephala; species Globicephala melas. Next base: position 8,883,451 of record NC_083325.1, read on the forward strand.
AATTCGGGGGCAAGCTACTGATCTTCTCCCCAGAGAAATGTACGAGTGCATTTTTTATATAATTTTGGGAGATTCCAGACCCTCATAAGTCTATGATGGACTGTAGACCAAGAATCCTTCTCAACACACGGCTGGCACAGTGGTACTTGGTAAATCTTCTTCAAGGGCTATTTGGCGTATCTATCTAAACATATACCTTTTAATTGAGTCCACTTCTCAGAACTTATGCTACAGATATACATGTGCAAAATGATATATGTGCACAGTTACTTTTGCAACCTTGTCTGTAACAGGAAGATTGAAATAACCTAAACACTCATCACCGGGGGACATGACTAAGTAGCTGTGTGATGGAATAGTAGGCAGCTATAGAAAAAACGAGGAAGCTCTTTATGAAATGATATTAAGCAATCTCCAAGGTATATTGTTTTATTAATACAGTCGCAGAATTGTGCGTGTAATATGCTACCATTTATGTATTTTAAAAGGAAATATACATAAACAAATATCTGTCTGCATAGCAAACTATCTCTCAAAGAAGATGCAAGAAACTGGTAATATACTGGTAATATACATATCACCTGCCTCATAGCTGGTGAAGGGAGGGGGGAGGGAGGATTTTCTCTACATTCTATCCTTTCGTACCTTTGTCATTTGTACCATGTGAATGTATTACTATTCAAAAATTAAATCAAGTCAATTTTTAAGGTAGTTTTATTAAATCTATGTCATTTAATATGATGCACTCATTGAGAATGATGTTTCTGAAGAATTTCTCATGACTTGGAAAAACACATATATTAGATGAGAAAGAGCAGAAAATTGAATTATGAACAATTTACACCCTTATTCTTCCTTATGATTATATGCTTACTTATATTTTCTAAATTACAATAAAATCAGTTAGGATTTATTAACAAGAAAAAGATCCCCTGTCCAGATGACTTGCAAGTCAGAACCTGCAGCCTACTTCTTCCCCCAAATGCCAGCCCCATCCTTCTAGGGGCTTTTGGACAGCCGTGAACTCCAGGTGCTCAAACTCAGCTTCCTCCACCAGAAACCCCCAGGTCTCTCCTTCTTTAGATTTCAATCATTTAATAACAATTACTAGAAACCAGAAATCAGTCATCTTGACCCCTTTCTCCCTTGTTCCTCACCCAGCCCCCCACCTCCTGCCCCCAAACTGGCCACCAAGTCCTTTGATGCTACTTCTATGATCTCATCTCTGGACGGTCCCCTCCTCCGCATTTCTGCTGCTCCTCCCTGAGGTGGGACCTCACCAGCCCAAGATCTAGTCTTTCCCTGGCTCTCCCATCCACCTGTGCATTAGAGGCATATCTCTAACGCACTGGTGGATGGGACCATCTGCTCCTCTGAGAGTCCCTACTGAGGTAAAGCCCACCCTTTCTGTGTGACATTCACGGACCTTCACAATCTCCCCCAACCAAACCTCCGAGACTCGGCCCTGACACTTTTCCATTCACTGCTCTCGGGATGTTCCCTCGAGCAGCCCACATATTTTCACACCTCTGTTCCTTCTGCCCAGGATACCAGTAATCTCCCCCGTCTAGGAAATTTCTTCTCCTCCTTCCAGACACAGCTGAAATGCACCCTCCTCGGTGGAACCTTGCCTGGCCTTCTCTCCATCGCGTACAGCAGAATTCATCACTGTGCTCCCGTACAGCCCGTAGCACAGGCAACTCCACTCCCTCTATCTCACCAGAATTAACTGTATATGCTAGCGCATCCTCCGATGCGTAAGCTCCCCTAGGGCAGGATATTATTCATCTCTGCAGCCTCAAACGTGCAGCCGCCACACAAGGAGCATAAACAAGGCACGATAAATCGCCTCTGAATAGAAAGGGCAGTGAAGTTGATAGGAAAATCGTTCCAAATACAATTTCACTTTATACAACTTCGCGGCCATAGATCTAACACGGTAGTAAAATCCAGCTGCTCTAGTATTTAAGCCCTGGACCGTTTGACACCGGGTATTGTACAATATTTGCCTAGCAGTCTTCACATGCAGACACTTCACAATGAAGGAAACAAGTTGATACTAATTCACTTTAGCGGTTAATTTACATTGTACTGGCCTGTACATCCGTATATTTATTTAATGCCCAGAGCATTAGTCTTTCACTCACAAAGCTCAAAAGAAGATGAACAGATGCCGCTAAAACTTTTCAAATATTTTCCAGTCAGGCTAAACAAAGAACATTTCACCAGAAAGGCATGCTTTTGTTTAAATGATTACTAAGTTAAAATTAGGGATAAAACCAAGGACACTGTGCAGCGACGTGTTTTAGATTCAGCGTTCCCAAAGGAAAAAGTTCAAAAAGAATCTCCTCACTCTTAGTTTATAATAAAATATAAACCAGCCTTCCACGGAAGGCATACATCACCTTTCATCGGGTTTGTCTCCAGGTCTATGGGTGGGCATCAAATTAACCAAACAATACTCACTGTCACTTAAATTCTCCTCACTGTTGCAGTAGACAAAGGAATTTCTCAGTGTGTGTGTTTTTACCTCAGTTCTGCGTCCCTAAGCCAAGCAAGTACCTCTCAACAGCTTTTTAGTGGCAGTGGAAAAGGTCCCCCAAACCCACGCTCAGCATTCACTTTCAGGGGATTAGTGAGTCCCTCTTTGTTCCCAACTTTGATAAGTACCTGGTCAGGTCTCCCATCCGTCAAAAGGTAGATTACTTGTGTTTCTTTATCAGCAAAAGCAATTTGCAGGGCGCTCAAGGTGTTTGTGGAACTTCCAATCTACAGAAAAGAGAGAGAGAGACATACCAAGTACATACTTGAATCTCAAAAAAGATCTCACAAACAACTGTTATTTATTCTCTGCTTCCAAAAAGAAAAGTACTTGTGAAATAAAATATATATTTAAATTAGACTGAGATCATAATTTAAGTCCAGGAATTCCAAGAAGACAAATCCCTGAATATGTCGTAAAAGCATCTATGCAGACAGTTCCAGGATAGCTAGAAGCCAGGACGATGGATTTCCTGTCCTGATGACAGAGCTCTTAATTCAATTTTATCTTTGTGTGTTTCTGTGGCAGGCACTAACTCAGTTACTGTTCATTCAGCTGTCAGCACGGCTTAAACATGCAGCCTGAATTCCCCCAAGGCGGGGACCATGTTAGCTTCCAACCAGGATTGATTCATGACACCCAGTATTCAGCAAACATGAGTGTGGTGTCATGAGCAATCCAGAGGTACAGGAAACTGTAAAGTTGTAAAACGCCTGCAGTTTCTGCCCAGGGAGGTACAGAACTGGCCAAGTTGTCACTCCAAAACTCAGAATGAGAAAAAGCCAGACAAACAGCAAGTACATGACTTTTGTTATACCCATGAGAGGGCTCAGGTCACAGGGCAACCAAGTGGCCCCAAATCTGAGGAGAGTCAGGCAAGAGGCCAGCCCTGGCTTTCTGGGACAGGATGCAGCCAGACACTAGAAGAAGAGTTGGGCTGGGGTGACTGGTGAATCAGCGGAGGCTGCCAGGTGTATGTTGGCAAGAGGCCACAGATATGGGGGCATCAGCGCTCTCTTGAAGGCTGTTTTGCCACAAACCCCACAGGGTGCTCACAGAATAGACTGGGAGAGTCTAGAGAAAGTCTCCTTCACGGTGCAGAACTGGGGGAGAGAAACACAGGAATCTCCATAGAGACCCTCTCCTCGCTCTCCCCAGCAGAACAAAAGCCTTAATCTGTGTGTGTATATGGGGTGGGGGGCAACAATGAACACACTCACCCTAGGGCGCTGGTCAAAACCCAGGAAGGCTGGGGGAAGGAAAGAGGAAACAACACACTCTCTACACCTGCGGAAGGAGCAGGGCTATGTGCTGGGCTCAGAGACACTGAGAAGGCCACGCCCCTGAGACTCCTGGACACCATGCCCAATTAAGACTGAGGCTTATTCAGAGAACACCCACCCCCATCACTCCCCTAGAAACATCAACTAACAAATAACTTTCAAGAGAAACGCTCTCTTTGAGGCCCAGTGTGAAGGGAAAAATCAAAAGCCGAAGATGAAGCAGACAGCCCTCTGGCACGTCATCCCCTACCCAACACCAAGTGTCGCTGCAAGAATGTGAGGGATGCGGTGCAAACAAACCTCCAAGCCAGCCCAACTCCTAATCAGAGTCATTTCAACCCATCCCGCAAAGAAAGGCACGCCCATTTCCAGGCATGAAAAATATTTATCTCAGTCGCTATATACTGCACGTGATGTCCAGCTTTTAACAGAAAATAAGCACATAAACAGAAGAGCAAACAACATACTCCCGAGAGACAAAAGTACTCATCAGAAACAAACACACACATGACACAGATGCTGAAACCATCGGACAGAAAATTTAAAATAACTGTGATAATGGCAAAGGTGAACAACATTCAAGACCAGGTGGGTAATTTCAGCAGAGATGGAACCTTAAGAAATAACAGAATAAAAATGCTAACAGTAAAAAGACTCAGTAGGACGGTGAAGAAGTCTTGCAAAGAGTTCAGAGTACAGTTGTTCCTTGGTATCCACAGGGGTTGGTCCAGGACCCTCTCCCCCTGACAGATACCAAAATCTGCAGATGCCCAAGTCCCTTATATAAAATGGCGTAGTATTTGCATATAACCTATGCACATCCTCACATATACTTTAGTTATTTTTTAATAAATTTATTTATTTTTGGCTGCATTGCTGCATTGGTCTTTGTTGCTGCACGCGGGCTTTCTCCAGTTGCGGTGAGCGGGGGCTACTCTTCGTTTTGGTGCGCAGGCTTCTCATTGCGGTGGATTCTCTTGTTGTGGAGCACAGGCTCTAGGCGCACAGGCTCAGTAGTTGTGGCGCACGGGCTTAGTTGCTTCGCAGCATGTGGGATCTTCCTGGACCAGGGCTCGAACCCGTGTCCCCTACATTGGCAGGAGGATTCTTAACCACTGCGCCACCAGGGAAGTCCCAACCTCCCGTACACTTTAAATCTTCTCTAGATTATGTATAATACCTAATACAGTTCAAATGCTACGTAAATAGTTGCCAGTGTGCAGCAAATTCAAGTTTTGTTTTTTGGAACTTTCTGGAATTAAAAAAAAATTTCCATCTGGGGTTGGGTGAATCCATGAATGAGGACCCTATAGATACAGAGGAATGACTATAGGTTCAAAACAGCCAAGGAAAGAAGTAGTGAACGTGAAGATAGAGGAATAGGAATTACCCAAATTAAAATACAAAGAGAAAAAAACAGCAAATCAAAACAGAAAAGACCACCAAAGAGCTGTGGAACAGTATCAAATGGTCTGATATACACTTAATTGGAAACATAGGAGAAGAGGGAAAACAGGACAGAAGAAATATTTGAAAAAAAAAATAATGGCTGAGAATTTTCCAAAAACAATGACAGACATAACCCCATGGACCCAAGAAGGTCAGATAACACCAAGTAGGATAAATAAAATAATCACCTAACACTTCTGCCAGAGTGGTATACAAGGAAGCCAAGTAGTGAGCTGGGACGTTCATCCCCACCAACTGTACCACGTCCTCCCTGCTCAGTGATGTCCCCTCCCACCCAGCAGTAACAAGGTACTCCTCCCCATCAGGTGTCAACAGAGTTCGAGTGGGGAACCTGAACTTCAACCTGCACCTGGAAGTATGAGGAAGGGCCCACCCATCCCCCTGACAGCACAGTGTGAGACACAGCCAACTAAACAGAAGGCTAGAAGAATACCCAGAGCCTCATAACATGAAACAAAAATGTCTAGGATTCAATTGATAATCAGTCCATCGTACCAAGAAGCAGGAAGCTCTCAACCTGAAATGAAAAAGATAGTAGATACCAACAGCAAGAAGACAAATATGTTAGAATTATTCGACAAAAATTTTACATTAGCCATGAAAAAAATACTTCAGCTAGCAATTATCAACAATCTTGAAACAAATGAAAACTAAAATGCTTCAGCAAAGAAAAAGAAGGTCTCATCAGAGAAGAAAAAAAGACATGAAGGAGAATCAAATGGAACTTTTAGAACTTAAAAATAACAATAACTGGGCTTCCCTGGTGGTGCAGTGGTTGAGAGTCCGCCTGCCGATGCAGGGGACACGGGTTCGTGCCCCGGACTGGGAAGATCCCACATGCCGCGGAGCGGCTGGGCCCGTGAGCCATGGCTGCTGAGCCTGTGCGTCCGGAGCCTGTGCTCCGCAATGGGAGAGGCCACAACAGTGACAGGCCTGCGTGCCGCAAAAGAAAAATAATAATAACTAAAATTTTTTAAATTCTCTTACCCAAGGACTGGCTATGCCAGCTGACCACTGCTCTGTGACACCAGCACACGGCAAGCTCACAATGTCTGAGTGTTGCCCTGAACTTACTGGGTTGATTCCTGGACCAAACCAGTCCAAAGAATAATAGAGGAATCTGGTCTTCTTGCAAATGAATTTTGCACATTCAGCAAGCAAGCAAGCGTTCTTCAATGAAGACTTTTGAAGAGACCAGAATCACACTTTACAAAAAAATGATCTGACATGTTTTCAGCCACGTAGATGGCTGATACTATGCATCAGTGATTTTTACACGAAGCAGAACCCACTTATGTTTTCACCCAATGAGATTCCATATATAATATCTTGTTATCACAAACTCTAAATTAGTGGGCTCTGACTTAAGGTATTTCCTACTGTAAAAGAAGACAACATATGTCCCAAGGAACCAATTTAACAAATTGTTTATGAATTTAATATTCTTTCCCAGCATAAGGTAGCCAGTTAGGACAAAATTTTACAGGCATTAATATTTCTTATAGATTTCCTCCTCCCATTTTCATTTTAGTTATTTATTTATTTGGCCATGCTGTGCAGCTTATGGGATCTTAGTTCCCTAAACAGGGATCGAACCCGGGCCTTCGGCAGTGAAAGCACAAATCCTAACCACTGTATTGCCCCTGAATTCCCCCTCCTTCCATTTTTAAAAAACAAATCCCAAGGGAACTCTACAACATCCCAATGACAGTGCAAGTTCTGCTTGGTTAATATTCAGGGAGAGTCACTAACGCCCATTTGTGGCTTCTTGTCAAATCCAGGACTCTAAACTCAGGCACTGAACTATTTTAAAGATACTTGCGATCCATATTGGACCTCTAAGAATAACTCTTGGTCTCAGTTTTAGTATATCTTAAATATCTGGAATGCTATGTGGTTCTAGAAAAAGAACTTTTAAAATGAAGTTCAAGGCAAGAGGAAATTTGAGGAAAGGCAAATTCTCCCTAGTCTGTGTAAATGCCAAGAGCAGAAGCTTTAAAGTTCTCCAAGTAAAATGCAGGCCTGAAGGAAGTATTTCACCTTCTTATGATATCCTGCTGCCCTATCTCTCTCCTTGCTTTCAGCCCTTACCACTCACACTGTACTGTATGTTTCCACAAGTTCATTACTTTTGAACAAAGCCCACTGTTAAAAGCAGCTGTAATATATCATTTGAAGCAAGAATGAAGCGTCAGAAGAAACAAATACGAATGTTTAAGTAAAAAAAAAATTATATTTTGAAATTTGTTTTCATAAAAGTGCTGAGACTTGAGCCAAGAGAAGTGCTGTCAATAGAAGCTTATCTAAAGGTTAGATATTGACAGAAAAGATTGAATTAACATGACCTCTGTAAGTAAAATGAACGTCTATGTGAAGCCATGGCTATCCTTGGCGTTCAAAGCATTTCTCAAGCATTTCTATCCTGATCTCCATCCTTCTTCTCCCGGACCCAGGCTCCTTCTTACCTTAATGTCTCTAACCCAGGCCTGGGCCCCTTTCAAATTATCCTCATCAATTTCAACAAGTTTTTCCCGCCAAGCAACGGCTTGAGCATCAAACTGCACAAAATTGAATTTCCTTTTATACTTCAGCTGTTCCTGTAAGAGACAATTATTATTTAGCCACGAAACCACTTATGTGTGAGAAAAGATTAGGACAGGTCAGGGTCTGATACATTTTAATCGTTTGATACCTCTTCTCAGTTCTAGAAGCTAAAAATTACATTCAAGAGAGAAAATGTTTTCTAGTTCAAAAGGCATTTAAATAAAATTTACACACAGTTTGGATATTAAAAATTTACAAATGTATATATGTATAAACACATATATATATGTCACATATAAGTTTATATGTATAATGTGATATTATATCCTGTGTTTAATACTGACATTAATGGTATACCGAATATGCACACTAAATGCTTAAAAGAATCCAAAACAGTGTTACCGCTTTGGTCAACATCTTTTTGTAACAGCTATTTTATTCACCTGCCTTCCATCAATCAGCTCATGTTCCTCCAGCAGAAGTTCATCAAATTAAAAATTCTATTTTGTATTTGTCAAACACTCCCTGCAATTGTTTACTATGGTTCATACTCACATCAATACTACCAAGTCATGACAGTACTCTGATACCCGTTTATATGTGTGGAAACTAGGAGTTAGGGAGTGCTAGCAGCCTGCTTTGGGTAGTACAACTCAGAGGCAGCACAGGTGGAATAAGGACCAGAAGCTCCTGACCATCAGCCCACGCTCCTCCCACACATTAGTTCTGGGGCCAGTGCATGCAGCATCCCTAACGCGCACTGGTAATTAAAATAAGCATGACGAGCTGAAGAGTATCTGGGAGACAGCGGAGGCGTGTGCACACCACAGATTCCAGGATAGAGAAAACCTGGGGCAATGGACATAGAAATTTCCTTAGCAACCCGTATGTGTTACAGGAAGGACCCACAGAAGGAAGGGTCTGCTTGCAAAGAACAGATGATGCTCTCACTGGCAAAAGGGAGCCTTTTTCTGACGTGGCTTTTCTGTGATTTCTGAGTGCACACCTGGCCTGGGCATCTCTGACAACCACTACAGGTGCTGACTGGCGGAGATGCACTCGTGATACTCGGCCCCCAGGTGCCTGGTCCCGAGAGCTCCATCTCACCTGCATGAGCTGGATGATCTTTTTCTTCACCAGGTCCAGTTTCCCCTTCATTGAGTGAGATGTGTCAATGAGAATGTAGACACAATCACTAGGCACTTTTCCAAAAAGGACTTGACTCCCATCCTGTAGCCATTGAATCCTAGGCAGGAAATAGTTGAAAGGGAATGGTTAGAGCCTGTGGCACTCAGAGCATCGTCCTAAGAACTTAATGATACGTCTACAGAGGAAAACCAATAGGACAGAAAAATAAATCCAATACTGGGCTCCAAAGCCAAAAGTAAATTACTTCCAGTCATCTGGTATTTTTGAGGCCTTTAGCTATGACTTCACACCATGTATTCTTCTAACCCTGCTGACTGCAGTCAAGCTAGTCATGCCAGCACATTCCTGAAGCTTCAGTGAAGCTTATGGATAGAATCAAGCAACCCCAGATCCCAGGAATAACCAAGCGCTAGGTGGTCGTGTAAGCAGGACTGCTTCTGTGGTCCAGGCTCAGGATCCCATCACAGGATGTAGATTAAATTCATGGTTGCAGGCAAACCCTGGGGCAGAGGGTGGGGCAGACAAAAAAAATACTTGAAACTGAGTTCAGAGTTCAGCAAGGCCCAGTCAATTAGACTTTACAGGGCAAAACACTGAAGAGGAGATCACTACATAGGAGAGGAAGAGCGTCAGAGAGGGATGGAAAGAGAGATTGAAAGGGAGAGAGAATGTGCTCCAGATATCTGCAGAAGGGTGCCCTGGAGACTCCGGCTAAGTTATGATCAGGGCATGTGCGTGAAGAAACTACTGAAGCCGGGGAATAAATCACCAAAAAAGTAATAGATGGACCAACCCCTCAGAGCTCACGCAAGTCTGGAAATAGTTCATCTTCCAATCAGCCAGAGTGGAAAAGCCTCCATAATGCACGTGGCCTCAAGTAGAGTCCTCACAACGGTATTGCCTTAATAGTAGGACCAAATTAGTCCTGAACTAAAGGCTCCCCTGCACCTACGCTGACAGAACTTAAAAGCAAGCCCCAGAGTAACTTACTGCATTCCAAGTAACAACTGCGTCACAGAACACACATAAAAAATGCATCAAAATCCAGTACCCAACAATGTAGAATTCAAACTATCTGGCATCCAGTAGAAAATTACCAGGCACACAGAGAAGCAGGAAACTATGACCCATAACCAGAAGAAAGACAGATCAAAAGAAACGTACCTGAAAATGACACAGATGATAGAATTTGCAAAAAAAGGATGTTACGCAGCTATTGCAAACATAATCCATACGTTCAAGAAGGTAAAGTAGGAACAGAATGAGGAGAGGAACGGAAGATCCAAAAAGAATCCTCTGGGGAAACGTCTAGAGATATACAATGACTGAAATGAAAAATACACTGCATGCTATTAACAGTGAAGTAGACACTAGCAGAAGAAAAGATCAGGGAATTTTAAGAAAGACATAGTAATAGTAAACAATCCAAAATAAAACACCGAGAGAAAAAGGTTAAAAAAATATAACAGAATAAGCAACCCATGGAACAATATCAAGGAGTCTAACACATGTGTAATTAGACACTAAGGAGGGGGAAAGGGGCACAGAAAAATATTTGAAGAAATACAATCAAATGTTTCCAGTTTTGAAGAAAACAATACACCCACAGATCCAAGAAGCTCAAAGAACCCAAATAGAAAGAAAAAAAAAAAAAAAAACCATGACACATCATAATATAATGGCTGAAATTTAGTGATAAAGAAAAAAATCTTAAAAGGAACCAGAGACAACATAGGAATAATAGGTGACTTCTCATTATGCAAGCCAAAAAGAATGGGGAACAATTTTTAAAGTATTAAAAGATAAAACTGTAAACCTAGAATCCTATACTTAGCAAAAATACCTTCCACAAATAAAAGTAAATTCAAGAGATTTTCAGACTAAAACAGCTGAGAGAATGCATCACCAACAGACCTGTGCTAGGATCTATACAAACAGACTAAAGAGCAACAGAAATCACAAATATGTGAATCAATACAAAATACATTTATTCTCATTTTAAATCTGTTTACAAGACAATTGATTGCTTATAATGTATTTTGGGTTTATAGCATATGTGGAAGTAAAGTGTGTAGGACAGCAACAGACAAGTCAGAAAGGGAATGGAAGCTGAAGACTTTCATGATGTACATGAAGCAATATACTATTATTTGAAGCTAGACTGTGATAAGTTAGAGATGTATACTGTAAATGCTAAAGTAGTCACACCACAACAAAACAAAACAAAGAGGTAGAGTTAACAAGCCAATAGTGGGGATAAAATGGAATCGTAAAAAATATTCAAACCAAAGTAGGCAGAATAAGAGTAAAAAGGGAACAAAGAACAGGTGGAACGAATAGAAAACAAACAGCAAGATCTTAGGTTTAAATCCCACTAAATCAATAATCACATTAAATATAAATGATCTTAACACTCCAATGAAAAGCAGAGATTGTCAGATTGGATTAAAAATAATATCCTTACATATTCTGTTGACAAGAAGCCTATTTCAATATAAGATACATATAGGTAAAGGTAAAAGGACAGAAAAAAGAAAAATCCTGCAGGAAATAACAAAAGGAAGCCAGAGTAGCTATATTGATATTAGACAAAGCAGACTCCATAACAAAGAATATTACCAAAGATAAAAAGGGACATTTCATAACAATAAGGGAGTTGATTCATCAAGAGGACCTAACAACACTAAATGTACATGTATTGGCTAATCGAGCTTCCAATTACATGAAGAAAAAATTTTAGAACTGAAAGAAAAATTGGACAAATACACAACTATAGTTGGAGATTCTAACACCCTTCTCTCAATAATTTATAGAACAATTAAGCAGAAAATCAGTAATAATATGGAAGATTTGAATAATACTATCAACCAACTTGAGCTGAGATATTTAAAGTACACTCCACCCAACAAAAGTGGTTTTTTCTTCATATTCTGGGCCACAAAACAGATCTCAACAGATTTCTAAGAACTGAAATCATACAATATTTCTCTGTCCACAGTGAAATTAAACTATCGGGAAAAATCCACAAATACTTGGGAAGTAACCCTTTGGTCAAAGAAGAAATCAAAGGGGAAATGAGAAAATGTTTTGAGATGAATGAAATGAAATACAACATATCAAAATTCGTGAGAGACAGTTAAAGCACTACTCAGAGGGAAATGTATAAAATTAAATGTTTATGTTAGAAAGGGAGGTCAAGATCAGTGATCTAAGTATCTATCTCAAAAAACTCAAACCCAGAGTAAAGAGAAAGAAGGAAATAATAAAGATAAGAGTAGAAATCAATGGCATAGAAAGGAGAAAACCCTACAGAGAAACAAAACAAAACAAAACAACAACAGTGAAACCAGAAGCCAGTTCTTTGAAAAGATTGATAGGATGGATAATCTCCAGTCAGACTTAGAAAATAAAGATGACATAAATGACCAACATCAGCTCTATGTATATTTAAAGAAATTGAATGCAGCGTTAAAAAAAAAAACCTTCCCACAAAGAAAAGCTCCAGGCCCAGATGGCTTCAATGGTGAATTCCATGAACATTTAAGGGGGAGATGAAGTCTTCCAGAAAATACAAGAGGAGAGAAACCTTCCCGGCAACCCTTGATACCTGGTGGGAGGAGAGGGACAAACAGACCCAGGAGCTGCCAGGTGGGGTGTCTTCCAAGCAGCTTCCTTTTCCCCAGATTTGAAATCCAAACTACTCTCCTAAGGGAGTCAATCCCAAAACCATAAGCACAGAAGACTCCAGAAGCAAGGATTACTTTTTCTGAGTAACCCGTCATCAGCTGGGTTTTGAGAAACTGGGGCTCTGCAGAGTATATACGGGGGGAGACAGGTGTCTGCAGCTTGTGGTTTATAACAGAAAACAGGGAAGGAGGGAAAAAGCTCTGATTGCAAGTGACTACTACAGGCTGGGTACTAGCCTAAACTCATTAGACTTAGTATCTAATCTAATCCACAGAACACATCTGTAAATGGCATGATCATTCCTGCTTTATAAATGAGAAAGCTGATGCACACAGACACTGACTAACCTGCCCAGGGTCACAGAAAATAGCAGACTGGGGTTAGAATCCAACTCTACCTGACCTTAGGGCCCATGCACCTAAATGGGCGTGGTCTTCATATTCTAGAGCATCATCTAGAGCACCTCCCTTGGCATCAGCGAGATGAAAGCGTTGAGCTAGGTCACCCCATGGAGCTGATGTTGAGGTCACAGCCTAGTACACTAGACTCTTAGGAGCATTACCATATTTTAAGAACCAGCAGGGTTGAGAGGGAGCACATGAAGTTATTTTTAGCAGATTTCTAATATGTATATATATATTATTCCATTGCATATAAATGTTTCACAACATTGTAACAGTTGCCTTGAAAGGTAATATTCAAGAGTACAGAGGACAGGTGTCATACAGTCCGCTATACACCTGAGGCCCACAGAAAATGCAAGACATTAGCAGAAGTGTTCCTTTGCCTCCTACAGTGATGCACAATCAACATGATAACTACATCTTTGTTTGCTGTTTTTCAGAGTCTGCACTGGCATCAAGGCAGCTCAGAATCTGCATCCAAACATCCCCTTTGGTTATTAACAATGAGGCCAACAGCAAACTATCAGATGGCAACCTTGATGTAACAATGCTTATTGGTCATTTCTCTTGGTTGAGCTTTACCAAGGGCTCAAGCAGACTTGAATTTCAAGAGAGACTGGATCATGCAATGTACCCTCATGCAGCACACCAACCTTCTCTGGATCCGGGCCAGGACTGCATGAATTCTCTCACTGTACCATGTGTACTTCTCCTTGGTAATGCAGACGTGGACCAAGCTCCCATCCTTCCAGGGAGCATGGACAAATCTGCTGCAGTATTTCGCATGCACTGTCTTCTTGTTGGTCTCCTAAGGAAAAGACACAGGACAGAAGCCACTCAGGAACCTTTCAAAGAAGAAAAGTCCCCAGATGGTACCTCCACCTCTGCCTTATTACACAGCTCCTAGCACTCGCTCCCACCATAAAATCATTCAACAGTTGGTTCAACCAAACTTATTACCGGGGCCTACTCCATATGGAGCCCTGCGCTGGATGTCGTGAATGATGGTCAGCAAGACATGGGCAATCCCACTTGTGCCCAGAGAAGCTAATGTTTCCAGCAGGGAGATGCTAAACACACACACAGGCACACACCAATATATACAAACACAGAGAAAGTAGCAGTGTAGAACACTAGCACCCAGTACCTGGTCCTGGGTTGAGACAGTAATGATTGGGCAAGTTCTGGCAAAGAAGAAAGAGTTCACAATGGACTAGAGGGTCAGGGAGATCTAGAGGAGGTGGGACTTAAGACACCCCAAGCATCTTTCCACTGTTACTCCCAGCGCCAAATGAAGAAAAGTAGTAAAGAACCCCATGCCACATCTAGGGTCCTTCCTGGACATACGGAACTGGCCCAAGGACAAAGTCCTCCCACAAAGAGAGCTTTCCGAAGGACTGTCTCTATCACTCACCCAACCAGTTTATAAATGCATCAAGCACCACTCCGCCAGGCCCTGTTCTAAGCACCAGGAACACAGTCCATAAAAGAAGACCAAAATCCCTGCCTTCATGGAGCTCACATGACAGGAAAAGAGCCAGATGATAAACCAATACTCATCTAGCAGGTCAGAGGATGACAAATGCTGTGGAGACAAATAAGGCAAGGAAGGAGAAGAGAGAATGCTGAGGGACAGGGGAGGGGAAGGGGCAAGTTAAAACCTAGAAGGGAAAGCCTCAAAGAGAAGATGAGAGCTTCCCTGGTGGCGCAGTGGTTGAGAGTCCGCCTGCCGATGCAGGGGACACGGGTTCGGGCCCCGGTCCGGGAAGATCCCACATGCCGCAGAGCGGCTGGACCCGTGAGCCATGGCCGCTGAGCCTGCGCGTCCGGAGCCTGTGCTCTGCAACGGGAGAGGCCACAACAGTGAGAGGCCCGCGTACCGCAAAAAAAAAAAAAGAGAGAAGATGAAATATGACTGAAACCTGAGGGAACAAAGCGTGTGGCCCTTCGGAGGTCTAGGGGGAGTCTGAGGACACATCAATGACAAAAGCCCTTAGGTAAGTGTTTGCCTAGCATGTCTGTAGACTTTTAGGAAGGGCAGTATAGCCGAAACATAGTGAGTGAGGGAAAGAGCAAGATGAAGCCAGAGAAACAGGAGGAGGAGGACCAGGAAGCAGATGCTGTGAAGCTTGCTCACTGACGGAAATGATTCTGGCTTGTCCTCTGAATGAAAAAAGGAACCATCCAAGGGCCTTAACATAAGAAGCGACACAATGTTTTTAAATTGAGATACAACTGACATTTAACATTTTATTAGTTTTAGGTGTACAACATAATGATTTGATATATGGATATACGGGGAAATGATCACCATGGTAAGTTTAGTTAACCTTCATCACCCCACAGTTACAATTTTTTTCTTATGATGAGAACTTTCCAGATCTATTCTCTTAGAAAAATGACACAATTTATACTTGTCTTACTCACAATTTAAAAGTTTCATTTCTAAACAGTTTTCGGGTTTTTTAAAAAAATAAATTTATTTATTTATGGTTGCGTTGGGTCTTCGTTGCTGTGTGCAGGCTTTAGTTTCAGTGAATGGTGCACGGGCTTCTTGTTGTGGTGGCTTGTCACGGAGCCCAGGCTCTAGGCGTGCGGGCTTCAGTATTTGTGGCACGCAGCCTCAGTAGTTGTGGCTCGCGGGCTCTAGAACGCAGGCTCGGTAGTTGTGGCACACGGGCTTAGTTGCTCCGCAGCATGTGGGATCCTCCCGGACCAGGGCTCGAACCTGTGTCCCCTGTATTGGCAGGTGGATTCTTAACCACTGCGCCACCAGGGAAGTCCCCTTTTTTCATTTTAAAGGATAACTGTGGATACTGTGCTGAGAATAGACTGTAGATAGTCAAGGGCAGAGTCAGGAGATCAGTGAGGCGGCTTGGACCAGGGGTAGGAATAGTGAGAAGTGGCCAGATGCTGATTTACAGATATATTATGAAGGTAGAACTGACAGGATTTAATGAGAGGTCAGATGTGGGTATGAGATAAAAGAGGGGAGTCAGGAATGACTCCAGGTTTTTGGCCCAAAGAACTAAAAGAGTGGAGTGGCAATAAATTGATGGGAGGAAGATTATGGGAGAGCAGCCTTGAAGGGAAAGATGGGGATTCAGTGTCGATGTGTTAGGTTCCAGATGCCTATTAGACATCCCAGTAACATGGCAAGTAGTCCGGCAAAGGCCAGGGAAGGACTCAGGGCTGGAGATTTAAAGTTGGAAGTCACCAGCACGCACACAGTATTAAAAGCCACGGGGCCGGATGAGGTCATCCAGAGAATGAGAGCAGATAGAGAAGAGGTCCAGGGACTGCGCCTTGAGGCCCTTCGGCAGATAGAGGTTGGGAAAATGAGAACGAAATAACAAGGAAGACTGAGAAAGATTAGCCAGGATGAACTGGGGGATGGGGATTGACATTTATACACAATTGATACCATGTATAAAATAGATAACTAATGAGAACCGGCTGTGTAGCACAGGAAACTCTACTCAGTGCTCTGGGGTGACCCAAACGAGAAGGAAATCCAAAAAAGAGGGGATATATGTATACATATAGCTGATTTACTTTGCTGTACAGTAGGAACTAACACAACATTGTTAAACAACAATACTCCAATAAAAAGTTTTTTAAAAAATAAAATGTTTCATAAAATTCTCTGATTTAAAAAAAAAAAAAAGGTTAGCCAGTGAGCTAGGCAGAAAAACAAGACAGTGTATTTTCTGCAAGCCAAAGAATTTCATGGAAGTAACCAACAACAGCAACTGGTGATAACAGGTCAAGTAGGAAAGAGACTGAGAATTAACCTCTGAATTTAGCAATTCAGGGATCCTCGGAGAGTGAGACCTTTGCCTCATTGGCGTATATTCAAGAGAGCACGGGAGAACTACGGGATTAGAGAAAAAGAATTTACAAAACTACTGAGGCACTGGGTTCCAAAAATGAACAGAGGAATAAGGCAAAAGAGGCAGAGCCAGAGACGAAGACGGGGGTCAAAGAATTGTATTTTTAAGATGGGAGAAGTACCATGTTTTTTTATGCTGACGGGAAAGATCTAGAAATGAGGACAATAATAATGACACAGACTAGAAAGGGGGAGAATGGATGAAAGAGAGGGTAGGGGTCAGTGCACACGTGGAAGGGTTGGTTGGTGAGGACGATTCAGCCATCCTAGAAGAAACAGGGGTAGAGCGTACAGGTGCAGATGCCCCGGGGATTTGTAACGTGGAGGCGAATGTTCACGGATGTTCACTTCAGTGTTTGGTGAACTGCGAAGCAAGGTCTCCTGCTAAGAGCGGGTGGGGAGGAGGAGGTGTTGGAGGTGTGAGGAGAGAGGAGGCAGGCATCTCAGAGAACAGGAGTCAGAGTGGATTGTAAACCCCCGCAGAGTGCGGGGCAGCGGCACAAAAGATCTGCCTGAAATCAGAGGTCAGGAATTTAAAGTGAAACCAGGTGGCTGTGTGTTTTTCTCCAGTTTCCTTCATCAGAGTCAATTGCACGAGTATAAGGCAGAAGGCTGGGTTTAACAAAGGTTGGGGTTTTGCCAGATGAGTGCAAGAATGTAAGGCATGGGGAGTAGCTGAGGATTATGAAAGGGACAAAGGATAGAGGACAGAGAAAAGGTCACAGAAACAACCAGCTGTATATCCCCATGGGGCTGAAAGACTGGAATTAGTGTAGTAGAGGAGATGACCTAAAAAGAGTGGGACCTTTGGAATTGATTATGTGGGTTATGATTACACAGTTATTTGCCATGACGAGCTCAAGGGTATGCCATGGCAGGATGGAAGAGAAGGAATGGAGGAGAAAGTCATTGAACAGGTCAGAGAAATGAAAGGTCTGGGTATGGGAAGGGTCATCCACAAAAAACTGACATCACTAAGGACTGAAACAGCTGGAGCCAGTGACAGCAAGCCAGAAGCTATAATCTTCAAGGATGGATGGGGGTGACCTGAGGCTCAGTGGATGTCAGATACAGAAGGTACCTTGGGTGGTACATTCTGATGACCTGGGAAGAGGGAGGGAGAATGATCAAGAAACAGCAAAGAGAAGCAAGGAGGTCACCACCCACCTCTGTGCCCACAGACCCAGGGAGAATGGGAGAGAAACTAGGGTCCTTGAGCAAGAACCCAGACAAGCAGGTGAAGGGAATATTTCAGAGTATGTGAGGCTACGGAGGGTCTGCTGATGACTTCCAGTTCCAGAGGGCACAGTGGAGGGGTTTTAGGAGTCAGTGGGGGATGGAAGAGGCTCAAAGAAGGGATGCCAGAGCCACACAGGGATGAGAATCCAGGAGTCCAGGGGTGACTGATGTAGGCAGGGTTGAAGCACATAATGGGATCAGTCCTGATGTTCTCAAGGCAGGCAGGGAGGCGAACCATGTCTCCACCGCAGTGCAAAGATGGAAGGAGAAACACATCCTCTCTCTCAGTCTCACCATGTGCTCCCTACACTGAATCCCATCACGTGGCATCTCCCAACTGTGCCCTGTGCATTTCCAAATGGAAACACACCAGACCAGAAGTTACGAGAACACAAGTGTCCGGCACCAGAGTGTCCAAATGGGAAAAGCACAGTGTTGAGAGCCCAACAGATGTGAATTCAAACCCTGCTTCTACCTGCCACGAGATCTCAGCTGAGTTGTCCAACCCCTTGGAGGCCCTGGGACTTCATTTTCTCATGTGTGATACAAGAGCACAAATATTCACCTTGCATATAAAGTGAGTAGGCATTCCATAAATGCTCCTTTCTGACTCACCATGTTTGTAATAAAGAAAACAAGGAAGGCAACATCTAGTGGGCATCTCCTAAGTGCCAGGCATCGTGCTTATACGTGCAATTTTCAAATTTAGACTTTACACCACCCATTTTACAGATGTGCAGAGTGAGACTCAAACAGGTTAAATTATTTGCTCAACATCTCATATTTAGTAACTGGTAGAAGCAGTATTTACACCCAAGTCTTCTCATTCAACTCCGGTGTACTTTCCACCATACCACACTGCCTGGTACATAGTGAAGGCTCAATAAATATTTGTTGGAGGAATAAGTGATGAGACTAGAGTGGGTTTCTGAACATCAGGGCTGGCTTTGTGCTCAAGCAACATAAGTGGCCATGAATGCAACGTGACTTCAAGGGGTGCCCCAAGACATCAAGTTACTAGACTTTGCCTGCAAATTCCCTAATTAGAAATGCATTTTTGTCTCCTCTCCTCCCCTGCTCATCCATCTTAGAAATGCTACACAACAAGGCATTTTTCGTCGTTTATTTCTCAGTGTCTCAATTTCCTGGATCCATACCTACAAAGCAGTTTTTACAGTTAAAAGTCTAGGGGGTCCTTCCCAGTGGGAGTCTGGGGGAACCCTAAAGAATCAACCTATTTCACAGCTTCAGTTTCTTTCTACCTTATACACACATCACAGTTTTAGGTATAAATCCAGTTTCAGATACGTAGCCCCAAATACTAAAAATAAAATTGTCGGGCTCCCCTGGTGGCGCAGTGGTTGAGAGTCCGCCTGCCGATGCAGGGGACACGGGTTCGTGCCCTGGTCCGGGAAGATCCCACATGCTGTGGAGTGGCTGGGCCCGTGAGCCATGGCCGCTGAGCCTGCGCGTCTGGAGCCTGTGCTCCGCAACGGGAGAGGCCACAGCAGTGAGAGGCCCGTGTACCACAAAAAAAAAAAAATAATAAATAATAAAATTGTCCCTTTTTCATTGGTGAACGAGGGCAGCTATACTGTACACTTCTCAACTTTTACTATATTATAATTTGTTAGTGTCAGAAGTTTGAGGTAAAATTCCCCATTTATAAAGCCAAATTCTTCAAACCATCCCTGTAAAATTTCATTTAAATTTGTCAAGAAAGCAAAGGAAAAAATCAGTATTAGAGAAGACCTGTGCATACCACACTGTTGGGAGCCTGCAGTAAGCTATGTTCAAACTGACACGAATTCATATTTTAAAATATCCAGGGCCTAATGTATTTTAAAAATGAAAATTTAATTAGGTATGATTTCCTGAACTAATAACATTACTGAATAAGGTCTACAAAAGCAGAAAACGGTACTGAGGGAGGAAACCCACAAATGAGATTTCCCTGCAATGTAGCAATTACTCTGGATCCCAATATGTAAGCCAGGAAACAAGTCTTGCGTCAATTCTGCATTTTTTCTCATTCAATTTTGACATTCTCCTCCTTGCAGTTCATTGTAAACGGCAATCAGAGGGCAAAAACACAACGTCATGTGGCTAACGTGGCCCCAAAGGAAAACAGCGCTTCCTCGGGTGGACGTGTGGAACCAGTGGCCATGCAGCCTAAGAGGGAGTGTCAGAGAGACGGGGGTTTCACCTCTGTAGGATTGAGAGGTTTCGCAATGATGATCTTGACACTGAATCAGAGCCTTAGAGAATACATAAAGGGACACTGCATTTGGGAAGGACCTTGATTTCCTCTCCAAGTAGTCTCTGCTGGGCTGCTGTGACTGACATGTCTGCTCTGTGGCTTGCATTTTAGCTCTCACTTCAGTGTGTATCTGGGTTTTCACTAACTTCTGAAAGAGATTTCCCTCAGTTTTACAAATTTACAATATTCATTTTACCCTGATTTTCTGTTTCATATGGAGACACTTTTCAGTCTTTCTATAATTCTAAACTTCGGACAGTCTTCTGGGTCCTGCTCTACACACCAGTGTTTCTCCAAGTGTGGCTCCCAGATCAGCAGCTTCCGCATCCTCTGGGGATTGTTATAAATGCACTTTCCTGGGCCCGGCCTCCAACCCAGTGACTCATGCATCCTGAAGGTTAGGAGCCACTACCACAGATCATTATCCTTCCACTACGAGCCAGAGCCAGGCATTTTGAGAAGCTGTTCACCTTTCAAAAGTTTACAGCATAGACCCTTACCACGCTATAACCCCTTAGAGAATATAATTTTATGTTTACTGGAAATCCAGTAAACGCTGGCTGGCAGCCACTTGAATAATGTAGCTCCAATACAGTGACGGTCCAAGAGGACCGGAGAAATGCCTGCTTTGGGGCATATTCACCAGCAGTTTCTCTCTTCCATTCAATACGGGGAAACAAAGGGCTTCTTTTTTGACCCAATGCCTGAATTTCTATAAGCACAGCTCCTGGCTTCTGTATAATGATTGTCTAATTCACTTATATCTAGAAGCCATTCTCAGACTTGAGCTCCACTCCCACAAGTAGCATTCAGAAAAGTGTAAGGCAGGGAACAGAGGGGCATCCTTCTTCAAAGGCAGCATTCATGCTGCCTTTCAACCTTGGTCCTGCCCTGGGTCCAGCCCTGGTCCTCGATGCCCCTCCCAGGGCATCCCCGTCTAGGGGTTCACTTCACTTACCGCACTGGTCTGCACCGACTCGTCCTCTGGTTTGGCTTTTATATCAACAACTCCATCAGCATGGCGGAAGGAGCAGTCAGCAATGACATCATAAAATGACAGCTTCTGGGATTTCAAACCATATTTCTGTAGCCACTTCTCAGAGCCCCAGGCGTCCTCTGGATTCGACTCATTTTCGGCAGAGGTTGCTCCTAATTGTAGTTTTGGAATCACAATTCATCAGCCGTTCATATGACACAAGACTTTCATATGTCATCCTCAACTTAATATTTTAAAGAAACATGTTCTCTGTTAGCTCACATTCTTTTCAGGAAGCATGCTTTCCAAAACAGGACTGGCAGAGGATTGGTTCACAAGACTGGAAGGCAGGAATCTGCTACTTTTCATTTCACTTCCTCTGCTACCTAAGTTGACTGGACCCATGCAGAGGGGGAGGTGGCTGATAGGCAAGGCAGGAGAGCATTAACCGTAGGGTCAGAAGCTCTGGGTTCAAGTCCTGGCCCCGTTACTTACTAGCTTGGGCAAGTTGCTCAAACTTGGGTGAGTCACCCCATTTAACCTCTCTGAGCTTCAGTGCAATTCTTCACCTGCAGATAGCATCTGCTTGGCCTTCCTAAGGGTGTCGAAGTGATTCAATATGAAGAGTTATGTGAAAGTGCCTGGTAACGAGGGGCGAGGGGAATCACGGACAGGAGCTCCCCTGTTAACTTGGTGAAATTATCCTGATTCAGAGCCTGGCTCTCAACTCTGCAGGCTCAAGAACCTCAGGTCAGCTCAGGCGCCTGGAGCTGTACCTATGCCTCACTTCAGGCTCACATGATCAATTACAGCAAGAAGGCCAATCGCCCAAATATCCCTAGCCTTAGGCGCATTCCCTTGGTGTTTGCCAAATCTTATCTGTACTCTCTAAGGGGGAGGAGGTGTTATGTTACCTGAGCAGAACACCGGAGAAGCCAGCTTATCATACAAACAGCAAAGTATCTATCCATGTGGCTCAAAACCCCTATGGCCACCTAAGGGAGAGTGGGGTATCTGAGGGTGGGCACAGAGGAGGCATGGTGTCTGGAGCTGGCCCGTGAGAGCTGACTGTGCCCCTTTCCCTCCCGACTCCAGGCTCAGTGGTATCGCGTGGTGAAACTGACCATGCCTGCCGGGAGCATAATACAAAATCTGAAAATCAGCAGATGCTACAAATGAGGGCTTTCTTATTCCAGAGAGAGGCCGATAACATTTGTCTGCATGAGGCCCCTGCAAGGAAGGCAGAAAGGAGCCTGAGCTCTTAGCCCCAGTGGGACCAGTAGAGCCTCAGGAGAACCGGGAGAAGGTGCTGTGCAGAGAGGTGGTTTTTAAAACGGGTACTACCACGTATCAGGTCCACCAGCCCTACAGAGTTTATTTTCACTTGGATCAGTGGTTCTCAACCCTGCACACTGGAATCCTCTGAGGAGTTTAAAAATATACTGATGCCTGGGCCCCATGCATTAGCTTCTGTTTTAACTGATCTGGACGTTGAGATTTTTCAAAGTTCCCTAGGCGATTATACTGTGCAGCCAACACTAGGGTGAGATGAAGAGAGCTTTCTAAATTATGATTCGGCGATCGCTCCATTTATGCTTCTGTCAGACAGATTCATGTTAAATTATACTTTTAATGGGAAACAAAAATATCACCCATAGTTATCCATGACTATATTTAAGGGGATATATAATTAGAATAATATTTGAAGAAATAAAACACTTGAGAGTCAATTATTTCTCAATAACACATAAAGGATCTGTCCATTAATGTTACGTATGTCCTCAAATTTTAATAGAACAGCTTTTAAATAACGCACTCTGAAACCTACTGGAGCTGGAACTTCTCAAAGAAGCTTGATTTGGGCTTTTGAACTTTAAACCAATCTGGCATCAAAAGCCCCTTTGGACACCATCCCCGATGTCAGCAGCTGGTTTCTACGTGATTCACAAAGTGTCTTTTCAATCTGCACAGGGGACTGAAATCAGAGGTTTCCCAGAGCTTCTGATCCCAAGGTTCTCCTGCAAGTTCTCCTGCATCGCAGGGAAAAAGCAAAAGGAAATTGGAGGCATTTTCGTCAGTGGGGTCAGCCTCCTTGGAGAAACCCTTTGGGTGACCATTTCTCCTCAATTATTGTTGATTACATTCTAAGCCTTTGTCTCCTCTTTACTCCTACTTTATTCTCCTCCCTCCTTTATGATCAATAGGTGTAAGCAGGAAATAAAGTTTTCATTCAATTATTTCCATAGCAACACACACACCCATCACATGCTTTGCTCTCTTTTGGGTTGCTTTCTTTTGAAAAGACAAGAGCCTTTTATCAATTATAAATTCAAGCCAATCATAAAAGAATTTCCTAAAAACACATCAAACAAATTCTAAGAAGGGATTTTTAAAGAGCCAGAGACTAAGTTTTGACTGTAGCTTCACCCAGGACCAGGCAGTGCAGTCACCCTGAGGGTATGATTCAGGCTCCCAATTACTCTCTGAAAAGGGGTTGGAGGAAGACCCCAAAGCAACTTGAACTTCATAAAGGAAAGGAGGGGCAGCCAAGCATACAAAACCAAAGAGCATAGGTGCCCCAAAGCTGAAGAAAGGAGAGAAAGGGTGAAATCTTTTCACTTTCAGTGCTAATTACACCACCCCCATCTGAGCCTCATTTTCCCATGGAGAGGAGAGGAGTGGCGAGGGAGTCATCCATTCATTACAAGTCACTAAGGGGTCCTTCCCTTTCCCCTGCAGTTGTCTTAATTAAATGTGCTACATAAATTCTCACCTATGGAGCCAAGGATAATACCTTTATGTATGATAGAGATGTGACCTCACAGTGCATCCTAGATTCTCTCTAATCCATGGGCAGATCACATCCATGTCACAGGATAACTTACCTGCCACCCGGCCCCTGTCCTACTTATCAATCTCAGAACATTTTTCAAGGAGTAAGACCTACCGGCCAGTGCTTTCGAAACATCACGGCTACAGCCAGGGCCACGGCAAAGAGACAAACTGGACACAGTCCATCAGTGCCCACTCCTCCTCTAGAGGCTCACAGCCATCAAGGACTTAGAGTCACCATAACTACCCTCCCCTTGGCGATGGTTAATCTTATGTGTCAACTTAGCCGAGCCACACTACCCAGATATCTGACAAACATTATTCTAGATGTTTCTATGAAGGTATTTTAAAAGTGAGATTAACATTTAAATTAGCAGACTCTGAGTAAAGCAGATAATCCCCCGTATTGTGAGTGGGCATCTCCACTCAGCTGAAGCCTTAGTAGAAGACAGACTGACGTCCCCTGAGGAAGAGGGAATTCTGCTTTTAGACCCAAACTGCAATACCAGCTCTCCCCTGGGTCTCCAGCCTGCTGGCCTGCCCTGCAGATTTTGGACATGCTGGCTTCCACAGTCATGTGAGCTAATTCCTTAAATCTCTCTCTCTATACACACATGTATACATACACATACACACACACACACACACACTTAAATATACACATATCCTATTGGTTTTGTGTCTCTGAAGAACCATGACTAAGAGGCCCATCCTCCTCCACTGAAAGTTACTTGTCCAGCACCTCATTCCTGCCATGGCCCATGTGCCTTTCAAGGGAACAGTCAGCTAATGACTAAACTACAGCTCTAGATCTGGAACCAACCTCACAGAGCATCAAGTTCAATGTTTCCCACAGTGTGTTCCACAGACTCTACTTCTACTGCATGTCAGTGGCTATTACTCAGAAAGAGGGTTCCTTAGCAAAAAGTTTGGAGAGCTTGAAAATAAACAGTTTCAACAGGTTTTTCAATGAAGGGCTTGTCAAAGCCTTTGTTGTAGGAATCAGCAGTGGGTCTCACCATGAGCAGAGGCATGCATAGTATTTCCTAAAGGCATTTAGTCTAAGCCCTTTCTCCACAGAACATTTTGTAGGGCTTTTATTTGATAGATCACAGCTTGGTACACACTGTCCAACATCCCTGTTATCACAAGTGTCATGAGACAGTAAACCAGCCCTTGGCTACCATGTGGAAAGTGGCACGTGGGAAGTGGCACAGGAAAAGTAGCACATCATGTGGGAAGTGGCACCGTGAGACAGTTACAAAGAAGCTGGAAGTGGTGTCCAACAGCAAGCAAGCAAGCGAGAGAGAAGGAAAGAGAGAGGAAGGAAGCAAGGGAGGGAGGGAGGGAGGGAGGGGAGGGAGGGAAGGAGGGAGGGAAGGAGGGAGGGAAGGAAGGAGGGAAGGAAGGAAGGAGGGAAGGAAGGAAGGAGGGAGGGAAGGAAGGAAGGAGGGAAGGAAGGAAGGAAGCAAGGAAGGGAGGGAGGGAGGGAGGGGAGGGAGGAAGGAGGGAAGGAAGGAAGAAAGGGAGGGAGGGAGGGAGGGGAGGGAGGGAAGGAGGGAAGGAAGGAAAGAGGGAGGGAAAGAAGGAAGGCGGGAAGGAAGGAAGGAGGGAAACAGAAGAGAAGAGAAGGAAAGGGGGGGGAAGAATTGAGGACAGCTGGGAAGGGAGAGAGAGGAAGGAGAAAGGGGGCAACTGCCAGGGAAAGAAATCCAGACACTCCTGCTGGTGAGATGGGTGAGATTTCAACAGGCTCAGCAGGCAGCAGCTGGTAGGACTGAGGGTTCTCTGAAGGTGGGATGATGAGGCCCACCTGGGTCGGGAGCCCAAGAGACAGGTGTTGACAGCGTGGCTCAGGAGAGTAGACTGTCTCCGGGCAGTTACACACTTTGTGCACTGCACTTGCTGACTGACTGATATCTTCTGTTCATCGACACTTGTTAAAGCACCGAGGGCTGAGCACGTTTGCCTGGCACTGGGAGGGGAGCCAAGCCAGGGGGAGGAGGAGATGGAAGGGCAGAGAAAGGTACCCACTGATATTCTGCACAACTGATTCACCTGGCAGATTGGGGTAAAGGTTCTCTGGAGTGCCCCAGGGGGTGCACACACGAGGGCAGGGGTACAAGGAGATGCAGTGACGTGCCTGAAGTCACATCTCTAATATCTGCCTGAGTCCAAACTGGCAGCTATAGAGTCTGCCCCGAGCGGACTGTTGAATAATCTTGGGAATGATGATTAGCGTGTGCAACCATTACGTTCATGGGAGATTGGGAAAGAATCTTGATGAAGTCTAGGCCCTTTCTCCCCTGAAAATGATTTTTACTTCCTACTTGTAATGCTTGTAAAAATCAAAGTAGAATCTGTTGAAAAGAAGGGTTCCATGGTTTATGCAACTTCAATAAACCAGCAAAAAAACGATCCCAACCCTGAGTTCTCTAACTCCTATAATCTTCAGGGGGTGTAAGCAGGAGGGGAAGGAAGTTAAATGAACAAAGAGGCAAAAAAGAAGCAGATGTAAAAAGAAAGAACATAAAGCACGGATAATGGATAGGATGTGGGAGAGGAGCTAATGCCTCTCAAAGATATCGTTCTGTTTTCTAATTTTTTTTCTTCTGCCCCGTGATTCTGAAAGAAGGAAGCTTACAAAAAATTACGAGTAGGCTGTGGATGAGGCAGCTGCAGGAAGAATGTTTACTTTCTGATGATACCTGCAACTAGACACTGAGAGATAAGGAGCAATAGCTCATGACAAACCTGCAAAAGGCTAAGAAGAACCCACCAGTAGAGCACGGACTCCAAGAGAAGAATTTCGAAAGCCACACATTTCATGTGACTATGTCTAAAATGACATTGAAAATAAATTGAAAATAGTTGAGGATCAGTGACATAGGCCACAAATTATACCAGAGGCAACTATTTCTTTAAAAGATAGCATGACATGGCAAGAGAAACACAGACCAATTCAAGATGTTTAGTATAAAGTGGAAAAATCAAGATTAAGAAATGAGCAAAGGATTAATGGAGTTTGGGAATTTAAGGTTAAGAACCTGAAATTCTTGCGGCAGTGAGAATGGCAACTCTTAGAGTGGGAATACTAGAATTAAACCAAGACAGAGATCTGAATCTGCTTCCCTTGGGAAATTAAAATATTTGCCACTTTTTTGATCTTGCATCAACAGAGAACATGTTTTGTATTATTTTAATCCTTTTAAATTTATTGAGACTTATTTTATTGTCCAACATATGGTCTCTTCTGGAGAATAATCTGGGTGCATTTGAGAAGAATGTGTATTATAATGCCGTTGCGTGGAACAGATATCTATAGATACCTATTAAGTCTAGTTGATTTATTGTGTTGTTGAAGTTTTCTATTGATCTTCTGCCTGGTTATTCCATTCATTTTTTTTTTTGCCACCTTGCGGCATGTGGGATCCTAGTTCCCTGACCAGGGATCTAACCCGTGCCCCCTGCAATGGCAGCATGGAGCCTTAACCACTGGACCACCGGGGAAGTCCCTCCATCATTATTGAAAGTAGGATATTGAAGTCTTCAACTATTATTGTTGAACTATTTCTCCTTTCAATTTGCCAGTTTTTGCTTAAAGATCTGCTGTTAGGTGCATATATGTTTACAATTATAATACCTTCTTGGTAACTTGACCCTTTTATTATTATCAGATATCTCTTTGTAAAAATTTTTTGTTTTATAATCTATTTTGTCCAAAATTAGCATAGCTACTCCAGCTCTTTGACTGTTACTATTTGTATGTCTTTTTCCATCCTTGACTTTCATCCTATTTGCATCTTTCAATCTAAAGTGTGTATTTTGTAGACAGCATACGGTGGGAACATTTTTTTTTTTAATCCATGTGTTTATCTCTGCTGTTTAACTGAAGTGTATAATTCATTTTTATGTAATATAGTAAATGATATGGTAGGATTCACATCTGCCATTTTGCTATTTATTTTCTGTATGTCTTAAATCTTTTTTGTTCCTCTATTCTTCTGCTACTGCCTTTTGTGTCCAAAAAGATATTTTCTAGTATACCATTTTAATTCCCTTGGCATTTCTTTTACTAAATTTTTTCGAGTTATATTTTTAGTGGCTGCCCTCAGGACTACACTTAATATCGTAACTTACCACAATCTAGTTCAGATAAATGCCAAATTAATCTCAATAGGTACACAAAAGCTTTGCACCTATATAGCTCCATTCTCTCCCCACTCCTTGTGCTGTTTTCTCATATAAATTAGATCTTCATGCATTATGTGCCCATCAACACGTATTTATAATTATTGCCATGCGCAGTTGTCTTTTAAATCAAATAGGAGAATAAGTTCAAACAAAAGCTACATTTATACTGTCTTTTATATTTACCCATGTAGTTATCTATTTTTTTTTAATTTTTTTTGCGGTACGCGGGCCTCTCACTGCTGTGGCCTCTCCCGCTGCGGAGCACAGGCTCCGGACGCGCAGGCTCAGCGGCCGTGGCTCACGGGCCCAGCCGCTCCGCGGCGTGTGGGATCCTCCCGGACCGGGGCACGAACCCGTGTCCCCTGCATCGGCAGGCGGACTCTCAACCGCTGCGCCACCAGGGAAGCCCCCCATGTAGTTATCTTTCTAATGTGGATTCAAGTTACTCTCTAATACCCTTTCATTTCATCCTTAAAGACTTTCTTTATTATCTTTTATAGGGCAAGTTTTCTAGCAATGAAATCTCTCAGTTTTTATCTTGAATGTGTTAATCTTTCCTCCTTTTGATGGATAATTTTCCCAGATATAGTATTCTTCATTGACAGACTTTTTCTTTCACCACTTTGAATATTTCATCCCACTGCCTCTGGCCTCTATGGTGTCTGATGAGAAATCAGCTGTTAATTGTACTGGGGATCACTTGCATGTGATGAGTCACTTGTCTCTTGATGCTTTCAGGAGTCACTTTTAGGGCCTGGTGCTTTCTGTTGTGGACAGTTGTTTGTTATTGATTCCATTTCTTTAACAGATATAGGCCTATTAAGATTGTTTGTTTCTTCTTGTGGGAGATTTGACAGACTGTGCCTTTCAAGGAATTGGTCCATTGCATCCAGGTTATCAGTTTTGTAGGCACAGAGTTGTTCATAATATTCCTTTACTATCCTCTTAATATGGGATCCCTAGTGATGTTTCCTCTTTCATCGCTGGTATTTGTAATTTGTGTGTTTTCTCTTTCGTTCTTAGCTAGCCTGACTAGAAGTTTATTGATTTTATGGATCTTTTCAAAGAACCAGAGCCAGCTTTTGATTCTGTTGATTTTCTTTACAGATTTTGTTTTCAACGTCATTAATATCTGCTCCAGTTTTTATCATTTTTTTCTTCTGTGTACTTTGCATTTAATTTGCTCCTCTTTTTCTAGTTTCCTAAGGTGGAAGCTTATTGACTTTGGATCTGTCTTCTCTTTTAATTTAATTGCATTCAATGCTATAAATTTCCCTCTAAGCACTGCTTTTGCTGCATCCCACAAATCTTGATAAGTTGAATTTTTATTTTCATTTAACACAGTCACTTTCTAACATGATTCTAGCTTTGACATTTCATCATATCTTGTATTACATTCCAATAACCTTCCTGAATTAAATGCACCACATCTACAGAATCCTAATGAAATAATTCTTCTTCCACATTTTGGGGGGATTTTTTCAGGGAGAGCCTTAACACTGATTTGTGGAAGCATTACATGCTACTCTTATGCAGATGTTTTTGTTTGTGTTTTTTGTCTAGAAAATACAGAGCTCACTACACATGAGAAAACGTATGCTTGAGTTAAACAAAATACTGGCCCTTTCTAGCACTCTCACTTGCTGCTTATTAATCAGCTTCGTCAGTATTCATCTAGGAGCTTAGCTTTGACACTTATATCTTCTTTAACCCAAGTCCTGCCAGGTTCAATGTTTGAATTCTCCCTCAGATCTGCCCACTTAGCATCATCTTCACATACTATCACCCTAGTCCAATATTCTTTCATTTCTTGTCTATACATCCTAACTCTCTTCCCTCATCCTCACTTGGTCCCTCCCCTCCAATCTTTTCCCACACAATAGTCAAAGTGGTTTTTTTCTAAATACAAATCTGATCTTATCATTCCCTTGCTTAAAAGCTTCCACTGGGTTCCCACTGGTCTGAAATTAAGAACTGACTTCTCGGGCTTCCCTGGTGGCACAGTGGTTGAGAGTCCGCCTGCCGATGCAGGGGACACGGGTTCGTGCCCCGGTCTGGGAAGATCCCACATGACACGGAGTGGCTGCGCCCGTGAGCCATGGCCGCTGAGCCTGCACGTCCGGAACCTGTGCTCCGCAACGGGAGAGGCCACAACAGTGAGAGGCCCGCGTACCGCAAAAAAAAAAAAAAAACTGACTTCTCATGCCATGGACTCCAGACCCAGCATGGTCTGGTCCTGAGGTACTTTTCCAGACTCATCACAGGCCAATTGCTAACTTGAATTCTGAGCTCTGGCCGCACTCATCTTTTCCAGCTCTACTAAAGTGCCATGCTCCTTCCTGCCTCAGGACCTTTGCATGCGCTATTCTGTTGCCTAGCGTAAATTCTTCCCTTACTCCCACCCTTCATCTCATTAACTCACCCCCTCAACCCTCAGATATCAGCTCCAATGTTATTTCCTCAGCGAGGCTTTCCTTTACCCCAAAAACCTCAGGAGCTCACACCTTTCCTTAGTCATACTTCCCCAGGTGGGAATTATACTTCCATGTGCTTCTGATTTTCTACCCTTCCTGAACAAGAAATGGTACAAGATCCTGCTTTATTAGGGGCCATTCCATGTCCGTTTTTCGTCATTATACTCACTGTCTAGCACAGAGCTACGTATAGTGAGCATTCAATAAACAAAAGAATAAATAAATGGATCAAACTTTTTTTATGCTATCATTACATTCTATGTGTCAGCACGGTTCTGAGTGTTTTACATATATTTTCTCATTTAATTCTCACAACAGCACATTGGGTAGGTATTATCATTATCCCAATTTTGCAAATAAGGAAACTGAGGCACAGATAATAAATGTCTTGTCCAGGGTCACACAGGAGTGGGCAGAGCCAAGATTAATGTCTTTGTAACTCCAAACCTGTGTACTTCACCATCACCAATGACTACAGGGAAATCCAGCCAGTTATTTAATACAATGCCAATAAAAATGAGCATTGTCTCTTTCTCCACTTGTTAAAAAAAAATGCTCAAAACTCCCGTAGAGCTCCTTGACGGAACTTCCTACAGAGCCTGAGTGGACCTTTTGCCTTTTCCTTGTCTCTTGGCATTGAGTTTGATATTCTGAACCAACCAAGTATGCGGAGTCCAATTTCGGCATCACTACACAACATGATTAGACTAATTATCTCTAGTGAGTCATAAAATGTCTGTGAAGGTTACTGCAAATGCAGAGTTCCTGAAATGCTTTGAGCTGAAGCATCATCCAAAGAAGAGTAAAGTCTCCCTAACTTTGGACAAATTCTTGAACGTTTTGTGAGAAAGGCCATATTATCGTTTGAGAGCCATACCTGGCACACACACAGACACAAACACATAGAATGCTCGTATATGCCAACACCAATGTCTCTGAACAGCTCAGCACTTCAGGAGAGATGCACAGCCTCCTGTGTTACTTTATTAAGAGCTGTGTTAAGGTATAATTGATCACTGATAACAATAAACCATATACATTTAAAATGTACGAACTGGTAAGTTTTGCCATATGCATGGTTAGGTTTCTGTCAATCATTTTGCTATTTGTTGTCTATTGGCCCCATCTGTCCTTAATTCTCTCTCTTTTTTTCCTGACAGCTTTTGGATTGAGTATTTTCAAATCCAATTTATCTTGTTTGTTGGCTTGCTTTGTTATTTAGTGGTTATTTTAGTTTACAGAACACATGTTCAATGTATCATGGTCTAATTTCAATTGATATTATATCACCCCACACATAGTATAAGAACCTTACAATAGCATATTTCCATTTCTCCCCTCCTGGACTTTTTTTTTTTTTTTTTTTTTTTGCAATGCAGTGGTTTGCTGTTTTTACAATTGTGGTAAAATACACATAACACAAAATGTATCATTGTAACCAGTTTTAGGTGGCATTAAGTACATTCACACTGTTGAATCACCATCACCACCATCCAACTCCAGAACTTTTACAGTATCCCAAACAGAAACTCTGTACCCATTAAGTGACTCCCTCCGTTCCCCAATCCCACCAGCCCCAGGTAACCACTTTTTGGGTCTGGCTTTTCACTTAGCATAGTGTTTTCAAGGTTTATCTGTGTTGTAGCATGTGTCAGAGTTTCCTTCTTAAAGCTGAATAATATTCCATTGTCTGTATATACCACCCTTTGTTTAGTCATCTGTTGGTGGACTTTTGGGTTGTTCATCCTTGGAACTTATGAATAATGCTGCTATTCCCCTCCTGCTTTTATGCTACTCTTGTCATACACTTAACTTTTATTTACATGGTATACACCCCACAGTACACTGTTATTATTTTAGCTTGAACAGTCGACTGTCTTTTAACGGCATCTGAATAGAAAAATACCGCCTATTTACCCACGCCGTTATTCCCAGTGTCCTTAATTCCTTTGTGTAGAACCGTGTCGCCATTCATTTCTCTCCATATCAAAGTATTACATGCTGCTTCTGCCTGAAGGATTCCCTCTAACTTTTCCTGCAGTGCAGATGAGCTGATAATAAATTCTTTCAGCTGTTGTACATTTGAAAATGTCTTTATTTTGCCTTTGTTTTTGAAAGATATTTTCACAAAATAGAGAATTCTAGATTGCGAGTTTAAGGTACTGAATGAAAAAAAAATAAGATGTTACTCCACTGTCTTTTCACGTGCAGCAAGAAATCTGCTGTCATGCTTATCTCTGTTCCTTTTACAGAAAATGTCTTTTTTGCTCTGCTTGCTTTTAACATTTTCTCTTCCTTAGCGGTTTCAAGCAAATTGATTGTGATGTCCTTTGGTACAGTTCCCCTCACCTTCTTGTACTTGGCATTCATCGAATTTCTTGGATCTCTAAGTTATAATTTTCATCAAATTTGGAAATTTTTCAATCTTTATTTTTCCAAATATATTTCTGTTCTCCCTCCTCCCCTCTCCTCAGGAATTCCATCTACATTTGTTTACTTGAAGTTGTCCTACAGTTCACTGACGCTCTTTTGTTATTTGTTCTTATTTTTTATTTATTATTGGTTTTTTTTTCTCCGTATGTCTTATTTTGGATAGTTTCTATTGCTATGCCTTCAAGATCACTAATCTTTTTCCCTGCAATGTCTAATCTGCCATTGATCCCATTCAGCATGTTTCCAAGTAAGATATTTTCTTCCCTAAAAATTTTCATCTCTAAAAGTTCAACATGTATTTTTTAAAAATACTTCCCTGTCTCCACTTAACTTTTTGAACATATGGAATACAGTTGTAACTGTTTAAATGTCTTTTTCTGCCAATTCTAACATCTGTGTCAGTTTTCTTCTTTTCATGCCTAGTAAACTTTGATTGGATACCAATTGCTGTGAATTTTACCTTGTTAGGTACTGGATGATTTTATATTCTTATAAATCTTCTTGAGCTTTGTTCTGAGATGCAGTTAAGTTACCCATAAAGAACTCTCTACTTTCATGTCTTGCTTTGATGATTTCTTAGAAGGGCCCAGAGCTCAGTTTAAGGCTAGTCAGTCTCCATTACTGAGGCAAGACCTTCCCAAGTAGTCTACCCAGTGCTCTGTGACTTATAAATTTTTCCAATCAGGCTAGTAAGAACAGGCACTGTTCCTGGCCCAGTGTGAGCTCTAAACCCTTTCTTTCTAATTCTTTCCAAAGGATCTTCCCCAGCCTCAGGTAGTTTCCTCATAGAATGATCAATATTGAGCAGAAATCACAAGAGGGGCTCTTTGCAGATTTCCAGAGTTCTCTCTCTGTGCACCTCTCTCCTCTCTGGTACTTTGTCCTGTGAAATCTTGATATCTTGATCTCCCTGGACTCCTAACTCTGTCTCTCAAACCTGGAAGTTTGCTCTGGTCTACCTGGGATCCTTCTCCCTACACAATGGCCTGGAAACTCTCTCAGAGCACTAAGCATTAAGCTGGGACAATCAGAGTTTACCTTGGATTTTCCTGTATCTCAGAGACCACTGGCCTTGGTTGCTTGGTGTCAAGCGCCTTTAAAAACCAAAGTTTCATATATTTTTGTCAGTTTTTTTTTCCCCTCAGGGAATTATCATGCACTGCTCTTGGTAATTAAAAGAGGTCAAAATTACCAACGGCCAGATTGTGTGGCCTCCCCATCTTCTTATTCCAGGTATCAGGCTGATGAGTCATCCCTGCCAGGAACTGCCCTCCCGGTCCTGGTCCTATAGGTGCCAGTTGGTCCCTGAACCAGTGCACCCA
Organism: Globicephala melas; assembly: GCF_963455315.2. Classification (NCBI taxonomy): domain Eukaryota; kingdom Metazoa; phylum Chordata; class Mammalia; order Artiodactyla; family Delphinidae; genus Globicephala; species Globicephala melas. Next base: position 8,918,152 of record NC_083325.1, read on the forward strand.
GTCCAGGGGGCAGATGGGGGCCGCTATGTCCAGGAAGGAAGACTTTGTCTAATTCACATGGAGGTTCCACGTGTAATGACAGCTCACCTGATCTCCTCCATCCTACCCTTCCTCTCTCCAGATGGCTACCATATCTCCTCTGGCCTGCAGGCCCTGGGCAGCCAAACATGGAAAATGGCTGCTGCCCTCACACAAAGCAGACGCAGGGTCTTGGGCTGACACAGCCTGTGCTTCAATAACATTGGGCTGTGGGCAGCAACAGGGGCAAGTCAGACGCTACATGTGGCCTTTGGGGCCAAAGCAAGGTTACAAAAGCTTCTTTTGGTATCCAACAGTGGAAAGGTCCTGACCAAATTTTCCTTTTTAAATAGAAATGATAGGGACTTCCCGGGTGACGCAGTGGTTAAGAATCCACCTGCCAGTGCAGGGGACATGGGTTCGAGCCCTGGTCTGGGAAGATCCCACATGCCGCGGAGCAACTAAGCCCATGCGCCACAGCTACTGAGCCTGAGCGCTAGAGCCCACGAAATACAAGTACTGAGCCCACGTGCCACAACTACTGAAGCCCGCACGCCTAGAGCCCATGCTCTTCAATGAGAGAAGCCACCACAATGAAAAGCCCATGCACTGCAACGAAGAGTAGCCTCCACTCGCTGCAACTAGAGGAAGCCAGTGTGCAGCAACAAAGACCCAATGCAGCCAAAAATAAAAATAAATAAAATAAAATAAATTAAAAAAAAATAGAAACAGTACATTTAAAGCATCTTTTGGGACTTCCCTGGTGGTCCAGTGGTAAAGAATCTGCCTTCCAATGCAGGCGACGCGGGTTCAATCCCTGGTCGGGGTACTAGGTTCCCACATGCTGCGGGGCAGCTAAGCCCGCGTGCCACAACTACTGAGCTCGTGTGCCTCAGCGAGAGAGACTGTGCGCCACAACTAAGACCCAATACAGCCCCCCCCCCCAAAAAAGCATGTTTTGAAAGTTTATGCTTGGAGTTATTTTGGTTTTTAGTTCTGTGTGTGTATTAGATTGAAACAAAGGGATGACAATCTATCTTTCTAAAGATTACAGAGGCCAATAGCTCTTCTGTTTCCTTTAGAAACAACATCTAAAAACCTTCTGTTAACCCTCAAGATTACCCCAAGCTTCAATATTCCCTCTGTTAGTCTGCTCAATATGCCATAACAAAATACTAAAGACCGGGTCGCTTAAACAACAGAAGTTTATTTTCTCACAGTTCTGAAGGCTGGAAGTCCAAGATCAAGGTGCCTACAGGTTTGGTTTCTGGTGAAGCATCTCTTCCTGGCTTGTAGATGGCAACCTTCCGGCTGTGTCCTCATGTGATGTGAAGAGAGAGAGGTCTCCAGTGTCTCTTTCTCTTCTTATTAGGACACCAGTTCTATTAGATTAGGGCCCCACCCTTACGATCTCATGTAACTTTACCTCCATAAAGGCCCTTTCTCCAAATATAGACACACTGGGGTTAGGGCTTCAACATCTGAATTTGGCGGGACAGATTTCAGTCCATAGCACTCCCCCAAATACCTTAGCAGCGAGTATTTGTCTGGCATGAATGTTTGCCTTATCCCAGGTCCCCTGCTTCATTTTCATTCTCTCAGGATGACAGAGGACTCTCTGAGTCCTTGACTCTAAGCTCACGCTGAGGGGGGACGGGTGTCACCACAAGCGAGTAGCCCCTCCAGACAAGCCTGATTGGGCCCCTCCTTGGAAACCCCAGACAGCCGGTCCTGGGGAAGCAACTGCAGCTGCTGCTGCCCCAGACCCAAGTCAGGACACCCACTCACAGGAAAAAGCCACTGTTGCCAAATTTATTAAGTCGCACAGGGCAAGCTCACCCATGCCTTCTACCTCCTCCTCCCTCTACTCGTGTCCCCTTCCCCGCTTCTCCTCTTCAACTGCATCCCTGACCCCAGCCAGCCTGGCCTTCTTGCTCTCCTCCCCTGTTGATGCCTCTGTGACACAGGCAGGGTACCAGGAGGCAATACAGCATGGCAGGGGCTTCCAAACTTTGCCGCACACTAGGATTGCCTGGGGAACTCTCAAAACTCCCAATGTCCAGATTGCATCCTTTATGGATTAAATCAGAATGTCTGGGTTGGGAGCCAGACATCAGTATTTTTACTGAAGAACTAGGTTTTGAATCCTGGCCTCATTACTTCTAGCATGGCCTTGGGCAAGTTACTTAACCTTAAATGGAGATAAAAGTAGCAGCTATCTTATAAGATTGTGGTAACGATGAAATGAGCTAATACTTGTGAAGTGCCTAGAACACTGCCTGACATGTAAGGTATGTGCTTTGTTAACTACTGTTATTACCAGCCGTGCCCTAAATGAAACCAGTCCCCTACAGAGGAAAATCCTTTACTAACTCAAGAACTCAGGACGAAGAATCAGTATTCTCACTGCCCTAACTGTGAAAGAGAAAAGATGGAGCTAACATTTACCAAGTACCTGTTTGGTGCAAAGCATGCATTATTTTACTTAATTTTTACAATAATCTCTTAAGACTGATGTTATCATTATTTAACAGGAGAATAAACTAAGGCTCAAAGAGATAGACTCAGGTTAATCTAGTGATGGAGCTGGGATTTACAACCAGATTTCTCACTCCAAACCCAGGTTCCTCTGAATCCTCTTTTCAACTGGATCTTGACCTATGGACTTCCGTGTTTGTCTTTGCATAGCCTAATTTTAGCAAAAATCCTGAGAAGACAGTTTACCCGGATCCCCCACCCCCCATACCTGAGCAAATTCCTCATTCCCCCTGTCCCCCAGGTGATGTCTGATCACCCCGGCCCGCCTTCAGCAAGAATCCTGTCAGATAGGTTTAGCCAGAAATCCCCTTTTAACCCTGATGTTTCTTCTTGGTAATTTTCCACCCACCAACCCTCCACCCTGCTCCTTGCCTGTAAATCCCCACTGGTCCATGTTTATTCATAACTGAGCCCACTTCCATACTGAGGTCTCTTTTCCCCTCTTGCAATAGTTCCTGAATAGAACTCTGATTTTGCTTTGACAAACTGCAGACACACACATGTGCACACACTGATACACACACACACACACACACACACACACACACACACACAAGGAGCACAGCAGAGCTCTGGAGAGTCCCCTCAGGAGCTGGGCTAAGGAGCTCTCCTTGGTAAGTAAGGAACATGGAAACAGCCCCCATCCCCAACCAGTAGCAGTTATGACTCTTTTACACTCGTGCCCGTAAACAGCACCCACCGTGATCTGTTGTGGCCACGTCAGTATTGGGAGGCTCAGCCACCAGACTCTGGATCTGGGCCAACGTGCTGCTGGCTTCCTGCATCTCCCTCCAGATGAGAAACACGTCCTCTCTGACCCCAGCTCCTGGAAGGGAAACACGTGTGAGCAGGCAGCTGTGGAAGGCCCCAGAATGCTCTGGTGGTCCTAGCAAGCCTGGCACAGCCCGGCCAAGTTTCTAGAATATTTCTGAACACCCTCTTCCATTTGCTCCACTAACGTCTTTCTGAGATTCAGAAGTGAGATCCCTAAGAAAACGCTGTCATCTCAAGAAACCGTAAATGCAGACCTTAGGAGGTAATAAATCCTTATAAAGTAAATATTTGTGGCAGTCAGGATATTTTAAGATGAATTTATTGATAATACTCAAATAAGATAAAGAATAAAAATATTCAAAGGCACCCAATAAAAGCCAGGGTGATCACTGTGAGCAAGGGAAACAACGGTATATGGAAGTAACAACCCCTCACCTCTCTTGATTAAGCTGAGATTCCCTGCTTCTTTGAAACCACCTTCACAACTCTATTTTTCCCTAATGTAATAACAATTCTTTGGCCTCCTTTTCTGGACCTCTCCTGTCTCAGTTAAGGGTTTGGTTTGGCTGTATGACATTTTTTTTAATGATATGGCTTAATTAATATAGACATTTATATCATTTTAGCCATCAGTCAATAGACGTTCATCCCATGGGTAAGAGGTCCAAGGCTGGGACAGAGGCTCTGCCTCCACCAGGATCCTGGCTCTAATAGATTAGTAACCTCCAGAGGTTAAGGAGGGTGTAGGAGCAGGAGGGGGATGGGTATGACTATAAAATGCAACACGTGGGAACCTGGGGTGGTATCCTGAGAGCATCAATATCGATATCCTTGTTGTGATACCGTCCTATAGTTTTGCAAGATGCTACCATGGGGGAAACCCAGTAAAGAGCATGTGGGCATTTCTGTTATTTCTTACAACTGTATGGGAACCTACAGTTCTCTCCACCAGAGCCCGCTGTGCGTACGAGGCCAGCAGTGACTCTAACAGGCAACCGTGCTTAGAAGATGCCACTCACCCATTTTCAGTGGCAGCCACGGGCCCAGCCGCCAGCCTGGCACCACTCACGGCATCGTGGGGGTTACAGGGGAGTCCCTGCTCTGGGGTGCTTCTAAAAGGGTTGCTCAGACAAGAATTCAGCAGACGTATTCTCTAGTTTTAAAGACTCCATTCCAGTAAAATTTATTTAAAAACAAACATGCACAAGAAATCTACTTCACAGACTGTGTACAGTCGGCTCAGAGAACACTGATGCTGTTATTACTTAAGTAAGCTGAGTCCCGATTCTCTAATGATAAACACCTTTTTGGGGTATCTGCTACGTGCCTGGCATTGTGCTTAGGCCTTTCGAAACATTTTCTCATCTCTCTTCACAATTCTCCAGGCAAATTCTATTCCTGTCCCCATTTCCCAGCTGTGTAAACTGAGGTGGAGCTAGTTAGTTGTCCAAGGTCATACCCTCAAGAGTGGCAGAGCAGGGTGTCAAACCCAAGTTGGTGTAACTGTACCAACTCAGCCACCCTGACTAGGTGTCCTGGAAAAGGGACGGCTGGTTTATAGAGGTCCCTACCCAAGCTGCTGATGGCATCCCACTGAACAGTCCACAGATGCCTGAGATCCCACAACCACAGAGAAAGAGAACAGCCATCACGTGTAGGGGCCGCCCCAGGAGATTCGTCCACCCTGGGCCAAAAGACTGACCTTAAGCTACCAGGGCAGACCAGAGTTGATGTTTCTGACTTTTAAAATGTAGTCCGGAAGGGTGGGGCGGAATTAAGGGAAACCAGAGCTCTGGCCCTCCTGAAGTTGGCCAGATCAAGTGAGAGAGTATTAATAGCTATATTTATTAAGAAGCAAGTGACAAGCCCTGACAGAGATGGATGGCCACCAGGGCTCCACAGCCATCAATAGCCCGAGGAGTGAAACGTGATGAGTACCCAGCTCCACGCTGGAACTCCAAAAATATCACAGGCTGCTACCCATCGCAAACCTGGAGCCCCCAGGATTTTCTGACCCTGTGAAAGCAAAACTGGCTTCCAGCTGCTTGCTTTAGCCTGGAGGTGTTAAGTAGCAGAATTCTCTCTTCAAAAGTTTCAAATGAGTCAAGGCTTTCCATTTCCCCCAGGCTTGTCAATAACATCTTAAGAAGGAGTAGACTACTCCTTCAGCCTCAAAGGAAAAACTTCCAAGGAAATACAGTTGCCGCTGGCTGATCCGAGGACAGGAAAGTGCGTTTAAGGGGCAGCAGTGACCCGGGATGTGCTCTCCTGAGCAAGCAGTCATCAGACTCTCACTCCACTGGTTTAGTCGTTATAATCCGGCAGCTACAGATTCCTACGCTGGTGATCAGAAAACAAAACAACTCAAAACTACCCATTTAACTTGGTCTGCTCTAAGAACAAAACATAATGAAACAAAACCAGCTAGCAGACAAGAAAAACCACGGGCAATAAAAAGCCTAACTTAGGGCTTCCCTGGTGCTGCAGTGGTTGGGAGTCCGTCTGCCGATGCAGGGGACGCTAGTTCATGCCCCGGTCTGGGAGGATCCCACGTGCCGTGGAGCGGCTGGGCCCGTGAGCCATGGCCGCTGAGCCTGTGCGTCCGGAGCCTGTGCTCCACAATGGGAGAGGCCACAACAGTGAGAGGCCCGCGTACCGCAACAACAACAACAAAAAAGCCTAACTTAGAAGGCAGAGGTTTTATTTCAAGTTATTCGACAGGCAGTCAGGAAGGGCTGCCATCTTTATCTGGGTCATTTCTAAGGAGCTTAGCTGGGAAATCAGACGGCTGCAGCCAAGGAGGACAGCCCCACTGGAAACAGAAGAGCGTGGAGGACAGGGCACAGGAGATTGCAGTATGCAGAGAGCTTTGTGAGTTTGAAGTTCTCCAGGCCAAACCAGAAAGGAGATGAAACCACAGCGGATCCTGCCGTGCACAGAGACAGGATATGGTTCCTCAGACAGACACCCAGGTGACCTAAAAGATCCTCCAACCCCAGCGGCCCCCTCCCACCCCAACCCCTGACATCCCCCATAGGCCTTGTGGTGACCACTTGAAGGCTCACAGAATGCTGACACTAGCTGGAGGTGACGTCACATCAAGCTGCTGTTTGTTGTCAGCACGCGGTACTGACTGGCTTGTTTAACATGTGAAGGAGACCCACCTGCCACCAAACACTACCTCCCGGTTAAATCTTGCTTGTCTCACTTGTAGGATAAAGTCCAGTTGTCAGAGTCCAAGTCAGTCATCTATTCACGTGGCAAATATTTGTTGAGCGCTTAGTATATGTGGTGGGTGGGCACTGCCAGTGAACCCTGAGCTGGCATTCAAATCCGGGGCTCAAGGCCCCCGCCAGGACACCCCCTCTAATAGTCTGTCACCATGAGCCCAGTAAGAGCACCATCCTCCCAGCCCTCCAGGGCCCCTGCACTCCCCTGTGCTCCCTATCAGGGGGCTCAGAGCCCTCCACTGCACTCACCCAGCCCCACCCTTCATTCAAGGCAGCAGCCTGACTCCACCATCAAACTCTGCCCCGCCACCCCAGGAAACAGCCATCTGCCTCCTGTTCCTTTTCAATTCCCATGAAATGAACCAGCCACAGCCACTGCTCTCGGTGCTTTTGTTGCCAGGACACACGCAATTAAAGAGGCTGGCGCCATATGCAATTCCTGGCTGCCTGGCCAGCCAACCTCCAATTCCAAAGAGCATAAAGAAGCATCAGCCGGAGATGGTGAATTAGTGTATCCAGACCTTGAATCCAGGCTCATTTAAGTCAATCCTTCACAAACACGAAGCTTTATTTTTAGTAAGCAGCTGCTTACAGCACAGCTCACCACTCAGCGGTGGGTCCAGGGCCATCCTGGGGCCGAGAGCTGTGATCGACAGCTTTCCTGCAGTATCAGTCTGCTGTGTTGGATTACGGTTTATGTTTGCAAGGGCAGAATGTCTCTTCTCTCTTTGTATCCTCCACGGCACTCAGCACAGGGTCCAGGGTTTCCAGTAAGGATTCCTATCCTTCCTTCTTTTCATTTTTCTTTATTACAAAGAAACAATGACGGAGCACCTAATGCATTCTCTCCTCGAGGGATTGCTCTGTCCCATAACCGACAACCCCCAATAATGCAAGAAACTCTTCTAAATGGTAACAGATTTATATCATTTGAGCATATGGCTATACCCTAGGTGTTCCAGACATTAACAGTGACATGCCCTAGAGCAGTAAGTCATTTCTTTTTAGGCCCTCGTGCCACAGCAAGGCAAGGTCCCCACCCCCTCACCCCCGTATCTGAAATATTAGCAATACCAGGGGCAGGAAGGGAAGGGCTATTAAATTAAATTAAATTAAAACCACCCTCAGCAACCTGAATCCCAGACCACCCCCTGAGTCCTGCTGTGGCCCTTTCCCCATCGCCAGGACTCCTGGGGGAAGAACTGGCCCCCCTGGGTGGAGACTCTGCTGACTGCCTGAGCCCTAAATGCCTACTCAGTCTTGAGGATCTGAAAGAGTTGAATATGACTATAAAAGGCAGTATTTTCAGGAAAACACAGCACCTCTATTTTCAGAAAGTGATATAACATTTAAAAATAATAATAAACAATGAGGTAATTAAAATCCCCAGAGACCTAAAAATACAATATGCATCTGGTAAAAGGGTGTATATTATATCCATAAAGGGATTGAAAGTGGTGAAATCAGTAGTTTTTGTTGTAATGGAAGCATTCCCAGTTCCTTGTTTTAATTACATATTAAGATATTTTGCTCAGTCTCACCCTATGGAAATTAACCATTAATGAATTTAAAGCAAATAGAGTCATTTCACCATCTTGATAAATGTCTAATATTTTCTTGGGACAATGAATATATGTGTTTCACAAACATCATGATGCCTTAAAAGCAGTTTCAAATATCAAGTATGGACAACTCTTAATAGGCGGCTATGGTACCATCTCCTGGGGCCTCTTTCTTCTAAGTATAACACTGTAAAGTGCAAATGGAATGCAGTCTAATTGTCCAATATTCACATAGAAAACCTGTATATAAACCATAACTCTTCTCCCCATGGTAGGGAGCAAGTGTTCCACAAAACTCAGGAAGAAGCATGACCCCAGACTCTGTGGGCTACTAGCAAACAGGTGATAAGGACACAGGCACAAGAATAGAGAAGCAATATCTAAAGAGAAAATGCCCCAAATGCCCACGAATAAAGTTTATTTGGATAAATCTATTCTATTTAGAATCGCTAATGCCGTTCAGAAGACACCAACTCAAAGGTAAGTGTTTTAATGAAATGGTAAATTCGAAGGAACTTTATGAGTTTCCTTTAGAGCAAAGTTATCAAAGTTTTTGTTTTTCAGCTTTCCTAATCACATAAAAGGCCTGCACTTCTTTCGGTTCTAAGGGACTTACAGTGCCCAAAAGAATTATAAGATGCTCACAGGGCTGCTCACTGATTTCTGTCAACCAACTCTGAACCAAGAGAGAAACAGTAAGGCTAGGACTGTTGTTTTGCGGGAGTGATCCCACGCTAGTATCTGCTCTGCCTCCTGCCCTCAATGGAAACCTGTTTCGGGGATGGTAGGTCACATGGGCTACTGGGGACTGGGTCTCACTCACATAGAGGGGTCTCTTCCCAGCTCTGCCAGGTCATTCAGGAATGAGTAAGTTTTAGGAGACTCATTATTTCACTCTAAACTCACAAGAGACTAACCTAGAAACCAGAAAGCCAATCATTTAAAAATATCCTTTTCACAACAGGACATCTTCTCGGAGAGTCACCATTCATTCATTTCTTCAACAAAACTCAATCAACGACCATGATATCTGGGCACTGGAAATACAGAGTGAATAGGAAACAGTGTGAGCTTTGAAGCGGCTCCCCCTCCAGGGTGGTCTTCCCAAAGTGTGGTCCTCAGAACTTGTGTCAGAACCCTCCATCAGCTTATCAAAATGCAGATTCCTAGGCCGCACCCCAGACTCACTCTGAGGGTGGGAATCCAGGAAATTGGACTCTTACAAGCATCCCCGTGAGTCTCTTGCAACAAAAGTTTGCGAAGCTTTTATTTCTATCATTTCTATCCAGCATATGCTTGGAGAAAAAACAAAAAAGTTGGGTGATTTCTGGGAATGGTATTCTAATACCCTGATGTCCCTATTTCTGCCCTAAAGAAATGCTCCTAAAGAGTCAGAGCTCTTTTTTGTGTCTGACCTTCAAGGTGTCAGAGAGTCCTTGACATACCATCTTCCAGATCCCGTTCCAGGCCACTCTCATTGATATGGTTCACAATATTCTACTATTTCTAAGAGTGTCATTTATTTTAGATGTATTTCATAATGGCTGCTTCCTGCTGATACAAAAAGAGGGAGGAAGGGGGGGGAAAGTAAAATTGACTTTGTACCTACTATGTGCCAGTCACTATGTTGGGCACTTAAACATACTACTTCATTTGTTCTTACAGCCATCACCCAAGTAGGGCTCATCACTCCCACTTAACAGATGAGCAAACTGCAGTTCAGAGAAGTTAAGGAACTTGCCCAAGGCCACACAGCTAATAAGTGATAAAGTCAGGCTTCGGCCTCAGGTCTGTCTGTCTCCAACTCCCCCTCCCCGTACTCTTCCCATGTGGAGCACTGTCCTTGTATATCCTCAAAAATTACCACAATGCAGGATTTGTGTAAGCAAACCTCATCTGTTATGTACTGGTTGCTTTTAGTGTCCTTCAAGGGGCTTATAGGCTCATCTCTTCCTGGTATGGAAACCACCCAGTTTGTAATTGTGATCTGTAGACGATGATGGTTGGTGAGCTGCACTCTGCTGAGTTGTAGCACACACCTGCTTGCTTAGCTGTAATCTACCTGTGCTGGGATGGGCGGTCACCCACGGGCAGGCCCGATGGGTTTTACTAACTCTGAGAGCGCTCCAGGGTTGAGCTTCTACTATCGGCATACTGCATCCCTTAACAAACTGTTATTACTTTGAGGACAGAACTACGTTTATCCCTTTTTGTAACTACTCTCCTTGGTACATCCCTGACACCTTGTAGGCTGCTCCAGAACATCAGCTTCTTGAAGAGAGGGACCCCCTTTTTTCATCATTGTAACCCCAGAGCTCAGCACAATGCTCCACTTTCAAGTAATATATGTGGAGTAGATCCCTCACCTTGAAACCAGAGCAAGCGTATTCAAATGTAATCAGGAATCTACACTAGCTCTTTTTCCTGGTAATTCAAGTTAATTTTTAAAAGATTTTTCAGAGATTTCTCTATGCTTCAGTGTTTTGTTAGGTGATGCAGGATGTCTGAACCCACTTGATTATTTCAGTGTGATTCTAAGAGATTGATTATCTTGGTGACTAAAGAACTGGGCTGAGTCCACCACGGCCCGGTGCCAAGAGAGGGTTCCAGTGAGCAGTGCAGGGGTCCTGGTGACAGGCTAAGAATAAACAAGGAACCCAGGATTTAAACCCACTATGGGGGAAAAAATACAGGGGGTCCCTGCCCTTAAAGGGACTTACTCTCTGGTGGGGAAAACTAGACCTTCCTACACATTAGGTGAAGGTGTGAACTAAGGGAACAAGAGGGTTGAGTGTAGGTGGGCAAGTCTTAAATCCTAAACTGAGATCCTGCAGCTGTGATGGGAAGGAGCAACGTTTTTTTCCCACTTTTACTATTTTTTTAAATTAATTTTTACTGGAGCATAATTGCTTTACAATGTTGTGTTAGTTTCTGCTGTACAGCAAAGTGAATCAGCTATACGTATACATATATCCCCTCCTTTCTGTGAAGGAGCAACTTGGAAATCATCAAGCAGAAGCATAATTGATATCCTAAGAGTTTAGGGTTCCCTGAAGAGGAAACTTGTCTTTTATTCCTTCTGAATCTCCTCCTCGCCCCTAGGGAGACACTAAAGCACACAGAAGGCGTTTCATAAATGCTTTGCCAACAAGAGGACTGTCTCAAGAAATCCAAGGCAAGCCATTATTAGAAGGAGCAGGACTTCGGAGACAAAGTCTCAGCCTTGTACACTGGAATGTGGCAGCGATTTTGGACGTGCAGCTGCTCCAGCTCCATCCATTGAATTAAACTGAGGTCTAGGGAGCAGAAAGGAGACCTCTGAGAGAACTGCTCTCAGTAGCCCATAAACAGGCGCCAGTCAGTGCTTCTATATTAAATTAGAGCTTAGAAGCAAAGAAGCCAAGTCAAGCCTGAGTGAGGGGCCAGCAAACCTGAAATATCGAGTTAAAGATCACAAGTGTCTTCCAAGAATGAGGACTTGGTTGTTTATTCTCCTTAAGCCTGTCAGCCTGAACATACCTTAAAACACATAAATTTTGGTTTTGTAATACTGAGTTTCGTTCATGCATTTTTCTCCACCAACACACAAAAAATTGCAGTTTCCAAAGGTAGAATCATCCAATTTTTACAGCTACACCATTTTCGGACTTCAGAATAATACTGTTGAGCAGAACAGATTTTCTAACACCATTTTGCCAGAAGTACTGGACACAAACAAAAACACTCTCAGAAAAACACTGTCTTTTCCTATTACCTGAAATTCACTCCTGTTTTCCCCATTTAAAGAAAATTGAAGTATAGTTGATTTACAATGTCAGGCGTACAGCAAAGTGACTCAGTTATACTATACATATATGTGTGTGTATATGCTTTTTCAGATACTTTTCCATTATAGGTTATTACAAGGCATTGAATATAGTTCCCTGTGCTGTACAGTAAGCCCTTGTTGTTTATCTATTTTGTATATAGTCATGTGTATCTGTTAATCCCAAATTCCTAACTGATCCCTCCCCAACCCTTCCCCCCTTGGTAACCATAAGTGTGTTTTCAATGTTTTTGAGTCTATTTCTGTTCTGCAAATAAGTTCATTTGTATCCGTTTTTCAGATTCCACATGTAAGTGATACCATATTTGTCTTTCTCTGACTTACTTCACTTAGTATGATAATCTCTAGGCCCATCCATGTTGCTGCAAATGGCATTATTTCATTCTTTTTATGTCTGAGTAATATTCCATCATATATATGTACCACATCTTCTTTACCCATTCATCTGTCAATGGACATTTAGGTTACTTCCATGTCTTGCCTATTGTAAATAGTTCTGCTATGAACATTGGAGTAGATGTATCTTTTCAAATTAGAGTTTTCATCTTTTCCAAAACTCACTCCTTTTTACTTATTCATTGCAGTCTTTCTCTTATCCCATGAGCAAAGTATGGTGATCAGCAACTGAACCTATTTGCCGCTTCTGCTCAAGGAGCAGAGGCTGGCCAGCATGCTGGGCTGAGCTGGCCGAGGGGAGTCCAGGCTCAGAAGGAAGAGGCGATCACAGATCTACTAATGATGGCTGATGGTGGGAGACGGGGCTAGAAGTGAAAGGTGTTCAGCTGCCTAACCCTGATCTGGAACCATGAGGGGGTCCTGAGCTGTGGGTGTGGCTGTACATATGAAACACGCTAAAGTTAAGACTGCCCCTCAAGTGTCTGCATCTGCCTCTTCTTCTTCCTTCCCCTCCCCCCCCTTCCTCCTCCTCTGGTATAAGATACCAGCTCTGGCTTGAAGTGGGAGCTCAGAGCTCCAACCACGGCCATCAGCCTGGGTGCTCATCCTACCACTGGATGTCTTGCATTCTCAACTCTGAAGAGCCTGGCGTGGAAAATGAGTCCACTGTCAGCTTCACCGATGAGTCCAGATTTCGAGCTAGCCACATCAATGCCAAAATGATTGACTTTTGTTTAGGCTGGTGCCAGGCCCTCAGTGAAAAATTTTACTCTAATGTGATTTTCTCAGTCCATACTTACTATTTCAGTTTAATTAAAATGTTGAGGACAAAACAGGAAGAGAAAAACCAAAGTAAAAGATGAGGTCTGCTCCGAACCCTAGAGATCAGAAGCCTCTTTCCTTCCTGAGAGGGAGCCCCCAGACCACTACGTAGACCCCTCATTCTGGGCCCACAAGGCTTTCCTAACTTAAGGAGCAGCTTCCCATGGAATTAGGACTGTACCCCTTAAAGATACAGTCCCTGGAAAGGACCAGCAGTTAAAGTTCCTTCCCAAGTCAGCAATAACCCAGCTCCCATGCAGAACAATCCATCCCATCCAATCATGAAAGCTTCCAAGAACTGAAAATTACCACATCCAACTGACAAATATTCCTGCACCATTCACACCTCTCACTGCACCCAATCTGACAATAGGGAAGTGGGGGAAAGTCATGCCGAGAAAGGGCCCCACAGTATAATCCTAGGTACCACTGCTAGTAGACGAACAGGTGCTCCTGATTTCCTCTAGAAAGGTCCTGGTCACCTACCCTTAATATAAACCTTGGAAATGGATCCACCTCCAATCAGGACGCAGCTAATCAGTACAGTATTCACTTCCTACTTCCAAATTCCGATTCCCATCCATCACTATGCATGCGAATAAACTGGTTAGTATCATAACTAGTCTGAAAATGCTCACTGTCCTGTTGGATTATTTTACTTTCTAGAGCCAATGTCTACAATAAAAGCCCACTTGGAATCCTAAAAGGAAACTAATATTAATTGAATGTCATTTTTGTACTAAACATTACCATGGGTGTTATATGCCTTAACTCCCCCAACAATCATATGAGGTAAATGTGATTTTTCCCATTTTTACAACTAAGAGAACATAGCTCAGAAAGGTTAGGTAACTTACCTAAAGTCACACAAGTAGTTAGTGGCAAAACTAACTAGGGTTTGAATCCAGGTCTGACTCCAAAGTTGATTCACTTTGCAGCAAACGCTGTTTGCCAGAGCCAGAAAAAGAATCATGCAAGAACAAAACATTGTGAGAGCTTTTGCACTACTGTTTAGCAAATATTCATTTCCCTCCCCACCTCGGTGTGAGTGAAGTAGATGTCCTCATCTGCTTGATGTGGGACTTGGTCATGTCATTTGCTTTGGCCAACAGAATATGAGTGGGTGTGACATGTGCAGAGGCCGTAAGTAGGGCTGCACGGCTTGGCCTGGCGCTTGTGCTCATTGCTCATGCTGACGGCCACAACAGAACTATATCCTGGAGAGCACTAGTTAAAGGAGGACACGTCCCTCCTCAATTAATCAATCTGCAGTTGACCTGTAGACCTGTGAGCAAGAAATAATGGCGAAAGTATTACTAATTTGATGAAAACTATAAACCAGCAGGTCCAAGAAGCTCAATGAACCCCAAGGACAAGACACAGCTGTCAGGCTTGGAGGGGAGACTCAGTGGCAGGCTTTGCTCTTGAAAAGAAATGTTGAGAAGCTTCAGGAGGCAAAAGGAAGAAACAGAAGGGAGGAGCCAGGGAGAATGTATGTCACTCTTTCCTCCTCCAGTGGCTCAGCAGCAGCTATTAAAATATCACCTAATGAGGACTTAACTGGTGGTCCAGCAGTTAAGACTCCACACTCCCAAAGCAGGGGACAGGGTTCGATCCCTGGTCATGGAACTAAATCCTGCATGCGTGCCGCAACTGAAAGATTCCCACATGCCACGACTAAAAAGATCCTGCGTGCCACAACTAAAGATCCCGCACGCCACAACTAAAACCCGGCGCAGCCAAATAAATAAATAAATATTTTTTTAAAAAAATATCACACCTCATGAAGAGTATGTGAAGAGGATGGTGGGAGGGAATAAAGAGAGGAGCTGAATTTTCATCCAGACTAGCATGGAAAAACTAGACACAGAGCCAGGCAAACAGAGGATCCCAGGGGGCAAGGAGAATAGAAGGGTATCCCCCCTCCCCTAAGAGTTCTCAGAAATCCAGGGGAAGGTCTTTGGACAGCACCTGGCCACAGAATCAGAGGTGAGAGGCAATTTACTCTTGATTCCTGAGGTGGGCAGGCACCACCATATGCACAAGAGCTCAGCGGGGCTGATGCAGTAGGTGCCGTGAACCTTAGCCCTCTTCCCGTCCTCTCTCTAAATACTCCTGACAGCCAAAGAAAACTGCCCAGGAACTCTTAGGAAGTAACGTAGAAACAAATTTTAATGTAATGCACTATTTAAGGTACCACCCTAGGCAGCACATATTGCCTGTGTCAAAACACTGGAAAAGCTTTCTATCGCCCAAAAAGAGCAGTCCTGGGAAAATGAGCAGACAGGAAAAAATCCAATCTGGGGGGGAAATTCTTCCAAGTACATATAAGAATCCAAAGCAGGCACAGAATAAAGAAATGATTGTACACGATGTATCTAGTGCTGTCTTTGCAAGGAAGCAAGAAACAAGACAAAATTGTTCTCAGTCTACAACTACTTTTTGCTATCTCAGGGGAAGAGGATGATGTACGGATTTGCCCCAAAACATGAGGCCTAAAAGTTCGTTAAAATTCACACATAATTAACTTATTTGTAGATACTATTACAATTCATTTATCAAACCCATGCCCCAAAACATGAGGCCTAAAAGTTCGTTAAAATTCACACATAATTAACTTATTTGTAGATACTATTACAATTCATTTATCAAACCCATTACAAGAAATGCAGATTCCTACAAATAGCTATTTATCAACAAGTATCACACATCAAAATTAAGTGAAATAAGAACTTGTAGCTATGCATTTATCTAATCTATCCAGTCTCCACTAATCTGAGTTGGAGTAGTCCAAAGGACTTCGGAAACCTTAGAGAATAATTATAGCCTTTTAAATCTTGAATTGATAATGGGCACAAATGCAATATAATTGGTCCAAATTTTTAAAGGCTTTTTAATACATTGGCAAGGAAAGCTGCAGTAAGCAAACTGCTGATACAACTCAATAATTTTTTTTAAATATCTTTATTAGAGTATAATTGCTTTACAATGGTGCATTAGTTTCTGCTTTATAACAAAGCAAATCAGCTATACATATACATATATCCCCATATGTCCTCCCTCTTGCAACTCCCTCCCACCCTCCCTATCCCACCCCTCTAGGTGGTCACAAAGTACCGAGCTGATCTCCCTGTGCTATGCGGCTGCTTCCCACTAGCTATCTATTTTACATTTGGTAGTGTATATATGTCAATGCTACTCTCTCACTTCGTCCCAGCTTACCCTTCCCCCATACCATGTCCTCAAGTCCATTCTCCATTCTCTACATCTGCGTCATTATTCCTATCCTGCCCCTAGGTACTTCATAACCATTTTTTTCTTTTTAGATTCCATATATATGTGTTAGCATACGGTATTTGTTTTTCTCCTTCTGACTTACTTCACTCTGTATGACAGACTCTAGGTCCATCCACCTCATTACAAATAACTCAATTTTGTTTCTTTTTATGGCTGAGTAATATTCCATTGTATATACTGCCACATCTTCTTTATCCATTCATTTGTCGATGGACACTTAGGTTGCTTCCATGTCCTGGATATTGTATACAGAGCTGCAGTGAACATTGTGGTACATGACTCTTTTTGAATTATGGTTTTCTCAGGGTATATGCCCAGTAGTGGCACTGCTGGGTTGTATGGTAGTTCTATTTTTAGTTTCTTAAGGAACCTCCATACTGTTCTCCATAGTGGCTGTATCAATTTACATTCCCACCAACACTGCAAGAGGGTTCTCTTTTCTCCACACCCTCTCCAGCATTTATTGTTTCTAGATTTTTTGAGGATGGCCATTCTGACTGGTGTGAGATGATATCTCATTGTAGTTTTGATTTGCATTTCTCTAATGATTAATGATGTTGAGCATTCTTTCATGTGTTTGTTGGCAGTCTGTATATCTTCTTTGGAGAAATGTCTGTTTAGGTCTTCTGCCCATTTTTGGATTGGGCTGTTTGTTTTTTTGATATTGAGCTGCATGAGCTGCTTGTAAATTTTGAAGATTAGTCCTTTGTCAGTTGCTTCATTTGCAAATATTTTCTCCCATTCTGAGGGTTGTCTTTTCGTCTTGTTTATGGTTTCCTTTGCTGTGCGAAAGCCTTTGTTTCATTAGGTCCCATTTGTTTATTTTTGTTTTTATTTCCATTTCTCTACAAGGTGGGTCAAAAGGATCTTGCTGTGATTTATGTCCTAGAGTGTTCTGCCTAGGTTTTCCTCTAAGACTTTAATAGTGTCTGGCCTTACATTAAGGTCTTTAATCCATCCGGAGTTTATCTTTGTGTATGTATTAGGGGGTGTTCTGATTTCATTCTTTTCCATGTAGCTGTCCAGTTTTCCCAGCACCACTTATTGAAGAGTCTGTCTTTTCTCTATTGTATAGTCTTGCCTCCCTTATCAAAGATAAGGTGACCATATCTGTGTGGGTTTTTCTCTGGGCTTTCTAACCTGTTCCATTGATCTATATTTCTGTTTTTGTGCCGGTACCATACTGCCTTGATTACTGTAGCTTTGTAGTATAGTCTGAAGTCAGAAAGCCTGATTCCTCCAGCTCTGTTTTTCTTTCTCAAGATTGCTTTGGCTACTTGGTGTTTCCATACAAATTGTGAAATTTTTTGTTCCAGTTCTGTGAAAAATGCCATTGGTAGTTTGATAGGGATTGCACTGAATCTGTACACTGCTTTGGGTAGTAGAGTCATTTTCACAATATTGAATCTTCCAATCCAAGAACATGGTATATCTCTCCATCTGTTTGTATCATCTTTAATTTCTTTCATCAGTGTCTTATAGTTTTCTGTATACAGGTCTTTTGTCTCCAGAGGTAGGTTTATTCCTAGGTATTTTATTCTTTTTGTTGCAATGGTAAATGGGAGGGTTTCCTTAATTTTTCCTTCAGATTTTTCATCATTGGTGTACAGGAATGCAAGGGATTTCTGTGCATTAAGTTTGTATCCTGCTACTTTACCAAATTCATTAATTAGCTCTAGTAATTTTCTGGTAGCATCTTTAGGATTCTCTATGTATAGTATCATGTCATCTGCAAACAGTGACAGCTTTACTTCTTCTTTTCCGATTTGAATTCCTTTTATTTCTTTTTCTTGTCTGATTGCTGTGGCTAAAACTTCCAAAACTATGTTGAACAATAGTGGTGAGAGTGGGCAACCTTGTCTTGCTCCTGATCTTAGTGGAAATGCTTTCAGTTCTTCACCATGAGAACGATATTGGCTGGGGGTTTGTCATATATGGCCTTTATTATGTTGAGGTAAGTTCCCTCTATGCCTACTTTCTGGAGGGTTTTTATCATAAATGGGTGTTCAATTTTGTCAAAACCTTTTTCTGCATCTATTGAGGTGATCATACGGTTTTTCTCCTTCAATTTGTTAATATGGTGTATCTCATTGATTGATTTGCATATATTGAAGAATCCTTGCATTCCTGGGATAAACCCCACTTGATCATGGTGTATGATCCTTTTAATGTGCTGTTGGATTCTGTTTGCTAGTATTTTGTTGAGGATTTTTACATCTATGTTCATCAGTGATATTGGCCTGTAGTTTTCTTTCTTTGTGATATCTTGCTCCCAAAGTCCACCGCCTCAGTTTGGGATGATTCATTGTTTATTCAGGTATTCCACAGACGCAGGGTATATCAGGTTGATTGTTGAGATTTAATCCACTGCTCCTGAGGCTGCTGGGTGAAATTTGCCTTCCTCTTCTTTGTTCGCACAGCTCCTGGGGTTCAGCTTTGGATTTGGCACCGCCTCTGCATGTAGGTCACCTGAGGGCGTCTGTTCTCCACTCAGACAGGATGGGGTTAAAGGAGCAGCTGATTCGGGGGCTCTGGCTCACTCAGGCCTGGGGGAGGGAGTGGTATGGAATGCAGGGCCAGCCTGCTGCGGCAGAGGCTGGCATGACGTTGCAACAGCCTGAAGCGTGCCATGTGTTCTCCCGGGGAAGTTGTCCCTGGTTCCCGGGACTCTGGCAGTGGCGGGCTGCACAGGCTCCCGGGAGGGGAGGTGTGGACAGTGACCTGTGCTCGCACACAGGCTTCTTGGTGGTGGCAGCAGCAGCCTTAGCATCTCATGCCCGTCTCTGGTGCCCGAGCTGATAGCCGCGGTGTGTGCTCGTCTCTGGAGCTCATTCAGGCTGTGCTCTGAATCCCCTATCCTCACGCACCCCGAAACAATGGTCTCTTGCTTCTTCAGCAGCTCCAGACTTTTTCCTGGACTCCCTCCCGGCTAGCCGTGGCACACTAGTCCCCTTCAGGCTGTGTTCATGCAGCCAACCCCAGTCGTATCCCTGGGATCCGACCTCCAAAGCCCGAGCCTCAGCTCCCAGCCCCCACCCGCCCCTCCGGTGAGCAGACGAGCCTCTCAGGCTGGTGAGTGCTGGTCGGCACCAATCCTCTGTGCGGGAATCTCTCCACTTTGTCCTTTGCACCCCTGTGGCTGCGCTCTCCTCCGCGGCTCCGAAGCTTCCCCCCTCCGCCTCCCGCAGTCTCTGCCCACGAAGGGCCTTCCTAGTATGTGGAAACTTTTCCTCCTTCACAGCTCCCTCCCACTGGTGCAGGTCCCGTCCCTATTCTTTCGTCTCTGTTTTTCCTTTTTTCTTTTGCCCTACCCAGGTACGTGGGGAGTTTCTTGCCTTTTGGGAGGTCTGAGGTCTTCTGCCAGCATTCAGCAGGTGTTCTGTAGGAGCTGTTCCACATGTTGATGTATTTCTGATGTATTTGTGGGGAAGAAGGCGATATCCGGGTCTCACTCCTCTGCCATCTTGAATGTCTCCTCACAACTCAATCTTTTATTTGCTTTCTAATTATATCACTAGACCTACCCAAATCTATACTAATAAACAGGGTAGGGGAGGAGTGGAGAATAGAAAAAAGAGAAAGGAAGAAAGGAAATATATTGGGGGCAAAAAATGAAAAGCTTTAAAAGCTAGTGTATAGTATGAGAAAAAGCATGTATTGAATAAGACAGCACAGAAACCAAGAATACATGTGCTCCCATGTGTGTGTGTTGAAAAAGCGTGTGTTGAATAAGACAGCACAGAAACCGAGAATATACGTGCTCACCACTTAGAATATTCAGTCCAGCAATACACAAAATGAAGGTTTATTCGGATAACATCAAACCCATTTTTCACATCTACAGTAAATATACAGGGCAGAGAGAAAAACAAATTGAATGTCAAAAGGTCATTACCAATCAAGAGTAGAGTGCTACAGGGCAATGAAGCAGAGTAGATGGCCCAGGGCAAGCCCATCACATACAGGAATGTAATATTGATATATTGCAAAGGAATCCACATACATCAGTGGAGAAAGAAAGATTAGTAAGTGAATGGTGTGAATATCTTTTTTGGTGGTGTATTTCTTTCTGTACTTTAGACTTCTGGGGGGAGATAGATTTCTAGTAGTGAAAATACTGGATCAACATGATTAAACATTTTGGCGTCATGTCTCACACTGAATTGCTTTCCAAAAAAAGTTTTAAGACAATCTAAGTCACAGCAGCAGTGTATATGGAATACCCATATACACTGAATTAGCATAAAAATAATATCTCACCGTTTCCAGCTGAATTTGCTTTGATAAAGAAATTAATGTCAATTAGTAGTGAACAGTAGTGAAATTGAACATTTTTGTATTTAACTTCTTTTGCCCATTTACCTGTTGGGGTCTGCCCACTTGGTTCAGAAAGGCAAGAGGGAGAGCATCACAAACTATCACCCAGAGAAAACTTATTTGCAGGAACCACTCTCAGCAACAGCAAAGAAGAGTGCGTTTAGCCATGAAGCATAGCCCCTTCCCCACACCATCTCCCATATGAACCACCAGCAGATACCTATCTTGTGTCCTTTCAGTGGTGAATAGTAAAGGGGAAGCCAGCACACAGCATCCAAAGAACAACATAAGAAAAAAATGAGGGAAAGAGCAGCAAAATTACCAAGAGATGAATAACACTCACTAAAAACGTTATCAGGGAATACATGAAAATTATGATCCAATATTTCACCACAAATTTAAAAATATATATGAAGCCATCATCTCCTTGAAGGAAGAAAACAAAGCAGACATGCAAAAACTCAAGAATGTGATGGCAAGATAACAGGAAGAGATGAAATATGAAAAAGTCAGGAAAGAAGAAAAAAAATCACAGAAATTAAGATGAAAATGGTGGGAAATCAACAAAGAAAATATACGCTGGAACTCACTATAAGAAACTAGACAAGGTGAACACAAGCAGAAATAAAGTATTCTAAAACATCAGCGAGAAAATAATAGGAGACAGTCAAAGGAGAGCTATCGTACTTTATACGCAAAGTGAGTCACCAAGAGAGAAGAAAACCAGCCTGGCACAACGGTTAAGAAAACGAAGTATTTGACTTCATGTCAATGAAGTGAATGTGAATTTGGACAAGTTTCTTAACCACTTTCTTTCTTGGTTTCCCCGTCACTAAAATGAGGATAATGTTAGTACCTACTCCATAGGGCTGTTAGGAAGTTTAAGTGGGTTAAAATTTGATATGAGGCTGGAACAGTGCCTGGCATATTCCAAGCAATGTCCAAGTGTTTGTTAAATTTAAAAATAGTAATAAATAAAACAACAGGGCAGAAGAAGTATTTTAAAGTATAATTCAAGGAAACTTGCCTGAAATAGAAGTCTTAGAGGTTCATATTAAAGGGCACACTACATACCAGGGAATGTCAACCACAGCAGTCAACGCTGAGACATATCCTAGGACTTAGTGGATTTAAAGATTAAAAAAAGAATGCTTTGGAGCAAAATGGCTGAACAAGATATCCCTTGATCATACCCCTGCCTCAACAACAATAAGTTGGCATCCAGCCACGGACAAAAGTGCCTTCACAGGAGCTTTGAAAGTGTCTTCATAGGAGCTTTGGGATCCAGGTAGGAGACTGTGAAGTCCAAGACCAAGGAGAGGTGTTTTGAGAAGGCAGGTCTGCCCCATGCTGCTGACTTACCAACCATGCTCCCCGCTACAGAAACAGAAACAGCTTTGTGCCCCCGAGAACTTGACTACAGCCCTGTTTGGCTTGGTCCTCCTGTCTCCAGCACCACATGCCGAAGGACCCAGGAGGAGCCATGCTCGCCCGAGCATCAGGTGATACACATACAGCCCTCGGTCCCAGCTGTGGACCCTAAATTGGCCCGTGAGCCAGGTCCAGCCCCTCTTGGCCACAGTCTGGGAGCCCCTGGAGGTAAGCCCCCAAACTCAGTCAGACTGTGGATTCTGAAGAGGCCCTGTAATTGGGCTCCAGCCCATCCCAGCCACGGTCCGCAGTCTTGCTAGCACAGGGATCCTGCAGGAGAAATACCTGTCTATACCCCCAGAGATCCAGAAAGGGCCCCATACTTGCCTCTAAACCCCTCACAGCCTCCATCTGCCAGCAGTCCTTAGGGTCCAGGGCCCCAGTGGGAGACTCTCCAGTCTGAACCCCCAGAAGGACCCTGTACTGGGCTCCAACCTCAACACAGCTTCAGTCCACCAGCAGACCTGCCAGCAAAGGACCCAGTAGTACACACTACTGTCTGTGCTCCAAGAGACTCTGAAAAGGACATATACTCAGTTCCAGGTCCTCCCAGCCTCAGTCCACACCACTGAGCCCAACTTGCCCAGGGACCTGGTGGGAGACATACACATCTGTGCCTCCAGGGCCAGGTCTGCAGACCTCAAACATGGCTATAGAATCTCAAACAACCCTGGGGCCCCATTCCAGCCCCTCTCAGCCATGGTCCAGGGCCAGTCCTGCCCACCTAGGGGCCCATCCAGTGACCAGGCATCAGTCCTCCCAGGGATCTAGTGGGAGCCATGCCCCCTGCACACCTAGTAATAGACCTGCTGTCTAAGGACCCAACTGTGGAACCTGAAGAGGATCCTTATCCCAGAACACCCTACTGAACAAGGTACTGGGGGCAGTCCCATTCACCCAGAGACGAGACAGGATCCACACCTGTCCCAGCCCCTGATAACAAGCCTGCCAACTGAAGATCCCACTACAGACCCAGCAACAGCCATATAACTGGGTCTAACCCAGCACAACCGAGATTTCAGAGGTAGTCCATCAGCCCAGGGAACAGACCGGAGAAGGTTTTTACCTATGGAAACTAGTCTGTAAAGACTGGAAGAAGTGTATGCTTCTTCAAATGTACAGATACCAATGCAAGGCTACATGAATCATTAAGAATCAGGCAAAGATGACACCATCAAAGGAATTAATACAGATCCAGGAACTGACCCCAAAGAAATGGAGACCTACAGATTACTTGAAAAAGAATTCAAAATAATCATCTTAAAGAAACTCAGTGAGGGCTTCCCTGGTGACGCAGTGGTTGAGAGTCCGCCTGCCGATGCAGGGGACGTGGGTTCGTGCCCCAGTCTGGGAAGATCCCACATGCTGTGGAGTGGCTAGGCCCGTGAGCCATGGCTGCTGAGCCTGTGCGTCCAGAGCCTGTGCTCTGCAACGGGAGAGGCCACAACAGTGAGAGGCCCGCATACCGCACACACAAAAAAAGGAAACTCAATGAAATGCAAGAACACAGATAACTAAACAAAATCAGGAAAACAATACATGAACAAAATGAGTTTAATAAAGAAACAGAAACCATAAAAAAGAACCAAAACAGAAATCCTGAACCTGAAGAATACAATGTCAGAACTGAAAAATTCTTTAGAGAGCCTCAACAATAGACTTGATCATGAAGCAGAATCAGAAAACTTGAAGACAGATGATTTGAAATTAGCCGATTATAAGAACAAAAAGGAAAAAGAATGAAAACGAGTGAAGAAAACCTATATGTATTATGGGACACCTTCAAGCAAATGAATAGTCACAACATAGGAGTCCCAGAAGGAAAAGACAGAAAGGGGCAGAAAGATTATTTAAAGAAATAATAGCTGAAAATTTCCCAAATCTAGAAAGAGATATGGACATCTAAGTAGAAGAATCTCAAAGGATCCCAAGGACCCCAAGCAAGACCAACCCAAAGAAGATCACTCTGAGACACACCATCATCAAAATGTAAAAAGTCAAAGATGAAGAGAAAATTTTGAAAGCAGCAAGAGAAAAATGACTTATCATGAACAAGGGAACCCCCATAAGGCTATCAGCAGATTTCTCTGCAGAAAGTCTGCAGGCCATGAGGGAATGAGCTGATATGAAATATTCACAGTGCTAAAAGCAAAAAACTGCCAACCAAGAAAACTATACCCAGCAAAACTGTCCTTCAGAAATGAAGGAGAGATAAAGAATTTCACAGACAAACAAAAGCTAAGGAAGTTCATCATCACTACATCTACCTTACAGAAATGCTAAAGGAAGTTGAAATGAAAGGATGCTAAGTAACAACTTAAAAATACATAAAAGTATAAAACTCACTGGTAAAGGTAATTATATAGTTCAATTCAGAATACCCAAATGCTGTAATCATGGTGTGTAAATCACTTTTATCTCTAGCACAGAAGTTAAACAATAATATTAAAAACAACTATAATAAGCTACAATAATAAATAAGCTACAATATGTATAAGCTATAATTATATACAGTATATAAGCTACAATAATTTGTTAATGGATGCACAAGATAAAAAGATCAATAGCATAAAATGTGGGGAGGAGAGAGTAAAAGAGTAGTGGTTTTATATGCAATTGAAAGTAAGTTGTTATCAGCTTAAAATAGACGTTATATCTTACAAGATGTTTTATGTAAGCCTTGTGGTGGCCACACATATACAAAAAATACAACGAAGACCTTTAGTAGTTACAGAAAAAATAAAGGAATTAAAGCATACCATTACAAAAAATAAATCACAAAGGAAGACAGTAAGAGAGGAAGAAAGGAACAAAATAACTAAAAATGTCATAAAATAACATAATGGTAATAGTAAGTCTTTATCTATCAATAATTACATTAAATGTAAATGGACTAAATTCTCCAATCAAAAGACACAAAGTGGCTGAATGGATAGAAGAAACATCCAACAACATGCTGCCTATAGGAGACTCACTTTAGCTTTAAGGACACACATAGGTTGAAAGTGAAGGGATGAAAAAAGATGTTCCATGCAAATGGTAACCAAAGGAGAGCAGAAGTGGCTATACTTATATCAGATAAAATAGCCTTTCAATCAAAACTGGTCACAAGAGACAAAGAAGGTCGCTATGTAAAAAGGGACCAAGTGATAAAGAGACCAAGTCATTAAGAGGATATAACAATTGTAGGTATATATGCACCCAACATTGAAGCACCTAAATATTTAAAGCAAATATTAATAGAACTGAAGGGAGAAATAGATAACAATGTAATAATAGTAGGGAACTTCAATACCCCACATTCAACAATGGTTACATCACCCAGACAGAAAGTAAATAAGGAAACACTGTACTTGAACTATTCCTTAGACCAAATGGACCTGAGACACATACAGAACATACCACCAACAGCACCAGAATACACATTTTTCTCAATTGCATCTGAAACATTCTCCAGGATAGATCATATATTAAGTCACAAAATAAGCTTTAGCAAATGTAAGGAAACTGAAATCATACCAAGTATCTTTTCCAACCATAATAGTATGAAACTAGAAATTAATCAAAAGAGGAAAATGGAAAATTCACAAATGTGTGGAAATTAAACAACACACTCCTGAACAAATGAGTCAAAGAAGACATCAAAAAAGAAATCAAAAAATATCTTGAAACAAATAGAAATGGAAACACAGAACAAAAAAATATCAAAACCTATGGAGTGCAGCAAAAGCCATTCTAAGAGGGAAGTGTATAGCAACAGCACCTACATTTAAAAGATAAAAAGAAAGATCACAGATAAATGACCTAACTTTACACCTCAAGGAAATAAAGAACTAAATGAGTCCAAAGATGGCAGAAGTAACAAAGATCAGAGCAGAAATAAACGAAATATAGACAGGAAAAACAATAGAAAAGATCAACAAAACTAAGACGGTATTCTGAAAAGATAAAATTGACAAACCTTTAGCTAGACTAAGAAAAAAGAGCAAAGACTCAGTGATCATGGGTTGCCTGTGCCCTGGTCATTGATAGTACAGGGAGAGGAGTTACTGAAAGACATTTTTCCATGTTTGAAGGGCCCAGTTGTCCCTTCCAAACCCTGGAACTTTCACACACTACCTTTTTTCTCCTGCCATTCCCTTCAGAGCTCAGGCCTTTGCTGCCCCCCTCCGTGATATGGTGACCAGGCTAGCGCCCAGATTGCAGGGTTCACTTTGTCTTTGAAGTTA
Source organism: Globicephala melas (assembly GCF_963455315.2). Taxonomy (NCBI): domain Eukaryota; kingdom Metazoa; phylum Chordata; class Mammalia; order Artiodactyla; family Delphinidae; genus Globicephala; species Globicephala melas. Next base: position 8,944,592 of record NC_083325.1, read on the forward strand.
AGGAGTCTCTTGGCAGAAACCAGTCAACACATCTATATTTGGATCTCACACTGGAACGAGTTCAGGTCGGTTCGGTGGGAGGTAGAAACCCTGTGACAGTTCTTTTGCTTAGTAGACTCCACAGATGCAACATGGTGCCCCCAAGAGGCATGCCTGGCTCCCAGATAACAGGTCAGCCTTAGATCTGGAGATTGTTGAGGAAGTCCCATGAGTCAGTGACCTTGGGGTGACGTGGGATCTGGGATTGCTGGTATTTCTCCCCAAGATTCCTATTGTTCATGGACACCAGTGGGGCAGAGAATGGACAGTGAGGTCTCCATGTGAAGAGCTCCCTGCTGCCTGCTCAGAGCATCACAGGAGAACTGTTCACTCAGCATGAGAGATCAGGGGCAAAGCACTGGGACTGGGGGCTTGGCATCCCCTTTAGCTGGCTCTGAGTCCTGACAGCAGTGCCCTTGCAGAGCCAGGGAAGGCTGACCCTGGTCCCTCTGCTGTGCCTGGATGACTTCAATAACCAAGAGATTTTTTCTTGAGTTGGCAGCTGCTCCTCATCATCATTTTCTCTCCATCCATCCATTCAATAAACCATATGGACCCACCCACCCCCAAAAAAGGAGCAAAGACTCAAATAAAATTAGAAATGAAATCTAAATATGACACAATAGAAATACAAAGGATCATAAGAGACTATTATAAATAATCACATGCCAACAAATTGGATAACCTAAAAGAATGGATAAATTCCTAGAAATATAGAAACTACCAACACTGAATCATGAAGAAAAAGAAAATCTGGGCCAGGTGCCTGGAGGCACGTCAGCCGGTCCTTTCGCAGGCTTTTCGGGGACAAGGATGGCTATAGCCAGTGATTTCTACCTACACTACTATGTAGGGCACAAAGGCAAGTTTGGACACGAGTTTCTGGAGTTGGAGTTTTGGCCAGATGGAAAACTTAAGATATGCCAACAACAGCAATTATAAAAATGATGTCATGATCAGAAGGGAGGCTTATGTACACAAGAGTGTAATGGAAGAACTGAAGAGAATTACTGATGACAGTAAATTACAAAAGAAGATGATGCTTTGTGGCCTCCCTCTGACAGGGCTGGCCAGCAGGAGCTTGAAATTGTAATTGGAGATGAACACATTTCTTTTACCACATCAAAAATAGGTTCCCTTATTGATGTTAATCAGTCAAAGGATCCTGACGGCCTTCGAGTATTTTACTGTTTGGTACAGGACGTGAAATGTTTAGTTTTTAGTCCTACTGGATTATATTTCAAGATTAAACCAATCTAAATTGTAAAAAAAAAAAAAAAAAAGAAAAAGAAAATCTGAACAGATTAAGAATTAATACCAATCCTCCTCAAGCCCTTCCAAAAAACTGAAAAAGAGGGAGCACTTCCAAGCTCATTTTATGAGGCCAGCACTAGCCTTATACCAAAGCCAAATAATGACACTACAAGAAAAGTTTACTATAGACTAATATCACTAATGAATATGTATGCAAAAATTCTCAACAAAATACTAGCAAACCAAATTCAACATCACATTAAAAGGTTCATACACTATGATCAAGTAGGATTTATCCCTGGGATGCAAAGACTGTTCAACATACACAAATTAATAAATGTGATACACCAAATCATGATTCTCTCAATAGATGTAGAAAAAGCATTTCACAAAATTCAACATTCTTTCATGATAAATGAACATGAAGTGAACTCTCAAGAAATTGGGTACAGAAGGAATATACCTCAACATAATAAAAACCATATATGACAAACTCACAGCTAACATACTCAGTGGTGAAAGGTTGAAAGCTTTCCCACTAAGATCAGGAACAAGAAAAGAGTTTCCACTCTCACTACTCCCATTCAGCATAGTACTGGAAGTCCCAGCAAGAGCAATCAGGCAAGAAAAATAAATAAATACATCCAAATCAGACAGGCAGAAGTAAAATAGTCTCTGTTTGCAGATGATATGATCTTAAAAACTCCACCAAAAAACCTACTAGAACTAATAAACAAATTCAGTAAAGTTGCAGGATACAAAATCAACAGGCAAAAATCAGTTGTGTTTCTACATACTAACAGCAAATTATCTGAAAAAGATATAAAGAAAACAATCCCACTTATAATAGCATCAAAAATAATACTTAGAAATAAATTTAACCAAGATGTTGAAAGATCTGTACACTGACAAATTATAAGACATTGATAAAAATAAATTGATGAAGACACAAATAAATGGAAAAATATCTCTTGTATGTGAATTAGAATAATTAACATTGTTAAAATGTCTATATTACCGAAAGCCATCTATAGATTCAAGGCAATTCCTATTAAAGTTCCAAAGGGGGCTTCCCTGGTGGCACAGTGGTTAAGAATCTGCCTGCCAATGCAGGGGACAGGGGTTCAAGCCCTGGTCCGGGAAAATCCCACATGCCGTGGAGCAATTAAGCCTGTGCGCCACAACTACTGAACCTGCGCTCTACAGCCCGCGAGCCACAACTACTGAGCCCGCATGTCACAGCTACTGAAGCCCGCGCACCTAGAGCCTGTGCTCCCAACAAGAGAAGCCACCGCAATGAGAAGCCCATGCACTGCAATGAAGAGTAGCCCCTGCTTGCTGCAACTAGAGAAAGCCCGTGAGTAGCAACGAAGACCCAACGCAGCCAAAAATTAAATAAATTAATGAATTAATTAATTTTTAAAAATTTCAAAGGCATTTTTCACAGAAATAGAAAAAACAATCCTAAAATTCATATGGAACCACATAAGACCCTGAATACCCAAAGCAATCCTGGGAAATAAGAACAAAGCTGTAGGCATCATGATTCCTGATTTCAAGCTCTATTACAACACAATAGTAATCAAAACAATATGGTACTGGCATAAAAGTGACACACAGACCAATGGAACTGAATAAAGAACCCAGAAATAAACCCATGCATATACAGTCAACTAATACCTGACAAGGGAGCCAAGAATCCTCAACAGAAAAATTATAGTCTCTTCAATAAATGGTGTTGGAAAAACTGAATATGCACATGCGGAAGAATGAAATTGGACCCCTATATTATACCACTCACCAAATTAACTTGAAACAGATTAAAGACTTAAACATAAGACTTGAAACTGTAAAATACTAGAGGAAAACATAGGGGAAAAGCTCCTTGATACTGGTTTTGGCAACAATTATTTTGGATATGACACCAATAGAGCAAGCAACAAAAGCAAAAATAAACAAGTGGGGCTACATCAAACTAAAAATCTTCTGCACAGCAAAAGAAACAATCAGCAAAACAAAAGTCAACTTACAGAATGGAAGTAAATATTTACAAACCATCTATCTTAGAGGAAGTTAATATGCAAAATATATAAGGAACTCATACAACTTAATAGCAAAATACAAACAATCCAATTAAAATGGACAAAGGATTTGAATAGATATTTTTCCAGAAAAGATACACAAATGGCCAACAGATACATGGGAAGGTACTCAACATCACTAATTACCAGGGAAATGCAAAAGATATCCCCACACACCTGTTAGAATGGCTATTATCAAAAAGACAAGAGACAACAGTGTTGGTGTGGAGGTAGAGAAAAGGGAACCTTTGTGCCCTGTTGGTGCGAAATGTGAATTGGTGAAGCCACTATGGAAAACAGGATGGAGGTTCCTCAAAAAAATTGAAAATAGAACTACCATATGATCCAGCAATCCCACTTCTGGGTATATACCCAAAGGAAATGAAATTACTATTCTGAAGAGATATCTATACTCCCATGTTCATTCCAGCATTATTTACAATATTCAAGACATGGAAGTAACCGAAGCATCCACTGACAGATGAATGGATAAAGAAAATGTGATTTTATATATTTTTTATGGGTACAAAAATTTGAAATATATCAATGCAATATTACTCATCCATGAGAAAGAAGGAAATCCTGTCATTTGCAACAACATGGATGGACCTTGAGGGCATTATGCTAAGTGAAATAAGTCAGATACAGAAAGACAAATACTGTATGATCTCAGTTATATGTGGAAACAAAAAAAGCCAAACTCATAGAAAGAGAGAGTAGAATGGTGGTTGCCGGGGGCTGGGGCTGAGAGAAATGGGGAGAAATTGGTCAAAGGGTCCAAACTTTCAGTTATTAGATGAGTAAGTCCTGGGGATCTAATGTACAGTGTGGTGACTATATTTAACAATACAGTATTATACACTTGAAGGTTTCTAATTGAATGTTCTCACCACACGCAAAAAGACGTAATTATGTGAGGTGATGGATGCATTAACTAAGCTTATTGTGATAATCGTTTCACAATATATATGTGTATTACATTGTACATCTTAAATTTTCTCAATACTATATGTCAATTTTATCTCAATAAAGCTGGTGGAATAAAAGAAACCTCTGAGCAACCAGGCAAAAAGATAAAGTCACTTACAAAAGAAAAAAATCAAGTTGGCCTTGGATTTCTTCTCGGCAGCACACACTATGAGAAGACACTGCAGCACCACCCATAACACACACGAGACAAACAAAAAGTGAGCCAAGGGCGTTCTATCCAGCCAAGCTGTCCTTTAAGTATAAAAACGTAGAAAAGAACATTTGGAAACCCTGGGAATATTGTTCCTCTGATTCCCTCCTTGAGGAAACTATTAGAAGATAAATTTTAGCCAACCAAGAGGTGGCTGGGGAAACCAAAGGAGATGGACTACAAGTGAGAACAGAATGTACTTAATAGCAGAAATATTAAAACTAAAACAAACATGGGAATTGGGATGACAGAAGAAAAGTAAAGGTGATAAAAAAAAACTTAGTCTTTAAGGGCTTCCCTGGTGGCGCAGTGGTTGAGAGTCAGCCTGCCGATGCAGGGGACAAGGGTTCGTGCCCCGGTCCAGGAAGATCCCACATGCCGCGGAGCCGCTGCGCCCGCGAGCCATGGCCGCTGAGCCTGCGCGTCCGGAGCCTGTTGCTCCGCAACGGGAGAAGAACTTAGTCTTTAAGTTGCTTACCTAGTAGTAATAACAGTAGGGTAACCCACAGGATGGTGATGGTCATGGCAGTAACAGCAGTTATAATTATTGGCTGGCTAACCATGAGCCAGGTACTACATAAAACACTGTGTGTGTGTGTGTGTGTGTGTGTGTGTATACACACAGTGTTTCATACAGTGTATACACACATATACACATATATACACACACGCATATATATATATATATATATATATTCCTAACAACCCATAAGGTAAACATCATCATCCCCATTCATAACTAAGGAAGCTAAAGCTCAGATTAGTTAAGTACCTCAACCACGATCACACAGCTAAGTGACAAATCCAAACCCAGGCCTGACTCCAAAGCCCAGGCTCTTGATTTTACCGCATTTGCGTTCATTGAACATAGGACAGACCTTATTCCTCTCTGCCTCCTCATCATTTAACACAACTAATATAATATAATATAGCATAGTATAATATAATAATAACAACCTATTTTTCCCATTTTATAGATGAGGAAAGGAAGCAGAAAGGTTAAATGACTTTCCCAAAGTTACACAGCTACGTAATCGACGGGGCAGCTAGCATGGCTCTAGAGCAGCGCTATCCAATACTAATTCAATGGTAGGTGAACCACAAGTATAATTTCCAATTTTCTAGTAGCCAAATCTTAGAAAAAACTTAATTTTATTAATATATTTGACGTAACCCATATGTTCCTATTATCATTGTGACATATAATCTATATTAAAAACTATTCATGCCATAATTCACATGTTTTCCTCACTCAGTCTTTGAAATCCAGGGTGTATTTTATACTTACAGCACATCTCAAATCGGACTCACATTTCCGTGCTCAGTAGCCACATGTCGTCAGCGGCTCCCATATTTAACAGAGCAGCTCCAAAGCTACATGTGGCACCAACTTAACAACGCACGAACCCTCCATTTTCCATTCTCCAGCACTGATTCCTGAAGTGTTATTTTATAAAATCAAAAAACAAAGTAACTAGTTATATTATCTACCTCCACAGAAAACCCATCCTGGGGTTAGGGTTTCACTCTTACAAAAAGGTCGTATTTATGCGTGTCATTGGATCATATTTTTGATGGTAATCTGTTCTCCCTCTACTTTCTCTTCCCTACCCACTCCCTCCACATTCAAGCAGCCATTCTCTCCTTGCCCCAAAGAAGGCAGAGCAGAAAGATGAAATAGGCTGCAAGACATTCTGGCTTTTTCCTTTTAAGCCTAACCCCTGAGGAGAGGCGCTGGGGTTTACAGAGCAGGCAGCTTTAAGAAGCAGGAGGTAGAGAGGAGTCATCCCAGATTAGAAGGACATTCCCCTTGGCTTGGGGGAGAGTAGGAGAGCATCCCAGGAGAGGGTGGGAACTGGCTCCGAGTCTTTGCAGCACCTTGGGAGCAAGGCGCAGGGTGAACGGGGGTGGGGCAGAGTCTGCAAACGACTCCCACATCCGAAGCCAGCACGGGAGCAGCAGAGAACTGCTCAACCTGGAGTGGCCGTGAGACGGGGACAATGGGTATTTATAGGGCGGTTTGCAGGAAGAGATGTCTAATTACTAGAGACCCCTCCCGATGCCTTAGCACTGCCTAGGATCTCCAAGCTGTGGGAAAAGCTCAGGAGGAGTCCCTGGGAATGACTGGGGTTAATGTCCCCCCAATCCACTGGGATAGAAGGGCACTGGAATCAAAAATTAAACTGAATTCTAGAAATCAAAGAAAGTGTCTGGCTGGACTTGTTTTTGTGACCAGACACTCATATCTGCCACTTAGGGGGCCTCACTTGAGCCCGTCAGGGGCAGTGGGCAGTGTCCCCCCACAAACCATTACACTGGAGCCAGTTCATCTCCAGTGGACGGCTGTAACCCAGGAGGAACTGGAGTGCTGAGGGGTGTGGCCTCTCAGAAGTCACTGCTGACTTGGGGAACACCAGTGGCCTGGGATGAAACCGAGTTTCAAAGAATATCACGGAATACGTTTAAGTCCTGATCGGACACAAAGCAATCAGCAAAAAGGCCACTTGTTGGAGTTTGCTTAAATGATGAGTTTCCCTGACTCCCTGAGAAGACCCAGAAATAGAGGGGTGTAGAAGATGATTTTCAGGACACTATTTCAGACTCTGAGGAAAGAAGGACTATTTCAGCAGCAGCAGTAGCCATAGCTCTACTAGACAGGACAGATGAAGACCATCACTGCAGCCAAGCCCTGGCTGACACTGTAACAGGAAGCACAAATCTGACTCCATGTTAGATCTGTTCCTTTTACTGTAACCCTTTGTGCTTTGTTGCTTGTGCTTAATCATGCTGGCTCTGCACCTTTTGTAAGAGAATGTTGCCTGTAGCCTGAAGTATACAGGATAGCCTACTCTCAGGGCTCTGACCTTTAAGAGTCCATTCATACAGAGATAAAAGGTTGCAGAACAGAGAATAACATTTGCCTTGTTGGAGGTTTACAGGAACATCGTGACCTGACCTATGTGGACAGCTGCAAGGGCAAAGGAATCCAACACCAAGAAGTCTGCAACAACTAACCACACCCCTCCCTCACCTGGCCTTTAAAAGTGCTTTGCTGAAACCCTTCAAGGAGTTTGGGGTTTTTTGGGCACAAGCCACCCATCTCCTTGTGTGTCCCTGCAGTAAACCTTTCTCTGCTCCAAACTCGGACATTTCAGTACTGTTTGGCCTCACTACGGATCAGGCACATGAACTTGCATTCAGTAACACCATGTTCAAAGACTTTAGGAAGATAGGCGGGAGCACTGTCCACAGATCTCTACAAGCCAGGTGTCAAGACAAGGAGACCCCCGTTACCTGCCCATCAGGCCTACTCCTTAACCTGCGGTCAGTGACTGCTAGGAGACTGTGCGGGAGGGAGAGCCCAGACCCAGGGCAAGAATGGGGAAAGTGTTGCTCAGTCCTGGAGAGAAATCTTTCCCAAGGAAAAATGCCTGGAGTTTGGGGAAAGTCAACATGCCTCTGTTTTATTTTGCTTATAAGTGAGATGAATATTTCACAGTACACAGAGACTGTGAAGAGAACCCACACTCATTAACGGGGAAGGAAAGCCAAACTTCAGGGGACTGGGTGGCTCAGAGGAGCTCCAGAAGGTAGCATCATCACTCTGGTCCCATAGCAATCTAGGCTCTGTTGGCACCCTTTCCCCTCCCCAGTAAATAGTCAAGGAGAGTAGTTAAACAGAGAAAGAGGCAAGGACACCTACATGGAAGGTGCTGGCTACACAGCAGAGCAGCCAGCCCCTGCTGTACGCCCCGTGAATATAAACATGAGCAGGGACCCACCCAACTCTGGGCGGAAAGCCAAGGGGAAGGATGGCCATGAGGAGGAAGAGTGTAGAGCTGCAGCTTCAGGTCAGCGTCACCTGCCATACTAGATCCCCCACCCTTCTTACATCTAAATCACAGATCCTGCTCCCCCCAGTGAGGGGAATCCATCCGAGGCTGATGGAGCATTCCTACACGGGATGGAGCCTGCGCCGGAAGAAAGCAGAATTTCTAAGGCAGACAGTCATCCCTGGAAGGGAAAGGGGAGAAGTCTACTCAGTGCCCAGGTTCATGAACTCAACTCCTGGGAGCCTGAGATTATGACCCACCCAGCCAAGTGCTGCCAACGTCCTGGGATCCCGGTGCAAAGCCACTGCTCCAGCCCCGCCCTCGTGCAGGTGAGAAGCCATTCCTTTCTAGAAACAGAGAGATTTGCTTCAGGAGATGTGGATGGCTGGGATCATGTCATGAGATAGTATGAGATATTGCACCCTACACACACACACACACACACACACACACACACACACACACACACCAGAATATTATTCAGCCCTTAAAAGGAAGGAAATTCTGACTCATGCTATGACATGGATGAACCTTGAGAACATTATGCTAAATAAAGTAAGCCAGTCACAAAATGACACGTATTGTATGACTCCACTTATATGGGGCATCTAGAGCGGTCAGATTCAGAGACAGAAAGTAGGATGTTAAGTGCTGAGGGCTGTGGGGAGGGACAAATGGGAAGTTGTTTAATGGGTACAGAGTTTCAATTTTCCGAAATGGAGAGAGTTCTGGAGACTGGGTTGCACAACAAGGTGAATGTACTTGACACCTCACTACTGAATTTAGGGAATATACTTAACACTTAGAAATAGTCACAATGGTAAATTTTATGTTATGTACATTTCACAACAATTTTTAAAACTATTATTTTGACTACAGAGGTTTTTTCCATTGATGTGGTACATGGGGTGATGGTAACTCACAGGCTAAAAAGCCAACTATCTAGAAACCTCAAAGTCAGAAACAGCAGGACATTTCTTTCAGTTGCCAGTTCACTTCTCTGAGCAATGCTTCTCTAGCCCCTCACTTGATAGTCTGTCTTTTCTACACAACAGAAGGCAAAATTATCTCCCGAGGAGACACCCTCCCTTCCCAAACTAGAGAGGGCCTGAGGAAACTCATACTGATAAATGCTTGAGAAAAATGATGGAGAAGCAGGGAGGGGAAACTGATCAGGGAAAGATTGGAGAACTGCCTCTGAGCCCGAGTGAGGTTGAAAACCACACATTTTGCAAACAAGAATCGTCTCAAGGATTTCTGGCCAGTTTTTGAGTGGGAGAGGTAGGCTCTGAAATGTTGGCATTCCTGGGACATTCTGATGGATTGAGGAGACAAGATCACATATTTAGGATCTGGGACACTCTTCCCAAATTCAGAACATGTGATCACTGAAATGGCATTAGAATGGCAGGCCACGCTCTGAGCATTTCATTCTCAGAAAAATGTTTTTATCTGTAATTTGATTCGTATGCTTCACAGGGGTTGGAAAGACGGTGGTTGTTGAAAATGTAAGCTATGCAGCCAGACATGCTTCCCTCTATAACTAAGTTGCCAAGGAACACACAGGCCCAAATGAAACCCCATTTATGGTCATTGGCACACCTTGGGGAGCTGGTGACATCTCACATTCTTTAACTTCATTGATTCACTGCCCACTAGGCTTAATCTTGTAAATTACTTTCAAAGGCACGGCATACATCCTAAATTACTTTTTTTCTTAGATTAGCATCAATCTTGCTTATCAATTGACATTTTCTCAAATTCCCTGGAAATGTCCACCTCACCATCAGAGCAAAGCTGTAAGTTACCTAAGGCAGCGGCCCTGACGAGCTCGACGGGAACCTCTCCCCAGCTCTGCTTTGGGGCACTAAGAATCTGAATCCACAAAGTGTGTGTCTAGGACACACTCTGTGATTCAACCCCCTGCCTGGGTCTCCACCTGACCCCCTAGCCCAGGATTGCAAATGCCTCCTACCCAGTCCCAGGGCCCTTCTCCCAGGAGCCTTTGCAACACTGTTATGTAAACAGAGGAAACTTGCAAGCACGTGTATCCTGCAGCTTCTCCCCCAGCCCCAAACAACCCCCAAAGAGTAATTCCTGCCTTGTTTGAAGCTAGAAATCCTTCTGTTGATTAGTAAAAACGAGCAGGAAGGTGGAGGTGGGGATGGGCTTTCTCAGACTTCTAACCACCCCCGCGCTGCATCATGTCACGGTCCCACAGGAGCTGCCGTCCCTGCTCTTCTCGGCGGCGCTTACTCAGTGTAGTTGGCACTTGGCAATTTCATCAGCTCCCCGAAGAAACTCCTATCTCCTGCTTCCTGAGGAACCTTCTAGTGCTGGTTTCCCGAATCACAGTACTATTTCTCACTTATTTCCTGACCTCGTTCTCTACGCCTGTTAAACTCTCTGATCACATCCTTTGAATGAAAGGGGAAGTTCATTCAGCCTCCACAGAGGTTCCTGTGTGGCCTTGGCCCTCACAAGAGGCAGGTCCATCCCTCATGTGCATGTAGAAACACCGCCATCACTGATGGGGAAGCAACAGAAAACCCACGAGAAGTGAGGGCATCCTCGCTACAGCTTCCAGCCAACCTGGGCAACAGAGCAGCTCTGCCTTGCCAAGAACTAAGAGTGCGCTGACACGCCTGGGGCCAGGTCTCCAGAAGTTTCCCAAGTTAGGAGACACATCTCACTGAGGCCACTTCCCTAGGTAATACACTTATGCCTGGTTGCCAGGCTGCCAAATTCCCCACTAACATCCAAGAACTCTGCCCTTGCACCACAGGAATAATACAAAAGGTAGGGTGAGTCCTGCCCTAGAGCTAAGGCTAGGGATCATCTGAAGTTATTAAGACATAAAGTACACTGTTTCTTTTCCATCCCAGGTACCTGGAGGGAGTTTTCCTTTCAGTTTCCTTGAATTCCAAGTAATTACACTGTCGCCATCCTTAATGGGGAAGGCAGGAAGTTCCACGCACTCTGTTCTCTCTGCAAATGCATGGAATCTGAAACAGGAAGAGATATGCCACATCAGGCTAGTAAGTGGTATCTGCGCATTATCTATTCATCCTCCCAAGACTGGGACCTTGCTCTTCTGTGGTGCTAGGCATCTTCCAAGTGTTCACTGCTTTTCCCTGTGCCTTGTCAATTCCCACAAATAAAAGACAGGAAGGTGGAAGACACCAGAGAATTGCGGAGCCACTGGGACTTTAACTGATGACTCTTCTGTTCATTAGAGGATACTTAGCTCAACCAAATGGTATTTATCGACCCTGGAAAAATGATACCCTGTGCTTAGACTTATTCTTTTGTTCCCAGGGTTCAATCATGTAAACACAGTTTGGACAAGCCCAGAGGCTAATGAGGGGCCCAACAGTGCCCAGAGCCCTGCGGGTTCACTGTTGAAAGCTGGTGACAAGAGGCAGCGTTGGCTCATCTGCCCACTGCTGAGGGGCTTCAGTCAACTTTCACTTGGCAAATACACACCTCCCCAGGACCTGAGCATCAGCACTAATGAAAAGAACTCAGTGTGGGCACGTTTTTAAGGCAGCCTCTCAGAGTGTGGTCCTAGGAGCAGCACCTGGGAGCTGGCTAGGGATGCACATTCCCCGGGCCCCACCTGATCTGCCGAGTCAGAATATGCACTTTAACAAGATCCCCAGGGGATTCATAAGCAGCTTGAAGCTAAAAAGGCGCTCATGTACCAATGTTCACAGCAGCACTATTCACAACAGTCAAGACATGGAAGCAACCTAAACGTCCACTGACAGAGGAGTGGATAAAGAAGATGTGTGTATATATACAATGGAATATTCCTCAGCCATAAAAAAGAATGAAATAATGCCATTTGCAGCAACATGGATGGATCTAGACATTATCATACAAAGTGAAGTGAGCCAAAGACAAATATCATACGATATCACTTATACGTGGAATCTAAAAACAAGATACAAATGAACTTATTCACAAAACAGAAACAGACTCATAGCATAGAAGACAAACTTATAGTGACCAAAGGGGGAAGGGGGGAGGCATAAATTAGGAGTTTGGGATTAAAATATGTACACTACTGTATATAAAATAACCAACAAGGACCTACTGTATAGCACAGGGAACTATACTCAGTATCTTGTAATAACCTATAATGGAAAAGAAGCTAAAAAAGAATATATATATATACACACATGTATACATATATACACATATGTGTATAAAACTGAATCACTTTGCCGTATACCTGAAACTAACACACCATTGGAAATCAACTGTATTTCAATTTAAAAAACTTTTTTTAAGCACTGGTGTAGTGTTGCAGGTGATGATGGGCTAAATCGCACCCTCAAAGCCAGTTGTCTGGAATCCAAAAAATCAGTAATAGCAGGAAATTTCTCTCAGATGGCAGAGGAGATCTCTGAGTAATGCTCCTCCGGCCTCTCAAGAGTACCATCCCTGCCTATCGCCACTCATGACGCAAAAAGAATCCTGAAACATGAGCTGGGATGGACAGAAGAATGGGCAGATGGCGGGAGAGGTCTGTGGGCCTTGCCTGGGCCATAGAAGGCCTCAGTCTCGTCTATTTCTAAAGGGTTTCAGGTGACACTGGGACAATGAAAGCAGGGGCTTCCTCCAAAACAGAAATGCCCAGTTTCCTTCGTCCCATTGTTACCAACCTGGGTTCTCAGACTCTTTAATCAATAGAAATTGATAAAAGAGGCCAGAGAAATTCAGGCAAGGCTTTATCGGTACTCTTGCTGCAGCACAAGGGCATGAAAACAAGTAGCAGCTTCCCTTGCTAAGCAGTGAAGGTGGAGGTGGATCAGTGGGTGGGGCTGGAGGGCGGGCTTAGGTGGTCTGCCCACCCCCTTGGTGGTGCTGTGCGCAGGGATCATGCTCGGGACCCTGCTTTTGCTCCCAGGCCCTCAGAAATGGCAGCTGGGTTTTGGCCTTTTTGTATTTTATTGTTCATAATTTGCCCCGACTACCCATGCATGCAGTTATTTTTAGTCCCTTATAGTTCCTCTGTATTCTGTTGCTGGAGGAGACGTTTGTCCAGCTGCAGGCACTGCAGTAAAGGGTCCCAGGTCCCCACCTGTCTCACCACAACCTCCCTGCAGGACAGACGGGGGGATGATCGAGGTTTGTCCTGACAGGCCTCACACTCTGAGTGCCAAGGCCTTTGCCCAGAATTTTCTACTCTGAAGAACAGGGCAGACATTTCCTCTGGCTAATACAGCCTCGCTTGTGCAGAAAGCAAATCACGATTAAGTCAGGCTCTTTGGAGAGTCTGAGGAGTGTAGCGCTGTGTCTGAGAGCTGGTGGTTCTGTCCAGACACAGCCTCAGGCACCGGGGGACACAGAGTCCAGCCTCCCTGCAAGCTGAAAGGCTCAGGACACGCCCTTTACAGTTTGATAATAACTGCTCTTCAGCTGGGGCTCAACAGCAAAAGATGCACTGAGACCATCCAGGACCCCCGGGAGGAGGTGGGCTGGCAGGTAGCAGAGCGGGCAGGGGCACTGCTGGTCGTGGGTTGGCCTCACTTCCCAGGACTAGAGGAGGGACAGAAGGGCCCGGGTGTACCCCGTCCTCTTCTGCAGAATCCGCTCTCCACGAAGCATGACCTGAAAGTCAGGGGCTGAACTGCAGCTTCTCCCGTGTTAAACTACTCCCTGGCCTCTCACCTTCCCAGAGAGTGTCCCACATGAGCTGAGCAGAGGACCAGCAAGAAAGGTGGCCCTGCCAGCTGGGTTTTTCTCTCTCCACTAGCAAAAGTGGGGGCAGTGAGCCCCTTCTGTATTTGGGGGTTTCAAGAGCCCAGAATTGAAGCCAAGCACCTGCTGTTGAAAGATTTCAAAGCGCTTTATGAGAAGCCAGAGCACTGGTCTTCAGAATCACCAGGGATCCTGTTAAAAATGCATATCCCTGTTCCTCCCTAGACCCTGAAAATCAGAATCTCTGGGACCGTGGTCAAGATATCTGCATTTTAATCAAGATTCCTAGGTAGTGAAAGGCCTTTGCAAAGTGAAAGCCTAACTGCATATTCCCAGACTCCCCTCTAGTGTGCAAAATCAGCCTGCAAGGTGAAGCCCATGTCTCCCAGGCCAATATGATGAGCAGCTAAATTTGAGAACAAATGCTCAAGAGTGGGCATTTTACCCATTTTAGACAGGCTGACTTAGGAAAGAACTCAGCCATTCTCCTTGTTACCACATAAGGAGCTGGTCTCTCTCTACAAGAGACACAAACTCTCTCACATGCACAGACGGGGCTGTTTTGAAATGTAGGTATTATTATTATTATTCAGGTATAGTGAGGCCAACAGATCAGGAGACAGCTACCATTGAAAAGATAGTTAACAAGAAGACCTTCAAGATGGCGGAGGAGTAAGACGTGGAGATCACCTTCCTCCCCACAGATACACCAGAAATACATCTACATGTGGAACAACTCCTACAGAACACCTACTGAACGCTGGCAGAAGACCTCAGACTTCCCAAAAGGCAAGAAACTCCCCACGTACCTGGGTAGGGCAAAAGAAAAAAGGAAAAACAGAGACAAAAGAATAGGGATGGGACCTGCACCTCTGGGAGGGAGCTGTGAAGGAGGAAAGGTTTCCACACACTAGGAAGCCCCTTCGCGGGCCGAGACTGCGGGTGGTGGAGGGGGAAGCTTCGGAGCCGTGGAGGAGAGCGCAGCCACAGGGGTGCGGAAGGCAAAGCAGAGAGATTCCTGCACAGAGAATCAGTGCCGACCAGCACTCACCAGCCCAAGAGGCTTGTCTGCTCACCCGCCTGGGCGGGTGGGGGCTGGGAGCTGAGGCTCGGGCTGCAGAGGTCGGATCCCAGGGAGAGGACTGGGGTTGGCGGCGTGAACACAGCCTGAAGCGGGTTAGTGCACCACGGCTAGCCGGGAGGGAGTCCGGGGAAATGTCTGGAGCTGCCGAAGAGGCAAGAGACTATTGTTACAGGGTGTGTGAGGAGAGGGGATTCAGAGCACCACCTAAATGAGCTCCAGAGACAGGGGCGAGCCGCGGCTACCAGTGTGGACCCCAGAGACGGGCATGAAACGCTAAGGCTGCCGCTGCCGCCACCAAGAAGCCTGTGTGCGAGCACAGGTCACTATCCACACCTCCCCTCCCGGGAGCCTGTGCAGCCCGCCACTGCCAGGGTCCCATGATCCAGGGACAACTTCCCTGGGAGAACATATGGCACGCTTCAGGCTGGTGCAACGTCATGCTGGCCTCTGCCGCCGCAGGCTCACCCCACATCCGTACCCCTACCTCCCCCCAGCCTGAGTGAGCCAGAGCCCCCGAATCAGCTGCTTCTTTAACCCCGTCCTGTCTGAAACAACAACAGATGCCCTCAGGTGACCTACATGCAGAGGCGGGGCCAAATCCAAAGCTGAGACCCCAGGAGCTGTGGGAACAAAGAAGAGAAAGGGAAATCTCTCCCAGCAGCCTCAGGAGCAGCGGATTAAATCTCCACAATCAACTTGATGTACCTGCATCTGTGGAGTACCTGAATAGACAACAAATCACCCCAAAACTGAGGTGGTGGACTTTGGGAGCAATTGTAGACTTGGGGTTTGCTTCCTGCATCTAATTTGTTCCTGGTTTTATGTTTATCTTACTTTAGTATTTAGAGTTTATTATCACTGGTAGATTTGTTTATTGATTTGGTTGCTCTTCCTCCTTTTTTTTCCGAAATATATATATATGTATTTTTTTTCCTTTTTCTCTTTCTGTGAGTGTGTATGTGTATGCTTCCTTGTGTGATTTTGTCTGTACAGCTTTGCTTTTACAATTTGTCCTAGGGTTTTGTCTGTCCGTTTTTTTTTAGTATCGATTTTCGCACTTATCATTGGTGGCTTTGTTTCTTGGTTTGGTTGCTCTCTTCTTTCTTTCTTTTTTTAAATTACATTTTAATTTTTTTTAATAATTTTAAAAAATATTTTATTTTAATAACTTTATTTTATTTTATTTATTTTTTTCTTTCTATGTTTCTCCCTTCTCTTCTGAGCCATGTGGTTGACAGGGTCTTGGTGCTCCAGCCAGGTGTCAGGCCTGTGCCTCTGAGGTAGGAGAGCTGAGTTCAGGACATTGGTCCACCAGAGACCTCCCAGCTCCATGGAATATCAAATGGTGAAAGCTCTCCCAGAGATCTCCATCTCAACGCTAAGACCCAGTTCCACTCAATGACCAGCAAGCTACAGTGCTGGACACCCTATGCCAAACAACTAGCAAGACAGGAACACAACCCTACCCATTAGCAGAGAGGCTGCCTAAAATCGTAATAATGTCACAGACACCCAAAAACACACCACTGGATGCGGTCCTGCCCACTAGTAAGACAAGATCCAGCCTCATCCACGAGAACACAGGCACTAGCCCCCCCCACCAAGAAGCCTACACAACCCACTGAACCAACCTTAGCCACTGGGGGCAGACACTAAAAACAACGGGAACTACAGACCTGCAGCCTGTGAAAAGGAGACCACAAACACAGTAAGTTAAGTAAAATGAGAAGACAGAGAAACACACACCAGATGAAGGAGTAAGGTAAAAACCCACCAGACCAAACAAATGAAGAGGAAACAGGAAGTCTACCTGAAAAAGAACACACAGTAGTAACAGTAAAGATGATCCAAAATCTTGGAAACAGAAAGGAGAAAACAGAAGAAATGTTTAACAAGGACCTAGAAGAATGAAGAGCTAACAAACAATGATGAACAACACAATAAATGAAATTAAAAATTCTCTAGAAGGAATCAATAGCAGAATAACTGAGGCAGAAAAACGGATAAGTGATCTGGAAAATAAAAGAGTGGAAATAACTACTGCAGAGCAGAATAAAGAAAAATAATGAAGAGAATTGAGGACAGTCTCAGAGACCTCTGGGACAACATTAAACACACCAACATTTGAATTATAGGGGTACTAGAAAAGAAGAGAAAAAGAAAGGGACTGATAAAATACTTGAAGAGATTATACTTGAAAACTTCCCTAATATGGGAAAGGAAATAGTCAATCAAGTCCAGGAAGTGCAGAGTCCCATACAGGATAAATCCAAGGAGAAACAAGCCAAGACATATTAATCAAACTATCAAAAATTAAATACAGAGAAAAAATATTAAAAGCAGCAAGGGAAAAACAATAAATAACATACAAGGGAATCCCCATAAGGTTAAGAGCTAATCTTTAAGCAGAAACTCTGCAAGCCAGAAGGGAGTGGCAGGACAAATTTTAAGTGATGAAAGGGAAGAACCTACAACCAAGATTACACTACCCAGCAAGAATCTCACTCAGATTCCACGGAGAAGTTAAAACCTTTACAGATAAGCAAAAACTAAGAGAATTCAGCACCACAAAACCAGCTTTACAACAAATGCTAAAGAAACTTCTCTAGGCAGGAAACACAAGAGAAGGAAAAGACCTAGAATAACAAACCTAAAACAGTCAAGAAAATGGTAATAGGAACATACGTATCGATAATTACCTTAAATGTAAATGGATTAAATGCTCCAACCAAAACACACAGACTGGCTGAATGGATACAAAAACAAGACCCGTATATATGCTGTCTACAAGAGACCCACTTCAGACCTAGGGACACATACAGATGGAAAGTGAGGGGATGGAAAAAGATATTCCATGCAAATGGAAATCAAAAGAAAGCTGGAGTAGCAGTACTCATATCAGATAAAATAGACTTTAAAATAAAGACTATTACAAGAGACAAAGAAGGAGACTACATAATGATCAAGGGATCAATTCAAGAAGAAGATACAGCAATTGTAAATATTTATGCACCCAACATAGGAGCACCTCAATACATAAGGCAAATGCTAACAGCCATAAAAGGGGAAATCAACAGTAACACAATCATAGTAGGGAACTTTAACACCCCACTTTCACCAATGGACAGATCATCCAAAATGAAAATAAATAAGGAAACACAAGCTTTAAATGACACATTAAACACGACGGACTTAATTGATATTTATAGGACATTCCATCCAAAGACAACAGAATACACTATCTTCTCAAGTGCTCATGGAACATTCTCCACGATAGATCATATCTTGGGTCACAAATCAAGCCTTGGTAAATGTAACAAAATTGAAATCGTATCAAGTATCATTTCTGACCACAATGCCTTGAGACTAGATACCAATTACAGGGAAAAATCTGTAAAAATAGAAACACATGGAGGCTAAACAATACACTACTTAATAACCAAGACATCATTGAAGAAATCAAAGAGGAAATCAAAAAATAGCTAGAGAAAAATGACAATGAAAACACGACAACCCAAAACCTATGAGATGGAGCAAAAGCAGCTGTGAGAGGGAAGTTTATAGCAATATAATCCTACCTTAAGTAACAAGAAACATCTCAAATAAACAACCTAACCTTACACCTAAAGCAATCAGAGAAAGAAGAACAAAAAAACCCCAAAGTTAGCAGAAGGAAAGAAATCATAAAGATCAGATCAGAAATAAATGAAAAAGAAATGAAGTAAACAATAGCAAAGATCAATAAAACTAAAAGCTGGTTCTTTGAGAAGATAAACAAAATTGATAAACCATTAGCCAGACTCATCAAGAAAAAGGAGAAGAAATAAATCAGTAGAATTAGAAATGAAAAAGGAAAGTAACAACTGACACTGCAGAAATACAAAGGATCATGAGAGATTACTACAAGCAACTGTATGCCAATAAAACGGACAACCTGGAAGAACTGGACAAATTCTTAGAAAAGTACAACCTTCTGAGTCTGAACCAGGAAGAAATAGAAAATGTAAACAGACCAATCACAAGCACTGAAATTGAGACAATGATTAAAAATCATTCAACAGGGCTTCCCTGGTGGCAAGGGTTGAGAGTCCGCCTGCCAATGCAGGGGACACGGGTTCGTGCCCCAGTCCAGGAGGATCCCACATGCCGCGGAGTGGCTAGGCCCATGAGCCATGGCCAATGAGCCTGCACATCCGGAGCCTGTGCTCCGCAACGGGAGAGGCTGCAACAGTGAGAGGCCTGCATACCACAAAAAAAAAAAAAAAAAAAAAAAAATCATTCAACAAAAAAAAAAACCCAGGACCGGATGGCTTCACAGGTGAATTCTATCAAACATTTAGAGAAGAGCTAACACCTCTCCTTCTCAAACTTTTCCAAAACATAGTAGAGGGAGGAACACTCCCAAACTCATTCTACAAGGCCACCATCAGCCTGATACCAAAACCAGACAAACATGTCCCAAAGAAAGAAAACCACAGGCAGTATCACTGATGAAAACAGATGCAAAAATCCTCAACAAAATACTATCAAACAGAATCCAACAGCACATTAAAAGGATCATACACCATGATAAAGTGGGGTTTATCCCAAGAATGCAAGGATTCTTCAATATATGCAAATCAATCAATGTGATACACCATATTAACAAACTGAAGGAGAAAAACCATATGATCATCTCAATAAATGCAGAAAAAGCTTTTGACAAAATTCAACACCCATTTATGATAAAAACCCTCCAGAAAGTAGGCAGAGAGGGAATTTACCTCAACATAATAAAGGCCATATATGACAAACCCACAGCCAATATCGTTCGCATGGTGAAAAACTGAAAGCATTTCCACTAAGATCAGGAACAAGACAAGGTTGCCCACTCTCACCACTATTATTCAACATAGTTTTGGAAGTTTTCTCCACAGCAATCAGACAAGAAAAAGAAATAAAAGGAATCCAAATTGGAAAAGAAGAAGTAAAGCTGTCACTGTTTGCAGATGACATGATACTATACATAGAGAATCCTAAAGATGCTACCAGAAAATTACTAGAGCTAATTAATGAATCTGGTAAAGTAGCAGGATACAAAATTAATGTACAGAAATCTCTGGCATTCCTATACACTAATGATGAAAAGTCTGAAACAGAAATGAAGGAAACACTCCCATTTACCATGGCAACAAAAAGAATAAAATAACTAGGAATAAACCTACCTCTGGAGACAAAAGTCCTGTATGCAGAAAACCATAAGACACTGATGAAAGAAATCAAAGATGATACAAACAGATGGAGAGATATACCATGTTCCTGGATTGGAAGAATCAACATTGTGAAAATGACTATACTACCCAAAGCAGTGTACAGATTCAATGCAATCCCTAACAAACTACCAGTGGCATTTTTCACAGAACTAGAACAAATAATTTCACAATTTGTATGGAAACACAAAAGACCCCGAATAGCAAAGCAATCCTGAGAAAGAAAAACAGAGCTGGAGGAATCAGGCTCCCTGACTTCAGACTATACTACAAAGCTACAGTAATCAAAAAACAGTATGGTACCGGCACAAAAACAGAAATATAGATTAACGAAACAGGATAGAAAGCTCAGAGATAAACCCACACAGATATGGTCACCTTATTTTTGATAAAGGAGGCAAGACTATAACAATAGAGAAAAGACACCCTCTTCAATAAGTGGTGCTGGGAAAACTGGACAGCTACATGGAAAAGAATGAAATCAGAACACCCCCTAACACCATACACAAAAATAAACTCCAAATGGATTAAAGACCTAAATGTAAGGCCAGACACTATCAAACTCTTAGAGGAAAACCTAGGCAGAACACTCTATGACATAAATCACAGCAAGATCCTTTTTGACCCACCTCCTAGAGAAATAAAAACAAAAATAAACAAATGGGACCTAATGTAACTTAAAAGCTTTTGCACAGCAAAGGAAACCTTAAACAAGACAAATAGACAACCCTCAGAATGGGAGAAAATATTTGCAAATGAAGCAACTGACAAAGGATTAACCTCCAAAATTTACAAGCAGCTCATGCAACTCAACATCCAAAAAACAAACAACCCAATCCAAAAATGGGTAGAAGACCTAAACAGACATTCTTCCAAACAAGATATACAGATCACCAACAAACACATGAAACAGTGCTCGACATCAGTAATCATTAGAGAAATGCAAATCAAAACTACAGTGAGGTATCACCTCACACCGGTCAGAATGGCCATCATCAAATAATCTACAAACAGTAAATGCTGGAGAGGGTGTGGAGAAAAGGGAACCCTCTTGCAGTGTTGGTGGGAATGTAAATTAATACAGCCACTATGGAGA
The DNA here is from genome assembly GCF_963455315.2 of Globicephala melas. Taxonomy (NCBI): domain Eukaryota; kingdom Metazoa; phylum Chordata; class Mammalia; order Artiodactyla; family Delphinidae; genus Globicephala; species Globicephala melas. The sequence goes on from NC_083325.1 coordinate 8,966,117, forward strand.
ACAGTATGGAGGTTCTTTAAGAAACCAAAAACAGAACTACCATATGATCCAGCAATCCCACTACTGGGCATATACCCTGAGAAAACCATAATTCAAAAAGTCATGTACCACAATGTTCACTGCAGCTCTATTTACAAGAGCCAGGACATGGAAGCAACCTAAGTGTCTATCAACAGATGAATGGATAAAGAAGATGTGGTACATATATACAATGGAATATTACTCAGCCATAAAAAAGAAACTTAATTGAGTTATTTGTAGTGAGGTGGATGAACCTACAGTTTGTCATACAGAGTGAAGTAAGTCAGAAAGAGGAAAACAAAAACCATATGCTAATACATATATATGGAATCTAAAAAAAAAAAAAGGTTCTTAAGAACCTAGGGGCAGGACAGGAATAAGGATGCAGAAGTAGAGAATGGATTTGAGGATATGGGGAGGGGGAGGGGTAAGCTGGGATGAAGTGAGAGAGTGGCATGGACTTATATATACTACCAAATGTAAAACAGATAGCTAGTGGGAAGCAGCCCCATAGCACAGGGAGATCAGCTCAGTGCTTTGTGCCCACCTAGAGGGGTGGGATAGGGAGGGTGGGAGGGAGACGCAAGAGGGAGGAGATATGGGAATATATGTATATGTATAGCTGATTCACTTTGTTATAAAACAGAAACTAACACACCATTGTAAAGCAATTATACTCCAATAAAGATGTTAAAAAAAAGAAAAGATAGTTTGCCACTCACAGTTTCTGCTATGGAGTGAATTGTGCCCCCGCCCATCACCTCCCCAAATATCTGTGTTGAAGCCTTAATCTTCAATGGGATTTTATTTGGAGACAGGACTTACAAGAAGGTAATTAAGGTTAAATGAGGTCATAGGGGTGGGGCCCTGATCCAATAGGACTGGTATCCTTTTAAGAAGAGACACCAAAGAGTTTACATGCCCTCTCTCTCTGTCTCTCTGTCTGTGTCTCCCTCTCTCTCTCTCTGTCTCTGTCTCTCTGTCTCTCTCTGTCCTCCATGGAAGGATGGAAGGACACAGCAACAGGGCAGCTGCCTACAAGAGAGAAAGAGATTTCTCACCAGAAACAGAATCTGCTAGCACCTTGATCTTGGACTTCCCAGCCTTCAGAATTGTGAGAAATAAATATGTCATTTAAGCCACCCAGTCTGTGGTGTTTTCTTGTGGCAGCCAGAACTAATATTTTTCCAAAGAGATGGGGGCATGCCACACCACACAGGGCCTCACAGGGAAGCCCCAGGTTTGGTCAGGAAGCAGAGAGAACAAGGGGAAAACATGGGCAAGTCTTTCTTGTGGATCCTGCAGAAAGAAATGGGTGAGGCAGAGTAAGCAGGCTTAGGATTGGCTACTTTGAATGATTTCAGCGGGTGCTGGAGTGTAGGGGCTGTCCTGAGCTGTCTGGTACCTGGGGTGACTGGGGTGACTGCGACAGGGGACAGACAGCGTTTAGGGTACGAGAGCCTGGATTGAGAGTGTGGGCTGGATTTGTTAGTTTGCACATAAAAGGTGCATTCCGTCCCGGGTGAGTCTTTTAACTGTCTTTACGAATCAGCTAACCTGGGAGGCGCGGTCTGTCCAGGGTCAGCAAGACCCCAAAATGTCAAAGCGTCACAAAAAAAAGTCAAGATTAATGCCAGGTAGAGGAGCAAAGGTGAATGGAGACTAAAGACTACTGGAAAGAGGAGAACACAGCAACCGACTGGTCAGGAAGACCGCTAGGAATCAAGACCCACTGTCGACTACAGGCAAGCACGCAGCTCGCTCGCAGTCTTCCCAGAGCACCTTTTCTGCCTACCTGCTTCGGGTCTTGGCACTCAGATCCTTTAAGAAAGCTGTCGTGCCCTCTCGTCTGGCATTGAAGGACACCATGTGGACAGGATATGGGACCTCCAAAGCCCCCTGAAGGAGAAGCTCCTTGGATTCCTCTGGAACATCCCCCACCACAAAGTAATAAATGGATTCAACCTGCAGAACAGTGATACCAACAGTTTATTTCCCTGAGGCACCCCAGCTGTGAACCAGACTCATCGGCAATATACTCTCTATAAACCTGCCTCTTTAAAAAAATAAGCGGGCAGAGAGAAGAGCAGCACCGCTCAATGTTTCATGACGATGTGTTGGGGCCAAAGTCAGGAAGTAAGACATTCAAGGCCCGGTGCTAAGAAGTGTCAGGCTTTGCATGGGAAGGATATGGTTGGTGGATTTGGAGAAGAGCTTCCTCCGAGCCCACGAATAAGTTATGCAAGTCCACGAATGAAGGAAGTGTCGGCCGGCCACTGGGGGCAGGAAGCTTATTAGCCATTCCCTATGGCGGTGCCAGAGTTCTGCAGGGCCGGCTCAGGCATCCTCCGTCTGAGGCTGCGTGTGGGAAGGAGGGCATATTCCCAGCTGGTCTCACCTCCGGGACACACACTCGCCTGGGGAGGTGAGGCTGTCCTGCCTTCACACGGCCAGTCAGGAGCCACGCCAGGCCAGGAGTCAGGAAACACACACACACACACACGCACACGCGCGCGCGCACGCACACGCACACGCACACACACACACACACACACACACACACACCCCAGCTTTAAACCAGGAACCTGGGAGATGCATACCTCACCCAGGTAGGAGACGATGCCCTGCTTAATGTAAAGATGTCGATGCCATCCACTGGGCCTCACCCTTAACCACACTGCTCTAAGGGTCTCCCCTGCCACTGAGGAGTTCTGTAACCTCGGGCAAGTGGTTTAGGTTCAGTTTCTTCACTTGTGAAAAGGGAGATTATGCAGCTGACTTCATGACTGAGCTTCAACGAGATGGCATACGCTTAGGTATGTATATTAATCACACAAAGTAAAACCACAGGTAGAGCCAGGAACACATATCACCTAAACCTGCCCCTAACAGCAGCCTAAGTGATTGTCTCCACAGATAACGGGGCAGAAACCCCCAGAAAATATACTGTATTTTTTTAAATATTTATATATTCGGCTGCGCCGGGTCTTAGTTGTGGCATGCAAACTCTTAGTTGCGGCATGCATGTGGGATCTAGTTCCCTGACCAGGGATCAAGTGTGGGCCCCTGCATTGGGAGAGGGGAGTCTTAGCCACTGGACCACCAGGGGAGTCCCTGTATTGTGTTTTAAGGGATAAACAGATGTCACCAGCCCTTTAGGATTCATGAGCTTCTAATCACACATCCCCAGTTAGCTGACGGTAAATAGTCAATTACCTCACCTTGCCTTCAAAGCTGGGACTTAAAGCTACCTGGCCCAGAGAGAGGTGGGCTGAGGGTCAGCTCCCAGCTGCTTAGGACACCCCGTCTGTGGCAGCAGGGGGCAGGCTGTGCCCAAGAAGGCAGGTGGGGAGAGGGTGGCAGAGGGGCCCGGCTGGGAGTTAGGAGACCGCCGGGGTGGGAGCTGAGCCCAGCCTACTTCAGCAACATTCCTCCCCAGGCTGGGCACAAAGAGTCTTCCTGCCCCCGTGACTCTCTCTCTCAGGCCCTTCATCACAAAGTCCCTGATTTTCAGAAGTACCTCATGGGAGGTAAAGACTGAGGAAGGTTGAACATTTCTCCCAGTCAGTCACTGAGAAGCAGAAAACACACTGACAGGAGGAAGAAAGTGTTCTCCAGATTCCTAATTATACAACTAATACTGTTCTTCCAGAAAATGCATTCTATGTTGTTCTCTTCCTGGTGTTAGACATTACCTTCTGTAAGACGTCTTCAATAGGCTCCAGTGAGCTGCAGTTACTAGTTTTCCAGCTGTGCTGGTGCCCAAGTTTAGCATGAGGACAGCTTCATCCTCTCAGAGGGTCTAAGAACACACATGGCTCAAGACAGGGGAACAGACCCAGGGAGTATATTCTAGGGTTTGGTAGATCAACAGGGAAGTGAGTGAGGACAAACAACTCTGGCTGGTCTGTCGGCAGCTTCTGACTCCCTCTGTCTCCACCGCATGCTGTGGAGACAGCTTCTTTGCTCTGGCAATAACCCAAGAGCCTGAAATCCTCACACAGAGATGTTTTTTCCCTCGAGACTTCAGCAAACCAGAAATTGCTATAGCCAGCAGTGAGTCAGGATTTCCTTTCCTTCATTAATTAAGGCTATGGGGTTATTCACTACTCACTAAGGTCCTTACTCAGCTTCTTAGTTGCCTGTGTTTTCGGTCAACTCTCAGTTATCTGTGCTCCAGATTTCCAGGAGTATGCTCTCCCAGAGACCAGCTACCTCACCACCATCTGCAGACTGCCTTTCTGCCTCTCCTTTCTGCTCGCATAATGACATTTAGAAAAACAAAGAGGACGATAAATATGCTACCTGCTACTATCCCCCCAAATTTGGCAAAATGCCTTTGAAAGTGAAATGGCTTTGAGGTCGTCTGCTATTGGGGATGATAAGCTAACATAAATTTGAATTCTTGTTATCATGCCCAGTTTACAGATGAAGACACTGAGGCCTGGACAGGTTATTTGACCCGGGTGAGCAGCCAGTGAACCCAGCCTGCCTGACCTCACGAACTTCTGTCCTTGCTTTTTTCAGCCACTGCACTCTGTCAGCTCATCATGGCAAGACTGGTCCTCGCGTGTTAGAGATGATGGTGAATCCCAGAACTGGAGAGGCGAGATCATGCAACAAGAAGGTGGCCAGGGGTGGGCACTGTTTTCATTTTCTTGGTCCCCACAGCATCCAAGGCTCCTACCCCCAATCTCACTACCACTGACCAAAAGTTGGGTCCAGGAGGTTGTCTGGCTCAAGGGAATTACCCTCATGGGAATCCTCACTCCTTAACCAGGACCTCTGTGCTCCTTGAGGGCAAGGGGACCTGGAGCAGCTTCTTCACTGACCAGCATCACCTTAAATGCTGATTTGTACCAAATTTGATAACACCAGACATAGAAAATATTTGGGTTCCATGCAGCTATTTAACCATGACTCAAAAACTCTTGCCACTTTATACTACGTGAAATAGGTTGGAGCCTTTATGTTTTCACTTGATATGTCTTATTCTGTCGGGCCACATGTTCTGCAGCTTCCCAAGGTAACCTGCAATCCGCCTGACCAAGGAGGTCTTGCCATCTTCCCAGCCATGGGTTTTGGGGAAAAGAAGAACCAAACTGGGAGCAGCTGCTTCCACTCTGCCCGCCATCTGCTCCAGCCTGTCAGAAGCTCCCAAGGCCTCTGGGTGTAAAAATTCCCACTTTGCTAGGAAACAAAAATGAAAGTCAACCGGAACAGCAGTGAGAGGTCCAGCAAATTCTGTCTTCTCCTTCATGCAACTTTGACCATTACAACAGTGCTGACCAACTCCAGAGCTTGGATCTAACTTCCAGATCTTCCCTGTGCCTGTGGCCGCCCTCCCTGGTTCAGCCCATTTGGATTTTCTGACCGCCCCACCCACCCAAGGTGGTGACTGCCCCTTGCCCCAGCTCCCTTCTCAGATTCCTCCTAACATCATTAACCACCACCAACGTTCCGGCCTCCTGGGCTTCAGGATCCCTATTCCAACCCAACATCCCCATCACAGGCATACAAGGCTCAGCAAATTCACCCACCTGGTCCCATGCAGACCACCTCCCTTCAATTCAAAAAAACTCAAATCCGGACCATAGCTTGGGGATGGGAATCTCTTGGATCCACATCTAACCCCCAATCTCAAGAATATTGACATTATTTCCTTTCTATTCCTTCACTGTTCAACAAACATTTATCGAGCCCATGCTAGGCACTGCCATTGCTAGGCAATGCTAAGGCAAAGATGAAAAGATGTGATGCCTGTCTGAGCCGCAGCAAGGAGGAAAATGAAGTGCCAGGGTCATGACCGATGTGGCCAGGCCTTCTGCTCACTGTTCAGTGGTGAAGGTTCCTTATGGAATCATGGGGGTCTGCCTCTAATTCACCCACCTAGTCTCTCAGTGAATATGACTTTTTTAAAAACAAGTAAACAAATTTGTGCCTATCGGGTAGATGGAAGAGAGGATGAGAGAACGCAAGGAGAAATACAGGCGCCTTTGAAAGCAGAAGGCAGGTCCCTCCCTTAGGTAGCTGGGAATTGGGGCCTTGGGTAAACAGCCATCTCCTTCCTAAGGACCCTTCTCGTCCTGGGTCAGCTGGCCATCCAGGGCCCCCTGACACAGCACCCCTCCTCAAAAAGGCCAGGGAAGCTACCAACTTCCAAAAGACGCATCCAGAGACCAGAGGACGCTGCAGAGTAGAAACCCTGTGCCAGACACATGCCTGGGCTCTGAAGGCAACACCAGCCGCTCTAAACACCTCCTCCTTCCCATGCACCAGGTTCTTTTTTACAGGGTACACCAGTAATTCATCCATCAACAGTGCTCTTCGTGCGCCACTATGAGATACACGATTTAAACAGACCCACACTCGGCCCGGGCTCTTCCTGGACCCGAAGGCTCACGCTCTGTCATCTGTCTCTGGTAAACCTTCCTGGCCCACCCATGGTTACAAAGACCAGTCCTGGAGGCCAGTGGGCTCTGGGCATCCTCCCCCATCGTAACCAAGCCCATCAGTCAGCCCTCCCTCTTCACGTGGAACGGGTACAAAAACCCACTTCCCTGTTAATCTTTGAACACGAGACAATACCCACTGTCTTGCTTCCTCTCAGGATCCACTCACGGAGGGAGATGAAAACTCAAAGCAGGTTATCGTGAGCAGGAAAAGGCTGGGGTTTTAGATTTACTGTTCAAGACACTTCTTAAGCTTTAAATCCTTTCCGTTCATAGCAAACTGCAGCCACATGGACCAACTGGAAACTCACTGGGGTGGACGTGAGGGGCTCAGGGCAGAGCAGCGGGTCTTTAAGGGAACCGTTTCTCTCCCCACCCCTAACACATGCATGCTTTTCTGGGGTTGCTTTTGGCCGCTCCGCAAGATATGCAGGATCTTAGTTCCCCAACCAGGGATCAGACCCATGCCCCCTGCAGTGGAAGCGCGGAGTCTTAATCACTGGACTGCCAGGGAAGTCCCCGTGCATGCTTTTCTTTGCTCCTCGTAAGACACAGAGCATGGCATTTTTATATGGGAGGCAGTTGCATCTACTAAACGCTTCCTCAGGACCACAGCCAGATATAAGCTCTGGGTGGAGAATACCACGGTCTGAATATGTTTAGCATCTTTCATACCCCGTGGTCTCTTCTCAAGAGTTTTCGCGTGACATTTGATGACCAGTGCCTGGAAGCTTCTTTCTTGGTTATTCCTCTTCTACAGAACTTCCCTGGAACTCACTAAATTGTTACACATACCCTGGGATAGGGAAAAAACCCCCAGAGAAAGGAGACATACAAACCAGAGGGAAGTAAAACAGAAAGTCAAGGTCACCAGGAAATCTTGCAGTCAGGTCAGGTTGCCAGAGCCACCTATGACCGGGGAGCCAGGTAAACAGACAAAGAAGGAGAGCACCCATGTACGTGCGCACACGTGCACACACACACACACACACACACACACACACGTCCAAGAGCCTGTGAAATATTCCATTTCTTGAATGCTTATTAAGGTGTCCAGACATTTGAATTTTTACAGATGTTAAAACAAACTTAAAAGGCCAAAGAACAAAGTTGCTTGCATTTCATTCTTCTTTAATGGGAAACATTTGTTCCTCTGGGTTTCTGAGGATAAACAGTATGTTTCCAATTTCAAACCATCACCCTCAGTATCAATAAACACAGTCTGGTGACCACTGGGAGCTCTCCTTTGAAGGTGCCAGCACATGGCCACCTTGCCCAAGAAAGGACTTCTTAATGCGGCAGAGTAAAGCTTGAAACCTGCAGAATCCCCGGGATTCCAGAGTAGAAGAAGCAATTAAGTATTAATTAATATTAATCAATTAGTAAGGATTAGTTAAGCACCTGTATCCCAAAAGAAAGCAGACCTATGCCTACCTGGGGAGTAAGGCTGGCCCAAGGACCTCATGTGCCCAGAGTACTTCCTCTCTAGCCTGTCACTACCCTTAACAGTCCCACCATTAGAGCTGCTCACAAAAACACACACTCTTGTGGCTAAAAGAGATATAAAACACCACCAGTGAATCACTGCTTCCAGGTAAAGCTTTATATCCGAAAGGTCCCTATCAAAAAGCTTATGTGAATGCATCAGCATTCAGGAACGGATGACACACTGACTGGGATACACTTCACCTTGGAAAGCACATGATGGACCCATCTGTGAAGAAGAGGAACTGGGAAAGATTCAGAGCATGGATGCTGGGAAACCCTATTTCCTCATCCTCAAGGTTCAGTGACGAGTCTTCCAACCTCTCCTCCCGTAAGAGATGGGTTTATCTAATTGCCAGGAGAGCAAGAGTGGAACTGAAGCGTTAGAGGTGCACACTCACGGCCTCACTCCCTTCCTTTCTCGATGCTCGGGGGCTGTGGGCAGCACGTGGCTCTCCTGGCAGCGGCTAAATGAGGGCCTGCCCTGCGGCCCCAATGAAGCCCCCTAGGGGAAGCCCAGCCAGGCTCAGGCGTGAGAGTCTCATTTTGGTTGGTCCAGTCCTGCCATCACCAGAGATGCTCTTTTGATCCCCATCTGGGGCCTGTCACCTATTTATCAATTGGTTCCAAATTCAGAGGTGAACAGGATTAAGACTGCTGGGGCTCTTGAATGCCAAGGATGCAGTCTCTGTGGGATGCAATTGGAAGGGCCCAAGCTCGGCTGGAAGGCAGTATGCGGATACTGAGTGACGTGGGAGCAGACACAGACACACACTTACCGATTCGTCTCTCCCCGCCTCCAGCAGAGCGTCTAAGCGGCTAGTCTGGCTCAGAGCCAGCTCAAAAGGCGATTTCTCAACCCAGCTGATGGCAGCGGCTATGGATTGTGCAGTCACAGGAACAGCACCTTCCTGCCATTTCACAGGCTCTTGAGAAACCCTGAAAGGGACCGCATGGGGCTGTCACTGGCAGTGCTCGACGTAGCTGTCAGCCCTCAGTCTCACAGCTACGAACAGCAAGACACCCAATGTCACCAGAGCTGAGAGAAAGAAAACACAGCTCCCAGCCCTCTCAAAGTTACCGAGAAAACAGGCGAGCTGTTTAAGGCAGGTTTCCAAAGCACTATGGCCTTCCATAAGCTGTACTGACTGGGAAAAACAATGCTTACAGGAGAATTTAAAAATCTCAAAAATTCGAACATCAACAATTGCATTAAAATTACTGAGGAACGTGCACAGGGAACTACACTCAATATCTTGTAATAACCTATAATGGAAAAGAATCTAAAAAGGAATATATGTGTATACATATATAAAACTGAATCACTTTGCTGTATACCTGAAACTAACACCACATTGTAAATCAACTATATTTCAATAAAAAATTTTTAATGTCAAAAAAATTATTGAGGAAAGTTATTTTCATAAACAGGAAGGTTTAGGGCTTCCCTGGTGGCGCAGTGGTTGAGAGTCTGCCTGCCGATTCAGGGGACACGGGCTCGTGCCCTGGTCCAGGAAGATCCCACATGCCGCGGAGCGGCTGGGTCCGTGAGCCATGGCCGCTGAGCCTGCGTGTCCGGAGCCTGTGCTCCGCAACGGGAGAGGCCACAACAGTGAGAGGCCCGCATACCACCAAAAAAAAAAAAAAAAAGATTTAAAAAAGAAAAACTCAATTAGATAGATGTCCCTCTCATCCAGATGTTTTCTGTCAGGGAAGTACAGTCACTGTTCCACATGAGAAGTCAGTGCTGAAGTCCAAATTCTCTTGAATACAAGAATCTGTAAAAAATTGATTGTGAAAAATCTGAAATATGGGAAAGTCTATAAAGCCAGCCACCTGTTGTTCTGATTAAAGGGGGTCAACTTACAGGGGAAATCAATATCAGCTGCAAACTCAATCTGAAAAGCAGTGAAATTTGTGACACTGGAATTCATTATTGAACCTAAAGTCTAAAACGTATGAAGGAATTTTAATTTTAAGAATTTCTATTCTTATATTTTGACCTTGCCATACCATACACTGAAGAAAACAATGTTTTAAAGTATCTTCTAATTTGAAAACTAAGATGCCATATACAAAGCAGATAAAAGTTTTTAAGATTTACTCATTGTGGGTTTTCTGCTGGAATGATATATTCTAGGAAATTACAAGATTATAGCTCCTCCCTCCCCACAGATCTAACTGTGTTAGTTATGCTCCTTAACTCCAAATACATGAAAATTCCTCATGAAGTTTCAGGGAAATACTCCTTTCCTATGGGAACTCACCATATGATATTGAACTTGGCTATGTGAGCCACCTGCTCCTGGAGGACCATGATTAGAGCATCTTGGCACAGATTAAGCTCCTCCTCCAGCATGCCGCCACAATCCAGCACTATGGTGATGCACTGTTCCAAGATGACACCAAATATCTGCCGGCTGTTGCTGGTGAGCCAGTCCATCCGCTGCTTGTAGCTCTCCACAGCTTGTGTTAAGTGTTCCACATACTGATAGATCAGTTCTGATTTGGCTGTCAACTTAATGAAAATAAAAGTAACAAAATAAAATAAAATTAATAAAAGCACACCAAATCAAGTCATTTGAACCACAATGCAGCCAGGAACAATAGGGCCCACTGAGTCATGGGCTATGCCATCAAGAACTGTACATTAATAACAGTTTCACAGATGATCCTTCAAACTCCACATAATCCAGGAGGAAGTCTTCCAATCCTTCAACTGAAAAACCCTTGGATAATTCCCCATAGAAGGAAACATGGTGATGAAATCTATTCAAAAATATAGCACTCTTTTTAAAAAAACGTGTTTCCAGACTGTGTTTAACCTTTCTAGTTACAGAATTATTTTTATCTGAAAATGCTCAGGGGTACTTTAAGAAATTAGGTAGAAGAAAAGAGAGATTAGCAAAGGCAGAGGGGAAAAAAGTTCCTAAAGGAACTAGAAAAAGATGAACAAACAAAACATGGAGTTAGTAGAAAGAAGGAAATCATAAAGATCAGAGCAGAAATAAATGAAATAGAGACTAAAGAAGCAATAGAAAATAACAACGAAACTAAGAGTTGGTTCTTTGAAAGATAAACAAAACTGATAAACCTTTAGCCAGACTCATACAGAAAAAAAGAGAGAGTGCCCAAATCAATAAAACCAGTAATGAAAAAGAAAAACTTACAACCAACATTACAGAAATACAAAGGATCATAAGAGATTGCTATGAACAACTATACACCAATAAAATGAACAACCTAGAAGAAATGCACAAATCTCCCAGATGGAACCAGGAAGACACAGAAAATATGAACAGGTCAATTATCAGTAATGAAATTTAATCAGTAATTAAAAAAAACCCAACAACTCCCCCAAAACAAAAATGTAGAACCAGATGGCTTCACAGGTGAATTCTACCAAACATTTAGGGAAGAGTTAACACCTATCCTTCTCAAACTATTCCACAAAAACTGCAAAGGAAAGAACACTTCCAAACTCATTCGGCCAGCATCACCCTGATACCAAAACCAGATTATCACAAAAAGAGAAAATTACAGGCTTATCACTGATTCACATAGATGCAAAAATCTTCAACAAAATATTAGCAGACCAAATCCAAAAATACATTAAAAGGATCATATATCATGATCAAGTGGGATTTATTCCAGAGATGCAAGGATGGTTCAGTACCTGCAAATCAATAAATGCAATACACCACTTTAACAAACTGAAGAATAAAAATCATATGATCATCTCAATGGATGCAGAAAAAGTTTTTGACAAAACTTAACATCCATTTATGACAAAAAAAAAAAAAACTCTCCACAAAGTGGATATAGAGGGAACATACTTCAACAAAATAAAGGCCATATATGATAAACCTATAGCTAACAGCATACTTGATGGTGAAAAGCTGAAAGCATTTCCTCTAAGATCAGGAACAAGACCAGGATGCCTGCTCTTGCCACTTTAATTCAACATAGTATTGTAAGTCTTAGCCAGAGCAATCAGACAAAATAGAAATAAAAGGAATTCAAATTGGAAAGGAAGAAGTAAAACTGTCACTATTTGCAAATGACATGATACTATACATAGAAAATCCTAAAGACACCACCAAAAAACTACCAGAGTTCATCAATGAATTCAGGATACAAAATTAGTATACAGAAATTTGTTGTAGTTCTATACACTAACAATGAACTACCAGAAAGAGAAATTAAGAAAACAATCCCATTTACTATCACATCAAAAAGAATAAAATACCTAGGAATAAATCTAAGGAGGTAAAAGACCTGTACTCAGAAAACTATTAAGACACTAATGAAAGAAATTAAAGATGACACAAACAGATAGAAAGATATACTGTGTTCATGGATTGCAAGAATTAATATTGTTAAAATGACCATACTACCCAAGGCAACCTATATATTTATGCCAGCCTTATCAAAACACCAATGGCGTTTTTCACAGAACTAGAACAAATAATTTTAAAATTTGTATGAAAACACAAAAGACCGCGAATAGCCAAAGCAATCTTTAGAAAGAAGAACAAAGCTGGTGGTATCATGTTCCCTGACTTCAGACTATACTACAAAGCCAGCAATCAAAACAGTATGGTACTGGAACAAAAACAGACACATAGATCAACGACGCAGAACAGACAGCCCAGAAATAAACCCATGCATTTATGGTCAGTTAATTTATGCAAAAGAGGCAAGAATATACAATTGGGAAAAGACACTCTCTTCAATAAGTGGTGCTGGGAAAACTAGACAGCTACTTGTAAAAGAATAAAATTAGAATATTTTCTCACACCGCATACAAAAATAACCTCAAAATGAATTAAAGACCTAAATGTAATACTGGAAACCATAAAACTCCTGGGGGAAAACATAGGAAGAACACTCTTTGACATAAATCGCAGCAATATCTTTTTGAATCTGTCTCCTAAGGCAAAGGAAACAAAAGCAAAAGTGAACAAATGGGACCTAATTAAACTGAAAAGCTTTTGCACAACATATGAAACCACTGGCAAAATGAAAAGACAACCTTCTGAACGGGAGAAAATATTTGCAAATGATATGACTGATAAGGGATTAATATCCAAAATATAGAGTCATACAAATCAATATCAAAAAAACAAACAACTCACTCTCCGCCCTGGGTCGCCGCAGCCTCCGCCGCTTTCAGGCCTAGCAGCCTGAAGAAAAAAAAAAAAAAACAGTAAAAGATAAAAAAAGAAAAAAAATCCGGAAACGCTTTTAAATCTTTTAAAAAAGAAAGAAAGAGAGTTTCCCTGGTGGCGCAGTGGTTGAGAGTCTGCCTGCCGATGCAGGGGTTCGTGCCTTGGTCCGGGAAGATCCCACATGCCGCGGAGCGGCTGCGCCCGTGAGCCATGGCCGCTGAGCCTGCGCGTCCGGAGCCTGTTGCTCCGCAACGGGAGAGGCCACAACAGTGAGAGGCCCGCGTACCGCAAAAAAAAAAAAAAAGAAAGAAAGAAAGAAAAGAAAGAGCGAATACTCCTCAGAGAACCCGTGGGGAAGTCACTTTGGCACGCTTCCGGCCTGCCCCACGCCACCGCCGCCGCCGCCGCCGCCCCCGGGCGTCCGTCGGTCCCCGCCCGTCGGTCCGGTGGTGAGCCGCTCGCGCGCCCGCGTCCACGCACTTCCGCACGCCACCCGGCCGCTCCGCGTGGCAGCCCGAGCCCGCCGCACCCGCTCCCCGCACGCCGGCCTCCGCGCTGCACGTGTCCGGGCTGCCCTTCGTCTGCCTGGCGTGGGTGGCGCCTGCGCGCTCGGGCAGCCCGGGGGCTTGCAGAGTCGGCACCGACAAATATTTGGTTTCCCGTTTTCCCGGGCTGCCGTAATCTTAAACCGCCAGGAGCCCGAGGCCTGTATTTATAGAGAAACGCACGTTCCGGAGGCCGCCGTGGGCACCACGGGGTTGCCTCTGGAAGAATTTTTGTAATTTGGAGGACAGTCCCCGTTTTAATTTTTTTCATTTTTTGAAATTGGGAGCTTCCAGACCAGGACAGCTGAAAATTGCAAACTCCCAGGGAGGGCCATATTGTTTTTGAGAGCCTTTTGTCTGCGGTTTGGCAGTCTCCTCCGAGGCGCCCCCAGACTCCTCTCCGGCCCGCGGAGCCCACTCCAGCTTCTCTGAGCTTCACTGCCACCTGTGAGCCGCGGCACGGGCCACGGCTCCGAGCAGAAACCCCATTTGTCCTGTGTGGTCCCTCTAAGAAGTCCTCCTGGCGGGGCTCAGGGTGGTGGGGAGATGAACGCTGCAGCCAGCAGCTACCCCATAGCCTCCCTGTACGTGGGTGACCTGCACTCAGACGTCACCGAGGCCGTGCTGAACGAAAAGTTCAGTCCTGCGGGGCCTGTGCTGTCCGTCTGGGTCTGCCGCGATATGATCACCCGCCACTCCCTGGGTTATGCGTATGTCAACTTCCGGCAGCCGGCTGACGCTGAGCGGGCTTTGGATACCATGAACTTTGATGTGGTTAAGAGAAAGCCAATCGGTAACATGTAGTCTCAGAGGGATCCCTCTTTGAGAAAATCTGGCGTGGGAAGCGTCTTCATCAAAAACCTGGACAAATCTATAGACAACAAGGCACTTTATGATACTTTTTCTGCTTTTGGAAACAGTCTGTCCTGCAAGGTAGTGTGTGATGAGAACGGCTCTAAGGGTTCCGTCTTTGTCCACTTCGAGACCCAGGAAGCTGACGACAAGGCCATCGAGAAGATGAACTGCATGCTCCTCGATGACCACAAAGTGTTTGTGGGCAGGTTCAAGTCTCGAAAAGAGCGAGAAGCTGAGCTTGGAGCCAAAGCCAAGGAATTCACGAAAAACTCTGGGTAAGAGGTGGATGATGAGAGTCTGAAAGAGCTATTCAGCCAGTTTGGTAAGTGTCAAGGTGACAAGAGATCCCAGTGGGAAATCCAAAGGCTTTGGCTTTGTGAGTTACATAAAGCACGAGGATTCCAATAAGGCCGTGGAAGAGATGAATGGAAAAGAAATCAGTGGGAAAGTCATTTTCGTCGGCCGTGCGCAGAAGAAAGTGGAACAGCAGGCCGAGTTAAAGCGAAAATTTGAACAGCTGAAACAGGAGAGAATTAGTCACTGTCAGAGGGTGAATCTCTACATTAAGAACTTGGATGAGACCATTGATGATGAGAAGTTAAGGAAAGAGTTTTCTCCTTTGGGATCAATCACCAGTGCTAAGGTGATGCTGGAGGATGGGAGAAGCAAAGAGTTTGGCTTTGTCTGCTTCTCATCCCCTGAAGAGGCAACCAAAGCAGTCACAGAGATGAACGGACGCATCATGGGCTCCAAGCCACTGTATGTCGCCCTGGCCCAGAGAAAGGAAGAGAGAAAGGCTCACCTGACCTACCAGTATATGCATTGGGTGGTTGGGATAAGAGCGCTCCCTGCCAATGCCATCTGAAATCAGTTCCAGCCTGCAGCTGGGGGCTACCTTGTGCCAGCAGTTCCACAGGCTCAGGGAAGACCTCCATATTACCTAACCAGTTAGCACAGATGAGGCCTAATCCACGCTGGCAGCAAGGTGGGAGACCTCAAGGCTTCTAAGGAATGTCAAGTGCTATACGCCAGTCTGGGCGTCGTCCAGCCCTTCGCCATCTGGCTCCAGCTGGTAATGCTCCAGCTTCTCGCAGCCTCCCTACTACCACTCAGAGTCGGGTCTGAGTGCCCAGACCGCTTGGCTATGGACTTTGGTGGGGCTGGTGCCGCCAGCAAGGGCTGACTGACAGCTGCCAGTCTGGAGGTGTTTCCGCAGCTGGGCAGAACCTAGCGTGCTGCTGTTGCTGCCGCTGCTGCTCGGGCTGTTGCACCTTACGAATACGCCTCCAGTGTCCGCAGCCCTCACCCAGCCATCCAGCCCCTGCAGGCACCCCAGCTTGTGGTCCATATGCAAGGGCAGGAGCTGCTGACCGTCTCCATGCTGGCCGCAGCACACCCCCAGGAACAGAAGCAGATGCTGGGTGAACGTTTGTTCCTGCTCAACCAGATGATGCACTCAAACCTGGCCGGGAGGATTACGGGGATGCTGCTGGAGATTGACAGCTCGGAGCTGCTGCACGTGCTGGAGTCCCTGAGTCTCTCCGCTCCAAGGTGGATGAAGCTGTGGCGGTCCTACAGGCTCATTATGCCAAGAAAGAAGGTGGCCAGAAGGTGGGCGCTGTTGCTGCTGCTACCTCTTAGACAAGGACAAACCGATTCAAAAGCCAAATAACCCCTCATGGAATTCAGCTCAAGGTTTGAAGATGCCCTAGCTCGTCCTATGGACCTCAACACCAAGACCCACAAATTGCAAATTTAGTAGGTCATTTTGTATCAAAAGGTCAATTCTGAAGCGCCTAGAATTTTTCAATTGAAAGATTATATTCTTTGGGTTCTGATATGGCGCAGACAGTGTTAACTCTTTTTTTCTATTGTGAGTTTTGATTTTTCCCCCCAGAAATTGATTTTATTTGATGTACCCAAGTCTTACCCAAGTTTCTCAATAAAGAAAAAAATCTCCATTAAAAAAAAAATGGAAAAAATGGGCAGAAGATCTAAATAGACATTTTCCCAAAGAAGACATACAGATGGTCAACAGGCACATGAAAAGATGCTCAACGTCACTAATCATCAGAGAAATGCAAATCAAAACCACAATGAGATATCAGCTCACACCTGTCAGAATGGCTATCATCAAAAAGACCACAAATAGGGCTTCCCTGGTGGCGCAGTGGTTGGGAGTCCGCCTGCCAATGCAGGGGACACGGGTTCGAGCCCTAGTCCGGGAGGATCCCACATGCCGCGGAGCAACTAAGCCCATGCGCCACAACTACTGAGCCTGTGCTCTAAAGCTCGAGAGCCACAACTGCTAAGCCCGCGCACCTAGAGCCTGTGCTCCGCAACAAGAGAGGCCACCGCAGTGAGAAGCCCGCGCGCCGCGATGAAGAGTAGCCCCCTCTTGCGGCAACTAGAGAAAACCCGTGCATGGCAAGGAAGACCCAATGCAGCCAAAAGTAAAAAATAAAGTAAAAAAAATTTTTTTAAAAATAGAGATGAAAAGCCTTAAAAATGTTTAAAAAAAAAAGACCACAAATAACAAATGCTCAGGAAATGGAGAAAACGGAACCCTCCTACACTGTTGGTGGAAATGTAATTGGTGCAGCCCCTATGAAAAACAGTATGGAAGTTCTTCAAAAAACTAAAAATAGAACTGGCATATAATCCAGCAATTCTCCTGGGTATATATCCAAATAAAATGAAAATGCTAATTCGTAGGTATGCATGCAGCCCAATGTTCATAGCAGCATTATTTACAGTAGCCAGATAATGGAAGCTATGGAAGCAACGTAAGTATTCATCAACATATGAATGGATAAAGGAGATGTGATATATATATATATATATATACATATATCACACAATAGAATAGAATATTACTCAGAATTTTACTCAACCATAAATAGAATATTACTCAGCCATAAAAAAATAATGAAAGCTTGCCATTTGCAACAACATGGATGGATCTGGAGGATATTATGCTCAGTGAAATAAGTCAGACAGAGAAAGACAAATATTGTGTAATCACGTGGAATCTGAAAAATAAAACGAATGAATATAACAAAAAATGCATCTGTATCATATTTGCATCTGGCGTTGAATTGTATCGTTTCATAAATGACATCAAATTTGTATTCAACCTAGAGATTATCATACTAAGTGAAGTCAGACAAGAAAGACAAATATCATATGATATCACTTATATGTGGAATTTAAAAAAATGATACAAATGGACTTATTTACAGAACGGAAACAGACTCAACAAGACTTTGAGAAAAAACTTATGGTTACCAAAGGGGGAAGGTGGCGGGGGGAGGATAAATCAGGAGTTTGGGATTAACATATACCCACTACTATATATAAAATCAACAAGGACCTACTGTATAACACAGGAAACTCTACTCAATCATCTGTAATAACATATGGGAAAAGAATCTGAAAAAGAATGGATATGTGTATATGTATAACTAAATCACTTTGTACACCTGAAACTAACACAACAATGTTAATAAACAATGTACTCTAATAAAAAATTAAATTAAAAAAATTTGTATTCAACAAATCTAGATAAAATTCAGACACTCCAGAGAAAACTGGGTTGGGCTGGGGGAGAAATTAGGTAGAAGAAAAGAGAGATCAGCAAAGGCAGATGAAAAAAAAAAAATCTCACTGAAACATCTGCCTAAGCATAATATGCCAAAAATATTTCTGAAAATGCTTCTAAACATGCCAGCACATCTGCCTGGCTTCCTCTAAGGGATGCCACCCCACTACCCATCCTCCCGCTCACAGCCTTTGTCCTATGTCCTCTTGTCTCTCAGGCCAAGCTCCCCTGTACCTGGATCACTTGATCACCCAGGGCTGCCACCAACACTCTAGGGGCTGCCCCTGAAAGGTGACTTACAAATAAAGCATCGTTCACACAGGTCAGGCAAAATCGTGCAAGGCCTTTCAGGGTGTAGGGAGGCAGGAGACAGACAAAAGGAATAAGAAAAAAGTGTACCCTATGCTGTGAAGAATCAGACATTAAAAGATCTGGTACTTTAAAAAAAAACAACTTTAACAATCTTCACAACACCTCCAAACACCTAAATGGTTAAGGAAAATGTGTCTTCGGAACACACCATGTAATTCTACGTTTTCACGCTGGCCCCTCTGCCTTCAACTCCTTTCGTTCTCATCCCAGCCCCCTCCCCACGCCCCCGTGTCGGCAGAATTTCTAACTCCCTCGCCAGAGTTCACAGCACTTACTACAAACCTCTACCACAACACAGAAACCAGGGTGGGACCATGTCATAGGGGCCATGTGGGTGGAATTAGATGGCAAAGACAGACGTTTTCAATACTGCCACATTGATTTTAAGGTGGTTCAGATTTAAAAAGCTGCGCAGCGCCACCAAAATAAAAATGAAAATAAAAGTAATGTACATTTTTTAAATGTTAAGAAATAACCATCCAGGTGGTACGTGAATGTAAAGTGACATGAAAAAGTATCCAGGAAGCAACATGATGGGACGTGTGTCTCTGGAGCTCCCTGTGGTGGCCGGGGTGTGCACAGCACCTGACGTGTTAAGGGTGCGCAGGAATCACGTGTTGAATTGCTGGGAATGAAGGACTCCAGTAACAGATGCCACTCAATCTCTGTCCACTACTACCTGCATCAGGGGTCCTCTATTCCTAGAGCATCTACCAGATAACAGCAGCTTGTGCTTGCCTGTCAGCTAACTTCTGTCATACTGCTTTGTTTCTTTATTTTCCAGGCAAAACAAAGTGTTGATATGCAAAGGTTTTCACCTCCGGTCAAGACCTTTCTGCTCTCATCTCTAATGGGTCAAGTGCTTCTCTCTCCAGTTCCTGGGCCGTGACATTCACCACTGTCTACACACAGAAGAAATCCTCCAGCCCTGATAAGGCCTTGGCCTGCCTGCCTCTCCATGTAGACCTCAGTAGCATGTCCCAGGACCTGGCCATCCATCGAGGGAACTCTGACTTACGTTGTACGCTCTGCCATCTTCCGTTGTATAGATCCGTGGAAACAGGCCGTCTGCATACCGGGAAGCCACAAGTCTCCCCAGAGACGTCACATAATCTGCATGTTTATAAAGAAAAGCAGTCAAAAT
Source organism: Globicephala melas (assembly GCF_963455315.2). Taxonomy (NCBI): domain Eukaryota; kingdom Metazoa; phylum Chordata; class Mammalia; order Artiodactyla; family Delphinidae; genus Globicephala; species Globicephala melas. The sequence continues at coordinate 8,985,763 of NC_083325.1, forward strand.
GGTACATTATCAACACTTATTTTTATTTCAAAATGCTATTCTCTGACATCAGATTATATCCCCAGGGACACCAATAATCCGTGATGCTTAGTATTCTGTTCTAGATAACGAAGTATTTCTAGGTGCTATGATAAATGTGACTGTTTACGACATGTGAAATCCTGTGATGCATGAATGAACGGGGAGGAAGAACAGGGTTTGTTTCTTGGTCTCCTGGTTCTTTTGTCCAGAATGATTAAGGCAGAGGTCAAAAAGATGACATAGAAACTGTGTTTAATTCCGGAGATCTTTTATTCAGGATTTGGGCTTAGTTTTCAGAATTTTAAAAATTAAACTTAGATATTATCTACTGTTCTCTCGAGTGGGGATTCATGAATAAATGAGTGAGATGAAGCAAGTAGGGAATAGAGTCAGAACACTCATACAGGATGTCAAGACCACTTTCTTCTCAGAGCATATGCTCAGCTGTTCAACATCCATCCCATAAACACTCACTGAGCACCGCTATGCGCTAGACACCGTGCTTACAGAATGGGAGTACAGTGCTTCCTGAAACATATGTTTACTCCTTCGCAGAACTAACAGAAGCTTTCAAGGACTGATTATGACTTGGCAGGACAGAGATGAGGTAAGGCTTCATGGAGCTGTTTTATTGTGATAATTATTTTATTGTTGCTGTTATTGTTAGTATTATTAAGTCTCAAAGGTGGTAGAGAGAGCGGTGGCACTCTTCGATCCAACACTTCCTTTCCTTTGCCTTTCTAGGGAGGCGGGATCACGGCCTACTTGGGAAAGGCAGAAGGGGCAAGGCTTAATTTTAGAGACCAGGTTTGGTCCCAAATCACCAGGAATGATAAAATTCACAAGTCCTGAAGTTCAATGTCCATAATAGTAAAGAGCAAAGAATGGATACTTGAATCCCATCAGCAATAACCTCACTCAATAAATCTCTCAATCTTTAAAATCTTCATTTCTAAGATTTCAACATCTTTTTTTTTTTTCTTCTTTGAAGTATGCAGGCCTCTCACCGTTGTGGCCTCTCCCATTGCAGAGCACAGGCTCCGGACGCGCAGGCTCAGCGGCCATGGCTCACGGGCCCAGCCGCTCCGCGGCATGTGGGATCTTCCCGGACCGGGGCACGAACCCATGTCCCCTGCATCGGCAGGCGGACTCTCAACCACTGCGCCACCAGGGAAGCCCCTGATTTCAACATCTTGACTGACATCTACAGAGCAGCGTCAAATCACCAGCAGCATTCTCTCTTTACCTAAGACATTTATCTGGAGTCAGGAGGGAGGGCTATTTTCTGAGAATTGAAGAAGATGAATCTATATAAGGCTCCATAGCTGTATTAAAATTAAATTAAAAGCCAATTAAAATTAAGGCATTATGAATTCCCCATCCAATAATGGTGAAGTAGATTTTATTGGCTAACTCTCACACAGAAAAAAATTATAAGCCCTGGACAAAATATTAAAATAGCTACTTGAAGGCACTAGAGAGCAATCAAGAACAGGCAGAAACTGGAGTAGCATTAATCCTTGAAAAAAGGAAATTGGTGAGATTTGCATTCATTTAATAAGGGAGGCAGAGCTTGGAGTTTGAGTCCAACCAAGTTAACTGCTTGCTAGAATAAGAATCAGCTCTCCACCCATCAACTGGTAAGTGGATAAACAAACTGTGGAATATCCATACAATTCATCTCCTGATTTTATTTGGCCATAAAATGAATAAAGTTCTGGCACATGCTACAACATGGATGAATCTTAAAAACATCACATTAAGTGAAAGATGTCAGGGACTTCCCTGGTGGCGCAGTGCTTAAGAATCCGCCTGCCAATGCAGGGGACACGGGTTCGAGCCCTGGTCCGGGAAGATCCCCCATGCCGTGGAGCAACTAAGCCCGTGCACCACAACGACTGAGCCTGCGCTCTAGAACCTGCAAGCCACAACTCCTGAGCCCGTGTGCCACAACTACTGAAGCCTGCGTGCCTAGAGCCAATGCTCCACAACAAGAGAAGCCACCATAATGAGAAGACCGTGCACCGCAATGAAGAGTAGCCCCCACTCGCCATAACTAGAGAAAGCCCACACGCAGCAACGAAGACCCAACTCAGCCAAAAATTAATTAATTAATTTTTTTAAAAGTAAAAGATGTCAGTCACAAAACACCACATATTATATGACTCCATTTATATAAAATGTCCAGAACAAGAAAATCTATAGAGACAGAAAGTAGACTGCTTTGGGCTGGGGCCTGATGGGCAGGGTGCATAGCTAAGAAGTACACGGTTTCTTTCTGCAGTGATGAAAATGTTCTAAAGTTGACTGTGATGATGGCTGCACATATCTGTAAATATTGAATTGCACACTTTAAATGGGTGAATCGTATAGTATGTGAATTACATCTCAATAAAGCTGTTATTTTTTAAAAAGCAGATGTGAGAATCTAGCTGTTTTCTATTGGGACAAATATTAAAGGGATTTGCAAAAATGTAAAACAGTGCCACTCTTCTCACTACCATTTTTATTTTAAAAAACATTTTTTTCTTAAAAATGTTATGTTAACATATAATGGGTTTGTTACTTTTAAATGAATTAATAAATATTTTTAAGGGTTTTAGTTTTAACTTCCAATATGATAAATATCAACAGATGTAAAATGCATAAGAGACTAAAAATGAGGACATGATATGAAAGTGTATAAAGGAGATGTAATGAACTGAATAAAGAAACATTAGGGTAAAAACATTTACATACTAATATAGGTAATCAATTCTAATGACAGTGGATTTCTCATCAGAAATCACAGAGGCCAGAAGGACGTGGCACAATGTCTTTTAAGTGCTGAAAGAAAAGAACTGTCAACCCCAAATCTTAGATCTGGTGAAATTATTCTTCAGGAATGAAGAAGAAATAAAGATATTGTCAGACAAAGAAAAAAAAATGTTGCCAGCAGAGCTATTATTTACAGAATAAATAAAGGAAGTTCTATAAACAGGAAGGAGATGATAAAAGAAAGAACCTTGAAACATCAGGAAGGAAGAACACAGTAAGCATAAATACGTGTAAATAAAACAGATTTCTCTTCTTGAATTTTCTAAATTGCTTGATCGTTGAATTAAAAAGTATAGTACAGCCTAATGTGATTCTCAATGTATGAAGATAAACAATAAAGCATATTATAAATGAGATTAAAGGGACATAAAGGGAAATAGTTACCATTCTTCATTCAAACTGATAAAATGCTGACACCAGTAGACTTTGATAAGTTACATATTTATAATGTAATACCTAGCACAATCACTAAAAGAGCTGTGTGAAGAGATACTCAAAAAATACTATAAATTTTTTTAAATTCTGAAAAATGTTTAAGTAACCCAAAGATAGGCAAGAAAAAGAAATAAATGGAAAACAGAGGAAAACAACAGAAAACAAAAAATAAAATGTCAAACAAACTCTAACATATAAATAATTACATTTAATATAATTGGTCTAGATACAACAATTAAAAGAGATTGGCAAAGAGGATTTAAAAACTGACCCAATAATAAGGTGTCTATAAAAACCTGCTTCAAATATAATGATGTATAAGTTAAAAGTAAAAGGACAAAAAAGATAAGTCATGTAAATATTAAAAAAAAAAGAAAGCAGGATTGGCCATATAATGTAAAAAAAGTAAACTACAGAGGAAAGAATATTACTAAGGATAGAGGAGAACATAATATAATTATAAAAGTGTCAATCCACCAGGAAGACTTTGCAATTCTAAACGTACATGCACCAAACAATAGAGCAGCAAATATGTAAAGTAAAAACTGATAGAACTGAAAGTAGAAACAGACAAATGCACAATTATAGTTGGAGATTTCAATATCACTCCTGTCAACAATTGATAGAATAACTAAACAGAAAATCAGCAAGAATAAACAGGATCTAATTGGCATTTATTTTAAAAAATACTCCATACAACAACAGAAGAATACACATTCAAGTACCACAGAATATATACCAAGGTAAACCATATCCAGGGCTAGAAAACAAACCTCGAAAAATTTAAAAGAATTGAAACTGAGTATGTTCTCTGTCCACAGTGGAAACAAACTAGAAATCAATAACAAAAAGGTAAGAGATTCTGGGTCGGGGTTTCGTATGTAGCAGAGCAGCTCCCTCGCTGCGATCTATTGAAAGTCAGCCCTCGACACAAGGGTTTGAAAAAAAAAAAAGTTAAAATAGAAATTAAAAAGAAAAAAAATTTTAAAAAGATGAGAGAAATCTCCAAACTCTTGGAAACTAAATAACATGCTTCTAAAAAATAAAAAAAAAAGTCCTTGAATCAAAGAAGTCTCAACAGAAATAAAAAATACTTTCTTAACTGAAATGATATACAATAAAATGAATTGATAATGAAATGAAATGATAATACAACATATGAAAATTTGAAGGACACAGCTCGAGCAGTCTCAAGAGAGAAATTTATAGCACTAAATCCTGACACAAGAAGAGCTGAAAAGTCCCAGAACAATAATCTAAAGGTCCCACCTGAAGAAACTAGAAAAAGAAGAGCAAAATAAAATCCAAAGCATGCAGAAGTAAATAATAAAGATCAAGGCAGAAATCAATGAAATTAAACAAAGAAAAATAGAGAAAATCAATTAAATTAAAAACTGGTATTTTAATAAGATCAATAAAATTGACAAACCCCTAGCAAGACTGACAAAGATGAAAATAGAGAAGACATAGGGCTTCCCTGGTGGCACAGTGGTTGAGAATCTGCTTGCTAATGCAGGGGACACGGGTTCGAGCCCTGGTCTGGGAGGATCCCACATGCCGCAGAGCAACCAGGCCCATGAGCCACAACTGCTGAGCCTGCGCTTCTGGAGCCTGTGATCCGCAAAAAGAGAGGCCCGCGCACCGCGATGAAGAGTGGCCCCCCCTTGCCGCAACTGGAGAAAGCCCTCGCACAGAAACGAAGACCCAACACAGCAAAAATAAATAAAATAAATTAATTTAAAAAAAAAAAGAGAGAAGACATGAATTATTGATACCAGGAATGAAACAGGGACTATCACTTAAAACCCTACAGAATCAAAAGAATAATGGAATACTACAAACAACTCTGCACACATAAATTAAACAACTTAGATGAAATGAATCAATTGCTCAAAAAACGCAAACTACCACGACTCACTCAATACAAAATAGATCATTTGAATAGTCCTATACCTTATTAAGGAAAGAAATTTGTAATTTAAAAACTTCTAGAAAAAGAAATCCCCAGGCTTGGATAGGTTCCCTGGATAATTCTACTGAACACAGAAAGAATTAAATTCTATACAATATTTTCCAGAATATAGAAGATAAGGGAACATTTCCCAACTCATTTTATGAAGCCAGCATTACCCTGATACCAAAATCTGACAAAGGCAGTATAAAAAAAGAGAAACTACAGACAAATATCCTTCATGAATATAGATGCAAAACTCCTTAACACAAAATTAGCAAGTAGAATTCAGCAATATATAGTATAAAAAAAATTATACAACATGATGGAGTCATGTTATTCCAGGATACAAGGCTGGTTCAATATTCAAAAATCAATATAATCAAGCAAATTAACAGGCTAGGGAAGAAAAATCACATGAACCTTTCAACTGACACAGAAAAAGCATTTGACAAAATCTAACACCCATTCATGATAAAAACTCTCAGAAAACTAGAAATATAAGGGACCTTCCTTAACTTGATTTTTTTTTTTAATCTACCAAAAAACCTAACATCATACTTAATGGTTAAAGACTGAAAGCTTTCTCCTAAGATCTGAAATGAGGTAAGGATGTCTACTCTTACCACTTCTATTCAAACTAATACTGCAAGTTCTAGCCATCACGACAAGACAAGGAAATAAAAGGCATATAGATCAGAAAGGAAGAATAAAAACCTTCCCTATTGGGCTTCCCTGGTGGCGCAGTGGTTGGGAGTCCGCCTGCCGATGCAGGGGACACGGGTTCGTGCCCTGGTCCGGGAAGATCCCACATGCTGCGGAGCGGCTGGGCCCGTGAGCCATGGTCGCTGAGCCTGCGCATCTGGAGCCTGTGCTCCACAACGGGAGAGGCCACGACAGTGAGAGGCCCGCATACCGAAAAAAAAAAAAAAACCTTCCCTATTTGGAGGTGACATGATGGTCTACCTAGAAATCCCAAGGAATCAACAACAACCAAAGAAAACCTCGTAGAATTAATATGTGAGTTCAATAAGGTCACTGGATAAAAGGTCAACATTAAAAAACCAACCATATTCCTACATACTAGCAATGAACATGTGGAAACCAAAATCAAAAATACAGTTTCATTTATAAAACTAACAAAACATGTCCAATACTTGTACACTGAAAATTACAAGACAGGTGTTGAAGGAAATCAAAGATGTAAATAAATGAAGAGATACTCCATATTCATGGACTGAAAGACTCAACATAGTAAAGATGCCAATTCTCCTTAAATTGATATCCTGGTTTAATGCAATTCCTATCAAAATCCCAGCAATATTTTTGTAGACAGACATGGTTATTCTAAAATTTATATGGAAAGGCAAAGAAAATAGAGTAGTAGTTAAGACAATTGTGAAAAAAGAATAAAGAGGGAGGAATCAGTCTACCCAATGTCAAGACATTATATAATTATAGTAATCAAGAGTATGGGGTTTGGTGGAGAGACAGACATACAGATAAATAGACCAAAACAGAGGACCCAGAAGTAGCCCCATATAAGTACAACCAGCTAATTTTTAACAAAGATAGAAAAGCAATTCAAAAGAGAAAGGATAGTCTTTTCAATAAAAGTTGCTGGAGAAATTGGATATCCATAGTCCCAAAAAAACAACCTTATACAAAAAATAAATTAATCACAGGCTAAATGTAGGGTGTAAAATCATAAAAGTTTCAGGAAGAAAAGGGGGGACAAAAACTCTGAGACTTAGCAAGATCTATACAAGAAAAAAAATAAATTGGATCCCATCACCTGTGCACTGAGAAACTCTGTTAAAAGGATGAAAAAAGAAGTTACAGACTAGGAGAATATATCTGTGAAACACGTATGTGACAAAGGACTTCTGTCTAGAATACATAATGAACATTTAAGACACCAATCTAATTAGAAAACAATCAAAAGACATGAAGAAACATTTATATTGCCAAAGATGATATATAGCAAATAAGCACATGAAAAGGTATTCAACAAAACTAGACATTAGGGAAATACAGATTGAAACCACGGTGAACTATCACTACACAACTGTTAAAACAGCTAAAATTTTTAAATGGTGACAATACCAAATGCTGATATGATGTGGAAAAACTGGATCCCTCATATGTTACTGATGTGAATAGCACAACAACTCTGGAAAACAGTTTGGCAAGTTTCTTAACAAAACAAAATAAAAACAAAACATATACTTAACATACCACCTAGCAATTGCATTCCTGGGCATTTATCCCAGAGAAGTGAAAATTTACGTCCACATAAAAACCTGTAAACAATTATTCATAGCAGCTTTACTTGTAATATCCCCAAACTGGAAACAACCTAGACGTCTTTTAATGGGTGACTGGTTAAACAAACAGTGGTACATCCATACCATGGAATACTACTCTGTAATAAAAAGAAACAAACTATTGATACATGCAACAACTTGCACGAACCTCAAAGAAATAATACCAAGTGAAAAAACTGCCAATCCCAAAAGGTCATGTACTATATGATTCCATATATATAAACAGTCTCTAAATGAGACAATTATAGATGTGAAAAACAGACTGGTGGTTGCCAGGAGTTAAGGATTTTGGGAGATAGAGTATCTGTATGCCTATAAAGGGGTACCACAAGGGAGATATTTGTGGTGATAAACAGTTCTGTATCTTGATTGTGGTGGTGGTTACACAAATCTAAACAGGAAATAAAATTACGTAGAATTAGTCACAGACAGTGTATCAATGTCAAATTCCTGGATTAGGTATTATACTATGATTTTATAAGATGTAACCAGTGGGAGAATTGGATGAAGGGTATGTGGGATCTGTTTATATTATCTTTGCAACTTCCTGTGAATATATCATTTCAGAATTTTAAAAATGTCAATCAATCAATCATCCAAAAAAAGAGAAAAAAAATAAAGACAATATCAGATGAACAAAAACTGAGAAAACTCTGTCACCAGCAGACCAGCACTACAAGAAATGCTTAAAAGAAATTCTTTAGGAAAAAACACCAGATGGAATTTCAAATCTTAACAGGAAGGATGAATATTATAAACAGTAAATATATGGATTTTAAGATGCTATTTTTTCCCACTCAATTTCTTTAAAACACAAATGACTTTTTAAACCAATAATTATAACACTGGATTGTGAGGTTTATGATATATGTAAAAATAAAATATACTAAAACAATAACACCAAGGACAGGTGTGGGGGATAAGTGGAGCTACACTGTTATAAGAGTCTTACATTTTACATGAAGTAGTGCAAAGCTAACTTTTACCAGACCGTGACAAGTTATGGATATAATCACTAGAGCAACCACTGAAAATGCAATGCAAAAAGGTATACCTTGGGCCTCCCTGGTGGCGCAGTGGTTAAGAATCTGCCTGCCAATGCAGGGGACACAGGTTCGAGCCCTTGTCTGGAAGGATCCCACATGCCGCAGAGCAACTAAGCCTGTGCACCACAACTACTGAGCCCGTGCACCACAACTACTGAGGCTGTGTGCCACAACTACTGAAGCCTGCGTGCCTAGAGCCAATGCTCCACAACAAGAGAAGCCACCGCAATGAGAAGCCCGCGCACCACAATGAAGACCCAACACAGCCAAAAATAAAATAAATAAAAATTTAAAAAAAAACTTTATTTTTTAAAAAACGGTATACCTTAAAATCCTATTGCAATTCAAATGGAAAATAAAAATGGAATTAAATGAAATACAAAAATATTCAATGTACCCAAAAGAGGTCAGGAAAGGAGAAACAGAGGGGAAAGAAAGTGATGGGACAAATGGAAAACAAACAGTGAAATGGTAAACCTAAATCTAACTAAGTCAATTACTACATTAAATGTAGAGACCCGAACTACAATTAAAAGACAGATTATGAGCCTGGGTTAAAGGGGCACTCTTTAAAGACAGAGAGTACAGATAATTTGTAAGTGAAGAGTAAACATATATGCCATGTAAAAATGAAGCACGAGGAAGCTGTAGTGGTTATATTAATATTAGACAAAGTAAATGTCAAAACAAGGACTACCATGTGATATAAAGATGGACATTTCAAAATTATTAAAATTTGCCAATTCATCAGACAGATATGAAAATCTTAAATGTGTATGCATTTAGAGTTTCAAACTACACGAACAAAACTGACAGAACTAAAGGGAGAAACGGACAAATCCACTAGAAAAAAAAAAAACACTGAAGACATAGAACATCTCTACAATACTATCAAGCATCTTGACCTAATTAACCTTTATAGATACCACCTAACAACTGCAGAATACACATTGTTTTCAAGCATGTATGAAATGTGCAGCAAGATACACGTTGGGCCATAAGTTAAATGTCAGTCAATTTCAAAGACTAAGAGATGCTCTCTGACCTCAATAGAAGTGAATTAGAAATCCAACTACAAAAAAGATATCTTTAAAAGTCCTAAGATATTTGGAAATTAAACGCATTTCTTAAAAAACATGAATCTAAGAAAAAGGATTACGAATCTAAGAAATCTAAGAATATGAATCTAAGAAAAAGAGGAAATAAATACTTTAAACTCAATAATAATGAAAACACCACCTATCAAGATGTCTGCGATTCAGCCTAAGCAATGCTTAGAGGAATACTTATAACTTTAAATATCTATATGAGAAGAGAAGAAAGATTTAAAATCAATTATCTACGTTTCCACCTTAAAATAGAAAAAGAAATGCAAGTTAAACTCAAAGTAAGTAGAAGGAAATAAATAATAAATATCAAAGCAGATATCAATGAAATAGAAAACAAGGGATAGAAAAAAAAAATCAACAAACCCCAAATTTGATTCTTTGAAAAGAGGTATGATATACCCCTAACAAGACTTATCAAGAAAAGTGAGAGAAAACACAAATTATCAATATCAAGAGGGAACATCACTACTGATTCTACAGGTATTTAAAAAATGTTAAGGGAATATTTTGAACAATGTTTTGCCAATATATTAGAAAACATTCATGAAAGGGACAAATTTCTTGAAAAACACAACTTTCCAAAACTGACAGGATGAAACAGAAAACCTGAATAGTTCTACGTCAATTACAGAAACTGAATTTCTTATGAAACTTTTCCTATAAACTCCAGGCTCAGATAAGTTTCGCTGGTGAGTTCTATCAAACATTTAAAGTTGAAATAGTACTAATCATATACAAACACCACCAGAACATAGAGGAGAAGGGAATACTTCCAAATCATTTTATGAGGCCAGCATAACCCTGATGCCAAAACCTAACAAGGACATGAAACGAAAATTATGGAGCAATATCCTTCATGATCTTAAAAGGAAAACTCCTTGACAAAATATAAAGAATTGCTACTTTGCTAATATTAATGACTGAATTATAATTATTTGAAACATGAGATAAAACTGCTTTCAGTTTGTTTCTTTATAAAGGAATCCCACAGACCCTGACTCTCGCAGACTCCCCCACATCTAAAAGGTATTTAGATGGTACAGGGTCGGCTGTACCAGCCTTTGTGGAAGGATAAATAAGAAGGCACAGCTTGAGCCCTGAAGAGCAAGGTCTTGCCCTTAGGATGGGCCCCCAGATCAGTCTGTAACACCCACATCCCCTAGATCTTCCTTATTACCAGCATGGAACAAAGCTGTCAAGGGAACTGGTGAAAAATGTGAAAAACACAGTATTAACGGCTGCTCAAAAAATACGTTTAATTGATTAATTAATTGACAAATTCAGAATAAAATCCTAGTAATGAAAATTGCCCTGACTGAAGGAGTGTTTCCCTCAGGTGGGGTGTTACTGAAATGTGGGCCAGCACAGTCCCAATGGGTGGGCAATCACACAATGTAAGACACTCAGTATCTCTGGTCCCCCAGGCCCTACATTTCATTAGCGACTCAAGTCAACATGTCCTTTAAAAAAAAAAACCCTCACACGTTTCCATACTCCCTGTTGGAGGGCGGTACTCCTGGGAGTTGAAAACTAACATTCTAACTAAGACATTTAAGAAAATACTGGACCTTTAACAGGCAGGTCACAACAGGAAAATAGCACGTTCTCCCTGAAACCACACACAGCTATTGTTCTCATCCATAGCCTCCAGAAGGGTTTGCATAGGCCAGGGGGTGAGCAAGACATCTGCGGGTACAAGGGGTAGAACTCCTATTTATTCCTTATTTCATCTTTAGAAGAAGAATGAATGAAATTAAGCATTATTAATATTTAATATGTGGGTTGAGGATTGTACATCTAAATAATATTTTGATACATATATTGGGGGTCTGTGCGCAAACCTTTTTTACCCATAAGGATGTGAGATCAAAATAAACTCAGAGACCTGTGCTTTTGAGGGACCTTCAGAACTGATGCGACCTCGTCAAAGGCTAAAGGGCAGCATGTTGGTTGGGTTTTCCAACCAGTGTTGCTTTGTGAGTATTATACCTTCACAACGTGGAAATCCAATCTGTGACAAAATCTGTTTCAAGGTCAATTTGTTGCTCTTAAGCCCATGCAGTTGAAGCCATTCCTCAGAAGAGATGAGTCTCTGCTTGGCTGAGTCTGTTCTGGCGTGGCTCAGTCCCTCTTGCCACCGCAGCTGCTGCTCAGAGATGGTGGAAGATGAGCCTGGTACCTCCATCTCCGAGCTAGGATCTAAGTCATAGGGACCTCCTGTAAGGGCAATTGTCAACATCAGACTTCCCGAAAACTTGGAAACAATCTAACATCAACCAAGGATTGGTTTAATATAAATTACAGTGCAACCATTCACTGGAATTCTATCAGGTAAAAATTATAATACAACCTGTATATTTGTTGGCAAAGAAAGTATCTACATGTATGGCTAAAAGGTATCCATAAAACTCAACGTCTACATGTGTATACCCACAGACACTCAGAAAAACATCTAGAAAGATATGTGCCAATTTTTACAGTAGTTTTCTCTGTGTGGTGGAAGCACGTGTAGTCTTTGCCTTTTCTGTATTGTTTAAACTTTTACACTACTTAAACATTTCTAAGACAAGATTTACTTTTATAATCAGAAAAATACAAAACTCTTCCATTTTGGAAAATAAACATTTGCTCCTGAACCTTCATGACACATCAGTATTCCAGTTATAATCACACCTGGCCTTTCTCTTCCAAAGAGGATAAAGAGGATAAAACGCTGAAAGGAAACAAACCTTTTCTCAGGTGGAGTGGCTAACTGGGAGCTAGGGACATGGGGGCAACCAGACAGAGGCTCAGCCCTGATAGAATACAGGGACTCACCTTCCCACGTTTCATTCTCTGGGACTTCACTCGAAAGCTGTACTTAAACGTTCTGGCTCATGTAGCCAAGCTGTTCTGAGACCAACCAGACTCAATGCAATATACAACACACTGAACTGATCCAGACCTGCCTAAACATAGCTGGTGCACACACAGGGAAGGAGGAGCCTGACTGTAATGTAATCTTAACCCACTCATTGCAACTTCAGGCAGGGCCTGATGACTTGGAGAAAGAGTAGAAACCTCTGCTTCCCTCTGTATCTAGAATGTGCAATGCATATAAATGTGTTTCCCTGGAATGTAACATTTTTCAACAATGGAAAAACTCGCTTTTCCCATTTCTAAAACTCTAACCCTATTTTCTGAAAGTATCAGTGTTACGACATGCAAATTCAGTCAAACAGAAATCAATCCGACCCACGCTGGGGAGGTTTTGTGAAAAGAAGTTAGAAGTATTATTATTAGCAAACATTTATTTAACTTTATATATGTTCTGTGTAGTATATACTTTTCCTTACAATAACTTTATGAGGTAGGTAGTACTATTATTCCCATCATACAGATGAGGAAACCAAGACAGAGTGCTTAACTAACTTGCCCAGTTCTCACAGCTGGTGGGGGATGTAGCTGAGATTCTCACCCACTCCAGAGTCTATGTTCTGTGAACTTTACAGTAATGAAACCAACCGCAGCAACTTCCATTTGTTGGCCAGGAACTGAGCTTTTTAAAGACACTACCCACAAATTCTTCATCATGGTATCCGTTACCACTGCTATCACCCCACTTACCTTTGAGGAATTGGAAGCTTCAAGAATTTAAAGAACTTGTTCAGGACCCATAGCCAGTAAAGCAGAGGCAGAAGTCAAAGCCGTTTCTTAACCTCTCTGCCATGGCGATAAGTGACCTCCAGCCTGGTCCTACGATACAAGCTTACTGATTCCTTCCAGTAAGACTGCTGTCCATCAGGGCTCCTGGGTCCTCACTGAAGACAGAGCACTAACCTTTATTATCAGAGCTCAGGCTCAATAAACTTCCTGGCTTATCATTTTCAAGTTTTTAAAGATAATGATTTCTATTTTAAGGTTTATGTGAATTTGTATTGTCCATATATGTTGAATTCCTAAGGTACACAAACCCATGCTATTGGTGAAGATCTTTCTACAAGGGCTCAATTTGATGAGAATGTTACAAGAGTATCTTGTAGAGCATCGTGTCGGAGTGGGAAGATTTAGAATGACAACTCTGTGTAGGTCCATTCTGCCATTTCAGGCAAGCGATTCCTCCTCTCTACATTGGTAATACACCCTAACTCCCAGGTCCACTGCAAGGAACAAATGTGGCAATACATGAGTTATGTGTGGGTGAGCACTTGATGTATTGGTAAGAACTATGTACAAATAAATTCCTTAAAAGTCATTACCCTTTATATTACTGCATGTTTGTGAGCTAATACATGGATGTTTTTAAGCTAAAAAAAAAAAAACAGTCATTACCCTTTAGTACTTTGTTTCATATACCCACTTTTTCTCCAAGCCTCTTTTTTTTTTTTTTTTTTTTGCGGCACGCGGGCCTCTTACTGTTGTGGCTTCTCCAGTTGCGGGGCACAGGCTCCGGACGCGCAGGCTCAGCGGCCATGGCTCACGGGCCCAGCCGCTCCACGGCATGTGGGATCTTCCCGGACTGGGGCACGAATCCGCGTCCCCTGCATCGGCAGGCGGACTCTCAACCACTGCGCCACCAGGGAAGCCCTCTCGAAGCCTCTTTTTACCCACCATGTCCCCAGAGCTATGAAGTTTGGGCTCCTCCTCCTTTAGAATCACAGAACATGAAAAGAGCAAGGAAGGCAGACTAATAATACGCTTCTACTCTCTTTTTGAGCTCTGTCCAACAGAGACTGCCAGCTGAAGAACTTTTAAATTTGGCCAGTGGTTCCTACAGAAACAAGAAAAAGGAAGTCCCAGAATATTTTTCACTATTTCACCATTTCCAGTTAATCTTTCTCCTTCTCAAACACATTCATCCACCTCCTGTAGTCTTCTTACTAGAGGAAGCTACAGGCCCTAGGTTAAAAAGGGAGCGCGGCCACATAAACTGTCCTACTAAGACTACTAAACTGGATTTAAAGAAGATCTCAGAAGAGTCATAGCTTTTGTTTTTAAGCCAAAGGGACGTGTTCTCAATTCCAAACAAAAGACAACTGAATCCTCCAGCTAAGGTGTATGCCCCAGTCTCTTTTGCATTCGAATGATTTTTTTTTTAAATAAAAGTTGTTTTTTATGTCCGGTTGGCTCTACTGGATCAGAGAACCTACATGAGGCATTCTAATTCAGATCTTGATCCTTCAGGCTTTTTAGCTTGAGAATACCCATTCTGTTGGAAATGAAAGCTTGGAAAGTTGAACTTATCCAGAGAAAACAAAGAAGGAAGGAGAGAAAGGGCACCTCCGACAGAAGGGATCATTTACACAGATGCGATAAGAGCTACTCTGTCAGAGCAAGGAAGCCTTCAAGAGCAAAGTTGTCAAGTAAACTGACAAAGCAACCCTTCCACACAGCCTTCCTGCTTTCCTACATCTAAGCCGCTCTCAGGTCGTTCTCCTGCATGGAATCTTAGCCTTGAAGGCCCATTTCCAACCCTGCTCCTTCATTAAGACTCTCCAGATCCTCTCACCAACCTTCTGCAGCCTCCCCCTGGGAAAGCCCTAGTTTTTGCTCTGATACTTCACCCATATGGCCTTGGCCACTTCAGGTTTGTCCTTCCTAGATTGAAAGAAGGTTCAATGACTACAGGGACAAACTACATGAATGTCCTCAGCAAAGTGCCTGATATACAGCAGGTACTTTGTACAGGTGTTGAGTTGAATTAAATTGATTGCTCAGAATTACTGAGAATCCTGATCTTCAAACAAGGCAAAGATTCTCAGGGCAGGAAACAGCTGTCTCTTTAAACAGACATTTCCCAGATAATACTATGCTATTATTATTCCTATTATAATTCAGTTTCTTCTTCTGAGGTTATTACAATATAGAGGAACCCAGAAGTTAGAAACAACAAATCCCAGCTGAGCACTTCTCTAAGTTTTAAAAGCTATCCCAAGAGCCAAAGTTTGGGGAAATAGAAAGGGGTTTCCTAAATAGAAAAAGTATAAATGGAAAAAAGAAAAAAATAAATAAAGAAGTGAAAGTCTGAGCTGAAGGCAGGGTCGGGCAGGCAGAATTTGGGGAAAAAATATAAAGTTGATTAAGCTGGCACAGTCCAAAAGGTCCCAACCAAGGTAACTAGGGGCTCCGTGTACAGCCAGCCTGGGGCTGCTAGGGCGTGCGGTTCTAGGCGGCCAAGAGCTGCCCCAGGGCTGTCCTGGGGTGAGCCCCTGTGGAAGTCCTGACGCCTTAAGAGAGCAGGTCCTATATGGTCAGAGGTTGAGGGACCGTGCATGACTTAATTATGCATTAATTCAGCTTAAATATTTGGAAAACTCTACCTGCTTCACCTTATTACTGCTGGCCTATAGTACAGACAAAACTTTTCTAAGCTGGTTCTCTACCAGAGCGACCGAGCTTTCCCTGGGAGTGAGGTATGGTGCAAAGAGCTCTGAAATAGGAGGGGTCGGTCCCTTGTTTCTGGGTCTGACCCTCGTAGGAATTAGTTAAGTGAGTCAGAGCAAGTCGCTGCGCTTTTCTGGGCCTCTTTCCGCATCTGTAAGCGGGGGCTAGTCCAGCTCGGAAACTGTACGCTCCCAAGGTTTCCCTACGCAGCTTGCTGGAAACCTCGGCACCTCAGAGGTTCTGACGTGAGGGGATAGTATCCCACACTTACTAGGCAACCTGTCAGATGAATGACAAGGCGATTCCTGTTCAGCAGCCACCCTCCCATACTAGGGGCGCCGTCTGGCCCGAGAGGACAGGCAAGCCACGCATCCCGTTGGTCGAAAAAGCGGGCGCAGGGTCCGCGCTTGGCGCAATAGGATTCCAGCTTTTCGATATCTCCGTGACCCGAGCGCTGCGACGCAGTGTTGACCACTGCGTCGCCGCGGTTGCTCGGACACCGCCAATCAAGGCGCGGCCCGAGCCGGCCCCCGTGGAGGCGGAGCCAGAGGAGAACGGGTGGGGCTCCCAGGTGGTTCCGCCGTGGGGCGGCGCGGGACTGGGTAGCGGGTCTCGCTGAGACAGACGGATTGGAAGGACAGTGTGCTGCGGTTTTGCAAATTTGCAACTGGTGGGGGGGGGGGGGGCGGGGGAGGGGGCTTCAGTTACCAAAATTCCTCATATCTTTGGATATAAGTATTCCTATAGGCATTATTTTCTCTTACTTTATTTGTACCTTAACGAGTAAGCAAAGAGCTCAAAATATGCGTCTGTGATTTTTCAGTCACTCGGAAATAAAATTGTGCTTGTGAAAAGCGTCTTTAAATCCTTAAGAGGAGATCCCACAGGCAAGAATTGTTTTACTATATGTATTGGGATATTAAACTGTGTCTTAGATTTTAAAACTCAAAAAGTGACCAGAGGGCTTCCCTGGTGGCGCAGTGGTTGGGAGTCCGCCTGCCAATGCAGGGGACACGGGTTCAAGCCCTGGTCTGGGAAGATCCCACATGCCGCGGAGCAACGAAGCCCGTGCGCCACAACTACTGAAGCCCGCGTGCCTACAGCCCACAAGCCGCAGCTGGAGAAAGCCCGTGCGCAGCAACGGGGACACAATGCAGCCAAAAATAAATAAATAAAATAAATAATTAAAAAAAAAAGTGACCAGATTATTTGTAGGCTCAAAGATCTAATAAAACATAGTTAATATTAGAAGTGAATAATTCTGTCCTCGACAGAAAAGTCTACTTCATCTACAGGGGTTTACTTTTCCTACATTCTTTTTAATGCCTTTATAACTTTAAAAGTACGGAAAGTTTGATCTTAGATCATAAATCATTATGCAAAGGTAGTAGATTGTGTACCATTGGCCCTGCAAATGACATCTGCCAACCACAACCCCAAAAAACAAACAAAAACTCAGCAGTACTGAAGATTCTGTTCAGAAGGCAAGTAGCACAAGGGCCACGCCCGCGCCCGCGTTTGCCAATGCCACCTTAATCCCTGCTGTCCACACCCTGCCAGACTCATATTTCTGGGTCAGGTGGGTGAGATGGAGCTCACAGCATCCGCTGAGCCAAACCCACTGCCTCATGCTGTCACACCAGGCGGTCCTGTCTCCACCTTCACCCCATGCCTTCTCCCTTCCCTGGGACACTTGCCAATTATATGCAAGTCACTGCAGATGACTCTATGCTTCTGTCATTTACATTTATGTGCCTATAAGCATAAATTCTTAGGAAATGTTAAATATTAATTATTTAAACTGTAGACAGATAAGTGAGCAGAAGTCTAGGCCATTTTGAAGTATTGCAAAGCTGACATGGACTTCAGTTCAGCCAGCCACAGGATGGTTCACCTCATTTTTGTTTGCTGGTCGGGCATAAGAATACCTTTAGCACAGTCGTGATATGCCATTGGACTGAACTGTCACACATTTGTTTCGAATTTACATTTTACAGATATTTTGTATCCTACCAGCAAACTCAGTAATTGGCATTTATTATTTCACTCCCACCCTTAAAGTAATGTCTAACCTGAGTTTATCATTCAGGGCCCGTATTGTACTTTCGGCCTCTTTGTCCACAACTCAAACCCTCCAGCAGGAAGACTAACCTGGTCCCTGCCTTTGACCACACGTGCCTTTACTCCAACACCCCCTTCACCTGGATCACCACAACTTGGGAGCCACAGACCTGCCCAGGGCCTACAGGGCGAGCTCAAGCTCCTCTGTCTTCACTTGACCCTTGGGGACACAACAGCCCCAATCATTTCTTTCCACCTGTCCAGACTCAGAGCATCAGTTGTCAGTGCCACAGACCTGGCACTGCCTCCTGCCTTGTGACAGCCCTTACATTGTTATTTGACCTTTGTGCTGGTTACTTTTCAGGTTGAATGGTTTTTCCTTTTCTTTAAACGAGCCCATCACTGGCACTGCTGGGCTTATGATCATGATTTGAATCTCGGTGGGTGAGGGGCAAGGATGATGATAAATGAAAAAAAGGAGGAAAAGCAATTTTCCTGAGCCCATCACAAAAACTGGAACCAGAGAAAAATTAAAATGTTAATTCAAGAGAATTGTATGTATGTATGAGAAAGAGTCTGAGAGAGAATTAATGCTACACAGTAGCATTCCTAAATAGAAAGGAGGAAGTGGGGAGTGAAGCACCTCGATCAGGCAGCCGTTGCTCTTGAACCTTGGTTGGCACTGTTGGTCCAGGGAGTTTGGCTACCTAGGGGCTGCCTGAGATAGCTGGGGTGGGCAAAGTCCAAACAGACATTTGTATATATTGTGATATTCTTCAATTCACTGTTCTTTGTTGGAGGAGTGAATGTAGGCTTGCGGCTCTCAACCTAACATCTTCCACGAGGAACAGGGCTTTTAAGGATAACTCTTCTGCCCTTGACAATTACTATGTTCACTGTTACTCGACATTTAAAAATAATAGCTAGAATTTCTTGAATGCCAGACAATGCTCTAAGCACTTTAAATATATCACTTCATTCAATCCTCACGAAAACTCCAGGAGGGAAATACCACGATTATCCCCATTTGACAGACAAGGAAACTGAGACATAAGATCAAGCAACTTCTCCAAGGCTACTCAGCAAGTAAAAGGCGGCTGGAGAATCTGAACCCGGGCAGCCTGCCTCAACACCCCACCCTCGTAATTACGTGCTGTGATGGTCAGTTGCTGGCTTTAGCTTTCTCCAAAAGAAATGTTCTGCTGTCTCAGCTGTACAGTATTCCCTTAGAATGGGATATTAATGCCACAATGAAAACCTCACTGGACTTGAATGGGCTTTTAACAGAACACATTTCAATTTTAAATGGCATAAAGCAGGCCCATTTTCTAATGGCCTCTGCCTTCCACACTTCCTGTTAATCAACCCCTTTGCAGCTCAGTGTGGCTTTTCAATGAACTGGATGCCTCTGAGTCTACAGTCGTATCCCAATAGCTGAATTAAGACTTGAACAATATTTTATCCAAGCAGGAAGTCCCAAACACTTGAAAATTTTAAATCACTCTTCAAAATAGATACTTACACCAAAAGCTGGCAAAACCAACACTCCTGGGATGAGATTTTGATCACATGGAAGCGATATTCAGGAATGGGCCTGAATCTTGCATTGGCTGAGTCATCCTCGTCTTGTGGTTCCTAAGGAGAGGAGTAGACAAACTGGAAATGGCAATGGGAGCTAAGACATCTCCTCATTTTAGGGCCCTCTGACCCTAGGGCAGGGTGACCTGGCAACACTTTGTGTGCACGAGACTTGGGCACAAGGCTGGGGCCTCTCTCTCCTTCTAAGCTCAGATCTCTCTACCGGCGTCTTGCCAATCCTGGAGGGGCAAATATGTGGTGGGAGGAGGAGAGAAGTGGCTCTGCCCACCAGAAGAGGTAAGCTCTGGTTCTGCTGCCCTCTTCTCCCCTTTGCGAAAGCGCTAAGTGCCAGAGGGAGAAACACACCTGGTGGACAGCTTCACGCTCTAACCTTGGCACCAGCAGCATCCTGAAATCTGATCCAATTAGATCAATACTCACACTTCTTGAGGAGTGAAGGGAAGAGGAAAGAGAGGAAGAGGATAACATTAAATGAATTACAACATTCTCACTGATGAATCTAATTGTGAAAATCCCAGGTAAAATACCAATAATTTGAATTTAAGAGAATATTTTTTAAATTAGTTTTTAAAAAACTGTAAAAGTACATACTTTTCTACCGAGCCATTCCACTTGGTTTCCTTGAGAATATGTAAAAGAGTTTTTATGATAGCAAAATAATGGCAATCATCTAAATGTCCATCAATAAGGAAGTAGTTGAAATTATGGTATATTCTCATTGTAATATAGTAGTTAAAAAAAATAAGTTTATTTGGAATAATGTAGAAAGATCTCCAAGGTATGTTATTGAGTTATTTTTTAATCAAGTTACAGAACAAATGCAAACATTTTATGTTAATACACACGTATACACACACACACACACACAATTATATTGATGCAGTCATATGTTTGCTTCCACTCACAACTCATTGGCCAGAGCAAGTCACATGACCCCACCTCATTACTAGGAGATGGGGAACTTTGGGAAGCACAGGACAGTCACTGGGCAGTGGGAATTTCTCTCTGCCATATAAACCAAGGCTTGGGCTTTTGGAGAACAGCAGTCAGAAAGAGTTGCAGCCAAACACACTCTGCTTTCCACTGTGCTACGTGGAAATAAAGTAAAGAAGAGGCTGCCTGGTGGAACGTGGCAGCAAGGGCACGTGGAGTATATGGAAACTCAGAAAACACACACACACGCTCACACACACACGGTCCAGCTACAATTATATACTAAGAGTTTCTTACTCAAATAGAAATGCTGTCACAGAGACAGGGTTTATAATGTCATATGCCAAGGGCTTTTGTAAAATGCTAATATAATAATGATCATTTGAAGATTATATGTTCTAAAAGTATCTATTAAAGACACCATTATGTTGCCATAAGCCCCAATTCAAATGCCCTACAAGCTTCTCTAGGAATTCAGTGCTATGGAAAAGTGTGCCTCTTGTCGGGTTGTTTTTTGTTTGTTTGTGGGGTTTTTTTGGCTATGCCTTAGGCTCACCTGAAGTATCTTTCTGAGGTTATTTGCCTCCCTCCCATCTTTCACCTCTCAACTGTTATAATTCTACTCTGGTCTCAACATTTTTGAAAGTGTGTATGGGAAGGACCTTTAACTGTAGCTCAGTGCCTTTCAAGAAGTGAGAAGAGCATAAATAAAATCTCAAACAGAAAAATGGAGGCATCTTTGTACAATGCCTTCCAAAGCCTGCATGGTTGCTGGGAGGGGCTGAGCAGGAATTGCAAGATGAGGTGGGGCAGGATGACTGCTCCGCCTCTGGGAATGGGCCAATGGGCACTCAGATTTCAGAGCTCAGAGGTCCCGGGGAGAAAGGCGGCTGCCTTTTTCTTTACTTGAGGCTCCTTCCCCCAGCTCCCCGCCCTGCTGGAGGTGGAGAATCCCGCTGTGACTGTGGCTTCCATGGGGCAAGCTGAGCCCCCCAGGCCTCACTCACGCAGAGCCCCCCACAAGAGGGAGCCCCTGATCCCATCTCTTTGCTTAAGTTGGCAGGAGTTTGCCCCCACCTTCCAAGCCCCAGAGCCTGCTCTCCCCTTCACCCTACTCAGTTTCACACGTGTCCTTCCTCCTGACCGATAAATTAACCTGGTTCTTGAATCATTCACAGATAATGGACAGAGAAGTATTGATTTTTAACTGCAGTGAAATTTTAAGCAAAACTCCAGAAAGTCCTTACCTGAAGGCCACTTTTTTGTCTTTTGAAGAACTCTTTAACTGAAAGGGTGGCTTCAAAAGAATACATAATTAGTAGGTTTCTTCCTTCTATTGAAAACTTTTCCATCTTCTTGATGAAAGCCTAGTGCTAATGCAAAGCTGCAAGCCTGTCTTTAAGACCCCAGCTACATTTCCTGAAAGAACAGGACAAGAAGTAAATGATGACTAATGTGAAACACAAATTCCACAGAACCATTCTGTGAAAGAATAAATTTATTTACATAGAGAAGCAAAAAGGTGATTGTGTCTCCCTTTAGTGAAAGGTACCTGTTAATGGTATAAAATTAGGTGCCCAGTATTCGGGACATATTGCTCTGTATGCCCTCATCTATTTAGATAAACATGGGTATCTCAGTGACTAGATGATTATTGTAATCAACGGCCCTTCATTTTAAATAGAACTTCCAATTTGGGGGCTTATAAACCAAACATCAGAAAACTGATAAATATAAAATAATTTCTAAAAAAAATAAAATAAAATAATTTATGCCCCTGGGCCACACCTATCCTATCCAAAGTGTACCAAAAGGAAGTTTGTAGGGTATAGGAATCAGAGATGATGGGCCAAGGGACCCATGCACTGAATAAAGACACCTACTAGCTGTGTGACCTTGGTCAGGTTAATTACAGTCTCTGATCATTTTTCTCATGTGTCATGTCTCATTTGACAGGGATCATAAAACATACATGTCTTCATACCTCCCAGGGTGATGTAAGGTACAAATGTGAAAGAAAACAAACTACCCTTCTTAAATTCTGTATATTAAAATAACATCATGTATCTGAACTCAGCTCTCTAGGACAGGAATTGGATGAACTATCGTGTGTGCATATGAGGTGGGCCTTTAACTGCAGCTCATTGCCTTTCAAGAAAGGAGAGCTCAGTGGGAGACAGAGTCAGGAGACTTCTTTCTGGGCCCAGAGCGATGAGCATGGATGCAGAGGAGAAAGCAAATTGTGAATAACGTATAAGCTTGTAGATTCAGAGAACCCAGAATGTACTGACCCAAAGGGCAAAGCACAGGGAAATACACCTGGAAGGAAAGTAGCACCTGGAGGAAAAGGGCTGCAGAGAGATAATGAGGAAGTTCAGGGAAGGGGCTGGTCAGTCTGGGTTTCCTATAGGTGTCTGTCAAGCTGCTAGGACAGACATGGAACAGACTTGGAAGGAGCCTGGCTGTGAACCAGAGGATGGAATGCAAGCAGACTAAAGGAGGTCCCACAGCCTGACAAGAAGGGTGAAGACAGTCAAATCGATGGACAACAGCTGTGGAGGCCCAGTGAAGCCAACTCTGCCAGGGCTGCCCTGGACGGCACACTCCCAGCAGCTCAGAATCCACTCTCGCCGTGGCCAGGTCTCCTTGTGCCCTTGAACTTACCCAAGATGCTGGTCCAGAGGGCCACAGAGAAAGCAAACATCACCAGTAGCCATGCTCGGGGCCCAGTCACTGACAAAATCCTCCTCCCATCCCAACCCAGATTTGATTTTTTTAAACTGGGTAATGGAAGTAGAATTTTAACCTGAGTGCAAACAGGCCTTTATATTTACTGTGCGTCCTCCTGAAATATTCTTTCCCCAGATAGTGAAATATAAGTTATAAATTAATGAAATATAAGTGTTAAAAGTGTTACCGACCTGGGTCCTTGGGACTCTTTATTTTTTTTTATTAACTTTTACTGGAGTATAGCTGTTTACCATGTTGTATTAGTTTCTGCTGTACAGCAAAGTGAATCTCTTATACATACACATATATCCCTCTTTTTTTGTATTTCCTTCCCATTTAGGTCACCGCAGAGCACTGAATAGAGTTCTTTCTGTGCTCTACAGTTGGTTCTCATTAGTTGTCTGTTTTATACATAGTAGTGTACATATGTCAATCCCAATCTCCCAATTCATCCCACCCCCTTCCCCCACACACACCCCGCATCTATATTGGACTCTTTAATCAATAGAAATTATAAGAGGCCAGACAAGGAATTCAAGCAAGTCTTCACTGGGACTCGTGCTGTAGCACCAGGGAGCGAAAACAAGTAACAGGTGCCCTTGCTCGCTCCCTGGGGGCTGGGGGAGGGGTGAGCTGGTCCCTTAAATGGGGCGAGGGTGGGGGTAGATCTGTGGGGGCCAAAGAGGGGCTTAGGTGGTCTGCCCACCCCCTTGGTAGTGCCGTGCGCAGGGATCATGCGCAGGACCCTGCTTTTGCTCCCAGCTCCTCAGAAGCGGCAGTTGATTGGTGGCCTTTTTGTGTCTTGTTGTTCCTAATTCGCCCCAACTGCGCATGTGTGCAGTTATTTTTAGTCCCTTATAGTTTCTTTGCATTCTGTTGCTAGAGGAGACATTTGTCCAGGTGCAAGCACTGCAGCAAAGAGTCCCAGGTTCCAGATCACAGCCTGTCTGAAAAGAAAAAAGTTCTTATTTCTGTGAAACTTAGGATGAATGCTTTGGAAGTCCTAGATGGAGGTGAGTCACTAAGTAACATTGCTATGGAGTTAGGAATGGGTAAAACCCACCCTGGGGGAAAGTGACTGGGGGAAGGAACAAGCAGTTCTACAAATCTAGAAGTACTCAGCTTGCCAATCTTTAAGCTCTATTTCCACTTTACAGAGAGTGAAACTGGAAATTGTTGTTGTCAGTGACATGTTATGAGTGTGATTTTTGAAAAAAAGAGAAGTAACTCTCAACAGTAGACAAATATTCAAAGGAAGTAGCCTTGACCCTAACAAAAAGGTAAAATCATGACTCTCTTTCAGATATAAAAATGAACACATGTTAAGATTCTATTAAACTCATCAAATGAAAGAACCAGGCAGATGTTATAAATGCTTCAAAGAAAAAATTTTTTAAAATTACATGGAGTAATTTTGAATTGAATATACAAATAGACACAGACTGGCTCTTCCACAGGAGAGGGGGAAGCCCATCTCTACCAGATGGGACAGAATTTGCATGTCTAGCAGTTACCCACACTATAGATTTACAGAATCAATCTGATACGGCAGAAAAGTACACTATAGACGACACATCATTTTCCACTGAGGTACAAATAGTTTTTCTACAGCCCTATACCAAAAGATTGATTTTACATCTTGACATGAGCCAAATTAAAATGAGGTATCTATCTAAGATCTGTGTATCGTTTTATGGTTCCGACATTTTCAATTAACTGGTTAATAATTAGCCCCAGTCACTTGAATAAGAGAGTCTTGGGTATGATAGATTTTCTTTCACTGGATGAAAGGACTTAAAGAAAAGTTTCTATATTTCCTAGTTAAAAAAAACCCCAAACAGAAATTGATTGTTTTTTCCAAACGTTGTAACCTAACAAATGAACATTAAAGTAAGTGCCCAGGAGAAACTGGGTGAAGGATACCAAGGACTCCTCTGTACTATTTTTGCCACTTTCTGTGAATCTATAATTATTTCCCCAAAAATGTTAAAAAGCAAACGACCATTAAAGTACAGCACCAGGGGAGACCCCCCGCAAAGATTGCACCTTGCCTTCCTGGTAGAATGATGGAAGGCTCTCTTGGGCACACGGAGTGAGGGGCAAGGGAGGTCTGCTCCATGTATTCAAGATGAGGGATTATAAGAACTGCATTTCTCTGCCTAAAGAAGGCGTGGGTATTACAAAACGAAAGTAGTCTGAGCAGGGTGAAGTGTGGAGAACTTGAACCTGGTAGCAGTAGATCTTATCAGGAGATGGAATTTTTTTTTTTTTTTAACATCTTTACTGGGGTATAATTGCTTTACAATGGTGTGTTAGTTTCTGCTTTATAACAAAGTGAATCAGTTATACATATACATATGTTCCCATATCTCTTCCCTCTTGCGTCTCCCTCCCTCCCACCCTCCCTATCCCACCCCTCCAGGCGGTCACAAAGCACCAAGCCAATATCCCTGTGCCATGCGGCTGCTTCCCACTAGCTATCTACCTTACGTTTGTTAGTGTATATATGTCCATGCCTCTCTCTCGCCCTGTCACTGCTCACCCTTCCCCCTCCCCACATCCTCAAGTCCATTCTCCAGTAGGTCTGTGTCTTTATTCCTGTCTTACCCCTAGGTCCTTCATGACATTTTTTTTTTCTTAAATTCCATATATATGTGTTAGCATACGGTATTTGTCTTTTTCTTTCTGACTTACTTCACTCTGTATGACAGACTCTAGGTCTATCCACCTCATTACAAATAGCTCAATTCCGTTTCTTTTTATGGCTGAGTAATATTCCATTGTATATATGTGCCACATCTTCTTTATCCATTCATCCAATGATGGGCACTTAGGTTGTTTCCATATCTGGGCTATTATAAATAGAGCTGCAATGAACGTTTTGGTACATGACTCTTTTTGAATTATGCTTTTCTCAGGGTATATGCCCAGTAGTGGGATTGCTGGGTCATATGGTAGTTCTATTTGTAATTTTTTAAGGAACCTCCATACTGTTCTCCATAGTGGAGATGGAATTTATTCATTTTCTTAGGCTTTAGGACTTTCAGTTCTTATGCTGTCAGAAGTCAAAATGAACAGTGGCAGTAGTCCCAATGTCAGTGTCAATTTCCTGGCTTTGATCTAGCTGTATAAGATGTTCATATTGGAAGCTGGGGGAAAACTACAGGGAACTCTCTCTACTATTTTTAAAACTTTCTGTGAGTCTATAATTATTTAAAAATAAAAGTTAAAAAAAAAAGAATGGTGGCACATGTTTCAAAGTGTACGGAGCTGACTTTATGAACTTTTGCTGACAGAGGCAGAACTGTAATTTCTCTGGTGTGCTGGATCCATTGTGAAGTCAGATGCATTTGGGGTACACATGGGCCAAGTTAAGGTTACAAGTATCATTCCGGGATTACTGGAAATTTCTCCATCAGCATCTTAAGGATCATCATAAGAAAATTAATGAGAAGTGGAGGCGCTTTTCCTAACCTTCAGGGAAAGACAGACGCAGGAAAGAGCTTCCTTTTGCTCGTAGGCAAACGTCTAGTTGCCAGAGAAGAAAGAAGCCTGCGATTGTTTCTCTTCTCTCTCTGTAAACGTTTTCGAAGTCAAAGATTTGCAGGGGACTTCTTTTCACATGCTCAAGGGTAAACCTAAACCTGGGCCTGACTGTGCACGTTTCCCTTGAGAGGAGGAGCCCCAATGCCATGGTCCCTGACACAGTTGTTACCACCGAGCCCTCAGTGTCCCTGGTCTTTGTGGATGTCTTTATGGCCTGGCAAAGGCTTTGTCAACACAGGGTCGGGCAGTCTCTGGACATTCGTTTTAACTTCGGGTGTTAACCTTTGGCTGAGCCACAACTGGAACTTCCATGACGTCCTGCTCTATCTGCCCTCCTCTCTCCCTTGTCTGCCTTTTGCCCTGGAAGCATCCTTCTTTGTTCCCACCGCAGAGACTCACAGTTAAGGATGTCAAAGATTTCTCTGCAGACTGAACAAGCTAAAAGGGGTCAGTTGCCTGGCTTAGAAGAAAAGTAAACAAGACCACCATTGTCTAGTGACCATCATCTTTTAAAACAGACCTTCCCTGAGGAACACGGGATTGTTTTGCGAAAGTATCTTTTTGTAATGTGTTGAATGGCACTGTCTTACAGTCATATGTGGAGAGTGCTTTATGTGATGTTTTCAGGTGATATGGGTGCCCCAGAGCCTGTTTATTCCAGTGGTGTAAAGTGTACCCTTCTGTCCTACTACAGTAAGAATCAAAGAGAGTGCAGCTTACCAAAAATGAAGACCCTTTCTGTGACCTTGTTATTGTATTTAAGAGCCCTGGTCACAATTCTTTTTATGCAAGAGAATAAGCAAACCCTTGGTGTGTCTTCAACAGGATTTGTAGGCATAGGTGAAAGAATGCTGTCCAGTCGTCCAAAAAGCAATTTACATGAGAAATCAGAAAACTAATCTTTTCTGATGTTTAATTTCACTTAGATAAATACTTTTTGAGGTTTAATTCCCTTAAAATTGCATTTTTATTGCAAATTTGGTCTTTTAATAGTTAAATTCACACAGCCACGCACTGTGCTGTAGGCAGATAACTAATCAAGATAAGCGCAGTTTTTCCCTTAGGAAACTTGCACCTAAATTACCACATCATCAATAAAGACTAAATATATAACAAGTGAAGGTTTATAATGGTGTAAAATTGTAATCAACTTGAGTTGCAAACAAGAGGCCTTGGTAAATAAATTATGGTCTACACAAACAAGCCATTAAAAACCGTGTGTAGAAGTCACATTGAATGACTCGGAAAGGTTGAAACACTATCATAAGTGAAAACAAAAAGACCTCAGCGTAATATATCGTGTGCACCAAGTAAAAGTACTAGAAGGAAGTATAAATCATTGTAGGTCAGCAGAGGTTATCTCCAAATGGTATGATAATGGGGAATTTTCATTTTCTTCCTTTTCCTTTTTGTAGTTTCTAGATTTTCTATAATAAGTATGTGCTATTTTAGAATTTGAGAAACTAATAACCATTTCCCCCTTAAATGAAAGAAAATACATTCCTAATGTCATTTACAATAAGAAAATCTGATGCTAGTCAATTATTTTCTTTAAGCATATATATGTGATTGCTTGTCTGTGCATAAATTATCTCTGGAAGGAGACCAAGACTGCAATATTGGTTGCCTCCAGGGAGAGGAGATGAGTGGTTAGGGACACCAGTGGAAAGAAGATTTTTCACTAAATATTGTTTTATGTCTTCTGAATGTTATACCATATAAATATGTAGCCTATTCAAAAAAGTAAAGCTTGAAAATTAAGAATTTAATCAGTATTAGCTGAAACTAAGCTTTAGAAACCTTAATCAAGTCCCTGTGTTGGTGTCATTGGCAAACCTTCAATGACTGGGACCACAACCAATACACCCGGTAAGGACTTTTCCCAACTCACTCACTACGAAGTAACACATAAGAGGACCACGCATTCCTAAAGCATGGTCATGGCTACTCTTCCCAGGAACCTGATGGCTGGGGGTAGAATATTGAATCTAATATGGTCTAATGTGGTGTAAGGGCTACAGTTGGCAAAGCAACCTGTCAGTTAATTCTGCTTGCTACACAGTTGTTGATTCACCGGGTAGAGAGAAGAAGGGGTGAAGGGAAGTCATTGATTTAATTGACTGGGTAAAGTATGTTGACCTCAATGATCAAAACTGAGCATAGCCTTAGCATCATTACTCTGATGGCCATACCAGATCTTTCTGTGTGTTGTGTTTCTCTATGAGTCCTGGGATGCCCTGAGCCCCCCTTTCATGGACTGCCCTTTGGGATGCAAGTCACTGTTCTGTGCTGTCTGCCTAAGGCTCCATTCAGCTGCTCCTCCCATGAAGCTTACTCTCACTGCTCTGCTCTTGGGCCATTCAGGCTACTTGGCACTCCTGTGGCACCGTGACTCTAGCACTGCATTCTCACATTGAACTGACTGCTGGGGTCCTCTCCCCCAGGCCCACTCACCTTTCCCTTTGAATGTAGCACTTAGCCATGTCTCAACATAAAAGAAACCAATATATTTTTAAATACATCAAAGAATAGCCAATAACAATGTTTCTCAAACTGGACTCCCAACCCTATATTCCTTAAATTTCTTTTGGAATATCTATGAATGTTCTATGGAAATGTATTAATTTTGTTTTCGTTTCCATTATTCACCTTCTTTAAAAATATATAGCTATATTCTTGATGAATTCATGAATCTTTGAATGACGTCCTGCTAACCGGTGGGATTTGAGTGACCATATTTACACATGTTTATTGATGTGTTGGTGTCAGAAATTAAATGCCTCAAATAATTAGACAAGAAGTGGGAGGATACCATGAATATGAGATGATGCATTCTGCCCAGTAAAGGCCAAATGACTGTCAAAGCTAACTCTATGTGAGAAGCTTTCACTGTAGTTTGATAGAGACCAGTGGTGGGGAAAAAGTCATCATGTCACATCCAGCAGTGGAGACTGCACTGGGGACAGGCAGTGGTATTCTCATGCACAACAGCACCATATCCCAGGAGAAGTCAACTTGAATTATACTGGGTTTGGTCACTTTTTCATGTTTATTTTATAAATTTCTTTGGGTTTTACCATTATATGTGTGCTGTCAGCCCAAGGAGTTTACTACTAGCTTACGTTGTTGCATATTTAAGAGATATCACACCGTAAGGCAATAGTGGCTGTTTTCTTTTCCTTCAAGTGAGTCCACATATTCCTCAAGAAACTCTGGCTTGTAAGAATCTGTCTTTGACAGAAAACAAACTTATGGTTACCAAAGGGGAAAGCGGTGGTGGGGGGAAGGGGATGAAGGATAAATTAGGAGTTTGAGATTAACAGATGCATACTAATACATATAAAATAGATAAACAACAAGGACCTACTGTATAGCACAGGGAACTATATTCAATATCTTGTAATAACCTATAATGGAAAAGAATCTGTAAAAGAATAGATATAAATATATATAATACATATAATATAAATGTTTATAAATATATTTTTACATATACATATGTATATATATATATATAAGTGAATCACTTCACTGTACCTGAAACTAACACAACATTGTAAATCAACTATACTTCAACTTTTTTTTTTTTAAAGTGTCTGTCTTTGGACTTATCTACCATATGCACTAACGCTCTAAAAGTCAGTGACTGTTTGCTTTGCCTGCTTCCTATACCACCTACTATAGTACTTAGCAAATGTCTATAATCATTATGATGACAGGCAATAAGTGCTGTTAGCATTGCCCTTTTCCAGCATTTGGACACAATGGCAAGTTTCACGTTGATGTTTTTCAGTGAACCTATCTTCAAGTCCAACCTCGTCAAAACTATTCCAGAGCATCATTATCCTTTGTAAAATATCTTGTACTGGTTGGGAAAATCTTAACTGGTGTCTTGGCCCTTGGTGATAATTATTCCAATAAATACTCTCTAAGAAAACACTTTTATGGTGCATACTTTTTACCGGTATATGTGTAGGCAGATGGGTCCCCTCATCCGCTATTCTCAGCACATACATTATTTTACTAAGGGCCTCAAGACATCCATTGCCTGTGGCCTACCAGCATGTGGTACCAAGCCTGGTGGACCCAACAGACAAAACCAAAGAAAATCAAATAATGATTTAGTGAAGGAGGAGGAATAGCTCAAGAAACTCCAAAAACAGATCTAACTACTAGTTCAAGTTCCTTTAATAGGTTAATTATATGCCTCACTTTAGCAGCTAAAGAAAGAATAGTCTCGATTTTTGATAAGAATTTGATGAATTTGCTCATGTATGATAGTTCAGAATACGTCTTCTTAGATGTTCTACTGCTTAAAGTAGGTATGGTCAAGGTGGCATTCTTTTGTACTTAGCAATTTTCAGCTCCTTATTAATCTTATCATCTTCATTCTTGATGATTTTATCATCACCTTTACATGGATGTGAACCACATGCTCACATGTTCTAAGCCCGAGTCAGAACAGAGAAACATAACTCTTTACTCTTTTTCTCAAGACAAGAAGGAGTTGGCAGTTTCAGACTCCTGAAACTTAGATCCAGTACCATTTGGTGTAAACCCAAGGAAAGGGGAACTGAAATGAATACTGTTCATGGCCAAAAAAACTTACTTACATTTGCTTTCATCACTAAAATCTTAGTAAAGATAAGTAAGCTCCCAAACTTTCCCTATTTAGGCAATCTGGCCCACTTCTCTGTGCTTATGTCTCTCCATCCCAGAAGCTGTTATACTCGAGAAAGATACAGCTGTCATCATTTAAGCAAAGCAGTGAAAATGAAAGCTAGCTTGCAGCCATGTATGGTCATCACAGTTGTGTGAAAATGCACTAAAATTAGATTTATGGGACCAGGACAACCTTTAGAAATGATCACTTCTCCCAATCAAACTTACGCTTCCGGTAGTATGGATTATTAAGGTGCAGCAGTGACAGCTGAACACGTTTAGGGGAAAGAAACAGTTTAATCCTATAGAGGTCACTTGTGACATTTATGCATAGTTTCCGTAAAACAGCAGTTCTCAAAGTGTGATCGGTGGACCCCTAGGGGTCCCTGAGACCTTTTTAGGGGATCTGCAATTTAAAACGATTTTTATAGTGATATTAAGATATTATTTTTCTTCATCACTGTATTGACATTGTTATTGATGTCACAAAGGCTATGGTGGGTAAAACTGCTAGCATGTTAGCAGGGAGCCACGCAGTGGCTCCACACTGTATTGGAAGTCATTATATTCTTCTCCACTACATACAAGGGGGAAAGAAAAGACAATTTCACCTAAGAATGTCCTTCATGAAGCAGTAAATCTATTCACTTTATTAAATTTCAACATTTGAGTTTTTTTCAAATTAAAATTATTTATTTTATTAAATATCAAACCTTTGACAACATGTATTGTGACAAAATAGTACATTGCTGTATACCAAAATACAGTGGCTGTCCCCCTAAAGAAAAACTAATTGAGAGATTATTTGTGTTGTGAGCTGAACTTTTTTCACAGAACATCATTTTTACTTGAAAGAACAACTGATAGACAAACTATGATTATTCAGGATTGGGTACTTGGCAGATGTTTTCCTAAAAATGAGTAAAATGAGCCTATCACTTTAAGAAAACTACTGACAGTGTTTGTTACTCATGATGAAATTTATGATCTCAAATGAAAATCAGAATTTTGGAAGATTAGTGTCCACCACCACAAACTTAACAGCTTCTCAACACCTAAATATTTTTCTG
Source organism: Globicephala melas (assembly GCF_963455315.2). Classification (NCBI taxonomy): domain Eukaryota; kingdom Metazoa; phylum Chordata; class Mammalia; order Artiodactyla; family Delphinidae; genus Globicephala; species Globicephala melas. The sequence continues at coordinate 9,018,433 of NC_083325.1, forward strand.
ATGAGATTGATTATAACATTAACAACTGTTTTAAATATTATATGCTAAATTGTGTCACTATTTGAAAGATCTGTATAGTCAGTGAACCAATATTTTCCAAATGACCAACACATGATATTACAAAATTATGTGTGATCAAAAGAGACCATTCAAAGACAGACCAATGAGTTTAATATAACAGAGATCAACATTGCTATTTTATTTCATATTATAAAATCAAGTGGGATTTATCCTAGGAATGCAAGATTGGTTCAATGTAATATACCTTATTAATAGAATAAAAGACAAAACCCACATGATTATCTCAAAGGTATGCAGAGATGCATTTGACAAAATCCAACATCCCTTCGTGATAAAAACACAACAAACTAGGAATAGAAGGGGATTTTCTCAACCTGATAAAAAACATCGATGAAAAACCCACATCTAACGTCAGACTTAAGAGTGAAAACTGGCTGCTTTCCTTCTAATTTCAGGAACAAGACATGGATATCTGCTTTGGCACTTATAATCAACATTATACTGGCAGTTCCAGCCAAGTCAATTAGGCAAGAAAATGAAATAAAAGGCATTCAGATTGGAAAGGAGGAAGTAAAACCCAATTTTCAGATGACATGATCATATATAGAAAATCCTAAGGAAGTCACTAAAAACAAACAAACTATTAGCACTAATAAACAAGCTCAACAAAGTTAGGGGATACAAGACCAATGTACAAAAATCAATGGTACTTCTGTAGACTAACAATGAACAAACTGGAAGTGAAATTAAGAAAAAACTTCTGTTTACAATAGCATCAAAAAGAATAAAATATGTAGGAGTAGAATTAAGAAAAAATGGTGCAAAACTTATATTCTGAAAACTGCATAACATTGTTGAAAGAAATTAAAGAACACTTAATTAAGTGGAAAGACATCCCATGTACAAGGATTGGGAGACTAAATATTGTTAAGATGTCAGTACTCCTCAGACTGACCTACAGATTCAATGCAATCCCTATCAAAATCCCAGCTGACCTTTGCAGAAATTAACAAGCTGAACCTAAAATTCATATGTAAATGCAAGGGACCCAGAAAAGCCAAAACAATCTTGAAAAAGAAGAACAAAGTTGGAAGACTCATACTTCTTGATTTCAAAATTTACTACAAAGCTACAATAATCAACACAGTACGATACTGGCATAAGGATAGACACATAGACTGATAAAATAGAATTGAGTGTCCAGGAATAAATCTTCACATTTATTGTCTATTGATTTTCAAAAAGGATGCCAAGACCACTCAATGGGAAAAGAAATGGTGTTGTGACAACCGAATCTCATCAGGCAAAAGAATGAAGTTCCTATATACAAAAATTAGCTCAAAATGGATCAAAGACCTGAATGTAAGTGCTAAAAATATAAAACTCTCAGAAGAAAACATAGGTTTAAACTCCATGACCCTGTATTAGGCAGTGGTTTCTTAGATATGACACCAAATGCACAAGCAATAAAAGAAAATATACATAAATAATTCATCATCAAAAGTGAAGACTTTTGTGCCTAAAAGAATAGAATCAAGAAAGTGAAATGAGGGACTTTCCTAGCGGTCCAGTGGTTAAGACTCTGCGCTCCTAATGCAGGGGTCGCGGGTTCGATCCCTGGTCAGAGAAAGTGAAATGACGATCCACAGAATGAGAGAAAATATTTGCAAATCATATACCTGAGAAAGGTCTTGTATTTAAGACCTCGTAATTCAGGCTCATTATTCAGCAACAACAGCAAACAAGTAACCCAAATTAAAAATGGACAAAGGATCTGAGTAGACATTTCTCCAAAGCAGATATACAAATGGCCAACAAGCACGTGTAAAGATGCTTGTCATTAGGCATTGGGGAAATCAAAACCATAATGAGATAATCCTCTGCACTCACTAGGATGGCAAAAATAAAAAAGGCAGATAATTACAAGTGTCAGAGAGGTTGTGGAGAAATTGGATCCCATATACATTGCTGATGGAATAGGAAATAGACTGTGGAAAGCCATCTGGCAGTTCTTCAAAATGGTAAACATGGAGTTACTATATGACCCAGCCATTTCACTCCTAGGCAGATACCTAAGAGAAATGAAAATATATATCTATACAAAAACTTGTACAAAAATGTTCATAGCAGCATTACTCAAAATAGTCCAAAAGTGGAAATATGGCCAAATGTCCATAAATGAAAGGATAAAGAAAATGTGGTATATGCATAAAATGGGATATTATTTCACAATAAAAAGGAAGGAGTCACTGAAACATGCTACAAAATAGATAAACCTTGAAAGTATTATGCTAGGTGAAAGAAGCCAGTCACAAAGGACCATGTAATGTGTTCCATTTATATGAAATGTCGGCATAGGCAAATTCACAGAGACAGAATATAGATTGGTGATTGCCTAATGCAGGGCCATGGGGGTGGAGGGTAAGAGAAACTAGGAGTGAATGCTAATGGGTACAAGGTTTCTTCTCAGGGTAATGAAACTATTCTAAGATTAATTGCGGTGATGGTTGCCCAACTCTGAATATACTGAAAACTATTGAATTATACACTTTAAATGGATGAATGGTATGCTATGTAAATTATATCTCAATAAAGCTTTTTTTTAAAAAAAATATTTATTTGGCTGAGATGGGTCTTAGATCTTCATTGCAGCACGCAGGAACTTAGTTGCAGCATGCGAGATCTAGTTCCCTGACCAGGGATCGAACCCTGGCCCCCTGCCTTGGGAGCACAGAGTCTTAACCACTGGATCACCAGGGAAATCCCTAAAGCTGCTATTTTAAAAAGTACATATGAAAATCTAGATACTTTCTTTTGAGACAGACATTCAAGAGACTGGCAAAAATGTAAAACAATGCCACTCTTCTCACTAAAATTTTTGTTTTAGAAAATATCCTTACTTTTATTAAAAATATATTGTTTATGTAACATATAATGTTTACTGTTATTTTTTAATGAATTGAATATTTCTAAAAGTTTTTAGTTTTAACTTGTAATATACTATCAGTAAGTATAAAATGCATAAATTGTTATAAGCATATGAGATTATAAATGAGGCCATGCTATGGAAATGTATAAAGAAAGTGAAATTAATTGAAATGAAATTCCAAGGTAAAAATATTTACCATTCTACATACTAGTAGCAGGTACTATTAAAAGAAAGAAACACTACTGAAAATTGCTCAGAACTTTATTTAAAAGCAACAAACAAACAAATGCCCTTTTCTATTATTATTTGCAAATGTATATCATACTTTCAAAATTGAAAGTATACCTAGAATAACTATAGATACATTTAGGAAAAAAACTAGCAAAATGAATTTACCTCTTTTTATATATTTTAAGGCTAAATGGTATTCTCCAAAGGTAGCTTTAAAACTATTTTCATCTTGTAGGGCTTTAGTTAGCTGGTGATGTAATAATAGCCCTGCCATGAAGGAGAACGTCAGTGATGTCAACCAGGCAATGCCAGCACCAACAAATGGTTGTCATGAGGACAAATGGGGCCCAAGTGGACTGTGCCCAAGAGAATCAAGTTTCCAGGCATTCTGTGGACATTTAAGTTTGTTTCTGTTTGCACTGAAAGTTAGCAACCACCCACAGCAACTCTCCAGGAATTAGAAACAAAGGTTCCCGAGCTTGGCAAACATTCTCCATGGTTATCAAAGCCTCCTTGCTAATGAAGCATGTGTGACTTTAGCTGACAAAGTCAGGGTGCTGGGTGTTCTTTCACGGGGCCTGTGCTGTTCCACCGCACCTCCCTAACACCTGACTCCCAGCCCCTCCTGGCCATCTGCACAGCCACCTGCTCCTCTTTCTTTACAGGACGAGTAAAGAGAACTGAATACGACTGGCCTTTCAAAGTCAGAGCACAGAGCTTCCCTGCTCACAAGGCCTTCACTAAAGAAGTGTTAATTCAGTAGAACTGGGACTGGAAAAGGGTTGAAAAAAAGATAAAGGAACAGGCAAATCCAAAGGGACAGAAATGAAATTAGTGGCTGCAAGGCCGGGCGGGGAAGGGAGAATGGGAAGTGACGGCTAACAGGCAGAGGGTTTCTTTTTGTGGAGATGACTATGTTCTGGAATTTGATAGTGCCGCTGGTTACACAGTTCTGTGAATATATTAAACACAGATGGATTTTATGGTATGTGAATTATATCTCAATCAATCAATAAATGGGAGCTGGTTCACTGGCCAAAAATAGCAGAGGGAGGAGGCGGGTAGTTTAGTAACATGAAGGGCTGGTTCACAGACATTTTGAGCCACAGCTTTTTCTTCCACTGAAAACTCGATTTGGAGGGTAAGACTAGGTATTTTAAAGAAGCTTTTGTATGAGACCAAAGGACTTGCAGAGTTTCTTCTTCTGGAATGGAGGAGAAGGTTGAGGGCTATTTTTCTAATGTTTGAAGATTGGATTACATGTATATAGATTTATGCAGGTTAATATTTGACTTTGTATTTGGCCTGGGAGAAACTATTTATTGAAAGATTGGGTGGCTCTTAGGAATGCTCTAGTGTATTTTAAAGGCTATATATATATATATATATGGATATATGTTTTAAAGGATATGAATATATTGGGCACAGAAGTAGACTTCAGTACACATTTCTAAGCAAGAGCAGAAGGCAGATGTCTTAGTGGAAGAAAGAATTGTCTGGGACATAGATTCAGAGCCAAACATGAAGGCAACAGGGACTTCAGAGGCATAGAGCTCCAAGCAACAAGATGTCCCTGCCCCTACAGATTCTCCATCCTCCACCACCCCTTGCTTGAGTGCCCAAATCAAGGAAGTGAGAAGGTCAAGGCCCCAGAACACTTCTGCTTAAGAGCTCAAAGCATCTTCTAAAATGCGTGTCTGAACTGGTACCCTAATCTAGTTTGACTTCTCCGGTAAATAGGCTATTATGTTGATAAAGAAGAGGGTCCCAACAGGAATCTGCCCACTCCCGGGAAGTAGACCAGGTGGAGGGCTAGCAACCCAATGGGTAGACTTGCATACGTTCCTGTGGAAGGGACTGAGCTCCCCTGGGGAGGGAACTCACCCTAAGGAAAAGGGAGACACAGTGACATGGAACCAGCATAGATCTTGCCCACGAGTTTGGTCCCCACCCTACCTTCCTTGGAGTTGAGTTTGAGCCCCAGGGAAAGAAGGGGCAATGAGTAAAAATGTAAGGAGATGGTTTCACTTGAAATGTTTGTGAGATGGGGGCAGCTTTAGCTGAGTGTAACGCAAAAAGGGAGAGGCATTCTGTTTTCAACGGAGCTAAGCTCACCCTGAGGACCAACAATTTTACTGCTATTTTGGGTATCTCTAGGCTCTGCCAGTTGGAAATGGGTGGCTGCTATATATTTCCTTCCCCACAGCCTCACAATCAGATGGTACCTAACAATCAGCGTTAGGCTCAGATGAGATTCTGCCACATGTACAAACCTTATTAGTCACTAGGCTCCAAAAGTCACACAACTGGTTTTGTGACTTCCGTGAAGTTTCCACTCTCTTTGTTAGATACTCTGACAAACACTGAGTTTGTTTCTTAGGGTTGCACTAACAAAATACCACAGTCTTGGCGGTTTAAAACAACAGAAATGTATTCTCTCATAGTTCTGGAGGCTACAAGACTGAAACCAGGGTGTTGGCAGGGTCTGTTCCCTCTGAGATGTTGGGTGGGATCCTTCCTTGCCTCTCTCTGGCTTACAGTGGTGACCGGCAGTTTTGATGCTCCCTGGCTTGCAATGGCATCACTCCCATCTCTGCCTCCGTCATCACATGGTCTTCTTCCTGTGTGTCTCTTCTCCTCTTCTTATAAAGACACCAGTCATGGGACTTCCCTGGTGGTGCAGTGGTTAAGAATCCACCTGCCAATGCAGGGGACACGGGTTCGAGCCCTGGTCCGGGAAGATCCCACATGCCGCGGAGTAACTCAGCCTGTGTGCCACAACTACTGAGCCTGCGCTCTAGAGCCCGTGAGCCACAACTACTGAAACCCACATGCCTAGAGCCCGTGCTCCGCAACAAAGAGGAGCCACCGCAACGAGAAGCCTGCACACTGCAATAAAGAGTAGCCCCCGCTCGCCACAACTAGAGAAAGCCCGTGCGCAGCAACGAAGACCCAAAAATTAATTAATTAATTAATTTTTAAAAAAAGACACCAGTCATATTGGATTAGACTTCAGTATGACTTCATCTTAACTTGATTTCATCTGCAAAGACCCTATTTCCAAGGAGGTCCTGTTCACAAGTACCAGGGGTGAGGACTTCAACATAGTTTGGAGGACACAATTCAATCATGACACACACCTTGCCAGAAAGGGTCACTCCAAAGCCAACACAGCAGTGTCCTCGCTACAAGACCAGCCAGGCTTCTGGTTAAGCCAGGAGAGAATGTCCTTTGTAAAAGGGTAGACCAAGTGGGGTCCAAGATCTTGGTCTAACTGGCAAGTGGTTAGACAGCGAGGTCTTCTGATTCTTGTGCCCCAGTTATGAAAAGACCAGACTCATAATTTGAACAGCTCTGATTATCTGGGGGAAATATAATTTCTAACATCTGTTGTGTTAGTTAACCCTCTAGGGAAGCGTTTCTTAAGCATTTTGTACCACGGACCCCTTTGACAGTCTGGGAAAACCATGGACCCCTTCTCAGGGAAAAAAAAAAAGCTTTCAAATGAATAAAATAAAATACATAGATTGGAAATGCAATCAAGTCTATTAAAATACAGTTCTCAAAATTTTTGTGTCGGTAACACTTTAACAAGATCTAGTGGAAGGTCTAATAATTATTGTGATTTTAAAGCAGTGATGAATATAAACAATATTTGGTGATGTCTATAACAATTGTAACATCCATGCAAACACCTGAGGCAAACACCATGCAAACACCTGAGGCTATGGCAGAAGATTTGGTACTTTCCTTCTACCGCGGTTTGCTACCTACTTTCACAATTAAGGGAAATGCATTTTTTCAGTTTGAGGATAGTGAAAGTGAAGATGTAATTTTTTTCCCCATCCAAAGGGACAGACTTGCTGAATGCTATCCTTGGCCTCCTGGGAGGTCAACAGACTCCAGGTGAAGAAGCCCTGACTCCAGTGGATACAGAGAGTATATTCCTGATTAGGGAGCTTCCAACAGTAACTAACAGCCCTGGGGGAAGAAAAGGTGAATGTCACTACACCGTCTACACTGAATCATCTTAAAGTAGGCTATAAATCCTTTAACTGCCAAATTCTGGGAGCCTGGGCCAGGCAGATACCATGGAAGAGATGCAGGGGTCCTGGCCAAGATGGGAGGAGTGGGGCTCTCAGAGAAACAGTCAGCAGGAAACAGGGCAGGAGTGGGCCTAAGAAACAGTTGGGAAATGGAGGTGATGGGGCTAACCAATAGACAGGGCCGGCACAGGGGAAATTAAACTGTAGAAATGGCCAACACCATTTGGTAATTAACTAGATGTATATATAAGTACTTGGAAAGTACCCCTGGGCACCCCTAGAAATTACCTGTGGACATTCCTATATCATTTGGTGGGTAGCTAAAACCAATGAACTGTACATTATGTTAGAATATTTCAGATGGGTTTCATCTACAAACAGCACAAGTTCAAAGCTTGAAAGTCTGTCATTTGACCATCTACTCAAGGTTAAAAAACTTAAATTTCAGAATTTATCAGCCTGCTTCAGTAATGATGCCCTCAGAGAAACAGGTCTTTTTTTTTAAGCAGAAGAGAACCTACCAACAAAGAACCGTAGATTGACCCATTTTCTATTGCATACAATCTGTGGCACCCATCTAGAAATGTTAAAAACAGCACTTCAGCACATCATTTGTCATCTTCTGCACTTATTCAAATGTAATAGAGGTGGAGTAGATGGGAATGCTGGCCTTGGTGGGCGGGGCCTGATGTCCAATCTAGTCTCTGAACTTCTTGTTTTTCAATTGTGTTTGGCCCACTGTTGGTGTATTCTGTGAGTCAGGGGTCTGCGAAAGAACAAGTAGAGTAACCAGCCTCTGTTTTAGAGAAGACATCTCCATCCAACCATCTGGGGCTGCATAATCCACTGTCCTGCCTCACTTTTCTGGAAAGCTGTGCCTTGGAAGGGGGCCCAGGCTGGACACCAGGAAGACCTGGTGCTATAACAGCCTTGCTGGGGATTAGCTGTCTGACCTTGGAAAAATCCTTTAATCTCTTAGGGTTTAAGTTTCCTCTCTACTAAATCTCTGAGGAACTTTCCAGTTCAAAAATTATTCTATATGACAGCATAATGCTTAAAGGAAAAGCATTCTTGTGAACTTCCACTATTGTTTTTTATTATATTAATCAAAATAGTACTTAAAGGGCTTCCCTGGTGGCGCAGTGGTTGAGAGTCCGCCTGCCAATGCAGGGGACGCAGGTTCGTGCCCCGGTCTGGGAAGATCCCACATGCCGCGGAGCGGCTGGGCCCGTGAGCCATGGCCGCTGAGCCTGAGCGTCCGGAGCCTGTGCTCCGCAGCGGGAGAGGCCACAACAGTGAGAGCCCCGCGTACCGCAAAAAAAAAAAAAAATAGTACTTAAATATGTAAACTTAAAACTAGATATAAACTCCTTATGCACGCCATTTTAGAGATTTTGAAATAAGCAAAACAACAAATCCAATAAAATTTTAATCAATATATATTATTATTAAATTTCAATTACTTTTATTCATTAATAATTGACAGTATTAAGTCAATTCAATGGCTAATACTGCTTTGCTGGACATAAACTGCTGCTAACAATTGGAATATAATTTTCCAGGGCACTGCCTCTACCACTGTGTTCTGTTGGATGACTCCGTTCTCCCATTCTCTCCCTTTGAACTCTTGTGAAACTTTCTTTAAAGCCGTGGCATCATTTGGCCTTTACTTTGGAAGAATGCACTGTTTATGTATTATGTTCTCCTTTGCTCTTTTCTCCTGAGTCTGCAGTTATTAAAGTAAAACAATATAGCTCCAAATGACGCTGTAACCAATGGTGATATCTTCATAAGGAGTCATCCAGGTGACCCCAAACATGTTTACATTAGTATTTTTATTGGGTATTATGAGGTCATCATTGAAATAAAAACACGAGCATTTTAAATTTCTTATAAATTCACCATTCCCTGGGATCTCAGTTTGAGAAATGTTGTATTATGACTTTACAGTGGCCCTGGCAGAATCTTCCTCTAGTGCCTGCATGATACCTCTTAGAAGGACATAACACGTACATTAGGCCCTCAGTTCATCTAACGTGTTTCTGGAAATCAGGACGTAGAACACATGATCCAATATGTTTCCAAACGTCATCAAACACAAGGTGACGCCCAGGAAAGAAAAACCCATGCTCTCTCTTACAGAAATCCAATTCCCATTCCCTGCTTTCCAAAAGATCTTTAAGAAAGAAAGTAGATCAGTAAGTTCCAAAGAACAAAAGGAGTATTACTACAGTGAAAAAAAAAAAAAAGCATGACCTGAAATTCACCTCTTGGCCTCCAGATATGTGGTCTATTTGATTTTAAGCAGGCTGCTGCCATAGAAAAAACTCATGAGACTCAGACACAAAGAGAAGCTCATGGTGACCATTCTGAAGTGTGCTTGTGGGAGAGTGGACAGCCTTCGTAACAGAGTTCAAGGTCTGCAATCTCCAGAAACAGCCTACAATACACAAGAAAGCCATCAGCACCCTCGAGACATGGCTGACCTTCACAGTACAGCCCCACGACTCACCTCAGCGCAAGAACAAGGTGAAGGTAGCTCTCATGATCAGGCACAGGAAGGTGAACTTGGCATCAACATTGGTTATGACACAGAAGCCAACCACCACCCAGGAAGTTAAGAGTCCACTGGTGGCCTGGCGGAGTATAGTGGATCCGGAATGAAACTGTCAGCCTCTGTGGGAGTTTGGCCACTGTCACAAAGAAGCACGGAATATTTCTCTCCCTGAACTGGTGGAGGAAAACTCAGAGGGCCAGGCCATTCAGTGGCAAAGCAGAGGCCAACACCAGCAGAAACAGGGACACGGACAAGGTCCTGACACTCTCAGATTTTATGGAGGAGTTGAATACCCGGGAAGCCTGCATTTTTACAAATATTGGGGTGAGATTTTTGTTTGTTTGTTTATCAAAGATAGAGTTCTTTCTTTAAGGTCTACTTCTTACCTCTTTCCTGTGGAAATCCTTGTCTAGGAAGGCACAGAACAATTGTAGTAATTGCTGCAAAGGTGGGGGAAAAAAAGAAAAAAGAAAAATCAAGGGTAGTTAAAGCCTGAAATGGAACGTTATTGAAAACCCCCTGTACGTCCTTTCTTTTTTTAATTAAACTTTTAAAATTTTAAGATAATCGTAGATTCACATGCAGTTGTAAGAAATAAAACAATGAGATCCCATGTACCCATTATGCTCTTTCCCTCAAAGGTAACATCTTGCAAAACTATATTACAGCATAAAAACAAGGATATTGACATGGATACAATCGACATACAGAGCATCTCCCTTATCCTTCACATTGCATTTTTATAGCCACATCTACTTCCCTCCCACACCCACTCACTCTTTAAACCCTGGCCAACCACTACTTTGTTCTCTGTTTCTATAATTTTGTCATTTCAAGAATATTACATAAATAGAACCATGCAGCATGTAATCTTTTGGGATTGGCTTTTTTCGCACAGCATAACTCCCTGGGGATTTATCCAAGTTGTTGCGTGTACCCATAGTTTGTTCCTTTTTATTGCTGAGTAGAATTCCATGGTATGGATGTACCACAGTTTACTTAACTATTCCTCTGTTGAAAGACACCTGGGTTGTTTCCAATTTTTGGAATGAAGTTCCAAATGAAGTATTCTATTATAAATTATGGCTGTAAACATGCCTGTATATTTTTGTGTGTGATGGTAAATTTTCATTCCCCTAGGAAAAATACCTATGAGGACAATGGCTGGGTTGCTTGGCGGTTGTAGGTTTAGTCTTTTAAGAAACCGCCACACTGTCTTTCTGCTGTACCATTTTACATCCCTACCAGCAAGGTATAAGTGTTTATTCTAAAATATATAAGGAAAGGAGAAGGAACTGGGTATTTAAAACTATTTGAAAAAGAAGAATAAACCAGGAGCGTTTGGTGGTTTTCAGTATACAAGTCCTGAACAGGTTGTGTTACATTTACACCTAATTCTCTTTCTTTAATGACTGTAAATGATAATGCATTTAAAGTTTTAGTTTCCATGTGTTTATTGCTAGTATCCAAATATACAATTGATTTTCTTTTGATTTGATATACATTTAATGGGGCTTTTTTGAATAGCAGAAGTTTTACATTATTTTTAACATCATTATTGGAGTATAATTGCTTTACAATGGTGTGTTAGTTTCTGCTCTATAACAAAGTGAATCAGCTACACATATACATATGTCCCCATATCCCCTCCCTCTTGCGTCTCCCTCCCACCCTCCCTATCCCACCCCTCTAGGTGGTCACAAAGCACGGAGCTGATCTCCCTGTGCTATGCGGCTGCTTCCCACTAGCTATCTATTTTACGTTTGGTAGTGTATATATGTCCTTGCATGTTGATCTACAACCTGCAATTTTGCTAAACTCACTTATTAGTTACAATTTTTTGCTTTTTTGGTTTTGATAGGTTCCTTGGGGTTTCCTTTGTAGACAAAAGTGGCCTCTGCAAATAGGGACAATTTTAGCTCTTTCTTTCTGATCTGCATGCCTTTTATTTCCTTTTCTTGCCTAATTATACTGGCTAGCCTTCCAGCACTATGCTGAATAACAGTGGTGAGTGTGGACATCCTTGCCTTATTACTGATCTCAGGGGGAAAGCATTCAGTCTTTCACCGTTAAGTACAGTCTAAACTATAAGGTTTTGTAGGTGTTCTTTACCCAGTTGAGGAAGTTTCCCTATATTCAGTGTTCTGAGAGTTTTAATCATGAATTGGATTTTAAACATTTTTTTTCTTCTTTGATTGGTATGATCATGTGATTTTTACTCTTTCTCCTGGTATTTTAGTGGACTGCTTTAATTGGTTTTTGGATTAAACAGTCTTGCATCCCTAGAATAAACCTCACTTGGTTGTATTGTATACTTCTTTTTATATATTGCTGAATTCTATTTGTTAATCTTGTGTTAAGGATTTTTGCATATATATTCATGACGGATATTGGTATAAACTTCTCTTTTTGAATGTCTTTGTCTGGTTTTTTTTTTTTTTTTTTACATCTTTATTGGAGTATAATTGCTTTACAATGGTGTGTTAGTTTCTGCTTTATAACAAAGTGAATCAGTTATACATATACATATGTTCCCATATCTCTTCCCTCTTACGTCTCCCTCCCTCCCACCCTCCCTATCCCGCCCCTCCAGGTGGTCACAAAGCACCGAGCTGATCTCCCTGTGCTATGCGGCTGCTTCCCACTAGCTATCTACCTTACATTTGGTAGTGTATATATGTCCACGCCACTCTCTCGCTTTGTCACAGCTTACCCTTCCCCCTCCCCATATCCTCAAGTCCATTCTCCAGTAGGTCTGTGTCTTTATTCCTGTCTTACCCCTAGGTCCTTCGTGACATTTTTTTTCTTAAATTCCATACATATGTGTTAGCATATGGTATTTGTCTTTCTCTTTCTGACTTACTTCACTCTGTATGACAGACTCTAGGTCTATCCACCTCATTACAAACAGCTCAATTTCGTTTCTTTTTATGGCTGAGTAATATTCCATTGTATATATGTGCCACATCTTCTTTATCCATTCATCCAATGATGGACACTTAGGTTGTTTCCATCTCCGGGCTATTGTAAATAGAGCTGCAATGAACATTTTGGTACATGACTCCTTTTGAATTATGGTTTTCTCCGGGTCTATGCCCAGGAGTGGGATTGCTGGGTCAAGTGGTAGTTCTATTTTTAGTTTTTTAAGGAACCTCCATAATGTTCTCCACAGTGGCTGTATCAATTTACATTCCCACCAACAGTGCAAGAGTGTTCCCTTTTCTCCACACCCTCTCCAGCATTTATTGTTTCTAGATTTTTTGATGATGGCCATTCTGACTGGTGTGAGATGATATCTCATTGTAGTTTTGATTTGCATTTCTCTAATGATTAATGATGTTGAGCATGCTTTCATGTGTTTGTTGGCACTCTGTATATCTTCTTTGGAGAAATGTCTATTTAGGTCTTCTGCCCATTTTTGGATTGGGTTGTTTGTTTTTTTGATATTGAGCTGCATGAGCTGCTTGTAAATTTTGGAGATTAATCCTTTGTCAGTTGCTTCATTTGCAAATATTTTCTCCCATTCTGAGGGTTGTCTTTTGGTCTTGTTTATGGTTTCCTTTGCTGTGCAAAAGCTTCGAAGTTTCATTAGGTCCCATGTGTTTATTTTTGTTTTTATTTCCATTTCTCTACAAGGTGGGTCAGAAAGGATCTTGCTGTGATTTATGTCATAGAGTGTTCTGCCTAGGTTTTCCTCTAAGAGTTTGATAGTTTCTGGCCTTACATTTAGGTCTTTAATCCATTCTGAGCTTATTTTTGTGTATGGTGTTAGGGAGTGATCTAATCTCATACTTTTACATGTACCTGTCCAGTTTTCCCAGCACCACTTATTGAAGAGGCTGTCCTTTCTCCACTGTACATTCCTGCCTCCTTTATCAAAGATAAGGTGACCATATGTGCGTGGGTTTATCTCTGGGCTTTCTATCCTGTTCCATTGATCTATCTTTCTGTTTTCATGCCAGTACCATACTGTCTTGATTACTGTAGCTTTGTAGTACAGTCTGAAGTCAGAGAGCCTGAGTGCTGCAGCTCCTTTTTTCTTTCTCAAGATTGCTTTGGCTATTCGGGGTCTTTTGTGTTTCCATACAAATTGTGAAATTTTTTGTCCTAGTTCTGTGAAAAATGCCACTGGTAGTTTGTTAGGGATTGCATTGAATCTGTACACTGCTTTGGGTAGTAGAGTCATTTTCACAATGTTGATTCTTCCAATCCAAGAACATGTTATATCTCTCCATCTATTTGTATCATCTTTAATTTCTTTCATCAGTGTCTTATAATTTTCTGCATACAGGTCTTTTGTCTCCAGAGGTAGGTTTATTCCTAGACATTTTATTCTTTTTGTTGCAATGGTACATGGGAGTGTTTTCTTGATTTCACTTTCAGACTTTTCATCATGAGTGTATAGGAATGCCAGAGATTTCTGTGCATTAATTTTGTATCCTGCTACTTTACCAAATTCATTGATTAGCTCTAGTAGTTTTCTGGTAGCATCTTTAGGATTCTCTATGTATAGTATCATGTCATCTGCAAACAGTGACAGCTTTACTTCTTCTTTTCCGATTTGGATTTCTTTTATTTCCTTTTCTTCTCTGATTGCTGTGGCGAAAACTTCCAAAACTATGTTGAATAATAGTGGTGAGAGTGGGCAACCTTGTCTTGTTCCTGATCTTAGTGGAAATGGTTTCAGTTTTTCACCATTGAGGACAATGTTGGCTGTGGGTTTGTCATATATAGCCTTTATTATGTTGAGGAAAGTTCCCTCTATGCCTACTTTCTGCAGGGTTTTTACCATAAATGGGTGTTGAATTTTGTCGAAAGCTTTCTCTGCATCTATTGAGATGATCATATGGTTTTTCTCCTTCAATTTGTTAACATGGTTTATCACATTGATTGTTTTGCGTATATTGAAGAATCCTTGCATTCCTGGAATAAACCCCACTTGATCATGATGTATGATCCTTTTAATGTGCTGTTGGATTCTGTTTGCTAGTATTTTGTTGAGGAGTTTTGCATCTATGTTCATCAGTGATATTGGCCTGTAGTTTTCTTTCTTTTGACATCCTTGTCTGGTTTTGGTATCAAGGTGATGATGGTGGCCTCGTAGAATGAGTTTGGGAGTGTTCCTCCCTCTGCTATATTTTGGAAGAGTTAGAGAAGGATAGGTGTTAGCTCTTCTCTAAATGTTCGATAGAATTAGCCTGTGAAGCCATCTGGTCCTGGGCTTTTGTTTGTTGGAAAATTTTTAATCACAGTTTCAATTTCAGTGCTTGTGATTGGTCTGTTCATATTTTCTGTTTCTTCCTGATTCAGTCTTGGCAGGTTGTGCATTTCTAAGAATTTGTCCATTTCTTCCAGGTTGTCCATTTTACTGGCATAGAGTTGCTTGTAGCAATCTCTCATGATCTTTAGTATTTCTGCAGTGTCAGTTTTTACTTCTCCTTTTTCATTTCTAATTCTATTGATTTGAGTCTTCTTCCTTTTTTTCTTGATGGGTCTGGCTAATGGTTTATCAATTTTGTTTATCTTCTCAAAGAACGAGGCTTTAGTTTTATTGATCTTTGCTATCGTTTCCTTCATTTCTTTTTCACTTATTACTGTTCTGCTTTTTATGATTTCTTTCCTTCTGCTAACATTGGGGTTTTTTTGTTCTTCTTTCTCTAATTGCTTTAGGTGCAGGGTTAGGTAGTTTATTCGAGATGTTTCCTGTTTCTTAAGGTAGGATTGTATTGCTATAAAATTCCCTCTTAGAACTGCTTTTGCTGCATACCATAGATTTTGGGTCATCGTGTCTCCATTGTCATTTGTTTCTAGGTATTTTTTGATTTACTCTTTGATTTCTGCAGTGATCACTTCGTTATTAAGTAGTCTATTGTTTAGCCTCCATGTGTTTCTATTTTTTACAGCTCTTTTCCTGTAATTGATATCTAGTCTCATAGCGTTGTGGCCAGAAAAGATACTTGAAACAATTTCAATTTCAATTGTTAAATTTACCAAGGCTTGACTTGTGACCCAAGATATGATCTATCCTGGAAAATGTTCCATGAGCACTTGAGAAAAATGTGTATTCTGTTGTTTTTGGATGGAATGTCCTATAAATATCAATTAAGTCCATCTTGTTTAATGTATCATTTAAAGCTTGTGTTTCCTTATCTATTTTCATTTTGGATGATCTGTCCATTGGTGAAAGTGGGGTGTTAAAGTGCCCTACTATGAATGTGTTACTGTCGATTTCCCCTTTAATGGCTGTTAGTATTTGCCTTATGTATTGAGGTGCTCCTATGTTGGGTGCATAAATATTTACAATTGTTATATCTTCTTCTTGGATCGATCCCTTGATCATTATGTACTGTCCTTCTTTGTCTCTTCTAATAGTCTTTATTTTAAAGTCTATTTTGTCTGATATGAGAATTGCTACTCCAGCTTTCTTTTGGTTTCCGTTTGCATGAAATATCTTTTTCCATCCCCTTACTTTCAGTCTGTATGTGTCTCTAGGTCTGAAGTGGGTCTCTTTTAGACAGCAAATATATGGGTATGTTTTTGTATCCATTCAGCCAATCTGTGTCTTTTGGTGGGAGCATTCAGGCCATTTACATTTAAGGTAATTATTGATATGTATGTTACTATTCCCATTTTCTTAATTGTTTTGGGTTCGTTATTGTAGGTCTTTTCCTTCTCTTGTGTTTCTTGCCTAGAGAAGTTCCTTTAGCAGTTGTTGTAAAGCTCGTTTGGTGGTGCTGAACTCTCTCAACTTTTGCTTGTCTGTAATGGTTTTAATTTCTCCATGAAATCTGAATGAGATCCTTGCTGGGTAGAGTAATCTTGGTTGCAGGTTTTTCCCCTTCATCACTTAAAATATGTCCTGCCAGTCCCTTCTGGCTTGCAGAGTTTCTGCTGAAAGATCAGCTGTTAACCTTATGGGGATTCCCTTGTGTGTTATTTGTTGTTTTTCCCTTGCTGCTTTTAATATGTTTTCTTTGTATTTAATTTTTGACAGTTTGATTAATATGTGTCTTGGCGTATTTCTCCTTGGATTTTTCCTGTATGGGACTCTCTGTACTTCCTGGACTTGATTAACTATTTCCTTTCCCATATTAGGGAAGTTTTCAACTATAATCTCTTCAAATATCTTCTCAGTCCCTTTCTTTTTCTCTTCTTCTTCTGGAACCCCTATAATTCGAATGTTGGTGCATTTAATGTTGTCCCATAGGTCTCTGAGACTGTCCTCAGTTCTTTTCATTCTTTTTTCTTTATTCTGTTCTGCAGTAGTTATTTCCACTATTTTATCTTCGAGGTCACTTATCCGTTCTTCTGCCTCAGTTATTCTGCTATTGATCCCATCTAGAGTATTTTTAATTTCATTTACTGTGTTGTTCATCATTGTTTGTTTCATCTTTAGTTCTTCTAGGTCCTTGTTAAATGTTTCTTGCATTTTCTCTATTCTATTTCCAAGATTTTGGATCATCTTTACTATCATTATTCTGAATTCTTTTTCAGGTAGACTGCCTATTTCCTCTTCATTTGTTAGGTCTGGTGGGTTTTTAGCTTGCTCCTTCATCTGCTGTGTGTTTTTCTGTCTTCTCATTTTGCTTATCTTACTGTGTTTGGGGTCTCCTTTTTGCAGGCTGCAGGTTCGTAGTTCCTCCTGTTTTTGATGTCTGTCTCCAGTGGCTAAGGTTGGTTCAATGGGTTGTGTAGGCTTCCTGGTGGAGGGGACTAGTGCCTGTGTTGTGGTGGATGAGGCTGGATCTTGTCTCTCTAGTGGGCAGGTTCACGTCTGGTGGTGTGTTTTGGGGTGTCTGTGGCCTTACTATGATTTTAGGCAGCCTCTCTGCTAATGGGTGGGGTTGTGTTCCTGTCTTGCTAGTTGTTTGGCATAGGTTGTCCAGCACTGTAGCTTGCTGGTCGTTGAGTGAAGCTGGGTGCTGGTGCTGAGATGGAGATCTCTGTGAGATTTTCGCCGTTTGATATTATGTGGAGCTGAGAGGTCTCTTGTGGGCCAGTGTCCTGATGTTGGCTCTCCCACCTCAGAGGCATAGCACTGACTCCTGGTGCAGCACCAAGAGCCTTTCATCCACCCGGCTCAGAATAAAAGGGAGAAAAAAATAGAAAGAAAGAATTAGTAGAAGAAAGAAAGAAGGAAAGAAAGAAAGAAGCAAGGGAGGGAGGGAGGGAGGGAGGAAGGAAGGAAGGAGGGAAGGAAAAAAAAGAAAGAAAGAAAATAAAGTAAAATAAAATAAATTAAGATAAAATATAATAAAGTTATTTAAATAGAAAAATAATTATTAAGAAAAAAAAATGGACGGATAGAACCCTAGGACAAATGGTGGAAGCAAAGCTATACAGACATAATCTCACACAGAAGCATACACACTCACAAAAAGAGCAAAAGGGGAAAAAATCATAAAGCTTGCTCTCAAAATCCACCTCCTCAATTTGGGATGACTCGTTGTCTATTCATGTATTCCACAGATGCAGGGTACATCAAGTTGATTGTGGAGATTTAATCCGCTGCTTCTGAGGCTGCTGGGAGAGATTTCCCTTCCTCTTCTTTGTTCTCACGGCTCCCAGGGGCTCAGCTTTGGATTTGGCCCCGCCTCTGCGTGTAGGTCGCCGGAGGGCGTCTGTTTTTCGCTCAGGCAGGACAGGGTTAAAAAAGCCGCTGATTCGGGGGCTCTGGCTCACTCAGGCCGGGGGGGAGGGAGGGGCGGGGCTGCGGCGGCAGAGGCCGGCGTGACGTTGCAGCAGCCTGAGGCGCGCCGTGCGTTCTCCCGGGGGAGTTGTCCCTGTTTCCCGGGACTCTGGCAGTGGCAGGCTGCACAGGCTCCCCGGAAGGGGGTATGGATAGTGACCTGTGCTCGCACACACGCTTCTTGGTGGTGGCAGCAGCAGCCTTAGCGTCTCATGCCCGTCTCTGGGGTCTGCGCTGTTAGCCGCGGCTCGCGCCCATTTCTGGAGCTCCTTTAAGCAGCGCTCTTAATCCCCTCTCCTCGCGCACCAGGAAACAAAGAGGCAAGAAAGAGTCTCTTGCCTCTTCGGCAGGTCCAGACTTTTCCCCGGACTCCCTCCCGGCTAGCCGTGGCGCACTAACCCCCTGCAGGCTGTGTTCACGCCGCCAACCCCAGTCCTCTCCCTGCGCTCCGACCAAAGCCCGAGCCTCCGCTCCCAGCCCCCGCCCGCCCCGGCGGGTGAGCAGACAAGCCTCTCGGCCTGGTGAGTGCCGGTCGGCACCGATGCTCTGTGCGGGAATCTTTCTGCTTTGCCCTCCGCACCCGTTGCTGTGCTCTCCTCCACGGCCCCAAAGCTTCCCCCCCCCGCCACCCGCAGTCTCCGCCCGCGAAGGGGCTTCCTAGTGTGTGGGAACCTTTCCTCCTTCACAGCTCCCTCCCACTGGTGCAGGTACCGTCCCTAACCTTTTGTTACTGTTTATTCTTTTTCCTTTTGCCCTACCCAGGTACATGGGGGGTTTCTTGCCTTTTGGGAGTTCTGAGGTCTTCTGCCAGCGTTCAGTAGGTGTTCTGTAGGAGTTGTTCCACGTGTAGATGTATTTCTGGTGTATCTGTGGGGAGGAAGGTGATCTCTGCGTCTTACTCTTCCGCCATCTTCCCGGAAGCCCCCCCACCCCCCGCCTTTGTCTGGTTTTAGTGTAAGGGTAATACAAGCTTCATAAAACAAATTGGGATATGTTCCCTCCTCTTCCACTTCCCAGCATAAATTGTGTAGAACTGGTGTAAAATCTCTAACCTTTTGGTAGAATTTGGGGGGGACTAGTTTTTTCTTTGGAGGGAAAATTTTAAATTATTAATTCAATTTCATAATATTTATAGAGCTATTCAGTTGAGTTATTTCATAAATGTGAGTTGTGGTAGTTCGTTTTTGAGGACTTCTCACATTTTATCAAATTTTTGTGGGTAGAGTTGTTTGTAGTATTCTCTTATTATTATTTTAATAGATAGAGGGTCTGTAATGATATCCACTGTTTCCTTTCTGATAATGGTAGTTTGTGTCTTAGCTCTTTTTTTCCTCTTGTCAGTCTTGCCAGAGGTTTTACATTTTATCGATCTTTTCAAAGAAACAGCTCTATTTCCTTGCTTTTCTCTATTTTTTTCTATTTTATTTTCATTGATTTCTGCTCTGATCTTTATTACTTCCTTCCTTCTATTTGCTTCAGGTTTATCTTATTTTGCTAGGTTCTTGAGGTGGGAGCTTAGATTGTTGATTGGAGGCATTTCGTCTTTTCTATTCATATATATATATATTTTTTTTTTTTTTTTTTTTGCGGTACACGGGCCTCTCACTGTTGTGGCCTCTCCCGCTGCGGAGCACAGGCTCCGGACGTGCAGGCTCAGCGGCCGTGGCTCACGGGCCCAGCCGCTCCATGGCATGTGGGATCTTCCCAGACCGGGGCATGAACCCGTGTCCCCTGCATCGGCAGGCGGACTCTCAACCACTGCGCCACCAGGGAAGCCCGAGTGTGTCTCTTTTTATAGCTTTTTTTTAGTAGCCGATTTAGGTGTTATATTATTCATACATAAATTGTCACAGTGTCCTAGTCTCACTTTACCAGTTGAGTGAAGCATAGAAATTTGTTTCCCTTTATGGCCCTTTGCTCTCTCCCACTAACAATATAATGTTCTCCAGTATTTCCTTTACGTACATTTAGACCACATCAGATAGTGCTCCAATTTTTGTTTCTGCCATCAAACAGAATTTAGGAAAATCGAGAAGAGAGGGAGAATATATTATATTTTTTCTGTGCTCTTTCTTCCTGCTTTTCCAAGGTTCTTTTTTTCATTATTCCTTTCTGTTTAGAGAACTTACTTTATTCATTATTTTAGGTTAGCTCTACTGGCAACAAATTTCTTCAGTTTTTCTTCATCTGAAAGTGTCTTGATTTCCTCTTCATTTTTAAAGAAAATTTTCACTGGATATAGGATTCTGGGTTAACAATTCTTTTCTTTCAGTACTTGAAAAATATTGTGCCACTTCCTTCTGGCCACCATATTGTCATTCAGATTGGTTTCCCCCCATAGATAACATGTTTCTTTCTGGATGCTTTCAAGACTTTTTTTCTTTCTCTTTGATTTTCAGACTTTGACAGTACTGTGTCCTGGATGGATTTCTTTATGTTAATTCTATTTAGGGTTTGCTCAGCTTCCTTAATCTGTAGTTTTACATCTCTCAACAAATTTGAGAGTTTTCAGCCATTATTTCTTACAGGAATATTTTAGCCTTGCTTTCTTTCTCCTCTCATTCTGGGAATCCAGTGAAATAGCATTAAATTTTAGGTTACAATCCCACAGACTCCAGAGGCTGTGTTGATCGTTTTCAGCTATCTCATCTTTGTTGCTCAGACTGAGTAATTTCTGTTGTTCTATCTTCACGTCCACATATTCTTTCCTCCATTTCATCCATTTTGATGTTGAGCCTATCTATTACATGTTTGGTTATTGTACTTTTCACTTATAAAACTTCCATTTGACTTTTATTTATATCTTCTGTTTCTTTGCTGAGAATTTCTACTTTTTCATTTGCTTCAGGCATTTTCATAACTGCTCACTGAGGTATTTTATCACAGCTGCTTTAAAATCTTTATCAGATAACTCTAACATCTCTGTCATCTTGGTGTTAGCATCTATTGTATTTTTTTACTCAGTTTGAGACCTTTCTGGTTCTTGATACAATGATGAGTGATTTTTTTTATTGACTCCTGGACATTTTTAGTATTGTTATGAGACTCTGGGTCTTATTCAAACCTTCTGTTTTAGTTGGCTTCTTTTGACACTACTCCAGCAGAAGTGAGGTTGCCACCTTCTTTCTGCAGGGCAGGGTAGAGTCCAGGTTCACCATTTGGCCTCCTTTGACACTCAAGGGTGATGGGGCTCTTCATTACTACTGCGTGGGGGTGAAAACTCTGGCTCCTCACTAGGCTGTACCTCCCTGGCTGGGAGAAGTTGGAGTTTGTCATTTACTGCTCCCCACTGACACCATCTGGGAGTGGCCTAGTTATTGCCGGGCAATAGCAAATATCCTGATTCTTCACTAGGCTTCTGAAACACTACTTGGGTGATTGGGGCATTTCTTTACACCTGGTAAGGGTGGAGGTCTAGGCTTCCCACTCAGCCTTTGCTGGAATAGGTGGGAGTGGGGCCACAGGCTTTTCTGTAGTATTTAGCTGGAGGAGAGCAGTTATTGTCTAACAGTTTCCCGTCTTGTAGGTGGTCCCTTTCCTGATCCTTTGGCTAAAAGAGCAGGCTCTGTTGAGGCTTTTTTTTTTTTGTCTGCACCATTGGCATTTCCAGGCTTCCATCATCTTCTACTCTAAGTCTGGAATGTAAAAGGTAAAAAAAAAAAAAATCTGGGGAACTCACCTCCATGTCATTTCTTGGATCCTGAAGCCCAAGCTAGTCTGCCTTCTCCTCTCCACCCTTCAGAGTCTCCTTATGTTTATTTCGTATATAATGTCAATGGCTTTCAGATATACTTAGTGGGAGGAATAGGTAAATTGCACCTACTCTATCTTCCCGGAAGTCCACTGATGTATCTTTAAGACTTATTTTGGAAGTTTTTCTTATACGGATAAAAGGAATAGAGACTCTCGCTTTCTTTAAGCCCTTGTTGCCTTGCGAAGGCCTTTTCAATGGTCATCCAATTAGAGCAGAGCCTATCTGACTGTCAGTTCCCAAAAGTAAACCTGAGGCAGGGATTTAGGTGAAAGGGATGTATTAGGAAGTAAATAACCAGTAGGGGAGTGAGGAAGTGGGACTGGGAAATGAAGGAAGCCAACAAGGGTGCATTACCCACAGAGTAACGTTAGCTTGAGCTCTCAGTGAGCAGTGGAGACGGTGCATGAGTCCCCTCTGTGTTTTCCTAATCAGAGGCAAGGGCAGGGGCAGCTTCACGAGAGTCCACGGTCATACAGGGCTCCACACTCGGAAGAGCCCCATACTTAGTTTAGTGTTCTGCTCCCATCATTTTGAAATTCTTAATAATTTCTTAACAAGGGGCCCTACATTTTCATTTTGCACTGGGACCTACAAATTATATAGTCAAGTAGTGGAATATTTATACCTACTTCCATTGGAGGGACGTAAATTCCTAGACATTCTGGGTTCTTCTTTAGCTCAGGGATGCTGGGTTGCACAGTATCTCCCCAAAATGCACGCCTACCAGAACCTCACAGTTTTATTTGAAGATAGGATCTTTGCAGATATAATCAGTTAAAATGAGATCATACTGGATTAGGGTGGGCCTTAATCCAATGACTGGTATCCTTATAAGAAGTGAAAACAGATACACACACACGTGCACACACGCACACACACAGGGGAGAATGTCATGTGAAGACAGAAGCAGCAGTAGGAGTGAACACCGAGGGTCACCAGCAGCCCACCAGAAGCTAGGACATGCGTGGAGCAGTTTCTCCTGCAGAGTCTCCAAAAGGAACGAACCCTGCTAACACTTTGATTTTGGACTTTCAAACTCTTTAACTGGGAGAGAATAAATTTCTGTTGTCTTAAGCCATCCAATTTATTACAGCCCTTAGAAACTAGGACACCAGGCAAGGGAAACTCCAGGTCTTGGCCGTTGGGAGTGAAGGCACACCTGGACCATCCTGCAAAAAACTGACAAAGGATCTGAGGGGCAGGGCAGAGCCTTGCTGGGGCCAGGCCCTCTGGCCTTGGCCTTTCATTTAACCAAACCAACCTCTCCTCTCTACAATGAGCATGTGGCCTAATGACCCAGCCAAGGAGGAGCCATTCAGCCAATAGGGGTGTGGGGCTCCGGTGAACCAGAGAGGCTGACCCCACTTAATTGCATTTGCATTCAAATTTTACAAAACCAAGCAATCGCAACCAAACGTGGCCTGTCAGAGGGCCAAATTCAGCAGCTTCTGTGCCTGGAAATTGCGCTTCTGGCCCAGAAAATCGTGTTACAGCTGTTCTCTGGAGTGAAGATTCTTCTATCCCAAAGGCAAGCCAGCTTTATTCACAACTCTATTGTTCAGTGTTCTCAGCTATTCATAAATATCTCCCCCAAAGGCTCTAAGGGTTCTGAAATTCCTAGCTGACTTACTTCTTGGGTTAAGATATTAAAGTTTTTTGCTTTATTGCAAATATCGTTAATGTCTCGGTCTACTAAAGCAATGGAAAAATAATTCGAATTATTAATACATTACCACATAATCTCTCTGAAGACCTTGCAGAGCCTTAAGCATGTAGGATGCTAAGCAGGTACATTTTGATGAGAATCAGGAGAGCGTGAACCATAGGCCACTGCCAGGGAGTGTAGTCCAGGCTGAGTGACCCTGAACAAGACGGCAGGCAGCAGGGGAAGGAGTGTGCTACGAGTTGGAGGGGAGGTTACATAGATAAATAAAAAGGAGGGCTTCCCTGGTGGCGCAGTGGTTGAGAGTCCGCCTGCCGATGCAGCGGACACGGGTTCGTGCCCCGGTCTGGGAAGATCCCACATGCTGCGGAGCGGCTGGGCCCGTGAGCCATGGCCGCTGGGCCTGCGTGTCCGGAGCCTGTGCTCCGCAACGGGAGAGGCCACAACAGTGAGAGGCCCATGTACCGCAAAAAAAAGAGAGAGAGAATTTAAAAACACCTTATCAGGTCGAGAGAATATAGAGACCACAAAAGAAAAGAAAAATCCCTTTCCTCCTAGTAAACAAAGGGGTCCACATTTTCATCTTGCACTGGGCCCCATACATGATGTAGCCAGTCTTGACAGCAACGTCCCAATATAATTGTGTATATAGGCCACTTGCTCAGGCAGGGAGCCCCTGAGCAACTTGCTGGCGCACTTAACACAAGCTCCAACACACTTAAGACATATCTGTAATACTAATAGTAGTGTCCCAGGGACAAACAGTCTGTCCACACCACTCTCAACACCCTCCAGTCTTTGACCCGCTCTGCAGCTCAGAACTATGCAAACCAGCTACGGACTCTCTCACGTAGAGCCTCAGCTCAGCCTTTCCTGTGAAGGAGCTGTAACACATACTCTTAGATTTGTGATATTCTATATATGAATAAATTATGTTAATTTTTTCACAGCTAAACTCCTTCAGTAGACTCACTGGGAGGAACATAACAAGTAGTCCTGAGCGCATCTCTTAACCCTGGCCTTCTATGGAAACGTGGAGGAGATGCCCAAGTTGTTACGTTCTGCTGGCTTTTGACCCTTGACTTCCACAGATCAAGGCTGCAGCGTTACCCCCCTATGCCTGAGGATGTGCAAGCCTTTTCAGATTAAACACTATTGCTGTCCAAAGTGGGGCTTTTTTTTTTTGCTCCAAGTCTACCATGATCTTTCCTGTGGTCTCTCCACTTACTTGTGTTGCTCCAGGGATATTCAGCCCTGCTCTTGTTGCTGCGTCCAGCACCAGCTGACCGGTAGGACAAGCTCCTCCTGGGCCTGCTCCAGGACAGCTGGCAGGAACAGAGGCGATGCACTTGAGCCCTGTAGCCTGGGCACGGAAGGGAAGCAGGTGAGCCGGGCAGGGGCAGCTGGGGTAAGGGGGTTCTGCTGCCCCGTGACCGGCAGACCTTGGGGCACAGAGAGCAGCAGGACGCACCCAAAGGACAGCCGTAGGCTTCCTGATGCCTGTCCATTTGCAGTCCGTGGAGGGGCATAGAGAATATGCTTGTGACTGTGTTCGCAGAAAAAATTAAAGCACAAATGAAGAGCCTGCCTCTGTGGGGACCCCGAAGTGACCGGAGGCTGCACCCACAGCCCAGCTCACTATGGCTACAGTCCTCCGGGTCCCTAGCAAATGAGCTCAGACAACTTAAGATACTTGCTTAACCCACTTCCTCAAGTCACAATAAAGCAAACGCTCCGATGGGACTAATGCAGATGGGTATGAGGGACTTTACTGGGATGATGCAAATCTTCTAAAATTGAATTGTGGTAATGGTTGCACAACTCTGTACCTTTGCTAAAAGGCATTGAATTGTACACTTAAATAGGTGACTTTTATGATACATAAATTATACCTTGATAAAGCTCTTTAAAGAAAAAAAGAGAAACAGACTTTCTCATTCCCTTGAGAATTCCTGTCCATTCAGATCCCAGCTCCAGATTGCATCTATGTTCTTGTTTTTGAATCAATTTTATGGAGGTATAATTTGCATATAAATAAATGTATAGCTTGATGAGTTTTGACAAGTGTACATATCTGTGTAATCACTGTCACAATCATGATATAGCACATTTCTGTTCTCCCAAAAAGTTCCCTCTGACTGACTCACTGCAGTCAATTCAGCCGCCGCCTCAGGCCAACACTGATCTGTTTTTTGTCAGTGTAGATTAGTTTCAAGTCTTCTAGAATTTCATGTATACGTACTCTTTCGTGCCTGGCTTCTTTTGCTCAACGTAATGTTTTTGAGAATCATCCTTTGCCCCTCTTTAAAAACCAAACAAAATAAACTTGTGTTGGTGGTTTCTTTAAAGTGAGACAGCATCTCTTTGATGTCTCTTTGATAAGAACAAGTTTTCTGAACTAAGAAACAACTTTCCTTCATTAGCCTAAGGCTCCTAGCTGATAATATTTTCCTTAGTACTGAGTTCGGAAGAGAAAATTTCACTTCTAATTTAGAATGAATTTTTATATTATCTCTGTTCAATTTTTTTAAAAAGTGAAAGAGAAACAGGGCCAGGTTGGAGGGAAAGAAACACACTGAGACAAAAGTATTTTAAACTAAAACACCTCCCTAAAGATATCACACATTTAAAGCTTTCAAACTAGGTGAGTAATTCCTCAGGAAAGGCAGAATGTTTCAAGTTATGGCGTGTAGTAGACACTCAAGTCACTGTTGAAAGATTGAATGAATTTGAAAAAATTTATAGTACTCACAGGAACAGACAGTGTCTCTCCAAACTCGCCTAAATCGCTGAATGAAGCAGTCCGTGTGAAATCTGCCTTTCATCGTGGGCAAGTTTTGCTCACAAGATAGCAAGCGGTCACTTTGAAGATGCAGAGTGACTTTTAAAAATAGCCGAACCAAATGGAACAAAATGTGGGTGTTGGCTGCCGTAGAAGGAGTGTGCTGTGTCGAAAGTGAGGCCACGAGCTGTTATTGAAGCCAAAGGGTTGACCTCAAATGGTTTAAGCCACTTGGGGAAGGAGATGAGACCATGAGAATGAGCAGAAGTGGGGTCCAGGCAGAGCGCACAGACCCCCATCTCTGCCTCCCACCAGAGAAGAAAATCGCTCCATTGATACTGTCCAAAGAGGTCAGGTGTTTCTCTGCACTGTACCCTAACAACACAGCCCATCTCCAGAAGTTTCCAAGAATGTGCTCCCAGAAGTCTGTTTCCATAACTAGCCCATATACTGGCATCTGAAGCCTCTGCTTGGGCTTCCCTCTCCCTGCCATTCTAACTAATTGTATCATTTTTTTCAAGTGTTTCAACTTAGAAGAGCACCTGGGAGTCTAAACTAGCTGCTTTATTTGCTTTCTTTGTTCCCTGCTGTTCCCAGCTTCCATTAGGGATCATCTTCCTTGGACAATCTAACTATTGTCTTTGATTCACTTTGGGTCACCCAGATTCCACAGCCTCCTTATTCCTTTTCCCATGACCACTTGGAACTACCACCTCACTGGCTCATCCCATATCAACTCCAGGCCCAATCCCTGCTGGCAGCAAGGGCGGAAATGGTTTCCACCTACGTGAGTTTACACAGGCACTTTCTACCCAAAGAGCCTTTACCCAATGCAGGACCTGCTCCTGTTTTTCCCCGGGTATTGTGGAATGAATCGTGTCCTACCCAAAGAAAATGTGTTGAAGTCTTAACCCCCAGTACTTCAGGGTGTGACTTTGTTAGGAACGAGGATCATTGTAGATGTTAGCAGTTAAGATGAGGTCATGCTGGAGTCGGCTTCTAAACCAATGTGACTGGTATTCTTGTAAGAAGACAGCGTGTGAAGACACAGACACACAGAGAGAAAGCCATGTTACGATGAAGGTAGAGATTGGAGCTATGCAGCTGCAAGCCAGGGCACATCAAAGATTGCCAGCAACCCACAAGAAGCTAGAAAGAGGCAAGGAAGGATAACTCCCCTATAGGCTTCAGGGGTGCATGGCCCTGCCCACACCTTGATTTTGGACTTCTAGCTTCTACAACCATGAGACAATAAATTTCTGTTTTCTTAAGCATCTCAGTTTGTGGTACTTTCTTAGGGAAGCCCTAAGAAACTAATACAATGAGTAACTCTCATTTGCATCTGACTTTCACTGTAATAGGGAAAAAACAAATCTGACTCCAATTGGATCTGTTTCTTTTACTTTAATCTTTGTATTCTATTGCTTTTGCTACAAGTTAAGAATGTTGCCTATGGCCTGAAATATACAGGAGAGCCCATTCTCAAGGCTATAAACTTTAAAGGTGTAACACTTTTCCATCCTTACCCAGATAAAAAGTTGAAGAACAGAGAGTAACATATTTCTTGTTGGAAGTTTACAGGAACATCGTGACCTGACCTATGTGGACAGCTGCAAGAAGGAAAGAGCCTGATGCCAAGAAGTTTGCAATAACCAACCCCACCCTCTCCCCTTTTAGTATAAAAGAAGGCTGAATTCTAACTCAGGTAAGATGGTTCTTTGGGATACGAGTCCACCATCTTCTCTGTCTGTTGGCTTTCCAAATAAAGTCACTATTCCTTGCCCCAACAACTCATTTCTCAATTTATTGGCCTGTGGTGAGGTGAGCAGTATGAGCTTGGACTTGGTAACACACCTCCTCCAGGAAGCCAGTCAGGGTTAGGAGCCACTCCTCTGAAATTGTATTTTATCCTCTGTTTAACCCCCTAGTAAAATAAGCTTTCTTAAATTATATATACACACACATATATATATTTTTTTTTCTTTTTTCACTTTCCTGGTAATTCCTTCCAAGTAAATGATCAGCGCTGATATGGTCAAAGGTATGATAGAATAGGGGAAAAAATACTAGCAAGGTTCTTCCCGACTTTTAGATTCTAAAGCCTGGGTCCTCAGGGGAATGTGGAGGACTGAAGCATAGACATCATGTTTGGGAGGAGTGAGTGAGGTTTGAGGAATGGTTCGAAAATATTCCCCCTGGTGTGGAGGGAGGAGGATGAAGAGGGGAGGAGAGGAGAGCAGAGGGTTGGAGCGTTTCAGGGAGAGAGGCTGCAACTGGCTTCCCTAGAAGAGTCCTGGGTAATGTTTGTCCAGGGTCGGGGAGGGGGAAGCAGCTCAAACCACTTTATAAGCATTTAGTCTCCACAAATTCCTGGGAGGTGTTATTATTTATAAATGAGGGAACAAGGTCTAGACAGATTAGTGACTTGCACAAAGACAAACCCCTTTGTCTTTAGGTGTGGTAGCCTCCAGGGTGGCCTCCACTGAGCCCAGCTTCCTGGTATTCATGCCCTGGCGTGGTTCCCATATTGAATCAGGATTAGTCTGTGGGACCAAGACGATATGGCAGAAATGATGGTGTTTCACTTCCAAGGCTAGGTCATAAAAGAGGGAAGCATGAGAGCAAGAGTTTGAAGGCTGGTTTTGAAGACACTTTCCCAAGGACAGAGTGATGACTTGAGGTGTCACAGGAGTCCTTGGCTCCCTGGGGAGTGGTACCTGGTCTAAAAAGATTGTGGAAAATTCAGTCCAAGAGGTAGAAAGCAAGTTCATATCTGATCAGGGAATCAGGAAAGGCCTGTGGGGCTTTGAAGGATAAGCAGGATTTTTTTATCAGCAGAGTTGATAGGAAGAAAAGAATTCCAAGTGGAGAAATTAGCATGAGCAATGGACAGATATGGGAAAGTGTGAGGCACGCTTGCTGAACAGCACACGCAGTCATACACGGAGGGGGAAGAGGGGGCAGAACGCTATCACATCATAGCAATGTCGACTGAAAAGAAAATGCATAATCTAAAAGTTGAGAATTATGTTTTATTAGGAGGACAAAACTGAGAACTTAAGCCTGGAAGACAGCCTCTCAGCTCTGAGGGACAGCTCCAAAGAGGTAAGGGAGGAGCCAAGATATATAGGAGTTTTGCAGGAAAAACTAGGTAGTCAGAACATCCAAAGATTCCTGTTAATTAAAGAAAACCAGGGTCTTCCCTGGTGGCACAGTGGTTAAGAATCCACCTGCCAATGCAGGGGACACGGGTTCGAGCCCTGGTCCGGGAAGATCCCACATGCCGTGGAGCAGCTAAGCCTGAGCACCACAACTACTGCAGCCCGTGCTCTAGAGCCCACGAGCCACAACTACTGAGCCCACATGCCACAACTACTGAAGCCCACGTGCCTAGAGCCCATGCTTCGCAACAAGAGGAGCCACCACAATGAGAAACACGCGCACCGCTACGAAGAGTAGCCCCACTCGCCGCAACTAGAGAAAGCCCATGCGCAGCAATGAAGACCCAGTGCAGCCAAAAATAAATTAAATAAATAAATTAAAAAAAAAAGAAAACCAGACATCTCAAGTGAATGAATGTAGCACTTTTCTATGTATGGGTAGATGCAAGAGTCTGGGCTCATTGAAATCGTTCCTTGTATATGCATCTTAGCTCTCTAGGGCCAGTATCCTGGCTTTTCTCCATCCTCAGGGTGCACAGTGGGGGGCTGCAGTGGCTGATGGCTTGACGGATGCAGCATCCTTTGTTTACTGATATGGCAGGGGACATTCTTTGTCCACAGGATGAAAGAGATTTGACTGGTCATTTAACCCAATTTCTTCCGTTTAGTTTTGTCTTCATGGGGTAAAGGGCTTCGAATGACAGTCTGTGGAATGTAACCATTGTTCTATGGACAGTGAGAAGACAAGGTTTGTCGGACAGCTGGGGGCAGGCTTCATTCTGAGTTAAAGAATTGGTTTCCTATTCAATAGAAGAAGAAGTGTCATGGGCTCTAGAACTCTGTTTTCTTTCCCAATTGGACTATGTGCTGTTTGATTCCTAAACCCACGCTAAGATTTCAGCCTTTGCAAAAATTGATGCTGCTCCACAGAAGGAACTTACCTTCCTTACAGCCAGTGGGATTCTAACCATTCTTCAGGCCCAGTTTAAATGTTATAACCGTTTTTTCCAAATGTTTGACTAGCTTCCAGGCAGAGGATTATTCTCTGATAGGATTGTCACTGCCTGCACCTATGCAGGTTTAGCCACGTGTGACTGTTTCTGATGATTTGATCGTCTCTTTGATTGAGTTATTTGCATTGGTAACACCAGGCAAGATTGAATTTAAACTTGAATTCAGTTCCCTAAGCACCATTTACTACAACTCTGAAAGAGCATATGTGATGCAGAACTGAAACTAAAAATAGTGTAGCATGCAAAAGACTCCCTGAGGGTGAGACTTCTGGTTTTAAAATGTGGCATAAAGAGGGCAATTTCCCTCTTCTCTGAGAAATCACCCCAAAGCAAGAAGGAGAATAAGAAACAGGAACAAAACTCTAGATTGAAAGAAATAAAGAGACATCTGTAACCCTGAACCAAAATAGATGAAGTGCAGTGAAGGTCAAGTAGGCGCGTGGGAAGATAATGAGAGAGGATAGCCACTGTTGGAAATGTCACTCAAACCCAGGAAAGCCTGGTTCCTCAAAGTAAGTGACACACCCTAAGGGACAAAACCAATGACCTCTTTTTGGAATAATGGGAACAGTACAGGTTTGTGGCTGGAAATTCTGTAGAGTGGTTAAATCTAAAGTCTTGACAAATAAGAAAGGTGGAACTGGATGAGGAAGGAAACAGATGGGCCATGTTTGCATTCTGAACGTGATGCAGAAGGGTGTGAGCAATCTAATCTGACTGAGGAGAGATAAAGGATATAAGAACTCTCACACACAACCACGTTTAGCCTGGGAAGTGGCACCAGCCCTTCTGCCATTTAAACCTCCAGGCAGACTCCATCTCTTTATAAAAGAGTATCAATTTTTTTTTAAGCCACAGAATCTAAACAAAGATAGCACATGAAGATAAAGATGAAAGTAACAGTGGGGAAGTGGCTGGTGAAAAACAATTACCAAAAAGGCTGTTGCCACAGAACAGATGAAAAGTTGACTAAACATAGTTCCAGGAATTTTAGAAAGAAATGAGTGAAGTATTTCCTCATGAAAAAAGAAGAGCACATGGGCTTCTCTGGTGGCGCAGTGGTTAAGAATCCACCTGCCAATGCAGGGGACACGGGTTTGAGCCCTGGTCTGGGAAGATCCACATCCCGTGGAACAGCTAAGCCCGTGCGCCACAACTACTGAGCCTGTGCTCTAGAGCCTGTGAGCCACAGCTACTGAGCCCACGTGCCACGACTACTGAAGCCCACGTGCCTAGAGCCCATGCTCCACAACAGAAGCCACCACAATGAGAAGCCCACGCACCACAACGAAGAGTAGCCCCCGCTCGACACGACTAGAGAAAGCCCATGCATAGCAATGAAGACCCAATGCAGCCAAAAAAAAAGAAAAAAAGGAAGAGCGCAAAGCAAGATTGAAGAGCTTTGTAGACAAGGTAAGGCACAGAGGAAGACGGAATATGAGTCAGCAAAGCATAGGCAACCAGAGGAATAAAAAGCAAAACCACTACAGAAACAAAGACTCAAACAGATGCGGCACACAAGAGAAGAGGGCTTAGCTGGAAAATACAATAAGGTAAAAGGAAGAGAGAATTGAGAAAAGCGAGCTAGTGAAATTAAAATAACCAAATAATTTTAAGTGATTCGGAGATATTGCCAGTATGATGGAGTAGTTTGTATCAGATCACCCTTCCCCACGAGAACAACAGCAGGTTACACACAGAAGAGGGAATTAGGAAATTGAAAAATAAGTCAGTTGCAATTCTGAAAGGAAAAACAAAGAATAGGAGAAGTAAGTGTAAGACATATACGGGACATGGTTAAAAAAAAAAAAAGAAGTCTCACATAAATGCAATTCAAGTCCCAGAAAGAGAGAAGAGAGAGGATGTGGCTGCAGAGAATCTGGTTATTAATTTTCCAAAAGTGATGAAAGGTATCAAGTCATAGATACAAGAATCCAAGTAGGATAAGTACAAAGAAAACCACACCTAGGCCCATCATTAAAAGGCTAAAGGCTCCATATTCTGTCTATGGAATGTGTATCTCTCTAAATAAATCCACTTCTTACCTTAAAAAAGGAAAACCAAAAACCAAAAAAAAAGAAGGCTGAAGGCCAAAGATAAGAAAAAAAATAGAAAGAAAGCATAAAAGCACCAAAATACTCCAATAAAGACGTTTAAAAAAAAAAGAATGGAAAATATAAATAGCCCTTTATTTGTTAAATAAAACTGAACATATAATTAAAACTCATTTCACAAAGAAAATTCCAAGCTCTAATGACTTCAATGGGAAGTTTCTGCAAATAACAATAGGTTCAATATTACACAAACTTGTCCAGAGAAAAGACAAAAAGTTGAGGCCAGCATAAACTTGATCACAACCTGACACTTCAATAAAAAAGTTTATCACCAGCACAAAATATAAATGTTCTAATTACCAGAAAACACACACAAACACACGAAGTCAGACAACATGGTGAAAGATTTCAAAGGAAGCAATCAAAACAAAAGCGTAACATAAAATAGGACAGAATTGAGACCCAAGGGTGTTAGTTAAATTAATAAATATAAACAGGCTCACCTATAAAAAAGGAAAACAGTATCAGATCACCAAAAAAGCCCACAGTTCTAATGTAGGCAAATACATACAACTCTATGTAAGAAACATACCCAGAACAAATTGATCAGGAAGGTTAAATTTTTTTAAATATGCAAAGGCCAGGCAGGCAAAGGTAAAGAAAGAAAAAAAAGCAGGGTCGTAATCTTTATTATAGATAAGTTGAAAATTCGGGACAAAAAGCATTTCCAAGCTAAGGAAAAGCACTTCATTATAGCAAAATTGTGCAATTCACAAACTGTCATGAACTTCTGTGCCTCAAATAATATCATGTAGTCAGTGTTTCCAGTTGACTCACTCAGTACAACCTCAGTCAACCTCTAGCACAAAAACAGCTAGAAAGCGTGGCACGTAAGTTCCTTTCATCAGACGTATCGACAGGAGAATTGGAACACAAGTGAGCAGCGGGAGATGATCAACCGCACACAGGGATTGGCATCAACTGGAAAGCAGCAGTGGAAGCATTTGGTTCTTCTGGGACAGGTGGTGGAGGTGTTCCTGTCTTGTCCCTGGCATTGTGCATAGCAAGTGTCAGATGGCAGCAGCTGTGGAGTTTGGGGCAGTGGTGCAGTGGGCATGCTCTTTGCCTATCCTATGCTTGTTCCCTCACTGTATTTAGGAAGAAGATAACTTGTTTTCTCGTCTTCACAGGTCTACAGGTAGAGGAATTTTGCCCCAGGATGGACCATACCCCGGGTCTTACTCATAGATTTAGAGGTTTTAGAAGATGAGATTTGGGATTTTTTTATGAGATTTGAGACTTAAAGTTGATAGGGGAACAGGTCAAGACTTTGGGAATCTTAGGATGGGATGAGTGTGTTTTGCATATGGAACAGACTTGAATGTTTTAGATGCCAGAGGGCAGACTATACTAGGTTGAATAGTGTCCCTCCAAAATTCACATTCATCTGCAACCTTAGAGTGTGACCTTATTTGGAAATAGTCTTTGCAGATGTAATGACTTAAATTAAGATGAAGACATACTGGATCAGACTGGGCCCTAAGCCAATGACTAGTGTCCTTATATGAGGAAAAAACACATACACACATCAGAGAAGGCCACGTCAAGATGGAGATAGACATTGGTTTGATGCATCTACAAACCAGGGATCACCAAGGATTGCTAACGACCACCAGAAACTGGGGGAGACAAGGAAGGATCCTCCCTAGAGCCTTCAGAGAGCGCATGGCCCTGCTGATACCTCACTTTCAGGCTTCTAGCCTCCAAAACTGTGAAAGAATACGTTTCCAATGTTATAAACCACCAAGTTGGAGGTAACTTGTTTTAGCAAATCTAGGAAACCGTTACAGTGATCCTCTGGTCTTTTTTCTATACATACATACTTTTCTTGAATGTGTGTGTGTGTGTGTGTGTGTGTGTGTGTGTAAAATTAAGGTGTGTACACACTTTTTTAGATATAAAGCATCTTTCTATGTGATCAAGTAAACCCCATAGCTGCATACTTGATGGCCATGTGCATGCCATTTCATGAACGCCACAGAATTTAGTTCACCTTTTCCTCATGGCTGGATATTAATATTCTCCTTACTGTCCCATCTAACATCTCTTTAAAGTTCACCTGACCCTGGGACTTCCCTGGTGGTCCAGTTGTTGAGACTCCTCACTCCCAATGCAGGGGGCACTAGTTCCATCCCTGGTCAGGGAACTAAGATCCCGCATGCTGCATGGTGTGGCCAAGAGAAAAAAAAAAAAAAAAAGGTTCACCTGACCCTGTATGAGAGGTAGCAGCTGGCTAAGAGTGCCTGAGTTATAGAACCCCTCTGTGCTCCCGTTTCTTCCTGTATGAGGTGGGAACAATGTCTGTACCCTCCTCATAGGTTATTGTGAGGACTGCTGGGTACAGGGAAAGCCCTTAGAACAAATGGTGCTAACAATGTCAGGTGTTCTATCTAACCCTAACCCTAACCCTAACCCTAACCCTAACCCTAACCCTAACCCATCGGTACTCCTCCCCCTTCTCCTCCACAGTAATGACCTCACCTTTCTTCACACAGAACCTTCCATTGTGAGGAGGAGTGAGAAAGCCCTGGAGAGTGTGTGGTACAACTTTAATGCCCTTAAGTTCTGAGAAGACTTTCAAACCTAACTCTCTCCCCTAATTCCTCTGAGATGAGACCAACGTCCAAAGGAGCAGGAATGACACCATTCAGTGGAAACACCATCTGGGAAAGACACACGCAGGTGGCCAAACTCTTCTCCAGCTCCTCAAATGGTTCTGTTCAAAGAATGCAACAGATTACAGTCCAACAAAAATGTGTTGAGGGCCTACTACAATCTAGGCCCTGAGCTGGATGCTTTCACAGTTATCTTTTTAAAAAATTTTATTTTACTGAAGTATAGTTCATTTACAATGTCATGTTAGTTTCTGCTGTACAGCACGATGATTGAGTTATACATATATATATATATTCTTTTTCATATTCTTTTCCATTATGATTTATTACAGGGTATTGAGTATAATTCCCTGTGCTATACAGTAGGTCCTTGTTGTTTATCCATTCTATATATAATAGTTTGCATCTGCTAACCCCAAACTCCCAATCCATCCTTCCCCCACCCCTCCTCTCCCTTGGCAACCACAAGTCTGTTCTCTATGTCTCACAGTTATTATCTTGTTTCATCCTCACAATAGCATCATTGTCTCACAGCAAACAAATACACAAATCTATACTAAGCTCTAGAGGCTAAATATTAAAGCCAGAGGGAGTAAACCAGTGGTCCTCAAATTAAACACGCAACGGAATCACCTGGAGAGTTTGTTAGAACTCAGGTTGACGTCAGAGTTTCTGATCAAGTTGGTCCGGGGTGGGGGGTGGAGCCTGAGAATTTGCATTTTTAACAAGTTCCCAGGTGATGCTGATACTGCTGGCCCCAGGGAGCACGCTTTGAGAACCCCTGGAGGAGATGCTGCAGTCTCTCAGCGACCATCCTGAACGCCCCTCTTCCCCCCGGGGATGTTGTGGTGCTCTCAAAGGGCAGGTGCTTCCGATGTCTACATGTCTGCTTACGCACCTTCCTTCTACTGCTTCCTGCCTCGTCTAACCGAGTAGTACTTACGCTTGGGTGTCCCTGAGGGTTTCTGGATGGGGTTACAGGAATGAAACCCAGCGTGCGTGCTCTATGGCAGATTTAAGAGAATTTCAAGGGCAGTGTTTGCTGTACTTGATTTTACACACACACACACACACACACACACACACACACACACACAACTGAGGGGGAGGGGCGGGACAGGAAGGATTTATGCGTGTGAAGGCATGTGTGCTTACACCTGAAGACGTCAGGAGCTCTTGTTAGGGGGGACAGTCCAGGCAGAGAAATAGCAGGTGCAAAAGCACAGAGGCAGAAATGCCCAGGCTTGTTTAGGAATTGATGAGGGGATGTGTCGTGTCACCTATGTTCCTCTCTTTATTGAGGGGCATTAGCTCCTGATACTAACGGAGGGCTACACTGCTTACATTTTCTCTTTCGTTCCCAGGGCTAAAATGAGTTGGCATAGCTCTGATGGACTAGGAGTGCAATGGAGAAACACCAAGAGTATCCTGGCACTGGTTACACAATCCTCTTAGGCCAGCATTGTCCAGTAGAACTTTCAGTGATGATGGAAGTGTTCTAGAGCTGTGCTGTCCCAGGTTAGTCATAGGTGGCCCATGAAACACTTGAAATGTGGCTAATGGAATGGAAGAACTGAATTTTTAATTTCAGTTAATTTAAATTCAATTTTAATTTTAGATTGAAATAGGTACACCTGGTGACCTGTGATGGCAGCTCCGGAGGCAGGCCATTGGAGATCATAACTGCTATGGTCTTCCAGCTATGGCTATGGTGACTGCCTGAAGGCAAGATTCTGAATTCAATGCTGGTGGAAATAAATGATGAAGGAGATATGGTCCCTGTCCTTGAGAGAGACAGAACTAAACATGCGACCGGAAAGTCAAGAGGTGAGTGCAGCAAGACAGGGAGCCCAGGATTCTGTGAGAACACATGGAGAGCCTCGTGGTCCTGTCTATTGCTCAGAGATGGCGTCTCAGAAGGGCAGCGGCTGGGCTGAGGGTGAGGACGAGCTGGAGTTAGTATGAGAGGCTGGGGAAGGGCCAAGGGGAAGCGGTGGTGCCCTGGGGTTGTCATGGTGACACTGAGGCCCTGGAAATCACAGCGTGCCCTTGGGCTGCTATTAAATTAAGCCACCAAACCATGGCAGGGAATTGCCATTTATTTATTTTTATACTTTATTTCATCCCCAAAAGAGTTAAGGAGGATTGTAAGAACAAACATAGAGCACAGCAGGATAAAAATAGAAAGCCCTTAGAGTGAAGGGAAAGTAAGGGCAACTAGTAAGATGAACCCAGAGGGCTTCTGGGTTGTCTCCATCCTTGATGAGCTGTCAGCTGCTTTACTCACATGGAGGAGTCCCTGCCCGCGCTGACATCTGGGATCTAAGGCACTTGATATCACAGTAGCTGGGTCCTGGGCAGGCTTCCCCAGGAAGCGCCTGACGAAACAATTGTCCGAAGATGGAGGTGAATTTGAAGAAGGCAGCACCACGGAGCCCTCCCAGTTCCATAAGTGCAAGAAACAAGAACATGTAACTCAGATCCGTGACCTAACACCCTGCTATGGATTGGACTGTGTCCCCCCAAAACATAATTCAAGTCCTAGCCCCCAGCAGCTCAGAAAGTGACCTTCCTGGAAAATAGGGTCTTTGCAGATGTAGTCAAGCTAAAATGAGATCATGAGGGTGGGCCCTATTCCAATATGACTGATGTCCTCACGAAAAGGAGAAATTTGGACTCAGGGACAAACACACACAGAGGAAAGAGGGTCACGTGAAGACAGAGGATTGGAGTCATGCACTCGTAATTTTAATGAGTGCCAAAGATTGTCAGCAAACCACCAGAAGCTGGCAAGAGGTTTAGGAAGGGTCCTTCCCCTACAGGTTACAGAGGGAGCATGGCCCTGCCAACACCTTGCTTTTGGACTTCTAGCCTCAAGAACTATGAGACAAT
This sequence comes from Globicephala melas, assembly GCF_963455315.2. Lineage (NCBI taxonomy): Eukaryota > Metazoa > Chordata > Mammalia > Artiodactyla > Delphinidae > Globicephala > Globicephala melas. The sequence goes on from NC_083325.1 coordinate 9,056,900, forward strand.
AAATTTCTGTTGTTGTAAGCCACCTGGTTTTGTGGTGCGCTGTATGGCAGCCTTGAGAAACTAACACAGACCTTGACTCTGGACATGCTGCTTGAAAGGCAGTTAGGGTCAGAACTAGCTTGGGAATGTGTGAGGTTCCGGGTAGGGTTCTCAGGGGGACTGTGTGTGGGAGAGGCCCTGGGTGAGAGGTGAGTGCTTCAGCAACAAGGAACTCCAGGAACGCTCACCATTCATTTACTTATTACTGCACCACATGGCACAGGTGTAGACCACGCGTGTGTGCGCACGCGTGCTCGCGCGCGCACACACACACACACACACACCAGTCCATACGCAATCTTAGAAAGACTTCCCATTTCCTGATTGATGTGCTACTTATTTCTGTTTTGGGTTTTGTCTTGTTTTTTAGTTCCTAATGTCTTTGATTAACCATTTTTCTACATACTCTGTAACATTTTATTTTAAAATACAAACAGCCAGTTATAACTACTGTGCACCTTTCATTCCACGTCAGGATTACAGCATCCCTTGTCACACCTGACAGAAAGTTTAGACGTGCCCTTAGGTGACTAAATTCACTGGAAATGATACAAATGAATAATAAAAAAATGTTTAAAGTGGAAGTAAGGCCAACTAGTCAGTTTGTCTTAGTGTATAACAAAGCTTCAACATTCATTGTGCAATTTTTTTATTTCTAAATTTGTTTTGATAACCGCATTCCAATGTAAGTTGGCTTTGATTTTTTTAATACTTTTCTGGGCCTTATTTTCCTTATCTGTAAAGTAGGGATGATAATAACGCTATCTCTGAGGTTGCCGAGGCTTCACAGTTAACTTGGAAACATGCCAGGCACATACCTAGTGCTCCAGGGTGTTAAGTCTGAAAGGTATTTCGGGCCCAGGTCCTGCCCTTAAGGAGTCTATAGTCAACTTTGGGATACCAGCAAGTGAGGCAACACTGGGTTTCTTCCTCTCCCCAGCCGCTCCCCTCAGCCCTTCCTTTACCTGGGAGAAAGTCTTTTCTAGAAGGTTAAAAAGACAGAGACTGTGATAGTAAAAGAGTGTTAAAGATAGATTAGCATCTTTCAGGCTTCTCCTTAGCTCAATATGACTACAGTTTCCTAAACTTTACTGGAGCTCTTTGTTTCTTCAAGTGGATCCAAGTAACTGTTTAGTGTCCTTTATTTCTGTCTGAAGGACTTTCTGTAGGCAGGTTTGCTAGTGATGAATTTTCTCAGTTTTTGTTTATCTAGTTATGTCTTAATTTCACCTTCTTTTTTCAAAACTATCTTTAGAAAGACAGTTTGCTGGACACAGAATTCTTGGTCAACAGTCTTTTTCTTTCAGAACCTTTGACTATTTCATCCCTTCTGGCCCTGTGGTTTCTGATGAGAAATCAATTGAGCTTACTGAGGATTTCATGTTTATGATGAATTGCTTCTTTCTTCCTGTTTTCAAGGTTCACTTTTTGTCTTTAGTTGTCAATAGTTTGGTTTGATATTTGATATTTCTAGTTTGATATTTCGAGGTGTGGATCTTTTTAAGTTTATCCTGCTTGAAGTGCGTTGAGTTTCTTGGACGTGTAGATTATTTTTCATCAGATCTGGAAAGTTTTGAGCCATGGTTTCTTAATATATTATTTCTGCCCCTTTCTCTTTCTCCTCCCAGAAGATTCGGGGAGTCTCTGTTCATTTTTGTTCACTCTTTTTTCTTTTTATCCTTCAGAATAGATCATTTAATTTGGCCCATTTTCAAGCTCACTGATTCTTCCTTCTGCCTGTTCAAATTTGTTGAGCCCTTCTAGTGAATTTTCACTTCAATTACTACACATTTCTATATTTTTTCATAATTTCTATCTATTAATATTTTGTATTTGGTGAGACATCATTGTCATACTTTCCTTTAGTTCTTTAACAGGTTTCCTTTAGTTCTATGAACATATTTAAAATAGCTAATTTAAAACCACTGTCACCATGATTCTGGGCACTTGGTTTTCAAGGCTGCCACAGAGCTGGGTGGGGAGGAGGGGAAATGGAAATAGGGCAAGTTAAAATGCCAGAAAAACCATTGTTCTTACTCTAATTCAGCCTTTAAAGGAATAAATAAATAAACACTACTTCTGGATTGCTAAAAGTCTTTGGTTAATTTCCACAGTTCTGAAAAACATTGATTCTGAAAAGTTTGCCATTTTTTGCTTTTATGGAGTTTTGCCTATCCTTACATTGCCACATTTGCTGACATTACTTAATTTCATTGATTTCTGGTCTTTTATTATTTTTTTCTCAGCACTTCTTTAGATGCATCCTGCAAATATCGATAAGTTGTATTTTATTTTCATTTAGTTACATGGAACTTTTTCCATTGAGACTTCCTCTTTAACGCATGGATAATTTAGAATTCTGTTGTTTTATATCCAAGTGTTTATAGATTTTCCTATTGACTTTCTGTTATTGATTCCTACCTTGGTTCCATTATCTTCAAAGAACTTACTTTGTATGATTTAAAATCTTTTAAGTGTGTTGAGGTTTGGGGATGGAAAAAGATATTCCATGTAAATGGAAATCAAAAGAAAGCTGGAGTAGCAATACACATATCAGATACAATAGACTTTAAAATAAAGACTTTTACAAGAGACAAGGAAGGACACTACATAATGATCAAGGGATCAATCCAAGAAGAAGATATAACAGTTACAAATATATATGCATCCAACATAGGAGCACCTCAATACATAACGCTAATGCTAACAGCCATAAAAGAGGAAATCGACAGTAACACAATAATAGTGGGGGACTTTAACACCTCACTTACACTGATGGACAGATCATCCAGACAGAAAATTAATAAGGAAACACAAGCTTTAAATGACACAATACACCAGATTTAACGGATATTTATAGGACATTCCACCTGAAAAGAGCAGATTATACTTTCTTCTCAAGTGCACATGGAACATTCTCCAGGATAGATCACATCTTGGGTCACAAATCAAGCCTTGGAAAATTTAAGAAAACTGAAAACATATCAAGCATCCTTTGCAACCACAACACTATGAGATTAGAAATCAATTACGGGGATAAACGTAAAAAACACAAACACATGGAGGCTAAACAATATGTTACTAATAATCAGGAGGTCACTGAAGAAATCAAAGGGGAAATCAGAAAATACCTAGAGACAAATGACAATGAAAACACAGTGATCCAAAACCTATGGGATGCAGCAAAAACAGTTCTAAGTGGGAAGTTTATAGCAATACAATCCTACCTCAAGAGACAAGAAAAATCTCAAATAAACAATCTAAGCTTACACCTAAAGAAACTAGAGAAAGAAGAACAAACAAAACCCAAAATTAGTAGAAGGAAAGAAATCATAACGATCAGAGCAGAAATAAATGAAATAGAAACAAAGAAAACAATAGCAAAGATCAGTAAAACTAAATGCTGCTTCTTTGAGAAGATAAACAAAATTGATAGACCTTTGCCCAGACTCATCAAGAAAAAGAGGGAGAAGACTCAAATCAAAATTAGAAATGAAAAAGGAGAAGTTACAATGGACACCGCAGAAATACAAAGCATCATAAAAGACTACTACAAGCAACTCTATGCCAATAAAATGGACAACCTGCAAGAAATGGACAAATTCTTAGAAAGGTATAAACTTCCAAGACTGAACCAGGAAGAAATAGAAAATATGAACAGACCAATCACAAGCACTGAGATTGAAACTGTGATTAAAAATCTTCCAACAAACAAAAGTCCAGGACCAGATGGCTTCACAGGTGAATTCTATCAAACATTTAGAGAAGAGCTAACACACATCCTTCTCAAACTCTTCCAAAAAATTGCAGAGGAAGGAACACTCCCAAACTCATTCTGTGAGGTCACCATCACCCTGATACCAAAACCAAACAAAGATACACCAAAAAAAAAAAAGAAAATTACAGACCAATATCATTGATGAATATAGATGCAAAAATCCTCAACAAAATACTAGCAAACAGAATCCAACAACACATTAAAAGGATCATACACCATGGTCAAGTGGGATTTATCCCAGGGATGCAAGGATTCTTCAGTATACGCAAATCAATCAATGTGATACACCATATTAACAAACTGAATAATAAAAACCATATGATCATCTCAATAGATGCAGAAAAAGCTTTTGACAAAATTCAACACCCATCTGTGATAAAAACTTTCCAGAAAGTGGGCATAGAGGTTACCTACCTCAACATAATAAAGGCGATATATGACAAACCCACAGCAAACATCATTCTCAATGGTGAAAAACTGAAAGCATTTCCTCTAAGATCAGGAACAAGACAAGGATGTCCACTATCACCACTCTTATTCAACATAGTTTTGGAATCCTAGCCATGGCAACCAGAGAAGAACAAGAAATAAAAGGAATACAAATTGGAAAAGAAGAAGTAAAACTGTCACTGTTTGCAGATTTCATGATACTATACATAGATAATCCTAAAGATGCCAACAGAAAACTACTAGAGCTAATCAATGAATTTGGTGAAGTTGCAGGATACAAAATTAACGCACACAAATCTTTTGCATTCCTAAAGACAAACAACGAAAGATCAGAAAGCGAAATTAAGGAAACACTCCCATTCACCATTGCAACAAAATGAATAAAATACCTAGGAATAAACCTACTTAAGGAGGTAAAAGACCTGTACTCAGAAAACTATAAGACACTGATGAAAGAAATCAAACATGACACAAACAGATGGAGAGATATACCATGTTCTTGGATTGGAAGAATCAATATTGTGAAAATGACTATACTACCCAAAGCAATCTACAGATTCAATGCAATCCCTATCAAATTACCAGTGGCATTTTCTACAGAACTAGAACAAAAAATCTTAAAATTTTTATGGAGATGCAAAAGACCCCGAATAGCCAAAGCAACCTTGAGGGGAAAAAATGGAGCTGGAAGAATCAGACTCCCTGACTTCTGACTATACTACAAAGCTACAGTAATCAAGACAATATGGTACTGTCACAAAAACAGAAATATAGATCAATGGAACAGGATAGAAAGCCCAGAGATAAACCCATGCACCTATGGTCACCTTATCTTTGATAAAGGAGGCAAGGATACACAATGGAGAAAAGACAGTGTCTTCAATAAGTGGTGCTGGGAAAACTGGACAGCTACATGGAAAAGAATGAAATCAGAACACTCCCTGACACCATACACAACAATAAACTCAAAATGTATTAAAGACCTAAATGTAAGACCAGACACTATAAAACTCTTAGAGGAAAATATAGGAAGAACACTCTTTGACATAAATCACAGCAAGATCTTTTTTGATCCACCTCCTAGAGTAATGGAAATAAAAACAAAAATAAACAAATGGGACCTAATGAAACTTAAAAGCTTTTCCACAGCAAACAAAACTATAAACAAGAAGAAAAACAACCCTCAGAATGGGAGAAAATATTTGCAAACAAACCAACGGACAAAAGATTAATCTCCAAAATATATAAACAACTCATGCAACTCAATATTAAAAAAACAAATAACCCAATCAAAAACTGGGCAGAAGACCTGAATAGACATTTCTCCAAAGAAGACATACAGATGGGCAAGAAGCACATGAACAGCTGCTCAACGTCACTAACTATTAGAAAAATGCAAATCAAAACTACAGTGAGGTATCACCTCACACCAGTCAGAATGGCCATCATCAGAAAATCTACAAACAACAAATGCTAGAGAGGGTGTGGAGAAAAGGGAGCCCTCTTGCACTGCTGGTGGAAATGTAAACTGATACAGCCACTATGGAGGACAGGATGGAGGTTCCTTAAAAAACTAAAATTAGAATTACCATATGACCGAGCAATCCCACTACTGGGCATATACCCAGAGAAAACCATAATTCAAAAAGACACATGCACTCCAATGTTCATTGCAGTACTATTTACAATAGCCAGGTCATGGAAGCAACCTAAATGCCCATCAACAGATGAATGGATAAAGATGTGGTACACATATACAATGGAATAATACTCAGCCATAGAAAGGAACGAAACTGGGTCATTTGTAGAGACGTGGATGGACCTAAGGACTGTGATGCAGAGTGAAGTAAGACAGAAAGAGAAAAACAAATATCGTATATTAACGCATTTATGTGGAATCTAGAAAAATGGTACAGATTAACCGGTTTGCAAGGCAGAAATAGAGACACAGATGTAGAGAACAAACATATGGACACCAAGGGGGGAAAACGGTGGGCGTGGTGATGGGATGAATTGGGAGATTGGGATTGACATGTATACACTAATATGTATAAAATAGGTAACTAAGAAGAACCTGCTGTATAAAAAAATAAAAAAATTCAAATATAAAAGAAAAATGTGTTGAGGTTTGTTTTATGGCCCTGGATATGTATGGTCTATCTTTCTTTGTGAATGTTTCATGGGCACTTAAAAAAGAATGCATATTTTGCTGTTGTTGGGTAGAGTGTTCCATAAATGTTAATTAGCTCTTGTTGGTGGGTGGTGGTGTTCAGATCTTCTGTATCTTTGCTGATTTTCTGTCTAATATCTCTATCAATTGCTGAGAGTGGAGTGTTGATATCCCAAGTATATTCATGAATTTGTTTTTAATATTTGTCTACTATATATATACATAACTTATCACAGTCTATTGTTAAAGATGTTTAATTGCTTTTTTTTGTTTGTTTGTTTTTGTTTTTGCGGTAGGTGGGCCTCTCACTGTTGTGGCCTCTCCCGTTGCGGAGCACAGGCTCCGGAAGCGGAGGCTCAGCGGCCATGGCTCACGGGCCCAGCCGCTCCGCGGCATGTGGGATCTTCCCGGACCAGGACGCAAACCCATGTCCCCTGCATCAGCAGGTGGACTCTCAACCACTGCGCCACCAGGGAAGCCCTTAATTGCTTTTTTGGTTTTATTTCATTTTATTGTTTTATTGAAGTATAGTTGATTTATAATGTGTTAATTTTTGCTGTACAGCAAAGTGACTCAGTTATACATATATTATATATATACATACTTTTTTGTATTCTTTTCTATTATGGTTTATCACAGGATATTGAATATATTTCCCTGTGCTATACAGTAGGACCTTGTTGTTTACTCATTCTATATATAATAGTTTGCGTCTACTAATCCCAAAGTCCCAAACCATCCGTCCCCCATCCCCCTCCTCCTTGGCCACCATGAGTCTCTTCTCTATGTCTGTGAGTCTGTTTTTGTTTCGTAAATAAGTTCATTTGTTTCATATTTTAGGTTCCACATATAAGTGATATCATATGGTATTTGTCTTTCTCTTTCTGACTTACTTCTCTTAGTATAATAATCTCTAAGTCCATCCACATTGCTGCAGATGGCATTGTTTTATTTATTTATTTTTAACATCTTGGCATTGTTTTATTTTATTTTATTTTATTTATTTATTTATTTATTTTACTGGTACGCGGGCCTCTCACTGCTGTGGCCTCTCCCGTTGCGGAGCACAGGCTCCGGACGCGCAGGCTCAGCAGCCATGGCTCACGGGCCCAGCCGCTCCACGGCATGTGGGATCCTCCCGGACCGGGGCACGAACCTGTGTCCCCGGCATTGGCAGGCAGACTCTCAACCACTGCACCACCAGGGAAGCCCAGCATTGTTTTATTTTTAATTAACTTTTTAGTTATAGTAAGAATACTTAACATGAGAACTATCCTCTTAATAGATTTTTAATGTACAATACTATATTGTTATCTATACGCATGTTGTATAGCAGACCTTTAGAACTGTTACCCATTGATTAGCAACTCCCCACCTCCCTTTCCCCCAGTCCCTGGAAACTACTATTCTATTTTTGGCCTCTGTGAGTTAGACTATTTTAGATACCTCGTAAAAGTGGAATCATGCAGTATTTGTCCATCTGTGACTGGCTCATTTCACTTATCATAAAGTCCTCAAGGTTCATTCATGTTGTCATATGTTGCAAGATTTCCTTTTGTATGGTCAGGCTATTCAAGATGACTGTTCTCCGAAATTTTGCCTTTTGCAACAACATGGAATGACTCGGAGGGCATTATGCTAAGGGAAATAAGTCAGAGAGAGAAAGACAAATACTGTATGATATCATTTATATGTGCAACCTAAAAGGTACAACAAACTAGTGAATATAACAAAAAAGAAGCAAACTCACAGATATATAGAACACACTAGTGGTTTCCAGTGGTCGGGGGGCCGGGGGAATATAGGGGTGAGGAAGTGGGAGAAACAAACTATTGAGCGTAAGATAGGTTCAGGGATATATTGTACAGCATGGGGAATATAGCCAGTATTTTGTAATAACTGTAAATGGAAAGTAACCTTTAAAAATTGTGTGGAAAAATTTTTTTAAAAAGTTGTTCTCCTACTCTCTGTGCATCACCTGCTCAACCAGTCCCTGCTTCACTCACATGACTATCCAGTTCTCTTAATTATAGGGCTTAATCAGCAACTGCCTATGTACTTGCCCACTGCCCCAGCTGCTGGTTTCCCTGGTAACTGATGAGCCAACCTGATATCAATTCCCCCATAAATGGTAGCTTTCTTCTTCGCTCCCCATCGCCCCCCCCCCCCCCCCCCCCCCCCCGCCGTCAGTAGTGAAGATTGCTGCCATGTCCTAGCTGCCAACTGCTGTACTTGGTGGAGTATCGCCTCAGGACACTTTGCTTCAGACTGGTAAGCTTCCCTGTCCAATAAACCATTGATGTCTTTGTCACTATAACAGGGCTCTTTCTTAGGTCTCAGACTGGGCAACTGCAAGGCTCACAGGCTTGCAGGGTGTAACCCAACACCTTCTTTTTTAAAGCTGAATAATATTCCTGTGTATGTATATACCACATTTTCTTTTGCCATTCAACATCAGTGAAAATTGAGGTTGTTTTCCTATCTTGACTCTTGTAAATAGTGCTGCAATGAACATGAGGGTGCTAATATCTCTTCACGATCTTGATTTCAATTTTATGAAAAAACAAATTCCTAGAAATGGAATTTCTGTATCATATGGTAGTTCTATTTTTAATTTTTTTAGGAACCTCCATACTGTTTTCTATAGCAGCTGCATCATTTTACATTCCTACCAACAGTATACCAGGGTTCCAATTTCTCCACATTCTCATCAGCGCTTTTTTTTAATAGTGAAAACACTATTTTTTTTTTTATAATAGCCATCCTGACAGGTATGAGGTGACTCTCATTGTGGTTTTGATTTCCATTTCCCTAATGATTAGTCATGTTGGTCATCTTTTCATATACCTGTGGGCCGTTGGTCTGTCTTCTTTGTTTTTCTACTTTAAGAGAAGTATAGAAAACTTTCTTCTATCTATCCACTTAAAAATATAATTTTTTGCTATTTCCTCTATATACATGGAGCACTGCATCAGATAATGTTACGATTTTTGCTTCAACCACTGAATATTATTTTAAAAACTCATGAGAAATAAAATAGTCTATATTTATTCCCCTCCCCACTTGTGTGTTTATGGGTTTTTTTTGTGTGTTTTTCGTTTGGTTTTTTTTTTTTTTCATTGTTATTTCCTTTCTACAGTTCCACGCCTTCTTCTGTTACGTTTTCCTTGAAAAACTTCTTTTGGCCTTTCTTTAAGGCTAGATCTGCTAACAAAAAGTTCTCTTCATTACTCTTTGCCTGAGAATGTCTTTATTTCCACTTCAATCTTGAAGGATAGTCTTGCCAGATGTAGAATTCATGATTGACAGGTTTTTTTCTTAGCACTTAAAAAACATTGTGCCACTTCCTTCTGGCCTTCTTGGTTCCTCAGAAGAAATCTGCTGTCGTTCAAATTGTTTTTCTTATGTAGGTAAAGTGTTTCTTTCTGGATGCTTCAGATTTTTTATTTGTTCTTAGGTTTGACTATGATGTGTCTTGGTGTGAATTTCTTTGGGTTTATTCTGTTTGGGGCTCACTCAGATTTTGGAATGTGTTGTTTTATGTTCTTTGCCTAAACTGGGAAATTTTCAGTCATTATAGCTTCAACTATTTTTTTCATCTCCACTTTCTTTCTCTTCTCCTTCTAGGACTCCAATAATATGAATATTAGATTTTTTTCATTATAGTCCCACAGGTGCCTGAGACTCTGTTCTTTTTCTTTTCAGTGTATTTTCTCTGTGCTGTTCAGATTGAGTAATTTCTATTGTTATATCCTCAATCTCATTGATTTATTTCTCTGAAATATTTTTTTCTGGCATTGAGTCCATTCAGTGAAGCTTTTTTTTTTTTAAATTGGGTTATTGTATCTTTAGTTCTATCATTTAATTTCCCTTTGGTTCTTTTTTCAAACCTCTACTCCTTTTCTGAGATTTTCTATTTTTTCCTGTGTTTCAAACACGTGTGTAATTGCTTGTTGAAGCATTTTTAAAATAATGGCTGCCTTAAAGTTCTTGTAAGAGAATTCTAACACGTGAGTCATCTCAGTGTTGACATCTGTTGATGGTCTCTCTAACTCAAAATTGTGATTTTCTTGGTTGTTGGTATGATGAGTAATTTTCAGTTGTATTCTGGACATTTTGATTATTATATTGTGAGACACTGAATCCTATGTAACTTTTGTGGCAGACAGTCACCCGTTTTAGCATACAGGTATAGCATACAGGTCAAGGTGTGGGTGGGTTTTCAGCTCCCTGCTGGACCCTGTTGACAGCATCCTGACACAGGCTGAGCAGTGACTCATACCTCCTGTGAGTACAAAGGAGTGGGGTGGAAGTTCAACAACTCTGTTAGCACTGACTCACACTACCTCATTGTCTCCAAGTGGGGTGTAGCTCAGCTCCCTGCTGAGCTGACACCAGGGTGGGGGATGTGATGGACCGTCTAGTCCCCCCACAAACTGCCTCCTTCCATTTCACTGAGGCCAGGTGGAAGGAGATGTGCAGATCCCCACTGAGCCCCACTGAAAGCTCCAAAGCAGGAATATCAGGGCACTGCCTGCTTCTGCTGGGCGCAGACAGAAGGTTAGCTCCCTGTTTGGCCCCGCCGACACCACCAGCTGGATAAATCAGTAATGCACTCCTGTTTCCTTGAGGCTGTCAGGGGAACGGAAGACTAGCTCCCTTTGGGGCCTGGCTGAAAACTTGGGTGGGGATACTTATCCACTGTTGTTTGGCTGGAGTAGGGGAGGTGTCACCAAAAAGGTTTCCTGCTCTCTTCTGCATCTCTTTTCTTGGTCCTTTGTTCGGGAGGAATAGGCTTTTCTTGGAGCCTTTTTTTTTTCTTTCATTGTTCTTGTTGGTGCTTGCATTTTGCAGGCTTCACCAATGCTCCATTCAGAATATACGGGAGGCAGGAGAAAAAACCTATTGTTTTCTCAATTCCTGTTGTTCTTAGGAAGTCTGCCTTCTGCCTTTCAGAGTCTTTTTATGCTTGTTTGTTGTGTTGTGTGCAGGGATTCTTTAGTCGTAAGAGGGAAATCCTGGGAGGAATGTAACTATTCCATCCTGGGTGGAACCAGAGCTCTGAAATTACTTTTTGTGAAGATCTGTAATGATGTGGAAAATGTTTCCTGTTAAGTAAAAAAGAAAGATATAATTTATATCTATTACATAACCTTGACCATGAGTGGATGAATGGAATTAACATTTGTTGGGCAGATGGATGAATTAATTCATTAATATCCTCAGTCAATGCTGTACCACCTGATCCCCCAAATTTGATCACTTTCTTACTCCAAGCCTTAACATTTTCTACAAGCCTCTGTATGTACACAGCTGTGGTCTCACTGAAGTTTACCTTACAAATCCTGAACACCCTTGGAAATGTTATATTTGTGAGTCCTGATTTTAACCTTTTGTCCACTTTTATAATATATATAGTAGGTAGTGAAATTTTAGGAATAGATTTTTAAAGAAATTGGTTGGTCATTTTCCTGAGACTGACTAATTTGGTCAAATAATTTTTCCTGGCTAGGAAAAAAGGCAATCCTCATTACAATGAGACATTTATTTATCCATCAAGTAGATATGAAGTGAATGAGAATTAAAGAGACAGCTTTTATTTCTTTTCCTTTTCTTTTTTTTTACAGTAGTTCCTTATTGGTTATGTATTTTAAATATAGCAGTGTGCACATATCAATCCCAAACTCCCAGTCTATCCCTCCCTGCCACCCTTTCCACTGGTAACCATAAGTTCATTCTCTAAGTCTGTGAGTGTTTTTGTTTTGTAAGTAACTTCATTTGTGTCATTTTTTATATTCCGCATATAAGCAATATCATATGATATTTGTCTTTCTCTGTCTGACTTACTTCACTTAGTATGATAATCTCCAGGTCCATATGTGTTGCTGCAAATGGCATTAGTTCATTCTTTTTAATGGCTGAATAATATTCCATTGTATATATGTACCACATCTTCTTTAACCATTCAACAGTCGATGGACATTTAGGTTGCTTCCATGTCTTGGCTATTGTAAACAGCACTGCAATGCATGTATCATTTTGAACTATGTTTTTCTCTGGATATATGCCCAGGCGTGGGATTGCTGGATCATATGGTAGCTCTATTTTTAGTTTCGGAAGGAACCTCCATACTGTTCTCCCTAGTGGCTGTACCAATTTACATTCCCACCAACAGTGTAAGAGAGTTACCCTTTCCAGCATTTATTGTTTGTAGACTTTTTGATGATGGTCATTTTGACTGGTGTGAGGTGATATCTCATTGTAGTTTTTTTTTTTTTTTTTTTTTTTTGCGGCACACGGGCCTCTCACTGTCATGGCCTCTCCCATTGCAGAGCACAGTCTCCGGATGCGCAGGTTCAGCGGCCAAGGCTCACAGGCTCAGCCGCTCTGCGGCATGTGGGATCTTCCCGGACTGGGGCACGAACCCGCGTCCCCTGCATCGGCAGGCGGACTCTCAACCACTGCACCACCAGGGAAGCCCGATAGGCAACTGTTTTAAGGCAGTGAACAACAGGCAGCACAAGACTGTAATCCCTTAGAAAAAAGGAAACTTACAAAATGAGCTTCTTGATTGCCCAAACCTCTGCCTTGAGAACGTTTTCCAACAACTAGCAAAGAACTGGAACTTAAGTAGAACACTGTGGTCTATCCTAGCTGAGGACGTAGAAATAGTGTTCTGGGGCAGCTGAGGCAGGCAGACTCTGTGGGGCGGGATACAGCAAAGGAAGGACCTAAGAAGAGAGGGCACCTTAGAAGTCCATATGGAGAGCCCCCATGAATCCATTGCTGAGGGGTGGGCAGTCCATGTGCAGAGAAACACTTCTTGAGACTTACAAGACAGTAACTGCTATGATTTTGAGAGCAGAACAGGGAGTAGAGACTGAAGAGCACTTGAGGACATCGGAGTCCAGCCCTGCCGGAATGAAGAGATAGTGTTTACACCTCATTAGCATCCCTGGCATCCAGCTGAGACACTGGAAAGCCTGTACCTTAGGAGTAAGGACCAAGCCCTAGAGTAACGTCTGCTCTAAATTCACCCTAACAGAGTCTAAAGCCAAGTCCCAACAAAGTTCACATGGGATAAAGAGAGTTTGGAGGCTGAGTCCTGCCATATATACAGTGGAATATTACTCAGCCATAAAAAGAAACGAAATTGAGTTATTTGTAGTGAGGTAGATGGACCTAGAGTCTGTCATACAGAGTGAAATAAGTCCAAAAGAGAAAAACAAATACCATATGCTAACACATATATATGGAATCTTAAAAAAAAAAAAAGGTTCTGAAGAACCTAGGGGCAGGACAGGAATAAAGATGCAGATGTAGAGAATGGACTTGAAGACACAGATGGGGGGAAGGGTAAGCTGGGACGAAGTGAGAGAGTGGCATGGACTTATGCACACTGCCAAGTTAAAATGACTTGGGAGAAATCTCGAACTTTCCACACAACAGCACTAACCAAATATAAATGTAAGCCTGTATAAGTTCACAGTGATTGTTCATTAATTAATGAGCCTGCTGAAACAAGAATCAACACTCTTCAGAGAAAGAAAACAAAAACTAGAGTCTCTAAAATGTACTATCACAATGGCTGAGAATCAAAACTTGTTAGACATACAAACAAACAGGGTAATAATCCATAGTAATTTTCTTTTAAAGAAGGCAGTTAGGGCTTCCCTGGTGGCACAGTGGTTGAGAGTCCGCCTGCCGAGGCAGGGGACACGGGTTCCTGCCCCAGTCCGGGAAGATCCCACATGCTGCGGAGCGGCTGGGCCCGTGAGCCATGGCCGCTGAGCCTGCACGTCCGGAGCCTGTGCTCTGCAACGGGAGAGGCCACAGCAGTGAGAGGCCCGTGTACCGTAAAAAAAAAAAAAAAAGAAGGCTGTTAATTTAAACCAAATCTAAGATGGGCCTCGATTTTAGAATTCGCAAAAAAGACTTTAAAGTAGCTGTTAAACTTCTCTTAAAGGATTCGAGGAAAATATGATCTTGGAGAGTGAACAGATAAGGAATCTCAACAATGAAAATGAGATTTGAAAACTATGAAAAATGGAAATCCTTATTTAAAAATTTTATTTTATTAAAGTACAGTTGATTTCCAGTGTTGTGTTAATTTCTGCTGTACAGCAAAGTGATTCAGTTACACATATATGTACAATCTTTTTTCATATTCTTTTCCATTATGGTTTAATCACAGGATACTGAATCTAGTTCCCTGTGCTCTACAGTAGGGCCTTGTTGTTTATCCATTCTATATATAAAAGTTTGCATCTGCTAATCCCAAACTCCCAATCTATCCTTCCCCCACCCCTCCTCTCCCTTGACAACCACAAGTCTGTTCTCTATGTCTGTGAGTCTGTTTCTGTTTTGTAGATAAGTTCATTTGCATCATATTTTAAATTCCACATATAAGCGATATCATATGGTATTTGTCTTTTTCTTTCTGACTTACTTCACTTAGTATGATAATCTCTAGGACCATCCATATTGCTGCAAATGGCATTATTTCATTCTTTTTTATGGCTGAGTAGTATTCAAAAAAATGGAAATTATTGAAGTGAAAAGTAAAAATGTTATTTTGCGGCTTAAACAAAAAGGGATTCTGTGGACAGTTAAAAATGGGAAACTTGTTTCAAAAGAGTGTAACAGGTTGGCTTCCTGCAGTACTTCTTAAAGTCTTTAATATGCTTACATGCATTATGAGTATGCAAAAGACATTCTAGGGTACAATGGTTTCCACACATCATTGACTTCAGAACTCAAATCACCCAGGAACAGTGGTCTGCAGAACATATTTAAAGATTATGTCTTCTACCTGTGCTCATTTCCTGCCCTGCCATGCACTCTCAGACCTTCATGCCCTTGAACAATATTTCCTCTGCTTCAAAACTTTTCATACACCCACATTCATCTGATTAACTATTCACCCTTTAAAACTTATTTTAAGATTCTCCTTTTTTTTTTTTTTTGGCCATGCTGCACGGCTTGTGGGATATTAGTCCTCCAACCAGGGATCAAACCCGTGCCCTCTGCCTTGGAAGCGTGGATTCTTAACCACTGGACCGCCAGGGAAGTCACTTTAAAACTTATTTTAAATATCCCCTTCTTTCTGAAGCCTTCCCAAACTCCCTCTCATAGAATTAGCCACTCCATCTTCTGAGATTCCCTAGCATTCTGTACAAACATCTGCTGAATCATCAATTGTCGTATTGCATTATAATTGTGTTTGCGCGACTCTCTTTCTTGTGACCTCCTTATGGGAACTGTCACCTCCTTGAGGCCAGCGATCAGTCTGACTCATCTTGATGTCCTCAGCATACAATATAAGGCTAGGGGTTGGCAGCATCCTGAGTGTTTGTTGAATGAGCAATGTCTTACTTCAGAAGGTGACAACCAATGGAAAGCAATGATCAAGATGACACATGCTCCAATTTTTAGTAGCAAGTCACTAGAATCAGGCAAGTCACTAGAATCCTCTGAGGCACAGTATTTCCTGGTGATGAGGACCACAGACTCTGGGGCCAGACGGCCAGGGCTTTAATCTACACTCTATCACTTGCTACCTGTGTAACCTAGGGCAACTTAATTACGTCCTGTAGCCTGAGAGTCCTCATCTGAAGAGCGGGGGTACTAGCACACTCTACCTCACAGGATATGTGAGGATTAAATGAGAAATTCATGTAACGTAGCTAGCACAAAGCCCTACACATAGGAAGGATTCAGTGAGCCGTGGCTATTTGTATTGTTGGCCTTTCCTGCTTGTCACCTGCCTGCCACAACCTCCCCTCTAAGCATCAGTCTATTATCAGTATTCTCCCCTCCAGCTTCTGTACCTACCCACGCCCCTGCCTGTTCCTACGGCCCCTTACCAAAGCCTATCTTCCCACTTATACCAAAAGGGTAGCATGAGTTGTCAGCACGTTCCAGCATGCGTTTATCACTACATTCACCTAGAATGCTTTATGCATAGGCCTCACTTACCCCTCAAGGCCAGATTAGATCTGAGTCTGCCCATGAAGCTTTACCAACTCTTAATTTTTCCCTTCCCTTCTGCAGTATTTGTCTGGTCCACATGATTTGACATTTGACTGCGTACTTCCATTATTTCATATATGCAAGTGCTCTTACCTCAAGAAAGAGTATGGTCCTTCTGAGCAGGGACCTCATCTCATTCGATTTCCTTCTGTAATGACCTCCTAGACGCAAGACCCAGGAAACGGCCATTGCAGGATACTTGAAGTGCAATAGGGCATCAGACCATCTCTGTAGATGCCTTTTGGGGTCTCGATGATTGTACAGCAGAGGTTACACTCTCTCAGCTGCCTACAGAGTCCAGGCAGCAGGTTTGTGTGTGAGACTCTCAAGGTTTAGATAACTAAACATTATAAGTCAGTAGGGTCATGTGTTATCTAAAAAGGTTTGATGGTGTTAGACTACGTGAGTAGAGGATAGGGTCTAGGACAAGGGCAAGAATTTTGTGTCCTCTCAGCTGGTGTGACATATTGTGTTTTATCCTTATACACTGATAGATTCTAGTGGCATTTCCAAGTGTATGCAAAGGAGGGAAGGTAGGGTGTTTAGTAATCTAGAAATGGCATCAGAGGATGAACAGCTGGAAGAGTTGAAGATATTCAGTTAAGAAAACATACAGCTTAATGTGGTGTCCTTTGATAAAGATTGTTAGAGTTTTTTCCAACCCTTGAAATCTAGCCTTGGTAGTGACATGGCTATAACAGCTTAGCAAGAGGCTCTTTATCAAATTACCTTTATCAAATCACTGTTAACTGAGTGATTTAGAAAGGTTCTTTTGCCTCTGTTCCCCCATTCCAACCTTAATTATAGAAAAAACAGCCCACGGTATTCTCCCCAAATCAGAGCTTTAAAACAACATGAACTATCTCATACAAAATGAAGTTCTAGACATCAGTAAAACAATACTCTTAACTGAGTGTAGGAAATGTAGTGAATGTTAAGTGTAGGAAGACAGTGAATATTATCCCGCAATACTGGCATTACGTTATTGCAGACCTGTTAGGTTACTACACACGTCTACTTGAGATCGTAAGGAAGCGACTCAGCAAACACTCCAACAGCTAATGATCATGAAACAGTCTGAGAGATTTTAAATGTTCAAAAGGAACAAATGGAACACACAAGGCAGGAAGAGAACATTAGGGAAAATAAGGATGCAAATAGAAATTTTAGACATGAAATATATAGTCAGAAAAGTTAAGAACTCAGTAGACAAGTTAACCAGTCTGGACGACTAGAGAGAGAACTAGTGGTTTGGAAGATGAGTCTGAGGAAGTTACACTGAAGCACAGAGAGAAGAACAGAGATTGTGAAAGTGAAATCAATTTAATGTGAAGAATAGAATGACAAAATCCAATATGAATCTAATAGGAGACCCAGAGGAGAGAACAGAGAGAATGAAGGAGAGGCAACACATTGAAGAGGTAATGGCAGAGAATTTACCAGAATTGGAGGACAATGAATGCTTAGCTTGAAAAGGCACACTGCGACTTCCCTGGTGGCACAGTGGTTAAGAATCCGCCTGCCAATGCTGGGAACAGGGATTTGAGCCCTGGTCCGGGAAGATCCCACGTGGGGATATACTTTGTATTGCAGGATGTTTAGCAGCATCTGTGGCCTCTACCTAACAGATGCCAGTGGGAACCCCACCCACAGTTGTAACGATGAAAACGGTCTCCAAATCAACCTCCCATTGTTTCTCAGATTCCTTTGACTACGATCCACAGCTGGACATTCTCACATACCTGAAACAAGTTTCAGAAAACATTTCTTATGCTTAATTGTCTGGTCTTTTCCATCCTTTTCTATTTCTTTTCTTTCTTGAATGCTCATGGTGACTTACCTGTCACTGCAGTTTGACTTCTGCCTCAGAACTTCATCAAGACTCTTCTAGGTGAAGACCAGCAATGACCTCCTCGTCCAGCAGACACTTTGCAGTCCTCAGCTTACCTGTGCCCTCAGTGGCACTACACAGTGTGGCCCACACGCTCCTCCCGAAGTTGTCTCTTTCGTTAGCTACCATGACATCACGGCCCCTCATTTTCCTCTGCCTCCTCTGCTCTATTTGTCTTCATTTCTGGATCCTCCTTCTTTGTCTGATCTCTATATTGTGAAGGCTCTTAGAGGTCTGTCTTGTCATTTTCTCTCTTGCGCTAGATGATCTTCCACATTCTATGGCTTTCAATACCAACCATATGCCAAAGACTGCCAAATTTATGTTCAGCCCAGATCTCTCTTCTGAGCTTGACACCCACAGATCCAACTTCCTTCTTGACATCTGCCCTGTTGATGTTTCACAGACGTCTAAAACAAAAACTCTTGCCTTTTCTCCAAATCTTTTATTCTTCCAACTTTTTATATCTCAGTAAATGGTACCACCAATCCACACAATTGCATAAGCCAGAAACCTAGATGTCATACTTGACATCTCCCAGGTGTCCAATGGATGAGGGTCTGTCAACTTGCAAAATACATCCTGAGTCTTTCTACTTCCCTCCATCCCCAAGGCCTTCATCTTACTCCAAGTCTCCATTATCTTTCACCGAGAGCACTGCAGTGGACTTCTAACGGTCTTCCTGTTTCATCCTAATCCAGTCTCCGGCCAAGAGAAAGCAATACTCTTAAAATATAAATTTGATCATATCTCTTCTCTGCTTAAACTCCTTCAATGACTTCCCTTTGAATTTGGAATCAAGATCAAAGATCTCAGCCTGGTCTATGAAGGTCTCCGTGACTCCACCCCTGCCTGTCTCCCTAGACCCACTGGGCACTGCTTACTTAGGTACTACCCGCTGCTTAGTAGCTCATCAGCTCTAGCCACACTGGCCCACCTTCTTTTCCTTCTGTGAATTGCTGCCAATGCTCTTTCCCGCCTTGAGTCCTTGACTCTTCTTCCTCTGCCTGGAACACCTTTTCCTCACTCTTTGCAAGCCACTTCCTACTACTGCTTGAGGTGTCAGATTAACTTCCACTTGCTTAAAGAGGCCTTCCTTGCTCATCATCTCCCACTCCAATCTCAATTAGGTCCCTATTATACTCTCTCCTGATGCTCTCTACTTTTCCCTGATTGCACCGGGTAAGTAGCTGTGTGATTATTTGTGCTCCCCACCAGCAAGTAAACTCTATAAGGACTGTTTTTTTTTTTGTGGTACGCGGGCCTCTCACTGTTGTGGCCTCTCCCATTGCGGAGCACAGGCTCCGGAGGCGCAGGCTCAGCGGCCATGGCTCACGGGCCTAGCCGCTCCGTGGCATGTGGGATCTTCCCGGACCAGGGCACGAACCCGTGTCCCCTGCATCGTCAGGCAGACTCTCAACCACTGCGCCACCAGGGAAGCCCCAGGACTGTTTTTTTTTTAATTTATTTTTTATTGAAGTATAGCTGAACTACAATGTTGTGTTAATTTCTACTGTACAGCAAGGTGGTTCAGTTATACATATACATTCTTTTTCATATTCTTTTCCACTATAGGTTATCACAGGATATTCAATATAGTTCCCTGTGCTGTACAGTAGGACCTTGTGCTTTATCCCTTCTATATATAATGCTTTGCATCTGCTAACCCCAAACTCCCAATCCATCCCGTTCCACCCCCCTCCCCCTTGGCAACCACAAGTCTGTCTCTATGTATGTGAGTCTGTTTCTGTTTTGTTGATAAGTTCATTTGTGTCATTATTTGAGATTCCACATATAAGTGACATCATATGGTATTTGTCGTTCTCTTTCTGACTTTCTTCACTTAGTATGATAACCTCTAGGTGCATCCATGTTGCTGCAAATGGCAGTATTTCATTCTTTTTTATGGCTGAGTAGTATTCCATTATATATATATATATATATATATATATATATATATATATATATATATATACCACATCTTCTTTATCCATTCTAATGACTTTTATACTCACCTTGAGCCTAGGTCACTGTCTGGCACGAATTCAGCACTTTATAAATATTAATCAGATGAATGAATGAACAGTGTTATTTTGCAGAAAGAGATAGTGGGATGAGACCCAATGGGATGACTAATAGGTGTTGAGGAAATTAAGATGTCGAATTTGCACTATTCTTTTGAGAAAAGTGACAGTAAAGGGCATGTGAGAAAGTAACTGCTTGGAAAGGGGCAGCAGGGTCAAAGGAAGTTTCCTGTTTTAAACCATCCAAAGAGTGACGTCAATGGCATAGATGAGTCTGGTGTCGGCAGGCCTCTTTCTCTATCCATGTCCTCAAGGAACTCAGCCAGTGTACCATCAGGATGTGACAAGTGCCTTTCTGAGTCATGTCCTTTTAGGTTCAAACGTCTACGACAGAGTTGCTGGTCCCCTACTCTCAACCCTCTTCTAACCATGGTTGTGTCCACTGCTCACCTCTTACCCCTGTTGTCAACTCAGCCCCACCTCAGGTGGGACTGCAAGACGTTTTCTTTCTAGACAACTCTGGCAAAACGTAAGTATGACCTTTGAGAACTGCTAACCCGAATACTGGAGGGTTGGTTCCAATAGAAACTAAGAATTTCTTCATTTTTACTTACAGAATTACAAGGTGATAATGAAAGTTGAGTTTTGTAATGAGTTTTAAATATCATCACCCAGGAAAGCTTTATCTCTGGCCATAGAGTCATAGCCTGTTGGAATATACTTGATGAACTGCCTCTTTCGCATGTGTGAGGTTGGACAAATCACTTTGTTTTTCTGAAGCTTCAGTTTCTTCATCAGTAAAATGAATGAGGGGCTGGATTAGACTCAGCTTGCAGTCAAGGATACATACGTGTTCAGACCACATGATCCACTCTCCAAATCAGGGTATTTGAGGGTAGGACGAGGCCTCTGTATTTTAGGAAGGCTCTACAGATGCTTCTGACATACACTGCTGGTTACTGGCTTAGATTCTTTTAATTTCTAACATTTTATATTAATACCCCTCATTTGCTTAAAGTAAAACCTGTCTAATAATAGCGCTAACATTTCCCTCACAAAATTTTGGCTACGATTGCATATAAATTGGGATTTTCTTTTTTTCTCAAGAGATACTTTATTCAGATGAATAATTCATTTATAATAAAAGAAACCCAAGTACTAATGTCTTATTAATCTATATGGCTATAATACATTCCCATGATTTAAATGAAACTAAGTACTTGATTTAGGAAGAATCCTACCGCAATACATGAGATATCTTAATTAGGAAATGTTCTATAACATTCATGAGGAACAAAGGCAGTGTAAGAGTCTCCAAGCAAAACTACCTCATTTTACTACCAAACCTTTAGGCCTGAGAATCAGAGGAAAGTTCTCATATGGGGGATGAGAATAAAGAACTGAAACTTGCCATGGAATTGAGAACAGAAATTACAGGCATGGTTAAAAAAGCAGAACGTAGTTGTAGGGAAATCACCTTCTTGTAACAGAACCCAGTGGGTGAGTCAGAAAGCAGATGAATGAGAAATCCTGGTGGGACAGGCTCAGAACAGTGATGGGCCCCAGTCTCTCCAGTCCGTGCAGACAGGCGGGAGCAGCCATCTTGGATGAAGTGAACCCTCCACCCCACCGCAGGGAATGTAGACCTCCCACTACTGGCAAAGGTGCAGCAGGACAGTAATTCTATTGCTGCTAAGTGTCTCCATCATGCCAAAATCAAGCCTCAAAATCAGAACTGGCCTGAGTTATAGAAAGTAAAGTTGTTTTTCTTGCACACCCAGCTTTGTGAACTGCAATCCACCCCTGCCACAGACTTGCTATTGTCATTACCTTCGTTACTGTTATCTCTGCCTTCATGTTGGGAACCTTTGTCCTCTGCTCTGTGGCTGGAGTGTAGATAACTAACATACCCTGAGTCCTTCCTTTTCAGGTCACCATCTCTCCTCCCATTTCTCTGGGTATAAATTGCCCGGCCCCTTCCTCCCTTCACTAATAGCAGGAGAATTCATTTATTCTCTCCCTCATTTCATTCAGTCATTCTAAAAATGCCATGTGTTAGAGACCACTTTAGGGTACAGAAATATAGCAGGGAATAGACAAGCTCCACCTCTCCTGAAGATTGCATTCTGAAGGTGAGGGACAGAGAGTAAACAAATAAATATATAATGTGTCAGGTGGTGACAAGTGCTCTGAAGATAAATATAGTAGGGTAAAGGAATGAAGAGAGACAGGAGACAGATGCTATTTTAGAGGTGGTCAGGGAGGCCTCTCTGTTGAGCTGACATTTAAGCAGAGAGTTCTGGGAACTTATAAAAATGCTTTATACACATGATAACTACAGATAACCAGCCAACTGGCACAGTAGCGGGACTGTTCCCTTGACAGTATACGCAGAGCCCCGTCACAATCTAAGGCTAAATCAAATGACTTCTAAAACGCCACCCGGATGCATAGCTTCACTGATGAAAGAGAAACTGACCCAAAATAAAAACTGTAGCAGCAGAAATGGGCTTCCACTTAGGGAACAATGTTCCCTAAAACATATGCAAAATTACTCAGCAGAAGAATAAGATTGTGACAAAACCTAAATACCTAAAACTATCCAATTGGCATTTCCGAACAGTGTTTTCCCTTATGCAGTATTGATTTGGAAATGTTAAGAGAAGGTTGAGAAGTTCATGGTCCCACATTTTCCAAGCCTCCATAGGGAAATGGATAGTATAGGCTCTCAATTGCAAGTGAGGGAGGTGACTAGCTAAGAGTAACTAGAGATCCTCGTGGTGACGGAGCAGCCCTGTATCTTGATTGAGATGGTGGTTACATGAATCTACATGTGATGAAGCTGGATGGAACTAAACACACGCACAAATAAATAAGAGAACGCGTTAGAATTGGTGAAATCGGAACAGGCTCTATGGATTGTTCCAATGTTAATTTCTTACTTTTGACAGTATATATTCCTGCAAGATGTTACCATTGGGAGGAACTGGGTGAAGGGTACACAGAATTTCTCCTGGTTTTATTTCTTGCAACCACATGTGAATACGATTATATCAAAAAGTAAGTTAGAAACAAACAAACAAAGAATTCAGGCATTCTGAGCCCTGAGCCTAAGCCTTGACGATGATGTAGGGCCAGTGGTTGCAAATGTTTTATGTGTCAAGGGATTCTTTAATTAAACAATATAATCTTTGTGTGTGTGTGTGTGGTACATGGGCCTCTCACTGTTGTGGCCTCTCCCGTTGCGGAGCACAGGCTCCGAACGCGCAGGCTCAGCGGCCATGGCTCACGGCCCAGCCGCTCCGCGGCATGTGGGATCTTCCCGGACCGGGGCACGAACCCGTGTCCCCTGCATCGGCAGGCGGACTCTCAACCCCTGTGCCACCAGGGAAGCCCAACAATATAACCTTTTTAAATTTCTGTTATTCTGAGATGTTCTGTTTATCTCCTTAATGGACAAGAAGAATAAATCTAATTTAAAATAGTTTTACAATACATTTATTATTTTAATTAAGTCCTTACTTTCTCATGATGTAATCCACATAAAACATCCCAATTCAATGTAGGGGGGGAAAAAAACAGACTCTAAAATATTGTATTCCTTCCACAATTTCCCATTAAAATACAAACTTCTATAGCTAGAAAAGTAATCAAGACGCAAAAAAGCTCTAAAATGATTCTCAGTGTCCGGCAACACAGCTTGAACTCCCCCACACACCACTTGCACGCGCTGTGCACTTGGAAGCTTTAGGAAGAAAGAAGTATCTTTGCTCTGCTTCGCTCCAAACCCATAGGAATAATTCCCTTTTGTTTACCTTTGTTGTTTTGATTTATCTGAAGTTTACAAAATAGGCACTGGAGGATACTGCATCACATTTAATTTTTTTCACGTTTATTTGTTTTTAATAACCTACACAAAATGTTATGCTTAATTGTGGAAAAACAGATTTTTGAAAACTTGCATTTGAAGAACAGATTGGTTTATCCCAGGATGATGACCTGGCTGCTGTCTGGATAGTGGTGGGCTGGCTCTGCAGGGACCACGGGAGGGGGGCGGGGGGTGGTCTGCGAGACTGTGCCTGGAAACCGCAAACCCGGGCCTGAGAAGCTGGAGAGGAAATTCCCCAGGACACGTCAGAGCTCAGAGCCCTGGGGAACTGGAGAGTAGGAAAAGGGCGAAACTGACCTCAGAACTCAGGGCCAGAGCTGAGCGGGGCAAGAATCCTCTCTCTGCCGCAAAGTGCGGTGACCCAGGGACCATCCCACCCGTGCAAGACCCCAGCCAGCGAGGCTCTGGAAAGCCTGTTTCTCCTTCACCTTCTCTGCCTGACCTTTCCCTCTTTCTATGGTAGGAATGGACTAGTCGAGAAAAAATATAAAGAATATTTTAATTGTAACTTTAAAAAATTATGGATTTCCCAGCCCAAGATATATCATTATTATTATTTTTTTAATCAATGAGAAACATTTTCCTCGAGCCTTTGGCTGCTGCATGACCCATCTCCCAGGAGTCAGGTGCCAGGTGACAATGACAATAGCTTTGACGGGTGCAGTGGTGTCTCAGAGCACAGGAAAGGACAAGTTGTGCAAAGATGTGAGGTGCAGCTAAGTTAACTTGCTGCTTTTTAGCGTTCATATTTGATTCTAGATTTTTCTGTTAAGTTATGCAGAACCCAAATCCGGGTGAATGTCACTTGTTTTGTAGCCTCCAGCAATACGTCCAACCACTATCAGATTCCTACTTGTGCAGCCCAGGAAATTAGGACAATATTTAAGGTATCAACTCAGCTCACAGTGATCCTCTCACTGCCCCTCTTACCAGGAGTGGGAGAGCCCCTGGTAGCCTTGACTATCCCGAAATACTCCCCCACCCTTCCCATCCACCCGTAACACATCTAATGGGTCCTGCTTCTCCTTCCTGAGAATTGACAGTCTGAAATTCTGGTTCTGCGTCTTCTGTGTTTTGAACAGACACTGCAGCCCAACATGTTTTATGCCATGGGGCATAACAGAGCACACATCTTCAAGGGTAGGAGTGAAGCATACGAGACGCACGTAGAGGGAAAATGTCCTCTGAGATATTCCTCTTCCAACTCCCTTTCTGAAACCCAGCCATAGCTCCAACTCGGGGGTCTATGAGACACTCGTTTTTCTTGTAATAATGTCTGCCTTTCTGGCTAATCTGGCCTGAGTCCATTTATTTTACCTTCAATGGAAGTGTCCTAATGAACCCTGGTAGGATCTGCAAGGTCAAAGACTGCTGATTGGCTGTCACAGTACCTGGCATGTCGTAGGGACTCAATGAACAGATATTGAATTAATGCATGAAGGATACCCTGGGCAAGCATGCCATGCGTGGGAGGAAATGTCAGGAAAGCAGCGTTCCCCTGCTTTGTGGGAATGACGGAGGAATGGTGGAGCTAGTTATACAAGAGAACATACTCAGAGGAGAAGAACTGGCAGGTGGGAGTCTATCCAAAATCCTGTAAACATCCTCTCCATATTTTGATGATTTCCCAGATTGTGAATTTACCTTCAACCGTAGAAGCCAGATCTTAACTTTTCCAGCCTCCCTTTCCACTGGAGTACAGATGTTTGACTTGTGAGACACCGCTTGGAAGCCAACTCCAAGGGGAAAGGGGCAGGATCTAGGGCACCCACATTGCCTGTGTGCTGGGCAGAGGCAGAGGCAGGTTCTGGGGATGGACCTTCCTGACCAGGTTGGTTCTGTGAACAGATTGTGGACAACGCCCATAAAAGCTCAGCCCAATATGTCCCTTTAGCTCTACTAAGGACACTGTGATCTTTCTACTACCCCTTAATAAACTGACTAGAGTGGATGCAGGGAATAGAAGCTGGAGTCTTCATCATGCAGTCAGAGCTGAGAATCATGTCTGAGAGTCAAGATGTGAATCCAAGATGAAAGCGAGCAAAGTAGGGAGCCAGGAGAGTGACTTTTCTTCTTTTCTTAAAATTTTTATTGGAGTCTAGTTGATTTACAATGTTGTGTTACTTTCTGTTGTACAGCAAAGCGAATCAGTTATACATATAGCCACTCTTTTTTAGATTCTTTTCCATATAGGCCATTACAGAGTATTGAGTAGAGTTCCCTGTGCTATACTGGATGGACCTACAGATTGTCATACTAAGTGAAGTAAGTCAGACAGAGAAGGACAAATATCGTAGATCACTGATATGTGGAATCTAAAGAATGATCTTTTCAAACAACCAATTTTGAGATTAATTGACTTTTCTCTGTTGTTTGCCTCCTTTCTATTTCATTAATTTTCATTCCTATCTTTATTATTTACCTCTTTCTATTTTTATGAGCTTGATTTTCTGTTTTTCTAGCTTCTTAAGGCAGAAGCCTACATCATTGATTTGAAACTTTTCTTCTTTTCTAGTGTAAGCATTTAAAGTTATCCTCCTTCTAAGTGATACATAAACTTCATCCCACAGATTTTGATATGTTGGGTTTTCATTATCCTTTAGTTAGAAATATATTCTAAGATTTCCAGTTTGACACATGCATTAATTAAAGTGTTTAATTTCCAGACATGTTGGGGTTTTCATATTCCTGATATCTTTCTATTATTGATTTTTATTTTAATTCCATGGTGGTGAAAGAACATACTCTGTATGATTTCAGTCCTGGTGAACTTATCGAGGACTGTTTAATGGCCCAGGAGATGGTGTATCTTGATAAACTCATAAGCACTTGGAAAGACTGTGTGTTCTGTTCTTCTTAGGTGGAGTGTTCCAGAAACATTGATTAGGTCAAGTTGGTGGAAAGTGTTGTGTAAATCTCTGTTCTTATGATTTCTGTCTACTTTTTCTATTTAAATACTGATAGAGGAATATGAAAATCAGCTTGGTAATTTTGGATTAGTCTAGTTCTCCTTTCATTTTCATCAGTTTTTAAGATTTTCTTTTTCTTTTTAATAATCACAACCCCTTGTATCAGGTATCTATTGCTGTGTAACAAATTAGCCCCAACTTAGCTGCTCAAAACAACATGCGTTTGTTATCAGGAGTCTGGGTATGGCTCATCTGGGTGCTTCTGGCTCAGGTTTCTCACAAGTCTGTCGTCGAAGGGTCAGCCTGACCTGTATTCACAGTCATCTCAAGGCTCTCAGTTATCGTCCAAGCTCACTCATGTGGCTGTTGGCTGCCTCAGGTCTTTTCTGGCTCTGGGCTACAGCCTTGACTAGGGGGCCTATCCACAGAGCTATTCATAACATGGCAACTTTCGTCCCCCTGAGGAAACAGAGAGAGACTTTTGTAACCTAATCTTTAAGTAAAGTCATATCACTTTTGCCACATTCTGTTTATTAGAAGTGATGTTAGACTCAGCCCATACTCAGGGGTGGGGGGTAGAGAAAGCTGTGAATAACAGAATGTGGAGATCATTGGAGGTCATCCTGGAGGCATCCCACACACTCTTCAAGGCACTCAAAACAGAAAGAGATCTCAATCTATATACCTATGGAGACATACGTAAAAAAATACATGTACATACGTATACATATATGTGTAAATATATACATATTTGGTGGTAATGGATTGTCTCATGGCATCTGGAAATGCTAAGCAACCAGTCCTCAGGAGAGTGAGGCTCGAGGCAGCTATGAGGACTCTGCAGCAGGAGTTTGTTGATGGTCCTATGTAAGCTCTGTCATTTACATAACTCAGAATTCATCTTCCATGTCCATATTTCTTTGTCATAAATTTCAAGAGGATCTGATTGGACCAGCCTGGGATAGGAGTTCATAGCCAATCAGCTATGACAGGGAAACAAGATCACGGAGGATAAAACCCATGACCAGAGGTCCACCCCTGTGGGCAAGGGAGCAGTGCTCATAGAGGAAGGATGGGTTATATGTCAGGTATCACCCTGGTGATGCTCACAAGTAGTGCTTCCGTCAGAATATGTTGGCAGTGGCTGAAGCCGAGAGTGGACTGGCTCAGGGGAGAAGATCTGACCTGAAGGCCAGGGGTCTTAGGGGGCAGAGGAACATTCATAGTAGCCCTTGTGTCCTACCCTGGGTCTTTGTGTGGCCCAGGCTCAGGCCCCACACCTTTCTGTACACCTCAAAGAGATCACAGGTCTCTGTGCACCCTGGTAATGACCAAAGGAACTTTGGTGTCCTGCCAGGGTCACAGAGTAACCTAAGAAGAGGAGTTTGGCCCAGGGTTGGACTCAAGTCTTAGGTGTTGGACTGTGCCAGCAACTGTGGCCTCAGGAGGCTCTGAGCACTTGGCCTCCTCAGCAGGCAAGAGGAAGTGGTTCTGTGGTCCCACCAGAGGTTTCAAGGCATGGGCATTATCTGCTGCCACCCTGGGCTAAGTTTGGTTGTTTCAGATATTTGGCAAGTGCAAGAATTCTTTGGATGAAATATGACCCAGGACTTGATGACTTGATCTCTCTGGTCAGGCCCCACTGGCACAAGTGATGGTCTAGGATGCCTTCTTAGCCATACTTCTCTTCTTAGTAGAGAAGCTAGATCTGGGGCTGAAGCAGCTGAAAGCCTATTGTTGCTTTTTTTAAAAAACAGAAAATTCCAAGCATACCTAAAAGTAGAGAGACTGGCATCATGAAGCCCTGCACTGATCACCCAGCTGCAACTGATCAATTCATGACTAATCTTTCCTCTATAACCCTACCCACTGCAGCCATTTACCCTGTAGATTATTTTGAAGCAAATTCCATCATATAATTTCATTCATAAATATTTCAGGATGTATGTCTAAAAGATAAATTCTCATTTTAAAAAATCAATAACCATTATCACATCTAAGATAATTAAAAATTCTTCATCAAAAATCCAGCCAGTATTCCAATAGTCCCTGTTATTGCCTTTTTAATGTACAAACTCTAAAAATTAAAATTAGAATCCCCCAACTGCTTTTAAAAGCGTTCATTGGTGATAACATTCACAATAAAATATATTAAACCATGAAACAAAACAATAAATGATAAAAAGTTTAAGTTGTTCTTTACAATGTGATAAATCATGAGAAACTGAAACCAGTTTCCATCATCTTTTTTCAGGCTGCTGCTTCTTATTTTCCAAGAAGGAAAGAAAAAACGGTTAAAGCCTGAAGTTGTCATTAGGGCTATTAAATTGTCTCACCCTCTCTCCTTGCAGCCACAGGAGAGATTACAGTTCCTCAGTCCCTTAAAGTGAGGTGTGGCCACATGACTTGTTCCTACCGAAAGTTGTGAGTGGAAGAGATGAATCAGTCAGTTCTCATCAGATAATTTAATTTCCATTACGAGCCCCTCTGAAGCATTCTTTTCACCGTGCTATAGTGAGTGACTCAGGTTACTCCATCACCTGGGGTCCTGGAGGAACAGGTAGTGGATGAGAGAAACAAATTTGTTGTTTAAAGTCACTGAGAGTTTGAGGTTGTATGTTATCAAGGCATAATCTGGCCTACCTTGACTCACGCAAAGTGGTTAGGCTTGAGCAGGTGATTTCAGGGAAGGTCAAGCTGTGGCTAATAACCTTTTAGTGAGAACCCTCTTGAGGGATCATTGGATTCACCTCTTATGATTTTACTGAATTGATCTGTGCTGTCCTTTAGGTAGGGCAGTGGAATCTTAATTCTTCGGGCTTTGACATTATTATAAGAGGTATACAATAATTAAAAGAGCACCCTGACAAATAAAACACTTTAGATGTATAAAATATTAAATAGACCTGAAGTTGAAACACAAGATGAAACCCTGGCCTGGAGCGTCATGTCTCTGCCCTTCCATTACCTTGGACAGCTCCCTTCATTTCTGGGCCTCAGTTTCCTGTTCTGTAATGATAATCATTATTACAAAAGTGACACTACTGGGCACCTTACACGGGCTAGATAGTTCCGTGGAACTTAACTTTTTTAATCCTTACAACTAGCTTTCAGTAGTTAATTTTTTGTACCATTTTTAAAAACACAAAACTGGAAACATATTTAGAGAGGCTGCATAATTGCCCAACAATAGCTGCACGTGGACGGGGTACTTCCAAAGCCATCCTCAACTAAAGGTTTAAGGTCCATTTCTTGTTGTAAAATCCTGTGGATTTTTTGGTGTAAGGCTATTCACAACTAGTAAAACCACATTGTCAAAAAGAGAATAATATTTTCTCCAACAAAAAGAAGCGTTCTTTTATTTGCAATCATATTTTCCATCGTGTGACAGAGCACATACTTTATGAAGATCAAGGACTCTTCTATTAATATTCCCTGGCCTGTGTACTATCAAAGGGATTCAAAGCATCAAACCTTTATGATAGAATTCAGATGTTAACTGTAATGCAGACTAACTCTGAAACACAAATATTCCCCGAGAGCTTGCTCAGACTTTCTTTCCTTTTTTCTTTCTTTCTCTTTCCTTTCCTTCTTTCCTTCTTTCTCTTTCTTTCTTTCTTTCTTTCTTCCTTCCTTCCTTCCTTTCTTTTTTTGGTAAATTCTTTTCTTTTTTTATTGAAGTATAGTTGATTTACAACGTTGTGTTAGTTTCAGGTGTACCCCAAAGTGATTCAGTTATACATACATATATATCTACTTTTTCAGAGTCTTTTCCCTTATAGGTTATTACAAAATATTGAGTATCGTTCCCTGTGCTATTCAGTAGGTCCTTATTGGTTATCTATTTTATATATAGTAGTGTGTATATGTTAATTCCAAACTCCTAATTTATCCCTTCCCCCCTTCTCCTTTGGTAACCATGAGTTTGTTTTCTATGTCTGTAAGTCTATTTCTGTTTTGTATATAAGTTCTTTTGTATCATTTTTTTTTTAGATTCCACATATAAGTGATATCATATGGTATTTGTCTTTCTCTGACACAGACTATTTCTTTGCTGACACTTCTCTTTTCAGAATAATTCAAAGACTTGTTAATTCATGGTCATAAAGACATTTTGCCAGCCACGTTGTATGGTTTTACGATACCAGACTTACAACACCAAATTTAACTTGTGGTTAAAATATTGGAAATTAAAGTAATGATGTTTAGAGAAGGGAGAATTCACTTTATGGAAAACACTGCTTAGGCGTGTGTGCGTGTGTGTGTGTCTGTGTGTGTGTGTTACAGCTATGCTATCTGCTCTCGGACCGCCATTACCAGCTCCACACATAATGGCCAATTCTTGGTTCCCCATTTAGGGAACTCACACTAGACTGGGCAGAGAGAATTGTGTCTCTCCTGCATCTTCATCTCAGCTAATGTTTTTATTTTACTGTCATACATTAATGTTTTAATTTTGTTTTTCATCATTTCTGGTCTCCATCTGAGCACCTTAAATATATTGGTCCTCATCTTAACTGAATATTCCTGAAATCTTTACTGTTAGGTTAAATAATAGGGAGAGGTAGGAACACCAGTCTGTCAATACATTGTTCAATGTCATTCCCCACCCACCCACCGCCTCCCAGTGGCTTTCCAAGGCTGCTAATTAACATCCGACCATGATATCTTAAGTACAGGTGAATGATTACTGAAATAGGTTTCTTTAATAATGGTGTTTAGGAAAGTTCAGGAAGTCAGGGCAGTCTAAAATTCCATATCAAAGTTCTTATTGAGTATGAGAGAGGACAATGGTACAGGAGGTGAGAGGAACGGGGAAAAT
This sequence comes from Globicephala melas, assembly GCF_963455315.2. Lineage (NCBI taxonomy): Eukaryota > Metazoa > Chordata > Mammalia > Artiodactyla > Delphinidae > Globicephala > Globicephala melas. The sequence goes on from NC_083325.1 coordinate 9,088,904, forward strand.
ACTGGAGGTACCCTCTGTCCTCAAGAATATTATTTTCCTCCTTTGAATGGAAAGACCACCAAACCACATGAAATAGCTCAAAAAGTTATAGGATTAATAATAATTCTAGAAGAGAAACAGTTAGGTACTGGAGTCTGTTGAGACTTTGAAACGGCAGGCTGAAATTTTGGTTTATTTCAAACTAGGCTGTTTGCCATGGAAATGTTTTTTGGGAATGCTAGAAAGACTAATATAGGCTTGTAAAATGTGTCAGTCAGCTTGGAAGGAAAATGTTGAACAAAACCATAGTTGATTCTAGCATTTAATGCAAAATGCTTATTAGTAGAGGTGTAAATGTGGTAGCAGTTACAGTCATCGATGAGGCCCTGGTTCAAGTAAATTTGGAAATTGCAAAGGCATCTAGTTTTCTTGGAATATCTGAGTAAAACGCTCCCAATAGGATGAAATCCACATAAATAGTGGGCTCAACCCACCATCTCCCAAGCTACTATCCTCATCCTGCAGCATGAACCCGTCTGGGGTTTATTTGCCTTACCCTAGGCTACAGCAATTTACCTAATAATTGAACAGACTTAAACCTGGGGCTTCATGAATTGCTTTTTTTTCTTTTTAAGAACAATGCCATGGAAAACCTACCAAGGAATAAGGCACGCAGCAGACAGAATGAGCAGATTACTCTGTACATTAAAGGAGATTGTCAGTATGCTACATTTCTTCTTATTCCCTTATTGCTGTGGGCTTTATTCATACTCCGAACTAGATGAAAGAGAACTGAAAACAAAGAAAAAACAGTAGAAGTTGCAAAGGCTGGATAAATAAAGACATTGGTGGAACCCAGAGTTGCCTTCATTTAATTCTCCTCCTCATTTCTCCTTTGGTTCTCTCCCTCCTATGACATTTTGTACCTATCTATCTTATCCACTAAGACTTTAAGTTCCCTTGAGAGAAAGGACTATGTCTTACCGATCTTTATCTTTTGGTATTATTCGTTCATTCATCCATACATCAGTCATTCCATAAGTGTTACTGAGAGCCTAATACATTCCAGAAGCTTGGGATACATCAGTGAACAAAACAGATGGAGGTGAAAGACAGATCAAGACAACACATAATGAATAAGTAAATTAAATAGTATTATAGAAAGGGATAAATTTTATGGAAAAAGAAAAAATGAGCACAGGGTCAGGAGGATTGGGACTTGGGGTTGGATATATTATTAAACTGCAGTATTAACAATGGTGATCAGAGTATGCTTCACTAAGAAGGTGATGACAGAGCTAAGACTGAAAGGAGGTGAGAAAGTGAGCCAAGCAGGGAACTAGGGGAGGAGAAAGCACTTCAGACAGAGGGAAGAGCTGGGACATAGGCCCTGGAGAAGAAGCATCCCTGGTATGTTTGAGGAACACAATGGAGGCCAGTTCAGCTGAAATTAACTGACCCCAGGGGAGTGCAGTAGAAATGGAAGTCAAAGTTCATGGGGGGCCAGATTGTGTAGAGCCACGTGGGCCAGCAGAAGAGCTTTGGTTTTTACCCGGAGATGGGAGCCACTGCAGGAGGGACGGAGGTATCTTACGCTTTAAATGGGCATTCTGCTGCTCTGTGGACAATAGACTATAAACATGCAAATTTATGTCAAAAAAGAAAGCAAATACCACCAGAACTTAAAAAAATAAAATCAAAGCTGAGTTTATATACTTGTCAGGCAAGGAAACACATCAGTGAAAAAGTTTACTAATTTATGAATTGGGAAAAGTCAGGGTTTTTTAAGTGCTAGAAAGAGGAAAGGGGGTTCATGGGGGTGATGCTAATCTAAGATTGAAAACCAGCACCCTCATAGGAAAGAACAGTGCTGGATCAAACAGGGAACTTTGTTCAATGGGCAGAAACAAGTCTTCAGTTAGGCCTAATAAGGGTCTGGCCTAGGGGTCACTCAAAGTTCACAGTCCTTTATCAGTTTCAGCTGGTTTGAACCAGTTGCGGTATAACATAGCATCCCATTTTGATATCTCCTAGGCAAGGGCTGTAAGTGGAAAATTTTCCTTTTACAGTTGGGCACAGAGAAACCTGTTAGGAAGCTCTTGCAGAAATCCAGGCAGAAGATGATGGGGCTCATCCCAGAGTATACCATGGAGGTGATGAGAAGCAGCAACTGATGGCTGGAGTTGCCCTGGAGACAGGAAAAGCTGTGGGTGGAAACGGTTTGGGGAACAGATAAGGAGTTCGTGTGAGTTTAAGATGTCAAATAGATGCAGCAACAGGGACAGTGAGGTCTGGCTGGTGACGTAAAGTTGGGACTTGAAAAAGAGTATAGATGGTGTCAAATACCAGGAGCCCATGTGCCGTCAACCAGTGAGCCAGTGAGATGGAGCCCTGGGGACTCCAACAGTATTTTCCCCTCCAGGTCCCAAATTTTAATTCATATATATTTTTATTACAATGAAAGTATTCTTGTAAGCCTCCTCAAATATTTTGTGGAATGAAGTGGGAGTATAAATCAATGATCATTGGAACTTTCACTGTGCCTCATATGGTGTTTTAATTTCCCCCAATTTATTAGATATCATTTTACAGATAAGGAAACTGAGGCCAGAATAGTTGAGTAGTTTGCCTGGCATCAATGAGTAGCTAATAAAGGCAGGGCTGGGATTTAAGCCCAAGTTCACCTGAGTCCCTTTTAACTCTGCTTCCAATAGTTACTAATCTGGGTAGAGAACAAAGTTGACTAGAAGGTGAGGAGTCCCAACTGTTTGTAGTTCCTGGCATGTTCCAACTTAGTGCAATAGTCTTTAAACTTGAGCATGTTATCAGAATCACCCAGTGGCTTGTTAAAAGACAGACTCAGGACCTCAACCCAGAGTTTCTGATTCCACATGTCCGGGATGTGGTCTGCTAATGTGCATGTCTGATAAGTTCCCAGGTGATGCTGGTGCTGCTGGTCTGGGGAGGACACTGAGAACCACAGGTTTAGGCGCTTTTCCCTGATTCTGCCAGTGAAATAGCCTGCCAGATGCCCAGGTCTCTCTAATTCCCCAAAGGGGATTAGAGGGGTGTCTGCTGCTAATTAGAACTTCAGAAGGGTCCTTGGTGATAATTCCTTCGCCTTTTTTTTTTTCCTTTTTTTTTTGGCCGCACCGTGCAGCACGCCAAATCTTAGTTCCCCGACCAGGGATTGAACCCGGGCCCCAGCAATGGAAGCTCGGAGTCTTAACCACTGGACTGCCAGGGAATTCCCAGTTCCTTCAGTTTTAACATAGTTCTCTCCTTCCCAAGGCACATGGCTGTTGGGGGAGAGGGGATGATGGGGTGATGGCAGTTCAACTCCAGGTGCTCTCCAACACAGTTTACCAAGCTGTCCAGTAAGTTCTTCTTTTATTATTATTCTCCCAGCAGTCTCGTTGCCCTTTCCTGGGAACAAACTACCATCATCACCCCTGTGACTCCCAACATCCATCAGGCACAGGGGGGGTTCAGGTATGGTGGGCCCTAAATGCTTACACAGCTATTGGGGATGGGGGGCTTAAAGAACAAGAATACAAGCTTATAAACACACAATTAGATGCAGGGCCTTGAAAGAAGCTTGTGCAAGAGAGGGGCCCTAAAGCTTCAGCTTCATTAGCTTCATGGGAAATCAGCCTCTGATCAAACAGGCCTGTGTATGTCTAGGCTCCAATTATAGCCATATGCTTAGTTCCCATGGGGCTCTTGAGCCTCAGGCTAATCAGAGGATGTGGTCGATTCCTGTGTAAGAGAACCTGAGCGTTTCATGGTTGAAGAGACTTGTCTGCCCTGAACCTGGTAGTCGGCGAAGGGCTGCTGAGTCCTTGTGCCGCACCTTGAAGGTAAGTTTTGACCCAGCTAAGGCACTCAGTTACTTATCCTTGGGCTTGATTTCTTCCGTGAGTTAAAAGCCTTCCGGATACAAACATGGAAAAGCCAACTTAGAGATAATACTAATTATTCCTATTTAATTATATCGAGAACAAAATTCGATTAAATTCTGACTCTAATATTCAGAAAAGTAAAAGTGCTTTTCAAAAATCAGAGTAAGGCTATTAAAATGCAAAGTGCTTGCTTGACAAAGACGACTACTGCATAGGGTAGCACTTCAAGCTTCTTTTTTAAGTCTTCCTGAAATTTTATTTTCCCACGTAGTTTGTTCCAAGACGTATTAGGGGTGGACTTGGCCTTCATACAAGGATTCACTCAACAAATCCTGCTAAGCATAAGCAAACGGCTCTGTAGTTAGGGGAAGTTACTAAGATAGGTACTAAATTAGGAATTAGGGGAAGTTACTAATTGATTAAAGAGGGAGTTTGTAGCGAACAGCCACGCCCACGAAGAACCTTGACCTAAGCTGAAAAGGGCATCTAAGAGGTATGAGGTGGCTTCCCGAAGGAGACTAAAAGAGACGGCATTTGTGTTGAGCCTTGAAGGAAATATGTGAATAAAATGTCTTAAGAATTATTCCAAGACGGAGAAAGCCAGCATGAACACTGGACGCTGTTCTGAAGAACAGTCTGCCCTCTGCCTCCAGGGACACTGCTGTTTTATACACACACACACACACACCCCAAAGGGCTTTCTCGCTGCAAAGTGGGCACAATCCAAGGGCAGGAGGAGTCCATTAAGCGTTCCTGGGTGCTGTGTCTTGAAGGATACAAAGAGGAACAGAGCAGGTCCGCGTCCCCAAGGCAGCGCCACCAGGAACTCAATCAGGCGATGAGTATTCTCGAAGCGGCTGAGAGGCGGAGGTGCGGCCAGGAGGAGTCACTGGAATGCATTTTCCGTGATGGGCCTCGAGGTCTGGATGCGCACTCAGTCCTCTGGAAGGCTCTCGCATTGCAGTACCAGGGATGCAGGGGTTTGTCCCCTACTCACAGCAGCGTCCCAGCCGGCCCCAGCGCTCCGCAGCCCCTCCCCGGCCCCGGCCCCGCCCCCGTACCAGGGCGGCTGCGCGGCCAGGCCTCCCGGTCCGCACGTGATCGCCGTCACTACCTCCGTGAAGCCTGAACCGCCATCATAAGTCCTGGCGGCTGGGCCCTGGCCTGCCTCCCTCCTCCTCCTCCCCTGCCGGCCAGGGGTGACGGGTTGGGGGTGTGCTGCCCTCGTCCCGCCTGGCCACTGAAGCCGTGGGCCTCCGAGGGCGGGACGACGAGTTCCGACCCACGGACCCCGGGGCGGGCAGACTGCCAGGCGGGCCGCCCAGGTGACGACACGGCGGGGGCGGTGCCCAGGGCCGCGCCCCGCCCCTCGCAGGCCAGCGCCCAAAGCCCGCGGCCCGTGCCCGTTTCCAGTATGGCCGACCGCTGTGCTTGACCCGCGGCCTCTCCGCTTCGACTCTCCGTAAGCGATGCAGAGGCCGAGGCCGTGACTGACACTCTTGCTCACACGCACGCACGGACCCAGACCCACGCCCGGAGTCCGAGCCCTGGGCCCAGAAACGCTCTCGCCCCCGGCGCCGCGGCCAGAGCCCGGACCACGGCTCCCGCGCCGCCGCCGCCTAGCCGAGAAGGACCGCGCCGGATCTCGAGCGCGGCGGCCCGCGGCCGGCAGGGATGGGGAAGCGGGCCGGAGGAGGAGCAGCAGGAGCCGCCGCCGCCTCCACGTCCTCCGGGGCCGGTCTGGAGCCCGCGGCCAGCCGCGGCGGGGGCCCGCGGAGCGCGGCCGCCGGCTTCCTGGGAGCGCTGCACCTGGTGATGACCCTCGTCGTGGCCGCGGCGCGGGCCGAGAAGGAAGGTGGGTGTCAGCCGGCCGGCATCTCCCGGGCCCGGCCCCGCGGCTGTCACCGCGCCCTCGCGGAGGCCGCTGCCGGGCTGCGGCCGGGGAGGAAGGGCCGCGGCTCTGGGCTCGGAGGGCGGCCGAGCGCGGGGCTCGGTCCGGCACGAAGTTGCTTGGTCGAGTCCCGTCCCGAGCCGGGAACTTAAGGTTCGGATGCCAACTCGCGGCGTTGGCCGCACGGAGTTGCTCTTGTTCTCCGTGATTCCTTCCCCTCGTCTTCCCTGTTGTCTCCTGTCACTGCCGTTTCAAAACTTCCTGAGTTCTCATATATTGTTGCCACTTGGCTCACTAGGTAGGAGGGGCATATTTTTAGACTTGATTGCTGTTAATAGGCAAATTTGAGGACACTTTTTTTTTTGGTTGCGGTTTTAATAGCGGCGTGCGAACAGAGCTCACTTTAAAATGTAAAAATAGCGAGAGTGGTGGAAAGGCTTCAAGACAGCTTACCGAATTTTACTTTGCATTTGTTCAAACATTTTGGGAGGAGGAATCTTGTTTTTTCAGCTTCCCTTTTCAGTATCGCTTTGCAATATTGATGATTGTTTAGCTAACAGTTCTCTCTCTCTATAGTACAATTCTGCTTAGCGAGCTATTGAAAGTCTGTTTATATTTTTTACATGTTTTAAGATACTTAATTGGGTGTCATTGTCTTTAATGTGAAAGACTTTAAAAACCAATGTCAAGTTTCTAGTTTGCAAACCTTTATCTATAATTTACAGTTAAGGGCTGACCCCTATTTTTAAAACTCTCGTTAGTATTGTATGACTGTAACACCGGTACTTTTACAGGGTTAAAACATCATTTTGTAACCTAGAAGACCAGATCTGTAATTTTGTCATTACTCCGTGTTTTTTTGAGCCTGGGGAAGTGAGTGACCACAGAGCCTTCATGAAGAAATCACTAAAAGTGAATGGTTTTTAAAAAGCTAAGCAAAACTTGTTAGTTTAGCTTCTGTTTCACACTAAACTGCCACTGCAAAGAAAATAATTTCTTGCCGCAATGACTTTAAGGTTGATGTTCTTCTTTACAACTAAAGTCACTTGCTTTTTATTGTTACTGAGGGCAACAGCAGAGCAAACCAAATTAATGTTAAAGTGCAGTGTGTTTCAGTTTACTGTTTATTTTTTTGCTCAGAACAGTACATCCTCTCACTTAACTCTAAGCAACCTTAGTCTGGGTTAACATAGGTGAAAGTTATTCAGAGAATTGCCATCTGTAGAAAGGATTAATTGACAGAGGCAAGATTATTTCCTGAATAAAATTTTGCTGCTTTAGGACTAGTCAGGCCTGGGGTTGTCATAGTTCATCTTTGGTTACAGATCTGCAGCTGGTTCTTGTGTGGCCATGGTGCCCAGCACAGCGTGGCATGTAGTTGGTGTCCAGTAAGTCTGAAATAGTACGATAAGTTAATGTCTCCTTGAGTGTAAGGTAGTCCTTGGCAGGTATTGTGTCCCGCTTTTTCTCTGCCTTTGCTTACCTTGCACAGTGCCAGGCACACAGTAGGCATTTAACATTTGTTTGAGTGATTGATTATACTCATGGGTCATTAGCACAGGGAAATAAAATGATTGAGGCTAGTAAAACATTAAGTTTGTATTGTCATCCTGCTGCTTATTTTTCCAAGAGCCATTTTATGTGCTAATTCTCATTGTATACCTAAGTAAACAAATCCCTTGTTTGAGAAATGTCAGCCTAGGTTATATTTGCCAGTTTCCCTTTTGTATGGTTTATAAGTTTTAATACACCTCTTCTAATACCCGTAAATGTAAGGGTTAAGGGAGGAGAATACGTGCCAGGGTGTACAAGGATGAAAAGATGTGGTCGAATCAGCCAGAGGTCCTGGCAGAATCAGACACCTTTTGTGGCCCATGTTTTGTCTGGATGAACAATTTGGATGGAGAAATTAGCTATTCAAGGTATTGATGGTAATTATTACTAATATAGAACACAAGGACTCTGTCCATCATAAATGGATCTGGCTCTAATCAAATATTCCATGAAGGTAGCTCCAAAAATGGCCAGTGCTTTCAGCCTCCTTGCTGATCAGATTCTGGTAGTTTTTGTTTGAGTAGTAGTGAGATTGATTTTCTTACATGAATGTGATACTGCAAATTTGGCACCATTCACCCCGCAAAGGATGCTGTTGGGTTTTTTTTCCAGAAAATCTGGGCAGATTTCTGAAGGTAGCTGAGTTCACTTTGTCCATTTACATCCTGAGGACTTTTTGTGTTTATTTTGGCAGTATAAACCGGCATAATTTTTCAAAGTTAAGGCTTACCTGCAATTTTAATGATGTTTCTCTGGGCATTTTGTGTTTTAGCATATTTCTATTGCAGCAGAATCTCACTAAAAAATCTTCAAAACAAAATAAAACTCATTGTCTTCGGAAGGAAAGCAGCAAAAATAGCTAGATTACCTAGTGCAGTTTTTCATGTTTGGACTAGATGTTGTTAATTTTAAGTCAGAAGCGTGAACCATTCTTTGTCTTAACATCCTGTATGTCTTAACACTCCTATATCTTAACATTTGCCTTCACTGATCTATGGGGGTGTGTTTCACTAGTCCAGAGAAAAGGGACCTTTGAAGATGTTTTGACTCTGCTCTACAGTTTGTAAGGACCTCTGAAAGAGTTGCCAGAGGTGGAAGTTACTGTAATTACTACAACTAACTTGCTTATTCTGGATTGGGGTCAAGATTTTTCTTGAAGCTAAGATCTAGATATTAAGAAGAATGAAAATAGGGGTGTGTGTGTGTAATGAAAATATATTAAAATATATATAGTGAAAATACGTGTGTACATCTTAAACGTATAACTTTTAGTGGTATTTTTATTTGTAAATCAGCCCATTCATTATTACAAGCAAATAAGAGCTTTTGGAAAAAAGCATCATATATCATGTATAATATAGTTTCCTTGTGAAATGTGTTTTTGGAGGGCATGGTTGTCTTTTAATTTATCATGAATGAAGAGCTACATTTTATGCATCTAGTAAATATAAAGTTGGATAAATTTGCAGGAATGTGATTGTTTTAGTCTGTGACAATTTATATTTGTGTCACATGTTTTATCATTAATTGGCGATTTATGGCAGGGCGAAGTTTGACAGTCTTTCTTAGGACTTTTAAATTTGTCTACCAGATACTTCAGTTTCGTGCACAAATTAAAGCTGTATTTGTGACAGAAGTGCAGAAGGAGGGTACAAAAGTGTTCTCTCTCCGAAGCATATGAACAAAGTGCTTAGGAATAAAGGCCAGAAGAAAAGAGATAAAAAACCTAATTTGATTAGGTTTTTTGTCTTAGGATGGTAGAATTGGTCAGGAGTGGTATTTGCTTTCTTCTAATCAAATTATTACTTCATAATGTAAAAATTTTTTTTTTTTTTTTTTTTTTTTTTGCGGTACGCGGGCCTCTCACTGCTGTGGCCCCTCCCGTCGCGGAGCGCAGGCTCAGCGGCCATGGCTCACGGGCGCAGCCGCTCCGCGGCATGTGGGATCCTCCCGGACCGGGGCACGAATCCGTGTCCCCTGCATTGGCAGGCGGACTCCCAACCACTGCGCCACCAGGGAGGCCCTAAAAATGTTTTTTAAGAGTGATTTTCTTAAGAGTGAAATGTTTTAATCCTTGCATGGGGGTAGAGTGATTACTTTTTAATTTAGGGCCTAGTAAGTAGAATATTCATTCATAGTGCTTCACTAAAGAACTTTCGTTGCTTGCTTTTACGAAAAGCTGTTTGCTACTGCCTGGATCCTTGGAATCCTCTAGTTGGAAAAAGTGTGTTCTCTCTTTCTCTCGCTAAGGACAGTTTTGCTCCTCTTTGCCATGCTTGCAGCCATCCCCATAGACACCTGCCCAAAAAATCAGCTTTTGGGAGTAGGTGTGAAATCATCTAATTTGTTATCATCCAGAGTAGTAACAAGCAAAGCTACTCTTGGGGGAAAATGAAGTCATTGTTGGTGCTTTTGATCTTCTAGAAATTCTCCTTCATCTGCATGGAGCTTGAGCTTTCTGATTGGCCTTGTCACGCGGAGAGGCCTTTTTTCTCTGGCTGAATTTTTCCTTATCTGCTGTAAGCAGCATCAGGCACTGTTGATAGCTGCTTCTTGGAACTTTTCTTCCTTCGTTTCTGTGACTTTGTACTTCTTGGTTATCATCCTGCCCTGTTGTCAGTCACTGCTCTGCAGCTGCCCGTTGGCTGTCTTCCTTCTCACGCACATCTGGCCACCAGCACACGCTGCACATGTCCAGAGCAGAATTCTTTGGCGCTACCTCTGGTTTCCCAGTTTTTATTAATGCCATGATTATTCTCTGTGCCACGTTGGTCTCGATTTTGACCGTTTACCGAGTGGCATCAGTGTCTGTTAACTTTCTTGGGCAGCTCTCCCACCGCCTCCGGCCTCCTGCCTGGGGCACTGCCCTAGGCCCTCACTTCCCAACTCTCTCCACTTCTCTAAAGTCCTGCAGTCCCCTCTCTCAATTTGCATTGTTTTTGTTACTCAGCTGTTATTCATTTTGACACTTAATCATATACTGCCTTGTTTAGCTCCTTAAATTGTTTTATGGGTGTCATTCTTCACCCAGTCTGGAATTTCTATGGGGCAGAACCTCTATCAACATCTGCAGTGTGTATTAATACATAACAGGCATTCAGTTTTAAACAGAGGGCCACCGAGAATGACCTTATCCTCCCCTTCTCATATCTGAAACCTGGATTGAGAGTCCACAGTACAGGTAAAACTCTGAACTTGGATGCAGGTGTTAGCAATTCTGCTACAGTAAGACATAGGGCAACACTACTTTTTTCTTCCCTACATGTTGCTTTCTATTGTAACTAAAATGAGTAACATATACTTATCTAAACCATCACTTTTGTTACTTTTAGATTTTAATATTTCACATCCTCATAAAGCCCCAATTTATAGATCATGAAGCAAGCACAGAGAAATTAAGTAATATTCCCAAGGTAACAGAGCTGGTAGGTAGTTGAGCTAGGGTTCCCTTGCAAGCCATCTCTCCCGAGTCGAGCTGCTTAATCCTGAATGAGTACTTAAGGTAGTAGATTCTCTTGTATACCAGCTGGATAAAGAACAGTCCTGCCAGTTCATGCAAAACCAATGTGTTAAGTATTCAAGTGAGGTGAATTTTTTTTTTAACAACTGTAAACATCTATATCACTTTCTATTAACTTCTTAACCATTAAAATGATCACAGGCCATCTGGATCGTGCACATTCTTAAAAGGAAACCAAGGAAATTCATGAATGGATGATCCATGGAGCAGGTATTTGGTATTAGAAGCCCCTGACTCGACTCTTAGCTCTTGATGATTTAGGTACCTGGTATATTGCTTAGGTTGAAATTACACTGCATTCTGTGAATTCATGTACTTCTTAGTTCTAGATTGGTGCGACAAGTTAGTGTAGACATGTGGAATAGTCTCAGAAGCTGGCCCTGTCTTCAGAGGAAATGGAGATAATCCAAAGGCTTGTAGTGGCATCAGCTTTTGGCAGTGGTGAAATCTCTTTCAGACTTCCGTGAGAAGTCTAGGAGCTCCAGAAGTTCATCTCTGGTGCTTTTGTTCATTCTTATGAAGGTGTTTTTGGATTAGGCAGTCATTATCATCCGTAGTAGATCAGTTTTTCTTTCATTCCTTTGTGATTGCTTTAGAAAGATTTTTAGAAAACGATAACTCTTGATTCATTTTGTTGAATATAGCACTTAGGGCAAAGGTGTGAAAAATGTCTAAGGTCTAAGAAGATCCTTGACATGGTCTGTCATGATACAGCATCAGACTCATTTTATTTATTTCTATATATAATTGTGGTAAAAAATAAAACACATAAAATTTACCATCTTAACCTTTTTTTTGGCTGCGTGGCATGTGGGATCCTAGTTCCCCAACCGGGGATCAAACCTATGCCCCGTGCATTGGGAACGTGGAGTCTTAACTACTGGACAGCCAGGAATTCCCTGCATCTTAACCATTTTTAAGTGTATAGTTCAGTAATGTCAAGTATATTCACATTGTTGGGCAATGGGTCTCCAGAACTTCTTCATCTTGCAAAACTGATACTCTCTACCCGTTAAACAGCAACTCCCCATTTTTCTCTTCCACCCAGCCCCTGGAAGCCACTATTCGACTTTCTGTTTTTTGTGAATTTGATTCCTTTAGATACGTTATATCAGTGGAATCGTGCAGGGTTTAACTTTTTGTGACTGGCTTAGTTCACTTAGCATATCGTCCTCAAGGTTCATCATGTCGTAGCATGTGATGGAACGTCTTTCCTTTTTAAGGCTGAATAATCTGTTGTGTATATATATGTCATATATATATAATTATATATATGATATATATATTTACAAAATATATATAATATATATTTATATAAAGATATATATTTATAAAATGATGTATATATTTATATAATGATATATATATATACACACACATATATATATCATTTTTCCATTTTGTTTATCCATTTGTTTATCCATTGTCCAATGGACATTTGGGTTGCTTCCACTTCTTGGCTATTGAGAATAATACTGCTGTGAACGTGGGTGGGCAAATGTGTCTTTGAGATCTTGCTTTTACTTCTTTTAGGTATATACCCAGAAGTGGGATTGCTAGATCATATAGTACTTCTATTTTTAATTTGTTGAGCAACTGCCATACTGTTTTCCATTACAGCTGCACCATTTTACAGTTCCACCAACAGTGCACAAAGATTTAGTTTCTTCACATCCTCGCCAACACTTACTTCTTTTTCTTTTTAATAGTGGCCATCCTAATAGATGTGAGGTGATATCTCATTGTGGTTTTGATTTGCATTTCAGTAATAATTAGTGATATTGAGCATCTTTTCTTTTTTTTTTAAGACTTATTTAATTATTTTTGGCTGTGTTGGGTCTTCATTGCTGTGCGAGGGCTTTCTCTAGTTGCGGCGAGCAGGGGCTACTCTTCCTTGCAGTGCATGGGCTTCTCGTTGCAGTGGCTTCTCTTGTTGTAGAGCATGGGCTCTAGGCACGTGGGCTTCAGTAGTTGTGGCACGCGGACTCAGTAGTTGTGGATCATGGGCCCTAGAGCACAGGCTCAGTAGTTGCAGCTCATGGGTTTAGTTGCTCCACAGCATGTGGGATCCTCCTGGACCAAGGCTTGAACCCATGTCCCCTGCATTGGCAGGCAGACTCCCAGCCACTGTGCTGCCAGGGAAGTCCTGAGCATCTTTTCATATGCTTGTTGGCCATTTGTATATCCTTTTTGGAGAAATATTTATTCAAGTCCTTTGCCCATTTTTTAATTGGGTTATTTTTGTTGTTGAGTTGTAGTAGTTCTTTATATATTCTGGATATTATCCCCTTATCAGAGAGATGATTTGCAAATGTTTTCTCCCATTTTGTAGGTTGCCTTTTAGGGTTGTATTCTTTGATGCACAGAAGTTTTTAAGTCTGATGTAGTCTGTTTGTCTATTTTTGCTTTTGTTGCCTGTGCTCTTAATGTCATATCCAAGAAAACATTGCCAAATCCAATGTCATGAAGCTTTTCCCTGAAGTATTTTCTTCTAGGAGTTTTACAGTTTGGGGTCTTACATTTTGATATTCATTATGAGTTACTTTTTGTATATGATGTAAGATAAGGTTCCAAATTCATTCTTTTGCATGTGGATGTCCAGTTTTCCCAGCACCATATGTTGAAGAGACCGTCCTTTCCCCATTCAGTTGTCTTGGAACCCTTGTATAAAGATCATGTGACCATGTACATGGGAGTTTATTTCTGGACTCTCTATTCTATTCCATTGGTCTATTAATCTCTCTTTACACTAGTACCACACTGTTTTGATTACTCTGGCTTTGTTATTTGTTTTGAAATCAGTGTGAGACCTCAACTTTTGTTCTTTTCTTTCAGGATTGGCTATTGGGTTCCCTTGATATTCCATATGGATTTTTTTTAACCTCTTTATTGGAGTATAATTGCTTTACAATTGTGTGTTAGTTTCTGCTTTATAACAAAGTGAATCAGCTATACATATACCTGTATTGCCATATCTCCTCCCACCCTCCCTATCCCACCCCTCCAGGTGGTCACAGAGCACTGAGCTGATCTCCCTGTGCTATGTGGCTGCTTCCCACTAGCTATCTGTTTTACATTTGGTAGTGTATATATGTCCATGCCACTCTCTCACTTCGTCCCAGCTTACCCCTCCCCCTCCCTGTGTCCTGAAGTCCATTCTCTACATCTGCATCTTTATTCCTGTCCTGCCCCTAGGTTCTTCAGAAACTTTTTTTTTTTTTTTTTAGATTCCATATATATGTGTTAGCATACAATATTTGTTTTCCTCTTTCTGACTTACTTCACTCTGTATGACAGACTCTAGGTCCATCTACCTCACTACAAATAACTCAATTTCATTTCTTTTTATGGCTGAGTAATATTCCATTGTGTATATGTGCCACATCTTCTTTATCCATTCATCTGTCGATGGAGACTTAAGTTACTTCCATGTCCTGGCTATTGTAAATAGAGCTGCAGTGAACATAGTGGTACATGACTCTTTTTGAATTATGGTTTTCTCAGGGTCCATATGGATTTTAGGATGGATTTTTCTATATATGCAAAAACTGCTATTGTGGTTTTGATAGGTTTTGCATTGAACCTGTAGATTGTTTTGGGTAATATTGATATCTTAATAATATTACATCTTGCAATCCATGAACATGGGATGTCTTTCCACTTATGTGTGTCCTATGTTATTTCAGCAGTGTCTTGTAGCTTTCAGTGTACAAGTCTTTCACCTCCTTGGTTATTAGATTTATTCCTAGATGTTTTATTCTTTTTTGATGCTATTGTAAATCACACCTGCATTGTATGACTAAGGGTTGTGAACTAGTTTTTGATAAAAGAAACATGGTCTGCTTTTGAAACAAAAAATTCTGCAAGCTTAAGGTAGTTCCTTAGATTATTTGCCTATGAAATGAAATGTATTTTAAGCCTCTTAAGTTCTAACAATTTGTGACTATTTTCTTAATCAGTTTTGATTATAAAATGATGTGACAGTCTAACTTTGGTTCTTAAGAACTACTTTTTTTCCTATGTAGTTACAGTATACATTTGAATCAAAACATATGCTAATAAAAACCTATCTCAGCAGTGAATTTGAGATATAGCCTAAGCCAAGTCTATTGGTACAAAGTAATTAGGGTTTGCATTCATGGTGTGGCACAGGCCCTACTTAGATTTTATTTGGAGGGGAATAAGTAAATTGGAAGCAGAAGATTTTCCTAGGAAATTGTTTCTGGTACAAAGATGCTTTCTAAGACTTAACTGTACTTATAAAGAGCTTTGAAATAAGGTTCAAATTTGTCATTCTAAAGTTTTACTTGGTGTCTAAGCAGTGTCTAAGAGAGGGCGGTGTGCTTTTCTAACCAGATCACTTTTAAAAAGTGCTTCCATGAATTTGTGACATGGGCTCGTGTGAAGTATTGCTTCTTGATTTGAAAATGGATAATGGAGTAGTGGTTAGCACTATCAAGAGGTAATGTCTCTTTCCGGGGCTAGTTCAGCAGTAGTTGTTTCACAGGTAAGGGAGTTATTTCATATTTAGAAGTTTACCTCACTGTACTGGGGGCTTCTCTTGGGTTATGGCTGGACTCGAAAATAGGTTACTGAGAATAGTGTTGACAAGAGAGGAAAGTAAGAAGGGAGCAGGCTGGCAATTAGATCTAATTTTATTGGAATCCTAGAGATTCTTGTAAATAGAAAATAATTTCTGAATATTGTCAGTTTCTTCCCAGCTGCATCTGGGTTTATTTATACTTGTATAGGATCTTGAGCTTCTGCAAGTTAAGGACTAGGTCATATTCTTCCTGGACCTAGCATTTTAAGGAGTTCAACACATTGAGTTCTGTCTTGGTAGGAGAAGCAGTAAACCATAAAGATGGTCATAAAGTTGAACCAGAATGAAGAAAAAGTATTTGTGAAATGATAATATTTATACAAGTTTGATATTGTACCATTTCAGGAATGTATTATGTAAGCAGTTATTGCCTATAGTTGGTAATGCCTAGAATTACTTGATGATGATTGCTAATGTTTATCAAGTTCTTTCTTTGTGTCAAGCACTGTGCTGATTGCTTTGCATGCCTTACCTCTTTTAATCCTCACATTAATGTTGTGCGGGGCCACAGTCCTCCTTCCTTCTTCTCCTAAATCTCTTTGTTCTTGGCTACAATTCCTCTGTGGCTGTCAGTACTGCTGGGGGTTGCTTGTTTGTGAGAGTATAATAAAGGATTTTAATTTCCAATAAAATGAGACAGTGTAGTATATAATAGTTTTTCTTGTGCATACAACTTAGAGGTCAGTTTGAGAAAACTTCTTAATTTCACACAAAAAAATTTATGTTGGTTGTAAAAATGAAACATTATAAAATATGGATGAGTAAATTGAGAAAAATTTCTGTAATCTATCAGGTAGAAAGAACCAACATCAGTCATCATCTCTCTTTCTTCTCCCCCATTTTTCTCCCCTCTACTCCCCATTTAAAAAACAGATGTTGCCAACATTGCCTTTGAAGAAAACTGTCAATTCATATATTTCAACAATACTGTGTGAGGGTGCCCGCTTTCCCACATTGGCTGTTGTCCTTCTTTTAAGTCCTTGCCCACTTGGCAATAAAAGACATCCCTTTGTTTAATTGATTTTTAAAAATTGCTAGTGTTTCTTAGGCATGGTTTCATACCAGGTTGAGTGATGCACTTAGGTGTAAGATGTATCTCAGGTTCAGAGAGAGGAGGGTTAGAGCTCCAGCTGGGGTACTAAGATCACATAACCTTGAGAAATTCTGGGTGACGCAAGGCAGTGTTCTATTTACGGACCTAAGTCAAAGTGTGCATCAACAAGGAAGGAATTCTGGGGGCCACCATTCCACTGTGCATGGCAAGGAGATGGGGTAGGAAGAACATACCACACTTACCCCGTGAGTTATCTAAATTAATGAGAGCGAAGTCCACAAGAGGTAGGAAGTTGAGAAGTAGAAATAGTGGTTCAGAGTGTGGGTCTGGGCTCTGGCCATCTCCTGCTTTCTGGCGATATGACTGTAGGTAAGTAGCATTAACCACTGTCTGTCTCAGGTGCACTATCCATAGAGTAGGGGTAATAACAGCACCTCTCTCATGGAGTTATTGCAGAGAGTTACCAAGGTCGTGGGTGTTGAGCCCTTAGCACAGTGCCTGGCACATTAAAAAAAAAATTGCTGGTAAGACTGAACTCTTCTACACATTTGCTGGCTGTTTGTATTTCTTTTGTGTTGTTTGGTCACATCTTTGTCAATCTTTCTGTTGGTGTTTGAATTTTTCTTTTTGACTTAAATGAACAATTAACGATTTCATATTTTTCCAAGTTTCCATTTGCATTTTTATTTTTTACTTTTCTATTTATTATTATTATTTAAAAATGTATTGGCCAAATCTGTCACTGTTTTCTTTATAATAGAATTTTTATAACTGTAGTCATGAGAGAGAGTATTCTGTTTTCTTGTAATGTCTTTGCTTTTGGTAATAGAGAAATACTGGCCTCAGAAATAGTTGAGAGGTATTTTTTCCTTTTTAGTTTTTTGAAAGAGTCAGCATGGAATTGGTGTTATTTTCCCCATAATATGTGGTTACCAATCAAAGAATTACAATTGAAACCATCTGGGCCGGGAATTTTTTTTGTGGCTTTTTTTTTTTTTTTTTAGTTATAATCTCAGCTTTTAAGATACAGGGCTGTTTAGGTTATCTGTCTTTTTCTGAGTGAGCTTTGGTAATTAAAATCTTTCAAAGAATTTGTCTACTTCATTTAAGTCATTAGATTTATTGAAAAAGTTGTACATAGTGTTCTCCTATTTCTTGAATATTTGTAGAATCTGTACTAGTGACACTTCTCTCATTCCTGATATTTATAACTTGTGTCTTTTCTAATTTTTCTTGATCTGGCTAAAGGTTTATTAATTTTAATATTCTTCTGGAAAACAGATTTCAGGGTTTTTTTGCTCCCTATTAATCTCTCTCTGTCTCTCTATTTCTGCTAAGATTTTTATTATCTCCTTTCTTCTGCTTACTTCATTACTTCTAGTTTTTTTTTTTTGTGGTACGCAGGCCTCTCACTGTTGTGGCCTCTCCCGTTGTGGAGCACAGGCTCCGGACGTGCAGGCTCAGCGGCCATGGCTCACGGGCCCAGCCACTCCGCGGCATGTGGGATCTTCCTGGACTGGGGCATGAACCCGCGTCCCCTGCATCGGCAGGCGAACTCTCAACCACTGCGCCACCAGGGAAGCCCTCCTTTAACATTTCTTGAAGTGTGTATCTGCTAATAATGATTTCTTTCATATTTTATATGTCTGAAAATGTCTTTATTTTGCTTTTATTTTCAAAAGATATTTTTGCTATGTATAGAATTATAGGTTGATATGTTTATTTCTTATGTGAAGTGTCTACCTTCACTTTCTTCTTCCTTTCATTGTTTCCCACGAGAAATTTGATGTCATTTTTATCTTTGTTCCTCTGTATGTAATATATCTCTTTTGATAAATTTAAGATTTCATTTTTGTCACTTTTTTGAGCAATTTGATTTGATGTCTCTTGGTATAGTTTTTTTTCATGTTTCATGTTTGTTGAATTTCTTGATCTATGGATTTATAGTTTTCATTAAGTTTGGGAAATTTTCAGCTATTATTTCTTTGACTCTTTTTCCTGTCCTCCTCTCCTCAAACCCAATTTGGGTACTCCAGGTATTCATGTATTAGGCAGCTTGAAGTTGTTCCCACAGCTCACTGTACTACTTAGTTTTTGCCTTTTTCATTGTGTTTCATTTTGGTTGTTATTGCTATGCCTTGATTCAAGTTCATCAGTCTTTTCTTTTGCAATGCCTAATCTGCCATTAATCCCATCCAGTGTATTTTTCATCTCATACATTGTATCAGTAGTTTTCATCTCTAAAAGTGTGATTTCAGTCTTTTTTATATCTTTTATTTCTCTGCTTATTAACTTAGCATATGGAACACATTTATGATACTTTTTAAATTGCTCTGTCGGCTGACTCTAACCTCTGTGCCGGTTCTAGCTAGGTTTCAGTTGATTATTCTCCTGGTAGTTGATGTTTTCTTACCTCTTTGTGTGCTTGGTGATCTTTAATTGGATGCCAGACATTTCAGATTTTACTTTGTTGGGTGCTGTTGTTTTGGCTTCGGAAAAATACTCTTGAGCTTTGTTCTCAGATGCAGTTAAGTTAATTAGAAACAGTTTGATCTTTTTTGCGTCTTGCTTTTAAGATTTGTTAGGCGGGTCAGGAGCAGGGCTCAGGCTCGGATCAGTTATTTTCCACAGCTGAGGCAAGACCTCCCTGAGTCCTCTATCCAAAAGCCTGGTGGGAACAGGCACTGTAACTGGTTCTGTGAGTGCCCAGCACTGTTCCCTCTAATCCTTTTGGGTAGTTATTTCCCACTTTAGGTACTGATCAGTACTTTGCTGAGTACGGTGACCCTCTGTAGTTCTCTGTGCGGCTCTCTCCTTTATGATATTCCATCCTATGAACTCTCACTGCCTTGATTTCCTTGGACTCTCAGCTCTGTCTTATCAAGTCAGAGAGTCCACCAGACTCTATCACAGCTTCCCCTCCCTGTGGCCTAGTAACTCAAGGCAGTGAGCCGATTATAGGGTTTGCCTTGTTTGTTTCCCATCTCTTAGAGATTGTTTTCTTCATTGACTGATATTTAGGGTCTGAAAACTAGCATTTCATGTATTTTGTCTGAGTCTTTGGTTGTTTCAGGTGGGAGGGTATGGTCCCTGTTACTCCTTCATGCCCAGAGGTAGAAGTCTAGACATCTGTATCAGTTATTATTCTCCAGTATAGCCAACGTTGTTATTTTTAGGTGTTATTCCCAAACCTGTTGCTACAGAAAACGTTTTGGTGATTTCAGATCAGATAGCGTATTAGTATCCTATTGCTGCTGTAAGAAATAACCACAAGCTTGGTGGCTTAAAAGAACACTAATTAATTATCCTACAGTTCTGGAGATCAGAAGTCTGAAATGGATACCACAGGCTAAAATTAGGGTGTTGGTAGGGCCATGTCCTTTATGGAGGCTCAAGGGGAGAAACTGTTTGCTTGACTTTTCAAGCTTCTTGAGAGGCTGCCACATGCCTTGGCTTCAGCCAAGTCCTTCTTATGCTGCCATCTCTCTGGTCCTCCCTTTTCTGCTTCCCTCTTACACTTTTACAGATATTGGGCCCACCCAGATAATCCAGAATAACCTTATTATCTTAAAGTCAACTGATTGCAATCTTAATTCCATCTGCAACCATTTAATTCGCTTTTGCTTTGTGACCTAACGTATTCACAGGTTCCTGAGATTAGGACATTGACGTCTGGTGGGTGGGGGAACATCATTCTGCCTGCCAGAGATAGATGGCTTTCACCATCCTTCTCATCTGCTGCACACGTTTTTCTTTCTTTTTATGGTGAAGAAAAATGATCTACTAAGGATTTTCTTTTTAACCTACACACATTAAAAAAAATTATTAGAAACAGTGAAACTCTGTAAACCTACATTTTAAAAAAATGTGTTGTATATAGCTTGTCTACCATACATAATATTTAGAGGTAGTTTATTTTAATTTCAGATACAATTCATATATTAATTTTTGTGGTTTACTGGCTCAACTTGTGAATTGAGAACTTTTCAGCTCGTCGTATCTGGCAATCTGTAAAAACTTCTGAAGTGTGTGAAGTATTGCCACAAATGTAATTTTAGGCAGGTGTCAACCTACCTTATATTTCAATATTTTTTTCTCTTAAAATCGTATAATAGTATCTCTGTCCCCACCTCCTACCCCCACACACTCTTATCCCAGTTCACTTCTTGTGTTGTTGCTTTTTATCATGTATAACAGCCTCAACTGGCTGAACATCTGTTCTTCCACCTGGCTGGGTTCTACCTAGGGTCTCGTGCCTGGTAAATAGACAAGGTGAAGGCTTTGCAGATGGATGACTTTTCTTCACAAATTAGTTTATCATTTACTAGCTGTTTGTGTCCTGGGGACAAATTATTTAATTGTGGACTTTTCTCATCTATAAAATTGGAGCACACATGCTTAATAGAGTTGTTAGGCACTTTACGTAGGCACTCAAATGTTAGTTTTTGATATCTTTACAGAGAAGACTTCCTACCTTCTTAAATTTTTTCTTCTTTTTCTAGGCTGTTTCCTCTGGCCTGCGTCTCTTATTTTCATCTTCCCACCACTGCCCCCCAGGTAAAGAAACTGTGCCTGGAGCTTTTGTCTCTTGGATCAGTTGTTAATTCCCTCTTGCCCCTTACTGAGCAAGGAAAGCCCAAGGACAAGGGAAGCTCAAGGACACACCCCAGAGAGGTAGCCATTTCTTTAAGGTGTCGTGTTTTATTTGAATGATATATGCAAATTTTGCATTCCATTCCATGCTGAAAACAATTTTTCCTAAATGAATATTCCTGGAAGATATTTCGTGTTTCCTACTTCTTGTTCACAGCTGTCCATTCCTGGAAGTACTTTTTTTTTTTTTTTTTTTGCGGTTCGCGGGCCTCTCACTGCTGTGGCCTCTCCCATTGCGGAGCACAGGCTCCGGACGCGCAGGCCCAGCGGCCATGGCTCACGGGCCCAGCCGCTCCGCGGCATGTGGGATCTTCCCGGACCGGGGCACGAACCCGTGTCCCCTGCATCGGCAGGAGGACTCTCAACCACTGCGCCACCAGGGAAGCCCTGTTTGCAGCGGTGGACTAACTTGGACCCTCCCGCGTTCCTGCACAACTTAGCATTGGACAAGTTATGAAAGGCGCTGAGTAAAATTTAGAGAAGTGGACGATTCTCCAACCCTTACGGTAACACCACGCAGTCCACTGTTGCACGACAGACTGCTTTGGAAGTGAAGGCACGTGATGGCCACCAGCTACTTGTGGGAGAAATGGTTTGGCTTTCAGTTTCATGGGTCTATTCCTGTAGATTCTTACTACATCAGTTTCTTTTTTTCCTTTTTTTTTTAAAAAATTTGAGCAGGTTGTATACAGTGGTATATGAGTAATTTTCACCAGATGGGTATGTAGATATGTTTCTGAATCATTGCAGAATGAGTACTCCAAGACTTTGGAATATCTATGCAGAAAGATACATTCAGAAATATCAGAGAAGGCCTGAAAGTGTCATTCATTAGATTTTGAAAAGGAGATGTTTTCAAAAATGTAAGCTAGGCATTTGGGTGTCTGCAGACAGAGTTAGGGGAAGACAGAAGTAACAGGCTAGTGGAGGGAGGTCTGTGGAAAGAGTTGGATGGGTGGCAGAGAGACCTAAACAAGGTGAGCTCGGCCTGGGGCCTGGAAGAAACTAGTAATAAAGCAACATTGTCTGTCTAACCTCCCCACCACGCCACCTCCAGGGGGCTGGTCTTAAGATGTACAGGGTGATTTCTCTTCAGAGTCTTTGTACAATTGCAAATAAAAGTCTTAATTTATACATACTCAGTGGTCATAACACATCAACAGATTACACTTGATTGAGTTAAGTCAGCTAATTCACCAGCATAAGTGTTGTCATTTCCTTTTTGTTCTGGTGGGAAGGCTGTGCCTTCGAAACTGGCTTGGGAGGTGAGCTGGGGAAGGGTTCCCTCCCCCTGATGACAGCTCTCTGTCTTCACCACACAAAGGCGAGTGGAAGCCGTTGGGAGTCACTCTTGCTTCGTGCAGGCTTCCCCTACAAGCACACGCCAGCACTGCTTGGCAGACTTTCTGATTTATGTTTTGGTCTGAACGTCTCCTTTCTGGGGTGGAACTCGTTCTCAGAGGCCTGGTTGCAGGGAGATGGGAGAGCCCACTGTTATCTGCATTGTGCACGAACACAGCACGTGCTCAGTACATCTTGACTCAGTTGGAAATTGAATCACACACAAGGCTGGTTCATGACCATCTCTGTGTTCACCTCAGAACTTCATGTTGATTTCTTAAAATGTTAATACTTAAAACGTTAAAACACCACGTTGGTTTCTTTTCTTTTTTAAACATTGCCCCTTACCTAGAAGTCATATCTCAGTTCTTATTTGGCCACCAGACTAGGCTGAACACTGGCAGATTAATTCATTAATTTTGATGCAGTGGGTGCCATGTCCTAGGCTGGCTCTAGAAAGATAAAGACGCAGTTCTGGCCCTGCAGGAGCCTCCAGCGTGGTGAGGTGAGCAGGACTGCAGACAGATACTCACGTTACAGGTCACAAGTGCTTATCAGGATAGGCCAGTTACTTCGGGCAGGGCTCTCCAAGTGCACACGTGAGGTGGGGGGACAGAGGACCTCAGCTGGGAGCTGGGAGAAAAGACGTTCACTGTGATCCAGCTTACACGTCTCTTACCGGGACCGTTTCTTCCTTATAAGCAAAATGCTGGGCTTTGAATAAAGCTTTTGGGGTCCATAAATAAACACATTTTGAATGGACCTTGTGCTTAGAATAAGTAACTCATATTGGGGTCTGAGGCTTGACACGGTAGCTTTGTTACAAGGTGTCTCAAAGAGGGAGTTTTCTATTTCTTTTTCCTCCTCCCTTCCTCCCAACTTAAAAAAAGAAAAACCCTAAAAAATGATATAAGACATCCCAACAGGATGTTTCATGTGGGAAGACAGCATGGTTTGATAAAAAGAAAAGCAGTGACGCTCTAGTACTCACTAGCCCTGTGACTTTGGTCAGGTCACTTACCCTGTTTTCTCTTAGATTAAATGGGAATAAAGGCGCTTTATGGAGAGGTTGAGGAGATTAAACGTTTGGTTTGAGGGTGCTTGATAAATCTGTCTGCCGTCACCTTCCCTCCTCCAGTGTCGACCCTCTTGAGAAATTCCCCGTTGTAAGCTTTGGATTAGCAAGTATACAATCTTTAATGATAGGTAATTTGTTCATTACCTATTAAAATTCCTTATTTCCGTGTGGTCTTTATACTTTGATTTTTTTGTTCCCTTTTCCTTTCTGCCAGTTCGTTTGTACCAAGGAAAAGTAAATAGGTGGAACCTGTTCAAGCCTGCCTTCCTGTTGTCACACGTGTGAACACATTTCCACACGGTCCCGTCTTCAGCTATACTTCCCGTTCCCTGTCAGCGTGCATCTTTCTCGCAACCAGTGATCAGCGAGCCTGCCGCTGGGCTCTGAGAATATGTTTAGGAGTAAGACATAATCATTCACTTCCAAGAATTTCTTGTTAGAGAGACAGGCTTAAACAAATAATTATAGTGTATCAAGGTTGTGTTTGCAAGCGGAGGGACTTGGGTGGACTGTATAAAAAAAGCCTGTGTTTAAAAAAAAAAAAAAAAAGCCTGTGTTGTTCAGCCGTATATAGTGGAGAGAACATTACCAGTAAGGCTGTTTGGTCTGGTGGACGTAACCCAGGCTTACAGCGAGTCAGAACACCGCTCTGTAGTTCCATTCAGCTCATCTTGCTACCTGTCTAACAAGTGTGCCCCTTAGTTGTTTCAAGTGGTGAGCAGGTGTGGCTCAGTTCAAACCAGTGAACACTCCTGGGAGAAGTCTGGTCACAGCCAGCTCCTGTCTTCCTGGTACGTGATCAGTCTTGTCATCTTGCCTGAGGAGCCTGGCTGCCTGTCTCGTGTAGAGACTAGACATACAGTTGCCTTGGGAGTACCACCGTGACTGTGCCCTTGAGAGGGTTTTCCAGCCCTCATGCTTCGGCTTCCTCATCCGCTTTAATGGAGGTGGTTGGAGTACCTCCCTTCTAGGGTTGGTGCAAGGACGGCATTGGGTCATCTTGGCAGGCAGTAAGTGCTAGATGAGTGCTGGCTCTTGTTTATGTCACACATTCATATTATGGACCAATCTGTATGACTTGTGTAATCCCAAGAGAGCCAGATTGCAATTATGTTCAGTTGGACCAGACTGACTCCTTGGTCTGAAGATATTCCATGTATTCAGCTCAGCAAACATTTATTGAGGGCCAAGAAGTGTGTCAGACGCTGGCTTGGTCATTGAGGCCTCGGAGATGCATAAGAGGTGATTCCTATCCTCAGGTAGCTTATACTTTTCCTTTGTAGCGTACTCTTTGCCAAAGTGCTTTTAATATCAGGACACTCAAAGAATTAGATTTTAAAAGTGGAAGAAATGAGAAAATTAGAAAAGTGTTTTGTCTTTCAAAGGAAAATATCAAGTAGTTTAAGTAAAATTGTCCCTTCCAGACCTCATTAACCACCCCAGAAGGACTTCATCTGAGTTGGATGCAGACACTATGCGGGTTTAACATCTGCTGAATTAATGTTGCATTGAGCAGAGAACCAGTCAGCTTCCTCTGAGGTTTACATGTTCAGTATATGTGTCAGCTCTAGTAATCAGATAGTTTGACCTACTAGATACCCATGATAGAATTTTCTTTTATGACAAGGGAAGAAAAATATACGCCTGTCAACTTAATGATGACAGGTTAAATTAAAAGTTAAAGTTGATAATCTTGCTTGTAAAGTTTTTCTTTAGTTTCTAGTTTCACTTAAATTTTTTTTCTTTAGGTTCTGCTCTCTCGCCCTTTACAGAATTTTCCTTACATTACTATCTTTCTCTGCCCAATTAGACTTTTAGATCTAGTTGAAAGAGCCACACCAGGAAACTTGGCTAATGCCACCTTTTCTACCTTTATGTGAATTTCAGAATTATATTTAAATCATTTCTCCCTGAGCAGACTAAAGAAGGATAGAAGCGAGCTTTCAAAGGTAGTCAAGTTACAATCTAAATTCATTGGAGAGTTTCTTCAGATTTCCAGAAGCAGTAATTTTCATTACACTAGAGACTATTTAAACAGTCTGTGCTGTTTGTGAGATAAGATGAGTTGGTGCCCAGTCATAGGGCTTGTCACACCATTCAGATTCATTCTAACTGGTTTCCACTAGGTGCTTAGCTGAATGGCCCTGCAAATGGCCCTGATAGTTGGTGCTTAGTAAATGGTGGCTATTATGTGCCAGATACTGTACACAGTAGTGCCTGTTTAAATAGGAAATGTAAACGCATATTTTATAGATGAGGAAACTGGGGTTTCAAGACCATGAGTCAGTGTTTTCCCAAGCTTTCCTGATAGTAGTTAATAGTATACATTTAATTTTACCATTTTATAATGCCTCCCTATTTTATTTATTTATTTATTTTTTGCAGTACGCGGGCCCCTCACTGCTGTGGCCTCTCCCGTTGCGGAGCACAGGCTCCGGACGCGCAGGCTCAGTGGCCAAGGCTCATGGGCCCAGCCGCCCCGCGGCATGTGCGATCCTGCCAGACCGGGGCAGAAACCTGCGTCCCCTGCATTGGCAGGCGGACTCTCAACCACTGCGCCACCAGGGAAGCCCCCTCCCTATTTTACAGATTAATATCTTCCTTACCAGGATTTGCTGGGATTAAATAAGAAGAATGCATGCAGATTGTCTAGCTCAGTGCTCAGTATGTACAAGGCATTCAGTAGATGTTAGACATTTTACTCTGGTTATTATTATTTTTCTTTTTTAAGATGTTGGGGGTAGGAGTTTATTTATTTTTGCTGTGTTGGGTCTTCGTTTCTGTGCGAGGGCTTTCTTTAGTTGTGGCAAGCAGGGGCCACTCTTCATCGCGGTGCGCGGGCCTCTCTCTATCGCGGCCTCTCTTGTTGCGGAGCACAGGCTCCAGATGCGCAGGCTCAGTAGTTGTGGCTCACGGGCCTAGTTGCTCCGCGGCACGTGGGATCCGCCCAGACCAGGGCTCAAACCCGTGTCCCCTGCATTAGCAGGCAGATTCTCAATCACTGAGCCACCAGGGAAGCCCCTACTCTGGTTATTTTTATCTTGCAGTGTTTTTCTGTCTGGAAGTGAAGTTGTATGAGGAAGAACAATCTGATTGCAAAAGGATTGATTAGTCAAGGACATTATTTCTTAAGTATGTATTTAACAAGCTCCATTCTTAGTTACATGTGACTTTTGCTTTCCTCGGCAACATTTATTTGACTGTTTTAAGGAAATGTTGGTAAATATTGACTTCTTCTGTAACTGTATTCCCCTGTGCTTTATATGCAGTGGAACTGAATTTATTCTAAAGGGGGAGGTATGTGACTTGCATACCAATTTCAGTAATAGGAAGTGACATGAACAAAATTGCAAGGAAATAGAGAGTCAAAGATCAGTCATGAAAAAAACCCAGTGTAAAAACAGAGTGCCGTAACAATTCTCCCAATTTCCTAAATTTAACAGCAGTACTTTTGAACTTGTAGATGGTAGTCTCCTTTATTTTCTTTTGTCTGAGGACAGAGGAGTTCTGACTGAGAAAGAAAAGGAGACCTTTGACTGCAGTTACATGTGGTAATGGGTGTGTAGGGATTGCTACCATCCTCTTGGCTGAATGGTCAGGAATGTGAGCGCTTGGTTTGTCAGTTTTCTCGGAAGTAGTTGGAGTATTGTAGAACATTACTACCCTGTGTCACTTCTGTGTAAGTCTGTGGGTCAGAAAACTGGATTGACGAAAGTGTTTATATTTGAAAAGATAACTTATTCTTTTAAATATTGATTCCATATCCAAATATCATGCACTTTTTTTTTGGTCTTTTTTTCACCTTAATTTTTTTATTCCTGGATGTAAGATTCTTTTTTTTAAATTAAGTTTAATTTTTTTATACAGCAGGTTCTTATTAGTTATCCCTTTTATACATATTAGTGTATATATGTCAGTCCCAATCTCCCAATTCATCCCACCACCATCCCCCCTGCCACCTCTTTCCCCGCCTTGGTGTCCATACATTTGTTCTCTACATCTGTGTCTCTATTTCTGCCCTGCAAACAGGTTCATCTGTACCATTTTTCAGGTTCCACATATATGAGTTAATATACGATATTTGTTTTTCTCTTTCTGACTTACTTCACTCTGTACAACAGTCTGTAGATCCATCCATGTCTCTACAAATGAACCAATTTCTTTCCTTTTTATGGCTGAGTAATATTCCATTGCATCTTCTTTATCCATTTGTCTGTCGATTGGCATTTAGGTTGCTTCCATGACCTGGCTATTGTAAATAGTGCTGCAGTGAAGCATTGGGGGGCATGAGTCTTTTTGAATTATGGTTTTCTCTGGGTATACACGCAGTAGTGGGATTGCTAGTAATTATATTTTTAGTTTTTTAAGGAACCTCCATACTGTTCTCCATAGTGGCTGTATCACTTAACATTCCCACCAACAGTGCAAGAGGGTTCACTTTTCTCCACACCCTCTCCAGCATTTGTTGTTTGTAGATTTTCTGATGATGCCCATTCTGACTGGTGTGAGGTGATAGCTCATTGTAGTTTTCATTTGCATTTCTCTAATAATTAGAGAGCAGCTTTTTGTAGTTGAGCAGCTTTTCCTGTGCCTCTTGGCCATCTGTGTATCTTCTTTGGAGAAATGTCTATTTAGGTCTTCTGCCCATGTTTTGATTGGGTTGTTTGTTTTTTTAGTATTGAGCTGCATGAGCTCTTTATATATTTTGGAGATTAATCCTTTGTCCATTGATTCATTTGCAGATATTTTCTCCCATTCTGAGGGTTGTCTTTTCATCTTGTTTGTAGTTTCCTCTGCTTTAATATCTTGTACTTTTAATAGAAATTTACCACTGTACATTTGCTTAGAAGAAAAGCTTTGTAATACATCATGTAGTACAAACAGTTTTTGAAGTGAAAATCATATTGTTCTAGCAATCTTGAAACTTTTTAAAGCTGACTGCTTCCTAGGACCTTAAAAAAAAAAAAAGCCATTGAGAAGCCTCACAACTCCTTTTCTCTCCCCTTAACACAGAGGAGATTAAGACAAGACAGATACTAGGTGAAGCTGCATGCCCTAGGGGTATTTATTAAGAGCATATATAGCTGTAGTAATATGTACCTAAAACAGCCCTGTAAGGTGAGTGAACTTTATTGAACTTGTGCCAGCTTTCCTTTTTTTATGTTTAACGAGCTGTACTGAAGTATAATTTGCATACAATAAAGTTCACCAGTTATAAAAGTGTACACTTAATTAGTTTCACAGACATACACAGTCATAATATAGGACATTTTCATCATCTCAGAAAGGTCCCTTGTGCCTCTTTGCAGTCAGTGCCATCTTCATATCCTGGTTCCAGGCAACCACAGATCTGCTTTCTGTCACTACAGTTCTGCCTTTTCTAGACTTCAAAATAACTGGACTCGTACTGTGTGCAGTCTTTTGTGCTTGACTTGTTTCCGTTTGCATGATGCCTTTGAGATTCATTCATGTGGCCTCTATGGCAGTTTGTTTCTCTTTATTGCTGAGTAGTGATCCATTACATGGGTATAGTACCATTTATTCACCTGTTGGACATTTCAAGTTTTGGTTTATTGTAATTAAAGCTTTTGTGAACGTTCAAGTAAAAGTCTTTTTTATGAACAAATATTTTCACTTCTTGTAAGTAAAAACCTAGGAGTGGGATTGATGAGTATATGGTACGATTATGTTTACCTTTATAAGAAACTGCCACACCATCACCCGCCAAACGTGAGTTCCAGTTGTTCTTGCTGTACATCCTTGCCTACTTGGTGTTCTCTGTCATTTTAGTGGATGTGTGGTGGTATTTCATTATGGTTTTAATTTTCTTTTGCCTAATGGCTAATGATATGGGACACCTTTTCCTGTGGTTCTAGGCTATTTATGTATCTCTTTTGTAATGTTTCTAGTCAAATCTTTTTGAGTTGTTTGTCTTATTAACTTTTGCAAGTTCTTTAATATTCTGTGTGTGTGTGTGTGTGTGTGTGTGTGTGTGTGTATAGAGAGAATAAAAGTGGCAAGGATGGACATCCTTGCCTTATTCTCTATTTTAGGGGGAAAGCATTTAGTCTTTCACCATTAAGTATGATAATAGTTGTAGGTTTTTCACAGATGTTCATAGTCAGGTTGAAGATGTTCCTTTCTATTCTTAGTTCACTCAGTTTTCATCATGAATTGGTGAACTTTGCCAAATGCTTTTTCCTTATGTGTTGAGATGGTTATACAGTTTTTCCTTTTCTTTCTTTTTTTTTCTTATTATGTTAGTACAGTGTAATACATTTTTTTAAAATGTTAAACCAACCTTGCATTCTTGGTATTAACCTTGTTTGGTCATTATATGTTATTCATTTTTTTATATATTGCTGGACTCAATTTAGTAAAACATTGTTAGGGGATATGGATTTTAGTTTTCTTACAGTATTTTTTGTCTGTTTCTGGTGCCAGGATAATGTTGGCCTCATAAAATTAATTGGGAGGTATTTTCTTCTATATGTTGAAATATTTGTATAGAATTGGTCTTAAATCTTTCATGCTGTTTTGGGAAACCATCCAGAGCTCAGACAGGAAAACTACAAGGCGATCCTGCTGAAACATTTTACTGTGACATAGAGCAAAGAACTACTCAAGAACTAATGGGAACATATCAGAAGGACACAAGAGCTGACTTGAAGGGACACTAATTGGCCAAATTTGGAACATTTTGAGCATCGAAAAAGGAATAATAACAGTATTCAATTATTGGGGGAAAAATCCATGAACCCATAGTGATACTCAAAAATGAAAAGGGTGGAAGGAATTGAAAATGGCATTACCAAAGAATGCCATGTAGTAAAGTTATAAGGAATGGTTGAATTAGCAAAGCACCATTTTACAACCACCAGTGTAATAATTGATTCAGGCAAGAATCATCAGTGGATGCTAAAATCACTGGTGAAATGTTGTTGGGTACATGCACACTATCTCAGTGTTCTCCCTATGGATTACTTATTAATTACCAAGGGAGAAAGACATCTTTATTACGGGAAGAGCTGGTGGGTTCTACATTAACTACGTGATCCAATTTAGCATCACCAGTAATGTCAGACAGACTGGCATATCTGCCTGATGATGGGATATACAATGTCATCTATGCATTATTCTTGCCAAAAACGTTTTATATGAATCTAATTATAAGGAAACAGTAAAGCAAATCAAGATTGTGGGACATTCTGTAAGACTATTCTTTATTCTTCAGAAATATGTCATGAAAGACAAAAAACTTTGAGGAGACTTCTAATTTAAAGGAGACTAAAGAAACATTACAGCCAATTGTAATGCATGATCCTTGACTGGATTCTGGACTGCAAAAAGATAGGACACTTTTGGGTGGACAATTGAGGAAACATAAATGCGGACTACATATTTTAAAATATTATGTATCAATATCAAACTACTTGTGTGTGATAATAGAATTGTGATTACGTTGAAGAATGTCCTTATTCTTTTTTTTTTTTTTTTGCGGTACGCGGGCGTCTCACTGTTGTGGCCTCTCCTGTTGCGGAGCACAGGCTCCGGACGTGCAGGCTCAGCGGCCATGGCTCACGGGCCCAGCCGCCCCGCGGCATGTGGGATCTTCCCGGACCGGGGCACGAACCCGTGTCCCCTGCATCGGCAGGCGGACTCTCAACCACTGCACCACCAGGGAAGCCCTGTCCTTATTCTTAGAGGATACATACTGAAGTATTTACTGGGAAATGTTGTGATATCTGTAGCCTACTTTTAAATGGTTTTGAGGGGAAAAAAGTCAATGTATACAGAGATGGAGAGGAGGAGGGAGAATGTGCTAAAACAAATCTGACAAAATATTATTCTTTCAGTTTTTCTGGAGGTTAAAGTTTTCTACAGTAAAAGAAAAAAATATGGCAAAACATGTTTTCCTGTTTGAGAATGAAGGCCTCAGCCTTCACCAGGAGCCTAGAGCAGTTGGCTCTGCAGCCCACCTGCACATTGACCTTGAGTCTTAGCTCATTGTAGACAGACCCTCCAGTATCAGCTCCTCCTGTTAGACCTCTCCCTTCTCCTAACCTCCCTTTGTGTCTCTTTACCTACATGTTTCTTCAAGGCTAGCCCTTCCACTCTTCTCTTGACCCTCTGAGGCAGCCACTTTACGGCCTGGCTTCTGCTCTGCCACTGAGAAACCTGTCTCAGGACTTAGCAGTGGCTTCCAGTTGGCCAAATCTGGTGGCTTGAAGTCTGCCTCCTCTTTCCCCCATGCTCTCTATGTGACAGCCTTTGACACTGTTGAATCCTCCTCTCTCGGGGCTTCCACGATACATGCTGTGCTCTTCTGTTCCTCTTCTCAGACACTGTTACTGTCAGTAGTGCCTCTGCTGCCTGAGGGACGTTCTGCTGTATATTAAACTGTAGGCTTCAGTTCATTTCTTCCTTGGTGGCTTTTTACATCTTACAGCCTCAGTTTTCATATCATTGTGGGTGTCTCTGGTTGTGAACTCTTTCCGCAAGTTCAAATACTGTTTTCAGACTGCTTGCAACAGCATTTTCATGTGCATATTCCATTGTTATCTCAAGTCCTTTATGTCTGAAGTTGGAACTGAGCCTTTTCCTTTCTTCATACTCTGCTCAAAGCTGGTCATCACCTGGCTCATTTGAACAGACTTTTCAGTCACCATCCTGCAAAGCATCTGTGTGTTACTATAAAATGCAAAATCCCAGAGAATGTGCTTCTTTAGAAGTAGGCCCAGAACCTCCATTTTACTGAGTATTGAGATGACTTGGTGCAGAGATCCAAAGATGCCACGTTGAAAATTGGTGTTTCAGTCATTAGTTTAAAGGTTAGTTATTGTACTAGTTCACTGTGGAAGAAGCCGGTCTTATTGAGAGATTCCCTCTAAGTATGGAAGATTGTTGAGAGGCAGCCTGGACTTGAACTTTGCACACAGGAAGACCTGAGCTCTCATCTTGACCTTGCCATTTACTTGCTGTGTGACCTTAGGCAATTACTAGACAAATGGGAAGAACCGCACACAACTTCTAGGGCTTCGCACGGGGGTATGGCTCAGCCTCGGCTTCCCTTTCCAGGCTCTTCTCTGATTCCTTCCAATGTTCCCTAAATTCCAGGCCTATGAAAATGACTGCTATTTTCTGAGAGTACCATAATTTCTTACACCTCCAGTGCCTTTGCCCTGTGGTGCTCTCCGGTAGGAAGGCCCTACCTTAACCTCCTTGCTCACCTGTCTGACTCTCACTTGTTCTTCACATGAAACCGCTATTTGGAGACATCTGCAAACCCTTGTGGCTGAATTTGGTGCCCCTAGTTCTTGGTTTACTTGTGTCCCCTCTTAGTCTAAGAGCTCCTTGAGGACAGGGCAGTATCTGGCCCTATCCCTAGCACGGTGCCTGTGTGTAGTAGCTTCCTTTTAAAAGTTCTCTCTCTCTTTTTTTAATAAATTGTCAGAGTGTACCTACTGTGGCATTAGCTAATTGTATTTTGGAGACCCAGTTTTGAAATTTTCTTCCTCATTTGTTTGTCAACATACTTGGTGGCCTTGTGAACAAGGAGGAAACTTTCCAGTACATTTTCAAAGCAGAAAATGTATGTTCTTCTGGAATACAAGTTTTAACAACTTCAACACATTTTTCCCCTAATTTTGAAGGTTAACTTGTTTCTTTTTTTTAAGTTTAGGTCTGTAATTGACTCATCCCACAATGAGATCATAAAGTAACCTTGCCCCTCCCCATCCTCTGAGTTAGTCTTCTGTTTATAGCCAGTAGTTAACACCAAAAGTGGTATCCCTAGAGCTTTGAAGCAAACCAGGGCAGAGTAGAAGTAAATTAAGATTTGTGCTTGGTTTCTAGAGAGGAAAAGATATGTATAATGACATTTTTATATTCATGTAATCAAAAGTAAAACATATATGAATAAATATAAAAATAAGAAATAAAAAATCATAGTAATGCTAAAATTTATATTTAAGTAAAACATTTAATACTTGGGTACAATAGGATTTTTTTTTTTTTGGTTTGGAACCTGCCAAATTGGTGTCTTTTAATTTTTACTCCTTGTAAAAAGTTTCACATTTACTTACATATCCAATTTCATGTTAAAATTAATGCTGTTGGCCAATTTTTTAAACCTAAAATTTGAATCAGAGGTGGGAAATAAGCTATTAAAGACAAATAGTGAATAAAATTATTGAACCATACATTTACAAGAGGCATGTTTAATAGTAAAAAAGAAATCTAGTTTTTACTACTTACTGAAGAAAGGAGAGAAATATTCTTTAACTCTTTACTTCTAATTATAATTCTCAATTTGACATCACTTATCTGTTTTCATCCCCAATTACTTCTGTACCCGAAAAAATTTTCCAGCTTTTAAGCGTTTTTTTTTTGTTTACCACTTATGGAGTACAACTTAACTGTTACTTATAAGAGTTCCTTGAACGAAACTTGCAATTTTAAATTGCACCCGTAAATTGTTTGATCAAGGTATAGGAGATCAGTACCACATGAGTTAAAACAAAGAATGGAATTTAAAAAGTGTCATCTATATAATCACCAAATTATCTGATGGGACATTGTAACTGTTTCACATTTCTACTCAGTACAAGCAAGAATGAAGTGGTTCTAAGATACTAGAATATTTGGCGTTTTTTTGCTTATGAGTGTCCAGTTGCTCTTTGTTGAAAAGGCTCTCCTTCTTCCCATGAATTGCTTTCTGCACCTTTGTTTCCTTCTTCCCATGAATTGCTTTCTGCACCTTTGTCAGAATCAGTTGGGCATATTTGTTTGGGTCTGGTTCCATTCTGTCCCTTTTATCTCTATGTATATATCCCTCTACCAGTATCACATTGCTTTGAGGGTTCTAGCTATATAGAAAGCCTTAATATTGGGTAGAGTAATTTCTTACACTTTATTATTTCTCAGGATTCTTTTAACTATTTTAGGGAGTGTGCCTTCTATGTAAATTATATAATAAGCTTATCTATGTCTATAAAATATCTCTTGCTGAGATATTGATAGAAATTGCATTAAATCTGTATATTAATTTTGGGAGAATTGACATTTTTACTATGTTGAGTACTCTGACCCACAAATTCAGTATATAAGTTCATTTATTTAGGTTTTTTTTTTTAATTAGCATTTTGTAATTTTTGGCATACAGATCATATACATATCTTCTTAAGTATATACCTATGTATTGTGTTCTTTTGGATTGATTGTAAATGGTGTTTTTACTTTTAGTTTCCATGTGATCATTGTTAGTATGTAGAAATGTTTTTTGTTTGTTTGTTTTGGGGGTTCCAGTAAAATTATAAAATAGGCAGTCAGGCCTTGGGTTATAGATAAAGATAACCTGCAAAATGAATAAATTGATTGAGGGAAATTAATCTGTATGCCAAAATCAAGTTCAACATACTTTAAAGGAAGACAACAATATTCAGACATTTGACAATGTGATATTCAACAGTGTCCTGTATCCAATTAAAAAAAAAAAACTAGATAGAAGCAGGAAATTTTGACACATAATCAGGTAAAGAGCAATCAATAGGAAAAAAAAAACCCCAGAAATAATAGTTGACAAAATTAATAAAGATTTCAAAAATGCTATTATAAATTCAGCTGTTTAAAGGTAAATATAAACTTAGAGGGAGAAACAAGATATAAGACAAATGAACATTGTGAAGCTGAAAGCACAGTCTTTGAAATAGAAAGTGACAGGCTAAATAACAGATGAGATACTGAGAAAGAAGAACAGTGTATGTAAGGACATAGCAATAAAACTATCAATACAGAAGCAAACAGTAAAAGAAGGGGAAACTCTGAGTTTTGGATGCCTGTGGAACAATGTTACGCAGTGTAGCATATGTAAAAGTGGAACCCTAGAAAAAAGAAAAGGTGGTTAGAATGAGAAGAAATATTTTAAAAATTAATAGTCAGAATATTTCCTAATTTGATCAAAATTATAAATCCACAGATTAAAGTAGTTTAATGACCCTAAGCAAGATAAACACAAGAAAAATTGCATCGCAACAAATCATATTGAAATTGATGAAAACAGATGATAAATAGAAATCCTAAAAGCAGTCAGAGAAAATAAGCACATTTTATTTAGGCTAACAAAGAAAAGAACTGTCACTCATTTGTCATGAAAACCAATGCAAATTAGAAGATAATGGAATGAAGTTTCTCAAGTCCTGGGGAAAAACACATATTATCAGGCTACAGTTCTGTGTTCGGTGAAAGTATCCTTCAAAAGTTAAGATGAAATTAAAGACATTTTCAAACAAACTAAAGCTCAGATAATTTGTGAATAGCCAACTCGTACACGACAAATGTTATAAGACGTTTTTCAGGCTGAAGGAAAACAAAACCAGATAAAAACAGAAATGCAAGAAACAATGAAGAAGAACAACAGAAGTTTGTGGGTAAAAATAAATGAATAGTATACAAAACTAATGATAATATTGATTTAAAACATTTGAATAATTAAAAGGAATTACCTGAATTATCCTAATGGTGGCTTGGGATTAAATGGCTTTAAGAGTTCCTAACTTTGAGTATTATTGAGAAAGTGGTAAATTTAATAATGTGTATTAGATTGTAGTAAGTAAAGGATGGCTGTTCTATAAAGTAATCACTAAAATAATAGTAAAAATAGTGCATTAAATCAACTAAATATCCACATGGAAAAAAAATGAATCTTGACCCCCAACCTAACACTATGCATAAAAATCAATTCCAGATGGATTACCTATTTAAATGTTAAAAGTAACAAGAAAAGCTTTTAGATGAAAACATAGGAAACTGTCTTAATAACCTTGGAGTAAGCAGAGATTTCATATACAGGACAGAAAACAAGCTCTTCATAAGGGAATGATGTGAAAAGTTGTGTTAAACAAAAAAAGAACACAGACTCAAAACATTTTATTTGATACTACAGTAACCTTGATGTCAAAGCCAGCAATTATAGCTCAAAAGGAAAATTATAGTCCAATCTTAGTCAATAGTAGGGATGCAAAATAATTAATAGAATATCAAATCAAATCCAGCAATTTATTTTTAAAAAGTATCTTATATTAGAGTTAATTTATATCAAAAGTACAAGGCTAAATTCAGTATTAAAATACATATTAATATAAGTCACCACATTAACAAATTAAGAGAAAATTACCCTCTCAGTAGATGCAAACAAACAAACAAAAATCTAGACAAATTTCAGCATCCATCCATGATTTAAAAAGTAAACCAGAAATAGACAAGAACTTCCTTGCCCCTAATAAAGGACTTTGTCAAAAACTCTACAGTAAACAGTTTACTTACTGGTAATATATTTAAAAGCATTTTTCTTAAAGTGAAAATAATAAGGGTATTTACTTTAAGTGGAAAAAAATGGAAATGATAGCTGTTGGGAAAACTAAAAGTCATTATTCATTGACTATGTTTGTCTCCAGAGAAGACCTAAATAATATGCAAATTATCATTATTAGTTTGGTAGTTTAGCAGGATTACTACAAAATTAAATTTCATTTTTATGCAGAAATGTAAGTTTTTAAGTGGTAGAATTTACCTCAGCAAGTTAAATTAAAAACTGGTACTTAAATCTGGGGGAAAAATGTGCAGTGCCTTTGACAGAATCAAAGTTGTAATGATGCCCGTTTTCCCCCGTATAAGTAAAAAATGCAATAAATGTCATCAATAATACTGACAGACTTTTTTGCTGGAAATTTACAAGGGGATTCTAAATTATATCTGAGCATGCTAAAGATGAAGAGTCAAGAATTTGGGGGAGTAGAAGAAGGAAGAAGCAGTGGAGGAGGAGTGGGGAACGCTCTTTCAGATGTCAAGATTTGTTACAAAGTTAACATAATTAAGACAGTATACTGTGGATGCAGGGATAGAAACAGGCCAGAGGAAGATTTCAGAGGAGATTTCAGATAAGAAATCTCCATTCAGGCGCATCCCGGCTGGTTTGGCTGTAGACCAGAATGGAGATTTTCAGAAACAGACACGTGGATATATGAGAAAGTGATGTAGACGGAGGTAGCACTGCAGGTTGTGGGGGAAGGAACAGGCTCTCTCAGTCACTGTGCTGGGATGCCTGGTCATCAGTGTAGGAAAAAAATGGAAGTAAGTTCTGTCTCAAAGCATACACAAAATTAATTTTAGGTAGATTAAGGAGTCAAAAACTAAAGGTAAAATTTTATTAATTTTATAAATATAGAGAATATAAAATAAAAGAATGACAGGATTGGACTACACTAAGATTAAGCATTTCTCTTCATGAAAAGAAAACAGAAAAGAGTGAAAACACAAGCCACAAGCTGAAAGTATCTGCAGTAGGTATAGCTAACTTCAGTGAATCACAGACCAAAAATAAATACGAACAGAAGATTTGTGACAAAGCATTTCACAGGAAAGGAAACATGAACAGCCAATAAACATATATTATTCACAGACTTCTTCGTAATCAGAAAGATTCACATTAAAAACTCAAATACAAGATACATCATTGATACCCACCAAATTAAGAACAGTTATTAAAATTTTATCATTAAAATTTGTGAATTCTTTTCTCATTCCAAGTAAATATACACTTCCATTCCTAATTTCGGACTGTTCTTTAAAATAAGGTCCCTATATTGTAAAAACTTCAGACCTACAAAACCCGGATCCATTTTTTACCTCGGTATATACCCAAGAGAAACTCATGCACACGCAGAACGGAAGACATGTATGAGAATGATCATGGTAGTACTGTATGTAACAGCACATAATCAAAAACAATGCATATGTCTACGGGCAGAAGAGTGGGTAAAAACAGTGATAAATTCATATATTTGAATATAATGTATATTATAGTGAATAAACTTCAGCTGCACGGATAAATCTCAGAACATACCCTTAAAGACCGTGAGTTGGAGAAATAAATATTACGGCATGATGCTAT
Organism: Globicephala melas; assembly: GCF_963455315.2. Lineage (NCBI taxonomy): Eukaryota > Metazoa > Chordata > Mammalia > Artiodactyla > Delphinidae > Globicephala > Globicephala melas. Next base: position 9,127,429 of record NC_083325.1, read on the forward strand.
TTATAAAATCTTCAAAAACAGGAAAAACTTAAATGATATTTTTTAGAGATACATATATATGTGTTAAAACTATAAAGAATAGCAAGGTAATGGTAAACACAAAATAGAGGATAGTGGTTACCTTGGTGGTGCGGGTAGGAAGGAATACAGATGGGGGAGAGCAAATGAGTGATGGCAAAAGTTAATTTTTAATATTTAATTTCTGAAGCTGGATGGTGGGTATACTGGTGGCTTTATTATCTTTAAACCATTCATATTGTTTCATAATGAGAATTTCTAAGAGTTCTAAAAACCTACAGCTAAAACTCAGTAACCTCATTAAGGGGAGTGGCTGGCAAAATAGCCCTGTTTTCATTTCATGCATTTCCCTTGGTGATGATGAGAAAATTATATTAATAAATGTTATTTAAGCTATTCTTACAAATCCTTCAAGTTAATTTCTGGAGCCTACTAGAGTAGGAGTAGATTGGGGTCCTTGAAATAGTCACAGTTATTTTGAATATATCTTAAATTTCTGTTAAGGTTGTCAAGTCTTCAGGGGTTGAGATGTGAAAAGTGAAGCTGTTTGATGTCGGAGAAGTTACTTAACATTTCTGTGTCCCAGTTTTCTCAAAAATGTTTATTATTTATGTCCCGTTGACTTCCTGGTATCCAAATTTGTTCCTCTTTCCTTGCTTAAGATAGAAAACATAGGGACACATAAAGGACAATGGTGGTCCAGGAGATGTCGTTATCATTGCATCCACAGTAGGCTGCAACTACCTGGAGTGGAAACATGCTCACAGACCAAGAGATCAGTCACTTAGGCCATTGTCACCTCTGACAGAAGTCTTAAATACCCAAAAGGGAAGCCCATTCAGGTTCATGACACCATTTAGGCTGGGGCTAGAGGTAGAGAACCTTGTGTCCTTCTTATCTTTCCTTTTGGTTCAGTACCTAATAAATGAACAACTTTCCTTCAAGAGCCTACCAATTTCTGACGCTTAATTTAGTATTAGGTGAATTAGGGACAAGTGGACCAGGATGCATATGTATTTTTGAAGCAAACCCATATAATCCATTCTGCAAAAAGCCTTCCCAGGAGTGTCATAGAATGAATCAGACCTATCTGTGTCTTTCCTGCCCTCTATCAGAATAGTAAGGACCATTCCAGAATCAAATTTTGAAGTAGAGGTCTTGAATGTCTGCCATGCTTCTCTCCCATAAAATGTTATTAAAACACTTTAGCTTGTTGAAAACACAGAATATTTCCCCTCCTCCACCTCACCCCACCGTAACTATCTCTGTGGCTTTTGGTAACTGAATTAATCTCTCTGGATACACTTTTTTCACATAACTTGAAGCAGTTGAATTATAATTCTCTATACGTTCAGTTAAATAGAAATCCTCCCTCTGATCTTAAAGGGAATTAATATAAAATTTAATGTTTCTATTGTTTTATTAGCAAATTTGTTTTACCATGGTATATTCCTTGTGTGATAGGTACTGTCTTTGAAAAAATATATAATTTGTTTTCTAAAACCTATGGCTAACATTAGCTCAAACTACTTTTTATTTTACCCCTGAGATAGATTCACCTAAATAATATTTTCTTTGCCAACTTCAACAGCCTGACACAGTATTACTTTTTGAGTCACTGTCCTTTTCATTTCCAGTATTTTCTTAGCCATAAGTTTAAGAAAAGGCTTTTGTAAAGCCACCTTCAATACTGCTAGGTCTTTATTTCCTTTTCTTTGGAAATTGTAAGTATTGTAGTTAAATTATGGGGCTCTTACTCTTTGCCCCAGAGACTTGACTCCATCCATATTCATTTTCTTTTTTTCTTCTCTCAACTCTAGATTGTTTTTAACACTGTGGGTGTCCAGTTTAAAAATCCAGCTTTCCACCAACATGGAGGATTTTCTTGGTATCTCTTTCACGAATTCTTTCTGTGGTCTACGGAAAACCTTGGCCAAGTGTGAACTTAATAAATTTCTAGTTTCTAAAATCTCTAATTCCCACTCTTGCCATAAAATACACTTTTCTCCTCAGTGCCCCAATCCAGTTGAGTTTCTGCTCTGATCCTGTAGCCTAAAATAGATGGCAAAAAGAACATAAAAGCAGTAAATAGATGAATCCATTGAAAAAGGAAGAAAGAAAATGATGACAGTGAGATCTCAGAGCAAAAATGTGAAGAAAAATTTAACAGAATTGGGGCTTTTTTAAAGCAAAGAATAAGGAAGGAAAACACTAAACAAAATAGATGAAAGCAGTTCTGCATATAGCAAATACTTTTAAAAAATGCCATGCAACCAGGGGATGAGTTAAATCTCAGTAGCATGAGACATGAAGATTCTAGATTTAAAAGTATCTGAGAAATGGGAGCGAGAGAGGGAAAGGACAGTTGACCTGATCATTCAGGGCAAAGAGATGATATCCACTCTCTGCAACAGAAGGGTATGATATGTCAACCCAGTTGGACCAGGCAATGGTCTTCAGCCCCACTCCCAGAGTTTGGGGAGAACATAAGAATAGGAGAGAGAATAAGGATCTTAGTCCTGCAAAAACTAGAGTATATCTGCACCTGGTGTGTAAGTAGAGTCATCTTAATGTTCGCAAATAGAAATGCCGTTAATTCTAAAGTTAATCACAACATGCATGTAAAACCCTAGTCTTATGTTAGCCAGCAGTATCCCTCAGGGAACTTTGGGTTACAAACATCTAACACCGTATTGTCTGGGATTCTGACCACTGAGAGAGAGAGTGATTGCTGGATAGGATGTGCGATAGACAGGAAGAGAAATTGGCTAAAATATTGATAGGATCAGAGTGTGCAACAGAGATAGCTAATCTGGATTCCTCTTCTACTTACTAATGTCTTCTAAAATAGGTGTACTTGTTTCTACATGCAGCTATTGGATGCAACTATTAAAAACATGCAGTTTGGGCTTCCCTGGTGGCGCAGTGGTTGAGAGTCCGCCTGCCGGTGCAGGGGATACGGGTTCGTGCCCCGGTCCGGGAAGATCCCACATGCCGCGGAGCGGCTGGGCCAGTGAGCCATGGCCGCTGAGCCTGCGCGCCTGGAGCCTGTTGCTCTGCAACGGGAGAGGCCACGGCAGTGAGAGGCCCGCGTACTGCAAAAAAAAAAAAAAAAACATGCAGTTTTAAGTCACTGGAATCTAGAGAGTGTGCTAGGAGTATTTTTGGAATAAAGATCTCTATTAGGTGGGTATTATAATAATCGTCTTACGACAAAGATATTTATTGGAAAACAATATTTGCGAGGTAATCGATTCTTCTTTTTATTCTCCTCTCCTCCTCCTTCCTTTTTTTCTTCTTCATCAAATACTTAAAATTGATTTTAAATGAACACCTATTATCTCCTTTCTCCAACTATGAAACTATTCTAAAATAAGATTTAAGGAAGATTTTAGAAAATGGAAGTTATGTATTTATATAAACTTACAATTTTGGAGAATACACAAGTATTTGTCATTAAAAGAACTAGTTTTTAAGGTTATCGTCCTTTCCCCTATACTTAGAGTGAGGATTAATTTTAAACATTACATAAATAGGAGAGATTTAATTAAAACTTGAAAATATGTGTTACTGTTAATGGAATTCTTGCTGCAGTTACCTTTGCAAACCAATGTTAATGAAACTGTAGTTCAAAGTGGGTTTGGGGAATTGAGATAGCTATTTATTTTCTTACCTGAGATGCCATGATAGTCGTCTTAGTAAAATAAAGAGCCCAATTAGGAGTGTTCTCATTTGCAGATATTGATGAAGTTTACACAAACTGCTAGGATTTTTTGTTTCAGAGCCCATTAAACAAAGTCAGTGAGTGAGAAAGGGAAGTACTTCTTTGCATTTTGAAAGCCTTTCACCTGTGGAGCCAGAGAATGGACTTGCTCCTCTGGCGGAGCCAGGTTCTGCTCTTGCCCTCACCTGGCTCGTGGTCCCTTCCCCTGTTTGGTATCTCTAGGTATTGCCAAGCTATAAATTGCCCTAGAGAAGGGAAGAGCTTCTTCAAATGTAATTGCTTTTTGTGTGTTGATCTTATATCCTGCTGCCATGCTGAACTCACTTATTCTAGGAATTTGGTGGGTTTTCTTTTTCTTTTTTTTTTGTAGATTCCTTTGGGTTTTGTACATAAACCATTGTGTCATCTGCAAATAGGGACAATTTTATTCTTCTTTCCTGATCTGTATGCGTTTTACTGATTCTTCTGATTTCAGTAGCTATGATTTCTAGTACTGTGCTGAAAAAGATTTGTGAAAGCAATATCCTCACCTTTTCCCCAGTCTTAGGGGGAAACCTTTCATTCTTTCACCATTAAGTATTGAAGTTAGTCATGGATTTTTGCGGATGCTCTTTATCAAGTGGAGGAAGTCCCATTCTGTTTCTAGTTTGCTGAGAATTTGTATCATGAATGGGTGTTGGATTTTGTCACATGCTTTTCCTGCATCAATTGTTTTGATCATGTGATTTTCTTATTTATCTCTTGGTATGGTGGATTCCATTGATTGATTTTCAAATGTCTTGCATATGTGAAATAAATCCCATTCAGTCATGGTATATTGTTATTTTTACATATTGCTAGACTCAGATTGCTAGTATTTGAGAGTTTTTCTGTCTAAGTTAATGAGGGATACTGGCCTGTGGTTAAAAAAAAAAAAATTGTCTGTATTTTTGTCTGGCTTCGATATCAAGGTAATACTAGCCTTATAAAATGAGTTGGGATGTATTCCCGCTTCTGTTTTTGGAATAAATTATGTAAAACTGATGCTCACTCTTCTTTTAGTGTTTGATAAAATTCTCCTGTAAAGCCATCTGTGCCTGAGGATTTCTTTTTCTGGGGAATCTGTTGCCAAATTCAGTGTCTTTAGTGGCTGTAGGTGTATGCGGGCCTTCTAGTTCATCTTGGTTGAGTTTTGGTAGCGTGTGGGTTTTGAGAAGTTGGTCCATTTTTTTCTAAGTTGTTGAGTTTACGAGCATAAAGTTCATAGTATCCTCTTACTAATCTTTTAGCGGCTGCAGCACTTACAGTGCCATCCCCTGCTTCATTCCTGGTGTTGATGACTTGTGTCTTCTCTTTGTTTCAGTCTTGCCTAGAGGCTTGTCAGTTTTGTTGATTTTTGCTTGACTTTTGTTTAATTCATTTTTCTGTTATTTACCTATTTTCAATTTCATTGACTTCTGCTCTCATTTTTATTATTTCCTTCCTTTTATTTGTTTTGAGTTTATTTTTTCTGCTTTTTCTAGTTTCTTGAAGTGGGAACACAGATTATAAATTTGAGACCTTTTCCTCTTTTCTAATGTGAGCATTTTAGTGCCATAAAAAATTTCCTCTTAGAACTGTTTTTGACGTATTACATTTTCTTTTTTTTTTTTTTTTTTCTGCGGTACACGGGCCTCTCACTGTTGTGGCCTCTCCCGTTGCGGAGCACAGGCTCCGGACGCACAGGCTCAGCGGCCACGGCTCACGGGCCCAGCCGCTCTGCGGCATGTGGGATCTTCCCGGACCGGGGCACGAACCCGTGTCCCCTGCATTGGTAGGCGGACTCTCAACCACTGCGCTACCAGGGAAGCCCCTGATGTATTACATTTTTATTTTTATTCATTTCTATGTGTTTTTAAAATTCCGTTCTTTCTTGGCCCATGATTTGTTTAGAAGTGTATTGTTTAATAAAGAAGTGTTTGGATGTTTTTATTTTGTGTTTGTTACTGATTTCTAATCTGATTCCATTGTGATTAGAGAATCTAGTCTGATTTCTGTGTTTTTAAAGTTGTTGAGGTTTCTTTTATGACCCAGGATGTAGCCTATCTTGAGGAATTGTCCAAGGTAGCTTAAAAGGAATACGTATTGTGTTGATGTAGGTGGAGTGTTCTATAAAAGTCAGTTAGATCCTATTGGTTGATGGTGTTCAGGTTTTCAAATATTGGGTTGACCGAAAAGTTCGTTCGTGTTTTTCTATAACATCTTATGGAAAAACCCAAATGAACTTCTTGGGTAACCCAATATTTTACTTAGACGTGTATTCTTTTATATCTTATGTCTCTTTTTAGTTTTACCAGTTGCTGACAGTGGGGTGTTGAAGTCCCCAAATACGGGATTTGTTTACTTTTCCTTTTAGCTTTACCAGTTTTTGTTTCATTATTTTGCAACTATGTTGTTTGGTACACACACATTTGGGAACAGTATTTCTTCTTGGTAAGTTGATTCTTTTATCTAATGATAAAATGATACTCTGTCCCTCCTCTGAAGTCTACTATATCTAATACATAGCTGTACCTTAAAAAAAAAAGCATGATAAATCTTTTTCTAACCCTTTAACAATATAAAATCTATTTATGTTTGTTTGAAGTATATGGTTGGATAATCATTTTAATCATTCTGGCAGTTTCTGCCTTTTAATTGATGTGTTTAAACCATTTACATTGAAAGTGATTATTGATATGTTAGAGCTTAATTCTTCCATTATATTATTTGTTTTCTGTTTGTTTCTTCGTTTTCTTGTTTCTGTATTTCATTTTTCTTTCTGTGAGTTACTTCAAAGTTTTTTAGGATCCATATTGTTTAGTTTATATTGCTTTGTGTATTTCTTAAGTGGTTGCTTTATACATTACAGTATATATGTAACTTAACATAGCCTCCTGATATCAGTGTTTTACAGCTTTGACTACGGTGTTAAAACCTTGATTTCATTGAGATTCCATGGCCCTTACCACTTTTAAAAATATAATTTCCTGAAGTAGTTTTTCTCCATACATTGTGCTCAACTGATGTCATTATAATTTTGTTTCAACCATCAAGTATGATTTAAGAAACTCATGAGAAAGAAGAATAGTCTATTATGTTTACCCTTTTTTTTTTTTTATCATTTTCTTGTTTCCTTTATGAAATTCCAAGTCCTCTTTATCACTTTCTTTTTTTTGGGGGGGTGGGGGGGCTTCCCTGTGTTTTTATTTCTGTACCAGTATCTTTTAAAGAGTAAAAGTTTTCAGAAATTTTAATCAAACTCAATTTACCTTTTTTTTTAATAGTTCATTTTTTCTTTTTTTTATTTTTTGTATCCTATGTAAGAAATCTTTGCCAACCCAGGGTCACTATCTTTCTCCTATGTTGATGTCTAGGAGTTTTAGCTCTTAAATTAAGTTATGTCAGTAATTTCAAGTTGATTTTTGTAAGTGTTGAGGCATCTACATTCTTTCTTTGTTTTTCTCTCCTTTCCCATATGACTGACCCGTTGTACCAGCATTACATATTGAAAAGATCATTTTTCCCCTGATTGAATTGCCTTAGTACCTTCGTCATAATCTATTGGCCATATATGTGGGAGTCTATATCTGGAGTATCTATTCTATTCCATTATATATTGTTTTTGTGTCAGTATTATGCTGACTTTATTACTGTGGCTTTATTTTAAGTCTTAAAATTAGGGAGCGTTAGGTTTTCCAATGTTTATGTTTTTTAAAATTATTTTTACTATTTTGGGTCCTTTGCTTTTCATATATGTTTTAGAATCATCTTGTAAATTCCTACAAAAAAGCCTACTGAGATTTTGATTAGAATTGCACTGAATGTCTAGATCAGTTTGAGGAGAATTGCTCTCAACAATATTGAGTCTTTTGATTCACAAACACGGTATATCTTCCTATTTATTTAGGTGTTCTTTAATTTCTCCCAGCCGTGTTTTGTCAGATATATCCCTTAGGATATCATATGTTTTGATGCTATTGTAAATGGTTTTTAATTTTTGTTTCCATTTGTTCCTTGCCAATATTAGAAATACATTTGATTTTTTATATTGCCCTTGCATGCTGCCACTTTGCTAATCTTGCTTATTCTGCTACAATTTTTGTAGATTTCTTAGGATTTTCTACATTGAAGTTGATGATATCTGTGTGTAAAGACAATTTTATTTTCTCTTTTCCAATCTGTATGCTTTTACCTCTTTTTCTTGCCTTCTTGCATCGACTAAGACTTCAGATATGATGTTGAATAGTAGTAAGAGGGAATATCCCTTACTTTGTTAGAGGGAAAGTATTTTGTCCTTCACCATTTAGTGTGATGTTAAGCTGTGTCTTTTGTAAATGGTTTTTGGAAGCTTAAGGAAGTTCCTTTTGTTCTTAGTTTGCCAAGATCTTTTTGTCATGGAGGGATGATGAGTTTTGCCAAATGCTTTTCCTGCATCTTTTGAGATTATTATTATTATTTGTTGTTGTTGTTGTTTTTAATGTTTGGTGGGGATTTTTTGTTTGTGTTTTTAGTTTTATAGGTTGGGTTGCTTTTTTTTTGAATGTTAAACAAATATTGCATTTCTTGGATAAACCCTATATGATGATGATGTATTTATCCTTTTTATACATTAATAGGTTATATTAGCTGAAATTTTAATGAGAATTTCTGCATCTATAATAATGAAGAATGTTGGTCTGTAGTTTTTCTTTTAATGTCTTTGCTTTTGGTATCAGAGTAATGCTGGCTTCATAAAATGAGTTGGGAAGTTTTTCCTCTTCTTTGTTCTGAGAGAGTTTGTGTTGAGTTGGTATTTTTTTCTTCCTTAAATATTTGGGAAAATTCATCAATCTATGGGCGGTGGGCCTACAGTTTTCTTTGTAAGACTTTTAACTATGAAATAACTTCTTTAATATATATAGGGCTATTCAAGTTAACTTTTTTTTTTAAACTGATATTTGGCATTTTGAGTCTTTGAAGGAATGTATCCATATCATAATCTGAATTGTTGACTATATTGACAGAATTTTTAATGATATTCCTTTACTGGACTTATGTCTATAGGAAGTGTAGTCGTGTCCAGTCTCTCATTTCTTATGTTTCTAATATGTGACTTCACTTTACTGACAGGTCTGGCTAGAAATTTATCAACTTTATTCATCTTTTCAAACAAAAAGCTTTTGATTTCTTGATTTTTCCCTATTTTCTGCTCTTTTGTCAGTTTACATGTCTTTTATTTTAGGTTTAATTTGCTGTTCATTTTCTAATTGCTTATATTGGTCACTTCTTTGAGCATGTGGGATAAAAACTACAATAATAAGATATGGACGATTCTTACCTAATATTTAGAATATGATGTTACGTATTGTATACATATATGCAGTGCAGATATTACATATGTACACCATACATCTCATAATATATGATTGCATATTGGACATACAAGGTAAAATCCCTGCACAGTAATTGAATTGGCATATCATTTTAACTGACAGTTTTAAGATGGCTATAATACCACTGTAGTCATAGACACTTCAGCAGTTTATCATTTTTGTCACAGTTACTCTGTGACAGCAGTTGAGATACTAAACACCTCTACAACCAGTATTTCCAACTTGGCATAATTAGGTAAGGAGATTTACTATAGCTCAGTATGTGGTCTTTTTAAAGATTGAGTGTGTTTAAACATTCAAATTTTTGTAAGTCTTGTGTAAATGATTTTATTTTTTGTAAACTTTCTATTTGGAACATTTTCAAACTTTCAGGAAATTTCTAAGAATCAAAACAAAATAAAAAACACATACCTTCACCCAGCTTCACCTACTGTTGACAGTTTACCCTTCAGTCGCTTTAGCAACTGCTCTGTATTCTCTCCTCCCACACACATGTGCACACTAAAGAGTGAATTTCTATACATGAAAGAACTGTGAAGCTTAAAGCTCTTCTGGAGTAGGTATCACATTTTGTCCCATGGCTCCACAGTATTTAACATGCCATACAGGCAACCTTTTAAGAAGAAATTTAGGGAGTAGAACACAAAATCATGCAATATCTTTTTGTTGTTGTTGAATTTTAAAATACTGAGATATAATTCCCATATCACAAATTCACCCTTTTAAAGTGTGCAGTTGAGTGGTTCTTTTAGTATGTTCACATTTTAGTATGTTCACAATCTAATTTCAAAATATTTTCAACACCCCCAAAAGAAACCTCATACACATTAGAGTCACATCCCATTTCCTCCCAGCCCCTAGCAACTGTTAATCTACTTTTATTTCTGTGGACTTTCCAATCTGGACATTTCATATAAATAGAATCATAAAATATGGGTCTTCAGTATCTGGCTTAGTTCACTTAGCATTATGTTTTCAAGGTTCATCCGTGTTGTAGCATGTATCAGTAATTCATTCTTTTTTTGTGGCTGAGAAATATTCCATCATATGGATTCATCACATTTTGTTTATCATTCATCAGTCAGTGGACACTTGGGTTGTTTCTGCTTTTTGGCTGTTATGAATAGAACTGCTGTGACATTTATGTAGAAGTTTTTGTCCTCAGGTTTTCGGTTCTCTTGTTTATATATATGAGTAGAATTGCTATGTCTATGGTAACTCTATATTTACCTTTTTGAATAACTGCCAAACTGTTTTCCGAAGTGGCTACTCCATTTTTTTTTTTTTTTGCGGTACGCCGGCCTTTCACTGCTGTGGCCTCTCCCGTTGCGGAGCACAGTCTCCGGACGCGCAGGCTCAGCGGCCATGCCTCACGGGCCCAGCCGCTCCACGGCACGTGGGATCCTCCCAGACCGGGGCTCGAACCCGTGTTCGGCAGGCGGACTCCCAACCACTGCGCCACCAGGGAAGCCCCACGGCTACTCCATTTTTTACTCCCACCAGCAACTTATGGCTTTCCAGTTTCTCCACATCCTCACCAATACTCATTATTATCTGTCATTTTGATTATTGCCATCCTAGTATGTGTGAAGTGGTAGCTTGTTTTGGTTTCAATTTGTATTTCCCTGAGGACTAATTTTGAGCATCCTTTCATGTGTTTATTGGTTATTTGTATTCTCTTCTTTTAGAGAAATGTTTATTCAGATCCCTTGTCCATTTTTTAAATTGGAATATTTGTCTTTTGGGGGGATGAGTTCTATATATTCTGTGTACCTAACCCTTAACAGATAAATAATTTGCAAGAATCTTCTGTTCCCTGGGTCATCTTTTCACTTTCTTGATAGTGCCCTTTGAAGCACAGGAATTTTAATTCTGATGAAGTCCAATTTATGTGTTTTTCTTTGCTTGCTTAGCTCTCCTAGCTTAGAAACATTGCCTAATCCAAGGTTGTAAAGATTTACCCATGTTACCTTCTAAGAGTTTTATAGCTTTAGCTTTTACACCAAGATCTTTTCTCCATTTTTGAGTTAATTTTTACATACAGTGTGAGGTAGGGTCCAGCTTCATTCTTTTGCATGCATATATCCAGTTGCCCAACACTACTTGTTGAAAAGACTATCCTTTCTTCTTTCTTCCATAAAAGAATTGATCATAAATGTGAGGGTTTCTTTCTGGATTCTCAGTTCTGTCCTATTGATCTACACATTTATCTTTATTCCTAGTACCACGCTGTCTTGATTAGTGTAGCTTTGTAATAAATTTTGAAATCAGGAAGTGTGAGTCCCCTACTGTGTTCTTCTTTTTCAAGATTGTTTTGGCTATTATGGGTTTCTCACATTTTCTTAAGTGTTTTAAGATCAATTTGGAAAAAAAACAAGGTGGGATTTTGATTATGATTGCATTGAATCTAAGATCAATTGGGGGAGTATTACAATCTTTACATTGTTAAGTATTCCAACCTATGTCTTTCCATTTCTTTAGATCTTTCATTTGTTTCATTGAAGCTTTGTAGTGTAAAAAGTATATTGGTCTTACACTTGATCACAGTGTATAAGCCTCTTTTTATGTTGCTGGATGTGTATTTTTTATTTTGTTGAGGATTTGATATCCATATGCATAAGGGATATTGAGCTGTAGGTTCCTTTCTTGTGATAACTTTATCTGATCCTGGTATCATAGAATAAGCCTTCATAGAATAAGTTGGGAAGTGTTTTCTCCTCTGTTTTATTTTGGAAAAGTTTGTGAAGCATTGGTGTTGATTCTTCTTTAAACATTTGGTAGAATTCACCAGTGAAACCATGTGTCCCTAGGCTTTTCTTTGTAGGAAGATTTTTGATTACTATTTCAGTCTCTTGTTATAGGTCCATTCAGATTTATTCTTGAGTTAATTTCAGTTATTTGTATTTTTCTAGGTATTTGTCCATTCATCCAATTTTTTGGTGTACAATTGTTCCTAGTTATTCTCTTATAATCCCTTTATTTCTATAAGCTTGGTAGGTCCTTTTTATTTCTAAGTCAATAGTAATGTTCCCTGTTTCATTTATGGGTTTTTTCTTGGTCAGCCTAACTAAAGATTTGTCATTTTTGTTAATCATTTCAAAGAACCAAGTTTTTGTTTCACTGATTTCTCTGTTTTTTGTTGTTGTTCTCAATTTTATTGGTGTCCACTCTAACATATTATTTCCGTTTTTCTACTTGTTTTGGGTTTAGTTTCCTTTTCTCCTATTTTGTGAGAGTTGTTATCATGACTGGGTGTTGGCTTTTGTTAAATACTTTTTCTGATTCAGTTTATATGACCAAGTAATTTCTCTTCTTCAGCCTGTTGATAGTGGTGAATTATATTGATTGATATTTAAATTTTGAACCAGTCTTGCACAACTTGAATAAATCCCACTTGGTCATGGTGTGTAATTTTTTATACGTTGCTGGATTCAATATATTAAAATTTTTTTGCACATTTTTTTGGGTCTAAGTTAATGAGATATATTCTGTAGTTTTTTAAATAGTCTGATTTTTTTTAGAAAAAAAATTTAGTAGTATATATATGTAACAAAAAATGTACCATTATAACTGTTTTAAAGTGTACAGTTGAGTAGCATTAATTACATTCACAGTGATGTGCCACCATCATCATCTATTTCCAAAACTTTGTCTTCACCCCAGAGTCTCAGTAATCATTAAGCAGTAAGTCTGACTCCCCCTCGCTCTAGTGCCTTGTAACCTCTAACCTACTTTCTGACTCACTGAATTTGCCTATTCTAGACATTTCATGTAAGTGGAATCACAATATTAGCCCTTTGATGTCTGACTTATTTCACTCAACATAGTGTTTTCAAGGTCCATGCATGTTGTAGCATGTGTCAGAACTTCATTCCTTTTTATGGCTGAATAATATTCTGCTGTATTTATACACCACATTTTATTGCTCCATTCATCTGTTGATAGACAGTTTATCATACAGGTCCTGTTGTGGGCTATGGTTCCAGTAACCAGCCTAATTTTCAGAGCCCTGGTGGTGGTGTTTTGGTCTGCTTGTTTTGTTTGTTTGTTTGTTTTGGCCACATTGCGTGGCATGCGGGATCTTAGTTCCCCCGACCAGGACCAGGGATTGAACCCGCGCCCCCTGCAGTGGAAGTGCAGATACTTAACCCCTGGACCTTCAGGGAAGTCCTTGGTCTGCTAGTTTTGTGTGGTGCCTCTGGTGCTCCCACGGACCTTGGCTTGTGCTAGGGATGAAGGAGCACAGTAGGGTGAGCTTCAGTGTATTAGTGATTTTTCTCTTGCTTGTTTAGAGTAATTGGTGGTTCTCAGCCATTCATTTTGTAACAAGTTTGCTGATCTTTTTATATAAATTAAGCACTTTAGGATAAAATAAAAATTATGGTATTTTATCATAAGCTATAACATTAATTTTGAAAAACATTTGTAACTCACCATTTTAGATGTGTGGTGTATGTCCAACACATCTGAGTCGCGTAAAACTGTATTTTGAGTTTTAGTAAGCGACATGGACACAGCCTTTCTTTAGGAAGTTGGTAATACTGAGTGGTGTTGATAAAATTGGAATTTGACTTATAAATTCCTTTGCACTTTTAATGTGGGAAGAAGATAACAAAGTAGGTGTATATTACTTCTTTCAGATAAGAAAATTAATGAGGAAAGAGACAAGGGTCCAGTCATAAAGTATCTTTATGGATAGAAGGGACCCATACAAACCTAGTCCAGAATGTTTAAAAATATTTGTTACTGAGCCTTTTGTTGAAATAAGATCCTGAACAAGTGTAACTATAAAAGAGACATTAATATCATTAACAATAATTAATTCTGAGATAGTAATGCCATTTTTTTTTTTTTCTGTACGCGGGCCTCTCACTGCTGTGGCCTCTCCCACTGCGGAGCACAGGCTCTGGACGTGCAGGCTCAGCGGCCATGGCTCACGGGCCCAGCCGCTCCGCGGCATGTGGGATCTTCCCGGACCGGGGCACGAACCCGTGTCCCCTGCATTGGCAGGCGGACTCTCAACCACTGCGCCACTAGGGAAGCCCAGTAATGCCATTATTTTAACCAATATTTCTTTTCTTCCATTTTCCAGACTGTGTGCTAGATGACAGGCAAACCAGAAACTATTTACAGGTTGTGATAAGAGTTAAAATGGGGCATGGTTAGAGGGGACAGGGAGTGGCTTGGAGCAGTCACTGGGGGTCCCCTCTGAGGGTACTGTTGAGGCTGAGACTTGAAGGGCAACAACCATGAGAACAGCGTTCCAGGCAGGGTGGCTCTTTGACACAGGATTTGGGAGTCCTTTCAAGTCCTGCCTGTGTGCCCCTTTCTTCTTCTCTTGGATTTTTAAAAAATCATGGATTTCACTAGTCCAGCGTCCTCCCCTCATGTGAGGAGACTGAAGGCCAGAAAGTAAAGACTTGATGGTGACAGCCTAGGATCCTGATGCCTGGTACACCCCCCTGCGCCCCCATACACACGCCCAAATGACATGTATTCCTACTAGCTATTTACAACATTCATTGTTTTCATGAATTATTATAAAAGATGTCTGAAAACAAGCATTGTATCTAGTCATCATTTGCAGTGTTCAGAAAAAAGAATCTCTAACCTAAAAGAAAGAAAAAAAAAAACCCTAATTATAGTAGAGAAAGATTTGCCCTTAAAGTGAAGATATTTTTGTCTTATAAATGTCATTCTTTTAAATGATATTTAAATGTCATTTAAGTGAGATAGGGAAGTAAACTCAATTTCTGATCTTCTGTTTTGAAAGTAAGTGATAAATAACTGACACACTGAGATTCTTCCGCTGAAAATAAATGTCTTTGTTACTCTCAGACATCATGGTGATGTGGGTGAATAAGAGGCGCTTAAAGTAGATCTTACCGAGCCCAGCTTCACAGAGTAAATGCCAATAGAATCGTAAAAGCCAGAACTAAAACCTCTTGTGTTTATATGTCCTCCTTTCCTCCCTTGTTATTGGAAATACATGGCTGATTTTTAAAATTAGGTTGCTTGAAGGTACTGTTGGTTGTGAGCATTAGTGTCACGTTACTTTGAAAGTAAATAGTGATGGGTTTAGAAGCATAGGTTCTGGGGTCCCATTGCTGAAATTTATGGCCCCTCTCTAGCCACTTTCTTGCTGAGTGACTTCGAGCCTAACCTCCCTGTGCCTGCTTATCTTCAAACGGAATCCATAAAGTCTAGTCATAGGATTAGTTTGAAGTTTAATAATACAGTAATTGATAATTATTAGATGGTATTCTTATTTCTGATACATCAGATTGCTGCTTTAACTGCGGAACATTGAGACAGTTTGGGATTCCTTTAGAGTGTAAAATAAGGGATAAAAATTCTTGGAAGAGGAAGTAGCTGTCAGTTGTGGTTTCAAATCTAGAGATATGGAGATGTGTGAACTTGACTTGCTTTGGTTACTTTTTGTAACGTATAGCTTAATAACTGTTAACACATTAAATGATTAAGTACATATTCTGTTTTTCTAGGCATATAATTTGAAGTTACTATGATTGATCATTTAAAGCAAAATACCCTAATTTGTTTTATGCCAGAGTTGAATCCTATTCATTTCTACATATTTTAAGGAAAGCTGTTGATGTATAACACAATATTTCCCTTTCAGAACTTTATAAAATAGCTGCCGCTCTTAATTTTTTTCAACTAAGGTAATTCATGTTTTTGTTAAAAGCTCCTAATTAAAAATACAATACACCCAAATTATATTACTGCTTTTCTTTCTTTAGTAAAGTTCTCATCAGTTAGATAAAGGTCTGATCTAGCTTGATGATGGGAACTTATGTGATGGTCATTATGTCATAACTCTATTAGCAGGCACCAAATATAGCACATTTCTGTTACTTTTTTGGGTCTGTTTTCTCTGCTAACTAGATGGAAAGCGTCTAACTGGGAGCTAGACTTTTTGTACATTGTGAGCATCTGACTATTCAGTTAATTCTTGTTCATTGTGTTCTTACGTCAGTAAATCTATATTCAACAGGAGTATACCAAAAAGGTTTTCTGGATCATCTAAAATTTCACTTTATGTTAAAAGGGTGGGGGAGGGGATGAGAAGTGGGATGGGTGAGCTGGGCAGACAGAGCCTTTTACATTCACAGTCCTTTTTTCTTAATGGTTTATCACTTTATTTGGAGACATTTTTGTGTACTCCACATGTACTCTATGTCAGTAATTCCGTTGGAGCCATTAGCTCTGATCTCACTTTTGAAATGCAGCTACAAGCTAAGACTAGAGGTAACCAGAAAGAGTTCGTTTGTATCAGTGTGTGCAAATACCAGTACTTATACCTGAGCAGAAAGGTGGTATTTCATTCACGCACTCAGTGTTACTGAATGTTCTGTATATACGAAGAACTGGTGGGGAATGAGCAGGGTAGAGCAAGTTGGAGCTGTGGTTGAAGAGAAACACAAGAACTAGAGGACAGGGCTTTCCCAAAATAAAGTCAGGGTGTGATTAAGAGAATAAGAGGAAATCGATGCTCAGCAGGCAGGAAAGACACCATCCTAGTAGGTGAAGTGATCTAATTCGCTGGCATCTCATCTGCCGCGTGACTTTCAGCTTTGGTCATACTGAAAAAGCCAGGTACATGGGCTTAGACAGTAGGCTTCTTCATGGACTCTACCCAAAGACCAACAGGAAGGAGCCAGTGAGGGTCATGTTAAGCCAAGTGAAGCACCATTGTTTCATGGGTTTTAAAAAATAAGCTTTTCATTTTAGAACAGTTTCAGATTTATATAAAAATTCTAAATATAGTACAGAGTTGCCATTATACCCCCCTCCCAGTTTGCCCAATTATTAACATCTCACTTAATATGGTACTTTTTTTTTTGCAATTAATGAACCAGTATTAGTATATTAAGTACAGTTCATATTTTATTCAGGTTTCCTTAGTTTTTACCTGATTTCCTTTTTCTTTTTTAGAATCCCATCCAAAATAGCATATTACATTTAGTAGTCATGTCTCCTTAGGCGCCTCTGGTCTGTGACAGTTTCTCAAACTTTTCTGGTTCTTGATGACCTTGACAGTTTTCAGGAGTGTACTGGTCAGGTGTCTTGTATAACGTCCCTCAGCTGGGATTTGTCTGATGTTTTTCTCATGATGAGTCTGGAGTTATGTGATCTGGGGAGGAAGACCACAGAGATAAAATGCCATTTTTGTTATGATGTATCAAGGATACCGTCCACATGACTTTTCCCTGTGGATATCGACCTTGATCATCTGACTGAGGTAACGTTTGTCAGGTTTCTCCATTGTAAAATTACTCCTTTTTTCCTCTTTTCCATACTGTTTTCTTTAGGAGTCACTATATGCATCCCATGCTTAAGGAATGGGGAGTTATAATGTTCCACCTTCTAAGTAGAAGAGTTTCTGTAT
The DNA here is from genome assembly GCF_963455315.2 of Globicephala melas. NCBI lineage: Eukaryota > Metazoa > Chordata > Mammalia > Artiodactyla > Delphinidae > Globicephala > Globicephala melas. Next base: position 9,144,953 of record NC_083325.1, read on the forward strand.
AAATTGTTTAGAATTCTTCTGCCTGAAAGTTTTGTCTCTTCTCCCCCATTGTTTATTTATTCATTCATTTCTTTATACCAGTATGGACTCACAGATATTTATTTGATACTTTGGGTTTTAATCCAGTACTGCTTGACTTATTTTATTGCTCAAGTTGTTCCAACTTTGGCCATTTGGGAACACTTACTGTTAACTCTTACATCTGTTTGACACATTCCCATCAATGTAAGACTTTTTTTTTAAAGCACTTTCTGGCACAAGTTGCTCCCATTTCATCTTGTGTATTTCCTGCCCCAGTCCTAGATTCAGCCATTTCTCCAAGAAGCCCCAGTTCCTTTTATTGGGGAATGGTAGTAGAACCCAAGATCTAGGTGCTAGATGTGCTTTTTGCTACTGGGTTGTAATACATGTGTGTATACTAACCTGTGTATATGCACATCTGTAAATATTTCTATATGCAACCATCTGTATCTGTATTAAGCTCAACATGAATTTGTACTGATGTTGCCAACTCTAATCCATTACCACGTAGATTGTTCTAGCCTCCTTCCCTTGCTTTTGTGTAAACTCTTATTCTGACAGTGAGAAATCTCTCACCATCCACCATCCACCATCCATATATTGTTCAATTCCAGTGTACATGTATAGCAGCGTCAGGATGGTTAACCCAAACCCCTGTGGAAAATAACTTTATTAACTAGAGATAGTGCTTATGTACAGTTTCTGTTGCCTTTAGTCTTACAGATTCCACTCATTTCCAAATTACTTAGGTCAGCACCTTTCCCCACTCCACCCTACTTCAGGGAGATGGTTTCATACCTTTGCTATGTATTTAAATTGTTTTGTCATATTCTGTAATCTATCTTGGGATTCCTGATCTCCTAAATGATTTTTTTAATTGCATACAGTAGGTTCACACTTTGTGCTGTGAAGTTCTGTTTTTGACAAATGCATAGTGTTAATTGCATCTACCATTACAGTATCATACAGAAGAGTTTCACTGCTTTGAAAAATTCCCTATGCTTTGCTTATTCCACCCTTCCTTTCTTTCTCCAAACCCCTAGCAACCACTGATCTTTTTACCATCTCTACAGTATTGCCTTTTCCAGAATGGCGTATACTTGAAATCATAGAGCATGTAGCCCTTTCTTTTACTTTTTATCACTAATATTCCACTGTATGGTTAATCTACATTTGTCTCTTTATTCAGCTATTGAAGGACATCTTGATTGTGTCCAGTTTTTGATGATTATGAAAAAAAGCTGTTATAAGGAAATGCTTGCAGATTTTTGTGTGGACATAAATTTCCAAATCAGTTCGGTAAATATTTAGGAGCACAATTGCTGGATTGTATGGTAAACGTACGTTAGCTTTTTAAATACCCTGTCTTTGCATTGTACTCAGTTTCTTGGAATGGAATAATCTTTTGCCATTCTCCTTGCCCACTCCCCCACCAAGTCAGTTTTGACCATTGATCCCAGGTCCTGTCATCACTACAAATGAGCAAATGATATAGAACTTCAGCTTACCATTTTGGGGGGAAATAAAATCCTCTAGTGATGTTTCCTGTGTGTTTATGTTATTTTCAGTTAATCTCTCAGTGAAAATAATCAGCTGCATCTAGTTGAATTTTACTGTTTTGTGCTTTCTGGCAGTATAGCAGGAGTAAATATTTTGTGAGTGGCTTAAATAGCCTGTAGGTTGTTAAAAATACTTTCTAATTGGGTTGTATTGTTTTGGTTTCATAGTTACTAAAATCCTGAAGAACTAGTCAGATTTTTCTCTTCAACCATCACCATCAAGCAGTATATTTTCAAAATATTAAGTTGTAGTAATTAACTTTAAAAGATTTTATTTAAATGAAATTTATGTTCCCGTTAAGTGATAATATGTTTTGCTTCCTTCACAGCATTTATTCAGTCGGAGAGCATAATAGAAGTACTGCGTTTTGATGATGGAGGACTTCTACAGGTAATTTTATTTTAAGCTTGAAGAATTATCTCAGTGTCAAGCCTTGAATAACATCTGATTATTATTTTTCTTTTAAAACGTAACTGGTTCATATGAAATATATTTTATGAGCTTCATATGCAGACAGGGCAGTAGAGTCATTGGTAATAGTAAAAACCTCCATAGCTGTATGGATTACCTTTTAAATAAAATATTTCTGGGGGATGTTGAGAGGTTAGGTGGGGAGAGTTAGATCAGGAGCAGTGGAATTGGTGGTAAGCTCTATTAGTATGGAGCCAGTGAGTGAAACGCTGAATTTGGATGTTGGACCGAAAAATATTTATCTGGAAGAGAACTTCTCCAGAGGATATAAGTTCTGCAGCTTTACATCTATATCATCCTTCCACTAGCCATTCTAAGCCGTGTCTTTATATATATTATACATAAAATTAGAAAGTGTAATCTGATAAAAATCCTATTCTGCCTTTCAGACATAGCTCACGTAGCACCGTGAAGCCTATTTTAGTCTTCTTAGCTAAAAAGCAGTTCTAGAATTTCAGAGCTGAAAGAGACAGTAAAAGCCATCTTAACCAACCCTGATTTTTGTGGCTGATTTTCTCCTTCCAAACTTTTTTCATATTCTATGCTTGTCTTACAGTACTCACCACCTTTGTAATAATAACAAGTGTTTTTAAATACCATGTTATTTGATAGCATGGCTGATAATTTTTTTATTCATGTTATATTCAGGGGAAACCAAGGTTTAGATTAAGAAAGTTGCCCACGATCCCATGACTTTGCAGTAATGGCATGGGTATTAGAATTCTGGTCTTCTCACTCCAGGTGTGATTGTTAGTCTCTTTGTTACATGATGCTGCCTATGATGTATTTGTTTACTTACTTATAACTAAATACATGACTTAAATAGTTCTCCTGTAGCTTATAATAAAGGCAGGAAAGTGAAAATTAAAGTTAGATCAAGGCAATAGAGAAATAATTCTGCTAGGGACTTGGAATAAGATTTGTGTTTTAGCATAAATTTAGGTTTCAGACACTAAGCCAAACAAAGTAAGCAAGGAAAAAAGTGATGGATTGTAAGGTTCTTTTTCTCTGACAATGAAGCAAATAAATGTTTCGGATGAAAACTTTTTCCCTGTTTCTAAATTTTTAAATAAACTTACTATTCTACTTTTATATAAGAGATGTTGAGAAACACAGCAGGCAGTGGCTGCATGGTGCTTGCAGAAAGTCTTCGTATGGCTTTTTATATTTTAAAAGTGAATAACAACTGAAGATATATAATGATCTCTAGTTTTGTAAAGCCACCTTGCTAGAAAATGATCTTAGTCTCTTGCTCTAGTTCTTTAATCTGTTGCAAGATGAGAACTTGGAGAACCTATAGAAATCACTGTTTTAAACATCTCCCTTTTGGTGATTTGCAGGATCTAGAGAGCAGGCAACTCAGGACTGAATTTCTAAAAAATTCTCTGAGTGTAGTTATCCTGTACTGATTGAAAAAGGATTTATTATATCCTTCAGGAACTAGACATCTAGGTTGCAAGTTGATAATCCATTTTGAAAACTCTGAAGCTTGACATGTGTTTTTGCTGGGGGAGGCTGTCAATTCACATCTAAAAGGACTTGGGTGTGGAAGAGCTCGTCAGCTGGGATGTCATTTGCTCACCCTCTTTGGATCTGCTGAAATGCTTGGACCAGTGCTTGGGGGAGGCCTCAGAGTTCTATAGCTAAGGTAATTTTAGACTGGAGTGTTAAGGGCAGGTATTACCACTGGTTACCTCAGCCACAGTGAAACCTCACTAAGCCTCCTGCAGAATGCCTAATGTTGAGATGCTATATATAGTGGATTATATATCTGCAAGTAACAGAACATAAGACCCCTCTGAATAGAAATTTATAAAAATCATTCATTTTAATGTTGAAGAATGTTGCCTGGGAACAACTGTTTTGATTTTGACATAATGTCATTCTTTCTGGCGATAATTTGCCAATAAGTTCAGCTATTTCTTAAACAGCTCCTGGTTTCTTGTGATTAGAAGAGAAGTAGGTTCATGTAGCATTTCTGTGGCAGAATATATATTGGGTTTCTCCAAATTAAATTAAAGCTAAAGCAGGGAGAGAGTCAAAGCAACAGCCTTGTTTTACATTATTTAAAATTAGAATTTTGCTTGAGAGCATTCGTTCCCAGATTGTGGAATTTATGTTACAGTCATGTGGCTTGGCTCATGGTGATTTTTTAAGTCCTAAAAACTAATTGATGATAAGTCAGTAAAAATTGTAAAAACATTAAAAATTTGCTAGAAAGTTTGGACTTGATTTCCTATTTTATTTTTAAAGAAAAGGAAAATGAGGCTCATAGAATATTCAGTTGCTAGAGTAAGAATCCAGCATCCAGTAAGTACCCGGCTTCCTGGTTCCAGAGCTCTTTCCACAGTATGACGCATGTGCATTTCTTGCCAGTGCGTTCCATGCGTTATCACTAGTAATGTTAGGATATGATTAGAAATCGTAGCAATCCTCTTAGCCCATGTTTTCTTTAGTTGGTGTTTTGACCATTGTAATTCCTGCTTGGCAAGGCTACTGAGATTTGGTATATAGAACATAGGAAGCTGAGTCAGTTCTTAAGGTGAGCAGACACTGAGGATTCTGCCTCAGGAGCTTGCTGAGAACCCCAGCTGGCACATATAATAAAGGATATCTGTTAAGGAGGAGGAATGTGGAAAAAACTATGGTAAACAACATACTTAACAGTGAAATGCTGAAAGTTTTATCTCTGAGATGAAGAATGGATCAAAGATGCCCACTAAATACCACTTATATTCAACATCATGCTAGTTGTAGCCAATAAAGTAAGACAAGAACAGCTACTGAAACTCGCGCACCTAGAGCCTGTGCTCTGCAACAAGAGAAGCCACCGCAATGAGAAGCCCGTGCATCGCAACAAAGAGTGGGCCCCGCTCACGGCAGCTGGAGGGAGCCCGCACACAGCAACGAAGACCCAATGCAGCCATAAATAAATAAATAAATAACTTGTAAAAATAAATAAAATTTAAAAATAAATAAAGACAAGAAAAAGAATTAAAAACTAAAAGGATTGAAAAGGAAGAAAAAAATGTTATGCACCGCAGATTATGATAGTTTATGGAGGTCATCCAAAGCATCTACAGATAAGTTACTAGATTCAGTAAGCAATTTAGCAAGTTTGCAGGATAACAGTTGATACATAAAAAGCAACTGCATTTCTATGTTTATGTTGAGCCGTATGAATTATACCACTTCTATAGATCAGAAAAGGCAACAGAGTCTAGCCAGACTCACACATATATGGATACTTGATTTATGAATAAAGTGTCGCTGAAGAATATTGGGGAAAGAAAATATTGGGGAACAGTCAATAAAGGGTGCTAGGACAAGTGAATATCTATATGGGAGAAATAAAACTTTGACTTCACACCAATAACAAAAATAGTATAACTATTTTGGGACTCTGGAGTCTTTTGAATGCTTATAGCTTCAAGCGGAAGGCTTGAGGTAAATTGAAGTAAAATATGGTCCATTTCAGCTCTCAGCCTAGAAGCAGTTACCCACCCTCACCCCCGGCCCTGCGGCAAGCAGCTGTGCATGTTCATCAAGCAGCTTGCACACAGCTTGCAGAAGCCTGTGGGCAAAAAAGCCTTCTGTCCTCCAGGTATTGGGGATCCATGCCCTGATTGCTGCTTTTGATCACAGAGGTTTAGACAGAGAGGCAGGCGGCCATTATTGTTGCAACTCCCCCATTGTTAAAAGTTCCTCACCCTGAAGTGAACCAGAAGATTTAAAGGGCTGACAACCTTCAAAAGCCACTGCATATATGGGGGAAATTAGAAAATCACTTTGAATGTTCAGGGAAAGGCCCAGGTTCATAAAACACCTGAGAAGACCTTAAGTGTACACCTCAGGCTTATCTTTGGCACAGACATAGCCTACATCATAAAACCAAAAACAATAAACAGAAGCAAACAGATAGCAAACTCTGGAAAAGGAGGAGAATCTGACACCCAGAGTTACTCCATTATTAAATTCAAATATCCAGTTTTAAACAAAAAATCACAGTGTACAAAAAGAAACAAAGTATGGCTCATTCAAATGAAAAAATTAATCAACAGAAACTATCTCTGAAAAAGACCCGATGGCAGATCTACTATACAAATTTGAAGTAGATCTGCTTTAAAACAGTCATTTTAAGGATGCCCAAAGAACTAAAGGAAGATGTGAAGAAAATCAAGAAAACAATGTATGAATAAAATGGAAATATCAATAAAAAGATAGAAAACCTAAAAAGAAAACCAAAAGAGGGTGACATCATCAAGATGGCAGAGTAGGCAGCCCTAGCTCTCATTCTTGTACAGAAACACTGACATAAAAGTAAATGTTGGTACCAAAATACTTTGAAGAGAAATTCAGAATCCATCAAAGAAGCAGAAGTACCCCTAGAAGGGCACAAACTGAGAGCAGTCAGATTTTGCTGATAAGAGGAGTACTGACTTTTCTTTAATCTTTCATCTTTTTGTTCCTCAGACTCGAGAATTTCCATTGTCTTGTCTTCAAGTTTGATGATTCTTTCTTTTGCCTGCTCAAATCTGCCTTTGAATCGTTCTAATGAATTTTTCATTTCAGTTTTTGTACAGTATTTCAGTTTTGCAAGATGAGTAACTTCTAGAGATTTAGTGTACAACATGACTGTAGGTATGATACTGTATTATATACTTGAAATTTGCTAAGATAGTAGTTAATTGCTCTCACCAAAAAAAAGAGTATATGAGGTGATCATTTCACAATGTGTATGTATATCAAAACATCACATTGTACACCTTAAATATAAACAATTTTTATTTTCCAACTATACCTCAGTGAAGCTGGGGAAAAAAGAAATTAAAAAGAAAATTGAGCTGAAAATACAGTAACTTAAGTGAAAAATTCTCTATGCTGAGGAACAGAAAGATTAAAGAAAAGTCAGTAGAGCCTAAGACCATCAAGTGAACCAACATATGCATTGTGGGAGTCCTGAAAGGTAAAAAGAGAAAGAGACAGAGAGAATACTTGAAGAAATAATGCCTGAAAATGTCACAAATTAATGAAAGACATGAATATAAGCATCCAAGAAGCTCAATGAACTCCAAGTAAGATGAACTCAGAGACTCATACTGGGACATGTTAAATCAGACCTTAAAAAGGCAAAGAAAATCTTGAAAGCAACAAGAGCAACGGGACTCATCACATAAAAAGGATCCTCGATAAGTTATTAAGAGATTTCTCATCACAAACTTTGGAGACCAGAAGGCAGTGGACCCATATATTCAAAGTATTAGAAGGAAAAAACTATCAACCAAGAATCCTATAACTGGCAAAACTGTTCTTCAAAAGTGAGGGAGAAATTAAGACATTCCCAGATAAACAAAAGCTGAGGAATCTCATTACCATTAGACCTGCCTTGCAAGAAATGCTGAAGGGAGTCCTGCAGGTAAAAATGAGAGACCACTAGACAACAAGGTAAAGCCATATGAAGAAATAAAGATCACAGTAAAAGTAAATACATGGGCAGTTTAAAAGTCGGTATTATTGTAACAATGGTTTGAAACTCCACTTTTTGTTTTTTACAAGATTTGAGACTAATACATTTAAAAAAAATAGTCTAAAAGCAAGGATTATTGTCACTTTGGTTTGTAACTCCACATTTTGTTTTCTATATAATTTAAAGATTAATGTACTTAAAATAATTCTTAGTTTGTTTTGGGATACAAAAAGAAGAAATTCTGTGACATTAACAACCAAAAGAAGTAGGGGTGGAGCTGTAAAGAAGTACACATTGAGTGTGATTGGGTTAAATCTGATAAAAATTCAAATTAGGGTGTTATAACTTTAGGATGTTAGATTAATCCCCATGGTAACCACAAAGAAAATAATATAGGAAATACACAAAATGAATTTAAACATTTCACTACCAAAAAATCAACTAAACCAAAAGATGACAGGACTACAGGAAATGAGGGAGTAAAACAGTATAAGGCATATAGAAAACAAATAGCAAAATGTCGGAATTAAGTATACTATTGAAGCTGAGCTGGTAGGAATTCAAACAAGTTTGTTGTAGATTTAAGATATAAATTATAATCTCCAGGGTAACCACTAAGAAAATAATGTAAAATATACATAAAAGGAAATGAGTGGCCAACTTCAGCTTGTGTAAGCTAAAAGAAGTCAGTTTTAGGCATATACAGTCTTATCAAGGGTATGTCAGGAATTCCCTGGCGGTTCAGTGGTTAGGGCTCCACACTTTCACTCCTGAGGGCATGGGTTCAACCCCTGGTTGGGGAACTAAGATCCCGCAAGCCACAAAACAAAAAAAAAAAAAAGAAAAAAGGATATGTCATAATAAGTGTGTAATAATTACACATAAGAGCACAAGATTTGAATTCTGACATATACTGTTTGATCCTGGACGGGTAAATATAATTTGAGTGTCTCCAGTGTATTGAGAATTGCAAGGACCACTAGAGATAGAGACAGTTGTGGCCGTTAATGCACTTTGAATTATAATGTAAGGAGATGTTATTACAAATGAAAATTAAATTATTGATATGTCTTTATAAAATTCAGGTTACAGTAGGGTTTTCAGTCTTGGCAATATTTATATTTTGGACCAGGTAATTCCTTGCTGGGAGATGAGGAAAGAAGACTGTTTTAAGTGTTGTACGGTGTTTAGCAGCATCCCTGGCCTCTACCCTCTAGATGCCAGTAGCCCTTTCAGTTGCAACCATCAAAAATGTCTCTAGACATTGCCAAATGCCCCGGAGGACAAAATTGCCCCCAATTGGAACCACTAGGTTATAGGGATAAACTTATATATTATTTTTATGATAAGAGAATTTAATACTGTTTGGGAATATACCACATACTTATTTTCGCAGTCTTTTCCATTTGAGTGGAAGAATAGTTCATTTTCCTCCTTTATATCCCTTTGGGGTGCTCTCTGAGAGAGACTGTGCTCAGACTGGTCTGGAATGTGGAGCCTAGCAGTGAGCTAGGCTGAGACTGGGGCCCTTAAATGCAACAGAAGAATGGAGTCTGAATTGTGGGTGGGAATTGTGCTTATCTTTGTAGATGCACAGTGAAAAGATCATTTGCAGTATGTCAAGCGTTACCAACTTTAAGTATCTGCGATTCAGTGAAGTTTACTTTGAAATATTGTAGGCATGTCTTATATTTGGTAGAAGATACAGAAATACATGGCACAGACATTTTCTAGGGCCCTGAGTACTCCTGACAGACCCTTATCTCTGAGCATAAAGTTCAAAGGTTTCCACTAATCAGATGGTGAACTAGGAAATCTCAGTCTCTTCTAGGGATTACTTCATAGTTTGGTGAGCTGACCATCTTTTTTCATATGATTACTGGCCATTTATTTTTCTTTAAGTGATTTGCCTCCTGTTCTTTGCTTATATTTCAATCACAGTATTCTTTTCCCCAGTTTCTTTCTTTTTCTTTCTTTTTGCTGTTCAGTTATAAAATACTTACGTAAATAGCAGATCTTTTCATTGTTACTAATGTAACCCTTTTTTTGCTTGATTTTTCTCTTCTTTTCTGGGGGATGGGGTGCGAGGAGGCGTTTACCTTGTTTATTTTTGCTCATTCTTCGGCTTTCAACGTATTTGAATCCTTTTGTGTTAGGTATTTACAGTCTATAGTTGGGCTTTGTTTTTTCAACATGATCCTTTTGTCTTTCTTAATAGACGAGTTTATCTCTAAATGAGATAATCATGCTATATACGTGTTTAATCTATTCCATCTAATTTTTATGCCTTCCTTTTTGTTTTCTCTCAGTTTCGGGGCTTAAGTTTCGGATACGTATTTAAGATATGTTTAAACCTTCATTTCTCAAATTACTTCAGAAACAAAGTAGTGTCTATTGTGATCTTTCCTTTTCTCTCAATATTTAGTGTTGCGCTGAGATTTTTATTCTTATTATAGTTAAATGACTTTTCTATTTTGTGGCTTATACTTCAAAAACAACATTTACTTTCTGTTTTTCTAACCTTATTTCCACAGTTCCTTTACTGTATCTGCTTATCTTTCACAAGACAGCTTCCTCATTTGCAATTCTTCATGAGTAATCATCTTGCCCAGATTGTCTTCATGATGATATTTTTTTCCCCTCCAGAAAGTATACATGGGTGCTACACTTCCTGAGTCTCCTTTCTGTCAGCTCCAGATGGGGACCACAGTTTGGCATGTCCTAGAATTCTTAGGTTGTACTTTCTATTGAAGTAAAAGTGACACACAGTAAACTGTGCATGTTTAAAGTGTATGATTGTTCGACATATTATACACCTGTGAAAGTATTCCTGCAATCAAGATAATAGATATATGTATCCGTGGCCCCCAAAAGTTTACTTGTGACCCTGGGTAATCCCTCTACCCTCCTCTCCATCTCTAGGCAACGCTGATTTGCTTTCTGACACCATCAGTTTATACTTGAAATCATTTTATATAAATGGAATCGTATAGAACGTACTTTTTGGGAATTTGACTCAGCGTGATTATTTTAAGAGTTATCAATGTTGTTGCATGTATCAGTAGTTTATTTCTTTTTCCCCATTCAAATGTTATTTTCTGTTCTTTTAAAAATATTTTTTCTAAAATAATAAAGAAATATTTAATAGAGAAAAAGAAAGGTTCCTAGTCTTTGAGTTTACTCTCTTTTTATTGCTGAGTAATATTCTACTGTTCTATCCCATACCACAATTCATATGTCACTTCATCTGTTGATGGAAATTTCGGTGGTTCCAGTAACAAATAAAGCTGCCATAAACATTCATGTATAAGTCTTTGTATGGACTTATGCTTTTGTTTCCCTTGGGCAAATATCTCAGAGTGGTCATATGGTGGGTGTTTTAAGTTTAACTTGTAAGAAATTGCCAAGCTTCTTCTAAAATGGTGATTCTGTTTTACATTCCCACCAGCAGTGTATGAAAGTTCCAGTTACTGCACATCCTTGCCAGCCCTCAGTATGGTCAGTCTTTTCCATTTTGGACATTATTGTAGGCTGTAGTGTATTGTTGGAGTTTAAATTTGCTCTCCCTTGATAACTGGTGCTGAGCATCTTCTCATGTTCTTAACGGACATTTGTAGAATTGCTCATTTTTTAAAATTGGGTGGTTTTCTTATTATTCAGATTCATAAGTTCTTCATATGTTCAAGATACAAGTCCTTCATCAAATAGGTGATTTGCAAATATTTTCTCTCAGTATGTGGTTTGCCTTTTCATTTTCATAGCAATGTCTTTTGGTGAGCGTATTTTTAAAAGTTTGATGAAGTCCAATCCATCAGTTTCTTCTTTTATGACTAGTGTTTTTTTTGTCCTGTTCATGAAATCTTTGTCTGTTTGAATGTTGCAAATATCTATTTTTTTGTTGAAACTTTATAATTTTAGTTTTTATGCTTAGAACTATGATTTATCCAAAATTAATTTGAGTGCCTGGTGTGATACAAGGGTAAGGGTTCATTTTCCCCCAAGCTTTGTTCAGTTGTTCCAGCACCATCTGTTGAAAAGATACATGTTTCTCTACTGAATTACATTGATGCCTTTGTTGAAAATCAAGGTGACTATAAACGTGAGTTCGTTTCTGAGTTTTCTCCAGTTCTGTTGATCTGTGTTGTCTGTCTTTATACTGGTGCCACACTGTCTTGATTGCTGTAGCTTTTTTTTCTATTGTAGTAAAATATGCATAACATAAAATAACAATTTTAACCATTTTTAAGTGTACATTTCAGTGGCATTAAGTACATTCGCATTTGTTTCTGCATCACCACCATCTAGCTCCAGACCTTTTATTTTCATCCCAAACCGAAACTGTGTGCCCATTAAACAACAATTCCCCATTCCCCCTACTGCAGCCCCTGGCAACCAGCATTCTACTGTCTGTCTCTGTGAATTTGTCGACTCTAAGTACCTCATGTAAATGGAATCATATAGTTTTTGTCCTTTTGTGACTGGCTTGTTTCATTTAGTCTAAGTGTAGGCTTAGTTTTCAAGGTTCATCCATGTTGTAGCATATGTCAGAATTTCCTTCCTTTTCAAGGCTGAATAATATTTTTTTGTATGTATACACCACATTTTGTTTCTTCATTTATTCATCAGTAGGTGCTTGCATAGCTTCCAGGCTTTGCAATTGTGAATAATGCTGCTATGAACATGGATATCTAAATAACTGTTGAGTCCCTGCTCTCTGCATTCAGTTCTTTGGGGTATAAACCTAGAAGTGTGATTGCTGATCTTCTAATCCGTATCCTACACTACAGCCAAAATAATGTCTTTAACACTTAAATCGTCTAGACCACGTCTGTGTCTCTGTTTCTCCCCTGCAACTTCAGTCCCCTTGTACTACATTTAGAGTACAACACAATCCAGACTTCTTAGCATGGCTTCTTACCAGGGCACGACACAATAGGGCGCTGCCTCACCTCCAACCTCATTTCTGCTTCTCTCCCTCTTCTCTCTAAACTCCAGCCACATAGACCTGCCATCTGTTTCTTGAGCATCCAGGCTCTTTCCTGTACTAGGACCTTTGCACGTGCTGTTTTCTCCACCACCACAAAATCCCACGTCCAAACACAGCTCTTCTTTATCCTTTAGGTTTCAGTATAAATGTTATCTCTTCAGACAGGGCTTCCCTCATGACATATTTAAGCATGTCACCTATTTATTCTCTTTCATAACATCTTTCCAATTTTTCCAAAGTCCTTTTATTCAATGTATAAACACATATTTATTTCGTTTTAAAATAACTGACTCCGCCTACCCCTACCCCGCCCCGTACCTCAAGCTCCATGGTGGCAGGAACCATAATAGACCAGCACCTGCACACAGTTGGGAAGGAGTGAACAGTAGAGACACGGGTAGCCTCACACAGTAATTGGAAAGAGGACTCTTCTCATAGGATGTATTGGTTTGACAAGCTTCTAAAAATCAATCCTATTACTTTGCATTACTTCCATGTGTGTTTAAAATTTAATCCAAATTATTCTCTCATTTGAATTATATGGTGTGACAAATCATTTCATAGGGATCAGGTTTAACCTGAAAGTAAGTATAAGGTCAAAGTTGAAACTGTAATAAAATATGTTGGATATTCTGTATGTCTGTAGTATAAAGATTTGGTTTCCATGTTTTCACCATTGTTTTCTTCCTTCACAGACTGAGACAACACTTGGACTCAGTTCATACCAACAGAAAAGGTAAGGCAGTAATAGGTATATATATATATTTTTAATATATAAAATTTTATGTATTTAGTAAGATACTGACATACTTTTAGGTCTTTCTGGGGGATTCCCGCTCTCCGTTTTCCCCATACTTTTTTTGGTGAGGAGGGAAAACAAATAGTAAATCACATTATATCATGTATTTCAAGTATTGTGTATGGAAGACCAAGTTTAAATCTGAATTTGCATGTCGTGCATTGTGTAGCATTCCTTCCGCATCACATGCAAAGGGGTTTACTTGTAGCTGAAACTCCCCTTGCTTTGGAAGAGTTTCGGCTTTATAGCTCCCAGTGACCTCTCCCATGGTCCTCCCTGCTTTTTATGGGCTGAGCAGTGCTGCCCTCAGTTGTCATCAAGGGTCTACCTGCAGGCCCCTGGCAGAGGAAGTTACCGTATAAGGAGAGATGATTCTAATTACAGGAGACCCTAACTGGTTGTCTTGTTGACCCCCCTTGTTTGACACATGAGGACTCTGAGATTCTTAGAACCAAGGGATGTGCTAACAAGGTTAGACTGGCAGGGTTTCAGGTAGAATTCATTATCTTCTGATCACCAGCCCCGTGTTGCATTCCCTTTGATATTCTTATATCAAGTATGGAATCCTTCAGTGTTCGCTGTGTTTTCTCTCTTTAGCCAGAAGAGCGATATAGAGTTAGTTAAGAATTAGAGGGGAAATGCTTTGAAAGAGGCATAGGGGAGCCAGTGGAGGCACATGAAGGAAAGTAGTCGTGATGGAGCTTACATGGTAGGGAAGAGAGGTGAGAGTCTGCACAGTCTGCTCTGTGCTGGGGCTGTGGGTACACTCCCTGCCTTGAGACGTCTTGAAGGACAGTAGAGACACAGCTTCTGATGAGGTTATAAAGCATATGTGTTGATGAAATGACAAAGGCAATCTGCTTTCTGAAAGAAGGTGGCTCACTTGAAGAGTATATTATAATCCAATGATAGAAGCCTCAGGGCTTAGTTGTAGGGGATCAGGTACCTGAGACACATGGGTGTGCCTCACATGGTGTCTCACTTTCATCATCAAAACAGTCCACAAGGCCTAAGGCACAGCTGAGGTGAAGTTAGCCTCTGACTGCGGCTCCTGATCTCCACTACTGGCTGCCTCTACCAGCTTCTCCTTGGGGGTACCCCCGTTTCTGCTGAGCATTAGAGATTGCTGAGATGGACGCTTTGTGGTTTTGAACTCCTGTAGTCATCTCTGCGCCAATTTCTGACTTCTTGTACTCCCCAGTTGTATAGTCCATTTGCTGCCCTGTGACTCTTCTAGTAAGGCAAGAGATTCAGCCCCATCCTTTCTTGTATTGCCTATACATGATCTCCTGAGTGAAAACTCTCATTCTGTAAGTGAAGCTTAACCTGCTCCAGGGAAATTTATATCATGAAAAGCTTAGTTACAAAATGATTCTGTAACTAGTGGTGGTGAAGCTAGTCTCTGGCTACCATTTGCTCCGTCTCCACCACAAAGGTTACTATCTGCTTCAGCCCCAAGGGCTTCCAGCACATTCCGCAAAGAGAAGAGCTGCTGCTTTCACGACCTCAGGATCATGGGAAGTAAAACTATGAAAGAATTTTCCAAGATACTCTTTTTTATGTTTCTCTCCTACCTTCTGGTTCACCCTTTCTAATTTGTGTTAATACAGTTATCAATTACATGATAATATTTTGTTTAAAAAGATGCCAGCTACATAATATAATGGTGGATAATGTGCACATAGTGTTCCATCAGTGTTTATTTTAGTTGAACACCAAAATGTTATAATGAGTACCAGTAATGATTTAATATTTTGGGACGTGAGGCCACCTTTTATGAATGTCTTTTCCTAGGGTTGTGGAGCCCTATGGTGGGAGATTAGGAATTAAAGAGACCTGAGTTCTGTGTTCACCAGATGTGTAGCCTGGAGAAAAACTATTTAACTGCTCTGAGCATGACTTTCATTTGCAGACTGGGGAAGATCATTTCTCGGCCTGATGTATCTTATATGTGATATAAGGCTATGCATTATATAAGGTTGCTGTAAGGACCAAATGAGAGACTTATTTGGGTAACAGTAGTTTGCAAACATTAAAATGTTACATAAGTTGTGGGTGTTGGTTAATTTATTTGTTCAGTCATTCAGCAAATATTTACTGGAATCTTTACATACACCAGGCATTGTTCTAAGAATTAGTGATTCAGTCATTGTGTTTGTTATCTATTGCTATGTAATAAATTACTTCCAAACCTAGAAGCTTAAAACAGCAGACATTTATTATTTTTCTGCTTCCGTGAGTGAGAAATTTAGGAACAGCTCTACTAAGTAGTTGTGGCTCAGGGTCTCTCGTGAGATTTCAGCCAAGACATCAACCGAAGCTGCAGTCATCTGAAGGCCTGGTCCCGGTGGGTCCTCTCCAAGATGGCTCACTCACATACTATTAGCAGAAGGCCTCAGTTCCTTACTGGCTGTTGGCAGGAGACCTTAGTTCTTTGCCGTGTGGAACTCTCCGTAGGACTGCTTGAATGTTCCTGTGTCACAGCAGCTGGAGACCCTAGAGCAGGAGATCCAAGAGAGAGCACAAGGAGGAAGCCACAGTGTCTTTTGTAATTGGGTCACACAGTCACTTCTACCATATATTATTCATAGGAAGTTACCCCCAAGGAGAGCAGAATTAAGCCCCCACCTCTTGAAGAGAGGCAGATCAGAGAATTTGTGAACACATTTTAAAACTACCACAGTGCTGGCTGGGCCAGATAGTCAAGACTCCTGCCCTGGTAAAACCTGTGTGCTAATGGGGAAAATAGACAACAAGCCACCAAATAAATGAACAAAGTATCAGTTAGAGAAAGGTCTGGGATAGACAAGACTCCATTGCTTCTTTAGATTTGACCATAACGAAGGCCTCTCTGAAATGATGTTTCAGCTTACCTGGTGAAAATCTTAGGGCAGAGCATTTCAGACAGAGGAACAGCTAGTGCAAAGGTTTGATATTGGGAGCAGTGTTGTTATTATATTATGTTGTTATAAGAGCTGGAAATGTTGGTGTATACAGTTAGGTAAGAAGGATACATGTGTGTATCTGTGTGTGTATGTGTATACACAGTGTCCACAAGAAGAACCAGAGTCTTCTGATCTTTAAGTTTCCTGGTATCTCTAGGATATAAGCCAAAAATACTGGGCTACGGAGTACTTTTCAAATTAAGGTGGTTGAGGTTCTTTAATTGACTGTATAGTTTGCTTTTTATTAAGTACAACCATTTTGGTTGCCTACAGTTAACCATAAGCATCTAGAAGATTATAGTTAGAGCCAGAACTTGCTAATACCTTAATGGCAGATAAAGTCTGCTCACAATTGCAGTTTGTCTAATATCTGTTATAAATTTTGTGAAAAAGTTAAAAGGAATGTTCTTAAGTTGTTTTTTAAGATTCCATTTGGGTTTATACTTAGATTAATTTTCTAGCTCTGGAGCTTTTAGCCATACATGAAGTGACATATATGCAAAAAACAGTACTACTTTGCATAGATCTTGAAGACTGTAGTAATTTTGATGGTAGACTTAAACCCAGCCATATCAAATATTATAATAACTGTGAATGGTTTCAACACCAGTTGTCAGACTAAACCCGTCAGCCGTCGGAAGTGGCTATGATGAACCCCCTCAACTTTTGATTGTTCAGTGAAGTCTTTCTCTCTCCTTGATTTCTGAATGACAGCGTTGCTGGGTATAGTATTGTTGTTTGACAGTTATTTTCTTTCAGTAGTTTGAATGTCATCCCACTCTCTCTTTGCCTACAAAATTTCTGTTGAGCAATCCACCTGTACGGTACCTCCTTCTTATCTGCGGGGCATACATTCCAAACACTACACTGTTACTGATAGTACCAAACACTATATATACTCTGTTTTTTTCCTATACTGACAGTGGATCACATATACAGCAAGGGTACAGTAGACAAAGGGATGATTCATGTCTCGGGCAGGGCAGAGCAGGAGGTTTCATCATGTTGCTCAGAAGGGTGTGCAGTTTAAAACATGTATTTTTTATTTCAGGAATTTTTCATTTAATATTTTCAGACCATGGTTGACCGCATGTAACTGAAACTACAGAAAGTGAAACCACAGTTGAGGGGGGACTAATGTATTCTTATGGGGTGGGGAGTGGGGTGTTCCTTGTATGTGATGTGTCACTTTTGCTACTTCCAGAATTCTCTCTTTGCCTTTGACTTTTGACAGTTTAATCATAATGTGTCTCATTGTAGGCCTTTTCAAGTTCAACCTGTGTGGGGTTCTTTGGGCCTCATAACTCTAGATGTCCACTTATCTCTCCACAACACTGGGGGAGCTAGATGTCCACCGTGGGCTCTCTCTTTCCCATCTGAGAAACTGTAGGCGCTAGGGGGCCCTCTCAGTGCAGCGCTGTACCAGCCTGGTAGAGAGGTGATATGACCAGAGTATAGCCATTTCTCTTACCTTTCTAATACAGTTTTTTTCTTCTTCTTCTTCTTTCCTGCTCTCTGTGGTCCAAGGATGTTCTTGAGCCTCACCCCTGTATTTTGGGATTTTCACAATGGTATCTCATCTATGGGTCGTTGTTGGGTGGTCTTCTTGTGAGGGGGACTGAAGTCAAGAATGACCTATGTCACCATCTTGATGATGTCACTCCCCAAAAGACATCATTGATAATAGGAAAAGGAGGGACAGGGAGAAGATACAGTACATACATTTGACAAAGGACATGTATCTAGAATATATAAAGAACTCTTAAACTCAAAATTAAGACATCCCAGTTAAAATACTTTGAACAGACACTTTGCAAAAGAAGATATCTGATTGGGCAGTAAACAAATGAAAAGATGTTCAACATCATTAGTCCTTAGGGAAATGAAAATTTAAGCTAAAATGGATTTATTGGAAAATATTGATATAGGAGTAATCTGTATCTTTTCTCTTAAGTCACTATATAGCTGTCTCTAATAAAAGTCATACAGGGGACCATTTTAAACTGTTGGTGACTTTTTAAAAGGTTTTACTTGTTAAAGTGGTTTTATTCCCCTCTTATTTCTGCTTGCAACACTTACTGTGGATCAAGCTACAAAAGAGTAGTTCCCAAGTGTGAGAGTGGACATAAAAGTGCCTGTTTCTGGGCTCCATACTAGATGTAAGGAATCAGAATCGAGAGGCGCGGGGCCCTGGAATCTGCATTTCTGCAAGCATCCTAGATGATTAAGATGTAGGTAGACCACAAATCATTCGTTATGAAATACTGGGCCGAAGAGAACCTTTTGTTTAGGTAGTAATTGCCCCTAGAAAAATATTTTAAATTTCACAGTTTAAACAAATTCCCAAGGCTCCAAGAATGTTTTGTGTGCTTCCTTGGGAAGGTCTTGTGTGCCTAATTTCGACCTAACAGTTCACCAGGCAACACAGATGTCATGTATCTCTCCAGTTGTTCCCGCGCTTGAAGTCAGAATAGCCCTTATTCATCTCCTTCTCCCCAAATAAACAGTTAATGTTTTAGTGAAAATAAAATATTGTATTGAGTTTCAGAAAAAATACAATCACTGCCGAAAGCATAAAATCATGTTATTACTTCTATAATGTCTAAGATTCGGTTTCTTTGAAATTGACAAAGGGCACCGTTTTTCATATTGCTTCTTCCCCAGTTTATTTTTCAACATTATGGATTTGTAGACATTTGCTTTCTGTTAATAAAGCACTAAGGAGTGTCATGGCCATTCTAAATAAACAGTAGCAGCCATTTCAATCAGCTGTAGGTATGTGATAGCTATGTTATTGAATTTTGGGTTTTGTTAAGATAAGATTATCCCTATGACAATTTGTGTTGTACCCACTCAAATATTAAATTGGTCCTTAGATATAGATCTGCTGTTGTTTTGAAAATATGCATTTATTTATGAGAGAATTATCTGTTATGTATTGTCCCCTCTATCTCATATTCTGTGAGCATCCTGTAAGTGTCACGATAACAATTGGCTGGACACCACTTCTTTGGAACATTTTATGGGAGGTCTTAGCCCACATAAGGCACGAAAAAGGAAAACAAGGTCTAAGGATTTAAAAGGAAGAAACAGAATTGTTGTTACTTGCAGGTGATCTGTCTACAGAGACAATTCAAGATAGTGATCATTTTAGCAACACATATAATGGCAGGGGAAAATCTAAGAGAATCTATAGACTGTTAGAATTAACTCACCAAAATGCCTGGGTTTAAGATCAGTACCCCCAAATCAGTAACTTTTTAATATAAAGCAATAACCATGTATATCTATCTGCCTACTTGACATCTCCATCTAGATAAGACATCTCAAGTTTAAATGTCTAAAACAATACTCTTGAATCCCTACCCAACTACCCTTCCCCACTTCCAACCTACTCTTGCATGTCATGACTACGTATCCAGTTTCTCGGGCCAAAATCTTAGAGTTAAGTCATCTTGATGCCTCTCTTCTTTCTCTTACACTCCAAAATCAATCCATCAGCATGATGTCTCTAGCTTCCAATAATATTCAGAAAAGAGCCACTTCTCACCACCCTCCCTTGCAGTCATCCTGGACCACAGTGGCTGTCCCCTCCTCTCTGGACAACTGCAGGGCCTTCATGCTTCACTCTTGGGCTCATGCAGTCTCTTCTTCATACAGCAGCCAGATTTGACCTTTTAAATGTGTTAGATCATGTTACTTCCTTGCTCAAAACACTGTAGGCGCTTATTGTTACACTGAGGATAAAATCCAGACTTCTGCAAGGAGACCTGGCCTCTGTACCGCTCTGGTCTCAGCTCCGGTCTCCTCCCCCTCCTTCCTGTACTCTGGCCACTTCAGCCTCCTGGTTCCTCATCATGCCAAGGACATTCCTGCTTTCTTCCTCCAGATCGCCACCAGTCAGGTCTCAGCCCCAGTGTCCCTCCTCAGAGAGACCGTCTATGTTCCTGCTGTGTTTGATTTGTCTTTATATGCTGGACGTCATCACGTGATGTGTTCTATTTTGTTTTCCCCATTGGCATGTTAGTGCCATGAGAACAGGCTCTTTGTTCTCATGGCCCAGCCACTAGACAGCCCCTGACATTCAGTATATTTGTGTTGAGTGAATGGGGTGTGCACCGCACCTTTTTCCCTTGCCTGGCCACTTTAAACATTTCCACTTGAAGTTTGGGGATTAGGCTCTCAGTTCTGTGAGAGAAAAAAAAACTGTATCTTAATCTCCTTTGTATCTCTAGCATCTAACACAGTCATTGTTTATATATGTGTGAATTACTGACTTAGACACATTTACTTTATGCATTAATTTTTTTTTTCTTGACTGGATGGAGATTTTATGTAAGTGTGAGTTTCACACTGTTAAAACTGATGAACTCATCAGTATCTATTGTTTTAAAGGAGCTGAAGAGTATCCTCGTTACAGTATGTCTAAGAAGGGCAGAAATCAAGAGGGGGTAGATTCTGTACCTCTGGCTACATGTGGCAGCTGCCTTGTGAGGAATTGTGCCTTCATTTTCCCAGTGTCTTTAGTTTTGTGCTTTAGTAAAGTATAGTCTTACATTTGGTCTTTTCCTTCTCGTGTTTGTCATCTTTAATGTTCAACATATGTAGAAGGATTGTCAAGCAGCACAGAGTAATACTCTTAATTGCTAAGGCTAAAAACACTTTTAAACCTTATTTTTTTAAGCTCAATTATTCCACTGCTCAGACTATTTAATCTTTATTGAATTGAGTTAAATCTAGATCTTCCACATTTTCTGTATGTCCTTGTCTATTTCTATTGTATTTCCTGAATGAAATTACATCATGTGAAGCTTGTGCTCTTTTGAATTGCAGAGGTGATGGAAATAAAGTAGTCTCACAGAATGGGTTTTGCTCTTACATCATTTCTTAAAATACAGCAGAAAGATAATCTACTGTTTAGAAACTTTAGTGTCTGAATGACTTTCTCCCTCTCTCAGTATGTAAACATGACTTTAGGTATGCGGACCTCCTCTCCAAGGTTATTTATACTTTGCATCAATGTTAGGTCATGGTGATGTCTAGGAGGTTTGCTTATTCAGGAATCTGTTTTAGTGAGAAGTTCTAGTATCAAGGGGAATAGTTAGAAATGATACTCAAATATTTAGGCCAAGGCATCATAGATCAGTATGTTCCAAACTCTCAGATTAAAAAGATATTTCAGTTCTTGGAAATTTCTATCCCCAAATTGACTCTTGTTTAGTTCTTTGACACTCTAGTTACAATGGGATCATGAGTTTTTATCTCTATAAATTGCCTTCCAAGTACAAGTAATTATTTATTGTTCATTGTACATGTATTAAAAATCCAAATGAGACAGTTCCGTGGCAGTCCAGTGGTTAGGACTTGGTGCTTTCACTGCGGTGCCCCAGGTTAAATCCCTGGTTGAGGAAATGAGATCCCTTAAGCCGCATGGTGTGGCAAAAAAAAAAAAAAAAAAATCCAAATGAACATATTAAGATATATTGTTATCAATTATATCAACCAAATATATTTCAGCAGTCTATTTGAGCAGTTTCTGTTTTTGCATACCTTTGAATAGGAAAAACACTCCTTTTTTTCCACCATTTTTTAAAACAAATGTTTATTGATTTCCTCTAATAAAAAAGGAACGCCATATTTCTAATATAAGACTCCACTTTTCTTAAAGAAACTTTATCATGACAAAACTCAAGTGTCTGACTTTGGTTTGGGGAAACACATATGTTGAAGAATTGCTTCTTAGGCTGTTTTCTTTTTACTTACAGTATATCTCTGTACCGGGGTAATTGCAGACCTATACGATTTGAGCCACCAATGCTGGATTTCCATGAACAGTAAGTTTAAAATTTTCAGGCCATAGCAATATTATATATATTTTATGCATGCATTTGTCTTGCCTTTTGCCTGTGTTATCTTGTATGAGAAAGTTACATGTTTTAGTCATCAGGAAAGTAAATAATGTTGAATACAGTTTGAAAATGGGAAGTAAGTATCTGTTATGAATCTAACATATAATATTAAAGTTTGAAGTTTGAAAAATATCCACATTTTGGAGTCTCTGGTTCAGAGGATCTTATCTTCAGAAGCAGCATTAAACTTGGTTACCTTTCTGATTAGCACTTCATTTCCAGTTTTATTATTTAACGTTTTTCCTTGTGGATGTGGAAGAATATATTAATTTGTTTGATGTATATGCTTTTAAATTACAAACTTTTATACATCATCAAATAAATAATATTATCACCAACCCAGGAGGCCAAACAAAAGCAGATCCTACAGGAAGACAAGGTCCAACCACAGAGTACTTCCTCAAACCATAGTTCTGCTTACCTTCTGCCTCTGGGTCTCAGGTTTTGCACATCTCAGATACACTGAGGGGAAGACAAGTCTTCACCCGTATTTGGTTCCAACCCAATTTAGCAGGTAGGTAAAGAGAACATCTTAAATGATATAACTTCTAGAGTAATGCCACTCTGGTAAGTTAGCAGAAGAAAGGAAGTTTTTTTAAATTTGTTTGTCCTTTTTTTTTAAAATAATTTTTATTGGAGTAAAGTTGATTTACAATGTTGTGTTAGTTTCAGGTGTATGGCAAAGTGAATCAGTTATGCATATACATATATCTACTCTTTTTTAGACTCTTTTCCCATATAGGTCTTTACAAAATATTGGGTAGAGTTCCCTGTGCTATACAGTAGGTCCTCATTAGTTATCTATTTTATATATAGTAGTGTGTATATGTCAATCCCAATCTTCCAATGTATCCCTCCCACTCCTTTACCCCCCCCACCCGGTGACCATAAGTTTGTTTTCTACATCTGTGACTCTGTTTCTGTTTTATGAATAAGTTCATTTGTACCATTTTTTTAGATCCCACCTGTAAGCAATATCATATGATATTTGTCTTTGTCTGACTTCACTCAGTATGACAATCTCTAGATCCATCCATGTTGCTGCAAATGGCATTATTTCATTCTTTTTTATGGCTGAGTAATATTCCATCGTATATATGTACCACATCTTCTTTATCCATTTGTCTGTCGATTGGCATTTAGGTTGCTTCCATGTCCTGGCTATTGTAAATAGTGCTGCAGTGAACACTGGGGTGCATGTATCTTTTTGAATTATGGTTTTCTCTGGATATATGCCCAGGAGTGGGATTGCTGGATCATATGTTAGCTCTATTTTTAGTTTTCTAAGGAACCTCCATAGTGGCTGTACCAATTTACATTCCCACCAACAGTGTAGGAGGGTTTCCTTTTCTCCACACCCTCTCCAGCATTTATTAGAAGAAAAGAATTTAAAAGGGAAGTCGGTAGGGGGAGCTGTATGCAGGTCTATTCTGATTCAATAAATGAAAACTGTAATTTTTTTAATGTTGTCAAAGTTGTAGTTAACCGTTTTCTACTAGTGAAGACATTAAATTTAAATAATTTCTGTTTAAATATTTCAGGGTATTTTTAAATTTGGAAGTGTATTAATCTTTTGATTTGAAACCAGGTACCTGAAACTGTTCTTCTACACTAAGATGTTAATGTCAAGTTTTCATTTAGTTTTTACATGTACCACAGTAGGCAGCCTTGCATTTTTTAACATTCTTTAATTAATTCTGTAATAATTTCTTTACAATCTCAAACCTAGAATAATCAAATATATCAGTTATACTTGTATAAAACCATGGTAGAGTAGTCAGCATAAGAAGAGCTATCTGATAACAACTCCATCTTTTCAGGTGTTTACAGAGATCATGGATTTTTGGGGTGGGGCTGCAGAGAGAAGTTTGTGTGCTTCCTTTTGTACCTACAGATGGAATCAGTATTTGCAAGTAGTCGTTATATAAATAGTAAAATTGACTTGTGGGTGTTAGGTTTAAAGACCATAATGTTCAGATAGGAAATACATCACTGTTGTTTCTGTCCTGTAAAAAGGTTTAGAAACGATGTTGAGATGGCAAAAACATAGAGTTCTTAATCCAGTCACAGTAATATATCACCCGTAGTCTCCTTCTGTCAAATGCCAAGATATTTAATGAAACATGGCATGCATTTTGATCTTTAGCAAGAAGGTTCATTATTTTTAAAATAATGATGAGTTCTATCTCTCTGATGAACTCCAATCTAGGACTGTGGCATGGGCCATGTTTATGATGACACCATGAGCCTGGGGACAGAGGAGATCAGGGTACAGTAGCAAAACTTTAAGTCTAACATAGTGAGTATTCTTACTTTGAAAAGCTTAGCAGTAACCATTTTAGAGAGATTGTTTCAAAAGTTATATCCGGGCTTCCCTGGTGGCGCAGTGGTTGAGAGTCCACCTGCCGATGCAGGGGACACGGGTTCGTGCCCCGGTCCGGGAAGATCTCACATGCCGCGGAGCGGCTGGGCCCATGAGCCATGGCCGCTGAGCCTGCGCGTCCGGAGCCTGTGCTCCACAACGGGAGAGGCCACAACAGTGAGAAGCCCGCGTACCGCAAAAAAAAAAAAAAAGTTATATCCAACGTTTTTCACTTCATTTTTTTTTTAAGGGAGTTTTGAAAATTTCATGCATCCCCTGAGATAAAGAAATTTTCAGGTGTGCAAAATATCTGAATCGAAATTGGTAATTCCTGTTCCAAATTATCTGTCCCTCAATGCTTTACATAATGAATGCCCCACCCCTAAATAGGAGAAATTGAGATAAGGGCAAGCAAAATTCTGGACTGGTAGTTTTAACCTTTTTTGGATCATGGTTTTCTTTAAGAACAGATGAAAGCTATCAGAACCTCTTCCTTCCTTTCCCCAAATGCACACACACACAGTTGCACATACAAATAACATTTTGCACATAGGTTCAAGGGTTTTATAGCCATCCCCATCAAAGTCCATATCTGGATCCTTAAGCACTAGTAAAGAATTCCTGTTCTAGGCCACAGATTATTAAATCACCACTACAAAATTTACTGGGGTTTTGCCCAATATGCTAGCAGTACATGTTCACTGTGGTATACTTAGAAAATGCTCATCAAGAGAAAGAAGCAAAAATTTACCAGTAATCCAACCACCCAGAAACATAAACATTGAACTTCTATCCTTCAAGTCCTTTTTCTGTGTATCTGTATTTATTTATTGAGTTACAAAAATATAACAGTATTTTCTGACCATAAACTATTTTATAACCTGCTTTCTTTTTTTAAAAATAAATTTATTTATTTATTTATTATTGGCTGCATTGGGTCTTCATTGCTGCCCATGGGCTTTCTCTAGTTGTGGTGAGCGGAGTCTACTCTTCGTTGTGGTGCGTGGGCTTCTCATTGCGGTGGCCTCTCTTGTTGCGGAGCACAGGCTCTAGGCACGCAGGCTTCAGTAGTTGTGACATGTGGGCTCAGTAGTTGTGGCTTGCGGGCTCTAGAGCGCAAGCTCAGTAGTTGTGGGTCACGGGCTCTAGAGAACAGGCTAAGTAGTTGTGGTGCATGGGCTTAGTTGCTCCGAGACATGTGGGATCTTCCCAGACCAGGGATTGAACCCATGTCCCCTGCATTGGCAGGTAGAGTCTTTTTTTTTTTTTAACATCTTTATTAGAGTATAATTGCTTTACAATGTTGTGTTAGTTTCTGCTGTATAACAAAGTGAATCAGTTATATATGTACCTATGTTCCCATATCTCCTCCCTCTTGCATCTCCCTCCCACCCTCCCCACCCCTTCCCTCTAGGTGGTCACAAAGCACAGAGCTGATCTCCCTGTGCTATGCGGCTGCTTCCCACTAGCTATCTGTTTTACATTTGGCAGTGTATATATGTCCATGCCACTCTCTCACTTCGTCCCAGCTTCCCCTTCCCCCTCCCTGTGTCCTCAAGTCCATTCTCTACGTTTGCGTCTTTATTCCTGGCAGGTAGATTCTTAACCACGCACCACCAGGGAAGTCCCTAACCTGCTTTCTAAACATATATACTGTGCATTTTTTTATTCCATAGAATTTTCTGTTACATTATTTTGTGGTATCAAAGAACAGCAAATTGTATGGATATATTTTTTAAATTCATTTATTGTTTTAAACTCTTTGGTCTTATAATCAGTGCTGAAACTAATGCTTTTAAGCACAACCATTACTAGTTCCTCAGGAGAGTCCAAAAAAAATGGAATTAGGAGGTGAAAGGATATGCAGAATGTAAAACATTTTTAGTTAATATTTAGGCTAGAGAGTAATTAGGCGTCATGTACAAGGAGCACCGATAGCAATCAATGAATTAATCTACGACTGGAGAGGACGATGTGCTGAAGATGTGCGAACAGACAGATGCACACCACTACAGACGAGGGTTGGGTTATACGATGAAGAAAATTGTTTGAAGCAGACTGTGAGCTCTTGGTTACAGGTTAGACTGGACTGTCCCCCAAAGCAGCAAATTTATATGCTGCTGCAAAAGAGCGGAAACAAAAGGAAAAAAAATTTACCCTTAATTTAAACTTTTCTGTGTCCAGCCTGAGAGCACTGAAGAGTTTGTTTTTATCTCATAAAGGTAGAAGTGGATCTATAGAAGTAGGAATTGGGAGCAGATGTGAATACATGTATTAGGGTTCAATCAGAGGAACAGATCCAGTCAGATCCAGTGTTGTGTGTGTGTGTGTGTGTGTTTGTCCGTATATGTTTATGTGTGGAGTTTTTATAAGGAATTGGCTTATCTAATTGTGGGAGCTGGTTAAGCAAGCCCCAAGTGTACAGGGGCAGGCACTCAGGAAGGGAAAATTGCGAGCAGGCTGGAGCCTCAAGGGCAGGACCTGAATATTGATGTCCACGGGCCGGCACTTGGGGAGGGTCCCAAGGAAGCAGGCCAGTCTCACATCCAGCTGTTGTTGGGAGTCTCTTAGCTCAGATGACGGCCAAACTCTCTTTGAAAGCTCCAGGCATGTTATACATACTTTAAGAGGCTCCTCTCCAAAAAGAATTTTTCATAGAAGGTTTCATGCAGTCATACAGAAAAATAGAACAGATAGTGAATATATTCTTAAACTAAATTCAATAATTAAAAATTTTGCCATATTCATATTTTTGTTCATTTTTTTAATCATTTGTAGCAGACATAATGGCATTTCATGCCTACATTCTGCATAAGTACAGTACCATCATTGGTATTGTAAGAAAATTAACAGTAATTAGAGTGCCGTAATCCGTCTGTTTTGGTCAGTGCTGTTGTTGTTTGGTTCTAAGTGATAGAAATCTAACTGAAAGGAGTTGAGCAAAAATAAGGATATACTAGAAGGAATTCCAAGGACTGTAATATATTTGCAGAAAGTTCACAGTTGCAGTGGGACCTGGGAACGACGTTATCCAGCACCACTAGGCCTTTCTTCTGCCCGCCCCCATCTCTTATCTCTGCCCCACTTGCTGTTGGCTTCTTCTCTCCCACTGCCCGTATCTTTTCCCTACAATGATGAGAGCAAATCTACTGACTGTTCTTGAGACCCGCATTCTCTAGCCTCCCTTCCTCGGGGAATAATAGCTTCTTTTACTTTAGTTGGAAAAATCTCAGAGTAGTACAGTCATCACCCTGGCTTAGGTGAGGTGGCTACCTCATCACTCAGATAAGGACGGTGTTTGGTAGTGGACGTGTTTTCCAGGGGGTGTCTCTGTAATTATCAGGGTTTCACCCAGAGAAAGAAAAGTCATGCAGTGGGTAGGAACTCCAGTTGAAGCCCGTTACAACCTCCCTGGCCCATTGAACCTCCAGTGACCTTCAGTCCTCTGTAAAACACGCCTTCCCCAGCCTGCCTAGCAGAGGTAGAAACTGCCTTCCCCCTGCTTCCATGGTGTGGCGTTCACTCCACAGAGCTGGGATGGATCCACACCCAAAATTTGCTTTAGGCGTCAAGACTGGTTCACACACCAAGAAGGGCTGGAGAGATTTATTATCCTCACATAATGAAGCTTTCTGGGGAGAGCAGAGAGGGCTCCCAAGGTCTGAAAAATGGCTTGAGAGAGCAGAGAAAGGAAACTGGCTTGGCTCTTATGCTTAGGGGGTGAGGCTAGGCAGGCTTGCATGGTGTGAACTTCTTAGTAGATCGGAGAGAGAGTGTGCAGGCTTCCCTGTGGGCTTGCCCAGATGTGGGGCATAAGGTGAAGGGACATTGTGGGGCTTGAAAACTGTCAGCAATGAGACATCAAAACTGGAATTGGGTTCTTCATCACACCTGACATCCTCTGCTAACTTCTGTCAGTGCTGGTTATTGCTCTAATTGGTTCTTCTGACGTCTGCTTCCCTACTAGACCCGACTATCAAGATAAATACGCACTATTTATCTTTACATATCTGGCACATACTTCACACTTAACACATGCCGTACATTGTCTTTAAGTCCAGCAAGATTACCTGCTGACTTCTTCTGCTACAGTAAAATTCGTTTTGCATTTTCAAGTGTTTTTTGCAGCACTTCATTAAACATTTGCTATACCTTTTCTTCTTGATCCAGCAATGTACTGATTTAATTAATGCCCATGCTGTAAATGTTTCGTTAGCTTCATATGTCTAGCAGTAATTTTAGGACTTGAGAAGTAGCCTTAACAGAACACTTCATAATATTCTCTTCCAGAAATTGTAAGTAATCAGAAATCATTGTTCACTGTACCTTGACTTATGCACTGAAGTTTTGCCTTATGTTTTCTGTGAACTACTTCTACTGCTTGTGGTCATTTTTTCTAAACCAGAAGCCATTCTTAATTTTAAAACACCCTTTGCAGTAACTGGAAGAACTTTTGAGTCGGATGAAATTTATCACTCCAGGTTGCCTTCAGTTGCCAACCAGGGTCTCCAAGACGGTTTCCTGTCCTTTAGCAAGGATGCAGCTCTAGTTCCGTGGCTGCTTTCTAAACCGCCGTGGCCTCACTCCTCTCACTACCCTGGCCGTCCCTACCGCCCTCTAGAATGTCTTTGACGTTTGATCAAATTAACTTTCTTGAAAAATAGGCTTTCTTTGTTTACATCCGTTTTGTTTAAATTTATTCTTTGATTCTACTTTTTTGCCCCTTCCCTCTCCCTCCCTCTCCCTCTGCCCTTCTCTTCTTTCCCCCCTTCCCCCCTCTCTCTCTCTAGCAGTCAGCCTGGAGCAATCTTGGGCCTGACCACCACCTTCCCCCCACCCCATGCTTTACTCACCCCCCCCCGCAGTTATTTATGCCAGTGCTGTTAAATATTTTTCTGTTTCCATAACAACTCCTTTTCTCAAACATTTATTGCAGATTTAAAAGATTCTTTGGGTGGGATCTTGTTTTACTGAGTTCTTTGGTTTATATAATTATTAAGTGAAGAAAATCTTGATTTCAAATCTAAAAGTTTAAAACAGAGACTTAATGGCTTTTAAAACGGTGGAAATTGAATAAACTTGCTAAAAATGGAGGTGTTTATTGTCAAGTTCAGTTGATGAGAGGCATTTCTCCCTAATCACTTTTTGGTATTCCGAGAAAATCAAGTAGGCCCTCTTTTCTAAAGGGATGTTTGGTGCTTTTTAGCTTTCCAGTTTATAACTGTTCAACCAACACTCCAGCTCAGCCCTCAGTCTAAAATGTGTTTGAGACGATGGTCAGATTTTGTGGTAATCGAGTGGTCAAAGTAGTGCATATTGATTTGGCCCAAATTCCTGCCAAAAGTTGTGTTTAATAGACTGCTGTGTCACTGTCATTCACAAAGTTTGCCTGAGGGCAGCTACTCAGCCATTTCTTTGGCTGTTTCGTGGCACTGCATTGTCATCTTTCTGTGGCTAGAAAAATTGCCATTGACCACAAAATTGCAGCTTACTTTCCAAGCTAGTCTCTAATTCATGAGTGCTTCTTCCTAATTCTTTTGAGCCTCAGACTCTTGTAAAATATGGACAGTTAGTCAGAAGCTCTGCTCTTGAGAGAACAGCTGTATATCTCAGCTTGGTTTATCTATAAATAATTCACACTAACCCCCTTGGCCCTCCTCCTGTCTTTGGAGCAGCTGATAATGGAAACAAACTGGACCAGCACACTAGCAGGCATTTGAAAATCTTTGTCTTATTTTTAAATCTTACCTGTCTAGCCAAGCAGTCACACATGATGCTTATGACAGGCAGGATTCTAAGATGCCCCCCGATTCCTGGCCCCTAAGGTGCTCATTCACCTTCTCCCAATTGTATTCAATCAAACACTCATCTAGATGTTGCTGTAGAATTTTCAAAGAATTTTGAAAATGTAATTAAGGTCCCAAATCAGTTGACCTTTAAGATAGGGAGGTAATCTGGGCACCTGACCTAACCACACATGAGCCCTCTACATCTGGCTGTGGCAGTCAGAGACAGAAATGTTGGAGATTTGAAGCATGAGAGGTATTTGATGCAAGGGAGTTTCTTTGTGTTGGTTTTGGAAAGGGCAGGGGCCGTATGGCAAGAGGCTGAGAGCAACCTAAACGTTGCCAGCAACCTGCATGAGCTTAGAAGGGGACTTTGAGCCGTGATGTGTGAGACCCTGAGCAGATACACCAGTCATGCTGTGCCTGGACTCCTACCGTACAGAACTGAGAGATGATAAATGGGCATTGCTTTAACCCTCTCGGTGTGTGGTACTTTGTTAGGCAGCATAGAAAACTGATGCACTGCTTATTTACTCACAAGTAAATTTGTATTAGTACTTGAGCATAGTTTTCCATGGTTCAGTGTGACTTCTCTCCTCAGTCTTCCACTTTGTCAAGGGAATTGAGGAGAGGGAGAGGCAGGGGAAGCTGTTTGTATGAGGTCTGTAAGTTGGTCCATCCAAGGAGACCTCCCTCTGCTTCCATGGTCTGGACCACCTGGAACTGCAGGAAGCCTGCTCTGTGTGTGCATGAGTGGCTGGAATAGCCTGCTGACGCCTTCCCTCAGTTCTTGTTACTCCAGACTTCTCTCGGCAACGTAAGTAGATGACCCTTCTCCAAGGGTTCATTTCCGGAGGGTGTGGCTTAGGGCCTTTCCTCTTTGATCCCTAGAAGAAAGGGTAAGGCCAGCCTCACCGGCATTGCAAACCAAGCTTTCTGATCCACCCCTGCTTCCAGGCTCCTAGAACCTCCAGGCTTCTTTCCTTACCCCAGAGCCCTCTCCTGTAGCAGGCCATCTTCAGTCCTGTCTTCTTCAAGGATCCCCCAGAGTACTTGTCTGTGTTATACCCTGTCTTCTTTATCTAAACTGAGATTGATTGCACTGAGGTCAATGGAGGAAAAACATTAAGAACAAATTCATAGGGAGGAGAAACACTGGTTGCCAGGTAGCCTGTGGGACACTTGAATTGTAAAAAAGCCTGTTTGCTGAAAAAAGCACATAATCGGTGAACTTACAGGGTGGAAGGAGCACATTTTTATCTCTGTGTACTGTTATTCTACTATATGTGTATAAAGCTTGAGGAAGAAGAGTTTTATCTTCCATATTGTCTTTGTAAAGCTTCTTCCTGCAGCATCGTGGCCATAGTTTGAAGTCCCAGCTGGATCTGTACCTACTTCCCTAATTATGTTATGGTCCCGTGACCCTACCTGAGATCGCTGAGCCTGTTGGTTAAGAGGTCTAGCTCCTGAGAAAGTCTCTGCCTGAGCAAGAGGAAGTCCACGCACTGGGGGCTCCCGAGGGCACTCAGCTTCCTGCTTCCTAACCCTAAATGCGTTGTTGCAGACCTGCCTCTGGATGCCCCTCTGTCCCCTCCTCAGGGCCCAAGCCTTGGTTCACCTTTGGGTTTTTTCCTCATGGCTGAACCGTAAGCCACAGAAAGATTTTGAGCCTCGTGGTGGCTGGGCTGTAAACCACAGAACAGTTTTGGACCAGGTTTTGGCTTCCCTGCAAAGCAGGAAGCTCGCCTGTGGGATCCTGCCTCCCAAGGGCAGTCTGTGGGTACAGCCTCTTAGTGACCGCTAATGCCGCAGAATCACCTGCTCTCTGCTGAGAGACTTGAAGGGAGTTCATCTTCTCTACAGCCTTCCCGCTTCTGGCAAGAGCTGGTGGCATCTGCAGTGATGAGCTCTCAGAAGGGGAGTATGTCTTGGTTTAAGCCTTAGAGGCACCAGAAGACACTGAACCTCAGCAACAACAAAACTTCATGTCAGCATTATAAAGAAATTCTCAGATGGTGTGTAAAATAAAAAGCAGCACAGCCCATTTTCAAAACCTTAAAAATGTGTTAAATGCTTACAAAAGACAGTGAAGAGTTCTTATTTATATAGTTTGTGGACCTTATGCATATGAACGTGACTTTTTTGGGTAGTATGGAAAGAAGGTATTGTTATCCCATTCTAGAAAAGACAATGTTTAAAACAACTCAAGAGTCAACTGTAGATGAAGCTGCAGAAGAAATGAATAAAGTGGTGCTGAGTTACATTTGATGTTGATTTAGGTGATACAGAATATGAGAATCAAGCGAAATAATGTGACTGTGTTAGAAGTCAGGTTGAGCGCATGTAATTCTGCCCAACTTTAGACTTTGAGGGTTTTACCCCCAAAAGAAGAAGTCCTAATAAGGAAGTTAGACAAACCTCTAAGGAAACAGACTAAAACTTCTGCTTGGACAATAAAATGAGCTTTGAGTTTATTTATCATAATGTTTAATTATAACACTTCCACCCTAAGTTCTCTAATATTCTATTTAGATAAAATTTGTTAAAGTACTTTTCAAATTGAATTATTGAGGGGTCATATCACAACATATGGGGCTTCCTGTCTGACTAAACAGGGTTCAGCATTGATGGCTATATAAGAAGCACCTGTAAAGATAAGGTAGCATTGTTAACAGTGGTGGCTCAGATGTAGGTCCTCGGCAAATACCTTTTGATTCATTGACCTCAAGTAAACATCTCACATAGCAAAGCCACCTTGACTGATGTGGTCACTCTAAAGCAAAAGGAAGAGTAAAAGACTGAATGCTTTATTTCACTTTTATATGATGATGCTTAGCAATTATAGGGCAGTGTTACTTTCCAGAGTATTTTCATTACTTTACCACATTATTTTCACCTTTTTTCTTTTTTATGAAATATAATATACAGACAGAAATGAATAAGACATATGTATAGTTTTGTATCTGCCACCCAGTTAGAAATTATTCTTATGTAATTTTACTGTATGTAATTATATTTTAACATATAAATAATATTGTGATATAGCTCATTCTGGTTTTTTTCCAACTTTGAGATATAACTGATAAATAACATTGTAAGTTTAAGGTATATAGCACATTGATTTGACTTACACTGCAGAATGATTACCACCATGGCATTAGCTAACACCTGCATCACATCACATAATTAGCATTTCTTTTTTGTGGTGAGAACATTTAAGATCTTAGCAACTTTCAAGCGTATAGTACAGTATTATTAACTGTAATCACTATGCTATACATTAGATCACCAGAACTTATTCATCTTCTAACTGGAAATGTGTACTCTTGGACCGACATCTCTCCTTTACCCCCACCCCCTAGTCCCTGGTAAATACCATTCTAGTCTGTTTCTAGGAGTTCGGCTTCTTGAGATTCCACATATAAGTGATATCACACAGATTTGTCTTTCTCTGACTTACTTCACTTAGCATAATGCCCTGAAGTCCATCCGTGTTGTTACAAATGGCAGGGTTTCCTTTTTTCTCATGGCTGAATAATGTTCCATCGTGTATATATACACCACAGCTTCCTTATGCATTCATCCGTCGATGGACACTTCAGTTGTTTCCACATCTTGACCATTGTGAACAATGCTGCGGTAACCCTGAGAGTGCCATGTATCTCTTCGATACTCTGTTTTCATTTCCTTCAGATATGGGAAGAAGAGGGGGTTGCTGGAGCATAAGGTAGTTCTGTTTTTAATTTTTTGAGGAACTTCCACACTGTTTTCCATAGTGGCTGCATAGCTCATTCTATTTCTTAACCTTTTTAAAGGTCTGTTTTTGTTGATTATTTTTCTGCTCTCTTATTTCTAACCACTGGAGTAAAATAGTGAGTCCTTACTCTACCGTTAACTCCCCCTTGGATGGCTACACATATTGCCTCTCCTGCCTTACCACCACAGACAGCCCTGCGGTGAAATCCTCTTACAGGGCCACTTACAGACCGTCGTGAGAATTGCTTTGGAACTATAAGCGCAGAGTGGAATGCATAGGTTACAGAGTGTGAGTACACTTCACATATCTAGGTATGGCCTGATTGCTCTTGTGAATGGCTTCCTCTCTGTACTCCTCTGAGCAGTCCACTAGCATTCCTGTATTGCCATGTCCCCTGTATTCGCACTTAACATTAGCCAGCTTTCTAATTTTGCTAGTTAATAGGGATAACATGATGCCTTGTTAATTTTGCATTTCTCTCATCACTAGTAAGTTCGAATATCCATACCTATATGCTTATTGGCCTTTTGAGTTTCCTCTTCCTATAAATTGCCTGTTCATATCCTTTGACCATTTTTCTTTTGGGGTTCTTAGTAATTCCTCTTATAGTCTGAAAATAACCTTAAAGTCTAAAAAGATATTTAGACATTGCAAATATCTTTTCCCAGCTTGTCATGTGTCTGTTAAATTTTCCCATCTGGTATTTTGTTGAACAGAAAGTCTTAATATTTTCCCCAACTTCTGAAAAATGTAAAAGTACAGAGAAGTTGGAAGAATAATATGGTGAACACCTACATAACCTTTATCCAGATTCACCAAGAGGTAACCTTTTCTTTCTGTCTCTTTTTCTTTCTACACACACACAAACTCCACTTTTTTTCCCGAAAGTAAACGTATACATCATATTTCACCCCTGAGTTCTTCAGTGTGTGAATCCTAAGGGACTGGTCCTAAGTAGCCACAATTCCATTATCACACCCAAAGAATCTAATATTGATGCAGTAACATTATCTAATATATAGTTTACATTCAAAGTTCCCTAATTGCCAAAAGCAATATAGTCTTCCATCCTCTAACCAGGTTTAAATTAAGGATGACACATTGCATTTGGTTGGTAGGTGTCTTTAATCTAGAACTGTTTCCTACCTTTTTTCTTTTTTTTATTCATAAGATTGAAATTTTTGTAGTACATGTCAGTTGACTTATAGAATAGCCTACAAACTGGATTTGCCTGATTATATCCTAATGATTAGATTTCAGGCTAAACATTTTTGTCAAGAACATTACATAGATAATGTTGTATTACGTTATATCAGGGTAATGTAATGTCCATATTTCTAATTATTGTTGATGCTGAGTTTGAGCGCTCATTGGTGTACTACCTGCCAGATCCTGTAAATTGTAAAGACGGCTTTTCCTCTTCGTCATTAATAAATAATCTGTAGGGTTGCTATCCTGTCCTCCATCAACCTTTCATCTAATAGTTTACCTCATCCGCACCCATAGACTCTCACCTGACAGTCATTACATCGATAGTTGCAAAATGGTGATTCCTTTTTTCCCCTTCAAATTCTATCATTGTTTTTTTTCATTTAGGAATCAAGATTCTTCCCCCTCTTTGACCATCACTGTAGACCAAGGGTTAGCAAATTATGGCCCTTGACACCTGTTTTTATATATGAAGTTTCACTGGAACATAACCATACCCATTCATTTACGTTTGTCTGTGGCTGCTTTTTGCACAACAGTGGCAGACTGGGTAGTTGTGACAGAGATTGCATGGTCTGTAAAGCCTAAAATATTTACCGTCTGGCCCATTACAGAAAAAGGTTGTTGATCTCTGCTATAGACTCATGGGTTTTGTTTTTAAATCAGCGTGTAATAACCCTTTACTTTCACTGTTCTTTTTGCTCCAAATTTTACAGATTTTGCCAGTGGGAGCCTGTTTAAGCTGATTCCTTTTTCTTTTTTTGATACATCCTATTATCTTTGAACAATTCTTTGCTTTCTAATAGAACAAATGTTCTAGACTTCCTTATGTTTTGCTTTGTCCAAGACCTGGAATTAGCCAAAACTAAAGAAATCCTGGTCTCTTCAGTGGGAAATGACATTTAGAAACCCAGATCTGGGCACTGAATGTGCTCATTGCCCCAATATGTCATTGCTTCTGTGCTCATGTGGACCAGTCTCTGAAGGAATATATACATGTATATATACATATGCATTATGTATGTATATATTGATATGTATACATGCATAAATCACGGCCCATACTGATAAGTCCAGTTCATATTTTCCCAATTCAGATCCAGCCTCACAGAGTTCTTTCTCATCTTTCCCCATTTTGTATCAGCATCTCTCTTTTCCCCAAAGTGTTTGGTAGAATAGTCCCTTTAAATATTTGGTAGATTTTGCCAGTCAAGTCCTTATGGACTGGAGTTTTCTTTGTGGGGAAGTTTTAAATTGCAGATTTAATTTCTTCAGTAGTTTTATTTTTTGTAACGCTTACATATTTTTTTCTTAAATTTGTCAGTTTTCGCAAGCTCTGTTTTTCTAGGAGTATGGCAATTTCAGGATTTTCAAATTTACTATCATAAAGTTAATAAAATTTTATGATTGTTTTACTGTTTGTAGCATCTGTAGTGATGTCTTCTTCATCACTGCTGGTATTGATATTTTATGCCTCCTCTTTTTTCTTCATTCATCTTGCCAGGTAGTTAACAATTTATTAGTCCCCCCTGCCAAAATGGGAATTTTTGACTTCATAAATCATCTCTATTTTATGTTTTGCTTCATTGATTTCCACTCTTATTTGTATTATTTCTTTCCTTGTACTTTCTTACTTTAATTTGCTGTTCTTTTTCTAATGACATGGATGCTTAGCTCATTAATTTTCAGGCTTTCTTCTTTTCAAATATGTACATTTAGATTTATGAATTTTCGATTAAGCACAACTTGAACTGTATTCCACAAGTTTTTAATGAGTTAATTTCTTCATTTTGATTCAGTTCCAGATAGTTCTTAATTTTTATTCATCTTTGATCCATGAGTTGTTTACACATGTTGGTTTATTTACATATTTATAGAGAATCTGTTTATCTGTTTGTTATTGATTTCTAGTTTAATTGGGCCAGGACTAGAAAATTCTGCATATAAAAGGATTCTGAACAAAGAAGAGATAGAACAAATAGAAAATAACCAGCAAGATGGTAGACTTTAACCATAAAAATAATTACATTTAATATAAATAGTCTAAACACAGCAATTAAGAGACCAAGATTGTCACATTAAAAAAGCAAGACACAACTAACAACAGAAACCCAAAATATAGGAAGCAACACTAACAGAACTAAAGGGAAAAACCCGACAGTTCAATAGTAATAGTTGGAGATTTAGGTACCCCACTTTTGATAATGGCATTTGGAAAGGAAGAATTAAACCATCTCTATTTTCAGATGTTATACTCTTGTACATAGGACATCCTAAGCAATCCACTTTTAAAAAAAATAGAATAAGTGAGTTCAGCAAGGTTACAGGATATTAGATCAATATACAAAAATATTTGTTCTATACACTAGCAATGGACAATCAAAATTAAGAAGACAATTCCATTTACAATGGCATCAAAAATAAAATACTTACATACAAATTTTTAAAAAATAGTGCTGTATACTAAAAATGCCAAACCATTGTCAAAAGAAATTAAAGAACTAAGTAAATAGAAACCATCCCGTATTCATAAATCAGAAGACACAAATGAGAATGGCAGTACTCCCTGAATTGATCTGTGGATTCAACACAATCCCCATCAAAACCACAACTGACTTTTTTACAGAAATTGGCAAGCTG
Organism: Globicephala melas; assembly: GCF_963455315.2. Classification (NCBI taxonomy): domain Eukaryota; kingdom Metazoa; phylum Chordata; class Mammalia; order Artiodactyla; family Delphinidae; genus Globicephala; species Globicephala melas. Next base: position 9,182,866 of record NC_083325.1, read on the forward strand.
GTATTAAAATTCACATGTAAATAAGAAGGATCCGGGATAGCCAAACAATTTTTTAAAAGGAGACCAATATGGGAAGACTAATAGCTCCCAATGTCAGAAACCTTCTAAAGAGCTTTAGTAGTCAAGACCCTGTAATACTGCCATGTAGATAAATGCGAAAGAATTTAGATTCCAGAAATAGAACTTTATATTTATTGTAAATTGATTTTGACAAGGGTGCCAGGACAATTAAATGAAGAAAGAATAATCTTTGCAACAAATGGTGCTAAGACAACTGGCAAAAGAATTAAGTTGGATCCCCTACCTGACACCATACACAAAAATTAATTCAAAGTGTATCGTAGAGCTAAATGTAAATGTAACAAAGCTAAACTATAAAACCTTAGAGGAAAACATTGTAATGTGTCTCCATTATGCAGTGATTTGTACAATATTTTCTTAGATATGGCTCCAGAAGCACAAGTGACAAAAGATAAAATATACACGTTGGATTACATAAAAATTAAAAACTTTTGTGCTGCAAATGATACCATCAAGAAGGTGAAAAGATAGCCACAGAATGGGAGAAAATATTTGCAAATATCTCCTAAGAGGCTTATATCCGTAATGTATAAAAAACTCTTGCAACTCCTTAAATTTTGCTGTGTGCTTTTTAAGTACAGGGTTTCCTTATCTCTCCTTGTTGACATTTCATAAATGCTTTCAATCAAGAATTATTTCATTTTTTTTTAAATTTTGGGTTTTGCCCATTGTTTTTGTCCATATTCTTCAAGTATTCCTACACTCCATTTTCCAAATATTACCACTTCTAGTTATGTTCTACATATCTGTTTTTCTTTTGATTTTTATAGCTCTATCTTTTAAAATATTCTAAATATATATACTTTCTTACTGAATTTGGAACTAAATTGTCAATCTGATCTTCCAGCTCACGAATAGAGTTTTATGTACCTATATCCCATCCATTGTCTTTGTACATTATGTTTTCTGCTGATATTTTCTCCTGTTTTCTATAGGCTTTCTTCATTTTACTAGTATCTTGCCATTTCTCCTTAAGCATATTCCATTATGCTTATTTTTAATTCTTGGTTTAACTTTTGCAGCTTCAGGTATGCATTATTCAGCCTTTACTAGGTTATGCTGTGATCACAAACGACCCAGTGGGATTTAGACTAGAAGAGCACTCCTATCTGTGAAATGCCATTTACTTAGCAGAAGAAACAGAGTACAAGAAGACTCTTAAAACTTAATGATATATGTCACTCTTGCTCACATTTCATTGGCCTAATGTTAATGAAGTGGAGCGATACAAGCCTCTCACCAGTTCAGTCAGCCAATTGGGAACAATATTGTGGTCTATCACAACACTGTATATGTTTTCAACTTGATTGTACTACTCCTCACAGATCATGTTATTTTGATGTGTGAACTTCTGAGTTGCTGTCTTATAATACATATTGAGGAAGAGCAGAAGACCAAGCCTTTCTCTTTGTCTCTTCTTGTGAATTTAAGAAGGAAGATGATCCCCAAGGTGGAGAGGTCCAGTTACATACACACATTCACATAAAAACTATTGATTGTCCTATGTTCCCACCACTCTATCTGACAGTGCTTAGGCAAAAGTGTCTGGAAGAGGTATCTTCCTAAATTGTAATCTAACAACTTTAGGGCTTTGGAGGACCAGAGAGAGGAGTGTAGAGGCGGGTGTGTTCAAGTGTAGCTGATCAGCAGCTTCTTACCCCAGTGAGCCTTTCTGCCGTCTGGGTTGAAGGGGGAGGCTTTGATTGTACCAAGGCAAGCAGGGAAGGGAATGGAGAAGAGGAGAGTTATTCCTGGCTTCTCGCGGCCTGCGCTGCCCTGTGTCCCTCACTTTTCCCCACCTGCCAGTTCAGGCAGCCTTCTGTTCCCCCAAGGGTTTCTTGCTGTTTTTGGTTAATCCTTGGAATCAGGGATTAACTTCTAAAATTTTCCAGCGTTGTTGTTTGTATATGCAGCTGTTAGGGGGTGTCAGGGAGAACCAGTAACATATACTAACCAATTCACCATTTTAAAAGGAACCCAAAGCCCCTGGTTTGTTTTTTTTTAAACTAGTGAAAGTTGTCAGCTGTTCACTGTTTGATCAGTTTTCCAACATCATAAGTTACAAGTGATAAACTGAACTGAGGAAAAGGCAGGGGCAAAAATTCCTGAAGGACAAAAGCATGGTGGACAGTTGAACCACATATAAAACGTAATTCTGGCGCTGCATCTTCAACTACTTAGAATTTGAGGTTTCTACAGATGAAATAAAATTTCAGAAAGCATAGGCCAAAATGATTGTACAAGAAGAGGACCTTGTGACAGAAGCTGTAACTGAATTAGAACATGAGGGTTTGGATTCACATAGAGAATAGGGAAGAAAACACAGAGCAAAGACATTGGTAAAGGCGTGGGGGTCATGCACATGGAACCAGCCTGACTCAGGTGGAAACATAGGGAACCACGTGTGGAGGCTGAGTGATTCCAGATTAGGGGGCTGATAACCACTTCATAACAGCAGGTGGTATTACAGAGAGAAAGAAAGGGATCTGACCATTTTGTTCCCTGCCTGCTTCTTCACTAGACTGTAACCACTGAGGTCATGGGCAGGGGCAGGAGCGGGCAAGCTGCCCCATGCACGCTCTCACCAGGTGCCTGGTTCTGTGCTAGACAATACGAGGAATACACAGTGCGCATACAACGTAAACTTCGTCCTTAAGGTACTGATAATCTTGCTGAGGAAATAAGACAGGTGCCAATTAAATAACTAGAGAGAACTCTGAAAAAACGTAATTTATTTGCAGAATTCTCTTAAGCTGTCAAGCTAGGAAGCCTGTGCAAATATGATTAGCAACGTAAGTACTTAATGGACTACATACTAAGGAGGTTTCACTTTTCAGACAAACTGTAATGTGGATGCCATGGGGAACGTTAAAATGAATCTGTGGACATCAGACCTCGAGTGTGTGCTTTATACTGTTCCTTTGAGAAGGTTAGAGCAGGGACTAGAGCCAGATGGCCTGGATTCAGGGTGATGTTCCAAGTATGACTTTAGGCGAGTTAATTAAGCTTTCTGTGCCTTGGTGTCCTCATCTATAAAATGAGTATAACAACAGCCCCTAACTTATAAGGCAGATCTGCTCACATAACGTTGCCACTAAACGTCTTCTAAATTGAAGAGCATCTATCAGTGGAATTTGGGGAGAGGAGGATAAGATTCAGAATTAGTAGAGAAGCAGGCGGTAGGTGGTATTACAGAAAGTAATAAAGGGATCTGACCGTTTTGTTCCCTGCCTGCCTCCTCACTAGATTGTAAACTTCATCCGGGTGGAGACTTGCCCCCTTACATCCCAGTACCTGGCTCAGTGTGTGACATACAGTTGGCACTCAATAATTTTATTTGCTGAATAGCGAATGCATGCATTTTATGTGTAATTTTAGGTATAAACTAATTTAATATATAATTTCATACGTTTGGGTATGTATTTGTCTAAATAATTTTGATGTTTAATTTTTTAACAACTAAAGGTTAACTCTAAAACTAGAAATTGTCTTTGAAGTATTTGTAACAGTTTTCTTTTTGTTTTTACAGACCAGTTGGAATGCCAAAAATGGAAAAAGTTTACTTACATAATCCTAGTTCTGAAGAAACTATTACTTTAGTATCAATATCTGCTACAACATCACATTTTCATGCATCATTTTTTCAAAATAGGGTAAGCATCTCTGCTGTATTTGATTTCTTTTGAGTTTGAAATTGAAATGTCTAGGGTTTTTAGTGTATAATTTTACTTTGCTATAATTAAAATCTAGTTTGAATGTTTCACATTTATTCTGGACTTTAGTTTGCCCCATTTCCTGAGAATTATCACTTCTACTTTTCAACACACATTGTTTTTCTCAACATGAAACAGCCTAACAAATCAACTTTGAAACTTAAGCACTCTGAAAAATGTAGCATTCATATATTCAGTTGGTTTTCTTGTCCTACCTAATAATAGGTAATTCCTCAGCGTTGTGTTAGTTTTCTATTGCTGTGTAATAAATCACCACAAACACGCACTTATTAGCACATGGTTCTGTAAGCCACAAGTCCAGTGGGTCTAGTGGGCTCTGAGTATCTTAAGGCTGTAACTAAGATGTCAGCTGGGCTGAGTCATTGACTGGAGGCTCAGGGGAAATCCACTCCCAGACTCATTCAAGTTGTCGGCAGAATTCAGTGCCTTGTGCTTGTAGAACTGAGGTCCCCGTTTCATTGCTGGCTGTCAGCCAGAGACCTCTCTCAGTTCCCTGAGGTACCCACACTCCTTGTCACCATCTTGAAGCCAGCACTGGTGCGTCACATCTCCCTCGCGCTTCAGAAATCTGACCTCTCCTACCACCGGTGGAGAAAACTCTGCTTTGATCATGTCATTGGGTCAGCATCACCTGGGTAGTCTCCTTTTTGATTAACTCAGAGTCAGCTGACTAATAATCTCATTATATCTGCAAAATCCCTCTTATCAAGTAGTGCAGATCACAGGTGTGGTATCCTTCATATTCACAGTCACAGAAATTAGGGCAGGAAATTTGAGGGCCTGTTCAGGGTTCTTCCTACACAGGTGTCCTATAAAATTTTACTTATAATCATTTTCGTAGATAGTATGCAAACTTGTTACTATAAAAAAAACTTTTATCTGGCAAAAAAAAGATCTTAATAAATTTTGGATTTGAGAGAATGCATTAAGCTTTAATATATAGGCTTCCGAAATAATTAGCTAAATAGCAAGTGTCAGAGGGAAGTAAATGAATGGAGCCTGATTTCATCTTCCGAGGGTTTTCACTGACTCCTTTGAAGAGATATGACTAAATAACCAATTTTTAGCATATAAATTTATATCAATTATTTCGATTTTTACATTTCTCCTTTCTAAAATCCTGGCTTCATCGTATGTTGTCATTAAGTAGCAATTTCTAGGGTAAATAATGGCATATAATTTTGGCTTTTTTAAAATTTAAAACTATTTTGTAAACAAGGAATGGATAAGTCAGCATATTTTGATGATAAAGTTTTAATTTTCTTGTTGTACTCTTGGAAAGCATCCCTTTTCTAAAATATTTTCTAAAACAAGTTTCCCTTGAGTTATTATTTGTTTTACCTAAAAGATATTTCCACAATTTTTATAAATGTGCTGATGGTCTCAAACAATCAAATCCCAGTCTAAGAGAGACCTAGTCCAGTACCCTCATTATATGAATGAAGAGTTGAACCCCGGAGGGCTTTGCCTGTGGTCATGCAGTTAGGGATAAGAGCCAAGGTGAGGGTCTAGGTGTGCTGTTGGCCTCTGCAGGGATTTGTATCATATTAAGCTACAGGGTGGGTCATATACATTACAATCTGTGTATGGAGACACACTTAGGTGTAAGTGGTGTCATCCAGCTTTCAGGCATTGCCACAGTGTAGAGACATGTTGGGTTAAAAGGCAGAATAGTAAAGTGCAATGAAAACTGTTTAAAAGTAGTGCACAACTACACTACAGATTTTATTTTTACCTTGTTAACTTACTTTGCTAATTCAAGCAATGTTTTGTTGTTTCTAAACGTCAAGCTTCACCCTTGTTAGAGACCAGGATTTTTACTTTTTTCATGTTCCTATCACAATACAAAGCAGACCAAATAAATAGCAGAGTTACAAATAGATTCTTACAGGGGCTAGCCAGGTAGACGATGCAGACCAAGTGGAATGGGGGGTGACCTGGAAGAGCACATGTCCCATCCAAAGGCACCAGCCCCCACTCAGCTCCAGCCAGTGGTGGCCACGTGGGAATGTAAGCTCATGCACAGTTCTTCTGATTTTCCAAGAAGACTTGGAAATAGGAATTTTTATAAGATAATATCTACTGATTTTTCAAATTAAAAATGAATTTGACTTTAGAAAGACAGATAGTGTTGACCAAAGAAAGCTAGTTAAAGGACACCAATTTGACATTTCTGACCTAGGCTTTCCCAGGGACTTATTTCTACAAATGAATCTTATGCAAAGAGAAGTCTTTCTGAAAAATTCTTCAACAGATAATCTCAATCAAGGGATCAATCCAAGAAGAAGATATAACAGTTGTAAATATTTATGCACCCAACATAAGCACCTCAATACATAAGGCAAATGTTAATAGCCATAAAAGGGGAAATAGACAGTAACACAATCATAGTAGGGGACTTTAACACCCCACTTTCACCAATGGACAGATCATCCAAAATGAAAATAAGGAAACACAAGCTTTAAATGATACATTAAACAGGATGGACTTAATTGATATTTATAGGACATTCCATCCAAAAACAACAGAATACACTTTCAAGTGCTCATGGAACATTCTCCACTATAGATCATACCTTAGGTCACAAATCAAGCCTCAATAAATTTAAGAAAATTGAAATCGTATCAAGTATCTTTTCTGACCACAATGCTATGAGACTAGATATCAATTACAGGAAAAAAATCTGTAAAAAATACAAACACATGGAGGCTAAACAATACACTACTAAATAACCAAGAGATCGCTGAAGAAATCAAAGAGGAAATCAAAAAATACCTAGTAACAAATGACGATGAAAACACGAAGGCCCAAAACCTATGGGATGCAGCAAAAACAGTTCTAAGAGGGAAGTTTAGAGCAATACAATCCTACCTCAAGAAACAAGAAACATCTCAAATAAGAAACCTAACCTTACACCTAAAGCAATTAGAGACCGAAGAACAAAAAACCCCAAAGTTAGCAGAAGGAAAGAAATCATAAAGATCAGATCAGAAATAAATTAAAAAGAAATGAAGGAAACAATAGCAAAGATCAATAAGACTAAAAGATGGGGCTTCCCTGATGGTGCAGTGGTTGAGAGTCCGCCTGCCTATGCAGGGGACACGGGTTTGTGCCCTGGTCCGGGAAGATCCCACATGCCGCGGAGCAGCTGGGCCCATGAGCCATGGCCGCTGAGCCTGCGCGTCCGGAGCCTGTGCTCTGCAACGGGAGAGGCCACAACGGTGAGAGGCCCGTGTACCTCAAAGAAAAAAAAAAAAAAAAAAAAACCACTAAAAGACGGTTCTTTGAGAAGATAAGCAAAATTGATAAACCATCAATCAGGCTCATCAAGAAAAAAAGGGAGAAGACTCAGATCAATAGAATTAGAAATGAAAAAGGAGAAGTAACAACTGACACTGCAGAAATACAAAGGATAGTGAGAGATTACTGCAAGCAACTATATGCCAATAAAATGGACAACCTGGAAGAAATGGACAAATTCTTAGAAAAGCACAACCTTCCGAGACTGAACCAGGAAGAAATAGGAAATACAGACAGACCAATCACAAGCACTGAAATTGAAACTGTGATTAAAAATCTTCCAACAAACAAAAGCCCAGGACCAGATGGCTTCAGAGGCGAATTCTATCAAACATTTAGAGAAGAGCTAACACCTATTCTTCTCAAGCTCTTCCAAAATATAGCAGAGGGTGGAACACTCCCAGACTCATTCTGTGAGGCCACCATCACCCTGATACCAAACCAGACAGAGATGTCACAGAAAAAAGAAAACTACAGGCCAGTATCATTGATGAACATAGATGAAAAAATCCACAACAAAATACAGGTAAACAGAATCCAACAACACGTTAAAAGGATTATACACCATGATCAAGTGGGGTTTACCCCAGGAATGCAAGGATTCTTCAATATACGCAAATCAATCAACATGATACACCATATTAACAGATTGAAAGAGAAAAACCATATGATCATCTCAATAGATGCAGAAAAAGCTTTCAACAAAATTCAACACCCATTTATGATAAAAACCTTCCAGAAAGTAGGCATAGAGGGAACTTTCCTCAACATAATAAAGGCCATATATGACAAACCCACAGCCAACATCATTCTCAGTGGTGAAAAACAAACCATTTCCACTAAGATCAGGAACAAGACAAGGTTGCCCACTCTCACCACTGTTACTCAACAGAGTGTTGGAAGTTTTAGCCACCACAGTCAGAGAAGAAAAAGAAATAAAAGGAATCCAAATCAGAAAAGAAGAAGTAGGGCTTCCCTGGTGGCACAGTGGTTGAGAGTACGCCTGCCGATGCAGGGGACACGGTCCGGGAAGATCCCACATGCTGCGGAGCAGCTAGGCCTGTGAGCCATGGCCGCTGAGCCTGCACGTCTGGAGCCTGTGCTCCGCAACGGGAGAGGCCACAACAGTGAGAGGGCCGCATACCACAAAAGAAAAGAAAAGTAGTAAAACTGTCACTGTTTGCAGATGACATGATAGTATACATAGAGAATCCTAAAGATGCTACCAGAAAACTAACTAGAGCTAATCAATGAATTTGATAAAGTAGCAGGATACAAAATTAATGCACAGAAATCTCTGGCATTCCTATACCCTAATGATGAAAAATCTGAAAGAGAAATGAAGGAAACACTCCCATTTACCATGGCAACAAAAAGAATAAAATACCTAGGAATAAATCTACCTAAGAAGACAAAAGACCTGTATGCAGAAAACTATAAGACACTGATGAAAATAATCAAAGATGATACAAACAGATGGAGAGATATACCATGTTCTTGGATTGGAAGAATCAACATTATGAAAATGACTCTACTACCCAAAGCAATCTACAGATTCAATGCAATCACTATCAAACTACCAATGGCATTTTTCACAGAACTAGAACAAAAAAATTCACAATTTGTATGGAAACACAAAAGACCCTGAATAGCCAAAGCAATCTTGAGAAAGAAAAACAAAGCTGGAGGAATCAGGCTCCCTGACTTCAGACTATACTACAAAGCTACGGTAATCAAGACAGTATGATACAGGCACAAAAACAGAAATATAGATCAATGGAACAGGATAGAAAGCCCAGAGATAAACCCATGCACATATGGTCACCTTGCCTTTGATAAAGGAGGCAACAGTATACAATGGAGAAAAGACAGTCTCTTCAGTAAGTGGTGCTGGGAAAACTGGACAGCTACATGTAAAATTAGAACACTCCCTAACACCATACACAAAAATAAACTCAAAATGGATTAAAGACCTAAATGTGAGGCCAGACACCATCAAGCTCTTAGAGGAAAACATAGAACACTCCATGGCATAATCACAGCAAGATCCTTTTTGACCCACTCCTTGAGAAATGGAAATAAAAATAAACAGATGGGACCTAATGAAGCTTAAAAGCTTTTGCATAGCAAAGGAAACCATAAGATGAAAAAACAACCCTCAGAATGGGAGAAAATATTTGCAAATGAAGCAACTGACAAAGGATTAATCTCCAGAATATACAAGCAGCTCATGCAGCTCAATATCAAAAAAACAAACAGCCCAATCCAAAAATGGGCAGAAGACCTAAATAGACATTTCTCCAAAGAAGATATATAGATTGCCAGTAAACACATGAAAGGATGCTCAACATCACTAATCATTAGAGAAATGCAAATCAAAACTACAATGAGGTATCACCTCACACCGGTCAGAATGGCTATCATCAAAAAATCTACAAAGAGTAAATGCTGAAGAGGGTATGGAGAAAAGGGAACCCTCTTGCACTGTTGGTGGGAATGTAAACTGATACAGCCACTATGGAGAACAGTATGGAGCTTCCTCAAAAACTAAAAATAGAACTACCATATGACCCAGCAATCCCACTACTGGGCCTATACCCTGAGAAAACCATAATTCAAAAAGAGTCATGTACCACAATGTTCATTGCAGCTCTCTTTACAATAACTAGGACATGAAAGCAACCTAAATGTCCAATGACAGATGAATGGATAAAGAAGATGTGGCACATATATACAACGGAATATTACTCTGCCATAAAAAGAAATGAATTTGAGTTATTTGTAGTGAGGTGGGTGGACCTAGAGTCTGTCATACAGAGTGAAGTATGTTAGAAAGATAAAAACAAATACCGTATGCTAACACATGTATATGGAATCTAAAAAAAAAATGGTTCTGAAGAACCTAGGGGCAGGACAGGAATAAAGACACAGACATAGAGAATGGACTTGAGGACATGGGGAGCGGAAGGAGTAAGCTGGGACGAAGTGAGAGAGTAGCCTGGACTTATATACTACCAAATGTAAAATAGATAGCTAGTGGGAAGCAGCCACATAGCACAGGGAGATCAGCTCGGTGCTTTGTGACCCCTTAGAGAGGTGGGATAGGGAGGGTGTGAGGGAGACACAAGAGGGAGGAGATATGGGGATATACGTACATGTATAGCTGATGCACTTTGTTATAAAGCAGAAACTAGCACTCCATTGTAAAGCAATTATACTCCAATAAAGGTGTTAAGAAAAAAAAAAAGATAATCTCAATGTATATATAGTCGAAGAAAAGTTAAAAGCCAGTCTGTGTTTTCCAGTATCAGGAGATAGAATTAAACAGTAAAATAATCTATACCTATCAAAATCTACATTTAGGTACTCTAGATTTAGCTTTAAAAGAGATAGCCAAAATCTATGCTACCTTAAGTTTTTTTTTTTTTTCTTATTCTTCTTCTTGCTTTTCATTTTTATTCCCTACAGTAAGATACTGACTCCAGAAGCTCAAGAAGTGGAGAGGAGAGATGGAATTAACTCTTGGGAGAAGAAATAACCTTATTTCCCCTCCACTTAATTTTATGCCTATCATAAGAGCCTTTGGGGAAAAATGAAAAGAGTTTCTCATGTCCAAGAGAGCAAAACCTTTCTGTATGTTTATCCTAACTCTAATTGCCTTGTCATCTTTAGAATTCCTGGTCAGATCATATTTCTTTGAGAGTAAAACATTTCCTGTAAGTCACTTAAGTTGTTGATTATTAACCAGTATCATCTCTACGTTAAGCAACCAGTAGGAAATACAAAGTAGAATAGTTATTATTTAAAAGGCTAAGTGTTACATAACTGTATTTTAACACATACACACATATAAATAATACCCCTTACTAAGGTTTTGATTCTGAGATCACCTGGAAATCAAGAACAAGGGTAATAAAAGGAATGTGGTTGTGTGACAATTCGTTTTTCTATATATAACTCCTAATAATTGTGGTTTATAATTATCTGTTGACTAACTATAATTGTCTAATTAATTATAATTAAAATTACATAATATTAAGACTGCAGTTTAGGCCTGTTCATCTTCATGGCTATACTGCATATTGGCCATAAAATATGTAATGTATGGCTTGTGACAAAAAATACAGATTTTTTTAATACTCTATAATAGTCAAATTTTAATTACCATAGAATTGTGGAAATGGGTGCCTTATAGACATTGGTGAGCAAACAAAAAGTATATTTTCCTTGATTCTGTAGAACCTTTCGTTTGATTACCTTTTCAGGTAAACTGAAGATTAATTAGGATACACTTTGTTTCAATCTATGGCTAAAATGAAAATGTTTTTACCCATTTATTTTAGTATGCTTAATATAGTAAACAATCTCTTCTCATAGGTTGAAAGTCATTAATGAATATTAATGATTATTTTTTAATTATATTAGAGACCTGGACATTTTTTGTTCTATTTCTGATATCCATACATGTTAATGGGAATTGAACAAATGTGATATAGCAGTAGCAATGATATAGCAGGACAACCTTTCCTTATTGAGTGTTCTTGGCTCCCATGTCAAATATTAGATAACCATATATGCAGAGGTTTATTTCTAGGCTATTTGTTCCACTGGTCTACATGTTTTATTTTTATGCCAGAACCATACCGTTTTAATTTCTGTAGCTTTATAGTATGGTTCGAAAGCAGGAAGTTTGCTGCCTCCAGTTTTGTTGTTCTTATGATTGTTTTGTGTTTCTATACAAATTTTAGGTTTGTTTTATCTCTGTTAAAAATTCCACTAGGATTTTGATAAGATTGCATTGAACCTGTAGATGGGTTTGCTTAGTATGGATATTTTAAAAACATAATTCTTCTGAGCCATGAATAAAGGATATCTTTCCATTTGTCTTCAACTTCTTTTTATCAGGGTCTTAACAGTTTTCATTATACAGGATCTTTCGCCTCCTTGGATAAATTTATTACTAGGTATTTTATTGTTTTTGATGCTATTGTGAGTAGAATCGTTTTTTTTTTCAGATGTTTCATTGTTAGTGTATAGCAGCACAACTGGTTTCTGTGTGTTGATTTTATATCCTATAACTTTACAGCATTTTTTGATTAGTTCCAGCAGTTTTTTGGTTAAGTCTTCAGGATTTTCTATATATAAGATCATATCACCTGCAAATAATGACAGCTTTTCCTTTCCACTTCTGATGCCTTTTATTTCTTTGTCTTGCCTTAATTGCTTTAACTTAGACCTTCCAGTACTATGTTGAATAAGAGTGGTGAGAGTGGGCACCCTTGTCTTGTTTCTGATTTTAAGGGGAAGCTTTCAGATTTTTATCATTGAGTGTGATGTTAGCTTTGTGTGTTTGTATGTGGTCTTTATTATGTTGAGGTGTGCTCCATCTATACCAAATCAGTTGAGGGTTTTTATCATGAAAAGATGCTGTATTTTGTCAAATGCTTTTTTATTGTGTTGCTGAATTCACTTTGCTAATAGTTTTTGAGAACTTTTGCATCTGTATTCATCAGGGATATTGTTTATAGTTTTCTTGTAGTGTCCTTGTCTGGCTTTGGTATCAAGGTAATGCTGACCTCATAAAATGAGTTTGGAAGTGTTCCCTTCTCTTACTTTTTGGAAGAGTTTGAGAAAGATTGACATTAATTCTTCCTTAAGTTTATTTGATAGAACTCACAAGTGAAGCCATCTGGTCCTGGAGTTTTCTGTTTTGGGAGGTTTTTGATTACTGAGTCAATCTCCTAACTCATTATTGATCTATCGAGATTTTCTATTTCTTCCTGATTCAGTCTTGGTAAGTTGTGTGTTTCTAGGAATTAATCCATTTCTTCTAGGTTATCCAGCTTGTTGGCATAGAATTGCTCATACTGGTATTTTATGATCCTATGTATTTCTGTAGTATGTCTCCTCTTTCATTTCAGATTTTATTTATTTGAGTCTTCTTTTTTCTTGGTTAATGTGGCTCTTGATCTGTCAATTTTGTTTATCTTTTTGAAAAACTGGCTCTTAGTTTTGTTGATTTTTTTTTTTCTGTTGTTTTTCTGGGCTGTGTTACATTTTGATCTTCGTTATTTCTGTACTGCAAACTTTGGGCTTAATTTGTTCTTTTTCTAGTTCCTTGAGGTGTGAAGTTAGAATGTTTATTTGAGATCCTTCTGTTTTCTTAAAATATGCATTTATTACTATAAACTAAGTTTATCCTTTTCAGAATGCTTTTGCATCATTCCGTAGATTTTGGTATTTTTTTTTCCATTTTCATTTGTTCAATGTTATTTTTTATTCCTCTTTTAATTTCTTCTTTGACCCATTGGTTGTTGAAGAGAATGTTGTTTAATTTCCACATAATTGTAGATTTTCCAGCTTTCTTCTTGTTGATTCCTAGTTTAATACCACTGTGGTCTGAAAAAAATACTTGATATGATTTCAAACTTACTCTTCTCTGTGTGCACTTGAGAACAATATGTATTTGCTGCTATAGGATGGAATGACCTATAAATGTCTGTTAGGTCCATTTGGTCTAATGTATGGTTCAAGTCCAGTGTTTCCTTGTTGATGTTCTGTCTGGATGATCTATCCATTGCTGAAAGTGGGATATCAAAGTCCCCTACTATTATTGTATTCTTGCCTATTTCTCCCTTCAAACCTGTTGATATTTGTTAATATATTTAGGTTCTCCAATGTTAGTGCATATATATTTATAATTATTACATCTTCTTGATGAATTGACCCCTTTAATATGTAATGACCTTTTTGTCTCTTGTTACCATTTTTTACTTAAAGTCTATTTTGTCTAATATAGGTATAGCTAACCCCATTTTCCTTTGGTTTCCACTTGCATTGAATTTCTTTTTTTCTTATTTATTTATTTAATTTTTTGGCTGTGTTGGGTCTTCATTGCTGTGCGCGGGCTTTCTGTAGTTTTGGCGAGCGGGGGCTGCTCTTTGTTGCCGTGCACGGGCTCCTCATTGCAGTGGTGACTTCTCTTGTTGCAGAGCATGGGCTCTAGGCACGTGGGCTTCAATAGTTGTGGCATGTGGGCTCAGTAGTTGTGGCTCTCAAGCTCTAGAGCGCAGGCTCAGTAGTTGTGGCACACAGGCTTAGTTGCTCCGCCGCATGTGGGATCTTCCTGGACCAGGGCTCAAACCCGTGTCCCCTGCACTGGCAGGCGGATTCTTAACCACTGTGCCAGCAGGGAAGTCCTGAATTTCTTTTTCTATCCCTTCACTTTGAGCCTATGTGTTTCATTAAATCTGAAGTGAGTCTTGGAGGCAACATATAGTTGGGTCTTGTGTTTTTATCCATCCAGCCTCTCTGTGCCTTTGGTTGGTGAATTCAGTCCATTTACATTAGAGTAATTATTGACATGTAAGGACTTCCCAGTGCCATCTCATTAATGGCTTTCTGTTTATTTTATATTTCCATTGTTTCCTTTCCCCTCTGTTTCTGCCTGCCTTTGTAAATTGGTGATTTTCCACGGTGTTATATTCTGTTTCCCCTTTCTTTACCTTCTGTGAATCTACTCTAGGTTTTTGCTTTTTGGTACCATGAGGCTTACATAAAATATCTTTAGATAAAATGGTCCATTTTACATTGATAGCAACTTAATTTTGATGTCATGCAAAAGTGTTACCCTTTTACTCCCTCCCTTTAATGTGTTTTGGTGTCATTATTTACCTCTTTTTATATTGTGTATTCATTAACAAGTTATAGTCACTGTAATTATTTTTAATAATCTTCTCCTTAAACTTTATACTGTAGTTAAGTGGTTAACACACCATCCTATTACAGAATTAAGTTTTCTCTGTCTGATTGTACATTTACCTTTACTAGAGTGTTGTATACTTTTGTATGTTTTCATGTTGCTGATTAGCATCTTTTGATTTCAGCTTGAAGAACTCTCTTCAGCATTTCTTGCAAGGCAGGTGTAGGGGTGATGAAATTCCTCAGTTTTTGTTTGTCTGGGAGAAATCCTTCATATCTGAAGTATAACTTTGCTGAATAGAGTATTTTTGGCTGGCAGGTTTTTTTCAACACTTTGATTTGTCATTCCACTGTCTCCTTGCCAGTAGGGTCTCTGCTGAGAAATTGCTGATTGCCTAATGTGTTTTCTTTGTAGGTTACAATCTTTTTTTCTCTGACTCCTTTTAGGATTCTCTCTTTTTCTTTGATTTTTGACACATTCATTATAATACATCTTGGTGAAAGGCTTTCTGCTTTAGATAATAGGGTAATCTGTTAGCTTCGTGAACTTGGATGTCCAAGTCTCTCCCCAGGTTTGGGAAGTGCTCAGCTATTATTTCTTTAAATAAATTTTCTGCCCCCTTTCCCTTCTCTTCTGGAGCTCTGATTATTCTAATATTTTTTGATGGAACTCCATAGATCACATAGGCTTTCTTCACTCTTTTTCATTCTTTTTTTCTTTGTTCTGTGCTGTGTTATTTCAAAATTCCTGCCCTCTAGCTCACTTACTCTATTTTCCATTTTATCTAACCTACTGCAGATGCTCTCCATTGCATTTTTCATTTCATTCATTGAAATCTTTAGCTCTAAAATTTCTGTTTGGTTCTTTTTTGTGATTTCTTTCTCTTTGGTAAATATCTCATTTTGATCATGTATTTTTTTAAATTTACTTATTTTATTTATTTGTTTTTGGCTGTGTTGGGTCTTCGTTGCTTCGTTGTTGCTGTGGAGCTTTCTCTAGTTACGGTGAGCAGGGGCTACTCTTTGTTGCCGTGCGCGAGCTTCTCATTGCAGTGGCTTCTCTCATTGCGGAGCATGGGCTCTAGGCGCGCAGGCTTCAGTAGTTGTGGCACGTGGGCTCATTAGTTGTGGCTCATGGGCTCTAGAGCACAGGCTCAGTAGTTGTGGTGCACAGGTTTAGTTGCTCCACGACATGTGGGATCTTCCTAGACCAGGGCTCGAACCCATGTCCCCTGCATTGGCAGGCGGATTCTTAACCACTGTGCCACCATGGAAGCCTGATCGTGTATGTTTTTGAGATTTTGTTGGATTATCTTTCTGGGTTTTCTTGTAGCTTGTTGAGTTTCTTCAAAACAGCTATTTTGGGGCTTCCCTGGTGGTGCAGTGGTTGAGAGTCCGCCTGCCTATGCAGGGGACACGGGTTCGTGCCCCAGTCCGGGAAGATCCCACATGCCGCGGAGCGGCTGGGCCCGTGAGCCATGGCCACTGAGCCTGTGTGTCCCGAGCCTGTGCTCTGCAGTGGGAGAGGCCACAACAGTGAGGGGCCTGTGTACCGCAAAAAAAAAAGCCAACAAAAAAACAGCTATTTTAAATCTTTTATCACCTAGACCACAAAATTCTGTAACTTTGAGCTCAGTTGTTGAATTACTGTTCTTTTGGTGATGATATGTTTCTTTGATTTTTCACATTTCTTACAATTTTGTGTTGCTGCTTTTACATTTGAAGTAGCAGTCACACCTCCTTAAATCTTTACTAGTTGCCTTCAGATGGGGTGTACTGTTCATTGGTGCTGTTATATGTCTAGGCTTTTTCAGAAGGTGGTGGTGCTATAGCTCAAGTTTGTGCTTTCTCCCTTGCGCACACATCCTGGTATGTTCTTCTGATAGCAGTCCATGTACCGGACTTGCTCTTGCTAACTTGGGAGTGCACACAAGGAGCCGTCTGCAGAGTTGGGGGAGGTGTGGATTTAGCTCTTGGAGCATTGGGGGTGCCTGCAGACCTAGTGGGGAGATCCTCCAGTGAGATACTCCAGAGACTCCTGGATGAACTTCCTGCTGCAGTCCTGAGCACAGTCAGCAGGAACTGCCTACCTTTAATGCCCTTTGATATTTTTATCTGCCTCTTTCCTGATCTCCTGCCTCCCCCAGTTATGGAAGTCCCACCTCAGTACTCTGGGTGCTAGTGGAAACAGGATTCCCAGCCACATCCTGCATAGCTGGAGGAGTTGGGCACTCACTCGCTCAGGGTGCTCTCCTCCCCCCACCCCCTCACCCCTGCCCAGGAGAGGTCACCATCCCATGCACTGTTGCCTTAGCATGGGTGGGGGAGTTGGCCCTGGGAAAATTCCTCTTACTATCTCCACTGCAACCAAACTCTTTTTTTTTTTTTTTCCTCCAATGGCATGCTGGAATATCTCCTTGGGAAAGTTAGACTTCTGCACATTATCTCTTGTCCATCAGTATCTGCCCAGGTCAGCAGTCTCTAGGTTTTTTTCCCAGCTGCAGTGAGAGGGGTTGGGGCAGGTTCATTTGTCCCGCGGCCTGTTTCCAGATGCACAGGCGGGCAAGACAGCTCCCAGATCCTCAGGCGTGTGGTGTTGTATTCCCCAAGTCCCACAGAGGCACTTCTGTTTGTCGATGGATGTCTAACCCGTTGTTTTAAAAGGAGGACAAAAAGGAGGAATGTCTTACACCACCAGGATGCTGACATCACTCCTCCAGTTTTAAACAGGATGGTCAGAGTAGGCTTCATTCAGAGGGTGACATTTGAACAGACTTGACAGAGGTAAGGGAGAAGACTGTAGGGGGGGAAATGGAATGTGTGGAAGAAGAACATTCCAGACAGCGTTCAGGCAGCAAGGTCTCCAATGTGGAAACACAACTGGTGAGCAAAGAGGACAGTGTAGCTAGACCAGAGTGAGCAAGGGTGAGAGCAGAAGTAAAGGGGGAGTGGGAAGGGACAGACTGTGAAGGGTCTTAGAAGCTGTGATTGAAATGGGAGGCCATCCCGGATTCTGAGCAGAGGAATGAATGATAGCTTATGTTTTCTAAGGATCACTGTTTATCAGAAATAGACTGAAGAAGGGTAAGGGGAGAATCGGGGACACTAGTTACCTTGGCTGTCGCAGGACTCAGGGCAGGATTACTCTGAGCAGAGTGAAGAAGTGAAGAAAGCTGCATTGGGGGTATATTTTCAAGGTAGGAATAGGATTTTCTGAGGTGGGATTGAGAGGAAGAGAATAGTCAAGGTGGACTCCAGAGTTTTTGTCCTGAGCAACTAGGAAGACAGTTGCCATCAGCTGAGACGGCAAAGGCTGAGGGTGGAGTAGGTTTCGGGAGTGTGGTCAGTAGTTCAGTTTTGGACGTGTTAGATTTGGCATGTCTCCTAGACGTCCAGCTGGGGGTGCCAAGTAGGCAGTTGAAGTCTGGTGTATGAGGGAAAGGACTAGACTCGAAATAGAAGTAAAGATGTGAATCCATGGACCTGGGTGAGATCACCAAGGGAGCAGAAGGCCAGGGACTCTGATCTATGGTACAAGTATGTGAGACTTTGCTGCAGATAATTTAAAACTAAAGTTAGCACACCTTGTGTCGTCTTCATTACTTTTTCCTACTGTTGTCTTTTTTTTTTAATCAAACTAAATTTATTTTATTTAGGAAGTTTGTTATACCAGAGGGAACAAAAGGATGAATTGTAGCAAATCTGATGAATTCTTATGGGAAGATTACATTCCTGAGCCTGAGTTTATTGTTCTGTTTCATCACTGTTTTGTTACATTGTTAATTGTCATTTGGGAGTAGATTTTCCCTGTTATTAAAAAAAAAAGAAAGAAAGAAAAGATTTGTTCTGTGTATCTCAGCATCTTCTTAAAGTATTCCAGTCTTTAAGTTATAAAGAGTTGATTGGATATTAGGAACTATCAAAGAGAACCTGTACTCTTGTATCCAGGCTCTTTTTTCTCCCAGGATATAATGCTTTTAACAGCTTTCAACAAATACTGAAATCTGTTTTCAAAGAAATCTTTGTACTAAGGAATGTTTGTCCATGTAACAGACTGAAGACAGCCACATCTGGCATTCTCAAAGAAGCACATAACTACTAAATGTAATGCTGCAAATCAACTTATTTCCTTTAAAACTTCACTAAATACTTCCAAGGAGTACAACAAGTTTCCTTATCATATATGTGATTTGCAGATCTTTTCTTCTAGTCTGTAGCATGTCTTTTCATCCTCTTTATAAAATCTTTCAAATAACAGAAGTTTTTAATTTCCACGAAGTCCAGCTTATCAAATTTTTCTTTTATGGGTTATGCTTTTGGACTTGTAGCTAAGAACTATTCGCCTAAACTGAAGTCACAAAGATTTTCTCCAATTTTTATTCCAGAAGTTTAATAGTTTCAGATTTTACATTTAGGTCTGTGATCCTTTTTGAGTTAATGTTTGTTTATGGCGTGAGATATAGATCAAGAGTTATTTTGTTTTGTTTTGCATATGTATACACAGTCGTTACTGTACTGTTGGTTAAAAAGACTATCCTTTCTCATTGAAATACCGCTGCGTTTTTGTCAAAGTCAGTTGACATTGAATATGTGGGCCTGTTTTTTTAGACTTCCCATTACGTTCTAATGTGTATCTAATAGATATCTAATATGTCAACCCTTTCACCAATAACCACACTGCCTTGATTACACTAGGTTTTTAGTAGTTCCTGGAATTGCAGTGTGAACCCTTCAGTTTCGTTTTCCTTTTTTAAAATGGTTTTGCTCTTCTTATTCCCTTTTCTCGCCATCTGAATTTTAGAATCAGCTTGTCAATTTCTTTTTTTAAACCTCTTGCTAAGATTCTTTTTAACATATTTTTGAATTAATCTTAAACATATAGATAACTAAGTACAGATAATCTTGTATTCCTCACCCAGTTTCTCCTATTGCTAACTTCTTATATTGTATAATCATAGTATAATTATCAAAACCAGGAAATTAACATTTGTAAAGTACTGTTAACTAAAAACTTATATGAATTTTAACAGTTTTCTATCAATGTACTTTTTCTGTTCTAGGATCTTATTTCACATTGTATTTAGTTTCTCCTTAGGCTGAAATTTTTATTGCAGTTACGGTGGATACATAAATCAATTGGGGGAGAATTAACATCTGAACAATATTATCTTCCTATCTATGAACACAGTATATCTCTCCATTTTTTTAAGTCTTCTTTTATTACTTTAAGCAATGCTTTGTCATTTTCTGCTCACAGAACTTGCATATTATTAGATTTATATTTTTGTGTGTGCATGTTATTGTAAATGATACTTTTTTAAAAATTAGAATTCCAGTGTTTATTGCTAAGATAGGGAAATACAATTGATTATTGTATATTGACCTTGATTCCTGCAACTTCATTAAACTCTTATTAGCTCTTATGAGCATTTTTGAAGTTTATTTTTGGAAATTTTTATATAGGCAGCCATGTTGTCTGTGATTAAAAACAGACCTTTCTTCCTTTCTAATGTATATGCTTTCTATTTATTTTTCTTGTCTCATTGTACTGGCAAGTACTTCCAATACAATGTTGAATAGCTGTCATGAGAGAGGACATCCTTGCCTTGTTCCACATTGGGGGTGAGGGAGAGTAGCATTCAGTCATTCACCATTAAGTCTGGTATCTCTAGGTCTTTTGTAGATGCTCTTTATATGGTTGAGGAAGTTCTCTTCTATTGACTTAGTTTACTGAGATTTTTAATCATGAATGGATGCTGAATTTTGTCAAATTATTTTATGCACCTACTGAAAGGATTTTTCTTCTTTAGTATGTTGATAATATCAATTACATTGGTTTGATTTTTGAATGTTGAGCTAGAATTTCATTGTCCTGATAAAAACCACTTGATCATGATGTGTTATCTTTTTTTATGTTGGCTGGATTCAGAATTTCATTGTCCTGATAAAAACCACTTGATCATGATGTGTTATCTTTTTTTATGTTGGCTGGATTCAGTTTGCCGATACTTTGTAAATGATTGCATGTCTACATTCGTGAGGGATGTTGGCTTGTAGTTTTCTTTTCTTGTCACATCTTTGTCTGGTCTTGGTATAAAGGTAATACTAGACTCATGAAATGAAGTGGGAAGTGTTCTCTTCTGTATGCTGAAAGCTTATGTAGATAGGTGTTATTTAATGGTTGGTGTAGAACTCTACCATTCTACCAGTGAAACCATCTGGGCTTGGGCTTTTCCTTGTGGGAAGGTTTTTTAACTACAAATTAAATTTTTTTTAATGGTTGTAAGACTGTTCTGGCAATTTTGTTTCAAATGGGCTTTAGCAGATTGTTTTTCAAAGAATGTATCTATTTCTTCTAGCTATTAAATTTATGGGCATAGAGTTGTTTGTAATATTCCTTTATCATCCTTTGTATGTGTAAAGATTGTATTATGATGTCCACATTTCAGTTTCTTATATTTTCATCTTCCTCCTTTTTACTTTTGGTCATTCTGTTTAGGGTTTTATCAGTTTTATGGACTGTTTTGGTTTTACTGATTTTTCACTATTTTTCCATTTTCTATTTCATTATTTTAAGCTCTTGTCTAATATTTTTCCTTTTCTTTATTTTGGGTTTAATTTACTCTTTTTCTAGTTTCTCAAGGTGGAAACATAGATTATTGATTTGAGACATTTCTTTTCAAGATAAGCGTGTAATACTGTAATTTTCCTTCCAAGTATTGCTTTACAGCAGCATAGCACGGGGAGATCAGCTCCTTGCTTTGCGATGACCTAGAGAGGTGGGATAGGGAGGGTGGGAGGGAGGCTCAAGACGGAGGAGATATGGGGATATATGTATGCATATGGCTGATTCCTTTGTTGTACAACAGAAACTAACAGTATTGTGAAGCAATTATACTCCAATAAAGATCTATTTAAAAAAAAGAGTATTGCTTTAAATTTTGATATGTTGTGTTTTCATTTCCAGTTGATTCAGAATAATTTGTAATTTCCTTTGTGACTACTTATTTGACCAGTGGGTTATTTAGAAGTGTGTTGTTTACCAGTATCCTATTACTGATTTTTTGGCTCAAGTGTGACCTCCATCTAGCATCTATAGCTTCTAGGGATTCTATGCACCAGAGTTCTGTCGCCCACACTCGGCATTTAGCAGTGTGTAAAAATTTTAGCTGAATTCATTTTACTGTCTTGTACGTTAGCCTCATCTTCTTCCCATTCTCTGTCATGGGTGAGCCAGTATTCACATTCTATCTCTTCTCGAAGGTGCTTGTCTTTCCTTAAGTTTGGGGCTAGTTGATACACAAACTGTGATGCATTCAAGAAAAGTTATGATTTTGCAGATTATTCTTTTTGATAATGCAGGAGAAATTCCCAGCTTTCTACATCCAAAGGTAAAGACAGACATCTCAGTGCCATATATTTTAAGCTATAATTTGGGGAGCATTTTAGAGTTCTAGCCACAGAGGCAGAATGAGAGAAGTTAATGACTTTACGTATTAAAATGCATTTTAAGGCTTCATTGCAGGCAGAACTGCATTTGCAGTCTCTCAAACTTCATGAAGCAGCCCTATTGTTTTGTTGTAATAAAATTTAGTTTGCTAACCGCCGTGACATTCTCAGTCTCTACACAAGGTAACAGGAAGGAGTTCCTGCATGTGTTACCAAGGCTCCCTTCTTTTTTAATGTAAGTTGCTGGCACATTTTGTGCCCTTTGTGAATGGACGACAGAGGTCAAGAGGTTGAGGCTGGGCTTATTTGTTTATTCGGATAGTACAAGTGTCTACTCAGTAGTAGAGTAGAACATCTGTATAAGAAGCTCGGCTTCAGCTCAGCTCCTCCTTGATCGTCTGATGTTGGAAGAGCCTGTAATTAGGTACTTCATTCCAGCCAAGTTATTGTTGAATGAACAGAATTCAAGGGAACCATCTGTTGTACAGGGTTTTAGAATCATGATTGACAAAGATATGTGACATCCAATATGAAGACATCTTTTTTTTCCCATTGCAAAACAGTTTGGCTAATTTAAACCTTAAACCTTTAGGAGGAAAAGGCTAGTTTATGCAAATGATTCTAAGATGTTTTAGAAGACTTTAGCTATCTTTTTTTTTTTTTTGGCTGCATCGGGTCTTAGTTTCAGCACGCAGGATCTTTCGTTGAGGCACACAGGCTCTTTGTTGCAGCACGTGGGCTTCTCTCTAGTTGTGGCACGCAGGCTCTAGAGCACACAGGCCCAGTAGTTGCGGTACGCAGGCTTAGTTGCCCTGCAGCATGTGGGATCTTACTTCGCTGACCAGGGATTGAACCTGCATCCCCTGCATTGGCAGGAGGATTCTTAACCACTGGACCACCAGGGAAGTCCCGAGAACTTTAGCTATCTAATTGTGGTCACCATGATCTGATTTTTTGGTTACTAATTTAACTTTATTTATTGCTTTTCTTTTTCAGAAAATTCTTCCAGGAGGAAATACATCATTTGATGTAGTTTTTCTTGCAAGAGTAGTAGGAAATGTAGAAAATACTTTATTTATTAATACATCTAATCATGGGGTATTCACTTACCAGGTAAGAATCAGAATGAAAACTTTATTTATAAAATACAGTTATCATCTTCAACCTGTCATATGACAACCTTTTGGGAACTCTTTTCAAAAATTCAGGGGATAAGGGAAAATGTAAGAGTTTAGATTCAGAGAATTTTTTTAAAACTTTTAATTTTATATTAGAGTATAGTTGATTAACAGTGTTGTAATAGTTTCAGGTGTACAGCAAAGTGGCATAGTTATATATATATATGTGTATCTATTCTCTTTCAAATTCTTTTCCCATTTAGGTTGTTACGTAATACTGAGCATTTTTATACTTACAGCTGTGTTTGTGAATATCCCTGTTCACATCAGACTGTGAAACAAATGCTCTTAAAGCTACAGCTAAAGTGTTACTGTAAGATTGGTTGGCAAAAGAACAGTTAAAAATATTTTCACAGTGACTCTAGATTTTTTTTTTTTTTACTTTTGCACGCTTACGAAGTGATAATAGTTTCAGGATCAAAACTTATGTGCCTGCTTTTCTTTGGTAATTATATTGTTTAAAATTTTTGATAAACTCTTTTCTATGTGCAGTCATTGTTTGGGTTATTAAAGAAAGTGAATGTTTTGTGAATCAAGATTTTTATATATCAAGATTACTAAGAATAATTACTTATTTGCCACTGTGCTACACACTTTACATGCACTTCTGCCTGCATTACGGATACTGTTATTCTCACTCTTTTAGATGAGTAAGGTGAAGTTGAGAAAGGTTAAATAATTATGCTACTAGTAAGTTACTGAGCAGGGATTCAAACCCATGTCTTTATAACTACGAGGACCATCCTCTTAACCACTGAGCTATATTGCCCATGGAACTCAATTGTTTGAATCCTTACTTGGCTAGTGTCTTACTTTACAGTTTTTATGCTTTTGTTTTTGAACATTTCTTCTCCACTACCCAGGACACTTCATGTATTTTGGAAATTAGTGTCAGAGTAAACATTCCATTTTAGTCAGGAATCATATCTTATGCTTATTTATGGTGCACAAGTCTTTAGTGGTTGTTTGATAGGCAGTATATACTTTTGAAGCCAGTACAGATGAATAACTTTGACATGCTGTACAGAGCACTTGGCATATACTTGTTGAGTAAATAAAAAGACCACCGTGAGAATATGAAGACCTGTGCCCTACAATGGTGCCCCCAACTGACCTAGGTGTTTGTGGCCCACGGGTGACCTGAGGGTCATGATCAGGTTGTTCTCAAGGTGAGCCTCAGTGCCAGGTGTCTTCACCTCTTCGCATCTAGTCTTTCGCCACGTCTTTCTCTTAAATGTACCTTGAGTCTGTCTACCTCTCTCCTCTTCACCCCCACTGCTCCCAGGCCATCCCCACCTCTCACTGGATGACGACACAGGAGCCTCCTGACTGCCCTTCCTCTCCTCCACAGCCCCTCCTACAGTGCATTGTTCACTCCGTAGCCAGAGTGATATTCTCTGAGCATAAATCAGATCCAGTCAGCTCCTCACGTAAATCCTTATGTTTTCCCATTGCTCTCAGAGCAAAGTGAAAGCTTCTGACCAAGGCCAACAAGGCTCTAAGGATCTGACTCCCGTGTAGCTCTCCCACCTCATCCCATTTGACCATGGTTCTCATCTTATTCTTTGTCTCCAAACAAGCCACACCCTTTCCTGCCTCCTGCCCTTTGCCTGTGTACTTCCCCTTGCAGAATACACTTTCACTGTTGGCTTGTTCTCATCTATCAGGTGACGTCAGTTCACGTCATTTCCCATCCACCCTCTCTTAAAGAATATTCCCACCCTCGCTCCACCCAGTTACTCTGTATCACATTACCCATTTTTCTAAACCTTTTTATTGTTATCTAGGCTGTCCCTAATATTAGGATGTGAGTTTCATAAGAGCAGGCACATTATCTGTCTCGTTCACTGTTGAATTGTTCAGCAGTGCCTGTGGTTGTACCTAGCACATCATAGGCACTTAATAAATAGTTGTCATTGAATGACTGGCTCACCCTGTTTGGTCAGCCCACATTCCTATGGAGGAATGACCTGGGACTGTGCTTCGTATTTAAGAGATTGTCTGGGCCCTACATCCATCTTCTGATGGTTGGAACAGGGAAATCTTTTAATTCCCTGTTTCCTCCTTTTGTCTATCCCATGACCTCGTGAAGGACTACTAATTTCTAATATAGAAATCATTCCAAATGTATATATATGTGCATTTATATATATATATATAAAAGAATATATATATATATTCTTGATGAGTATCAAGAATTTTATGTATATCAAATAGGTAGCCAAACAAGTATAGAAACTACATGTGTGCTCCTTTTAAAGGGAGTTACGATTTTTTCCATAAGTTAACCTCACCAGTTTTCCCTAGATCAATCAGTTATAACTATAAAAATGTTCTAAAACTCTAAAAGCAACTAAAATTGCATTTTTTTTCCTCCTTGGAATCAGGTATTTGGTATTGGAGTTCCAAATCCATACCGACTGAGGCCGTTCCTTGGGGCCAGAGTCCCTGTGAATAGCAGTTTCTCGCCTATAATAAACATACACAATCCTCACAGTGAGCCTTTACAGGTGAGTTTATGGCGGTGATTTTGAATGTGTTTAACTTTAGTGGAAATTAATGCTTAACGTGAAATCTCAGTTTGTTACAGTTTTCAAGACTATTTAAAATAACGTGGTACTGAATAATAGTACTAAAGAGAGATATTATTTTATTGCAGCTTGTAGTCTGAATTTGGGGTTATATCAGTCCAGTTATCGAATTTTTGGAACCATTTTTAAAATGACTGTGGTTTCTCTGGTGTTAGTTTTAAGCACCTGTACATGTAATTTAAGAAGAGTTTTCATCTATACAAGGCCACTGCTTTTCTTGCCTTCAGCTCCTTCTGTCCCAGTATAAATTTTTTAAGCCAGTATTCGTATTTATTTCTAATAATAATAAGTTTTTCGTGATGGCAGCCTGGAAATTAAAATCCAAGGAAAGGGTAGTATAGAACCACTGATTAAAAGCCAACTTATATTTTTATTTTAAAAAATCCAACTCATATCTTACCCAATGTTTTAGTAATAATTATTTTCACATTTGAAATCCCTCCTCACTCGTCCCTTGTCTCTAAGACAGTGGGCGTGACTGGCATCACTCCTTCAAATATTTCCTAAAATAAAAACCCCACCCCATGCCCCCAGTGACTTCCAGCCGTGTAACATTTGCTGCCACTGTAGCTTCTAGTTTTGTTGTCTGTGTTGGAAGGAGATGTGGATGCTTTCCAGAACAGTCCTTAATGTCCACACCCAGGGCCCGTAGAGTTCTTTAGGACCCCAGTACTGCAGAACTTAGTGGTGGCTTGAAAATGGCAGGTGGAGGGAAAATACCGTGCATCGTGGTAAGCCACAGCGCTTTGGCAACCGAAATGGTTTTTGCCATCTTAGAACCCCCTGGTAGAAGGGCTCATAAACAGTGAAGGTGAAAACAAGAAAGAACAAGACAAGATATTCAGAGCTGGGATTATGAAATGCTTAGGAATTTAGTAGCAAGAGAGGTTTCACCCCCAAACTTGGCTGACACTGGGTGAGGATAGCTACGAATAAAAATACTCCACCCAAATTTTGATTATTTGTAGCTGGATATCTTGATCATAAAAGAGGAAAATGCTCTTGTCTCCTGCTTTTACAAGTGAAAAGTATTTCCTCTCCATCATCAGTCTGTCGTTTATATCCTTTTGCTACTTTGGATAATGGTGAATTTTCCCTGTTCTGGCTAACTTTTATTACAAATCTATACAGAAACATTATAAATTCTTGCTATTTTTCTTTTCTTGACTGTTTTCAGTCCAAGACATAAAAACTGTCCTCTCATTCTCTCAGACCCTGCCGCATGAGTTGCCACACTCTTCTGTAGCAGCAGTGTTACAAAGCACCCAGGGATGTGCCCCCTCTGTGGTTGCCACACCACGGACTGAGGGTCTCGCTTCCTGCTTGGAAGGATGGAGGTTACAGACTCAGCAGATGTTGGCTAATCTACGGTTACCTTAGTAGCCTTACAGTCTGCGCCTTTGCTCCTCAGCCTTTGGAGTCATCAAGCTATAATCTAGAAAAATTATCTCTGAATTCAATAGTGATTTTTTTCTTTTGTTCATCTAGTCTTTTTCAGTTATATAACATTTCAATTCAAGATTTACCACAACGGACTTTTCATCAGCGCACAGGAGAGCAAATGGAAAGCCAAAGTTGCCCTCTTAGAAACAATAGATTGTTTATCTGGAGTGCTTTTTTTTTTTTTTTTTTGCGGTACGCGGGCCTCTCACTGCTGTGGCTTCTCCCGTTGCGGAGCATAGGCTCCGGGCGCACAGGCTCTGCGGCCATGGCTCACGGGCCCAGCCGCTCCGCGGCATGTGGGATCTTCCCGGACCGGGGCACGAACTCGTTGTCCCCTGCATCGGCAGGCGGACTCTCAACCACTGCACCACCAGGGAAGCCCCTGGAGTGCTTTTTTTTTTTAAAGGGAAAATCCAAGTCCCTATCTGATGGGCGCTTTTTTAATTGAGGTATAACTGACATACAACATTATATCAGTCTCAGGTATACGGTATAGTTTAACTATAGTCACTATCATGTCTGTCACATTCCTGTGACTTAATTGCCTTTATAACTGGTAGGTTGTGTGGAAGGCACTCTTAACCTGGGAGTCCTATAATATGAGTCTTGTCCTTAAATTTAAGATAGTATTGTAAAGCAAGAAATTACATCTGATTTGTTCATTATACAACACAAACACACGAGTATGTTCTCATTGAAAAAAGAATGTCAGCAATTCAAACGTGTGAGGCAAAAGTCCCTTTGAACTTGCTACCTTCCGGTCCAATGCTGTCCAGCAGAACTCCCTGTGCTGATGGAAGAGTTCAGTGTCTGCTCTGTCCAGTGCAGCAGCCACCAGCCACAGGTGGCCGTTGAGCACCTGAACTTGTGGCTGGGGTGGCTGAAGAGCTGAACATTCAGTTTTACTTTAGTTCAATTAATTTCAATTTAAATAACCACATGTAGCAGGTGACTGTTACATTAGCACAGCTCCAGCCCTGAACCCTTCCTCGGCGATACCCGTCATGTGATCTCCGTGTGTCACATCAGGCCTTTTTCTGTGTGCTTGTGTGCAGATATGTGGGCACACAAAAACTAACATTCTTCGTGGGAATCTTTTTACATAAATTATATTTTGTATATATTGTTGGCTTCCTTTTTTTCTCTAAACTTTATTATATTAGGAAAACTAGCACTGGACTAAAAATCAGGAGTGTGTCGTCCTAGTTTTAATGTAATCTGTCCTTTGATTTTATAGTTTAGCCTTTATCTGTCCTCATTTCCTTATTCCCTTTCCTGTTATCAGTAGCCTACCTTTGTAATCTTATGTTCCAAACATTGTTAGGCTTGTGTCCTTAATACCTTGGAAGATTCAATGAAATAATACATGATGTTTTCTGGTTTTTAGAAAAAGTTCTGCAGTCACCCCATCAGTTAAGGTGCCGTTACTGTTAACACAGTACTGTAGGGGAACACTAATAAATTGGAAGGAAAGTGATAGTACTCAGAGAAAATCCTAGCTCATTAGTCTTTGCTAAATGCATCACTGTAATGACAACACACACAAAAAAAACAAAAACAATAACCTTTAAGCATATGCTAAAGTATTGCTGTTTTTCCTGCTTTATCCTTTTTGTGTGTACTCCTAGAGGACTTTTGTGATAAAACAAGTAAAGGTTTTCTACCCATTCTCATTCACCCCAAATTTGCATTTAATTAAATATATTCTTTATTTTTAAGAGATAGGGTTACTTGCCTTTAAAGAAAAGTCTCCTGCCATATGACTCTTCTATTCCTTGGTATTTACCCAAGAGAAAGGAAAGCACGTGAAAACCCAAAGACGTATACAATGTGGTGTTCATAACAGTGTTGTGACCAAACATCTGTAGTGACCCAAAACTGGAAACACCCCAAACGTCCATCAGCAAGTAGATGGATCAAAAATTGTGGCATATCCATAAAATCAAAAAGAAATGAACTGGGCTTCCCTGGTGGCGCAGTGGTTGAGAGTCCGCCTGCCCATGCAGGGGACACGGGTTTGTGCCCCGGTCTGGGAAGATCCCACATGCCGCAGAGCGGCTGGGCCCGTGAGCCGTGGCCGTTGAGCCTGCGCATCCGGAGCCTGTGCTCCGCAACGGGAGAGACCACAACAGTGAGAGGCCCACATACCACAAAAAAAAAAAAAAAAAAAAAAAAGAAATGAACTATTAGTACATAAAACAACATGGTGGATCTCCAGATAATTACACTGAATAAAAGCAGCCAGACACAAGAGTACATACTGTATGGTTCCATTTATATAAAACTCTATAGACACTACAGACTAATGTAGAGTGGCCAAGAGCAGTTCAGTGGTTGCCTGGGGATGGGAGAGGGCAGAGGATGACAGGTGGATTGCAAAGGTCATGAGGAAACTCTAGGAGGTAAAGGGTTTATTTAATATTGTAATTATAGTAGTAGCTTCATGCCTGTGTACATGTCAGAATTCATCAAGTTGTACACTTTAAAAATGTATAGGGCTTTCCTGGTGGCGCTGTGGTTGAGAGTCCGCTTGCCGATGCAAGGGACACGGGTTCGTGCCCCGGTCCAGGAAGATCCCACATGCTGCGGAGCGACTGGGCCCGTGAGCCATGGCTGCTGAGCCTGCACGTCCAGAGCCTGTGCTCCGCAACGGGAGAGGCCACAACAGTGAGAGGCCCGCGTATCGCAAAAAAATAAATAAAAATAAAAATGTATAGTTTAGGGCTTCCCTGGTGCCTCAGTGGTTAAGAACCTGCCTGCCAATGCAGGGGACACAGGTTCGAGCCCTGGTCCGGGAAGATCCCACATGCTGCAGAGCAACTAAGCCTGTGCGCCACAACTACTGAGCTTGCGCTGTAGAGCCCGCAAGCCACAATTGCAGAGCCCACGTGCCGCAACTACTGAAGCCCGCGCACCTAGAGCCTGTGCTCTGCAACAAGAGAAGCCACCGCGATGAGAAGCCCAGGCACCACAAGGAAGAGTAGCCCCTGCTCGCTGCAACCAGAGAAAGCCCGTGCGCAGCAACGAAGGCCCAATACACCAAAGATAGATAGATAGATAAATAAATAATTTTTTAAATGTATAGTTTATTGTACATGAATTATACCTCAGTAAACAGTTTTTAAAAATCATGGGTTGGGACTTCTCTGGTGGTCCAGTGGTTAAGACTCCACACTCCCAATGCAGGGGGCCCAGGTTCGATCCCTGGTCAGGGAACTAGATCCTACATGCCGCAGCAAAGATCCTGCACTCAGCAGTGAAGATCCCGCCTGCTGCAACTAAGACCCGGCATGGCCAAATAAATAAATAACTATTTAAAAGAAACAATCATGGGTGTAGGTACAAGCCACAGAGATACATTAATAGTAGCTGTGATTTTGCTACAGAAGTCTTCAAATATTTTCATTCTGCACTGATATTGTTGCATATGCTGAAGAATGATATGCTCTTCACTATGTCACAATTACAGTAGTTATTAGATCTGCTGCTAGATCTTGTTATAAATGTGTGAATAAAGAAGCATTTGTGTTACTAAAAGAACTGTAAAATATGATACTTTCCATAAACTGTTTCCTTAGGAAAAAATAGAAATAAATGTCCTACGGTTGGATTTCCTAAAATCCAGTCTCTGAAACAGCTACACTATTTCCGAGTTCAATATTTCAAAGTTACCTTGCTTTAATTAAATACACCACCATTGCTTACCCATATGAGCACTGCCTCTGGTGATGTGACACCACACTTACCCTACATTTATATCTGTAAACGTCTTTAAATTTTTTCTGATGAACAATTAGGGTGTCAAACATTTCTGTATAACAGCAAATCACTTGCATTGAAAACATGATTTTGACTTAACCATCATGTGCTCCTTTGTCACAGGTTGTAGAAATGTACTCTAGTGGAGGAGATCTTCACCTCGAACTTCCGACAGGTCAGCAGGGAGGCACCAGGAAACTGTGGGTGAGTGCTGACGTGTTCTCTCTTGTGAGCTCACATGAAACCAGTTATTCTCTTAAATACACCAGAAAATACTTAACTCCTCATCACCTGAAGAAATACGGGTGACTTTTCTGTAATTATTGTCTTAATATTAAACTTATATCAAACTAACACAACATTGTAAAGCAACTCCAGTAAAAATTAATTTAAAAAGATAAAATAAATTTATATCACATATACTTGAAAATTGGAGAGACAGAGAGAAATAGAATAGTAATTTTTGGAAAGAGCAGTGAACAAAAATTGGTGTAAGCTCTAACCCACTGTGTGGAAAGAAAGAGGTTTTAACTATTCTTCCTCAGAATAATATTAGTAAAGTTGTCTCTGAATCTAATCATTTATAATATGCTTTACACTAATATTGAAGAAGAAAAAAAAAAAAAACGTGAGAAGGACCTGCTCCATGTTTTAAGGTAAAGCATTGAACACGCATACTCACTGTTGGTGGAGGAGATGCCATTTGCAGAGGGAACATAGTCAGGCCCTCCTGATGACTTAGAAACTTTAAATTTTTAGGCGGTCTATAGCCACATTTAATGCTATTTAATATTTGACAGTACTCTGTGTCCATGGTTAGAGAACCACTTTTTCTTGGAGAATACTAGCAAATATTAACAGATTAATGAATACCTAGTAACTACCTTATTTACAAAGGTTCCTGCCATAGGAGGGTTGTTTTTATTTTTTTTAATGTTGCCTACCCAGCTTTAATCAAAGAAGGGAAAGTCATAGAAAATGCAGTTCTTGTACCAAGGTCACTAAAATCGCTGCTCATTCGTAATTGAAGACACACGGATCTGACCACTATGAATAGGTTCTGAACATCAAAGTTTCTTTGTTAATTGCTCTGTTAAACACACACAGCCTCTAGATTCTGTCATATGACCAGTCTCAGCCAGGGAAGGGACGTGGAGGGGACGCTTTTAGGATATTGACTTGAACATTTAGAAACCGATTTGTCAGTGACTAGGTTAACTTCTAAGATGTAGAAACACTCTAGCAGGTAGAAATGTGTAATGGATGGTCTCTTTATATCCTTTCACAAAAATGATTTACCTTGAAATTACGATATTGTTTGAAAAGCCTTTGGGAGAAATAGTGTATAAAACAGTGCTTCATAGAATTAACTATAAGCAATTAAATTTGTATTATAATTCTAGATAGAAGAACTAAGAATTTACTATGAAATATAACCGGATTCTAATAAATAAACATTAAAAAATTCAGATTTCTGATTAGTTAAGAACTGTAACGAATGGTAGCAGACATGGCAGATTGTTTTAATACTCCTAGCAGCTACGAGAAAAGATATAGTGACTTATTCCTACAAATCTAGAGTGAGAAAAAGTCAATTGGCCTTGACCTCACCCCCAGCCCATTTCAGTGTACATGAGAAAACCCCAGCTCCTAAAGATGGGGAAGTGGATGGTCTATCTCTAGTGGGCCCAGGAGGGTTCCAGTCACCTCTTTCCTACTTTGAGACTAAAAAGTTAAGAGAGTAGAGGCAAGTGAAGACCAGTAAATTCTAAACCATGGGGATTTCTGAAAATAGGCCAAAAGGTGTGTGCAGAAAAACTCTGGTGGTCCCGAGGGAGCCAGATTATTCAAAAACCAGGAAAAGAATTATACCTCAAAAACAAATTTTTTTTCCAGTGAGTCTGCCTTCTAGTGTAGATGTAAGTGTTCTCTTTTTATGAACCTAAAAAGTTATGCTATCTTACATGCTCAGAGCCTTACTGAACGCGGTTGGTGAACTGTGGATTTGCTTGGGAAGCTTTGTTTTGTTAGGTTTTAAATGAAAGGAGAGCAGAGTCTACTCTCTCTTGGTTAGCATTTAAAGAGAATCCTAAATGGGCAGAAGACCATTTCTCCAAAGAAGATATACAGATGGCCAACAAACACATGAAAGGATGCTCAACATCACTTATCATTAGAGAAATACAAATCAGAACTACAATGAGGTATCACCTCACACCAGTCAGAATGGCCATCATCAAAAAATCTACAAACAATAAATGCTGGAGAGGGTGTGGAGAAAAGGGAACCCTCTTGCACTGTTGGTGGGAATGTAAATTGATACAGTCACTGTGGAGAACAGTATGGAGGTTCCTTAAAAAACTAAAAATAGAACTACCACTTGACCCAGCAATCCCACTACTGGGCATATACCCAGAGAAAACCATAATTCAAAAAGAGTCATGTACCACAGTGTTCACTGCAGCTCTATTTACAATAGCCAGGACATGGAAGCAGCCTAAGTGTCCATCGACAGATGAATGGATAAAGAAGATGTGGTGCATATATACAATGGAATATTACTCAGCCATAAAAAGAAATGAAATTGAGTTATTTGTAATGAGGTAATGAGGTGGGTGGACCTAGAGTCTGTCATACAGAGTGAAGTATGTCAGAAAGAGAAAAACAAATACCGTATGCTAACACATATATATGGAATCTAGAAAAAAAAACTGGTTCTGTAAAACCTAGGGGCAGGACAGGAATAAAGACGCAGACGTGGAGAATGGACTTGAGGATACAGGGAGGGGGAAGGGTAAGCTGGGACGAAGTGAGAGAGTAGCATTGACATATGTACACTACCAAATGTAAAACAGATAGCTAGTGGGAAGCAGCCGCATAGCACAGGGAGATCAGCTCAGTGCTTTGTGACCACCTAGAGGGGTGGGATAGGGAGGGTGGAAGGGAGACGCACGAGGGAGGAGATATGGGGATATATGTACATGTATAGCTGATTCACTTTGTTATAAAGCAGAAACTAACACACCATTGTAAAGCAATTATACTCCAATGAAGATGTTAAAATAAATAAATAAATAAAACATTATTTAGCTAAAATAATAGTATATTCTGAAACTGTTGCATATGAAGAGACAGTTAATGAGTATGCCGCTAAAAAGTGTAGGGAAAAAAGTATTACAGAGATGTATCAGGAAGTCCATCAATTAAAAGAATTTTGTTTAAAAAAATAATAAATTAAAAAAAAGAATCCTTTTTGCGATGAACTAGAGAGGTAGGATAGGGAGGGTAGGAGGGAGGCTCAAGAGGGAGGGGATATGGTGACATGTGCATGCATATGGCTGATTCACTTTGTTGTACAACAGAAACTAGCACAGTATTGTGAAGCAGTTATACTCCAATAAAGATCCGTTAAAAAAAAAGAGAATCCTGTAAACTTCTGGAGAAGCAGTTTCCCTCTGATGGTGATGTCTCTGTTGTTTAGAGAATTTCAGGACTGAATTATATACCCAAGCACCAGCAATACATCAAATAGTAATTGATTTTTATAGATAAACTCTATCTTAATCACTTATCATCTTAATGATGATTTTGCCACTGACAGTTTGTTTTCATATAATTTTATTTCTTTCATTTTGCTCAGTTTTACACACCATACTTCATTAGTTTTAAGATATGTGTGTTTTTAACATCCTCCAAAATTGGACTGTGTGTTATAATCAGTGGAATGAATATATTTGTTTAATTAGCAATATGTTTTTTTCCTTAGTGTATAAAATAATAGTGCATCTTTCAGGTGATGTCATCTTATTCAGTAAACTGTGGTGGTTTTGCTACATTATGGTCTGTTAACTTGTCAGGAAATTCCTCCTTATGAAACCAAGGGAGTGATGAGAGCCAGTTTTTCATCTAGAGAAGCAGATAATCACACAGCTTTCATAAGAATAAAGACTAATGCTTCAGACAGCACGGAGTTTATCATTCTTCCAGTTGAGGTGGAAGTTACCACAGGTGAGTGGATGACTAAAGGAGCTGCAAGTTTGTTTTGGTTTCAGTACATCCTGCTCTGGCGAAGTGAAATGTAATTGTTTACTTTTCTTTTTTCCAAGCTCCTGGAATTTATTCCTCAACTGAAATGTTAGATTTTGGTACACTGCGAACACAAGGTAAAAAAAGAGACAGTGTCTTTATAGGTCTTTTAAAAAAATCCCTGTATTCATTGCTGAATGGCTCTACTTTAACTCCTTTGTAATTAATTCAGCTTTGAAAGTTATTTCTCAGTGGGTCACATGATCTTGTAGAAATCTGCTTTTGGGAACTCAGAGCCCTTAGTGATTTATACCCCATTCCTCTGAGGGATACCACTGCTTACAAGAGGGGAAAGCAATGTCATGGGTAACTTAAGTCTTCTAAGTGGAAGATTGAGGCATCAAGTCGTTTCTTAGTTTCTTATCCAGTTTCTCACCTATTTAGTTATGCTGAATCTTTTCCTTTAATAGTAAAATAAAGGAAGTAAAAAGATTGACTGCTGGATTTTTGTTTAGATATGGATTATTCAATTGCATTATAATAACGTAATGTTAGAAATTGGTCCCCAGTAGTCAGAGAAAGAATTCAAATTCTAAAATTGAAAATAACCAAAAAAGGATTTATTAAGAGAAAAGTAAGAGTACCTGTAATTTGGGATTCCTGTGGGCCATATGTAATTAAAAATTTGGTTGTTTAGGATTGAAGACTCATTTCTGAAAATTAGATTTGGTTTTAATATAATAATTTTATATTGTACTTTACTGAATTGCTTCATTATGCTTTGCTGGGAAACTAAAAGATAGTGATAACGTCAATTTCAATGAAAACTTTTGTTTTGTTTTGTTTTTTGGTCCGATTGTTTAGGAGGGGGCAGTTCCTATAGTACTCACTGTCCTTAAGAGTAAGGCAGTTCCTGTCAAGGAGTGTGATTGTCACATTCTTTTTATAAATGTGATTGTTATTCTAGTTCACATTCTAAAATACATTCAGTCTGATATCTAAAAAGAGAAAGATTCTAACTTGCTATAAAGCATACCATTTTAAGAAATATTTTCTTTTCCTCAATTTTAACAGATCTACCAAAAGTTTTAAATCTTCATTTATTAAATTCAGGAACAAAAGATGTACCAATAACAGTAAGTTTTTACTTTTCTTTTTCCTAATTTATATATTCTTTGTTTTTAAACTTATGACAGAGTTTAAAATGATTAAACTCTTGCTCTAAAGGAATTCTATTTTATGGTGACCTGGTGACACTTTGGTTCAAAGCGTGATACAAGAAACCTGTTCTGCCTCTCTAATCACCAGATTTTCAGGATGAGAAGGGCATGTGGACAGTCTTCTCCAAGCTAAGTGTGAACCAAAGTTCATGAGGTTCCTGTTTAGGCCTGTAGAGTCTGATAAATCCTAGGATCTGCGTGCCATGTATGTGCAAAGAAAAACGGGTCGTTAGACTTAAGGTACAGTTAAGTAAAAAGAGAGAAGAAAAGATTCAGATGAGTTGGAAAGAGAAATAAGGAAGCAAAGAAATCCGGTAGGTAGTGGTTGAGTGCTGTTAACATTTGTCTTTGGTACCCCTTCTAACCTGCAGCTGCCGTAGTTACCCTTGACAGCACACTGTAAACTAGGGTCCTCTCTCCCCCTCACACATACTCGAAGAACAGGTGACTTTGATGCCTTGTAAGTGGAAGTGGAGTGTCATGAGATGGTGAGCAAGGTCACTGTGCATTAAAATGTGGTTACCTGGGATGACCATCTCTCCCGTCACTTGGGGTTTGTATACTCTCTTCTCTTTGGTCTCTATTCCACCATTTGGTGGTAAACTCTGGGTTTGGGCAGGGATGGGCAACAGTCTGTTAAGTCTCAAACCCATCTGATCTATTTCATTTTATCAGAGTTCTCTGAATTTAGGTTTTCTGACATCAGCACAGGTTATAATAAAAATATACTGCTTTCCTCTTCCCTTATTCTCTTTGTAACTTGGGAACCTCACCAGGAGGTGAGGTGGTGAGCTAAAGCAAAATCTAGGTAGACCTTGCTCACTAGTAGAGTCATAGGCTAAGCAGTGTCCTGCCATATGACCTAGTATTTCTTCCTGCTAGGTAGGAGGATTGGGGGTGGGTTAGGGGAATGGAGTCTGGTAAAGCAGCGGTCCCCAAACTTTTTGGCACCAGGGACCGGTTTTGTGGAAGACAGTTTTTCCACGGACCGGGGTGGTGTGGGGGGACGGTGGGGGATGGTTCAGGCGTAATGCGAGCAATGGGGAGCAGCAGATGAAGCTTCGCTTGCCCACCACTCACCTCCTGCTGTGCGACCCAGTTCCTAACAGGCCGCAGAGTGCTACCGGTCTGCGGCCCGGGGGTTGGGGACGCCTATGGTAAAGAACTTCCCCCAGTCTGCAGTGGAGCTGAAACTACCCCAACCTGAGGTTCCTAGCACTGCAGTGTTAGGCCGACTGAGAGGGACCTGCTCTGAAGGTGCCTGAGTCTGCTGGGATTCATGCCCCTGCTCCTTGGTGAAGTCTTCAAGGGCCTGGGACCCTTCCACAGATGACAAGGAACAGCTCCTTTGACCTAGCCACTCTGATACTATATTTTTCTTAAAAAAAAAAAAAAAAAAAACCACATAATGCTGACTGTTACTGCTATATTGAGGGGTTAGTGATTGTTTTTGCCTCTTTAATCTGTATTGAAATTTTCACAAGTCTATAGAAAAATGAGCAAAATAAGAGCAATATAGGGCTTCCCTGGTGGCGCAGTGGTTGGGAGTCCGCCTGCCGATGCAGGGGACGTGGGTTCGTCCCACATGCCACGGAGCGGCTGGGCCCGTGAGCCATGGCCGCTGAGCCTGCGCGTCTGGAGCCTGTGCTCCGCAACGGGAGAGGCCGCAACAGTGAGAGGCCCGCGTACCGCCAAAAAAAAAAAAAAAAAAAAAAAAGAGCAATATAAATATTTATAAAAATATGAGTGTGTATATGTTAACATAATTAACATAAAGTTGTAAACACCCTTTCTGGATAAGGACTATTCTGAGATAATGTCATTGTTTCTTTGACATTAAAATGTTTGTTGTTTTATTATTAAAGGTAGTAGATAGTTGGGAGAGGGTTGTTTTTGTTTTTTTAGTAGAATAAGTGGGGAAGTGTTCTTTCCTCTTCCGTTTTTGGGGAGAGTTTTTTTTTTTTTTTTTTTTCCGGTACGCGGGCCTCTCACTGCTGTGGCCTCTCCCGCCGTGGAGCACAGGCTCCAGACACGCAGGCCCAGCGGCCGTGGCTCACGGGCCCAGCCGCTCCGCGGCATGTGGGATCCTCCCGGACCGGGACACGAACCCGCGTCCCCTGCATCGGCAGGCAGACCCCCAACCACTGCGCCACCAGGGAAGCCCCTGGGGAGAGTTTTGGAAGGATTGATGTTAATTCTTCTTTAAATGTTTGGTGGAATTCACCAATAAAGTCATCTGGACCTGGATTTTTCTTTGTGGGAAGTTTTAAAATTATTAATTCAATCTCTTTACTTGCTACAGGCCTGTTCAGATTTTCTTTTTCTTCTTGAACCAGTTTCAGTAACTTATGTCTTCCTAGGAATTTTTTCATTTCATCTAAGTTATCTAATTTGTTGGCATACCATTGTTCACAGTATTCCCTTATAATACTTTTTTTTTTTCCTGTGAGGTAGGTAGTAATGGCCCATCTTTAATTGTTTTAGCAATTAGAGTCTTCTCTATATTAAAAAATTTTTTTTGGTCAGTCTAGCTAAAGGTTTGTTGATTTTGTTGACCTTTTCAAAGGACCAACTTTTTGTTTTGTTAATTTCCTTTTTTTTTCCCTTTGGTTTGATACCAAAATACCCTTTGTTTTATGAAGAAAGGTAGTAGATAGTAGGAATTTCTCCTTCCCTGCCACCGACATCCTCACATTTGCAAAATAAAAAGTTAGAAAACCTGTTAGACTTCCTCACACACACACACATTTTAGATTTTACTAGTGAAATGCAAAGGCCTAATAACCACTGCTCTGTTACAACATTTTAAAATCTCACTTTGTACTCAGAATTGTGCTTCCTTTTCTTCAAATGTCCTAGTTTACTATATCAGACTCTCCTCTGCAATGGAGCGTGATTCCTTCTGCTAGATTTGTCCAGCTTGCTTTGGCTACAGCCTACAAGAAGTTCTTTGAACTTCTTGGTCCTGGATTTCTTCTTGAGCCCAGTTGGCATCATGAAGCACAGTTACCGCATACGTGATGATGTGCACACAACTCCCTCCCCAGCCGTTTCCTGCCCGCATGCTCAGGGCACTAACCTCCACGAAGGAAAACTCCTGAAGCACACCGTCTGGCCGTACATCCTGGGATTCAGCAGCACATTTGCCTGTAGGGCAGACCCCGCCTATCGGTGGATCACTTGCCATTGCCTCCGTTTGAGATGTCAGATAATTTTTATGTTTTATGTGTTCTGCATGCTGTTTGTCTCTTACTGGTTTCTTCAGTCTGTGGGATGTCTTGTACAGAGGAGGAACTCTCCTGCTTTTGGGGCAGACTTCAGGCCTTGAAGTCACTTCTCCAAATGTGAGGGCTTAGAGATTTGATGGGAAAGTGCATTTACTTAGCCCAAGCATTCTGGTCTAACTTTTTACATACAATAAATAGACTCAAACAAATGTCTTTTTCAATAAACATTTTCTAGAAAAATGAAATTAGCAATTCTAAGAATGTGAATGAAAAAATGTAATTCATTTATGATACGTAATTCAATATAAACAGGCCCATGTTCCTCCTTTTCTCTTTTATTAAGGAGTTTTAGGATACACTGTAAGTGAACATTTTTCTTACCGTGGGTTAGACATATCTAGGTTCTTTACACAGATTACCTTGTTTGATACAGCTCTCTTGTAACGTACTCAGGTCCTTGTTTTCCAAATAGGGAAAATGAGTCAGACCTTTTTATTTTTAAGTGACTTAATTTGACTGTAAAATGTACAAGTTACATGAAAGTATATTAGGAATATAATGATACTTATTAATCAAGTCTTTATGAATATATCGTTTTATATTCAATATTCCCATTAACCTATTGATTTATGTATATGTGTTTAGATCTACATTTGTATCTACCTATGTATGTATTTTTTTCTAACATCCGAAGCCTATACTCTGCCAGGGTTTTGGTAGTTTTATCTCATTTCCTCATTCATTCCTTCATTCACTCATTCAGTCAATATTTAATAAGCATCAACTATATGCTAGCTTCTGTGCTAAGTACTGAGCATACAGAAGGGAATCAGACAACCAAGGTCTTTGTCCTTACTGAGCTCATTTTTTAGCTGGGAGACAGACAAACAGGTATGCAGCATAATTGTAAATTGAGAAATAAGCAGAATGGCATGTAAGTCGGGGAGGGAGTTGGTTTAGATAGAGTCGTCTCTGAAGAGCTGACGTTTGCAGTCATAACTCAAGAGTGAGAGGTAGGCACCCATAAGAAAAGCTGGTGGCCAAGTGTTCCCATCAAAGGGATCAGCAAGTGCAAAGGAATAGCTTTGATGTCAAGGGAAGCAGGGTTGAGGGGGTGGTTTGAATGGAAAAGATGAAGGCTGGAGACTCAAGCAGGGCTTCCTGGGGCCCTGGGAGGGGTTTAGATTTTATTATAAGTGCAATGGGAAGTTACAGAATTGTAAGCAAGAGAGTGATGTCATTTGATTTATGCGTTGTAAAAAGTCAGTGTAGCTGCTTGTGGAGAATGAACTGCAGAAGGTTAAAAATCTGTTGCATGGTCCACTTGAGAAACGACGGTAGCTTGGACTCCTCGCCTCATCAGCCAGGGGATGAGCCCACCTGCCATGGAAACTGAGTTTTAAGAGAGCTTCCCAAGGTTTTTCCTGTGTTTTTCTCCATAATATGCCAGACCTAGAGACTGGTGCATTTTTTTAAGTGTCCTCCCTCCCTCCATTTCACACATATATAGAATTTTAGGATGAGCTCAACAAGGCTAAAACCCAGAGGGTTTTTTAAAATTTCCCTTCAGGGAATTCAGAGTCTCTTCATCTTTCAAGATATAAGACCACTAAAGGAAGCAGCTCCAAATATAAGTTCCTCACCTGTCAATGGACAAGATGCCCAGGTCCAAGCCTTCCTGACATTGTCTATAATGCAACTTTGAGAATATGGTTTTCCTCAATGTTTATAAAACAATACTATATAAATGATGGAATAAGTTTGCCTGAGATGTCTTAAGGCACCTTTGTATGAAGTTTCCTTGCTAATTAATGAATAAAAACCACAGCTGTACTTAATTAATTTTACTAATGTCAACTTGACATGGACCTTAGCTCATTTGTGCACCTACTGTTAAAAATACAGTTGCTATATACTGAAAGGTTATTTTTCTTGCTAGCTCAAAGTAGTTGAGTAGTTTCAGAATGTCCTGAGCCTTGAGTTTCACTTGAGAGTTACAGAGCATTAGTTGGGTATGAATGTCGTGAGAAAGGCTGGAACTATTGGGTTGGCCAAAAAGTTCGTTCGGTCTTTTCCGGAACAAACTTTTTGACCAACCCAGTATACTTCAAGCCTGTGCCAACTGCCTTTCCTGGGAGTCTTGCCATATTTTTTCCACTTCTTGATTATCTTTAAGTAAGCAACAGTTAGTGACTGGTACTAAAATATATTATTAGTATAAATATGCTTATTACAAGTTAATGATTATTTATTATTTTTCATTTAAAACTGTCAGAGTGAGCCAGCTATTTAAGTGTTTTGCTTGTTTGTCTCTCTTTGTTTTTGTTTCCTTGGAAAACAGGTTTTAACTGATTGGGGGATTTTTGTTCTTTTAATGGTAACAGGTGAACAATTTAATTTAGACCATTTGTATAAAACATGAGTCAGTTGAATATTATTTTACTGTTAGTGTGACATGCTTTAAGGTAATAATACTGAATGTAAAGTTTTCCTCTGGTAAGAAAAATCTTAAAGTGTGTTTCATGTGAGAAAAACATTTTTTTCATCAAATATTTATTCTTAGTTCTTACTACTTACTGTGACTATGTATGGTAATAGATACCATTGCTTAGCTGTTTCTGACACGGGGTTGTGCTTGTTACTGATGAACCACCACTTAAATTCTTTAAGTGTTTGAAAATGGTCAAGGTTCCCTTGCTGCTGTATCATAATCAATAGAGTAAGTGAAAGAATTAGGAACCGTATGTGTCCTCTGTAAACTGTAAGGTTTTATACGGTCATCTCTCTAACAGATCCTGACCTCAGGATAAATGTGTCTAATTCAAAAAAAAAAAAAACAGCATAATTAGGGACTTCCCTGGTGGTCCAGTGGTTAAGACGCTGCACTTCCATGGCAGGGGGCCCGGGTTCAATCTGCGTTCCTGGTTAAGGAACTAAGATCCCACGTGCTGTGTGGTGCAGCCCCCCACCAAAAAAAAACAGCAAAATTAATAGAATCACAAAATTTTTCAGATAGGTGGAAACTTAGAAAAAAATCTAATCCAACCCCTAGGATTTTACGGGTGGGAGAAATAAGGCCCAGAGTAAATGGGCAGCTTACTCAGACTCACACTGCTGGTTAAATAGTTAGTATCCTTCTGTTGTAAACTCATCACTCTGGGTCTCACCTGTACTTCTATACTGCTTTCCTTTCCTTTGGAAAAAGTTTTTAGTGTAGTGTGATGAAACCAAATGAACCTTTTGTCCAGTTTGTAGTTTATCTTATAGTCAAACCGCTTTGTTTTACTGTTAAAAATACACACACACACATACACACATATACATATATATATACCATTCAAGGAATGAAGAGATTCATACTTTAAATGATTGCTAATAACAGCAAGCTTATTGATAGTAAATATATTGATATGAACCAGTCAACTCCCAGCTCCATTAGAGATTCAAAAGCAAATGAGGGGCTTCCCTGGTGGCGCAGTGGTTGAGAGTCCGCCTGCCGATGCAGGGGACGTGGGTTCGTACCCCAGTCCGGGAAGATCCCACATGCCACGGAGCAGCTGGGCCCGTGAGCCATGGCCGCAGAGCCTGTGCGTCTGGAGCCTGTGCTCTGCAACGAGAGAGGCCACAACAGTGAGAGGCCCGCGTACCGCAAAAAAAAAAAAAAAAAAAAAAGCAAATGAGGAATTCTCAAAGAAGAAGAAAGAAAAAGAGTTAAAATACTGGGAGAGCCTGAGGCCAAGAGCTAAGGCAATTAAGATTTCTAGCACAGGAAACTGCAGGGCTATCCTCCCAGGCCTAGTAAAGACACCCGAACAGCTGAGGACTAACAGCAGTGGGAAGGGAGGCGCCCTGCTGACTGGGACTGAAAAGCAGTGTCTGTCATCACTCTGTATGTAACCAACTTTTTCCTATGATTGAAACACAATGCAAGAGACTGCTTTTCTTCACACTCTTCTGAGGTGCTTCTTGTGCCTTCAGAGGACTGTCCTTCATTCTCTATAGGCAGATTCCACCTTTATAAATGAGCAGAAAAGGTGGGTGGGGAGCTGGAGGAAGAACCTGGTGGCTCATGGGGATCTGACTGCGCCCATGTTAGCACGGTTGCCTGATGAGTGTTCCTTTCTACGGCAAACATCTTGCTTTGACAAGTTTATAAAGTCCCTGAAAATTCAACGGAAATCCCAGAAGTGTTCTGAA
Source organism: Globicephala melas (assembly GCF_963455315.2). NCBI lineage: Eukaryota > Metazoa > Chordata > Mammalia > Artiodactyla > Delphinidae > Globicephala > Globicephala melas. Next base: position 9,226,772 of record NC_083325.1, read on the forward strand.
ATCAAAGTAGTATTCAAATTGCATTCTAAAAGAAGATTTTTGATCAAGACTTGTGTTCAATACCACAATTTTCATTAGTATATGTTTGGGCAGTAGGATGCCAGGTGAAGAGCCCTGGACCAAGTCAGGACAGCTGGCTTCCAGTTCTGTCTCTGGATGCCAAGCTGTTGAAACATCACTCAGTATTGCAAGATGTCCTTCATCTGTAAAACAGGGAAGGAAATTGGTATCTTTAAAGGGCCCTTCCCATGAAAAATGCTTTTTGTCAGTGCGGATTATCATATTAAAAAAGTAACTGCACTTAAATAGTACTTATTTTTTAAGCTTGCTCAAAAAGTGCAAGCTTTTACTGTTTTGTTGTTGTTTTAGGTTTAGTTGTTTGAACAGAAAGCTCTTACTTTGTTAAGTTGAAAGCGTTCTGACCTCTTCCAGGTTGTGCATCCCTGCCATCCGCTTCCTCACGGTTCACCCCACAGCTGGGAGTGCAGCCCCTATCATAAGTCCTCATGTCCCTTTCTCTTATATATAAATTAGGCATTCATTTAGAAAATAAATACCTTTTCTTCTATGTTATGTATTCATACCCATTGTACTTTTTACAGTCACTTTATCATTTTCCTTCTGGTCATCATTTTATTTCATAAAAATAGTCTAATGAAGTTAATTTGAGGTCTTGTCAGCTTAGCCTACTCTATTTAAAGGGACCACATAAAGTTAAACTTTTCAAGTTTTGATTCTGCTTTACTTTTCACTATAAACTGAACCACTAGACTAAAATAATGCTATGTAAATTTTTCTCTTTGCAGAGTGTTCGACCTACACCACAAAATGACGCTATAACGGTACACTTTAAACCAATTACATTAAAAGCTTCAGAAAGTAAATATACCAAGGTTGCAAGTATCAGCTTTGATGGTAAGTGTTCAACTTTTTCTCTCTGATAGAGTGCTCTTATTTTGATAAGTTAGAAGGCATCTATGTTGACATCTTAATATAGAAACCCAGACCATTTTACAGTCAGATATTATAGTACTGGTTAGGTTGGTTTTTCTTGTAAATCATCACCAACTCTTATTTGATTGTTTCACGAAAGAAAATATTCTAACTTCATAAACCTGAATTAATATTAGCAAATACATTAGGGTTGGAACTAAATTTTTGTTATCTGGGCTCTTTTACATATATACCTATTATGCTTTGCCTTAATTATGAAGTCATTAATTTTTGTAATTAAGTGAATATATATTTGAATTTCAGAAGCATGTTTGAATTTAAGAGCAGAAATAAAGTATTTTCTGTAACATTTCCATATATTGGCTTTTATTAACGAGGCAGACTGTCCTACCTAAACTAAAATAACTGCCTTCATGATAGAATTGTCAAATTAGATAACAATGATTTCAAACACGTATATTGTGTATTTTGACATTTGAAATATTAACCCAGACTTTAACATATTTTAATAGCATGTTTTTATTCAGTTTTGCCCACTTTACTAGAACATTTACTGAATTTGCTGTCATAACATTTTTTGAGTAGTGATGTAATGGCTGTCTGACTGTATAAGTAATTTAAATTTAATGAAAGCTGAAACTCCAAGTGGGACTTGGCTCATAAGGGCACGGGCAAGTGAGGAGCCCCGAAGCTTAAGCTTTGGCCGCGGGATAAAGCCATCTTTACTCATGGTCCACATTTTACAACTAAGCTTCTCATCAGAAGAGAATATTTGGTCACTGAGTGACCTACTGAGTGTGGCACAGTGTTTGTGAGAGCATCTATGCTCACTTCATGCACATGGAGAGTCTGGGGGAGAATCTGGAGCAACTGCACAGTTGGCTGCCAGCACAGTGTTCATCCTATGAGCTCAGAGAAAACTCCCAAAGAAGTTAAGGTTAAATACATGGCATACTTCCATAGTCCAGCTGTCAGGAAATAATCAGTACTGTAGAAGGCTTGATAGCACAGATATTTCCAAATGTGTGATAAATTGTCTTCTGTGTTGCTAAGATACCAGCCATGACCACCAGTATCAGTGTCAGTATTAGTAGGTACATTGTCTTCCCTTACGGAGAAACAGAGCAACCAGTAATAATTTCTGACCCCAAGAACAACATGTAGGACCTACCCTTCTGATAAATCCAAGGAGTGGGGGGGGGTGTACACTGGGGCAGCTGTGCTGTGTACTTCCCCCATTCTTCTTTTCCAGCTCCTGTATTGACAATACAGTGACTGTTTCCACTGAGATAAATGAAAGTCAGGAATGGTGGTTCTGAGATCACAGACTCCAAAATAAGTGTTTCTTAAAGAAATGATGTAAAATTTAACACAGAGACAAGGGAAAGCATCTTTTAAAGCAGGTGCTACATTTCTTAAAAGTGGTTTTTATTATCATGGGAAAATCCCTCCACCTTTCACCTCCCACCTCTCCCATCACCACCCCGGATTCCAATACAAATGATATTACCCTTGAGATTGCTAAGAAATGCTTGTTTTACTTAACTTTTAAAAATTTCTGGGGAATTCCCTGGCGGTCCACTGGCCTGGGTTCAATCCCTGTTAGGGGAACTAAGATCCTGCAAGCCGAGAGGCGTGGCCAAAATAATTAATTAATTTAAAAATTAAAATTTCAGAACGTGCCATGAATATTAACTCCACAGTGTTCACTTACCAAGCAAGCATGTCTCATCAACTCATGACTCTTTATAATTTTTAACTGAATTTTCTTGAGGTTTTGACCACTTCATTGCTAAAATATAACTTGATTAGATACTATGAAATGCCTGAATTATGGCCCTTGTTATCAGCCTTATGTCAGAATAAATAGCAAAAAAAAAAAAAAAAAATTTAAAGCATCCAGAAACGGCTCTACAGTAAAAAGCAGAAAGAAACAAGGTTTAATGGGAGTTTCAAAAATCTGGATCTGCGCTGTCCGTACATAAGCCACATACTAGATGTCACTCCATTCTTTTTGTTGTTCTTTTTTTGTGCTAAAGTTGGATAACAAACATTTGCAGAACTTATGTATAAATTCTTCTCATAAGTGGAAGTGTTCCTGAAGTACTTAAAGGGGATAAAGATACACAGCTTCTTTATTTGCTTTGGAAAGAACATCTAATGGGTACACAGATTGGATCCAACTGACTCTTTTCTGTAACTCCAGATGGAACGATTCAGAAGTGCTACAAAACTTAAAGGTTTTACTTCATCTGTGAGGACAGTATGATGGCAGGGAGGGTATATGCCTCCTCTTACACTACAGGTTAGGGTTGGCTAATAGAAAAAGGCAGAGCTCGTAACTCTTGACATTTTTTGCACCAGGCTACTTTATTGGTATTTATAGCAAGACTCTGGCCACACAAGGAATGTTATTTCTTAATCCAGCTGTAAACTAGCAGTTCTCAACTTGGGGGGGCTGGGCAGTTTTGCCTCCCAGGGGATGTTTGGCAACGTCTACAGACACTTTTGGTTGTCACAGCTGATGTCTAGCAAGAGGCCGTCCCGTGCACCGCCCAACATCCCGGAGAGCACAGGGACAGCCACTCTGCCACCCAACAGCGAGTTTACCTGGCCTAAAATGTTCGTAGTGCCAAGGTTGAGAAACCCTGCTGTAGGTAAAGCCAAAGCTTATGGCTGTAGAGAAAGTAGCTCAGATATAGCGCTTTTCCTCCTGAATCGTGTTCACTTGCTAATTCCTTACCTGTTTATCGCATTACAGGAAAATTAAAGTATCTTCCCATTTTTGTATGAAAAATGTGATATTTCAGTTAAAATGTTATAAAAGTATTCTTTGTGCCAGTTTGAAAGCTCAGCTTCTTAAGATTTTGTCAGTCTACATGCAAAGTCACTCTCATCATCCTCTGTATAAACTCTTTGGTAGCAAAATGTGACAGATTATGTTTTATGCTTCCTTTCAGCATCAAAGGCAAAAAAACCATCTCAGTTTTCTGGGAAAATAACTGTTAAAGCAAAGGAAAAGAGTTATTCTAAACTTGAAATACCATATCAAGCAGAGGTTTTAGATGGGTGAGTTTTTCTTTAAAATAAACTTTATAACTTTTTATTAATAAATAAATTTATTGATCTTAGCAAAAGTAGTAGCCAAATTCACATAAACTCCATGGAATTCGTGTTGAGAAGAACAAATTCAACTATAAAGGAGAAAAATCTCCTGTATTTTGTTTACTTTTTTAGAAGAAAGAGGTAAATGGGATATGATATGATTTGGGCTTAAATGAAGTCTTAATGATTCCATAATACAATAGAAAAATGAATCTGTGATTTTTAAATCATTTGAACCATTTCCTTTCTGTAATTCTTTTTGTAACATGCAAGTGGCTATGGCTTATTATTAAAGTATATTGTCACTTGAAACAAAGTCATGTATATTCCTTTATAGACTTGTTAAACACTGTTGTAGAATTACAGCTTTTTATAAATGGGCAATAATATATGTAGTTCATTTTCTAATTATACTTTAACCAATAATAGTTTAATGTCCAGCATGGCAGGGACTCCATGTGGTCAACCACTAAAATGTTTATAGTCTTAATTCTCTAATAACAGTCATAACGCTGAACGTAAATTATTACTCACAGCGAAAGAACTTGGATTTTAAATTAACACGTGGAAATAAAAATAATTTATTTTGTTTTTTTCAAATAGTTATTTGGGATTTGATCACTCTGCAACATTATTTCACATCCGAGACAGTCCTGCTGATCCTGTGGAAAGGCCAATTTACCTCACTAACACTTTCAGTTTTGCGATCCTCATTCATGATGTGTTGCTACCAGAAGAAGCCAAAACAATGTTTAAAGTATGTCTGGGAACCCTCATACTTTTAATTTTACTGATCTGCCAAGCAAATGATGCTGACACATTGTTTTTTCTCTCCCATCATTTCCTAGGTTCACAACTTCAGCAAACCAGTCTTAATTCTTCCAAATGGATCAGGATACATTTTTACTCTGTTTTTTATGCCATCCACATCATCCATGCACATAGATAACAATATTTTACTTATTACCAATGCCTCTAAGTTTCATTTACCTGTGCGGGTATACACAGGTTTTTTAGATGTAAGTATGCTATCTGCCTTTAAAATTTAAACTCCCTACACGTCTTTTGTGTTTTCAGCTACTATTAGCCAGTTGTGTTGCACACACTTAAATTTTGCTATTTCTGTGCTTTACAAGTTGTCCTAATTCCTCCCTCGTCAGTACTTACAAGATTTTCACCCTCCCAGCGGCCATGTCTCCTCATGATGCAGTTTACTCCTCTAGTTACGCCTCTATTTAGATGTTTTCCACATTCCACTTTCTCTTGGTTTTGCTTTTAAACTGTCATAGTCATGGGGAAGCTAAAAACGAGCTAAGTGGAAGAAAGATAATAAGCAGGGAAGAAAGACTATAGGGCGGGTGAAAAGAAAACTCTGTAGGGAAGAGATGACCAAAACCAAGAAGTGCAAGAATGAAGAAGAGAACCAGATAAGAAAGAGGGAATAGGTGGGAAAGACACAGCTGGAATAGTCACCGAAATACGGCAGGAAAGGTCTTTCTAGTACAGAAAACAAGCCAGGAAAAAAAATCCAAACAAAGCTGTGCTTAAAATTATCAATGCAAGAAGTTTAGATGAGAAAGAAAACTGATAGGAAAGATAGAAAAGAAAGTGAAAACAGAGAGATGCAGTTCTCCAAAAAGCTAGCATCAACAAGAATTTTAGAGCTGAAGGGACCGTCACTATTGTACCACTCTTTCTGCATTTCTTGCTTAAATAGTTACTGGTTTGTAGCTGCTTTCATGAATGTGTGATGTTTGCTGAGACGGAGGACTTTTTGCATAATTCCCCAGGGCTCCACTTAATCTCACCTAGCACTTTAGTTTCCTGCTATTTTTATGTGCCTTCAGAGGAGAACTAGCAATTCAGTAGAGGCCATGAGTGTTTTCCTTTCTGAGTAATCAAAATATTCCCATTGTACAAAGTTCTTAATTATATATTATGTATGCGTATATTTACATAAAATATAGGAACCTTAGTATATCTTAATACAGTTACTTTTTCTTGATAACATTCTCTTACATAAGTGTGACTTTACATTTAATCTAGTTCTTTTATATCTTTCCAGTACTTTGTATTACCCCCAAAAATAGAAGAACGTTTCATAGATTTTGGTATACTGAGTGCTACAGAAGCAAGTAACATTTTATTTGCAATTATAAACAGCAACCCAATTGAGGTAAAAAAAAAAATTGTTTTTATTCTCACTCACATTTAAGGATTTTATGCTAGTGCCGCAATAATCACTTTCATATCTTTCTCTTTTTTAAGTTGGCTATAAAAAGTTGGCATATCATTGGAGATGGTTTATCAATAGAACTCGTAGCTACTGAAAGAGGCAATAGAACTACAATAATCTCAAGCCTTCCAGAGTTAGAAAAATCCTCCTTATCAGACCAGTCATCAGTAAGTTAACTTTTTTATTGTTTCCTTAAACTTAGATGTAAACCTCAAATAGAAGACTAGTCATCATAATATTTTTATGAGAGTTGCAATAGCACTGACTATTTGATGTTGAAAGGACCTTATAGGTAGTCTACTTAAACCCCTTCCTCTCATGGTGAGAGAGCACTTGAGACTCAAAGGAGTTAAGTTGTAACACAAGTGTCCTTACAGGAGAAATTCCCATGGGTAGTAAACTAACCCTGTGTTCATTGAATTCACTAGGCAGAAGAGATAGCCCTGCACGTTGGTAGAAGGTGTTTTCAATTATACAGTAATGTTTCTGGTCAATTCTCTGTACTGATTAGAAGAGAGTATCAGTGAGGCAAACATCGTTTGGTGGATCTCTGTGTGGATCTCCCTATATACTTTTACTCTATCTTATGTACAGTTGGTCATAAAAGAGCATGAAACAAGAGTAAATGAATGTAGCAGTCTAAGCCCTGACCACTACTGAAAAGAGAACTTGGAGTTTATACCTACTCAGAACAGAATTAGTAGAATCACCTTGTACGACTTCGAAGGAGCAGAAGATATGTCATCTGTAGTTTAGCGTAGAACTTCTTGTGGCAGTTTTACAAAAGGAAAAGCAAGTGTCCTTACGCACAGAGGTTATTGACAAATATGCTTCCATGGAATGCCATAGGTCATAAAAATTGACTTAAACATCCCCCAAAATAGGTTTTTTGGAGGACAATCTGGCAACATATACCACTCCTGGGAATGTTTCCCATGGAAGTAATTGAAAGAGCCAAACGCTGTGAGAATGCAGATGTTTGATAGCATTATTAATAATTCCAAATGACTGGAAACAGCCACATGCATAAAGTCATGATTTTATGATTGAATATTAAAGCAAATAAAAAGCTGTAAATACGATTGTATGTAGAAATTTGGAAAAGGATTTCTGAAAAAGTGGGAAATAGTACTAAATAATGTGTATTCTAATTGCAGTTGTGTGGCATTCAGGCTACATAATCAGATATTGTGGTCGGTATATGGGTGTTTGCATTTTAATAATTTATAATGTTTTAAATTTGATTCATAAATAAAGCCTCCTTTTAAAACAAAAAAAGGATATGCCCGTGACAAGTAATATTTGTCACCCCAGCTGAGGTTTTATTTTTAATACAAATTGAGTGCTGAAAAAGGATAATAATGAGACCAGCCATTAATGTGTTCATTTCAGTAATGAAGTTACAGTAAAATTGTATGTATATCTAATCTGAGATGGTTGAATTATACTGCTTTTTGTAAGACATTATAAATTAATAATTTTAGGACTCTGGATCATTTCCTCGTACTAAATAACATGTGTTAACACTTACTACTTAAATTTGAGAGGTCCACTCAGTAACATGAAGCCTGCTTGAAACTTCAGGGTTTTAGAATTAGGTTTTATATAAAACTGTATAAACACAAAAACAAGGGACAGAAAGATGAGATCACTGTTATGAATGCTTACTTAAAATAGGAAGTTGTAGTGAGTTGCCAGCTTCAAAATAGCAACTCCACAATATGTGTTTTTTTAAGTTTGTAATGCCTAAACTTTCAACTGCTTTCCACCTGTTTGCCAAAAAGCCAAACCTATGAACTAAACAAGCATCCTGTTCCTTATGAAACACACACTGCCAGCAGCTCTCTGCACTCCTGAGACACATGTTCTTATTTGGCTGGTTAGAGTCATGATGAAAACGTTAGAGTTGCACAAATCCAACACAGAAATGCTTATAAAAGGGGGAAAGTGAGTATGTTTGGCATATCAACATTTACAAACTAAAGTACAACTTCACAAATTGAATTTCATGTTTTTTGGAAGTATCATGATTGAAAAAGTTAAGTGCCAGAAACATCAGCAAATAGCTTGAGAAAACAAGATCCACATTCTCCTTTCTTTCACATTTTTATTGCGTAACTTTTCCTTCTTTCCATGATTTTTGATGTTTCCATATGATCCAATCTCAGTGGATCTGAGGACATGGTTATTAAAACATGACAGAGTTAAATTCAGAACTTGAAGCATAACCAACTTTGTATGTATTAATACTTGTGCCCTAATGTGGCCAAAGGGTTAGTGGAAGCCTGTGTCCCTCTGCTGCAGCCCTCACCCGCTTTGACCCTGCACGTACCCGGTTGGGGTGTGAGGACCACACCCCTCCCCAGCTTTGCAGCTGAGAAGTCAGCTGTTCCTCAGGGAACCAGTTTTCTCAGTAGCCCATGGAATAAGTATAGTAGATAAACATCCAGGGATGGGCATTATTTTGAGATATTTGTATGTGATGATATGGTAATTCAGTGTTAAACTGGTACAGGTTAGGATTTTGAAGTCAGTTTATCACTGTAGCTTTCTTTTCCATTTTAATAGAAAACTTCAGCCAGCAAGGCTGATGAATGATGTCATTTCTCCTACATACAGGTAATACTAGCTTCAGGATATTTTGCAGTGTTCAGAGTCAAACTTACTGCAAAAAAACTGGAAGGGATTCATGATGGGGCCATACAGATCACAACAGACTATGAGGTAAGGACTTTATTTACAGGGATTGGTGTCAATGGGGTCTTTCTGAGTAATTCAGTCTTTTTTTGTTTTTATAGAAACAGAACTAAGTTTACTCAGAAAGTTACAGTTTACCGCTTTCATGCCTTAAAAACTGAGCTTTTGAGACTAGTTTACGGAATATTTGTGTTCATTAGCTCATAGTTTTCTGATAAAACCCAAATCCTTTGACTAAAAGCAACTTCAGAAAAATGCATCTGGCACATTTAGAATCGCTGTTAGAAGCCTGCTTACAAATAGTTGTAGCATTGCACAGACCCTGACTGAAATTCCTGCGATAGGTCTCTCTCTTTTCTGAGGTCATAAATATCCTCCTGTGTAACATTTCCAAGAAGGAAGATACAATCAGGAAATCACATCTTAATTTGAGTTCTCACAATCATATTTACATGTTCCTTGACTTCTACGTCAAGGAACCAAGTGAAAATCAGTGAACTTTTTGAAGGCTTTTTGTGGGGTGTGACATGTTGCACTCAGTGAGACTTTGAAGAGACATATTTCTGCCACACCTAAATATTTTGATTTATTATTTCGGAGCTGTTTGGGAAGTCGAGCACTGCTAAAGTCAGCAAGTTGCTACCCTTGTTCTCCTATCTTTCCAGTACATACAACCCCCACATGAAAGAAAACTAATTCAGAATAAACAGAATTGGTCATCTAATAATAAATGATATGTTGGGAGTATGTCAAATTACCTCCAAAAATAAGGAATCCACGTTTATCACTTTTGATAGGAATAAGTACATTTCATACCTTAGCAAAGTATCAGCATCTTTGTGAATTGCAAATAAGCATACGAGTTGAGATTCAAAATCTGGAACGTTCAACTCATTTTTTCAAATTAGCTTGATGTTAATTTATTGCTGAGTACAAAAAGTAGAGAGCTATGTAACTTTAGAAAATGCTGGATTTTTCATTCATTGTTTTAGGAGAATAATTGAACTTTTTGAATTAATAATCTACAAAACCTATATTATGAAAAATCTGTTCTTCATTCCTTCCCCATTGTTTGGTCTTGTTTACCATGTTTTCATCGACTCACTGAGAAGTACATGGAAATTTATTGTATTTCAGTGCATTTTATGAAGTACATGGATAGATTAAACAGTATCCATGGGTGATTTTAATTTTGCTTATCAGTTGGTTAATGCTAATATACATCCCAAGATTGGTTCTTTTAATCCCCCAAAATAACTGCCCCCTACAACAACTGTCAGTGTCAATCGCAGACTTAAACACTCATTTCTCTGTGGTTTGCTTCTTCCCTCCACAGATCCTAACAATTCCCGTGAAAGCTGTGATCGCAGTGGGTTCTCTGACTTGCTTCCCAAAGCATATGGTTCTTCCACCTTCTTTTCCAGTAAGACAGTTAATTTGTAGCCTTCTTCTTGCTAATTTTTTTTCTCTTTGCCTTTATGTTCCTAGAATTCAACAATAAAGTCAGTTACTCTTTATTAATCACTTATTTTAAGGTAAGACATTGTACCAGCTTCTTTAGGAGACATAAAGAAGAATAAGAAATAGTCCCTTCTCTCAAAAAGTTTTCAATCTAGAATGAGAAATGGGCCCATGATTCATAGACGTAGAGCAGGATGTAGAAATTGCCCTAAGAGGTGAAAAATAACATGCTATGAAGAAAATACATATCTAATTGATGAAGGTGCCATGTGAATTGGCTTGGAATTTCTTCTGGCAGGGATAGACAAGGGTTAGCAAGAATGGCGTTCAGGGCCCAGGAAACAACCTGAATAGAGACACAGGCAGCAGAGTCTGAGATGGCTTTAGGCAGTGGTGAGTCGTCCAGTTTTACAAGAATGCAGGGAAGTTTCAAGAGAGAAGATGGAATGGTACCTTGGAGTGATAGCATGAAAAAAATGCAATGCACTTAAGTCCATGAAAATCTAAAGTTTTTGAGCAGAGGCTGGACATCGTCGGAGTTAAGCTTTCAAGACTGGCTCTCTGGCAGAAGTAAACGTAGGACACGTCTGGGAGTAGCAATAGTGTACCTGGAAGCCAACCCAGAGACTCTGGCCACCGTCCACAAGGAAAGCGTCAAAGGGAGGTTTGAGCTTAGGGCATTGGCAGAGGCAGTAAATCGCTTTCATACCTCCACACCTTTGCTGCTCATCTGCCTTGACTGCCCTTCCTCCTCTCCTACCTTCAAGAACTCTTTCATGTCTTTCAAGATCCAATGCCATTGTCATCTCCTCTCTGAAGATTTCTTCACTCCACTAGACAGTACTAGTTATTTCATGTGTGCTTCTGAAACAATTTGAGATTACTTCTCTGGCAGCAAGCCTCACATTGTGCTGTAAATGTTGCCTTATGTGTTGGTCTCCCCAACAAGACTCTGAGATCCGGTGGGAAAGAGATGAGGGATCTTATACCCCAAGTAGCAGGTATCTAGTAGATAATGGGTGGATGAAGGAGCAAAATAATGAAAAAGAGAACATAGGCAAGAGACATTTCAGATGAACCGTTTGAACTGTACTTGAATATCTTGAGGAGGTTATACTAATGGAAACAGGTATGGGTAGGTAGGTAGATAGAGGACTCAAGAATATGACATAGAGTTTGAGCCTGGAGAACAGGGAGGAAAGAAACAGGGAAACCAGGAGGCCACCTTTTGCAGGAAGATAGTGTAGACGATTCAGGACACCTTGGAACAGATGGAAGTGTCTCTCAGCTGTGGTAGGAGACCTGACGGGTTAAGAGAAACAGTACATTGCTAAATCTTAATGCTATATACGATAAAACCTAAATTCAAATTTTAGCTCCTTAAATATAAATTAGCTTCAAATATAAATTTGAATTAATAGGTTCAGCACACCTAAGTTTGGGTCTTAATTCAATCTTTGTCTTCTTATCATTCCACTTTGTACTGACTATACAGAACTCTTGACTTCATTATTTATCCAAAAGAACCTTCAATTGCCTTTTCAATCCATGATCTCCTTGATCCCTGCATATATCCTGGAAGGGAATAATTCAGTAGATGACAAAGTGAAAGGCTCATGGACAGAGTAAATGAGAAGGCATCTATAAAAACAAGGTGTTGGTTTTGCAGTACTTCAGATTAAGCTTTCAGATATCTTCAGATGGATGGGAAGTCCAACATCAAGGCACCAGCAGATCTGGTGTCTGGTGAGGGCCTACTTCCTCGGTTTGCCGACGGGCATCTTCTCATTGTATCCTCACACAGCCAAAAGAGCAGACAGGGAGGGCAAGCTCTTGTGCCTCTTTTAAGGGCACTAATCCCGTTCATTAGGGCTCCACCCTCATGACCTGATCACCTCCCGAAGGCCCTGCCTCCTGATACCATCACACTGGGGGGTTAGGATTTCAACATGTGAGTGTGGGGGAGCACACAGACGTTCAGCCCATAACAGTCATGAAATTCTGTAAAATCTCTTATCAGATGGAGACTACTAGAGCCAAGTGATGAAAACTTGGTACTTCAGAATGAACATTTCAAATAACTCACAGTTTAATACTTCGTATTTGAATACCATTATAAAATGAACTTCTGTATCTGTTACCTCTCTTGATCCCCACCATACCCCTGAGAGACAAGATGTGGACACAAGAGTAGTAGTTATTACAGGTGCATGAAGACCAGTTAACTGCCGGGAAGACACAGCTGGGTGGAGGCCAAGCTGGGACTCAGCATAGGCTTCTGCTTTCTTCTCTTATGTTCGTATCCTCACAGCAGCATCCCCACCCTCTAACATCTTTCTACTCTGGTCAGACTGTAAATGATGAGTGTTAGTCTTAACTGCACCATCATTCAACTCCTTTTACTGTTCATTTTCTTAACTTCTTTGTCTTTTTTAAAAAAAAAACATTTATTTATTTATTCAGCTGTGCCAGGTCTTAGTTGCAACACGTGGGATCTTTTAGTTGTGGAATGTGGGATCTAGTTCCCTGATGAGGGATCAAACCCAGGCTCCCTGCACCTGGAGCGGGAGTCCTAACTGCTGGACCACCAGGGAAGTCCCGACTTCTTTGTCTTTCAATACCAAATATTAGACCAGCAGGGTCTGGTTATTTTAGAGACTTCTTCAAATGGCTAGGAATCAGGTTATAGGATTCTGGTTCTATATTCAGACAAAAGAAAGTAAAATATTATAATATGATTCTTATTGATGATTATTTGAATCATGTAATTTTTTATTTAAAATCTGGTACTCTGTCATAGGGAGAAGCATGCAGCTGATAAGAGCAATCATTGGTAATTTAATGATCTAAGCTGTATACTGTTTTAATATGATGCTTGATAACCTGTGTTTTTTAAAAATGTCTAATTTCTCTTTGGCACAAATAGTATTTTTCTTTTATAAAGAAAATAGCTTTGGATTTTAGAGTTCACTTATTTCATCCTGAATTTGGATACTTTTAAGGCACCCTGGCCTTGGTATAATCAAACCTTTCTTAACAAACTGACAGTGACTGCTTCCTTTATTCAAAGCTAGCTCTGTACCTTTGTTAGTATGTGAACATTTTTACTTTAATTCATTTTTACGAGATTGCAGAGATTTGACCTGCTAAATTATCTGTAATAGGCCATAAAAACAACAAAATACGTACATTTGGAGGAGGGGCTCTGGTTACAAATTTAAAGTTCATCAACTTTTGAAAATTCTAAATGTCCTTTGAACTTTGGTTTCCTAGAAATATGTCTGTCAGCTCTAAAGTGTGTGTTCTGAAGAAAATCTACCATTTACAGATGAGTTTGTTTGTTTTCTTCCTTCAGGGGAAAATAGTTCATCAGAGTTTAAATATTATGAATTCCTTCTCACAGAAGGTAAAGATGCAACAAATACGATCTTTGTCAGAAGATGTACGATTTTACTACAAACGATTACGGGGCAATAAGGAAGATTTGGAGCCAGGGAAAAAATCAAAGGTTTGAAAATGTTATATTTGCAAAAATTCCCATCCATTAGCACTTTGTCATTGTGACCTTCTGTGGATTGGGGATTCATGGTTCTCCTGTGCCTCTTTATAGATTGCAAACATTTATTTTGATCCTGGACTGCAGTGTGGGGATCATTGCTATGTTGGCTTGCCTTTTCTGTCCAAATGTAAGTTATCTTGCCGTTCTCTCTCATGCCCTTCACTCCCTCCCCAGAATACTCTTTAATAAAAGGCGGCCACTTTTAAGGCCCATCCCTATCTCTTGATGCTATAGGAATCATTTGAAGGGCTGAGTATGTCATACCATTTGTCTCCTTGGTTTAGCTGAACCCAAAGTACAGCCTGGTATAGCCATGCAGGAAGATGCTTGGGATGCTGACTGGGATTTGCATCAAAGCCTGTTCAAAGGATGGATGGGAATAAAGGAAAATTCAGGTCATAAGTAAGTGGTTTTGCTTCATTTAAGTATTTGAGCTATCTTTACCAGTATGAAACATGACTTTCTAAAGTTATTCTTATATTAGGTTATTTTATTTCCCTGTAGGTAAGAAAATATGCCTAATCTTCAGGAAGCATCTTGAATTGCCATTGTAGTTGTATATTTCTCAGAAGTATGCACACTACCATTTTTGTCTTTTTTCCAGTGTTCTAGATGCTTCCTTAAAGTCAAAGGAACTCGATGAAGTTGTCCTTGTGTAGGATAACTTCATTGTTTACCTTAGACACACCATTTGCATAAGAAAGAAAGTTTCTCCCTACCACTGACCTCTGTTAAAGGCTAGGAAAACACTTTCTAGGTTTAACCTCACAGGAGGAGGAGTGTCTCTGCCCCTCCTGAAAAGAACTGCTTCCTCCCTTTCCAGACCTGAGCTGTTAGGGGTGCATGGCCCGTTCACATGGGCTCAACCTTATGTCTGTGGCAGGTAGAAAATGTCCCAGCGACAAATCAGTACCGCATCTGGATTCAAAAGCAAAGACACACTTATGTGGCAGTATAGAAATTTGATCTTTCTGTGTACTTCAGAAGAGGATTTGACTAGCAAACTGATGAAAACTGTTCTTCTCCATTGGCTGATTTGAAATGTATTTGTCAGTATCATCAAGATCTTCCAATTTATAGTATGTAAGATTTTCAAGCCATGAATGATTAAATCTGCAGGTTTCTATTTATCTGAACTATCTTCTGTGAAAGGTTCTCTTAAGGCAAAAGAGAGTTAAATTTTAACTTTACAATGGTTAAAATTAGTACAGAGATGACTTCTAATGAACTCACTAAGAGAACACTAATTCAAACACTCCTTGGTCCTCTACAGTTCCATAGCGGACATTGTAAGGTACAGGTCGCCTCCACAGTTTAACATCCAATTATGAATAAATAACTTGCAGTGCTGCCCTAGGTTCATCTGCCAAGGAACCTCTTCACGCCCCGCCCCCTGAAACCCCTGCTTTCCTCTCTGTGAGCCTAGTGTTTCACTCCTAAAGACCCAGGCTCCCTGCCTGCCCTGTGCCACTGTGTCCCAGTTGCACAGTGAATGTGGCATTTTCCCTGCCCCTGCCTTTGTCTTACTTTCTCAGCGTGAATGTTACAGAGAATTCGTTACTCGTCATACAAAACCGGTACTCTCACCAATATTAGGGTGTCATAATTCAGTAGTCTTATAGGATAAAACAGGCTTCAGTGTTTGTGCCAGGCACCTTAGCCCCATTTATAATATTGTTTCCTTAGGGAATGTGCTCTGAGTTCTTAACCGCTGGCTTATAAATACTCATATGTAGGGAAATAGTCAAATGAGGCCCTGAAAATTGCTCTTAACTATACATATCTGGACAGAATCCTCATATGTGTTACCTCTTCAACTGATGTCTTCATTGTGTATCAGGATTTTGTTTTGTTTTTTATCTCAAGTGGGGAAAAAGCCATATGCCAAGCAGTGCACTGCCTTCTTACTAGTTCTACTGAAAACATTTGCCTGCTGTTGGTGTCTGGATCTTTCCACTAAACATGCAAGATCCTTTAGGATCCCCGTAACATCATGTTATCTGAATATCCCTGCCTTTTCCCTTTCGAATTCAGTACGAAGACAATACTGTACAGGTGATCAGTGATACTTTGGCAGCTCTTTGTGCCAAAATAGAGGCATCTTCATACATGTCTCTGTGAGAAGCAGACTTAAATATTAGAGCAAGTAAAATTTCTCAAATACACAAGCCTAATAGAATTTCCTATATTCAGAAAACTCAAATATTTCATTTTGTTACAGTGACTTACAAATTGTTTTTCTAGATTGAGCGCTATATTTGAAGTAAATACAGACCTTCAAAAAAACATACTGTCAAAAATCACTGCCGAGCTCTCCTGGCCGTCCGTCCTCAGCTCACCCCATCACATGAGGTTTCCCCTTACTAATACAAACTGCTCTTCAGTAAGTATTCAGAGTGACATCAGTTCTGGGAAATCTGTAATAGGGTTATGAAGTATCTGCTCTTTTTTTTTTTTTTTAACATCTTTATTGGAGTATAATTACTTTCCAATGGTGTGTTAGTTTCTGCTTTATAACAAAGTGAATCAGCTATACATATACATGTATCCCCACATCCCCTCCCTCTTGCGTCTCCCTCCCACCCTCCCTATCCCACCCCTCTAGGTGTTCACAAAGCACCGAGCTGAAATCCCTGTGCTATGCGGCTGCTTCCCACTAGCTATCTGTTTTACATTTGGTAGTGTATATATGTCCATGCCACTCTCTCACTTCATCCCAGCTTACCCTCCACCCCCCCACCCTCCCTGTGTCCTCAAGTCCATTCTCTACATCTGCATCTTTTTTCCTGTCCTGCCCTTAGGTTCATCAGAACCATTTCTATTTTTTTGGATTCCATGTATATGTGTTAGCATACGGTATTTGTTTTTCTCTTTCTGACTGACTTCACTCTGTATGACAGACTCTAGGTCCATCCACCTCACTGTAAATAACTCAGTTTCGTTTCTTTTTATGGCTGGGTAATATTCCATTGTATATATGTGCCACATCTTCCTTATCCATTCATCTGTCAGTGGACACTTAGGTTGCCTGCATGTCCTGGCTCTTTTAATGGTGGCAGTCTTTCACTTACTGTGTCTTTACTTTGTTTAAGGAAGAAGAGATTACGTTAGAAAATCCTGCAGATGCGCCTGTCTACATTCAGTTTATTCCTCTGGCCTTATATTCCAACCCTTCTGTCTTTGTAGATAAGTTAATATCAAGGTAGGCATTGCTGGTAGATTATCAGAATGTTTTCATATTAGCAGTGAATTATTATTTTACACATTTAAAACTTTATTTCAGCTCATACAGTAATAGATTGGGCTTAGAGAAATTCTGCATCTGTAACTGAAGTTGAGAGAAGGTTCTGGGGAGAGAGATGGATATTATATTAAACATCTAGAAAAGCTCCCAGTTTAAGACAAGAAAAAAATAATATAGAACTCCTTCCTAAAATCTTATATAGAGGAAGCAAGTGGTGGAGCCTTTCAAGTATTTTACTTTTAAAAAGTGAACAAAATATTAACTGTAAGTTGTAGCTATTTTTTGAAGGCTGTTAATCTGATAACATTGATCTCAAAATCTGCCAAAAGATAAGCACAACCTTAGTATTTATAACCCCTTTAATTATGATGCTGTTTACAAAGAAATATGTGTATTTTTTTTATTTCAGGTTTAACTTAAGTAAGGTGGCAAAGATAGATTTAAGAACACTAGAATTCCAAGTCTTCAGAAACAGTGTAAGTATTCAGACTTCATACTATTCCAAAGAAGTAATTCTACAATATGATCAATGCAAATGTGAAAGAAAAATATTAACCATCCTTAAATTGGTTGAAGGGCAAGTTACTGGAGAAGTCAGAACAGTCTAGTAATTATTTTAGAGGCAAAAAGCCCCGGAAGAATGGGTGGGGTTTAGATTGCCATGAGGCACCCTGGATAGAAGGTCCTGTTTGTGGGCATTAAACATTAAGCTCATGAAGCTTCATCATAATGGCTGCCAGAACCTCTGAGATTATGTAGATAAGGTATATACTGATAGATAATGTTTTTTTTTTATTAAGCCTCAAAATATTGAGCTTGGTCATTTAAATTTTTATTTTGGATACTTTCTGATAAGATTGTAAGCTCCATGAAGGCCACACCCACGGCTAGCTGTATTCATACTTAGTGCAGTAGTGAGCATAGTTATAACTCAACAAGTATTTTTGAACTAGTAAATGTATACATAAACTGGTTTGTTCTAGGACCAAATATTCTCTATCATACAGGCCGGGCTGAGCAGCCACTAACCACTCATGATTGTGTAAGAACTTAATGTGTAGGATCTGTGTCAGTCAGGAAATTAGCACTGGGGACTAAAGCCACCTGCGAACTGGCCCAAGTCTCTTGGCCTAGATGCCCTTCCCAGCCACTCTCATCCAGCCTTAAACAGCCTGTTCACACCAGCCCTGATGGCTGTGGAGCGTGCACTGATTCGGCTCTCTGGCTCTCCCTGAATCTTTGTTTGCAAGCATGTTAGCGGTGTTTTTTGTTTTCTTTTTGACGTGTGGTAGGTACCTTGTTTCCCAGTTCTGGGTATAAGCTCCTTGAGGGCTTTTCTTCTACTTATATGGTTTCCTTCCCACATTTATAATACGAAGGGTGTTGAGTGAATGAGAGTAGGAATCTAGTTAATCCTCCATCATCTGAATTACTCTGAGTGAAAACAGTAAACGACCACCTCCTTTCTCTCCTTTTGCTGAGCTCTTTTTCTGAGCACGGTCCCAGTCTGTCAAGTAGCCACGGGATGCCTTCCTGCCATGCTGTGGCTTTGCTGCTTCCCATTTGGAATAAGGGAGGTTGGCTCCTAGAATAACCATGGCTTTGTACCTACTAACTTGGTCACCTCGACCAAGTAAATAAACCTTTCCAAACTTCAACTTCTTCACTTGTAAGTGAAGTTAATAATTTGTATATTACAAAGTTTTTGAACAGGTTAAGCAGACCAACATGGAAGCCCTTAGATGGGTTGCTTGGGACATAGGAAGCCCTCAATGAATGTTGACTGGATGAGTCAGTCTGTGGCTCACCAGGTGGGAAAGAAAGGCAATACGAAGGTTTTCAGTATTTCATGAGCACCTCCTATGTATCAGTATTGTATCACTGTATGTGGATAGTGTATCATATCACTATATCATATATATGTGTATAGTGTATCATATATATCACTATATCATATATATATCATATATATCACTGTATCATATGTATCACTATAATCAGCAGGTGCATTCACATTTATAATTTCATGTAATCATTACAATAGCCAGGCTGAGCTATTACTAACCACCCTAAGAATAAGTATTTCCCTTGTTCTGTTGGTGGTGGAAAAACAAAGCTCAGAGAGAGGAAGTAACTTGCCCAAGTTCCTACCTGTGATAACTGGCAGGGCCAAATTCAAATCTAGTTCTCTCAGAGTCCAGAACCCTTGACCATACTTTCATGACACATGGTCGTTACTGTTAGGAATCACTAATTAACCTGTCCAACTAGATGTTTTGTAGTTCTTGAAGGATTTGCGTCCTTTCCCATAGCTTTGTGTTTTAATGTGTAAGGCATAAATTAGCCAAACCTTTATGGAATTGTTTTTATGTCTATTTTTAAGTAAATCTTATATAAGAAAGTAAGAGAAAGAAATTTTCTCTTTAAAAAGAGAAAGTAATTTTCAATGTTGTATTTTTATTTTCTGCTGAGTAATAGGTAGAATACTAGACTGAAATTTAGATAGTCTCATATTCTAGTCCATGCCCTTCTCTTGGAATCTTTTTTACTTCGCTTTTTCCATCCATAAAGTACCAACATAATAAGTTCAAGGCTATCTAGACCTCAAATATCTAGAAAGCTCAGTAACCAGAAATTCCTTTCACTCTGCTTTTATAAGAGAGGAAATATTCATGAGAAGTACATGACCTATATTTACCTTTTTTTGTCTTACCAAATCTTTAGTGGTACCTACAAGATGTAGGTACTGTGAGAGATAGGAAGATGAATAAGAATACTCTAGACCTCAGGAATTCATTCTAAATAAAAATGCTGGAGGAGGTCTTAGGGTGAGCTTAGGATAAATTCTATCACAGTTCTCTACAGTGCTATAAAACCGTGGATCTCAGAATATTTGGTCTCAGCATTCCTTTACAGTCTGAACAATAATTAAGGATTTCTACATTATCTCAATTTTTAAAAATTATTAAGGACTCCAAAGAGGTTTTTTGTTTATGTGGTTTGCATCTATCAATATTTAACATATTAGAAACTAAAACTGAGAGATCATTAAAATATTGGTTTAATTCATTTAAAATAATAATAAGCCCATTCTATTTGACATAGGTAATATAAAAATGAAAAAATAGATATATATTTTTTTAAGAACCATTTTGCAAGAAGAGTAGATTGTTTTACAGAGCTCTTCAATGGCTCTCTGACTTAATATACAGATAGATTCTCCTGTCTGCTTCTGCATTCGGTCTCTTATGATACATCGTTTTTGATGAAGTATATGATAAATATCTGACCTGACCTGGCACATTCATATAGTTGCAAAAAGGAGTGTCTTAATTGCTTTTTTAGTTATCATAACACCATGCATCAGTCATTCGGAAAATATTGGTTCACTAAGATATGAAGAGCTTCCAAATGTTGACACAATTCACTCTGCAGTATCCAGAAAATCATATTCATTCTTACAACCACTAATCTCATCAGGGTGTTCTTTAACTATTGACTCTAAAGCTCACAGGGCCAAAACTCTAAATTTTGCTCAAACACTCAAATCTTACCATTGGCAACAAATGCTTCAGTTGTTTCCTTAAAGGAGCAGATGCACTTCATTTTCGTAAAAATGTCTACTAACTACTCCAGTCTGAATAACCATATATTGACTGTCAATCGTTTTTTCAAATATAAATGGTGTTACGGAGGCAGGAACTAGTTCAGTTGGCATCTGAAACGATAGCTCTTCCAGACAGCATGGTCCAGTATGCTGCAAGGGGTGCTGCGTGCGTACTCCATTTGATCACATGGTGTTGAAAAGGCACGTGCTCAGTAAATAGCCTCACCCGCCAGAGAGCAGACAGCAGAAACAAGAACTACAGTCCTGCAGCCTGTGGAATGAAAACCACATTCACAGAAAGACAGGCAAAATGAAAAGGTAGAGGACTGTGTACCAGATGAAGGAGCAAGATAAAACCCCAGAAAAACAACTAAATGAAGTGGAGATAGGCAACCTTCCAGAAAAAGAATTCAGAATAATGGTAGTGAAGATGATCCAGGACCTTGGAAAAAGAATGGAGGCAAAGATCGAGAAGATGCAAGAAATGTTTAACAAAGACCTAAAAGAATTAAAGAATAAACAAAAAGAGATGAACAACACAATAACTGATATGAAAAATACACTAGAAGGAATCAGTAGCAGAATAACTGAGGCAGAAGAATGGATAAGTGTCCTGGAAGACAGAATGGTGGATTTCACTGCTGCAGAACAGAATAAAGAAAAAAGAATGAAAAGAAATGAAGACAGCCTGAGAGACCTCTGGGACAACATTAAACGCAACAACATTCACATTATAGGCGTCCCAGAAGGAGAAGAGAGACAGAAAGGACCTGAGAAAATATTTGAAGAGATTATAGTTGAAAACATCCCTAACATGGGAAAGGAAATAGCCACCCAAGTCCGAAGTGCAGAGAGTCCCAGGCAGGATAAACCCAAGGAGACACATGCCGAGACACATAGTAATTAAATTGACAAAAATTAAAGACATAGAAAAATTATTGAAAGCAACAAGGGAAAAACAACAAATAACATACAAGGGAACTCCCATAAGGTTAACAGCTGATTTCTCAGCAGAAACTCTGCAAGCCAGAAGGGAGTGGCACAATATATTTAAAGTGATGAAAGGAAGGAACCTACAACCAGGATTACTCTATATCCAGCAAGGATCTCATTCAGATTCGATGGAGAAATCAAAAGCTTTACAGACAAGCAAAAGCTAAGAGAATTCAGCACCACCAAACCAGCTCTACAACAAAGGCTAAAGGAACTTCTCTAAGTGGGAAACACAAGAGAAGAAAAGGACCTACAAAAACAAACCCAAGACAATTAAGAAAATGGTAATAGGAACATACATATTGATAATCACCTTAAATGTGAATGGATTAAATGCTCCAAACAAAAGACACACGCTCGGGCTTCCCTGGTGGCGCAGTGGTTGAGAGTCGGCCTGCCGATGCAGAGGACACGGGTTCGTGCCCCGGTCCAGGAAGATCCCGCGTGCCGTGGAGTGGCTGGACCCGTGAGCCATGGCCGCTGAGCCTGTGTGTCCGGAGCCTGTGCTCCGCAATGGGAGAGGCCACAACAGTGAGAGGCCCACGTACCGCAAAAAAAAAAAAAAAATACGCTCACTGAATGAATACAAAAACAAGACCCATATATATGCTGTCTACAAGAGACCCACTTCAGACCTAGGGACACATACAGACTGAAAGTGAGGGGATGGAAAAACATATTCCATGCAAATGGAAATCATAAGAAAGCTGGAGTAGCAGCACTCATATCAGATAAAACAGCCTTTAAAATAAAGAATGTTACAAGAGACAAGGAAGGACACTACGTAATGATCAAGAGATCAATCCAAGAAGATACAACAATTATATATGCACCCAACATAGGAGCACCTCAATACATAAGGCAACTGCTAACAGCTATAAAAGAGGAAATCGACAGTAACACAGTAATAGTGGGGGACTTCAACACCTCACTTACACCAATGGACAGGTCATCCAGACAGAAAATGAGTAAGGAAACACAAGCTTTAAATGACACAATAGACCAGATAGATTTAATTGATATTTATAGGACATTGCATCTGAAAACAGCAGATTACACTTTCTTCCTAAGTGCACACGGAACATTCTCCAGGATAGATCACATCTTAGGTCACAAATCAAGCCTCGGTAAATTTAAGAAAATTAAAATCATATCAAGCATCTTTTCCGACCACAACACTATGAGATTAGAAATGAATTACAGGGAAAAATACGTAAAAAACACAAACACATGCAGGCTAAACAATACATTACTAAATAACCAAGAGATCACTGAAGAAATCAAAGAGGAAATCAAAAAATACCTAGAGACAAATGACAATGAAAACACAGTGATCCAAAAACAAAAAAAGGCACGTGCTCAAGGGTTGAGATTTAATAAGATTAATATTTATTACTGTTTAATCAGTAACAGTTTTGGGTTTTTTTTTTTTAACTGCAAGTGCATGGCAGTGAGGAATACAGTGGCTACTAGGGAAGTTTGATGCCACTGCCTTGCTTCTAGCTAAAGGGTCAGCAGTTTTTCCCACCATTGCTTTTGCTGACCATCAGTGCAAAGGTCAACACAGTGAAAAAGGCAAAGAACGTCTGTCGGTGTTCTGAAAATAGTTTTGACACCTGAAAAGACCTCTGAGATCCCCAGGGGTCCATGAATCCCTTTTTAAGAACCACCACTACAACAATTATTGAGAATTATTGAGGGCCTTAGTGATATCCCAGAGGCATTACAACATCCTAGAGTATTTTCCAAGTCATCAGAGTTTAAATTAGTTGTTTTGGCGAATATATGTATAATGTATAACGTGTTCATCAACTACTCAGAATAGTTCATTTAAAAGGGAACCTATTTACCAACCATTTTGGAGCAATCAAAAGATTGTTGTCCTAGTAGACATGGACAGAGAAGAATTTTCGATGTAGGAAAAAATATTTGCCTCAGAAGTGAGAATTAAAAAGTAGTGTGCTTCACAAAGTCTATTGACTATGAAGTTATGTTTGTAGAATCATGCTGTTGAAGTAGATAGGTCTGTATATAGTAGAAAAATCATACAAAATGCACTCTCCTTTCACAAGTTAGCAGAGCCATGTAGAGCCATGGACATTTATACCCAAGTATTACCAACCCTTCCCCCCAAAAAGTTTAAGATTAACGTTACTTGAAATCAGAACAGTGTAACCTTATATGTGAACTATGATTTTTTAAAAAATAAAAAACAAATGTTTTTTAATTTTATCTATAACTGTCGGGAAGTCATATTTTGATTATTAAACTAAGCTATTACTTGAACTTTAAATCATCAAGTGTTTATGAAACAGTAATTATGGGCTTAGCTTTCAAAATAAAATTCAAAGATAGCTTGATATGAATTGGAAATATTTTTACAAATAAAATGATGCAACCTTAAGATCCTCCAGCTGATATCTGTCTGAGGGGAGGGGCAGAAAAACAGTGACTGAAAGTGGGGACAGCACCGGTAGGACTTCGGGGTGCTGGGTGTTCGGTACACAGCTGTTTGCTTTGTGCTAAAACACTGAGCTACTCATCTCTTAGGTTTGTGTCCTTTTCTGTTTTTGTGTCATGTTTCAAAACTTTTAAAGTTAAAAATAAGAAGATCTGTACACAAAAACAAGTGCTTAGTACAAACATGAAGACTTCGGTGACCTGGGGAACAAAGCCCTTTCTGGGACTTAATGCAGAATATACAGTGTCATCATTGGTTGCCCAGCTCTGCTTGCCAGCCATCCAGCCTCTAAATCATCAGGGATAAAATTGTTTATATAGTTGATCAATTCGAGAAACTAATACTGGGCTGTGCATGGGGTGAAGGGAAAAAAGCTTTTCCAGAGAATATACTAATGACTGCTGCTTGTTTACCCAATGATTCAAGGCTCATCCACTGCAGAGTTCCACGGGATTTACAGAGGGCCTCTCCCGACATCTAATTTTAAACGTAATTTTAAAACCTGGAGAAAAGAAATCTGTCAAAGTAAAGTTTACTCCAATTCACAATAGAACTGTTTCTTCCCTAATCATAATCAGGTATGTTCTGTGATTTAAGTGTGGGTTGACCTTTAGTACTTACATAGAGTCCTTTCCTGATTCGTTTCAATATTAATATTTGCATTAATTTATTTCTGAAATAGGGTATTCATTTTGCCCGAAATACACACACACACCCCACGCCTCATGAAACATACCTTTGTGATGATATTTTTAACCAGAAGACCTGAATACTGTCTTCCTGTACCGTGTGTGACTCTTCAAAGTGAAAAACTCTTGCTCCTCTTTGTGTAAACATTTAAAATTTTTTCAAGTGCAAATGTTTCACCATTAAATTTAGTGTATTAATTTTTACATGGTTTATAAAGTAACAGTAAAAATTATAGATCAAAAGATTGTGCAAATTTAATGGGAGGAAAATCTGTGGTTCTTGTTCTTACATAGAAATAACCTGACTGTGATGGATGCTGTGATGGTCCAAGGACAAGGAACAACTGAGAACTTGAGGGTGGCAGGCAAGCTTCCAGGTCCAGGGAGCTCCTTGCGCTTTAAAATCACGGAAGCATTATTAAAAGACTGTACAGACAGTGAGTATTCCTGTCATATCCAAGGGCACACATTTCAGCGTTTGTTGTCAACAGTAAATAATTCCAAAAACAAGAACAGTATTTCTACATGTACACATGTGTATATTAATGATGGATACTTGAGATTTTAAGAAAACACCCTGACTTGCTTTCAGAGTTGTTTGGTTTGGATCTTAAAAAATTTGAAATGTCAGTATTCATTGCATGCCTTAGATGATTTACTCTGAATGTGAAAAATAAAGCACAGTAAGTCCCCTACATATGAACCTTCAAGTTGCAGACTTTCAAAGATGCAAACATGCGTTTGCATGTCCAATCACGTAAGTTAGTTCACGTGTCTGGCGCACATTGTCAAGTGTGTGCATCCTTTACAAGTGTTTGTACTTTTGTGTACTTTACAGTACTGTATAGAGTACAGTAGTACAGTACCTTTATTTCAAGCCCAGGATGTCCAGAAGCAACCGTAAAAGCAGCGGTGACGTAGCGAGTACTGCAGCCAGCCCCTGTATGCCAGCTGTTTACTGTACTACTGTACTTTTCAAGGTACTGTACTGTAAGATTAAAAATGTTTTATTTCTTGTGTTTGTTTGTTTTTTATGTATTATTTGTGTGAAACGTATTATAAACCTATTACAGTATGGTACTATATAGCCAATTGTGTTGGTTAGGTACCTAGGCTAACTTTGTTGGACTTATGAACAAATTGGACTTAGGAACGCACTCTTGGAACTAAACTCGTTCGTATGTAGGGGACTTACTGCAAAATTAAACTTCTGCCATGTAAAATGACTTAACAAAGTAGAATACTTCCTGGTGAAATCTGGGTAATGGCTGATCTCTTTGCCCTGAGGGGCTCCGTTCATAATCTCTGCGATACATTCATAAAGAAGGTATTATCATTACTTGGACCTGGAGCACAGGATAGCAAGATTTATACTCACTCCTCATTTTTTTCCTTTAGGTTTGAAACTAAGAGAACCAAATTTCACATTGAAAAGAACATTTAAAGTAGAGAATACAGGACAACTTCAAATTCACATAGAAACCATTGAAGTCAGTGGGTACTCATGCGAGGGATATGGCTTTAAAGTTGTCAATTGTCAAGAATTTGCACTGAGTGCCAATGCCTCTAAAGACATAATCATTTTGTAAGTATTTTCTCATACGATAACAAATCACTAACTTCTCATTAACTTTATACTGGAGTTGTTCAAACTTTATGCTAAAATTGTTTGCATACTCACAAAAAAAGGGCTTTATCCACAACTATATTCATTTGATTTTTTTCTTCACTTAATCTTTGGTTATTTCTTCATATCTTTGTTTTCAAAATTGTGAAACTCCAAAGTGGATCAGATAGTCTTAGAAACCAGTTTCAAAATTATTTTCAAGATTGTGTAGGAAACTGACTATAAAGTCAGTCTCAGCAGCAGAGCAGACACCTATGTTACACACATGCAGTTTTTCTGTGTTGTGCAGTGTATACGAATGTGTGATATTTTGGTCAGAAGACAGTTTTAATGCCTACATCGGCAGTAGTTGCAGCATATTTTAACAATTGATTACTTGTTATGTTATAAAGTTTATATAATAAAATGTAACTCTGTCCCCTTAATGGAATGATAATTTCATGACCTTCAGTGGACACTTACTTCATAAGTAACTACATTACTCCATGTAAGGCATACACTTGGCACCTGAAGGTACAGTGAGGAATAAGACACCTTTCCTCAACGTGCAGATCATGTGCTTGCGGGGCGTACAGTTAACAAAATAAAAATAATATAATTAGGGCAGAAAGCAGTGCTGCAGGCGATGAACATCAGTAGGGCTAGGGTGGTTCTCTACACACACACACAAAAAGGCAGTGGGAATGCATCGTAAGAGAAGAGTGTGGATTAACTAAAGGAGGAAGGAAGAGGGAAGGGAAGGAAGCTCAGAGACTACTTTCCTAGTTAATGATCATGGGATTATTGTTCTCTTTTTATGTAAATTCTCCAATTATCCACAGAATATAGTTGTTTTGGTTATTCACCTCATAGGGCAATACTTTGTCCATCTTAAAATGAGAAAGTTGAATAAAAGTATCAAACTCTAAAATTCTGTGTTCTGTTTCAAAGGCATTATATTTAAACTGTCTGTGGTATATTTTTAAAAACTTTATCACTGCCATCATTCTGTTTTAGGTTTACTCCTGATTTCACAGCTTCTAGAGTTATTCGTGAACTGAAGTTTATAACCACCAGTGGCTCTGAATTCGTATTTGTATTGAATGCATCCCTTCCTTACCATATGTTAGCAACCTGTGCAGAAGCCCTGCCCAGGCCCAACTGGGAGCTGGCTCTGTACATCATCATCTCAGGAATAATGAGGTACTTGCGTCTTCTTTCGAGATTAGTATTTAGGCGTCACTTGACACTGTTTATCATGGGCCCACCACGTGCCAGTCACTGTTCTGAGTGCCGGGGACGCACCAGCGAACAAAGCAGGCAGACCTCTCTCGTCAAGCCTACATGCACCAGTGGGAGCAGTCAGAACTGAACCCTGCTTGGGTGGCATATACGATAAACCAGAGTCTTTTCTACCTTTGAAATTTGTTATACAAATGAAGTACAGGTTAATTTCTTAAAGGAAAAAAACATGCATAATTTACCAGGTGGTTACTCGATTTGGGCATTTGTAATGTACTCAACATAATAGTTTATTCTTCCTGAGTCATACCTAAGCAACATAAAACTGATGAGAAATATTTTTTAAACCCTCAACATCCTCATCTTTTTTTCAGCATATTTCTTTATGTTTTTTTAAGAATGAGATATACTCGCCTCTGAATTAACTTACATAGTTACCCTGCACATCCTTTAAGGGAAAGGAGTTGGCCTAGAGAGTTAGAAGTAAAAGAAAAGATAAGAGCTGCTTCTTCTTGGTAAAAGAAAAGCTACCCTCCAGCGTCTGTTCTGATACAAATAATTATTTCCTCCGTACGAGCCTCCGTGTACGTTGGCATTCTAGAAAAGTCGGTGTGCAACCTTTCATCCATAATGCTCTTTTGTCATGTCACAGGCATTTTGTTTTTTATATCATATTGTACTTTACCAAGAAACTTGCCTTTAATGTCACATTTTGTTACTCTTGCACTCACAACTGAACCCCGATTCTCCATCTTCTGTACCCCTGCAGTGCACTGTTCCTTTTGGTAATTGGAACAGCCTATTTAGAAGCTCAAGGAATTTGGGAGCCCTTTCGAAGGCGACTATCCTTTGAGGCCTCGAACCCGCCCTTTGATGTGGGAAGACCATTTGATCTCAGGAGAATCGTTGGTATTTCATCTGAAGGAAAGTATGTTCACCTGCCGGAAATAAATTCTCCAATATATAGATTTGGCTGATGTAATTAAAAGAAAAAATACGTTTCTTCTTTTCATCTTCGCTCAGGGGAAAAATCTTAAATACCCTGCGTACAGTGCTCTGTTACTAAGAACTCATAGCAAATGCCATGTTTTTATTGATAAGGGTTAAAATATTCTCAGTTGTATCAATACCTCAATTCCTATATTGCCAGTTAGAACAGACCCAGTCCAGTTGTGGGAAGTATCCTGTTTCTTGCTGTTTTTTCCTTCGGGTAGTTCATATTTATGGTGGCTATACTGATGAAGTAAGGCTTTTAATCTTAGATCTTGTAGGTTGCTATTACTGATCTGCAGTTGGTCCTTTTTTCAGCTTGAACACACTCAGCTGTGACCCCAGTCACAGTAGGGGGTTCTGTGGAACAGGCGGTTCGGCGTCCCGACCCAGCGCAGGGAGTCATAAGCAGTGTGGCCCACCAGTCCACCCACACAGCAGTCACGGCAATAGGAACTCAGCTGACGTGGAAAACGTCAGAGCCAAAAGCAGCGCAAGTACCTCTAGCAGGACTAACGCCCAGTCGGCGAGCAAAGCCAGCGCCCTGGTCTTAGATTCACATGCCATGGCCCAGGGTCACACAGTGGGCAGGAAGTCCAAGGGGGCAAAACAGAGCCAGCACGGCAGCCAGCACCATGCCCACAGCCCGCTGGAGCATCACTCAGCACCGCCACCGCCAGTGCCTCAGCACCAGGAGCCACAGCCCGAGAGGCTGTCCCCCACACCCCTCACACCCCCGGCCCACCCGGAGCACCCCGGCAGCACACGGCACAGCTCGGAGGACTCGGACATCACCAGTCTCATCGAAGCCTTGGACAAAGACTTCGAGCACCACGACTCCCCAGCCCTGGAAGTGTTTGCAGAGCAGCCGCCTTCACCACTGTCGAAAAGCAAAGGTAATCATGGGTTCTCACGGCCAGGAAAGCGTGACACGTGAGGGGAGAGCCAGCGCGTGTTTAGGGGGCTGCTGTGATCGTAGTTGTGATGAGCAGCTAATTTAGTAGGTGTTCTTCTGGCCCAGGCTCGTCTCTGCTCTTGGACTTCAGCTTTTCCATATCAAGATGCAGATAGAGGTGCCCATTTGTCATAAAAGATATTTGTATTTCTTAGATTACTTGCCAAATTCAGGAAGTTATTGGACATCTACTGTTTTCCTTTTCAACTGCGTGTGATTACTGTGTTACTGTGGCGGGTTGAGCTTTTTAATTGTTAAAATAATTTTAACAGAACGGAGATCATCTGCCTTTTAACTCAAAAATAGGACTTCTGCACAACCTGTGCTTCAGAGCAGGGGTTGGCAAACCACAACCCGCGGGCCGAGTCATCACCTGTTGTTGTAAAGAAGGATTTATGAGGACCCGGCCATGCTCATTCGTTCATCACGGTCCGTGGCTGCTTTTGTGCTGCAGCAGTGGCGGAGCTGAGCAGCTGCAACAGAGGCTGTAAGGTCCACAAACCAGAAAATATTTACTGTCTAGCCCTTTCCAGAAAAAGGTTGCTGACCCCTGCTTTAGAGTTCTTCATGCTGTATTAGTTATCCATTTCTCAGTAACAGTTACCCCAAAACCTAGTGGCTTAAAACCCCACCATTCACTATCTCACAGTTTCTGGGGGTCAGGCATCTGGGTGCAGCTTAGCCGGCTTCTCTGGATCTCACAAGACGGCAGTCAGGGTGTTGGCCAGCGCTGAAGCCTTTGTAAGGTTCAGCTGAAGGTGGATCTGCTTCCAGGTTCGCTCAGGTGGTTGACGGCAGGATTCAGTTCTTCACGGCCTGGTGGACTGAGGGTCTGGGTTCCTTCCTGACTGTGGCCAGCCACCTCTGCATAGAGCAGCTCAAAGCTGTTGTTGGCTTTACCAGAGCAAGCAAGTAGGAAGGCAAGAGAGAGAACAGGCTGGCAGGACAGAAGTCGTGGTCTTCTGTGACCTACTCTTGGAAGTGACCCCCCATCACTTCTGCAGTGTTCTCATTAGAAGTGTGGTCCAGCCACACTCCAGGAGAGAGAGTTCCACGAGAGCATAACGTGGGGCTCCCTTCTTTGAAGTCTACGCACCACACATACATAGGCAGGCTAATTTGTAACTTCCAGAATCAAAATGTGAAAAATAGTGAATGGCTTCTGGCTATATTTCAGTTTATTCCCTTTACAGCCTGAACTTTTTTGCATCTTCCTCTCTCTCCTGTGGCAGCCATGCTAATACATTACTCTAAGCCTATTTAAGTCCCTCCCTCACTGAGGTACCAAGGAGTATTTGCCTTTGGTTTGCACAGGGAATAGGGAAACTGGCAGCCCTGAGAAGCCAGAAGAAACCTGATGCCCCAGAATCCGAGAGTCTTCTTTTAGAGAATTTCTTAGTTCCAGTGATATGAAGACTAGTTCTATATGGTCTTCTTAGAATTACTTGCATTTGGATATTTAAAACAGTAGAAAGTCTTGAATAATATTTAACTTCTTCCATAGAAATCTTTTTTTGTTGTTATCTCATTATTAATAGAGCTTACATATTTTAGGGTAATTTTTACAGTAATATTAAATGAATGCTTAAAGTTCCTTTTATAAATTAGATCAAGCTACATAATGTGTTTTTCTCCTATCGAGAGCATGAATAAAATAAACATATATTATCCCTTCTTACCACAAAGAGGGGCTCTGGCAGTCGAAGTGAGCACCTTGTTGCTTGTGTCTAAGATAGTCCTCTAACACCACCATAGGCCCGTTTTTCTTTTCAGGGCCATTCATCTAGATCTTGAAATTTAAACATGTTTTTTATTGTTCACAGTGGTCCGAGAGTCGACCTACTAAAAGCTGTGTAATGATGGCGCGTGGGTACCACATCATTAGTGATTCTTGAGCCCACAAGGAGGCAGTGATTACCAGCTTCACATGAGTGGCCACCCCACTTGGTAGCCTTCCACTGCTGCTGTGTGGAAAGAAGGAAAGAGCCAGATCTTAGTTGTGTTTTTTTCCTTCTTCAATAAGTGGTTTTATTGAAGTATAACATACATGTAGAAACTCAGTCTTTTAAAAGAACTTTAAAAGTTGGGCGTTGAGGGCTTCCCGGGTGGCACAGTAGTTGAGAGTCCGCCTGCCGATGCAGGGGACACAGGTTCGTGTTCCAATCTGGGAAGATCCCACATGCCGCGGAGCGGCTGGGCCCATGAGCCATGGCTGCTGAGCCTGCACGTCCGGAGCCTGTGCTCCGCAGCGGGAGAGGCCGCAACAGTGAGAGGCCCGCGTACCGCAAAAAAAAAAAAAAAGTTGGGCGCTGATCTTGGGGTTGCAAAATAGTGATACATGATAAAACCATAGGCTCTTAGCCAGGTGGAACCTTTATCATCTCTCTAAAGCTTACCCCAGCGCCCCTGCTAAAATAGTCTCGTGTTTACATTAAAGAACCTTCTCTTTTCAGAAGCACCTGTTCTCTCCCCTGCCCTTCCCAGTAGCTCAAAGAAACCTTCCTTGTAATGAGCTTCAGTGACGTCTGGCTTTTGGAGACTGTTCAGAAAGACCCTTCTTCATATGAACGGAGTCTCCCTGCTCTTGCCCTCTCTGGGTAGATGGCTTGCAGGCCATCCAGTCACTTCTCTAGTCATCCCAGCAGTCACTTTTCTTCCCGGGAGATGGGACCCAGAAATGCCCTCTGTTCATGGCTGCCTGAGCAGGGGCCCTATGGCTGGGCAGTCATTAGATTCTGTACTTCTGTGGCTTCTCCCCTGTGACACGCGAGTCCTGGGGACTGGACAGGGGCCATTGCTGGATTGAGGGTTAAAACCTGAGAACGCACTGAGCCTGGTGCAGCCATTTTCAGTGTCTGCATTCACTGCAGAAACAGTGGGATCTGCCGCTACCCTTGTTTCTGCCATTGGCAGTCTGAGGGGCAGCTTTATCTCAGGTGGGGAGAAGCCGAGTGATGTGGGCTCACAAGGCCAGGCTCTACCTTCAGGCAGACCCAGATCAAATCCTGGCTCTGCCACTTACTGTGTGATTTGGAGAAAATTACTTCCCTGAGCTTCCGTTTGTTACCTTTAAAGTGGGGAGAATAGCTTCTACTTACATGGTAGGGGGTAGGCACTGCTGTGATTTTTAGGGCAGGAAATGGCACTGCCATCACTAGGCTGCTGGGTAGCAGTTGGCTGTGGCCCATCCCAGCGGGAATGTCTGCTTGGAACTCGGTCTTGAGGGTTAGGAATGGGATAAGCAGAGAGCTGAGGACAGAATCCCAAGGACAAGGCCAGCAGACAGTGTGACAGGAAGCAGGTAGCAGATGTGGTTGGCATGTCCCAGCAAGGCCAGAGCAGAGGGAGAACCGAGCTCCACAGAGCCTGGAGGACCTTGGCAGGAATAGTCTCTGTGAAGTGAGCCTAGAAGCCAGGTAACTGTGGCTTGGAGAGCACCTGGCACACCAGACCGTTACCAGTGGCCGCTTCTTGGTGTGCATGTGAGGGGCCAGTGAGTGAGGGGTGGAGGTTACTCTTTAATCTGTAGTTTCCATGTTCTTTGATTTTTAACCAAAAAAAAAAAGGATGCGTATATCTTGCAGTAGTATTTTTAGTGAAGAAAAAAAATAGGAGAACGTGTTGCTTGAAAATATCTGTGGGCCAAGGACAGAAAGGGGGGTAGAGCTGAGGGCAGCGGTGTTGTCAGCGCTTCCTGACGTTCCAGACACGACCGCAAGTGCCTCGGGCACCTGGGTGGTTGGCGTTGCGCTGACCCTGTTTGCAGGGGGGAAGCCCAGTCTAAGAAGGGTTACGTCAGGCAGACACAGGAGCCAAGCCCAGGCCCAGCCCGAACCCTCAGCTCGCAGCTGCACGACACCACCTCCTCCACAAGGAGGAGCAGTATTTGAGTAGGTAATTGGTGCGACCCAATACCCAGGGAGGTGGGTGGGTGGGACCCAGCTCCGCAGAGTATACGAGGGCACGTGTTCCACAGGCGCGTGGACGCAGAGGGATCGGTAGCTTCTGAGGCCAAAGGGGAAGCGGTAGGGTAGAAACAGAAGGTAGAGGAAGTCTGGAATGATCAGACCTCAAATAGCTGAGATTTCTGTAGGCTGGGAGTCCATAGGACATGGGAATTGGATTTGCAGAGCAGTCTCTCGGGCAACATCGGGGACCCAGCTGAGGGTCACTGTGGCCTCCCTCACGCTTGTGCCGTTCTTCTCCATGACCGTGCAGCCCACGGGTGAAGAGTGAACACGGGGTGGTTGGAGCCCTGCAGGGCAAGGACAGCAGAGAGACCGGGGCTGAGAACGTCGTGGGGCGTTGGCAGGAGAACAATGGGCGTGCCACGCTGTGCGGAATTAGCAGGACCTTAACACAGAAGGAGGCTCACTGACAGGGAGAATGGACAAGTCAAGAGCCGGGGCTCCAACAAGTCAAGTTACAGGGATGGTGGAAGCAAGGGAATGAGAGGAGACCAAGGTGTGAAAAGGAGGCGTGAGGGTTTAGGGTTTGGGAGAAAAAGCAGTTCCGCGCAGTTCTGCCCTCAGGTGTAGCCTGGAAGTGAGGTGTGGGGGTGTAACGGAAATAAAGCCCGTTAGCACCAGCGAGGCCTTTATACAACACTCGAGAGCCACCTCTATTGGAATTCAGGTTTTCAGAAAGGTATACGATGACGTGCCATGAGATCAATGAGACCATGAAAGCAGCTTCTTGTCAGTTCGGTTCAGTTGTGCCACCAAAAGAGGTTTTGTTTCTAAGTGAGTTGGGAGAGAAAGCTTTGAAAGCCTTCGGGATTTCAGAGTGACCGATAGAGATTGTCATCCCGACCTGTACCAGGCCAGGGCCTGGATGATGGGAGCTTGAGAGTCCAAGGTGTCCATGAGTCACTGCCAGGCTCCTCAGTGAACACTGCGAGGTGTGCAGGCTCCACTGTCGAGGCTGGGCAGAGTGTGTGTAGAGGGTCCTAGGGGTGCAGATCTGATGGGTCACCCCTCCTGCCTCTGGGCCGCCCACCAAGGGAACAGACAGACTGGATTTAGAGCTGAAACGAAAATCCACTGTAAACACTCCTCACCGCAAAGCAGGGCATCTGCTAGGTCCTGGTGGAGCCCGGCGCTTGGCTGGTAAGCTTTCTGCTCCCTCCTCTATTACTGTGTACAGCCCCACAGGCCAAGGTAGTTAGCACTTGGAGTGAAGGTAACCTGATTCGCCCAACAAAGGCAGAGACGCTGGATGAGAGTGAGCAGAGAGAAGGGCTAGCGTAGGCTCTGGGGAAGCAGGCCCTCTGGGGTCAGCTTGCCACCGGGACAGGAAGTACGGTGGCTGCCCCTACATAGAGGAGCCCTCCCCACCCCGCCCTGGAAGAGAGGGTATTGGGTAAGTGTTTTGAGGCCTTGCTGCCCAGAGTTGAAGTCCAGGGATCAGCAATAGTGACGTAACTTGAGAGCTTTTAGCAATGTCGAATCTTGGGCCCCAACCCAGACTGCCAAGTCAGATTCTCTATTTAACAGTATCTGCAGGAGATTGGGATAACCTGTGTTGAGCCATTACAGCCCCACTCACTAGGGGAACGTAACCAATGAATGCTTTTGGGGGGTGGTTTGGGGCTGGGCCCATCTAGTAGGTTTTTTGTTTTTGTTTTTGTTTTATTCAAACAGTCACAAAAAATATAATCTTCCTCATCAGTTCACTCAGTCCCATGTAATTAATTTTTTTTTCATCTTGATCTTTTGTTAGCACTTTTATGAATTCATCAGTTGTCCATTAGAGTTCTGAAAATGCCTATCCATTCAGTTCAGCAGTATAGTCAGTTACCAGAAACCTGTACTTGTCAGAGTCTTTTCCATGAATTCCTTGAAGATGAAACCCTTTTATAGGAACATTTTTGCAAAAGCATCAGAGTACACCCAGAACTGTCTGTAAATGACAAAAGACTTAAAAATGACCACGGTTAAAGATTTGATGAAAGTTCATAATAATGCAATTGACAAGGAAATTTAGTTATTTCTGAGATACACATTTTAAAGTAATAACTAGAAATATGACTTATAACATTATACCAGAACATATAAGATTTTTAGGAATTTCATGTAATGTCCATCTAGTGGGTTTTTGGGCAGCTGGGAGTTGCCCTTAAAGATAGTGGAGAGAAATGCCTAAATGGGAAGACAGAAGCTATCCTTTCCCAGCATTGAGTTGTATTAAGTTTGCTCTAGAATATCCATGATATTTTATTTCTAGAATAAAGAAATCCAAAATCTAATCGAACATAATACTTCTGTGAAAACCCTAAATAACTGAACTCTCTATGCTGCATAAGGTTATGGTTGCGCAGCCTTTTTGTCTCAGTCCCGTGTACCTTATTCTGCTTAGCGCTTCAGAAGGTATGTACAGCCTCCTAAGGTACAAGGAAAACTAGAACAAAAGAGAATATGGGTCTGCCCGCAAATTCATAGGTAATTCCTTTCCTGGGATAGATGTAAATTTTTTTCACTTAATAAAAATTCTTTTCTACCTTCTAGTGGGCTAAACCAGTATCTTCACTATCTAAGCACAGAACCTAATATGACAAAATAAGACGGTAATTGCTACTGATTTTTGAACACAATATTTACTTTAGCTTAAAGAACTCCTGAAGAGTTCCTTCATATGCACCTTTTGGTATGTTTCAGGTTATCATACTCATATTGACGTATCATTTCAGAACCAGTAGGGAGACGTAAACTTACATGACCAGTACTGACCCAAATAAATCATATGTTGGCGTGTACTGTTTATTGGCCTCACTCAGACCTTTTAACCAGGCAGAAGATGAGGAGAAAGACAGATTCCTGTCGGGATGGATGATCCTCCAGAGATTCTTCCGAACCTTCAGTCAGGTGTACCTGTCATTGCCTGGCTTAGGTCCACAGCTGCCAGGCACTGCACACGTTCAGAGAAGCCATTTGCTAGTAATTGAAATGGTCTTGAAGTAATTCTTTGGGGTGGGCCTTAAGTGAAACGATTTAAAGTTGGAGAGACACAACCAAAGCAACTTGCCCCAAACTAGCGATTACAAATTCCTTTATTCGCTTCTTAGTGAAGACAAAAGAGTAACTGAGTGAGTCGGGCATATTCTTTAAATGGATAATTCGTATTTTGCCTACTTTTAAAACGATTAGTGGTGGTTTAAAGGATTAAAGCACATGTAAAACAGTGAATCAAAGACAGAAAGTGGTTTTCGATGTTTTATCTGTTTGTTTTTAATTATGGTGCTATCTCAACAAAAACCTAGAATAAAGTTTGTTGTTACCATTCAGTGTTAAATTGAGCTGCAAATTTCCTGGCGGCTGAGGCCAAAGGGAAGCATCGTTATATAGTTCTGCAGGAAAAGGAGGCAGGAGAGTTCATCTGAAAAACCAGACTTCGCTGGCATTGAAGTCCCGCTGAGGAATCTGAGGACACTGGGTGATAGACTGGGCGTTGTGTCTTTGTTGCAGAGAGAACGGGAATGTTCTCCACACACATGCTTTATATTGGTCGTGTAACATTGAACCTTAACTCCCCACCGCATCATGCCTCCTAGATGTACGCTCAGCCTCACCCACACACACACAGCATCTGTGGGGCCTGTGGGTGTATATACAGTCACTTGTGGTTGGATTATCTCATAAGGGTCAGAGCATCACTGTTAGGTGAAGATGCCGGACCCGTCAGCAGCAGGTGGTGTGGTGCTCGGTCGCACACACTTAGCAGCCTGCCTCGTGTTCTTGTACCCGCTGGGGGTAGCTCCCAGGGGTCCTGCAGGTGGGGACAGATGGTTTTTGTCAATAAAGAGTTTTGAATCCACTCAACTGTTAGGAAATATATACTTAATTAGGCCTTAAAGTAATGAAGAAACTATTTCGTTCTGACCATTTTTAAGAGCATCCACCAACCGGATACCTCATTTTGAGGAGCGCTGACCCTGTCATCTCGCCGAGATGCAGTAGCTGCAGAAAGTAGCCCCTGTCCGAGTTGGGTGGCAGGTTTCACACTCACCCACTGAGTCCTGATGAGTGCTTGTCACCTGTCAGCAGTGTGAGGTGGGTTTTGGGGCCCACTTTCTAACTTGCACCTCTTGTTTTCTCTCAGGCCTCCTACCCCAGAAGCCCACACACAATGAGCAATAAAGTACCACTTCTCACAGTCGCCAGTTAGCATCCATAACCTCTCCACCACCTTCCTGCCCATGATGGAACTTAGGTAGAGAAGAAGCTTATGCAGAGAGTCCAAGCGGGACTTCCTGCTTCCCTTCCAGGTCTGAAACTTCGTAACAGAACTTGTGTGTTTGGGGATGGCAGCTTGAGATAGATGGTTAGGGCTTCGGAAGGCACCCCAGGTTTACTTTTCCAGCCAGCCGTGGCCAACCCTTCTTGGGGGGAAGGATGCACAGGGACACCAGGCCTCTTCTTACCCCCTGGAGTCAGGACATGAAGACCTGGGCAAGAAAGCTTGTCACATAAGAGCACTGGCCAGCCTCTCATGGTCATTGTCATATCCTTAGCAGGCTTATCTTCTAATTTCTAGTTCATTGTTGATGATTAGAATTTAACCTGTCAAATGACTTTCCTCACTTTCTCTAATTTGGGCATTCAAATTATGTATCTCTAGAAGTATCAGTAGCCTAGGAGCCATAGATCATATACAGAAAAAATTTTTCAGTGGTAGCTATGTTAAAAAGAAGTCTGTGTATTCATGGATTGCAAAAAGCAGCCAGTTTTCTAAAGTATGTCAAAAGCCATAAAAATAAAATAATGCACGTGCGTCCTTTGAAAGCCAGTAAGCTCATATCTGGCAATTTAACCTCAGGAGATGATCTCACATACCTCATGTTTTATAATAGTGAAAATTGGAAACTAAGTGTCTAAGAACAGGGGATTTGTAATTAATGCAGCCTGTCATTTAAGGTAATTATGCCTGGAGTGTCTGTGTTATAAGGACAGGAGATCATTGTCAACTTCCCTGAACTATGATCCTTTTGTTTGTTTTTCAGTGAGTGGAACAGGGTGGCCCGGCGGTCAGTTGTGAGGTAGACATTTGTAAATCTCCCACTTTTCACGGACGGACAAGAGGTTAGAATGAGAGATCCAGTCTTTGGCGTGTTGAGAAAAAAGTTGGAATAGAGTTTGGAAGGGTGGCTTTCAGGCCAAATGGACCTATTATTTGCAAAAGAAAAAAAATGTGTTTAGCTTCTTAGAAGTAAACAACACTTTATATGTTCTGAAGGATTAATGTACTTGGCAAGGATCAGTACCCACGCCATGAACATGCCATGACTTGGTCACGTGTGACCTCTTGGGGACTTTTTGCTTTTAAATTTCAGTGAGACATAACACTTTTTTTTTTTTTTTACTTTTAAGGTAATTATAGATTCACATGCAGTTGCACATAATAATGCGGAGAGATCCCTTGTACCTTTTACCCAATTTCCCCCAATAACATGTTGCAAAACTGCAGTACAGCATCACAGCCAGGATACTGATGTTGATGCAGTAAGACACAGGGATCCCTTATGGGCCCTTTTCTAGCCACACCCGCTTCCCTCCCACTGCCCCCCTCCCCCCAGCCTAAACCCCAGAGGAGGTTAAATCATTTCTCCAGTCTTGTAATTTTGTCACTTCAAGAGTGTTGTGTAAATGGAGTGAAGCGTGATTCTGGATTGAAACCTGGGTAAGTTGTCATGAAGGATTGAGATGGAGAAGCTTCTGGACTTGGGGCAGCAAGTCTCAGAGCAGGTCATGCTGTCGGTGTGTCTCACTTTCCGAAAGGCCCAGAACCCACTTCTGCGGCTCAGCAGACGCTGGCTGAGCGCTTGCTGCATGCAGAGCCTCGTCAGGCACTGAGGATGGAGAGCTCAGTGCGGCCTATCTCTGCCCTTCAGGTGCTAAGACTGTGCGAGGAACAGAGCCTAGGGGTGAGTGTTGATCGCAGTAGGTCAGCTAGCATCCTCAGCCAGGAGTCTGCTCGCCGATGGTGGGGGGGTAGACGTAGGGTGAGTGGCCTCCGGGACAGTTTATCCAGGCAGTGGTGTGAGGCCTGAGGAACCTGTCCTTCATGTTGCATATATTTCTCCTTTGGTCGCTGCTGGAAACATACTCTGAGTTTACTAAGCTGCTTCTCCCTTCAGCTTGTACCGTCTTTACTTGGATGGGTTAATTTTCTATTACTGATCATGCATCAGTTAAGTCATGGCTCCCATAAGGCTAGGAGACCTCCAGTCTCCTCCACTGTGTATTGAGTTAATTTATCTTTGAGAGGGCAGTCTCCCTCAGAATTCCTATTCCCACTTCCCAGGTTCCTACTCTTGCTTCTGTGCCCAGCAACAGCACGGGGGTGTGAACTGGTAGCTTGGCCTCTGGAAACTGAATGTTCCACGACGGGCCAAGGGCTAAGGAAGGGCTCGGGACAAGGCTAGAGCAGACCTGGAGAGATAGATGGGTCCAGACTGTAAAGGAGTTTGAACGTTATCCTATAGAAAACAGCGAGAATCAAGTTTTTGTATTTAAGAAGTGTTTCAAAAGGAAAGTAATGCTGTTGGCAGGGTGGAAGGTATAAGGAGAGACGACAGGAAGATGGGGCCGTTACAGTAGGCCAGGCACAGGGCAAGTCCTGAGCTGAGGAAGTGGCAGTGGGAGTGAGGTAAGAAAGGAATTAGAGGTCTTAGAGGTAGAATCCATTTGAGTGACTACTTGATGGTGGAATTGGGCTCTTTGGATCATTTCATCCAGGTGGCTCGGAATTGCCCAAATTCTACTCTACTTCAGGTACCTTTCCTCCTGAGACTCCCACGGGATATACACACACAGAGGTCACGAGAAACCGGAAACAAGGCAGCCGATCCTGTGCCTGCAGTGCCCAGCTCAGGTCTCATAAATCTGTGTGGAATTTACAGCCCAAGCCAAGGATTCTGAGATCAGCCCTACATTCCAGTCCCCAAGAGGGCTTGTTGACACCGATTGCCGGGTCCCCCCACCCCGGGTTTGGTTCAGTACACCTAGAGAGGGGCCTGAGAATTTGCATTTCCAACAAGTTCCTAGGTGTTGCTGATTCTGCTGGTCTGGGAAAACACTTTAAGAACCGGGAGCCCTGAGGAAGAGTAGAGACCCTTGGGAACAAGCTTGCCAGCGGCAAGAGGGAGACACGCCACCCGGAGCGTGCAGCCTCGCAGGGAGCAGGGACTGCTTACGGGTACATGTGGGCCTGTCCTCCGTCTGATCCACTCAGATCATTAGTCCTTCCTCTAGGGAAGGGGCACTCTCTCCTCTCCCACCAACTTTTGAACTTGGGAATAGAAGCAGCAGAAGAAACCATACATGACAGTGAGGTAGCCACTAGCCTGGGTGATGGACTGATGCTGATACTGTAGAGCAGTGATCCTCAGCCTGGCTGCATAGTGGGTCCACCAGAGGAGCTTGTTAAAAATATACCCACGTCCAGGTCCCACCGAGAACCACTTAATCAGAATCTCGCGGGGTAGAGCCCTGAACAGTGTTCGTTAAAAGCTTCCTAGGTTGTTCTAAAGTGCAAGAACCATTATTTTAGACTGAGAACCAAAAGATGTTTCTAGGTTGTTTAACTCAGTTTGGGACATTTTAGATTTGAATTGCTTATGTCAAATTAATTAAAGTTCAGCCCCAAAGGAAAATGTGAAAGGAAAGGGAAGAAGTTCCAAGGGCAGATTTCCAGGGAACACCAGCAAAGATGAAGCCAGGTGTCAGAAGAATCACAGTACCGGAAGAGGGTGATGATGTTGGGGTCCAGCAGGGACAGGGAGGGGGATAATCCAAAGAGTCCAGTGGAACCGAGAGGTCTTGTAGAATGAGAAGTGCTAGAGGTCACCCGCACTGACAGTTGGGCTGTTGTCAAAATCACATTCGATAAGGTGCTGGGGACAGACGTCCACGGGCAGCATGTTAAGAAGTCAGAAAAAAAAAAAAAAAGTCAGTAAAAGATGGGGATTTGGAGGTAAAAGTGTAAACTACTCTTTCATGAAATAAGATTTTTTAACTAACTGCTGGTTTGCTGTTTCCTTTTCTCCTTTATTTGTATATCTGTGGCTTCAAAATTTGAGTCCAGTTTTTTTTTTAATCACTTCCAGATCTTTTCTATTTATCAAGGAGGTTTCAGGTTATTGTGAATACAGATTATTTATACAGATAATGTCTCTCGTCCAGTGAACCTGAGCATGATAAAAAGGTATAATTTCAGGTGGGAAATGCATTGCATGGGGGTTAATGTCAGCCATGTGGGAAAATTTGAAGTGCTTTCAGCATGAACCGCTAGACACTCAGACTCCGAAACCCGAGGGCTCTCAGGACCAGAGCAGGACAGGTCCTTCCCTTCTGCCGCAGACAAGAGGGCTCTTGGCGTTATGTTATTGGTGTTCACTGCAGTGTTCCCAGGACACGCCACACTGCCTGGGAAACGGCAGGCACTCGAATGTGTCGAGGGTTGTTTTCTCATCTGTCTTGGGAACATCCACATCTTTTAAAATAATAGGACTTCCTTGGCAGTCTAATGGTTAAGACTCTGTGCTTCCAATGCAGGGGACGTGGGTTCGATTCCTGGTAGGGGAGCTAAGATCCCACATGCCACGTGGCCAAAAATAATAATAATAATAAAAAATATAAAATGCTAAGGTTGAAAAAATTAAAATAAAATAATAGGCTTTTCGTAGTTCTGTTTTACCCTCTGTCCATATATAACATTAGCTGGTACTTATATGCCTGGTACTGTCCTAAGGGCTTCATGTAATTCCTCATCACAACACTGTGAGGTCGTCTTCCCCAGTC
This sequence comes from Globicephala melas, assembly GCF_963455315.2. NCBI lineage: Eukaryota > Metazoa > Chordata > Mammalia > Artiodactyla > Delphinidae > Globicephala > Globicephala melas. The sequence goes on from NC_083325.1 coordinate 9,269,368, forward strand.
TGCAGATGAGAGGCCAAGGTCACACTGCTAGTTAGGGAAGAACCAGGATTTGGACCCAGCTACCGGGGTTCTCAGCACCCTGCAAGTGACATACATGCAGCTCATCCCGTGCCACCTTCAGGCTCCCATCTCCAGAAAGATTTGAAAGGATCTCTGGTTTTCACGTCTGTGACTTTTCAAAGCTACATCACCCTCCGGGATATAAAAAAGTACAGGTGACACTTGAACAACAAGGGTTTGACCTGCACGGGTCCACTTATACATGGATTTTTTTTTTTTTCAGCAGTAGAGACTGCAGTACTGCACGGTCCATGGTTGGTTGAACCTGAGGGTACAGAGGGGCCAACTATAAGTTATACACCGATTAACCCCCTGCAGTTCAAGGGTCAGCTGTCTTCTGAGAGACGTACAGATTTGTCACAACTAGTGGGTTTGCCAAAGCTCATGGAACTGTACACTTAAAATGGGTGTATCTTCTTGCATATAACTCACGCCTCAAGAAAGCTGATTTTTTAAAATATTCTAATCGAAAAGTCAAACATGATTTCAAAAGCTTTAGAGAAGAACTGAAGTAGAGAAAGAAACAGTTATTAATCAGAGTTCAGTCTCTTCAAAAAAAGTTTTAATGGCTTTGTTTTCCAAGCTGTTTAAAAATCAAGTGTCATTTTACATTCATTGTCATCCCCAGGGAAAGGAAAGCCTCTTCAGCGCAAGGTAAAACCACCTAAAAAGCAAGAGGAAAAGGAGAAGAAGGGAAAGGGAAAGGCCCAGGAAGACGAGCTGAAGGACTCCTTGGCCGACGACGACAGCTCCTCCACCACCACAGAGACCTCCAACCCAGACACAGACCCGCTCCTCAAGGAGGTAGGACGGCCCCGTAGAGCAGGGTTCACACACAGTGAATGTGCTGTGTTCAACACGCGCACACGTTCTGAGGGCTAGTGCTCAAGAGTGCACAGACACGCCCAGGCGGTCACTCCCCTGCAGAAGCTCCACAGCGCTGGGCGTGAGTATCTTCACTTCCCCCGGGAACAAATTAGGAAGCCTGCTAATAAGGTGAAATAGTTAGAAACTGGAAACACAGCTTGAAAGTTAGGGACCATCTAGAATAGTAACGACTCTGGCTCATGCAAATTGTTTCAGATTTTAAGTATCAAAAGAGGATGAGGAGGGGCTTCCCTGGTGGCACAGTGGTTGGGAGTCCGCCTGCCGATGCAGGGGACGGGGGTTCGTGCCTCGGTCTGGGAGGATCCCACATGCCGCGGAGCGGCTGGGCCCGTGAGCCATGGCCGCTGAGCCTGCGCGTCCGGAGCCTGTGCTCCACAACGGGAGAGGCCACAACAGTGAGAGGCCTGCGTACCGCAAAAAAGAGGATGAGGAGGAATTCTGTCACTTTGATGGATTGTATTGGCCGTGTCCTGTCGGATCACCGCTGCTACAGCGGGCCCTGGGAGCAGGTAGAGCAGGGACTGTGACCTCTGGTCCGGGCAGCCACCCAGTGCACGCCGGGAGGCCGCCTCACTCCCCATCCTCTGCTCCCGGGGGTGGGGAGGTCACGAGCATCAGGGGTAACACAGCAAAATGTGCAGACACCGTGGCCATGAGATAAATGGAGGCTAATGTTACTGTTGTGACTGTGTCAGGGAGTGTGAGTTATAAGTGGTATGCAGAAAAGTGAGGGCGTACTTCTGTTCTGGCATTTCTATTTTTAAATAACTGTATTTCAAATTTGAAATGATCCAAATAGAGCCTTTAATATTGTAGAGCAGAATTCTTTTTCAGTCGTAATCTAGTGGCTTAAAAAATCATTTCTTAAAGATATCGAGCAGTGTCGTCCACATATATTAATTTTTAAAATAAAATTTACACGTGACACTTTCTGGCCAGCCGCCCTCCCCTGTGCATCCCTGACGTTTGGCGGGTGCTCTGGGCCAAATGTCAGGGATGGGGCTGGCGTTGTGTCCCGTATCTCCTCTGTGACAGATGACTGCAGAGGAGCAGAATGCCAGCTACTGGTCCTCAAGTGGGGTCCCAGCCGTCTCTGATATGAATAAGCGTTTGGAAAGCGTTCTCAGCACAGACTTGTTCCACAACTTTGCCCCACTCCCTTTCTGCCTTCCCGGCATTTTCCTAACCACTCCTCAGTGGCCCCTCTCCAGCGGACCCCCTCTGTGCACCCACTGGCATCATCCTCCCTTCTCTGCTGTTGGTTTTCTCCTGGTTGTCCCATCTCCTGCCCGGTCATTTGCTTCCTTACAGACACAGCTCAGGACTGGTGGCCTCCGTGCCTGTTACCCTTCTCCCGGCCGAGCAGTCTGTATGCCTCCCCCTCAGCACTCCTGCGTAGAGTTCATGTGCTCTTGTCTCTTTGTGACTGATCTCTTCGCCAGTTTTGTGCATTTTCTTCCAAAGTGGATTTCAATCTTGGGAGGTCATTTTCTCTTGGATGTGTGTCTTTTCCAACCCTATTCTACCCATGCATTCAGCAGATACATGTTGAGTACCTGAGTGCTGGGTGCTTGAGAAGCAGCCGTGGACGAAAGAACCAGGTTCCTGTCCTGTAGGGGCTCACGGTCCACAGAGTTCCGGAAATACTGCACGACTCAGAAGAGTCTCAAAAGGTGTATGTGCAGGAGGCTGTTTTAGCCTTTCTCTGCAGCTAAATAGATGGGTCTGTGTGACCTGTTAAAATCCAGGCTGCCAGAACCGTGCAGCCGGATGCTGTCGGGTGGACGCTCATCTGCCCTGTGTCGGGAGCTCCCCCCATACCCACAGCTCTGCCCTTCGGCCGGGTATGTCTTCCCCCGATTGGCCCTATGCACCCTGAACACAGAACCAGGTTTCTGTTTTCTTCATTTCCCATCTGTGCTGCGTGTGGTTCTTCTGCGCATGAGCGGTGCACGCCCGCTCCACAGGCGGCTCCCGGGCAGGGTCCCAGTGCCTGAACGATACCTGCCCTGTTTAGAGACAAGCCCCCTGTGCTCACGCCTTGGTGTTGCGGCAGCATCACCTTACTCTGAAACGCACGGTATGGTCTCCGTGCTCAACTGGTCGAGGACCCAGGGGCAGCACTGCTCTGAGATGCAGCTGGGCTGTGGCCTTCTCAGCCCACAACGCCAGTCGTGTGTAACTCTGTATTGTAGTCCCGAGTTAACTTTTCTTGTACAAAAGGCAAGGTTTTGCTCCCCAGTGCCTAAAACCAAGAAGCTACCCGTCTGTTGCTACCACTGTCAGCACCCACCGCAGTCAGGATATAAGTTAAAGTGACATTCGTTATAACTCACACTCACCAAAACATAATTTATAGTAAATCAAAGACTGAAAAATTGACAGACCCACAATAAAGAGAGGTTTGAAGAAAGGAGCTGATCATTTTTATTCATGTGTTGTGTATCTATCTACTACATGTTTGGTTTCGTGTCTCTGCCTTCAGACAACACTATATCAGGCATTTTTGTTAATCCTTCTCAGCAGTTGTGTCAATTTTTTTTATAGGATACAGAAAAGCAAAAGGGAAAACAAGCCATGCCTGAAAAACATGAAAATGAAATGTCTCAAGTGAAACAGAAAAGCAAAAAACTCTTAAATGTTAAGAAAGAAATCCCAACAGATGTGAAACCCAGGTAAGAAAAATGAGTTCAGAGAAATGAGGTATGTAAAAGAAGTTACTGGTGAGAACCAGGTAATGTTTTCGTTTGCTTGGTTGGTTTTTAGGGGGGTTTTGGCAACAAAAGCTGCATCCCTCATGACGTTCCTATGGGGTTTTTTCTACTGCCCAGTGTTCACTGTCGCTGGTGAGGGACAGCTACATGCTTCCGATGTCAGAAGTATAAAAGGCAGAGTTAAAGCTACTTGTGAAAATGGAGGAGGAAAATGTAGGTTGGTGATCTGTTCCCAGGCAGAGAGCCGTTTCACTTCTGCACAGAGATGGCCTTGGTGGTATAGCCGCAGGTACGAGCATAACTTGTCTCAGCTAGAGCCCTGAGTCTGCTCACTAACCCAGAGCTGCCGTTGGGGTCTAGAATTCTGTGCTGTAAAACTTGGGAGGACTTATTCTTAACCTTAAAAAAAACAGTGCTCAGGGCAGATGTGACTACCGGACAGTTCTACCATGAAGTAGCTCCCGTCCAGTTCCCGTGGGGCAGGTCCTGTGGGCCTCACAGGGAGGGCGACCTGCAGAATGTTTCTCTGGGTCAGTGAATGAGTTGAACTCTTGGGTTATTCGTTACCAAGCTTACTTCGTACTTTCACTAAGCTTTGGGTCTGTCTAGTAAACTACTCCTAGTTTCAGTGTGGTTATTGATGCCCTTTCTAGCTCAGCATATAAAAGGCCATCTGCGTGGAAGCCAGTATTTGCCTTCTTGTGTGGTAAGTGGCCGTCGACCCAGGAAGTTGAGGGAATTAGGTATAAATTGATAAAGGAAGACATTTATCATTAAATTGCCCTTAGCTTTGCGAGTCTGTTCTTACTCTGATTCTAGGAATAAAACTTGAGCTCTGCAGAAACATCAATAAGCTAGACTCTGTCCCTGGGTTATACAGCTTAACTCGACAGGGGCCGTCTGTTCTGTAGAACCAGAAGCTAATAAGAAATTAGTGATTACTGCAGTAAAATTTAACCTTGTCCCTGAACTTAGGCAATAACACAGGATATGGCAGTGATTAGTAGCAGAGTATTTATACCTAAAAGTTACCCTTTTGTGCAAAATGTCAGTTTAAGTGACCTAACCCCACGATTCGTTGAGAACGGTCTGACCCAGTTAGAAGCAATGTCAAGTGGAGTAATGGCTGATACGCTTGAGGCTCCCGAGACTGAGTCTCAGCCTGAGGTCCTTCGGTGCTAATGTTCTGCCAGCCCAGGACAGGAATCAACCCTCGTCTAGGGACTAGGGATGATTCTTCTAGACCTTCTCAGGCTTAGCTGACTGATCAGATGTTTTAAAGTAAATGGGGCTAAAAACCCCAAATTATGAAAAACCCTAGTTTCTACATATGCTGAGATTTTGTGAGAATGGACAGTTATGCTATCATTCTTATCATAAATTTTAAAACCCAGCTTCTAAGATTACCTTAGTAAAACCATTTCGTCGGTGGCTGTCCCCAGATCTGCCGTTTCTTCTCCTTCATGCCTGAGGGCAGTATTTTTAAGACAGATCGTATGTACATGTTAATCCTCTCGTCCCTCTTCCATTGATTTCTGTCATATTCTGATTTTTTTATGAAATAACTTAGCCATTAGCAGATTTGACTTTGCACGTTTGTAAACGACTCCACTTGATGCCCCCTGACTTTGCAGGGATGTTGAGTTTGCTGGTAAACCCAAAGCCAGAGCTGCCCGCTCTCCAGGCCCGTTAGGAGGCAGTTAGAGTGGTTAACTCATGTCCTTTTGATGTATAGTTAACAGAGAAATCATTACCAGAAGACAGTTTAAGCAACGTGCTCTAAATTGTCTTTTGTAACTGGAGAAATCTGTATCAGCCCTGGTCTTCTCACCTCCTGTATCTAATCTCTTTAAACTCACTGATCTTGTTTTGTGTTTTTCTGAATTCAGGGATAAAAGTATTGAGTCAGAATCTTTTAGTACCTCAGTCAAATTCAGAGTTCAAGACCTTTTTTTAATAACCAGAAAGGTGGCCTCTGAATAGAGCCATCTGCTGTCCCCACTCGGGTGTGACAGCAAGTGCCCTGTGCTGTCCCGCGCTGGTCCCGCCCCAGTGACACCCGACGTTCCTGTCACCTAAGAAGTGCTCTCAGCGTGTTATATGTGATTCCACGTATCTGAAGGAAATAGGTGCACACTTTTAAAAGCGATACTAATAAGGCATATATTATGACTTTCTTTTGGAAGATGTACCTGGTGGGGAAAAAGCATTTATATATCAGTTGGCCAAAAAGCTGATGTTCTAATAGTAAAATCTGTGGGTTTAGCTCACATTCACTTTATCAAAGATTAGTCTTTAAATATTATCAGTGTTGTTAGAACATTATATTATATCACCTCCAGGCCAGAAGACCCAAATCCTTAAATGCTGAAGAATTCATTTTCCTATAAGTAAGTGGTAGTAAGCCAGAGGAATGGCTCCCACGTGGTCTTTGCCTGTGTAGCCCCAGCCTCCCTAACTCCGAAGAGTTGACTTCAAAACAACCACTAGGATTGTGGGGCAGAGGGTTACAGGGCAGAGATCTGGTCTCCCCTTTTTTTCCAGCTTATACGCTGTAGAAGTGGGTCTGTAGACCTCCAGAAGACTGCATTTTTGGTCAGAGATGCCAGGGAGTGAGAGATGTCGGACACTAAAAGGACTTCAGGAGACCAGGAAAGGCGCAGGGCTCCCTGGTTTAGGATACCAGCTATCCATTGATTCTTTTGTTTTCTGTTTATCAATGTATGTTTACATAACTTAAATGTAATCATCTAAAATAAGCAAAACGTGTTATAGAATCACTGTACCCTCTGTCAGAGTCTGCTTGAGCAGTGCACCCGGCTCAGGGCCGTGGGTGCCACAGTGCACACACCGGCCTCCAGGCCCTCGGCTCTGGGAAAGCCCTCACCTTGCCCTCAGCTCTCTGCCTCCCCTCTTCCCCCAGACGGGGGCGTGGACCGAGTATAACACTCATGAGAGTGCGTCAGCATCCCAGCTAGCTTTCTGTTCTTCTCTCTTCCAAGGAATCACCTAAATTAAGTTGGCCCTTATCCCTTTTATTCAGAAGCCTTAAAAAAGGCTTCTTGGTGGAGCTCATCTGGTCTAACTTAGGAAAGGATGAGTCAGCAAAAGTAAAGCAGTTGTCTGGCACCTCTTTCCTTAAAAACCAACCAACTCCACAGTGGTGCAGAGTGAAGCTTTGTATAGACAGTCCCCAGCCCCACACTTACAAACGACTTGCTTACAAACAGTTCACACCCACCCAGCTCCACCACCACCACTACCAGAGGTCTGGGTGTCTCTGTCAGGGGAGCCTTTGTTTTTTAAAAGGTGGCGTTTTTAAATAACCCTGTCAGTCAGAAGCAGAGGGCAGACGATTTCTAAAACTGCAGCGTTAATAGTCTCGCCCGTAAACGGTGGATTTTTTCACGTCAGTTTGTTATCCCACCTAAAATTCTACTTATGTGGTGGCTTAACCGAACCCTTCGAGTTTTTGGCTAGCTCTTACACTAATTCCAAATATACTAACACTTTATTATAGAAAAATTGTGAAATATAAAGAAAGAATGAAAATGACCTTTGACCTCCTACCTTATAAAATGTTTGTAAAGAGCCCCTGTTAAAATTCATCTGTGTCACAGACCTACTGGAGAACGGACCTGAGGACACGGGGAGGGGGAAGGGTAAGCCGTGACAAAGTGAGAGAGAGGCATGGACATATATACACTACCAAACGTGCATAGCACAGGGAGATCAGCTCGGTGCTTTGTGACCACCTAGAGGGGTGGGAGGGAGGGAGACACGAGAGGGAAGAGATATGGGAACATATGTACATGTATAACTGATTCACTTTGTTATAAAGCAGAAACTAACACACCATTGTAAAGCAATTATACTCCAATAAAGACGTTAAAAAAAAAAGCTATACATTTAAAAAAAAATTTATCTGTTTATGAAGTCATGCTTCACGTACTGTTTTGTCATCTGCTTACCTTCTTTGCAGGGCAGGGGGGTGGGGTTCCGGTGCTGGTGGTGCCGTTGGATCTGGAAAGCCTGACCCGTTCTGACCTTTGCACTCTGGTGTGGACCAGCGTGGTCTGTGCCTGGCCCCGAGCCCAGCAGAAATTGGCTGCCCCCCAGGGAGTGCGAACTTGGAGGGGCAGCGGTAGGAGGAGGAACCTGAAGGGTGGGGCTGGGGGCAGAGCGGCATGTGGGAATCACACACCTGAGGGCTGGGGCACTCAGGCTGGGGCAGGACGTGCGCTACAGTGGAAAATGCCAGACACGTACCCGTTTTAAGAACATCTGTGTCGACCAGTAAACTTTGTAATATTTTCGATGAAAAGCAAGCTATTGGCTCAGCCTTAAACTGACAGCTTTGCAGCCGTCACCAGGAGCCCAGGGGAGACGCGTGATGATTTTTGGAATTCTCGTCAGGGGCCGCTGGGTTCTGTCAGCTGTGTCCCACCGTTCCCCGGGAAGACGTCCTTTTCCTGGACTGTGTCAGCCCAGCTCCTGCCAGAGGCCTCCCAAGCCTGCGACTTGATCTTGGTGGGCGGCACAGAAGCAGCTTTGTAAAGAAGGTTTTTAGGGTCCATGCATTTCCATTGTTCACCAGGCTACTTTACGTGGGCCATCTCCCCAGTTCATTTCTCCTAGAGATGGCTTCTCTCGGCACATTTTAACGTTTTCTTCATCAGGCTGTGGAAACTCAAAATAGCCCAGCTGCCGCCCACTTTGCCTTGCCGACAGGAAGGTCAGAGCCAATTCATTGTCCTTTTTATATATGTTTGTTATGTTACGCTTACCTCTAAATATTTTAGAAGAAATATACTCTAAATAGATTAATAAAAATAGTATTTAAGTCTTTGTCTAAGATGAACCCTGAGTTCAAGAATAAAGAATATTCATCTCCCCGACTCAGCCTACACCTTAGGCAAGTAAAGCAGCCCTGCTATTCTGCCCTGGGCTCTCGGGGTTCTGTAGGTCACCCAGGAACTTAGCCCTGGTCAGTACACAGTGTTTGCGAGAAAAATGCGTTCAAGGCTTTGAGTAGCAGAACCTTTGGCATTTCTAAGTCTGAGACCCTTCAGAGTCTCCATATTCCGGAGCCGCACAGGCGGTCTAGCTGCCGGGTGAGACTCACTCAGCAGCGGGATGACTGCACTTAGTACCTCCTGAGTGGCTAGTCTGTGCCAACAGCTTCAGACACCTTCTCTGACGCAGGTGTTCCCACCCATTACATACTATTAAACAATGGACCTCAGTTCCTCGTCCGCACTCCGAATAGCAGAGGATAAATCTGCAAGTGCGAGGCTCCTGAACAGTACTGGAGGTGCTTGGAACGCGGCCAGCCCTCGGGACTGTGGGTTGATAATGCCTTGGGAGGCCAAATGAGTAAAAGAAGGTGTTGAAATTGTAGAGGGATCAGTGACTCCTCCTCTCTGCTCTGAAACAAAGGGCTGCGTTTGAATGTTCCACCTGTGATTGTCTTCCAGTTCTTTAGAGCTACCATATACCGCCCCTTTGGAAAGTAAACAACGTCGAAATCTCCCAACCAAGATTCCTCTTCCAACTACATTGACAAGTGGATCCAAACCACGAAATTCCCAGAAAACAAAAGGTATTTTCATTTTTCATCGTACAGATGCCCTAATGATTCGTTGTGTTGGTAGTTGTGAGTTGGCAGTAATCAGTCAGTAGTTACCAGTCATAGGACGGCTACGGTTGGGTTCTCATGCTCATTAGAAGAGAATGGGTTCTTTGAAATTGGCCCGAAAGAAAGGAATTATCCTCCATAACAGCCTTCTTTTCTGAATTCTGTACAGGTACAAATAAGTTAGTGGATAACAGGCCACCTGCCCTAGCAAAATTCCTCCCAAATAGTCAAGAACTAGGCAACACCAGTAGCTCAGAAGGTGAAAAAGACTCTCCACCGCCAGAGTGGGATTCCGTGCCCCTTCACAAGCCCGGCAGCTGTAAGTATGGTGACCTGGAGCCCACGGGCTCTCCGCACCCACAGCCCACCCAGCTCTGGGCCGGAGAACCGCGGTGGGGATGGCCGGGGCACGTATTGCTTTAGAAGGAGACCCAGTGCTAGTCTGCCGGAGCCGGCTCGCAGCAGCCAGCAAAAGCTGCTGTTCAACAGTCTGCTGGTCGTTAAACTGTTGCAGCTTAATCGGCCGCGGTGGGAGTATTTACACCAGAGAAACCGGCAGACGATCCAGAGGGCTAGTCAGAGTGTAGGGGATGGAAGGATCTGCGTAGAGCAGTGAATCACCCAAAGTACTGCCTCCTGAAAGCGTCAGCTCAGCAGCCCTTTACCTGACTAGTTTCTCATACGTTTACACTGTAACTGCTTTTTGTAAAAATGCAGTTTATTCCCAGTTTACCCACATCTTTTCCATAAACCTATGTTAGTTCTCTCACTAGCCTCTTGACCTCGTTCCTCCGGTCAGGCCTGCAGGAAATTGTGAAAGTAGCACCGTCTCCAGAAGAGGGTGGAGGTCCTCGCCCTCTAGAAATGTAAGACCTGGAACAGAAGATGACAGAGAGCAGCACAGTTGAGGGCCTGGTGGCAGGGCTTGGGCGTCAGTCCCTTAGGGCTGATTTGTCTACACTCACCGAGGTGTCAGAACGGCCTCCCTTTGGCCCATTTGTGCCAAAGGGAAGATGAGGGTTGCGCACCAGGTTTGAGGTGAAGGAGGCTTAGAGAAGAGGGGGTGGTGAGTTGAATGAGGGCGAGGAACTCGGAAACTCGGGTGAGGTGTGCGTTAAACACGCACATTTGTAAATACATGCTGGAAAGAGATGCTCCCTGGGTTAGAACCTGCAGCCCCGTAATTGCTGTGGAACTTTCTGGTGCCTTATAGTACTGTATTTTTGCCTGAGATGAGAGATATAATCCAAAACCCCTGGTCATTCAAGAAGTGTTGAACAAGTCTCTGGGTCGTCCCGGTGGCCCGGCTGATGCCTTCGAGTCCTTGGGTCCCCTCTGAGGTTTCAGCTGGACACTGGTCCTCAGCTTGTACCCTGGGATTGGGGCGGTTCCTGCACAGAGGAAGCTGCGTTCCAGTGCAGGGAATAAATACCATGTGCCCAGGGAGCCGGTTTCATGGCGTAGTCTGGGGCGCAGTGAAGTAAACGCAAGCCGTGCCGGCCTCAGCACCGACACAAGCCCGAGGGGTATCCTGCAGGGAGAGGGTGTGGGCATCAGGTCAGCAAACCCCGGAGCAGGTGAAGAAGGGGTTCTCCACGTAAGCAAGGGTGGGAGCGGGGCGGGTGGAGACGGGTCGGTGGATAGGTGCCAGGACCGTGGGGGAGGGGCAGGGAGAGTCACGGGGCGGGTGCAGCTCCGGAGGTGGGACAACTCCGCCTTCGAAGAGAAGGGTGCTTTGTTTGGCGGTGCGCACCATAGATGTGCGAGGTGGTACCTTTTTCTGATACAAGTTGTGTGTTTCCATTCGGTGATGAGTGCAGAATCAGTATTCTTTTGTGACACTGAGAGTTTTTCTGTTTTAAATTTTTAAAACAGCTGTGCCTTAAAGGGCAGCAGGAATATAGTAGGAGTTCCTATCCTTGTAAACCAGGGACCGGGATTGCACCAGGTGGGCCCACAGAGTGCGGGGGTCATCCTGGAGGAGCTGGGGGTGTTCTCCTGGGGCCGCACCTGCGCAGTTCGGACCTGTGTGGAAGATCAGAGGCTTTCAGGTCCTGGCAGAGCCTCCACCTGCCCGTCCCTGAGGGGCGTGGAGAGGCCTCCTCCCAGCCTGAGGTGTGGGAGGGAGAGGACCGCGCCCTCCGGCAGGGCCTGCAGAACGCAGCCGGGAGGTGGGTCACAACGGTGATTCCGGGAAAGGCCCAGAATGCAGAGAGAGACACGACTTCCCTTTTTTTCTTTAAACAGAACACGTATGACAGCTGTAGGTTTTTCTTGTTAGAAGCACTTGAGTCCTGCATAGCACCAGCTAGAACGCCAGAAGTAACCGAAACTGAAGGGTAAAAATCCAAGTATCACATTGAGACCCTTTGTTTTTAACTTCCAGCTACCGACAGTCTTTATAAACTCTCTCTGCAAACCCTCAACGCAGACGTCTTCCTAAAACAACGCCAGACCTCGCCGCCGCCCAGCTCCCCGTCACCGCCCGCCGCTCCCTGCCCGTTCACGTCCCGGGGCAGCTACAGCAGCATCGTCAACGGCAGCCCCGGCAGGTAGGCCCGCAGCCCACGCCCGTGCCGCGCTAAGCCGGCGCTGCACCCCGCAGGTGGGAATCCTCGGCGGCCGCAGATGGCCGTCCCTTCTCGCCTCTGCCCTCGGCGGCCTCAGCGCCCTCCCCGCAGCGCCGCCTTCCCACCTGTCACCCGTGCCCGAGGGGCACCAGGGTCACGCTCTAGGCCAGGAGCCAGGAGCACACTCAGCGAGGACTGAAGACCCACAGCAGCTGCGCTGTGGGCAAGGAAGCGGGTCTGCGGGTCGTTCCCTCTGACCTGTGGCGGGACCTGGAGGAGGTCGGAGCCGAGCAGGGAGGGCTCCTCCAGGCAGTGACAGTGACCCCCATGGTGATGACACTCGAGCAGGGGCCGCCTGTTCCCGCACACGCAGCGGCGCCCAGCCCGGCCCACGGCCACCCTGCCCGCGTGGGAAGAGGTGGGAGGCCCCGGGCCTGGTGGGCGCTGGCCGCCGGGGCCCTCGCACGGGGGCTGCTCACCTGCCCGCACGCTCTGCTCCATCCAGCTGCCCGGCATTCCCTCCAGGACGGGGCTGCCTCCTTTCCCGGCCCCCGCCTCTCTCCCGCACCTGGAATTTTACCTTTCTCCCACATTCCTTCCCCTCCCACCCCGTCCCCCCAGGCTACACAGCCTCAGGCCACAGAGCATTTCCTGAGGCCTGGCCAGGCCCTGTGGGCGGCCCAGGGCTGTCCCCGGCTCCCTCGCAGGCCCTGGGACACGTGCCCGGCGGGGCTCCATGGGGGGCATTGCCCACAAGGACTGAGCGGTTCTCTCCTTGCTTCTTCCATCAAGCGACTCTAAAACGAAGCATTCAAACGGAAGCAAACACAAACTGACAAAAGCAGCCTCGCTCCCGGGCCAGAACGGCAACCCCACGTTTGCTGCAGTCACAGCCGGGTACGACAAGAGCCCAGGTGAGCGGCTTGGCACTGGGAGGCCGGGCACCGCCGGGCCTCGGGCCTGGTGGAGGTACCTGCGGCCTGGAGGTACCTGGCTACTTTGATTGACTCGGAGCCCATTGTTACAGGTGGGAACGGCTTTGCTAAGGTTTCTTCAAGCAAAACAGACTTTTCCAGCAGCCTTGGCGTGTCACACACTCCCGTTGACAGCGATGGCTCAGACAGGTACGTTTGGCCCTTCTTACCAGGGCAGGGCAGGAGGGTTTCCCAGGCCAGTTTAGCATCTTCTATCGTATGTGTGTTTCGAGGCGTTTGCCCCTAGGTGACAAGCAGGTGTTTGTCGGAGGCGGTCAGGAGCCTCTCTGTTGGGTGGGGCAGAGCCCCGAGTGCGAGTACATGCTCCCACCTGGCTCCCTGACAGGAGGAGGGGCCGCGACATGTTCCGGCCCAGCAGAGAGGGAGACAGACTTGTGTTCCACCTTCTGAGTCTCTTCTGATCCTTCTCCGTTATCATGGTTGTTGTGAAGAGGATGTGATCCGATCATTAGAAGTAGAAGAACAAAAACACACTCGAGAGGAAGGACACGGAACAAATTCTAGGCAGTTTATTATAAATTATTGGACAGGCCACTTCTCTGACCCAGAGCAACCGCAGTGGCCTGGTGGCATGCAGCGACTGCCTCGGTTCATTTTCCCAGATAAATAACAATGACAATAAGATTATAACTGTCAGTAAGTAGAGTCCCAGTTTTACCTGCTTGACACTAAAAGGAAATTAATCCTAGATTTGAAATAATTTTTTAATAAATCTTCCATTACCAAAAGGGAAACAAGGAAGAAACGCCTCTTTTCTCTGCATGACACTTCCGCTGAGCCAGGCCGTCAGCTCACGACAGGGTAGCCTGGGCTCTGAACTCCTCCGTGCCTCCCTCCTTTGTGTTATGGAAGGTGTTTCCAGTCCCCACTTCTGCCTGTAATACGCGAGCCCACAGCTGAAGCAGCACCTCCTGTGTGTGAAGCCATGCGTGAGGGATCTGTCTCCACTAACCACATTTTTGTGTGTTGCATTTTCCTCTTATAACGTTCAGCTCGGGTTTGTGGAGTCCCGTCAGCAACCCCAGCAGCCCTGACTTCACACCCCTCAATTCGTTCTCGGCCTTTGGAAACTCTTTTAACCTAACTGGTGGTGAGTGTTTAACACTAGACCCATGACTAATGAGCCTGTGGACAAGGACGGAGGGAGGATAAGGTCCACTTTCATGCGTGGAGGAAAGTACGATGGTCGTTTAGTGGACATTTTTAAAGGATGCGTTTCCCTGTATCAGTGCAGTCAGGCGGCAGCAGATGGGCCGCCTTCAGGGAAGTGGGTGTCTGTGCTCTCCTGGACGGGGTCTGGCACAGCTGCCCCGGTGTGAGGAGGCTCAGCGAGAGGCCCTCAGAAGGGTCCTCTGTCCGCTCGGCACCCCAGCCCGTAGGTGCGGTGGTCTGCTCGATGCTCTGCGGGTCCCAGCTGGCTCGTGTTGCGCAGAACTGACTTAAGAGCTGCAAGAAAGGATTCTGCGTCTGAGATGTGACTCCTGGCCATGCTGGGGCTCTTTATTTTTCTTGCTGTCCAGAATTAGGAGCAACTGTGTGAATTTCACATTAGCTGTGATCGTGATGTTTGCACTTGACCGTCCAGTGATAGGTGTGGGTGAGGTATTCAGACAGCGTGCTGGGGTCTGGAGAACAGCACCCCACACCCTGTTTTCCCCAAATGTGGTGGGAGCTGATGGAGGGGGTGGGATGGCTCCAGGTGAGCAGCGGTGGGATGCAGACCCCTGAGGGGATGCCCCACCTGCCCGGGGGAGCACGGCCAGATCCAGCACGGACTTGCCTTTGCTTCCTCACCTCCAGAAGTTTTCAGCAAGCTCGGGTTATCGCGATCGTGCAATCAGGCCTCACAGAGGAGCTGGAACGAGCTGAGCAGTGGCCCCTCATACCTCTGGGACTCTCCAGCGACCGAGCCCAGCCCATCTTGGCCAGCCAGTTCCGGTTCCCCGACCCACACGGCCACAGTGAGTACTGGGCTTGGGCCCCGCCCGCTCACACGTCATCACTGCCGTCGCTGTCCCTTGGGTGGTGCTGACAGATACAAATGACAAACAGCAGCTCGGAAGGCGTGGGTTAGCGCTTTCACCACCTCTGCTGCTGTGTCTTCATTTCTGCCAAAGTGACCGTCACTCTTCAGAGCCGTGACGGTCAAGAAGTTAGTTACGGGAGGAACAGCTGAGCAGCTGGGGTTGACGTGTGAATCCTCTCACTTCAGCCTCTCCCGACTGAATTAGACCGCGGGGTGGCGGGTGGCCCGTCTCAGGTCCCACCACCTGCAGAGTCAGACGGTGCCGGAGCTCGGCGCGTGCCTGGTCCCGAGCAGCGCCCGTGTCTCGGCTGGAGCTTGTCTAGAGCATCTGGTTGCTTCTCAGCTAAGTTGTTCTGCAGATCGTGCTCTTACCAGGGAAAATGATCACTGGTTTCGGCTTTTACAAATCGTGACAAATATGACCCCACTGTGATGACCTCTTCATCCTCAGGAAAACTAAATTGATTAGATGTGCACGGTTTAATGGTAGATATTTTAGCTTCATAGATTCCAAAGTTTGTCTTCACTTGTAATCATTCTGTCCTCAGTTTTACAGTCATCTTAACCATTCTTTAAAACGGGGTCAGTCACAGGGAGGGGTAGGGGGAAGCTGGGACGAAGTGAGAGAGCAGCAGGGACATATATACACTACCAACTGTAAAATGGGTGGCTAGTGGGAAGCAGCCGCATAGCACAGGGAGATCAGCTCAGTGCTTTGTGACCACCTAGAGGGGTGGGAGAGAGACGCAAGAGGGAGGGGATATGGGGACATATGTATACGTATAGCTGATTCACTTTGTTATACAGCAGAAACCAACACACCATTGTAAAGCAATTATACTCCAATAAAGATGTTAAGAAGAAAAAAAAACGGGGTCGGTACCTGTTGAGACTTCGCAGGCCGTTATTTCTGGTGCAGCCTGTCCAGCTCCTCCCTGGGTGCACAGGTGGCAGGGCCAGCTCCTGAGCACACCACTGAGGCCACAGAAGCGGGCGGCTGGACTCGGGCCCCCGGCTGTGCCTTGCCGCCCCTTCTTTAAAACATCAGAACCGTGCGCCCAGACTCTGAGGTGGCTTCATGTATAAAACATTTGTTTTAAAATAAAGTGAAAGAACCGTGCGGTCTAGCCCATCCTTAGCATAACCGTCGCCGCTTTACCACCTGCCTGCCTCCCTCGAGCCTGACGCTCCCCGTTGTGTTGTGTTTCGTCAGCAGATCCTCGGCAGCACCAGCAGCCTGTGGTCCTCCACTCCGTTCAGCAGCTCGATCTGGTCCAGCAGCCTGCACAGCACCCTCCCCTTCACCAGCCCTGCCAACGCGCTGCCGAGCATCGGCCTCATGGGCCCCGAAAGCCCCTCCGCTCCTCACACACCCTCCGCCGCCAGCCCCGCCGACGACCTGGGCCAGACCTACAACCCGTGGCGGATATGGAGCCCCACCATCGGAAGGAGGAGCTCCGACCCCTGGTCCAATTCGCACTTCCCTCATGAGAATTGAAATTAGGCAAAAAGAAAACGAAAAAAAGTGGGGGCCCCTCGTCTACATCATGATGTGCCCATTTTCGAGACATCTTTTTAAGGCTCTTTCTTACCGCTAGAGCTTCCCAATCCCCACCCTCATCTTTGCAGAACAGACTCAAGCAGGGCAGGCTTGTACCACTCGCTTCTTTCAGATCTTTCTTGCAATTATGATAATATGAGATTTGCTGTTGTGCTTTTAGAGAAAAGTCTGGACTCAGCCACAAACTCTAATAAGACCTGTACATCTGAAAACCTTAACTGTTATCAAGTTTCCACCACTTGTCTTCTTCCATTCTTTATTTATCTGTATGAACACAAATTTGACATTACAGCTAAGGAAATAACTTGAGTTGATTCAGAAGTCCTGGCATGTGTCAATTTTATTAAATTACCAAGTTTGGTTTTTAATAATTTCACAATGTTATGCGCCAAGATCTAATTTTAAAAACGTATGAGGACTTTGTGCTGAAAAATAGAGTATTTTTTTAAAATAAGGCTGTCTCGGTTTAAAAGCAGATTACAGAAATGTAAGTCAACTTTAAGAACAGTGAATGAATGTAAAAACATTCGGTTGAGACCATACACATTTTCTGTGCTGTTTGTACTTGAGGTATGTAACATTTGTATACCTGAATTTATTTTAAAGATAAACTGAAATGCACATAGCCAAGTCTTGAGATACAAGATTGAATGTGTATTTCTTAAAAATACAACTTTGTGTTGTACTTTGAAATAAATGATGCTTTTTTCAAAAGCCTTGAATTGTTGTGTCTTTTTTTTTTTTTTTTTACACACAAGATGCATGTATTTAGATTCTCTCACACCAAGTCATTCTGTCATTGCCTTATCCTGTGGAGTTGGACTTACCGTGGCTAGAAGCACTGTGGCCTAATTAAATTCTGATTATTTCCATAGTATTCCCTAAAGGCCCTTGATAGGGACTTCCCTGGTGGTGCACTGGTTAAGAATCCACCTGCCAATGCAGGGGACACGGGTTCAAGCCCTAGTCCAGGAAGATGCCACATGCCGCGGAGCAGCTAAGCCCGTGCGCCACAACTACTGAGCCTGCGCTCTAGAGCCCGTGAGCCACAACTACTGAGCCCACGTGCCACAACTACTGAAGCCCACGCGCCTAGAGCCCGTGCTCCACAACAAGAGAAGCCACCGCAATGAGAAGCCCACGCACTGCAACAAAGAGTAGCCCCCGCTCGCCGCAACTAGAGAAAGCCTGCACACAGCAACAAAGACCCAACGCAGCCAAAAATAAATTTATATTAAAAAAAAAGTGCCCTTGATAGAAAAAAGTTCACACATCTTAAAAGAAGCATGTTGACCCTTTTCCAATTTCAAAACTCCCACAGCTTCTGCAAGTGGTGCCTGTAGAGACCATACAGATACCAGGCAAGTTCCATGGGCAGTTTGGTTTAATCTCTCAGAAAGTGTTGCCTGCTCCAGCTGCCTTTACTCATCCTCCTTTTTCCAATCTATAAAGCCAGTCTTTGCTGGGTAACCAGAGACGCCAAACATAAATGTTCTGTTTGAGGTCAGTTACACGATGAAGAAATCCACCTGTCCAGCTCAGAGTGGTTTAGTTGAAGCATCGTACAGAGAGATTTTAAGTCTGACCTTTTCTCTGCTTTGCAGCAAAGCTCAGCAGAACCAGCCCCATCGCTTTCCCAGCCTATGCTCTGCCTGAGACTTGGGACACCAGCTTCCTGTCCACTCAGAGCTCCGGCGCGTCGGCCTCATGGCAGACCTGGGCCTTGTACAGTCTCACTAGCAGGGGCTCCTGTGTGCAGTTGCAAAGTCGAGACATAAATTTAAGGCTTGGGATTTTCTTTGTACACCAAAGCAGTTCATAAGGTGACAAAGCCACTGAACAGCTGAGCTTCATATAAACCCTCATTTACAAAATAAAAGATTTTGTTGGCAGACTTTACCTCAGTCAGATGACCTCAGAGATCCTAAACTCGCTCCTTGGGAAGAATCACCTGAAACTCCCAAACGCCTTCCTGCTTTCACCCCACAGGACCCTCATCTGCAGGCTTGAGAAACACCATACACCTGGAAAAGGGAAAAAAAATACAAACAGGTTTCTGCTGTTACCTGGGTTTTCCAGATAACTCTTAGGGCAGGTATTTGAGCGGCAACATACTCACCAACCAAACCTGAAGCTTTGACGGGATTCAGCCTAACAATTTCCAGTGAAAAACTGGTTAGCCCAAGAGTTTGCTTTGTACTAGGCCAAGGTTGAATTTAAAAGCTATATATATAGCTTTAAAAGATATCCATTATTTTATTTAAATACAACGTATATAAAAATATAAATATATTATAAATTTTTACACCTTTATAAATAGTATTTATATTACATTACTACAATTCATGAAGACAATATGTTAACAAAATTTTAATGTCCAGATTGTTAACTTTAAAACCTTAGACCTAAATTAATCTTTAAATATTTGTTACAGTTTTTGAAAAGAAAAAACTGGTACAAAAAGAATTTTAATTTACCCTTATTTCTTAAAATATCAGTTGAGTAACAAAATATGCAAATGATTTTGGATGATAATATATTTTTGCCATCTCAAAATTTTAAAGTAATATGAGTACTCATAAGATATTTGACAGTTTTTATACTTCTGTCTAGAAGTCTCATGTCTAAAGAAAAAAGGACAAGTTGATTACTGTTGTAAGTCATAATTAACACAGTTATACTGGGTACAGTAATCGCAGACACATTCGGGTTATATGCACAGGATAATTTTGGGTGGGCCAAAAAGTGCCTTCGGTTTTTAAGTAAAAATAAAAGACATATTTTTCATTTCACCAAGAACTTTATTGAACAACGTATTCACCCTTTTGTTCCACTACCTTCTACCATTTTTCAGGCAACTTCATAATTCCATCTTCCCAAAACTTTTTATCTTTTTGAGCAAAGAACTGTTCCAGGTGCCTTTTACAGTCTTCCAGGGAACTGAAATTTTTTGCATTAAGACAATTCTGTAAAGACCGAAATAAATGGAAATACAAAGGTGCTGTGTCTGGTGAATATGGCAGAAGAATCAGAACTTCCCAGACGAGCTGCAACAGTTTTTGCCTGGTCATCAAAGAAACATGCGGTCTTGCGTTATCCTGATGGAAGATTATGCATTTTCTGTTGACTAATTCTGGACCCTTTTCATCGAGTGCTGCTTTCAGTTGGTCTAATGGGAGTGGTGGTTTTCCAGAAGGAGCTCATAATAGAGTCCCTTCCAACCTCACCATATACTCAACATCACTTTCTTTGGATGAAGACCGGCCTTTGGTGTGGTTGCTGGTGGTTCATTTCACTTGCCCCACGATCTCTTCCGTTCCACATTATTGTACAGTAAGTATCCACTTTTCATCACCCGTCACAATTTGTTTCAAAAACAGAATATTTTCATTACATTTAAGTAGAGAATCACATGTAGAAATACGGTCAAGAAGGTTTCTTTCACTTATGTGGAACCCAACATCAAAGCGATTAACATAACCAAGCTGGTGCAAACGATTTTCACTGCTTGATTTGGATATTTTGAGCATGTCCGCTATCTCTCGCATGGTATAACGTTGACTGTTTTCAATCAATGTCTCGATGTGATCCGCTATCAACTTCAACTGGTCTACCCGACTGGAGCATCATCCAGCGAGAAATGTCCAGCACAAAACTTCACAAACCACTTTGGACACATTCAATCAGTCACAGCACCTTCTCCATACACTGCGCAAATCTTTTTTTGTGTTTCAGTTGCATTTTTACCTTTCTTGAAATAATAACGCATAATATGCTGAAAATGTTGTTTTTCTTCCATCTTCAATATTAAAATAGCTACACAAAAATTCACCAATTTTGATGTCTTGCTTTAAATGCACATTGATATGACAGCTGTCACATACAATCTAACAAAATTGTTTCGAATGAAGTTAAAGACAACTAAGTGCTACTACAGGCATCTTACGGAAAAAAACAAACAAACCTTTTGACCAACCCAATATTTTCTTCATTTCCTTTTTGGCTTGTTCATTGTCATTGTGTAGAAGTACAACAAAGTTTTGTGTGTTAATCTGTATCCTGCAAGTTTGCTGAACTGGTTTATTATCTCTCACAGGTGTGTGTATTTGTATTTGTGTGTGTGTGTGTGTGTGTGCGTGTTTCCAATTCGGAAACTTTCATTTCTTTTTCTTGCCTAATTTATCTGGCTAGTAAGTCCTGTCCAATGTAGAATAAAAGTGGCAAGACTATACATCATTGTCTTGATACTGATATTAGGAGGAAAGTTTTCAGTATTTATTTAGGCTGTGCCGGGTCTTAGTTGCGGCACATGGGATCTTCATTGTGGCATGCAGGGGCGGGATCAAACCTGGGCCCCCTGTATTGGGAGCGCGGAGTCTTACCCACTGGACAACCAGGGAAGTCCCAGGTTTCAGTCTTAAACCATTAAGTATGATGTGAACTGTGGATTTTTCATAGATGTTCTTTGTCAGAGGAAGTTCCTTTCTACTCATAGTTTGTTGAATGTTTCTATCATGAAAGGTGCTGGATTTTTGTCAAATGCTTTTCATCTATTAAAATGATCATGTGGATTTCTTTCTTTATTCTGTTGATGTGGTGTATTACACTGATAGATTTTGTATGTTGAATCAACCTTGCATCCCTGGAATATATCTCACTTAGTCATAATGTATAATCCTTTTAATATACTGCTGGATTGGTTTGCTATGTTTTTTGTTTGTTTTGAGGATTTTTGCACCTATATTAATAAGGGATATTGGTCTACAGTTTTCTTTTCTTGTGATGTCTTTGGCTTTGGTTTCAGGGTAATAGTGGTCTCAAAGAATGAGTTAAGTACTCTTTGCTCTTTTTTGAAAGTTTTAAAAGAATGTTAGTTTTTAACAAATGGGAGCTAATTAAACCTAAAAGCTTTTGCACAGCAAAGGAAACCATAAACAAGACAAAAAGACAACCCTCAGAATGGGAGAAAATATTTGCAAACGAAGCAACTGACAGGATTAATCTCCAAAATATACAAACAGTTCATGCAGCTCAATATCAAAAAAACAAACACCCCAATCATAAAATGGCCAGAAGACCTAAAGAGACATTTCTCCAAAGAAGACATACAGATGGCCAAGAGGCACAAAAAGATGCTCAACATCACTAATTATTAGAGAAATGTAAATCAAAACTACAATGAGGTATCACCTCACACGATCAGAATGGCCATCATCAAAAAAAAAATCTACAAACAATAAATGCTGCAGAGGGTGTGGAGAAAAGGGAACCCTCTTGCACTGTTGGTGGGAATGTAAATTGATACAGCCACTATGGAGAAGAGTATGGAGGTTCCTTTAAAAACTAAAAATAGAACTACCATATGACCAAGCAATCCCACTGCTGGGCATATACCCTGAGAAAACCTTCATTCAAGAAGACACACGGGGCTTCCCTGGTGGCACAGTGGTTGGGAGTCCGCCTGCCGATGCAGGGGACACGGGTTCATGCCCCGGTCCGAGAGGATCCCACATGCCGTGGAGCGGCTGGGCCCGTGAGCCATGGCCGCTGAGCCTGCGCATCAGGAGCCTATGCTCCGCAACAGGAGAGGCCACAACAGTGAGAGGCCCACGTACCGCAAAAAACAACAACAACAACAACAACAACACATGCACGGGAATTCCCTGGTGGCACAATGGTTAAGAATCCACCTGCCAATGCAGGGGACACAGGTTTCAGCCCTGGTCCGGGAAAATCCCACATGCTCTGGAGCAACTAAGCCCATGCGCCACAACTACTGAGCTTGCGCTCTAGAGCCCGTGAGCCACAACTACGGAGCCCACGTGCCACAACTACTGAAGCCCACGCACCTAGAGCCCGTGCTCCGCAACAAGAGAAGCCACCGCAATGTGAAGCCCATGCACCACAACGAAGAGTAGCCCCCACTCGCCGCAACTAGAGAAAGCCCATGTGCAGCAACGAAGACCCAAAGCAGCCAAAAATAAATAATTTTTAATTAAAAAATTAAAACTTTAAAAAAAAGGCACATGCACCCCAGTGTTCACTGTAGCACTATTTACAATAGCCAGGACATGGAACCAACCTAAATGTCCATCAACAGAGGAATGGATAAAGAAGATGCGGTACATATATACAATGGAATATTACTCAGCCATTAAAAGGAACAAAATTGGGTCATTTGTAGAGATGTCGATGGACCTAGAGACTGTCATACAGAGTGAAGTAAGTCAGAAAGAGAAAAACAAATATCATATACTAACACATATAGGTGTAATCTAAAAAAATGGTATAGATGATCTTATTTGCAAAGCTGAAATAGTGACACAGACATAGAGAACGAAGGGGTGGGGTGGGATGAATTGGGAAATGGCGATTGACATATATACACTACTGATACTATGTATAAAATAGATAACTAATGAGAACCTACTGTATAGCACAGGGAACTCTACTCAATGCTCTGTGGTGACCTAAATGGAAAGGAAATCCAAAAAAGGAAATCCAAAAAAAAATATATGTATACGTATAGCTGATTCACTTTGCTGTACAGTAGAAACTAACACAACATTGTAAAGCAACTATACTCCAATAAAAGTAAATTAATTTTTTAAAAAAGAATGTGTTCGTTTTTCTTTGAATATTTAGTAGAATCATCAGTGAAGCTAGTTGGACCAGGGCTTTTCTTTGTTGGAAGTCTTCAATCTCTTTACTTGTTAGAAGTCTATTCAGAATGTCTATTTCTTCTTGAGTCAATTTGGTAGTTTATGTGTTTCTATGAATTTATCCATTTCATCTAGGTTATCTAATTTGTTGACATACAGATATTCATAGTATTCTCTTATATTCCTTTCTATTTCTGTAAGGTTGGTAGTAAGGTCCCCACTTTCATTCCTAATTTGACAACATTCTAACAGCACTGAATCTGCAGCAAACCTCCAAATCATAGACATACCCTCCAATGACCTACTCAGAGGTCAAGTCCTGTAATAGTTTCTTTTTCACACACTATTGCTGGGACACAACAAGGTTCACGATGGAGTGTATTCTCTCTCATCAACAAAGCATATGCTCAAATTGTACAAGTATGCTCCTGGTGGTCTCTGGCTGAAGGGCATTGAGAAGTGGAATATACAGTGGGTACAGGGACTGTGGAGTTGGTCTGGACTGGATTTCAATCCCAGCTCTGCAGTGAACATTTGCCACACTCACTACTGCTCTCTTCGCCTTGGTTGCCCAACATGAATACAGGACCGTCCTATCTCAGAGGAGGCGGGGAAAAACAAATGAGCTGAGGCCAAAAACATTATAAGTAAATGGTGCCTGTTCCAGATACTGCAAAGATAGTACTGAGAGCTGCCATACACCCCAGTATTTATATCTTACATCATTTATATCTTACATTAGTATGGTAATTATAATTATTGGTATAATTAAGGAACCAATATTGAGACATTATTATTATTAACTAAAGTCCATATTTCATTCTTATTTCCTTAGATTTTACCCAGCGTCCTTTATCTGTTCCAGGATGCCATCCAGGATTCCATATTACATGTAGTCATCACGTGTCCTTAGGTTTCTCTTGGCTGTGACACGTTCCCTGACTTTCCTTGTTTTTTATGACCTTGACAATTTTGTGAATACTGGTCAGGCATTTTATAGAATGTCCCTCAATTTGGATTCTTCTGATGTTTTTCTCATGATTAGACTGGGGTTATGTGTTCTTGGGAGGAACACTACAGAGGTATAATGCCATTTTCATTACGTTATATGAAGTGTATATACTATTAACATCCCTTATCACTGTTGATCTTGGCCGTCATCCTGGTTGAGGCAGTGTCTGTCAGGTTTCTCCACTATAAAAGTTACAGATCTTCCTCGACTTATGATGGGGTAACATCCTGATAAACAGATCATAAGCTGAAAATATGTCGAAAATACATTTGACGCACCTCACCTACCGAACATCGTAGCTTAGCCTAACCTATATTAAACACACTCAGAAAACTTACATTAGCGTACAGTTGGGCAAAATCACCTAACACAAAGCCTATTTTACAATAAAGTGTTGAATGAAATATGTAATTTATTGAATACTGTACTGAAAATGAAAACCAGGGTAGTTGTCTGGACACAGAATGATTCTAAGTGTGTCTGTTTTCTACCCTTGTGATCACACAGCTGACTGGGAGCTGAGGCTCACTGCCACGGCCCAGCATCATGAAGGAGTATTGTACCAAATACTGCTAGCCAGGAAAAAATCAAAATTCAAAGTACAGTTTCTACTGAATATGTATCATTTTTGCACCATCATAAAGTAGAAAAATCGTAAGTCAAACCGTTGTATGTCAGGAACCATCTGTACTCTTTTATTCCTCGTTTTCATGCTGCAGTCTTTGGAATGAAGTCACTATCTACAGCTCAGACTTAAGAAGTGGGAGTTGTGCTCTACCTCCTTGAGGAAGGAATATCTACATAAATTATTTGGAATTCTTCTGCCTGGGAGTTCTGTCTCTTCTCTTCCATTTATTTATTTATTCATTTATTTAGTCAATTATTTATTTGTATCAGTATATACTCATGGAATTTTACTTTATGCTTTGGGTTATAATCCAGTATTACTTTATTTTATTGTGCAAAAATGTTTCAGCTTTGGCCACTGGGAACTCTTTCCATTGGTTCTGTGCCCTGTTGCACACTACCATCAGCGTAGGTTTTTTTGCAGGGGTCGTCTGAGCACTTCCTTATTTTCTGGCACTACAATAGTCTCCAGTCTGATCTTATATATTTTCTGCCCTAATCAGTGATTTCTCCAAGGACCCCAGTTCCTTTTATTGGAGAATGGCATTGGAAACCAGGATCTGAGTGCGAGGTACGCTTGTTGCTACCAGAGGATCATTGCTTCTAGGCCCTCTCAGCTGACAAGGCAAGAAAATATACATGTGCATACTAACTCCTGTATATATACATATCTATAATTATTTCTATATTTAACTATCTATGTTAAGCTAAACATGAGTCATACTAATGTCTCTAATTAATTATGATATGGAACATCGTAGCTTCCTCCCTTTGTGTATGTGTAAACTCCCACTCCAACAACGAGAAAACTGGACCCCACCATCTGCTATCCATTATTCACTTCCAGTGTACAGTATCAGAATTGCTAACCTGAACTCATATGGGAAACAACTTTATCAACTAGAGTAGAGCGCTGATATGCAGTTTCTTTTGCTTTTGGTCGTACAAACTACACTCATTTCCAAAGTTATTTAGGTCAGCAACTTTTCCCCTATCCCCTTCAATGAGGTTGTTTCATGCATCTGTAATAAGCTAGATTGTTTTGTCATATTTTTCATTCCATCCTGGGATCTTCCTAAATGATTTTTTTTAAATTTTTGTACAGTAAGCTTCTTCTTTTTTTCTCCTAATATTTTTTAACATCTTTATTGGAGTATAATTGCTTTACACTGTTGTGTTCGTTGCTGCTGTATAACAAAGTGAATCAGCTCTACGGATCCCTCTTGCGTCTCCCTCCCACCCTCCCTATCCACCCCTCTAAGTGGTCACAAAGCACCAAACTGATCTCCCTGTGCTATGCAGCTGCTTCCCACTAGCTATCTATTTCAGTAAGGTTCATTCTTTGTGCTGCAAAGTTCTATAGGTTCTGACAAATGCATAGTGTCACATATCCACAATTACAGTGTCATACAGAATATTTTCACCACCCTAAAGAAACCCTCTGTGCTTCATTTATTCAACCCTCCCACCTTCCCCCCAAACACCTGCAAACCACTGATCTTTTAACTATAGTTTTGCCTTTTCCAGGATATCGCATGATGCAAATAATACAGTACGTAGCCTTTTCACACTGGTTTCTTTTGGTTAGGAACATGCACTTAGGATTAAACTATGTCTTTTCATGGCCTGAGAGCTCATTTCCTTTTATTTCTGAGTAATGTTCCATCGTTCAGACAGACCAAAGTTTGTTTATACTTTCACCTATCGCAGGACACCTTGACTGCTTCCAGTTTGGGTTGATTAGGAATAAAGCTGCTATAAACCTTTATGTACAGATTTTTGTGCACATAGATTTTCAAGTCACTTGGGTAAATACCTAGGAGCACAATTTGCCGGGTTGCGTGGCGAGAAGTTGCCGAATTGTCTCCAAACTGCCTGCACCATTTTGCATTCCCACAGCAGTGAACAAGGGTTCCTTCTCCTCTGCACCCTTGCCAGCAATTGATATTGTCAGTTCTGTGACTTTTATCTATTCTAATAGTTGTTAGCAGTATCTCAGTGTTGTTTTAATTTGCAATTCCCTAATGACGAATGATAATGAACATCTTTTCTTGTGATTCTTTGACATATTCTTTGGTGAGGTGTCGGAGCAGATATTTTGCCCACTTTTAAACTGGGTTGTTTGTTTTCTTATTGTTAAGAATTCTTTATATAATTTGAATACCTGTCCTTTATCAGATATGTGTTTTATAAGTATTTTCTCCGGAGCTCTGGCTTGTCTCTCAATTCTCTTAACAGTGTCTTTCTCAGAGAAGAAGCTTTTCATTTTAAGAAGGTCTAACTTATCAATTTTTTCTTCCATGGACTGCTTTTTGTGTTGTATCTAAAACCTCTTCACCAGGAGTGATGGTGGATGGTGAAGCTCCAGGCCATTTCTCCTGAGGGGGAACATTCAACAAAACACTACAGACGGACTAAAATAACTTTACAGGAGCTCTGGAAACCAGTCAAAGATCTACAGCAACCAAGCAAATGCCCCATCAAGAAAAAAATCACATTCAGAATGGTAGGAAATTTCACAGCATTTCTACTCACCCTTATCCCACCCAGTATAGCACAGTGTGATCAGAATGAAGTGGCCTGATCCCCAGTTCCATTCCTCAGGACAGAAGGAGCAGAGAATAACTTGTTGGCAACATTTTGATCTGTAGACTGACCCAGAGACTGGCTTCTATCTCACCTGACTTGGAGCTCAAAAAGGGAATGGTGGCATAATCTGGATTTCAGACTGGCAGAGGCCACAGAAGACAGTAGTGGGCGCCATGATATGTGACAACCGCAGAGGAACTGCACACATGCAGGTGCTTGGGGGAAAGGCGTTACAAGTAATAAAATTTCTCAAAAATAATAGAAAAATAAACAGAGCATCTAAGGCTCTGAGAAGAAGTAGGAGTGAGGCTCTTTGCAAAATTAAGACATTTGAAATCAGCTGTGTATACAGAAGAAAGTTTTAAAAAGCACACACACAAGCCCAGACAGAACACATGCATAGAAAACATCTGATAATATCTTCAGCCTCTACCCAGGGACGACCACAAAACTCAAGGGCCCAGAGTCCTAGAGCTAAAGCCGGGAGACAGAAAAAAAGCAGACCAGCGGGGCACTACTCATTCCTCCTGCTGTGATCCACTCTTGTACCAGGGGCCTGATCAGGCCTGGGTCTGCCTCCTTCCTGAGGAGGCCAGAGATCCCATGTGAACAGCCTTCCTACAGCAGTGTCCCACTTCAGGTGGCCGGGCGGGAGTTCCAGACCAGTGTGGTCTCCCAGGACACTGACACAGCGGCCACCACAGTTGGTGTGCTTGGTTCAGGGGCCGGTACTGGAAGAGCGTTTGGCAGCTTGATCACTGGCTATGCCAAGAACCCGTCTCTGAAGCAGCAGCTCTTCTCCTATGCCATTCTGGGCTTTGCCCTATCTGAGGCTATGTGGCTCTTCTATCTGATGGTCGTCTTCCTCATCAATTTCGCCATGTGAGGCTCCATGGAGGTCTCCTACCCACCCCTGCTGCTTGGACTCCAGGCCATGCCTGCTGCGGGAGTGTGCTAAGCTTTACCATTAAACACAATGTTTCTCTAAACTCAAAAAAGAAAAAAACCTCAAGGGCCCATAAAGTAGCAAAGGTCTTCCATATTGGTCTACAAATATTGGAGATGCAACTATTTTTTCAAATGCCAAATTTTCAGTGATCACAAGGCATACAAAGAAACGAGGAAATACTCATTTAAAGAAAGAAAATAAATCTCCAGAAGCCATCTCTGAAGAAACACATGCATCAGTTACTAGACAAAGACTTTCAAAGGAAACTACCTTAACATAGTACAAGCCATATATGGAAAACCCCCAGGAAATGTCACACTCAATGATGAAAACTGAAAGCATTTCTTTAAGATGAGGAACAAGGCAAGTATGCCCACTTTCACCACTTCTGTTCAACCAAGTACAAGAAGCTCTAGTCAGAGAAATTAGGCAAAGAAAAAAATAAAAGGCATTTAAACTGGAAAGAAAGAAAATTATCTCTGTTTGCAAACACTAAGATCTTATATGCATAAAATCCTAAAGATTCTACCAAAAACCTGTTAGAACTGATAAATGAATTCAGCAAAGTAGCAGGATACAAAGTCAATACACAAAAATCAGTTGCATTTCTAAACACTAACAGTCAATTATCCAAAGAGGAAATAACAAACACAATTCCATTTACAACAGCATCAAAAAGAATAAAATACTTAGGAATTAACCAAGGAGGTGAAGACTTGTACAATGAAAATGACAAAACATTACTGAAAGGAATTAAAGATGTATATAAATAAAGCACATCCAATGTTCATGGGTTGGAGACAATATTGTTAAGATGTCAATAGCACCCAAAGCAACCTACAGATTCAATACAATCTCTGTCTAAATCCTAAGGACATTTTTTACAGAATTAGAAATGCCATCCTAAAATTCATATGAAATCTCACAGGACCTTGAATAGCCAAAATAATCTTGAAAAAAAAATAACAGAGTTGGAGGCCTGATTTCCAAACATATTACAAAGTTACCATAATCAAAACACTGTGGTACTGGCATAAAGACAGACATATAGACAAATAGAAAGGAATAGAGAGCCCAGAAATACACCCTCATGCATATTGTTCAATAATTTTTGACAGAGGTGCCAAGATCATTCAATGAGGAAATGACAGTCTTTTCCAGAAGTGGTGTTGGGAAAACTGGATGTCCACATGTAAAAGAATAAAGATGGGAAGATGGCAGTGTGGGAAGACACAGAGTTGGCATCTCCCCACAACTAGGGCACCTGCCAGCCACTGGTGGGGGACTCCAA
The DNA here is from genome assembly GCF_963455315.2 of Globicephala melas. Lineage (NCBI taxonomy): Eukaryota > Metazoa > Chordata > Mammalia > Artiodactyla > Delphinidae > Globicephala > Globicephala melas. The sequence continues at coordinate 9,298,950 of NC_083325.1, forward strand.
CACCCAAGGAGATGGGAGGAACCCCAAAGTGAACCGGTAGGACATAGGGGGACTGAGGGGGAAGGAGAAGTGGAGGCCAGAAAGGAACGGCACCCCTGAGGCCGGGGAGATCAGGAGAGGCAGGTGGAAGGGGCTCTCCAGGAGGAGCAGAACAGGAGCGGAGATCATTTGCCCTGCCTACTCGGACCCGGGGAGCCTGATGAGATCCCAGGTCAATCCCCTGCCCTCCAAACCCCCCTCCAGGCTGTGAGGGTCCTTGAGGACATAGGAGGGAGGCCCAGAATATAAGGAGAGGCAGGCGGGAGGGGCCCTCCAGGAGGAGCAGGAGAGGAGAGGAGGGTGTTAGCCCCGCCCACTCAAGCCCAGAAAGCCTACTGGCCTACCAGGTGAGGTCCCCCGCCCTCTGAGACCAGGGGTGGGGGCCACGTCCGGGGCCCTTCTGTTCCTTGAGCCTAAGCCCCAACCCCCCACAGTCCCCAGGGCCTTTTCCAACCCTCTGGGTCCTGAGCATGGCCCCACCCACCACCCAAACCCTGCCCTGTTTAGACTCCACCCTCCACAGCCAAGGTCTTTTCTCCCTTTTTTCTCTTTCTTTTCCCTCCTCCTCTTTTTTTACTATTGTGGTACTGATGTAGTTTCCAGTTGTTGATTCATCTATATTTTTATTTTTATATTCTTTCTAACATATCCGTTATTTTTCCAGTCTAATTTTATTCTTTACTTTGTTATTTTTTTTACTTTGTTTTTTATTTTTGCCTCCCCATGCAGCTTGTGGGATCTTGGCTCATGAGCCCGGGGTCAGGCCAAAGCTCCTGCCGTGGGAGCTCCAAGTCCAAACCACTGGACTAACAGAGAACTTCAGACACCAGGGAATATTCATTGGAGTGAGGTCACACAGAGTTCCTCATCTCAGGACCAAGACCCAGCTCTACTCAATAGCCTACAAACTGCTATGTGGGAAGCCTCAGGCCAAACAACCAGTGAGACAGGAACACAATCCCACTCATAAAAAAAAAAAGAGAGAGAGAGAGAGAGAGATGGCAAAACAGTATGTCACAGATGAAGGAGCAAGGTAAACACCTACAAGCCCAAATAAATGAAGAGGAAATAAGCAATCTACCTGAAAAAGAATTCAGAGTAATGACAGTAAAGATGATCCAGAAGCTCGGAAATAGAATGGAGGCACGAATTGAGAAAACACAAGAAATGTTTAACAAAGATATAGAAGAACTAAAGAACAAACAAACAGAGATAAACAACACAATAACTGAAATGAAAAATACACTAGAAGGAATAAATAACAGAATAACTGAGGCAAAAGAATGAATAAGTGAGCTGGAAGCCAAAATGGTAGAAATAACTGCTGAGGAACAGAATAAAGAAAAAAGAATGAAAATAACTGATGACAGTCTCAGAGACCTCTGGGACAACATTAAATGCACCAACATTTGAATTATAGGGGTCCCAGAAGAAGCACAGAAAAAAAAGGGTCTGAGAAAATATTTGAAAAGATTGTAGTGGAAAACTTCCCTAACATGGGAAAGGAAATAGTCACCCAAATCCAGGCAGCACAGAGAGTCCCATACAGGATAAACCCTAGGAAAAACACACCAAGACACATATTCATCAAACTAACAAAAATTAAATTCAAAGAAAAAATATTAAGGCAGCAAGGGAAAAACAAAAAATAGCATACAAAGGAATCCCCATAAGGTTATCAGCTGATTTTTCAGCAGAAACTCGGCAGGCCAGAAGGGAGGGGCAGGATATATTTAAAGTGATGAAAGAGAAAAACCTACAACCAAGATTACACTACCCAGCAAGGATCTCATTCAGATTCAATGGAAGTCAAAAGCTTTTCAGACAAGCAAAAGCTAAGAAAATTCAGCACCACCAAACCAGCTTTACAACAAATACTAAAGAAACTTCTCTAAGCAGGAAACACAAGAGAAGTAAAAGACCCACAAAAACAAACCCAAGGCCTTCCCTGGTGGTGCAGTCGTTGGGAGTCCGCCTGCCGATGCGGGAGGCACAGGTTTGTGCCCCAGTCCGGGAGGGTCCCACGTGCCGTGGAGCAGCTGGGCCCGTGGGCCATGGCCACTGGGCCTGCACGTCCAGGTAGCCTGTGCTCCACAGCGGGGGTGGGGGCTGCAGCGGTGGGAGGCCCGCATACCACACACACTAAACAAAAAACCAAAACAATTAAGAAAATGGTAATAGGAACATTCATATTGATAATAACCTTGAATGTAAATGGATTAAATGCCCCAACCAAAAGACACAGACTGGCTGAATGGATACAAAAACAAGACCCATATATATGCTGCCTACAAGAGACCCATTTCAGACCTAGGGACACATACAGACTGAAAGTGAATGGACAGAAAAAGATATTCCATGCAAATGGAAATCAAAAGAAAGCTGGAGTAGCAATACTCATATCAGATAAAATAGACTTTAAAAGAAAGACTGTTACAAAAGATAAGGAGGGACACTACATCATCATCAAGGGATCAATCCAAGACGAAGATATAACAATTATAAATGTTTTTGCACCCAACATAGGAGCACCTCAATACATAAGGCAAATGCTAACAACCATGAATGGAGAAATCGACAGTAACACATTAACAGCAGGGGATTTTAACACCCCACATACAACAATGGACAGATCATCCAAACAGAAAATAAATAAGGAAACACAGCTTTAAATGACACAATAGACCAGATAGATCTGACTGATATTTATAGAACATTCCACCCAAAAGTGGCAGATTACACTTTCTTCTCGAGTGCATATGGAACATTCTCCAGGATAGATCACATCTTGGGTCACAAATCAAGCCTCAAAAAATTAAAGAAAATTAAAGTCGTATCAAACATCTTTTCTGACCACAACGCTATGAGATTAGAAATCCATTACAGGAAAAAAACTGCACAAAACACACATATATGGAGGCTAAACAGTGCACTACTAAATAACTAACAGATCACTGTAGAAATCAAAGAACAAATTAAAAAATACACAGAAACAAATGACAATGAAAACACGATGTCCTAGAACCTATGGGACACAGCAAAAGCAGTTCTAAGAGGGAATTTTTTAGCAATTCAATCTCACCTCAAGAAAAAAGAAAAAAACTCAAATAAAGAATCGAACCCTACACTTAAAACAACTTGACAAAGGAGAACAAAGAAAACCCAAAGTCAGGGGAAGGAAAGAAATCAAAGATCAGAGCAGAAATAAATGAAATAGAAATGAAGAAAATAATAACAAAGATCAATAAAACTAAGAGCTGGTTCTTTGAGAAGATAAACAAAATTGATAAACCCTTACCCAGACTCATCAAGAAAAAATGGGAGAGGACACAAATCAATAAAATTAGAAATGAAATAGGAGAAATCACAACTGCAGAAATACAAAGGATTACAAAAGACTACTACAAACAACTATATGCCAATGAAATGGACAACCGTGAAGAAATGGACAAATTCTTGGAAACGTACAATTTTCCAAGACTGAACCAGGAATTATTAGAAAATATAAAATAGCTCACAAGTAATGAAATTGAAACTCTAACTAAAAATCTGCCAACAAACAAAAGTCCAGGATCAGATGACTTCACAGGCAAATTCCATCAAACATTTAGAGAGGAACTAACACTGATCCTTCTCAAATTCTTCCAAAAAATTGCAGAGGGAGAAACACTCCCAAATTCATTCTACAAAGCCACGATCACCCTGATACCAAAACCAGACAAAGATATCACAAAAAAGAAACTTACAGACCGATATCATTGATGAACATAGATGCAAAAATCCTGAACAAAATACTAGCAAACAGAATGCAACAACACATTAAAAGGATCGTACATCATGATCAAGTGGGATTTATCCCAAGGATGCAAGGATTCTTCAATATACGCAAATCAATCAATGTGATACACCATATTAACAAATTGAAGAATAGAAACCATATGATCATCTCAATAGATGCAGAAAAAGCTTTTGACAAAATTCAACACCCATTTATGACAAAAACTCTCCAGAAAATGGGCATAAAGGGAACCTACCTCAACATAATAAAGGTCATATAAGACAAACCCACAGCAAGCATCATAATCAATGGTGAAAAACTGAAAGCATTTCCACTAAGATCAGGAACAAGACAAGGATATCCACTCTCACCACTCTCATTCAACATAGTTTTGGAAGTCCTAGCCACGGCAATCAGAGAAGAAAAAGAAATAAAAGGAATACAAATTGGAAAAAAATAAGTAAAACTGTTAATATTTGCCGATAACATGATACTACACATAGAAAATACTAAAGCTGACATTAGAAAACTACTAGAAGTAATCAATGAATTTGGTAAGGTTACAGGATACAAAATTAATGCACAGAAATCTCTGGCATTCCTATACACCAATAATGAAAAATCAGAAAGAGAAATTAAGGAAACTCTCCCATTTACCACTGCAACAAAAAGAATAAAATACCTAGGAATAAACCTGCCTATGGAGGCAAAAAACTTGTACTCAGAAAACTATAAAACACTGATGAAAGATATCAAAGATGACATAAACAGATGGAGAAATATACCACGTTCTTGGATTGGAAGAATCAATATTGTGAAAATGACTACACTACCCAAAGCAATCTATAGATTCAGTGCAATCCCTATCAAACTACCAATGGCATTCTTCACAGAATTAGAACAAAAAATTTTACAATTCGTATGGAAACACAAAAGACCCCGAATAGCCAAAGCAATCTTGAGAAAGAAAAATGGAGTTGGAGGAATCAGGCTCCCTGACTGCAAACTATACCACAAAGCTACAGTAATCAAGACAGTATGGTACTGGCACAAAAACAGAAATACAGATCAATGGTAGAGGAGAGACTGCCCAGAGATGAACCCATGCACATACGGGCACCTAATTTATGACAAATGAGGCAAGAACATACAATGGAGAAAAGACAGTCTCTTCAATAAGTGGTGCTGGGAAAACTGGACAGCTACATGTAAAAGAATGAAATTAGAACACTACCTAACACCATACACAAAAGTAAACTCTAAATGGATTAAAGACCTAAATGTAAGACCGGACAGTATAAAACTCTTAGAGGAAAACATAGGAAAAACACACTTTGACATAAACCACAGCAAGATCTATTTTGAGCCACCTTCTAGAGTAACAGAAATCAAAACAAAAATAAACAAATGGGACATAATTAAACTTAAAAGCTTTTGCACAGCAAAAGAAACCATAAACAAGACAATTCTCTGAATGGGGAAAACATTGCAAATGAAACAGACAAAGGATTAATCTCCAAAATATACAAACTGCTCATGGAGCTCAATATCAAAAAAACAATCCAATTAAAAAATGGGCAGAAGACCTAAATAGACATTTTACCAAGGAAGACATACAGATGGTCAAGAGGCACGTGGAAAGATGCTCACCATCACTAATTGTTTGAGAAATGCAAATCAAAACTACAATGAGGTATCACCTCACACCAGTCAGAATGGCCATTATCAAAAAATCTAGAAACAATAAATGCTGGAAAGGGTGTGGTGAAAAGGGAACCCTCCTGCACTGCTGGTGGGAATGTAAATTGATACAGCCACTACGGAGAACAGTATGGAGGTTCCTTAAAAAACTAAATATAGAACTACCATGTGACCCAGCAATCCCACTACTGGGCATATACCATCAGAAAACCATAATTCAAAAAGAGACATGTGGGCTTCCCTGGTGGTGCAGTGGTTGAGAGTCTGCCTGCCAATGCAGGGGACACGGGTTTGTGACCTGGTCCGGGAAGATCCCACATGCCACGGAGCGGCTGGGCCCGTGAGCCATGGCTGCTGAGCCTGCACGTCCAGAGCCTGTGCTCCACACGGTAGAGGCCACAGCAGTGAGAGACCCGAGTACCGCCAAAAAAAAAAAAAATAATACAAAAAGAGACATGTACCCCAGTGTTCATTGCAGCACGATTTACAATAGCCAGGACATGGAACCAACCTAAATGTCCATCAACAGATGAATGGATAAAGAAGATTGGCACATATATACAATGGACTATTACTCGGCCATAAAAGGAAACAAAATTGAGTTATTTGTAGTGAGGTGGATGGACCTAGAGTCTGTCATACAGAGTGAAGTAAGTCAGAAAGAGAAAAACAAATACTGTATGCTAATGCATATATGGTATCTAAAAAAAAAAAAAATGGTACTGATGAACCTAGTTGCAGGGCAGGAATACAGAGGTAGACATAGAGAATGGACTTGAGGACATGGGGTGGGAGGGCGAAGCTGGGACGAAGTGAGAGTAGCATCGACATATATACACTACTGAATGTAAAATAGTTGGCTGGTGGGAAGCAGCAGTGTAGCACAGGGAGATCAGCTCAGTGCTTTGTGATGACCTACAGGGGTGGGATGGGGAGGACGGGAGGGAGGCTCAAGAGGGGATATGGTGACATGTGCATGCATATGGCTAATTCGCTTTGTTGTGCAACATAAACTAACACAGTATTGTGAAGCAATTATACTCCAATAAAGATCTATTTTTTTAAAAAAGTAAAAGAAAAAAAGAATAAAGTTGGGCCCTTATCTTATACCATATACAAAAATTATTCAAAATGGATCAAAAACCTAAATATAAGAGATTAAACTATAAAACTCTTAGAAGAAAACAAAGAGGAAAAGCTTCAGGACACTGGATTTTTAAAAAATATTTGGAATATGATACTAAAAGTAAAGGCAATAAAAGAAAAGATAAATGGACTTCATCAAAATTAAAACCCTTTGGGGACTTCCCTAGTGGTCCAGTGGTAAAGAATCTACCTTACAATGGAGGGGACATGGGTTCAATCCCTGGTCAGGGAACTAAGATCCCACATGCCGCAGAGCAACCAAGCCCACGGGCCACAACTACTACTGAGCTCACGCACGTCAACTAGAGAGCCTGCGTGCCACAACCTACAGAGCCCACGCGCCCTGGAGCCTGCATGCCACAACTAGAGAAGAGAAAACCCACACACCACAACTAGAGAGAAGCCCGTGCACCACAACAAAGAGCCCGCGTGCCGCAACTAAGACCCTACACAGCCAAAAATAAATAAAATAAATAAATCTTTAAAAAAAATTAAAACCCTTTGTACATCAAAGGACACTAATAACAGAGTGAAAGGCAATTCATGGAGGAGAAGAATATATTTCCAAATCAGGGATTAATATCTAGATTATACAAAAAACTACCACAACTCAGGAACAACAACACCACCGACACACAGACACACACAAAACTGATTTTAAAATGGGCAAAATATTTCAATAAACATTTATCTGAAGATATGCAAATGACCAATAAGCACATAAGAAGATACTTAATATCTTAGTCATTAGGGAAATGCAAATAAAAACCACAAGGAGACACAACTTCGCAGCCATTAGGATGGCTGTGATAAACAAAAATGAAGGAAAAGAAAAGAAAAGGTAAATAGCAAGCGTTAGTAAGGATGTGGAGAAATTGGGATCTTTTGCGTTGCTAGTGTGATGTAAAGTGGTATGGCTGCTGTGGAAAACAATTTGGTGGTTCCTCAAAAACTAAACATAAAATCAGCATATGATCCAACCACTCCACTCTGGGTACACACCCAAAAGAACTGAAAGCAGAGACTCAAACAGATACTTTTGCACCCAAGTTCACTGCAGCATTAATCACAAAACAACCAGAAGGTAGAAGCAATCTAAGTGCCCATCAACAGATGAATGGATAAGCAAAATGTGGTTTGTACATGCAAAGGAATATTATTCAGCCTTAAAAAGGAAGGAACTTCTGACATATGTTACAACAGGGATAAAGCCTGAAGATAGAATGCTAAGTGAAATAAACCAGAAGGCAAGATATTATAGTATTCCAATTACATGAAATATCTGTAACAGGCAAATTCATAGAGACAAAGTACGATAATGATGACAGAGGCTGGGGGTAGGGAGTAATGGAGAGTTACTGTTTATTTGGGTACACAGTTTCAGTTTGGGAAGATGAAAAAGTTCTGGAGATGTGTGGTAGTGATAGTTACAGAACAATATGAATGTGCTTAATGGCACAGAACTGTACACTTAAAAATGGCTTAAATGATCATTCTTATGTTATTTACATTTTACCATGATAAAAAAATTTAACTCCTTATCAAATGCAAAGTTATCTAGATTTTCTCCTATGTTTCCCTCTAGAAGTTTTATAGTTTTGTGTCTTATATTTAAGTCTATGACCTATTTTGACTTAATTTTTGTGAAAGGTGTAAGGTGTGTCTCGGTTCTTTTTTAAAGATATGAGATTTATATATATAATGGAATACCACTAAGCCATAAACAGAATGAAATTTGCAGCAACAGAGATAGCCATGGAGGGTATTACACTAAGTGAAATATGTCAGAAAAAGAAAGACAAATAATGTATCATCACTTATATGTGGAATCTAAAAAATACAGCAAACAAGTGAATATAACAAAAAAAGAAGCAGACTCTCAGATACAGAGAACAACCTAGTGGTTACCACTGGGACAGGGAAGGGAGGACGGGCAATATAGGGGTAGGGGATTAAGAGGTACAAATTATTACATATAAAATAAGCTACAAGGATATATTATACAACATGTGGAATATAACCAATGTTTTATAAAATGCACATTGAAACTGTCAAAATATAAAATAAAACAAAAATAAAAGAATTCTAAAAAGAAAGAAGGTACAATTTTCCAAGACTGAACCAGGAAGAATTAGAAAATATAAACAGACCCACCACAAGTAATGAAATTGAAACTGTAATTTAAAATCTTCCAAAAAACAAAAGTCCAGGACCAGATGGCTTCACAGGCAAATTCTATCAAACATTTAGAGAAGAACTAACACCAATCATTCTCAAACTCTTCCAAAAAAATTGTAGAGGGAGAAACATCCCCAAATTCATCCTACAAAGCCATGATCACCCTGATACCAAAACCAGACATCTTTTTCACAAAAAAAGAAAATTATAGACCAATATCACTGATGAACATAGATGCAAAAATCCTAAACAAAATACTAGCAAACAGAATGCAACAGCACATTAAAAGGATCGTACACCATGATCAAGTGGGATTTATCCCAGGAATGCAAGGATTCTTCAATATATGCAAATCAATCAATGTGATACTCCATATAAACAAATTAAGGAATAAAAACCATATGATCATCTCAATAGATGCAGAAAAAGCTTTTGACAAAATTCAACACCCATTTATGACAAAAATTCTCCAGAAAATGGGCATAGAGGGAAGCTACCTCAACATAATAAAGGCCATATATGACAAACCCACAGCAAGCATCATAATCAATGGTGAAAAACTGAAAGCATTTCCACTAAGATCAGGAACAAGACAAGGATATCCACTCTCACCACTCTCATTCAACATAGTTTTGGAAGTCCTAGCCACGGCAATCAGAGAAGAAAAAGAAATAAAAGGAATACAAATTGGAAAAAAATAAGTAAAACTGTTAATATTTGCCGATAACATGATACTACACATAGAAAATACTAGAGCTGACATTAGAAAACTACTGGAACTAATCAATGAATTTGGTAAGATTGCAGGATACAAAATTAATGCACAGAAATCTCTGGCATTCCTATACACCAACAATGAAAAATCAGAAAGAGAAATTAAGGAAACTCTCCCATTTACCACTGCAACAAAAAGAATAAAATACCTAGGAATAAACCTGCCTAAGGAGGCGAAAAACTTGTACTCAGAAAACTATAAAACACTAATGAAAGATGACATTATATCAAAGATGACATAAACAGATGGAGAAATATACCATGTTCTTGGATTGGAAGTTTCAATATTGTGAAAATGACTACACTACCCAAAGCAATCTATAGATTCAATGCAATCTCTATCAAACTACTAATGGCATTCTTCACAGAATTAGAACAAAAAATTTTACAATTCGTATGGAAACACAAAAGACCCCGAATAGCCAAAGCAATCTTGAGAAAGAAAAATGGAGTTGGAGGAATCAGGCTCCCTGACTTCAAACTATACCACAAAGCTACAGTAATCAAGACAGTATGGTACTGGCACAGAAACAGAAATATAGATCAATGGTAGACGAGAGAATGCCCAGAGATAAACCCACGCACATATCGGCACCTAATTTATGACAAATGAGGCAAGAACATACAATGGAGAAAAGACAGCCTCTTCAATAAGTGGTGCTGGGAAAACTGGACAGCTATATGTAAAAGAATGAAATTAGAACACTACCTAACACCATACACAAAAATAAACTCAAAATGGATTAGAGACCTAAATGTAAGACCAGACACTATAAAACTCTTATAAGAAAACATAGGAAAAATACTCTTTGACAGAAACCACAGCAAGATCTTTTTTGACCCACCTCCTAGAGTAATGAAATAAAAACAAAAATAAACAAATGGGACCTAATGAAACTTAAAACATTTTGCACAGCAAAGGAAACCATAAACAAGATGAAAAGACAACCCTTGGAATGGGAGAAAATATTTGCAAATGAAGCAACTGACAAAGGATTAATCTCCAAAATATACCAACAGCTCATGGAGCTCAATATCAAAAAAAATAAACAACCCAATTAAAAAATGGGCAGAAGACCTAAATAGACATTTCTCCAAAGAAGACACACAGATGGCCAAGAGGCACATGAAAAGATGCTCAACATCACTAATTAATAGAGAAATGCAAATCAAAACTACAATGAGGTATCACCTCACACCAGTCAGAATGGCCATCATCAAAAAATGTACAAACAGGGCTTCCCTGGTGGCACAGTGGTTGAGAGTCCACCTGCCGATGCAGGGGACATGGGTTCGTGCCCCGGGCCGGGAAGATCCCACATGCCACAGAGTGGCTGGGCCTGTGAGCCATGGCCGCTGAGCCTGCGCGTCCAGGGCCTGTGCTCCGCAATGGGAGAGGCCACAACAGTGAGAGGCCCACGTACCACAAAAAAAAAAAAAAAAAAAGTACAAACAATAAATGCTGGAAAGGGTGTGGAGAAAAGGGAACCCTCTTGCACTGTTGGTGGGAATGTAAACGGATACAGCCACTATGGAGAACAGTATGGAGGTTCCATAAAAAACTGAAAATAGATCTACCATATGACCCAGCAATCCCACTACTGGGCATATACCCAGATAAAACCATAATGCAAAAGGACAAATGTACCCCAATGTTCAGTGCAGCACTATTTACAATAGCCAGGACATGGAAACAACCTTAATGTCCAATAATAGATGAATGGATAAAGAAGATGTGGTACATATATACAATGGAATATTACTCATCCATAAAAAGGAACGAAATTGGGTCTCTGCAGCCAGAGACCCCAGGACCTAGTTCTGTCTACCAGCAAGCTGACACCTGCTCTGAGACACCATGGACCCCCTCAGCTAGCCACCCCAGGATTCAGTCCCACTCACCAGAGGGCCAAGACCAGCTTTGGGACACATCTGACGCCACAGCCAGCCATGTCAGGAACTGGCCCACTCACCAGCAGGTGGACACTAGATCCGGGACTCCTGGCCCGCAGCCACCCACCCCAGAACCTGGCAGTGCCCACCACTGGGCCAGCAATAGCCCCTAGACACCTCAAGCTTCACAACCAGCCACCTTGTGACCTGGCCCTGCCCACCAGAGGCCTCCACACAAGGCAGGGCCTGGCAACCAATCAGACTGGGGCTGGCCATGCCTACCAGACCACCCACAGTTGTCGGCCGGCCACAAGAGAAGGACTCATGCAGCCCCCATAGAGGGCACCCCTAGAACATACAGCTCTTCTGAAGAGAGGGGCAAGCACCACTGGGAGGTATAGGATGTCTCCTACAAAAGCCCACTTCTCCAAGGCTGGAAAATGTAACCAACCTACCAGATACATAAAAATAAAAACAGCAACCTAGGCAAAATGAGGTGACAGAGAAACATGTTCCAAATAAAGGAACAAGATAAAACCCCAGAAGAACTAAGTGAAGTGGAAATAGGCAATCTATCCAATACAGAGTTCAAGGTAATAATCATAAAAATGTTGAAGAACTTGAGAGATGGTTGGAGGAACAGAGTGAGAAGTTAGAAGTTTTTAATAAAGAGTTAGAAAATATAAAGAAGAGCCAAACAGAGATAAAGAATAAATAACAGAAATGAAAGATTCTCTAGAAGGAATCAACAGTGCATGAGATGATACAAAGGAATGGATCAGTGAGCTGGAAGATAAGAGTAGGGCAATCGTTGCTGCTGAACAGAAAAAAGAAATAAGAATAAAAAGAAATGAATTGGGAGATTGAGATTGAGATATATACACCGATGTGTATAAAATAGATAATAAGAACTTGCTGTATAAAAAAAATTAATTTAATTTTAAAAAAAAGAAATGAGGATAGTATAAGAGACCTCTGTGACAACAGCAAGCATGCTAACATTTGCATTTCAGGGGTCCCAGAAGGAGAAGAAAGAGAGAAAGGCAGGGAATATATTCGAAGATATCACAGCTGCAAACATCCCTAACCTGGGAAAGGAAACAGACATCCAGGTCCAGGAGGCACAGAGAGTCCCAAACAGGATGAACCCAAAGAGGACCAAGAAACAGAGTAATTGAAATGGTAAAAATTTAAAATAAAGGGTGAATATTAACATCAGCAAGGGAAAAGCAACAAGTTCCATACAAGGGAACTCCCATAAGGCTACCAGCTGACTTTTCAGCAGAAGCCCTGCAGGCCAGAAGCGAGTGGCAGGGTTTAAAGTGATGAAAGGGAAAAACCTACAACCAAGAATACTCTGCCTGGCAAGGTTTTCATTCTGATTTGATGGAGAGATCAAAAGTTTTACAGACAAGCCAAAGCTAAAAGAGTTCAGCACCACCAAGCCAGCTTTAAAAGAAATGTTAAGGAACTTCTCTAGATGAAAAAGAAAAGGCCACAACAAGAAATATGAAAATTATGAAAGAAAAAAATCTCATTGGCAAAGGCAAGTATACAATAAAGGCAGTAAATCAACCACACAGAATGCTAGAGGAAGATTAAAAGACAAAAGTAGTAAAATCATCTATATCCACAATAAGTAGTTAAGGGATACACAAAACAATAAGATGTAAAATGTGATGTCAAAAATAGTAAACAGGAGGGGGGAGTAAAAATGCAGTGTTGTTAAAATGCTTTTGAACTCAGAGATCATCAACTTAAAATAATCCCATATAGGGCTTCCCTGGTGGCACAGTGGTTAAGAGTCTGCCTGCCGATGCAGGGGACACGGGTTCGTGCCCCGGTCCGGGAAGATCCCACATGCCGCAGAGCGGCTGGGCCTGTAAGCCATGGCCGCTGAGCCTGTGTGTCCAGAGCCTGTGCTCCTCAATGGGAGAGGCCACAACAGTGAGAGGCCACAACATTAAGAGGCCCGCGTACCACAAAAAAAAAAAAAAAAAATCCCATATATATGTAGATTGCTATATATAAACCTCAAACCAAAAATCTATAATAGATACACACATAGAAAAGAGAAAGGAATCCAAACATAACACTAAAGACTCATCAAATCACAAGTGATGAGAACAAAAGAAGAAATAGGCAATAACTATGTAATATCTTAGTATAGTATCAAATGGTAACTAGACTTATCATGGTGAGCATTTTGAAATGTACAGCAATATTGAATCACTATGTTGTAATAACATAGTATTGTAGGTTAATTTTACTTCAAAAACAAACTCATAGCAAAAGAGATCAGAGTTACAGTTACCAGAGGTTGGGGTAGGGGAGGGAAATTGGATGAAAGCAGTCAAAAGGTACAGAATTCCAGTTACAAGATAAATAAGTACTACAGATGTAATGTAAAACATGATAAATATAATTAACACTGCTGTGTTATCTGTGAAAGTTATTAAAAGAGTAAATCCTAAGAGTTCTAGTCACAGGAAATAAATTTTTTTCTATTTCTTTAATTTTATATCTATGAGATGATGGATGTTCAACAAACTTATTGTGATAATCATATCATAATGTATGTAAGTCAATTCATTACGGTGTACCTCTTAAACTTATATAGTGCTATATGTCAAATATTTCTCAATAAAACTGGAAAGAAAAAAAAAAGACCATCATTACCCGCCATGGAATTGTCAGTCTTTGCTTCTTTGTGAAAGATCATTTGCCTGTATTTGTGTGTATCTACTTCTCAGCTCTCAATTCTGTTTCATTAATTTATGCACCTATTCTTTTAACACCATGCCATCTTAATTATTATAGCTTTCTAGTTAGTCTTAAAACTGGGTATTGTGAGTCCTCCAACTTTGTTCTTTTTATTCAGTATTATTTTGATTACTCTAGGTCTTTTGCCTTTCCATATAGACTTTATTTTATTCTTTTTAATTTATTTATTTTTATTTATTTATTATTCTTGGCTATGTTGGGTCTTCGTTGCAGTGTGTGGGCTTCTCATTGCGGTAGCTTCTCTTGTTGCGGAGCACGGGCTCTAGAGCATGCGGGCTTCAGTAGATGTGGCACGTGGGCTCAGTAGTTGTGGCTCACGGGCTTAGTTGCTCGATGGCATGTGGGATCTTCCCAGACCAGGGCTTGAACCTGTGTCCCCTGCATTGGCAGGCAGATTCTTAACCACTGCACCACTAGGGAAGCCCTCCATATAGACTTTAGAATCATAGCTACAAAATAGCTTATTGGGGTTTTGATTGGGATTGTGTTGAATATATAAATTGACAGACATATGGCATCTTAACAATATTGCATCTTCCAATGAACAAGGAATATCTATTTATTTAGATCTTTGATTTATTCTATCAGAGTTTTGTAGTTTTCCTCATATAGATATTATACATATTTTATTACATTTTAAATTTTGTGTGCTATTATAAGTGATATTGTTTTTTAATTTCAAATTCCAAGTGTTTATTGCTGGTATATAGGAAATCAATTTACTTTTGTATATTAATCTTGTATCCTGCAACTTTGCTATACCTTCTTAGTAGTTCCAGGAGTTGGGGATGGGGGTGCGGTTTTTTGGTTGATTCTTTGGGATTTTCTGCATAGGGAATCATGTCATCTGTGAAGAAACAAAATCTGTATATTTTAAAATTTCCTTTCTTCATCTTGTTACACTAATTAGGACTTCCAGTATAAGAGGAATATGAAAGATGAGAGAGGACTTCCTTGCCTTGTTCCCCATCTTAGGGGGAAAGCATCCAGTTTCTCAAAATTAAGTTTGATGTTGCCTCTAGGGTTTGTTTGTTTGTTTATTAAGATTTTATTTTTAGGGCAATTTTAGATTCACAACAAAATTAAGGGGAAGGTATAGAGATTTTCTGTATAACCCCTGCCCACACATGCATAGTCTCCCCCATTATCAACATCCCCCACCAGAGTAGTACATTTGTCACAATTTATAAACTTGCATTGAGGGCTTCCCTGGTGGTGCAGTGGTTAAGATTCCGCCTGCCAATGCAGGCGACAGGGGTTCGAGCCCTGGTCCAGGAAGATCCCACATGCCGCAGAGCAACGAAGCCCATGCGCCACAACTACTGAGCCCACGTGCCACAACTACTGAAGCCTGTGAGCCTAGAGCCCGTGCTCTGCAACAAGAGAAGCCACGACAATGAGAAGCCCGCGCATCACAACAAAGAGTAGCCCCTGCCCGCCACAACTAGAGAAAGCCTGTGCGCAGCAGCAAAGACCTAATACAGCCTAAATAAATAAATAAATAACCTAAATTAATTAATTAAAACTTGCATTGAGACGTCATAATCTCTCTAAGTCCATAGTTTACATTAGGGTTTGCTCTTGGTGTTTTACATTCTATGAGTTTGGACAAATGTATAATGACATGTATTCAGCATTATAATACCAAAGAGTATTTTCACTGCCCTAAAAATCTTCTGTGCCCCACCTATTCATCCCTCCCCATCCCCTACCCCCTGGGTAAAATTCTTACTCTCTCCATAGTTTTACCTTTTCCAGATGTTGGAATCATACAGTATGTAACCATTTTAGATTGGTTTCTTTCACTTAATAATATGCATTTAAGGCTCCTCTATGGCTTTTTGTTTTTGTTTTTGTTTTGTTTTGTTTTTTTGGCCATGTCGCACGGCTTGCAGGATCTTAGTTCCCAGATCAGGGATTGAACCCGAACCCTCAGCAGTGAAAGCACAGAGTCCTAACCACTGGACTGCCAGGGAATTCCCAATGCTCCTCCATGTCTTTTCATGTCTTGATAGTTCACTTCTTTTTAGCACTGAATAATATTCCAATGTCTGGATGTACCACGGTTTATCCATTCACCTACCGAAGGACATATTGGTTACTTCCAAGTTTTGGCAATTATGAATAAAGCTGCTATCAACATCCATGTGCAGGTTTTTGTATGGACATAAGCTTTCAACTCTTAAGGGTAAATACCAAGAAGTGCGACTGCTGCATGGTATGGTAAGAGTATGTTTAGTCTTGTACAAAACCACCAGACTGTCTTCCCAAGTGATTGTACCATTTTGCATTCCCACCAGCAATGAATGAGCGTTCCTATTGCTCCACATCTTCACCAGCATTTAGTGTTGTCAGTGTTCCAGATTTTGATCATTCTGATAGGTGTGTAGTGGTATCGCATTGTTGTTTTTATTTTTTTAATTTTTTGTTTTTTCAAATTTTTATTTATTTTTTGACCATGCTGTGTGGCATGCAGGATCCCAGTTCCACAACCAGGGGTCAAACCCACACCCCCTGCAGTGGAAGCACGGACCACTGGACCACCAAGGAAGTCCCTCATTGTTGTTTTAATTTGCATTTTTTCCCTGATGATATATTATGTGGAGGATCTTTTCATATGCTATATATACCATTTGTATATCTTCTTTGATAAAGTATCTGTTAAGGTCTTTGGCTCATTTTTTAATCCAGTTGTTCATTTTCTTATGGTTGAGTTTTTTAAAATTCTTTGTATAATTTAGATAACAGGCCTTTATCAGATGTGTCTTTTACACAGAATTTCTCCCAGCCTGTGGCTTGTCTTCTCATTCTCTTGACATTGTCTTTCACAGAGCAGAAGTTTTCTAATTTTAATGAAGTCCAGCTTATTATTTTGGGGAGAAAGCAATACTAAGACCCATAAGACCCCAGAACACCTTCTGTGTGATACATACAACCAGAGTGGTATGGACACAAAGGGGTCAATCCCGTATAATCATTAATTTTAAAAGATCCTGATATTTCTGCTTCATAGAAAATAATACACCTACAGTTCAGCAGACCAGCCCTTGCCCAGGGTGAAGAAAGACCAGATTATTCACAGCTTGTATTCTGAGCGCATCCCACTTACCTCCTTACCACAGGGAATTCCAAACAATAAGAAGAGCAAATGTAAATAAATTATGGAAAGGAAGAAGAAATAGCTATGACATATTAAAAAACAACAACAAAATGAGTCTCTTTTTTTTTTTTTTTGCAGTACGCGGGCCTCTCACTGTTGTGGCCTCTCCCACTGCGGAGCACAGGCTCCGGACACGCAGGCCCAGCCTCCATGGCCCACAGGCCCAGCCGCTCCACGGCACGTGGGATCCTCCCGGACCGGGACACGAACCCATGCCCCCTGCATCGGCAGGCGGACTCCCAACCACTGTGCCACCAGGGAAGCCCGAGCCTCTTTTTGATCACATAAAACCTGCTTTAAACTTTCCAAGTGGGCTGAATTTTTAGTTGTTAATTACAAATACTGGTACCAACACAGCAAACTACCTTCTGTGACATGACAGTATTGAGTTTAAGTTCCATCATCAACATCATAAAGAATTATTTCCTTAGTATTGCTTTCTCCCCATCTCCTTATTAATTATTAATAGGGTTTGGAAATTTCACCCACAATCTTAGATCCTGCCTTATTATAAACAGATATGATTAGTTACTACAAGGAACTCAGATACTACCCCCAGCTTTATCTCAACAGATATAAACTACATTTAAAAATCACCCACCTCCACATGATCTCTGGTACTGTTAACAATTATCACAACAGTTTGATTTGAAAGTATTGATCCTTAGATTCATGTTTCCCAGATCAATAATATACATCATTTTTTCCTGGCTATCAGACATCTATTCCTTATGGAAATCTTAAACTGAGGATTTTTAGGAATCTCCTAGAAGCCACTAACTTCTGATTCTTCAATACCCTTTTCAGTCCCCTTACTTTACTACAGACCTTTTTATAAAATATGTGTTTATTGGGTCATGCTGAAAATTGTATTTCATAGTGTAAGTCATTTTTTTCACAGAACTAGAACAAAAAATTCCACAATTTGTATGGAAACACAAAAGACCCCGAATAGCCAAAGCAATCTTGAGAATGAAAAACAGAGCTGTAGGAATCAGGCTCCCTGACTTCAGACTATACTACAGAGCTACAGTAATCAAGACAGTATGGTACTGGCACAAAAACAGAAATATAGATCAATGGAACAGGATAGAAAGCCCAGAGATAAACTCACGCACATATGGTCACCTTATCTTTGATAAAGGAGGCAGGAATGTACAGTGGAGAAAGGACAGCCTCTTTAATAAGTGGTAATGGGAAAACTGGACAGGTACATGTAAAACTATGAGATTAGACCACTCCCTAACACCATACACAAAAATAAACTCAAAATGGATTAAAGACCTAAATGTAAGGCCAGACACTATCAAACTCTTAGAGGAAAACATAGGCAGAACACTCTATGACATAAATCACAGCAAGATCCTTTTTGGCCCACCTCCTAGAGAAATGGAAATTAAAACAAAAATAAACAAATGGGACCTAATGAAACTTCAAAGCTTTGCACAGCAAAGGAAACCATAAACAAGACCAAAAGACAACCCTCAGCATGGGAGAAAATATTTGCAAATGAAGCAACTGACAAAGGATTAATCTCCAAAACTTACAAGCAGCTCATGCAGCTCAATAACAAAAAAACAAACAACCCAATCCAAAAATGGGCAGAAGACCTAAATAGACATTTCTCCAAAGAAGATATACAGATTGCCAACAAACACATGAAAGAATGCTCAACATCATTAATCATTAGAGAAATGCAAATCAAAACTACAATGAGATATCATCTCACACCAGTCAGAATGGCCATCATCAAAAAATCTAGAAACAATAAATGCTGGAGAGGGTGTGGAGAAAAGGGAACACTCTTGCACTGCTGGTGGGAATGTGAATTGGTACAGCCACTATGGACAACAGTATGGAGGTTCCTTAAAAAACTACAAATAGAACTACCATATGACCCAGCAATCCCACTACTGGGCATATACCCAGAGAAAACCATAATTCAAAAAGAGTCATGTACCAAAATGTTCACTGCAGCTCTATTTACAATAGCCTGGAGATGGAAGCACTAAGTGTCCATCATCGGATGAATGGATAAAGATGTGGCACATATATACAATGGAATATTACTCAGCCATAAAAAGAAACGAAATTGAGTTATTTGTAGTGAGGTGGATGGACCTAGAGTCTGTCATACAGAGTGAAGTAAGTCAGAAAGAGAAAGACAAATACCATATGCTAACACATATATATGGAATCTAAGGAAAAAAAAATGTCATGAAGAACGTAGAGGTAAGACGGGAATAAAGACACAGACCTACTAGAGAATGGACTTGAGGATGTGGGGAGGGGGAAGGGTAAGCTGTGACGAAGTGAGAGAGAGGCATGGACATATATACACTACCAAACGTAAAATAGATAGCTAGTGGGAAGCAGCCACATAGCACAGGGAGATCAGCTCGGTGCTATGTGACCACATAGAACGGTGGGATAGGGAGGGTGGGAGGGAGGGAGATGCAAGAGGGGAGATATATGGGAACATATGTATATGTATAACTGATTCACTTTGTTATAAAGCAGAAACTAACACACCACTGTAAAGCAATAATACTCCAATAAAGATGTAAATAATAATAATAATAAATGTGGAAGCCACTGACTTAATCTGACCCCATACTTTGCCTCGCTCCAGCTACCAGGGCACTTCCATTTTGGTCCATCATCAACAATACCCTCATGCCCTTAACCTCCTCTGAATGTTCTGTTCACTTCTTTGCTCAAACTGAAACCTAACAACACAGGTTTCATAAACACAACTGTGGCAAGGATAGACGTCATTAGAAGTACTCCAAGCAGGAAACATTCCGCTTTATCTTGATCCTCATTGGACTTACATAGAGTTTCTGTTCCCCACTCCCCTCAACCCCTGGTGATATCTAATCTATTTTCTATCTCTCTCAATTTGCCCATTCTAGATGTTTCACATAAGTGGAATCAAACAATATTTGTTCTTTTGTGTCTGGCTTATTTCACTTAGCATAATGCTTTATCCATGTAGTAGCATGTATCAAGACTTCATTCCTTTATATGGCTAAGAAATAGTCCATGATATGTATATACTACATATTGTTTATCCAGTCATCTGTTGATAGACATTTGGGTTGTTTCTACCTTTTGGCTCTTGTGAATAATACTGCTATGAACATTAGCGTACAAGTATCTGCTTGAGTCCCTGCTTTCAATTCTTTACGGTATATACCCAGAAGTGGAATTTATGGATCATTTGGTAATTCTATGTTTAGCTTTGTGAGGAACCACCAAATAATTTTTCATAGTACTGCATCATTTTACATTCCCGCCAGTAATATATGAGAGTTCCAATTTTTCTACATTCTCACCAACACTTGTTATTTTCTGGTTTTTCATTTTTAAATGTTTTTATTCTAGCCATTTAAGTAGATATAAAATGGTATCTCATTGTGGTTCTGATTTACATCTCCCTAATGACTAATGATGTTGAGCATCTTTTCATGTATTTACTGGCTACTTTTTTTTTTTTTTTTTTTTTTGCGGTACGCAGGCCTCTCACTGTTGTGGCCTCTCCCATTGCGGAACACAAGCTCCGGATGCGCAGGCCCAGCGGCCATGGCCCACGGGCCCAGCCGCTCCACGGCACGTGGGATCCTCCCGGACGGGGGCATGAACCCACGTCCCCTGCATCGGCAGGCGGACTCTCAACCACTGCGCCACCCGGGAAGCCCCTGGCTACTTTTATATCTTCTTTGGAGTGGCTATTTTTATATCTTCTTTGGAGAAAAGTCTATTTAAGTCCTTTGTCCAGTTTTTAAGTGGGTTAATTGTCTTTTTGTTGTCAAATTGTAGATGTTCTTTATATATTCTGGATTTTAAATCCTTACCAGATATATGATTTGTAAATATTTTTTCCATTCTGTGGGTTGTTTTTTCACTTTCATGATAATGTCCTTTGATGCACAAAACTTCTTGATTCTGATGAAGACCAGTTTATCTATTTTTCTTTTGTTCTTATAATTTTCGCATCATATCTAAGAATCCACTACCAAATCCAAGGTCATGGAGATTTACCCCTATGTTTTCTCTTAAGAATTTTATGATTTAACTCTTATATTTAGGTGTTTGGACCATTTTCAGTTAATTTTTGTGTATGGTGTGAAGTAAAGATCTGACTTCACTCTTTTGCATGTGTTTATCCAGTTGTCCCAGCACCATTTGTTGAAGAGACTATTCTCTCTCCCAATAAAGGCACTTAGCACCCTTTTCAAAAATCAATTGTCCATACGGACGATACCACAAAGCTACAGTAATCAAAACACTGTGGTATTGGCACAAAAACCAGACATATAGATCAATGGGACAGAATAGAGAGCCTAAAAATAAACCCACACCCCTATAGTCAATTAATCTTCGACAAAGGAGGCAAGAATATACAATATAGAAAAGACAGTCACTTCAGCAAGTGGTATTGGGAAAGTTGGACATAAAAATCAATGAAATTAGAACACTCCCTCACACCATACACAAAAATAAACTCAAAATGGCTTAAAGACTTAAATATAAGGTGGGACACCATAAAACTTCTAGAAGAGATTATAGGCAAAATATTCTCTAACATAGATCACAGCAATATTTTCTTAGGTTAGTCTACCAAGGCAAAAGAAATAAAGGCAAAAATAAATGACACTTGAATCGAACTCATAAGCTTTTGCACAGCAAAGAAAACCATAAACAAAATCAAAAGACAACCTAGAGACTGGAAGAAAATATTTGCCAAGGATGCAACTGACAAGGGCTTAATTTCCAAAATATACAAACATTCCATACAACTCAATATCAAAAAAACAAACAACCCAGTCAAAAAATGGGCAGAAGACAGACATTTCTCCAAATAAGACATACAGATGGCCAACAGGCACATGAAAAGATGCTCAACATCACTAATTATTAGAGAAATGCAAATCGAACCTACAATGAGGCATCACCTCATACCAATCAGGATGGCCATCATCAAAAAATCTACAAATAATAAATGCTGGAGAGGGTGTGAAGAAAAGAGAACCCCCCTACACTGTTGGTGGGAATGTAAATTGGTGCAGCCACTATGGAAAACAGTATGGAGTTTCCTTAGAGAACTAAAACGAGTTACCATATGATCCAGCAATCCTACTCCTGGGCATATATCCAGAAAAGACAAAAACTTGAATTCAAAAAGATACAGGCACCCCAACGTTCATAGCAGCACTATTTACAATAGCCAAGACATGGAAGCAACCTAAGTGTCCATCAACAGATGAATGGATAAAGAAGATGTGGTGTGTACACACACACACACACACACACACACACACACACACAGACTGGAATACTACCTGGTCATGAAAAAGAGTGAAATAATGCCATTTGCAGCAACATGGATGGACCTAGAGATTATCATACTAAGTGAAGTAAATCATACAAAGACAAATATTATATGATATCACTTCTATGTGGAATCTAAAAAACAGTATAAATGAACTTATTTACAAAACAGAAACAGACTCACAGACATAGAAAACAAACTTATGGTTACCAAAGTGGAAGGGGGGAGGGATAAATTAGGAGTATATGGAATTAACAGATACACACTACCATATATAAAATAGACAAACAACAAGGATTTACTATATAGCACAAGGAACTATATTCAATATCTTGTAATAACCTATAATGGGAAAGAATAAAAAGAAGAGAAATATATACATATATATACACACATATATATAAACAAATCACTTTTCTATACATCTGAAACTAACACAATATTATAAATCAACCATACTTCAACTAAAAAAAATGAATTGGCCATAGATGTATGGGTTTATTTCTGGACTTTCTGCCCACGTTGAGTGATAGGGAACTCATTTCCTCTAAAATCAACTCCTTCCAGATTGGGTAAGCTCTCATCATTTTCCTAAAATGGAGCTAAAATCTGCCTTCCCTGGACCTTTCCTGATATTTTCTGTTCTGTCTTTGGAGAACCTCTCTGCCCTCTGGCTCCCAAAACCCTGAGGGATTTGATGGATTAGCTGTCCCAGTCCTCCACTCCCCTACCCCCAGTCTGCTTTCCTCCATGGAAGGAGGGAAGGAATATTTATTAAGCACCTACTATGTGCCAAACTCATGCACTTTCTCACTTCACAGTCGTCACCACCCAGAGAGTTAAGTGTGATTATTATCCCCATTTTATACATGAGAAAACTGACACTCCAAGAGGCTAAATGACCTACCTGAGGTCATAAAACCAGACTCCAGAACTCACACCTTTTCTAATATACCAGGTTAAACCTTGTCAGTTTTTTTCACTTCTGCCAAGGACACAGTTTTGAGTTTGTTCTGCACGCTGAAGGGTAGAGGTCAGTCTCTTCAGCTCACAGAGGAAGAAAAGTGTCTAAAGAACACACAGCCAGCAATGAATCAGAGCCGAGATTAGTACCCAGGCTGCCAGATGCAGAGGAGTGGAGAGGGTTTAACCAGATTATAATTCTCCTTTCTAGCTGTGTGTACTTGAGCAAGTCAGGCTACCTCTCTGAGCTTCCATTTCCTCATCTGTGAAATGTTTACAGATGATACAATTGGACTTTCATTCAAAATAGCCAACCAGGTACACACCGAAAACTACCCATTCCACTCCAAACACTTAGAAATGACAGGAAAACACTAACACGAACGAGAAACCATAGCAGAGGTGCCCAATGACAAGGGTTGAGGCACTCACCCACCCATGGGAGGCTGGGACCAGTGCAGGAGCACCTAATATATGAGGTCAAGAACACGTGCTCTTATATAGTCCTGCCCAGGTGCACATGGGAGAAATACCCAGCAGTGACGATGGATTCACAACCACTTCATGGAGTTCCCCAAAACTCCCCAACTAGAAGAATTTACATCTGAGGAAACAGAGAAAAAGAACAATCTAAAAAGGACTTGACATCAAATATATTTAAATCACTCAAAGAGATAAAGGAAGGAAAATCTGACATAAAACAAGAACAGGAGACTGTGAAACAGAAACAGGCAGATATAAAAAAGCTCAGAGTTAGATATAAAGAGTATAATTGATAGAATAAAAACTCAATAGATGGGGAAATGGACCCAGAGCTGAGAAGGAATTTAACAAGGTCACATCAGATTTTGATGGTAGATACAGAACTAGAACCAAGGCTGGACTCAGGAGTTAGGTTCTCTGAGGAGAATGGATGTTCTGTTTTCCTCTCTCTTTCTTGTTTCTCTTACCTCTCCCTGAAGTGGAAGGCTGGTGTAAGGACTGAACTCCATAGCCCCTTTCTAGTTGAGAGACAGGGCTTCTATTCCTTGACTGGGCGGGGTGAGACAATAGGTTTCTCTTTGAGGTGGAGAGTTAGCAGCCCTCTCCTCTGGAACTTGAATTAAATTAAACAGAATCTTAATTTCTGAAGAGGAGTTGGTTAAGTAAAGCCTAGAAAAGCAACCAACAGAATTGCCTCTTCAAAAGAAAAATACCACATGATATCATTTATATGTGGAATCTAAAATATGACACAAATGAACCCATCTCTGAAGCAGAAACAGACTCACAGACATAGAGAATACACTTGTGGTTGCCAAAGGGGAGGCAGGATGCAGAGGGATGGACTGAGAGTTTGGGGTTGGTAAATGCAAACTATTACATATAGAATGGATGGACAGCAAGGTCCTACTGTATAGCACGGGGAACTGTAGTCAATATCCTATGATAAACTATAATGGAAAAGAATATAAAAAAGAATATATATATACATATGTATGTATCTGAGTCACTTTGCTATACAGCAGAAATTAATACAACATTGTAAATCAACTATACTACAATAAAAAATAATAGTTAAAAAATAGGGGCTTCCCTGGTGGCGCAGTGGTTGAGAGTCCGCCTGCCAATGCAGGGAACGTGGGTTCGTGCCCCAGTCCGGGAAGATCCCACATGCCGTGGAGCAGCTAGGCCCGTGAGCCATGGCCGCTGAGCCTGCACATCCGGAGCCTGTGCTCCGCAACGGGAGAGGTCACAACAGTGAGAGGCCTGCATACTGAAAAAATAAAAAAAATTAAAAAAGAAATAAAAGAATTGCCTCTTCCATATTGGTCATTGGATGCTGGGTTTGTGTCTTAACCTCCCTGACCCTCAGTTTCCTCATCTGTTAAGTGGGTATAAAGGTCCCCACCATAGACAGATGTTTTGAAAATTAAATGGGGATGTATAAGACATTCAGCACATCAGAGTTTTCTCACATGGAACACCTCCTGGGGCTTCATAGCCCTGTCCTTTGAGCTCAAAGACAACCCAGATACTAAGAACAAAGCTACAGGCACCAACAGAGACCCCAGCCTCCAACACAGAAGAGAGAAATTTAAAACTGCAAAGGGCTATAAAAGGAGAAGAAAAAAATATGAATCAAAAGAGAGCAGGGAGACTGCCACATCACTTCCCCACCCACATGGCCAGAGCACGGAACTTTTCTTTCGCTCCTGAGATGACGCACATTTTCTGGTGGGTATGAGGCCTCATAATACTCACAGACATATCTGAAAACATTGTCTGACCATGCCACTTACAAAAGAAATGTTAATTTGTCTTCATTTACACAATAAGACATAATCTTCCCCACCTGAAGTTTGAAAAGATTTTTTAAATTATAAAACCCATGCTGGGGAGGATGCAGCCACGGGAAGAACAAGAGGGGGGACGTGGGTGGGGGAGGGGCAGGGGTGGGGGGGGAAGGGGATAAGTTGCTTCCTGGAAGAGCAACTAGAAATACAAAAGGCCACTTGTGTCCCACAAGGGTCACTGCTCCAAGGTTCTCATTAGCGGTTCTGCTTAAAAGCTTTTGCATAGCAAAGGAAACCATTGACAAAAAGAAAAGACAACCTACTGAATGGAAGACAATATTTGCAAACTCTATGAGCAATAAGGGATTAATATCCAACATATATAAATAGCTCAAACAACTCAACATCAAAAAAAACAACCTGATTTTAAAATGGGCAGAAGAGCTGAATAGATATTTTTCTAAAGAGGAAATACAGATGGCCAATGGGCACGTGAAAATCGGCTCAACATCGCTAATCATCAGGGAAATGCAAATCGAAACCACAATGAGATATCACCTCACACCTGTCAGAATGGTATCATCAAAAGAACACAAATAACAAACATTGGTGAAGATGTGGAGAAAAGAAACTCTCGTACACATACACGGTTGATGAAATGTAAAATGGTGCAATCAGTATGGAGAACAGTATGGAGGTTTCTCAGAAAACTAAAAATAGAACTACCATATGACCCAGCAATTCCACTCCTGGGTATATATCTGAAAAACAAAAACAAAAACACCATTTCAAAAAGATAATGTACCCCAATGTTCATAGTAGCATTATTTATAAGTAACAAGATATGGAATGGAATCAACCTAAGTATCCATCAACAGATGAATGGATAAAGAAGATGTGATATATATATACACACACAATGGAATACCATTAAGTCATAGAAAAAAAGAATGAAATCTTGCCATTTGCAGCAATATGGATGGACTTGGCAGGCATTATGCTAAGTGAACTGTCAGACAGAGAAAGACAAATACTGTACAATGTCACTTATATGTGGAATCTAAAAAATACAACAAACTAGAGAATATAACAAAAGAGAAGCAGACTCACAGATATAGAGAACAAGCGAGAGGTTACCAGTGGGGCGAGGGGAGGGGGGAGGGGCAGGATGGGGGAGGGGAGTAAGAGGTACAAATACTATATATAAAATAAGCTACAGACTCCCTCTTGCAAGAACACCGGAATCACAACTAACTGCTGAAGAATCATCGGCAGGAAGACACTGGAACTCACCAAAAAAGATACCCCACATCCAAAGACAAAGGAGAAGCCACAATGAGATGGTAGGAGGGGCGCAATCACAGTAAAATCAAATCCCATAACTGCTGGGTGGGTGACTCACAAACTGGCGAACACTTATACCGCAGAAGTCCACCCACTGGAGGGAAGGTTCTGAGCCCCACATCAGGCTTCCCAACCTGGGGGTCCAGCAACAGGAGGAGGAATTCCTAGAGAATCAGACTTTGAAGATTAGTGGGATTTGATTGCAGGACTTCAACAGGACTAGGAGAAACAGAGACTCCACTCTTGGAGGGCACACACAAAGTAGTGTGTGCATCAGGGCCCAGGGGAAGGAGCAGTGACCCCATAGGAGACTGAACCAGACCTACCTGCTAGTGTTGGAGGGTCTGCTGAACAGGCAGGGGACAGCTGTGGCTCACCAAGGGAGAAGGACACTGGCAGCAGAAGTTCTGGGAAGTACTCCTTGGCGTGAGCCCTCCCAGAGTCCGCCATTAGCCCCACCAAACAGCCCGGGTAGGCTCCAGTGTTGGGATTCCTCAGGCCAAACAACCAACAGGGAGGGAACCCAACCCCACCGATCAGCAGTCAAGTGGATTAAAGTTTTACTGAGCTCTGCCCACCACAGCAACAGCCAGCTCTACCCACCACCAGTCCCTCCCACCAGGAAACTTGCACAAGCCTCTCAGAGGCCTCATCCACCAGAAAGCAGACAGCAGAAGCAAGAAAAACTACAATTCTGCAGCCAGTGAAACAAAAACCACATTCACAGAAAGATAGACAAGATGAAAAGGCAGAGGGCTATGTACCAGATGAAGGAACAAGATAAAATCCTAGAAAAACAATTAAATGAAGTGGAGATAGCCAACCTTCCAGAAAAAGAATTCAGAATAATGATAGTGAAGATGATCCAGGACCTCGGAAAAAGAATGGAGGCAAAGATCAAGAAGATACAAGAAATGTTTAACAAAGACCTAGAAGAATTAAAGAACAAACAAACAGAGATGAGCAATACAATAACTGAAATGAAAAATACACTAGAAGGAATCAATAGCAGAATAACTGAGACAGAAGAATGGATAAATGACCTGGAAGACAGAATGGTGGAATTCACTGCTGTGGAACAGAATAAAAAAAAAAGAATTAAAAGAAATGAAGACAGCCTAAGAGACCTCTGGCACAACATTAAATGCAACATATTCGCATTATAGGGGTCCCAGAAGGAGAAGAGAGAGAAAGGACCCGAGAAAATATTTGAAGAGATTATAGTTGAAAACTTCCCTAACATGGGAAAGGAAATAGTCACCCAAGTCCAGGAAGCACAGAGAGTCCCAGTCCTAAGGAGAAACAGGGCAAGACACATAGTACTCAAATTGGCAAAAATTAAAGACAAAGAAAAATTATTGAAAGCAACAAGGGAAAAACAACAAATAACATACAAGGGAACTCCCTTAAGGTTAACAGCTGATTTCTCAGCACAAACTCTACAAGCCAGAAGGGAGTGGCATGATATACTTAAAGTGATGAAAGGGAAGAACCTACAACCAAGATTACTCTACCTGACAAGGATCTCATTCATCTTCTATGGAGAAAGCAAAAGCTTTAGAGACAAGCAAAAGCTAAGAGAATTCAGCACCACGAAACCAGCTCTACAACAAAGGCTAAAGGAACTTCTCTAAGTGGGAAATACAAGAGAAGAAAAGGACCTACAAAAACAAACCCAAAACAATTAAGAAAATGGTCATAGGAACATACATATCGATAATTACCTTAAACGTGAATGGATTAAATGCTCCAACCAAAAGACACAGCCTTGCTGAATGGATACAGAAACAAGACCCATTATATATGCTGTCTACAAGAGACCCCCTTCAGACCTAGGAACACATACAGACTGAAAGTGAGGGGATGGAAAAAGATATTCCACGCAAATGGAAATCAAAAGAAAGCTGGAGTAGCAATTCTCATATCAGACAAAACAGACTTTAAAATAAAGACTATTACAAGAGACAAAGAAGGACACTACATAATGATCAAGGAAGCAATCCAAGAAGAAGATATAACAATTATAAATATATATGCACCCAACATAGGAGCACCTCAATACATAAGGCAACTGCTAACAGCTATAAAAGAGGAAATCGACAGTAACACAATAATAGTGGGGGACTTCAACACCTCACTTACACCAATGGACAGATCATCCAAAATGAAAATAAATAAGGAAAGAGAAGCTTTAAATGACACAACAGACCAGATAGATTTAATTGATATTTATAGGACATTCCATCCAAAAACAGCAGATTACACTTTCTTCTCAAGTGCACACGGAACATTCTCCAGGATAGATCACATCTTGGGTCACAAATCAAGCCTCAGTAAATTTAAGAAAATTGAAATCATATCAAGCATCTTTTGTGACCACAACACTATGAGATTAGAAATGAATTACAGGGAAAACTACGTAAAAAACACAAACACATGGAGGCTAAACAATACATTACTAAATAACCAAGAGATCACTGAAGAAATCAAAGAGGAAATCAAAAAATACCTAGAGACAAATTTTGACAATGAAAACACGACGATCCAAAACCTATGGGAGGCAGCAAAAGTAGTTCTAAGAGGGAAGTTTATAGCTATACAAACCTACCTCAAGAAACAAGAAAAATCTCAAATAAACAATCTAAACTTACACCTAATGGAATTAGAGAAAGAAGAACAAACAAAACCCAAAGTTAGCAGAAGGAAAGAAATCATAACGACCAGAGCAGAAATAAATGAAATAGAAACAAAGAAAACAATAGCAAAGATCAATAAAGCTAAAAGCTGGTTCTTTGAGAAGATAAACAAAATTGATAAACCATTAGCCAGATTCATCAAGAAAAAGAGGGAAAGGACTCAAATCAATAAAATTAGAAATGAAAAAGGAGAAGTTATAACAGACACCACAGAAATACAAAGCATCCTAAGAGACTACTACAAGCAACTCTATGCCAATAAAATGGACAACCTGGAAGAAATGGACAAATTCTTAGAAAGGTGTAACCTTCCAAGACTGAAGCAGGAAGAAATAGAAAATATGAACAGACCAATCACTAGTAATGAAATTGAAAATGTGATTAAAAATCTTCCAACAAACAAAAGTCCAGGACCAGATGGCTTCACAGGTGAACTCTATCAAACATTTACAGAAGAGCTAACACCAATCCTTCTCAAACTCTTCCAAAAATTGCAGAGGAAGGAACACTCCCAGACTCATTCTATGAGGCCACCATCACCCTGATACCAAAACCAGACAAAGATACTACAAGAAAATTACAGACCAATATCCCTGATGAATATAGATGCAAAAATCCTCAACAAAATACTAGCAAACAGAATCCAACAACACATTAAAAGGATCATACACCATGATCAAGTGGGATTTATCCCAGGGATGCAAGGATTCTTCAATATACACAAATCAATCAATGTGATACACCATATTAACAAATTGAAGAATAAAAACCATATGATCATCTCAATAGATGTAGAAAAAGCTTCTGACAAAATTCAACACCATTTGTGATAAAAACTCTCCTCCAGAATGTGGGCACAGAGGGAACCTACTTCAACATAATAAAGGCCATATACAACAAACCCACAGCAAACATCATTCTCAATGGTGAAAAACTGAAAACTTTTCCACTAAGATCAGGAACAAGACAAGGATGTCCACTCTCGCCACTCTCACTTAACATAGTTTTGGAAGTCCTAGCCACGGCAATCAGAAAAGAAAAAGAAATAAGAGGAATATAAATTGGAAAAGAAGAAGTAAAACTGTCACTGTTTGCAGATGACATGATACTATACGTAGAAAATCCTGAAGAGCCACCAGAAAACTACTAGAGCTAATCAATGAATTTGGTAAAGTTGCAGGATACAAAATTAATGCACAGAAAACTCTTCCATTCCTACACACTAATGATGAAAAATCTGAAAGAGAAATGAAGGAAACACTCCAATTTACCATGGCAACAAAAAGAATAAAATATCTAGGAATAAATCTACCTAGGGAGACAAAAGACCTGTATGCAGAAAACTATAAGACACTGATGAAAGAAATTAAAGATGATACCAACAGATGGAGAGATATACCATGTTCTTGGACTGGAAGAATCAATATTGTGAAAATGACTATACTACCCAAAGCAATCTACAGATTCAATGCAATCCCTATCAAATTACCAATGGCATTTTTTACAGAACTAGAACAAAAAATTTCACAATCTGTATGGAGACACAAAAGACCCTGAATAGCCAAAGAAGTCTTGAGGGGAAAAAATGGAGATGGAGGAATCACACTCCCTGACTTCAGACTATACTACAAAGCTACAGTAATCAAAACAATACTGTACTGGCACAAAAACAGAAATATAGACCAATGGAACAGGATATAAAGCCCAGAGATAAACCCACGCACCTATGGTCAACTAATCTATGACAAAGGAGGCAAGGATATACAATGGCAAAAAGACAGTCTCTTCAATAAGTGGTGCTGGGAAAACTGGACAGCTACATGGAGAAGAATGAAATCAGAACACTCCCTAACACCATACACAAAAATAAACTCAAAATGGATTAGAGACCTAAATGTAACACCGGACACTATAAAACTCTTAGAGGAAAACATAGGAAGAACACTCTTTGACATAAATCACAGCAAGATTTTTTTGATCCACCTCCTAGAGTAATGGAAATTAAAACAAACAAACAAAAAAACAAATGGGACCTAATGAAACTTAAAAGCTTTTGCACAGCAAAGGAAACCATAAACAAGATGAAAAGATAACCCTCAAAATGGGAGAAAATATTTGCAAATGAATCAATGGCAAAGGATTAATCTCCAAAATATACAAACAGCTCATGCAGCTCAATATTAAAAAAAACAAACAACCCAATCCAAAAATGGGCAGATGACCTAAATAGATATTTCTGCAAAGAAGACATACAGATGGCCAAGAGGCATGTGAAAAGCTGCCCAACATCACTAATCATTAGAGAAATCCAAATGAAAACTACAATGAGGTATCACCTCACACCAGTTAGAATGGGCATCATCAGAAAATCTACAAACAACAAATGCTAGAGAGGGTGCGGAGAAAAGGGAACCCTCTTGCACTGTTGGTGGGAATGTAAATTGATACAGCCACTATGGAGAACAGTATGGAGGTTCCTTTAAAAATTAAAAATAGAATTACCATATGACCCAGCAGTCCCGCTGCTGGGCATATACCCAGAGAAAACCATAATTCAAAAAAGACACATGCACTCCAGTGTTCATTGCAGCACTATTTACAATAGCCAGGTCATGGAAGCAACCTAAATGCCCATTGACAGACGAATGGATAAAGAATATGTGGTACATATATACAATGGAATATTACTCAGCCATAAAAAGGAAAGAAATTGGGTCATTTGTTGAGACGTGGATGAATGTAGAGACTTTTATACAGAGTGAAGTCATTCAGAAAGAGGAAAACAAATATTGTATATTAACGCATATATGTGGAACCTAAAGAAATGGTACAGATGAACCGGTTTGCGGGGCAGAAATAGAGACACAGATGTAGAGGACAAATGTATGGACACCAAGTGAGGAAAGTGGTGGTGGGGGTGTGTGTGTGTGATGAATTGGGAGATTGGGATTGACATGTATACACCGATGTGTATAAAATTGATGACTAATAAGAACCTGCTGTACAAAAAAATAAATAAAATAAAATTCAAAAAAAAAGCTACAATGATATATTGTACAACACAGGGAATATAGCCAATATTTTATAATAACTATAAATGGAGCATAACCTTTAAAAATTGTGAATCACTATACTGTACACCTGTAACTTATATAATATTGTACATCAACTACACTTCAATTTTAAAGAAGAGGAAAAAGTTATAAAACCCATGTTAGGAAGGCTGCAGCCATGGGAGGGTGGGGGAATAAGTTGCTTCCTTGTAGAGCAACCAGGAAATACAAAAGAAAAGGCCACTTGTCTCCCACAGGGTCACTGCTCCAGGGTTCCTGTTATCCCTTTGCTGGCCTCAGCAGCACCCCACAAACACAGTGCCCCAGCCACTCAAAACCTCTTCTGGTTTCCAAAAGGATGTTCTCTCTCCTCCATATGCTGCTGCTTGTGCCTAGAATACTCTTTCCTCACCTCTTCCATGGCCAAATCTCACTCATCCTACAGGGGACTCAGCTTTGACGTTACTTCCGACAGGAAGTCCACCAGATTGACCCCCTCTCAGCTAGGTCAGGAGCCACTTCTGGATCACCAGGGCCCCGTGGCCTTCCACCATCACCGCAGCAAGTACTCGGGGTCTGTGTACCCATGACACACATCTCCAGAAGAGGCACATGGTAAATATTGGAGGAGTGAAATATGTGGAGAAAGAGGTGAGTTCTGAGTGGCCTCGGGACCATGAAGAGAGGGGTGGAGGTCCAGGTTGTGGTCAGCATTTGAAAGAACATTCTAAGAATTCTAGTTCACGACCCAGCCTGGGCTGCCTTGGTAGGTAATGAGCTGCTCATCACAGGAAGTTATGCAAGAAGATGTCAGAAACTGCTTCCCTCAGCCCCTGTGCTTCACACCTAGGGAGCCTAGGCCAAAGCCAGTCCTCCTTCCAGGCCTTTGTCCAGTGCCCTCTGCCCCAAGCTACTCCTTGTGCCTTGTATTCTCTCCTCTTGCTCGGAAGGCTGCCCAGGGGAGATTGGCGGCAGGGGGTGGGGGGCGGGGGGGTGCACAGGGGCTGTTCCCACAGCTTTGGGTAGCCCAGTCCATTCCTCAGAAGCCCTCGGGGGCTGTGACTCTCACTCTGAGAAGGCTCCTGGTACATGAAAGCCTTAGAATGAGTCCCACCTGGGCTCAACCAACACTACATCCACCATGACAGTAGGCATCACGCAGGGACCATGTGTGGAGCCTGGGCTAGTCTGTGCTCAGAGCCTTGTGTGTGCCCAGCCCCAGAGGTTCACACCTCACTTGGACTGAAGCCAAAACCCTGCACACTCTGCCCCCACCCCTCCCGCCTGACCCTTGCTCACCCTGCCCAGCTTCACTGGCCTCCTCGTTGTGCCTCAGGGCCTTTGCACAAGCTCTTCCTGCCACCTGGAACACTCTCCCCACCAGGTATCAGCATGGCTGTTTTCTCTGATGCCCACAACTCTTCTGTCCCTAGGGGAAAGTCCCTGCACCTGCCCAAAGTCTGTGGCTCAGACCCCCCTGACCCCACAAATCCAAGGCCTGTCCAAGCCCCCTCAGACTGGGGCTTACAGTTCAAGGGAAGGAGCCTGATCAAGGGGCCTCTGACACAGCATCCAGCCCTTTTGCCCCACTTGAACCAACGATTCCAGCCCCAGGGCCAGTCTTCAGGAGAGGGGGGGGGGTCCCACCTCTTTCCCTGTGAGCAGGGCCCAGAGCCCCCAGAGACCTGCTACAACTGATACACACATAAAGTAAGTGCTCAACACGTGTGAGTGGAAGTGAGAAGTGCAGATGGAGAGAGCAAGATGGAAACAGAGAGAGGTGGACAGAGAACAAAAAACACAGGAAAAAGGAAAGATGCAGGGAGCTGATCTCCACTAACTACACCCCCAAGACACACCCCACACAACACCCAGACTCCAGCAGACAACTGCCCGAGGTCTGTCAGCACTGACCACCTGCAACACATACTCACCACTAAGTCAGCAGCTGGAACTCCCCAGCAGCCATCCCAGACCTCAGCTGTCAACTGTGCGGAACAAGGCACCCCAGCAGCCAGCCTCCCCAAGCCAAGGACAACCACTGACCCCCAACAGCCCAGCTCAGGAACAACACATGGCACCAGGGCATGGAACACCCCACACAGACCCAGCAGCCTGAGCCTTGTACCAGCGCAGCTGCCCCAGATCTTTACAACAACTGCTTACCCACGACAGTCAGACCCCCACGGCAAAGCCCGACTCCCCGGCAACAAGCCTCACCCACCTCTACCGCCAAGCCCAAGAACACCTACCCCTAGAGCCACACAGTGGCTGGACACTCCCTGGCCCCCGAAGCGCTGTCTTCTGAGTCCCCAAGCGCACCCCCGCCCAGCCAACAATAATATAAGGACCAAAGATAACAGAGCCTTTGCGGAGGTGCACGTGGCCTAGGACTGGCACTCAGTTAGCATCAAGAAGGCCGTGGCTGGTGAAAAACAGGCACCCCCAGCAGCTGCAGCATGTAGGCAGCCGGGCCATGGGCCAGAGGACTGGCGGTGGGGGGGATGGGGCAGTGACACCCACAGAAGAAACAAAGAAACAGGAAGGAGGTCAGAGTCTGGTGATGAGAAAGGGCAAGAAGGGAAGAGGTGGCCCATGGGGAGTAGGTGGCCATGAGGACCAGATGGTTGTGAGAAAGACCCTTCCAAAATGGAGCTCAGCACTGGGGTCTGATGCTCCACGGGGCAGCTGTGCTGGGCACCTGGCCCTGGCCTGTCCCCTGTCCCTTCCCTGGGCAGCAGCCTCCTTCTCCCTCTCGGGGCACTGGTGTCAGAAGCAGCAGAACCCAGGGAGGAGGAGAGGGGAGGGACCCTCAGGGTTGAGAAGCCCAAGGATGGGGTCAAAAGGGGCAACAGAGACAACAGTGGATAGAGAGATAGGGGCAGAGACAAGGAGACAGAGAGAGACACAGAAAGAGGCAGAGGGGAGAAGGCTCTTTCTTCTTAAGGGACTTAAGACTATCACAGAGAAATAGAGATGGAGCAGAGAGGGAGACAGAGTGGGGAGGACAGAGCTGGGAAGAGAGGCTGAAACAGGCGGGGGAAGTAATGCTGGATGCCACCCCAAGGACCCCCGCAGCCCCCTGAAGGCCAGTGGGCTGAGCCAGGTCCCTACCTGCACACAAGGCTTCCCTCCCGGCTGTGTCGCAGTGAGTCCCGTGAGCCTCATGCAGCCTCCAAGCTCCTCAGTGTGGGAGGGAGTCACCAGCACTTCCATAAAGGTGACACCCAGACCCCACCTGCAGCTCATAGCTTGCTGGTGGGAACTGACCCCCCGACACACACACCTGGTGTCTTCTCAGGGACCAGAGGCTGGCTCAGGGGGTCAGCAGGGTGCAAACATCCCCACCAGGGAGGGCGCGGAGAGCAGAAGACCCTCTCGTCCAGCCACTGGGGACCCATCAAGGAGGCTTGGGTTGGCCAAAGCCAGAGCCCCCTACCCCTGGAGGGCAGGAGGAAGGGGAGGCCTTTCTCTCCTTACATCCCAGGACACTCCCCTGCAGGTTTTCTAACTCCTTGACCTGGATTTACCTTCTCTTTCTGGCAAAACCACCCAAAGAAACTGAGGCACAGAGAGATTAAGAAATTTCCCCCAGTAACTTACTCATACTTTAAGGATAAGTTTTCCTTGTGGACATTAGTAAAATGGGGATGAAAGTAATTCCGACAGGAAGGGAACAGTAGATGCAAAGGCCCAGAGGTGAGAGTCAGCATGAATATGTTTGGGGAACCCTGGAAGAGGATGGAGGAAATTGGTCAGAGCTGCTAGTAGAAAAGACCCTTCAAGCGGTTCTGGGGTGAACGGATTGCAGGGGACGGGACTAGGGACCTGTGAGACCAGGGAGGAGCCTGGGGTCCTGCTCCAGGCAGAAGAAGATGACCAAAGTGGGGCAGGAGGCAAGAGCCGGGTTCGAGCAGCTGAGCGGTCTTGGCTTGGGGAACACCGCCACCTGTTGGTATATATGTGGAACTACACCCTCTTCATTGGTTCGTTCAACAGTCATTTATTGCGAGCACATAGCGTTCTCAATGTATTTGACCCCCAGAACGGATCACTTTTAACACCTCCTCCCCATAAAATAATGTTATCTTCAGCAATAATCATAACATGAAACAAATAATAATGATGACCACAAAAGAAATGCAGACAACGAAAATGTATTTCCCTCTGACATAATACTTTATGTAACAACGTAAATAATTATCCAGTAACTAACAGGTGGATTTAATAAAACTGAAATATCTGCAAACAATACAATTTCGGAAGCCATGAAATTGTACCACTGATGTAATTTTTCTTGATTTGTTCATTAGTTTTAAAACAATTAGTTAAAAAACAATTTTTGCATTTTAATGGTGCTATTCAAAGTCAGTAATACAGTTAGCTTATGAACTAATATGTACATTTACCAACTAAAAATATATCGCATGGCTTGCAAACTTCACTGTTTTACATTTTAAACACAAAACCTTCAAGCGGCTGCAGAGAATGACAAAATGGAAGGAACTGAGTTTGTGTCTTAATCTTTACAATCGCTGTGCTCTGCTCATCTGTTTCAAATCTAAATGCAGGAAGATATCGTCTGGCAGGGCTTGGAGACCCGCAAACAATTGCAAACCATTACAGATTTAGTCCCCAAACAAACACAGAGCTGAGAGTCTTCGTGTGTCTGAAGTTGACTCTCTAACTGGGGGCTCTCTGAACTACTTTCCAGGTAGAATACAAAGTTCATTAAAGAATACGCTAGGGAATTCCCTGGTGGCGCAGTGGTTGAGAGTCTGCCTGCCGATGCAGGGGACACGGGTTCGTGCCCCGGTCCGGGAGGATCCCACATGCCGCGGAGCGGCTGGTCCCGTGAGCCATGGCCGCTGAGCCTGCGCTTCCGGAGCCTGTGCTCCGCAACGGGAGACGCCACAACAGTGAGAGGCCCGCGTACCGCAAAAAAAAAAAAAAAAAAGAATACGCTAACATGAAGCTTACCCATGAATTATTAAAACTCCGTGCGCGGTAAAATCAGAGCAAGGTCCGTACCTAAATTAATAACCCCAATTTCCTGGTTTCGACAACGCACTCACATCACCAAGGTTCTGGGGTCTCCTCTCGGGCGTCACCAGCCTGGGCCTCAAGCCCCAGTCCCCACACCCCACCCCACAGTGCCACAAAACAGCCCCAGGCTTTCTAGAGCTCCACAAACAAAAAGAAAGAAAATCTACCTTCTCAGAAGCCGCAGAAAATCTCCTCGCCTCTCCCTGGCGCTGAGCGGGTTGCATGGCCGCCCCGGAGCCCGTGGCTCTGCGGGGCCAGGCCAAGAGGAGGAGGCATTGCAGGGCATGGGGGCCAACTGCAGCCGAGCAAGTCCGGAAAAGAAATGCAGGGGCCTGGCTCCACTTCACCCGACCTGTCGGGTTCTGTGCTCCAACACCCCAGTTCATGTGGGGGCACTGAAGCAGCACGCACTTGGAGCCGGGTCTTCTCCTGAGCCGGACTGAGCCGGCCCTCGGGGCATCAGGTGATAAGGATTCCCAGCTGTGGCTGTCTGGGCCCAGGGAGGAAGGGGAGGCAGCTGAGAAGGGGCCGAATCACCTGAAGAGACCTTAAAATGCACGGGCTGGGGCGGGATCAGCGTGTGTTAAACTCTCTCCAGGTGATGATAACACGCCGCGAACACGGGCAGCACCTGTCTCACGCCGTCCGTGAGGCTCGGGGAGCTGAGTGGCCAGCAGGCACGCGGCCCCTAAGTCCCCACGCTCACCTGCTGCAGCCCCTCACGCTGGTAAAGATGTCCCCGGGGCACAAGGGCGGGAATGCCAGCCCCCAGGCCCACACGAGAAAAGCTGTATCAAATATTGGAATGCCCGTGCATTGCACCATCAGGCACTTCTCATGGACCCCTTCCGATGACCCAGCCCCTTTCCTGGTCCCCCCGCCCTCACCCCAGAAAGATGAGGGATCTCAGACAAGAGAGAAGCTGCGTTTATTCCAATGATTGGGGTCTTGCCACCTGAGAACTCCGGGAGTCCGCCCTCTGGGCCCAGAGGAAGGAGGGTCCTTGCTGTAAGCAACGCCCCCTCAGCTCAGGGCCTCCCAGTAGATTCCAGCCCAGGATCACCTTGCCTGGGTCTCGGCCTCCTACCCCAGCCAGAGGGGCCAGGTGACCAGGCAGGGAATACTAGACCAGTGTGGGCCGGAGGTCTGAGCTGTCCCCCTTCTCACAGCCCAGCTGGTGTGGGGGAGAGAAACTGAGCTGGGCTCAGCCAGACTGGAGGTCCTGGGAGGGAGCTGAGGACACAGGAGGAAAAGCTGGGGCGTAGGGGCCGGCAGGCTGGAGCTCAGACACACGCAGCCTCGGCCGCAGGGTCCGCGGCCCTGCTTGCCAAGCTGTAGTAGTAGGTGCGCATGCGCTGCTCCACGGTCAGGAAGTCTGGACGGTCCTCCCACCTGTGAGGGGTCGGGGAGATCCAGACTGGATCCTGATTGATCCAGACCACACCCCCAGAACCCGACTTCAGCTGGTGGGTGGACATGCCCGGGGCTCAGGAAGCAGTGGGCCTGGGGTGGGGGGTGGGTATCGGGTAATGGAGGGGTCTCCTGGGTGTGAGAGGACCGCAATCCCGGGTTGGCCGTATCGCCTAGGTGAAGAGCTGACATCCAGGATGCAGGGGAACCATATACTGAGTGTTGACTGGCGAAGACTCAGGGAAGGGAGCTCCCTGAGTGCAGGGGTGACAACTGTGGACCACGGGGAGCTGGGATGTTGAATGGTGATGTGCTGAGCGTGTGCATTTGGCCAGGGTATTGGGGTGCTGGGTATGGGCTCACACGGATGCAAGTATGCTGCCCGCAAAGGAGAGGAACATTGGCGTCTGGAGGATGGGTGCAGCTAGTGGGGAGTCAGGGAATTAATGGTGTGAGGATGGGTGCAGCTAGTGGGGAGTCAGGGAATTAATGGTGTGAGGATGGGTGCAGCTAGTGGAGAGTCAGGGTATTCGTGGTATGTGTGTGGAATATCCATGTATTGTGCTGGGGTGTTAGATGCTAGCCTCTTTGGGTATTGGGGTGTTGGTGTATTGTTTCTTGGTAGAGGTCGAGTTAATACTTGGTGGAGAAGGGCTGGGCTGATCATTTCTTATTCATTTATCGTAAGTAGGGTGTGTATTTATTGGAGTGCTTGGGTGTTTGGGTATCAGTGTGGAAGGTGTTGGCCAGTGGAATAACGGGTGCTGGGGCAGGAAAGGTACCAAATATTGGAATGCCCGTGCATTGCAGGGTTAGTGGAGGGTAATAGCTTGTTTGGGTGCATGTTGCCTGTTGTGTGATGGGAAGGGGAGGTACTGATGGTGTTAGGAGTTGGCATGTTCAAGCGCCGGGCTTCGAGCAGACAGAGGTGGGAGGGCACTGAGTATCTGGGTGCTTTGGTGTTGGCCTGAATGGGTAATTAGGTGTTGAATGTTGGCTGATGGGAAACAGGAATTATATAATGGAGTATCATCCCATGCCCTGAGTATTGGTATCATAGTTTGGGTAACAGTACTGACTTGTCTGAGTGTTGCAGGATCATTTGAGTATTGGCTGGTGGGAGACTGAGGTTTTAGATGCTGGAGCAGTGGGTGTCCGCAGGTAGGGTGCTGGGGTGCTGGACCAGTGGAGCATTGTAGGGTCAGTCTGTTGGAGAGCTGAGCATAGATGCAGGGGGAATAAAGGTACCGAGGGTTGGAAAGGCCATGAATTGGGTGAGTCTCTGGGTGGGATGAGTTAGTTGGACTATTGGGCACCACGACCTCCTGCCCCAGGCCTGGGTGTCAGTTCAGCCAGGTACCCTCCTGCCCGCTGGCACTCACTTGTAGGTCCAGCAGTCGCTCATGAGCTTGTACATTTCGGGCGGACACTCTGGGGGGCACTCCATCCGCTTGCCCTGCTCGATGAAGGCCATGACCTCGGGGCCCTTCATCTTCTGCTCAAGCCAGAGCCAAGTACGCATGTGAGTAACCAGGGCCCCTCCCCCCCGGCCCCTCTCCCCACCCAGCTGTCCGCCCGCCTCTGCCCCACACCTGCCTTGTAGGGCTTCTGGCCATAGGAGAAGGCTTCCCACATGGTGACCCCATAGCCCCAGACGTCACTGCGGCTGGAGAACTTGCGGAAGTTGATGCACTCAGGCGCGTACCACTTGAGCGGCCACTTCCCCGCCGAGCGAGCCTGGAGGGTGGGAGATGCTGCCGGGACAGGGCTCGGGGACCCTCCACACCACTGCCTCCTCCACCTGGGCACCCCAGGGCCGGGGGCTCACGGTGTAGTAGCTGTCATCAGCACCCAGTGCCTTGGAGAGACCAAAGTCGCTGATCTTGGCGTAGTGCCGGTTGACCAGAAGGACGTTGCGGGCCGCCAGGTCACGGTGCACAAAGTTCTTCTCCTCCAGGTACTTCATGCCCATGGACACCTGGTGCAGCAGCTCCGCCACATTGCTGACGGGGATCTCCTCCCTGGGGTGCAGGGGAAGGCAAGGGCAAAGCCCACTTCTCTGACCCAGCTGAGCCTCTGTTCAACAGGTGCTATTGGGCACCTGCTATGTGCCAGGCATGGGGCGGGGGGACACGGCGTGAGCAAAACAGGCACAAACCTCTGCCCTCATCCAGGCTCGAGGCCTTAAATTTCGTCCATATACTGGGATTCCCAGACTTAACACATTTACCTGCGTCCTCTGTGTGCCCTCAGGGGGTCTCACGGGCATCTCAAAGATAATAAAGACAAAGCCAAGTTCCTGATTGTACAAACACACGCGTGCGCGCACACACACACGCTCCTCTCTCTCCATCTTTTCACTTACTCAGAAGCACTGGCCTTGCCCTCAGCTCCTTTTCCTCACACCCAATATCCAATCCATCAGCAAACCCTGGCAGCCCTGACTTCAAAATCCCTCCAGAATCCCCCTACTTCTCTCCACGTCTGCTTCTGCCACCCTGACCCAGCCGTCATCATGGCCAGCCTGGACCAGAACAGCCACCTCTGCCCTCACCCGGCACGGCCTGTCCTTCCCACACTGGAGTCAGGTCCTGCCCCTCCTCGGCTCACGGCGTCCAGGGCTCCTACCTCACTCAGGGTAAATGTCCAAGTCCTCCCCACGGCCCACAAGGCCCTGCACCATCTTCCCCATCACCTCCCTGCCCATGTCAGCTCCGCACTCCCCTGCACTCACTCTGCTTCAGCCTCGGGGCCCTACTCACAGTTCCTCTACCACACCAGGCACCTCAGGACCTTTGCACCGGCTGTGCCCTCTGTCTGGACCACTCTTCCCCCAGAGCTGCACTTGGCTGCCTCACCTTCTCACTTCTCACCCCCTACCCTGACACTCCCAACCCCCCTTTCCATAGTACTTACCTTCCAACATACTCTATACTTTACGGTATTATAATGATTATTTAAAGCCTCTCTTTCCCAACCAAACTACAGGGCAGAGAACTTTGTCTCTTTGTTCGCTGATAATCCCAAGTGCTGGTAATGGTCCCTGTCACAGAGAAATTGCCCAGTGAACACCCATGGGATAACTGAGTACATGAACTGGGACCCGTGAAGGCACGCACTCCAGCAAGAGCTCGGGTTCAAGGTCATGTGCCTCGTGTCGTGAGGGTAAGAGTTTGAGGCACGAGGGAACACAAACGAAACCAATTTCTTTGGATTAGAGATGGGCCAATTTTTTCTCTACAGGGCCTGAGAGTCAATATTTCAGCCTTTGCTGGACACATATGGTCTCTGCCACATAGTCCTCTTTGTTTTTTCCACAGACCTTTAAAAATGCGAAAGCAGGCTGTACAACACAAGCCTAGCTGCAGTTTCCCAACCCTGCTTCAGGTCGAAGACCGTCAACCGTCGGCAACTTCCCGTGCGCCATGAACTGGCCGAGAGAACAGAGGTGGCAGTTGGGACAGAGCTGATACTTACAAAGCTCCTATAAGCAACGCCAGGCACCGTTCTGAGCACTTTCTATGGATAGACGTCAACTCATCTGACCCTCCCAAGAGCCCCTGGACGTAAATACTGTGCATCGCCGTGGTACAAATGAGGAGACTGAGGCACAGATGAATTAAGAAACCCACCTGGGGTCACACCAGTTAGCGGCAGAGCTGAAAGTCAAACCTGGGGTCAGATCTGTCATGGGCGTGAGTGTGGGCAGCAGCTGTGAGTGTGTCTATAAACGCGGGGAAATGAGTGTGGAACGCACCCGTGGGCGGACAGGATCATTCCCGCCCACGCCCCCAGCCCCAACCACCTGGCCGGCCCAGAGGCTCACTTCTTCCCGAGCAGGAACTTGTGCAGCGGCCCGCCGCCCGCCATCTCCATCACCAGCATGAG
Organism: Globicephala melas; assembly: GCF_963455315.2. Lineage (NCBI taxonomy): Eukaryota > Metazoa > Chordata > Mammalia > Artiodactyla > Delphinidae > Globicephala > Globicephala melas. Next base: position 9,342,414 of record NC_083325.1, read on the forward strand.
GGCCTCGGCCTGGCACACGCCGATGAGCCGCACGATGTAGGGGTTGTCCAGCTGGTGCATGATCTGCGCCTCCCGCATCATCTCATCCTTGTCCGCCTTCTCTGTGTTCTGTTTCAACACCTTGATGGCCACGTCGATCTGCTTCCTGCCGTGACGCACAGAGGGACACGCGTGAGCCGGCACGGGCCCGACCTGGCCCCCTCATCCCAACCCGACCTGCCTCTCCTCTCCCTGGACTTGTGTAGTAGATGCTGTGGTTTGCCGCCCAGTCCTCCCTGCAGCTCACGGCTCACAGCTCACAGCCAAGCCCCTCCCAGGAACTGCCCCTTGCTGAAAAGAACCGGCTCAAAGTGTCACCCTCCCCAGGGGCAGCCTGTACCAAGAGACCAGCCGATGGAGTAGACAAGGGGGACTCTGTTGCATCTGCAGCTCAGCCCAACTTCTCTCTGCCCCAGACCTGCCCCTCTCACTCCCTCTCGGGTGCTGCCCTGGGCTCCCCCAGGTAACCCCGCCTAGCAGGCAATTTCCTGTCCCAGCGTCTGTTTCCCAGGCAACCTGAAGTCACATCCTGGCTCCAACCCCCAAGGCCTTGGGAGGCAGCGCCCCCTCTGCCCCTCCCACAGCGGTTCCCCAGCCAAGGCTGGGCAGCCTACTTGCGCATGCGGTAGACGCCCTGGCGAACGGAGCCAAAGTTGCCGCAGCCAAGTTCTATGTCAGCCATGAGGAGGTTCTCGCGCTTCAGGAAGAGCTTCTTGTTTTTGAGCTCCTCGGGGTCGCTGTAGGGGCTCTCGTACACGCTGGTGTCCATGGGCATCGATCGCGGCTTCTCTGAGGACGCTAGGCATGCTGGGCACACACACAGGCATGTGCTCCCAAGTCAGGAGCAGGGCGAGGGATGGGAGCTGGGCAGGGCAGCCTCGGTGCCCACCAGGCACGTCGCCGCAAGGCACAGGGTGCACCGTGCAGAGCACGCACAGGCACACGTGCACACGTGTGTGATCATGTGCGTGCGTGCATTTGTGTGCACTCCTGGTCCCCTCTGTGGGTGAGCTGGGAAGCCACGTCCAAGAGGACTCTAGTGTGCACTGGCTAGAGTGTGCACACACATGCGTCCTTGCATGTTCACGCATAACACCCACGTACACTCTCACCCATGTCTCGGTGTGTGATGGGGGTCCAAAGGCGTGTCTGCACAAGTAACCACTACAGTGCCAGCTGAGGCGTGCACACCTATGGGTGTGCGTGCACTGACATGTCTGCACCCGTGTCACGCCTGCCCAGGTCTGCGTATGCACCACGCAGCCAGGTGTACAAGGGCTGCAGATGAGCCTCTCTGTGCACAGGCAACCGTGTATGTTCTCTACACACACGTGCACAGGCTTACATCCACACATGAAACACAGGAGCATCTGCGACAGTGCCTTTCAGGGACCTGGGCTCTGGAGCCTGCCTCCTTGGGTTCAAACCCCAGCTCCACCACTGCCTAGCTGCGGGACATGACAGTTCCCGGCCCTCCTTTCTCTTCTGTAAAATGAGAATAATTACCATGACCGCCTCATGTGCTTGTCGGGAGGATTCAGCAAAGCTCATACACTCAGTGAGCTTGGGGCATGACTGGCAGATAGTAGGTGCTTAACAGATGTGTGTCTGTACCCGGGCTGGCCCAGGCATGGCCAGGTCTACTCCCCTGCACGTCAGCATGCCCCCGGGCACGTGCTCACAGGCGGGCATGATGCATGTGCCCACGTGGACACCTGCAGGCACAGTGCATGCACAGGGCAACCAGGCCCACCGCCGCAGGTCAGGCCTGGCACACGTCCCTCCCCTGACACACCCCAGGGCCCAGCCAGGACCCTGCTCTTGGTCTGACACGAACCCCTACACACCTCCATCTCTGCCGACTCACCTGGTTCAGGGGTGTATCCGTCTGAGTTGAGCGTGTCGATCCGTCTCTGAGGCTAAAGGTCATGGGGTCAGCAAGGGTCAGCAGGGCCAGAGCTGGGGGCACCCAGCCCCTCTCATGAGACCCACATCGTCTGAGGACTCCCAGAGATGGTGCTGGGGATGCCCTCTTCTGTTCCACGGCAGCCCCACTCTCCCCCCATCTCCTGCCCGGAGCCCCACCCTGGGAACAGGACCCATTGCCCACCCAGCTCCATCCCCAAGGCCCCAAGTCTACGGCGCTGCTGACTCACCTGGGTGAATGTGGATGGGTGGGCGGGGAGTGTGGGAGCAGCGGCCTCTGGGGGAGCAGAAGGGACAGTGAGGGGGTGGGGGCCGGGGTCTCCCGCTCACCCCTGTGCCCCGCTGCCCCGCTCACCTGAGCTGGCGCTGTTGTTGGGACAGGCCTCCTTTAGGCAGTAGATGAGCCCGTCAGCCTTCAGCTTCAGGTACTCCACCAGCTGCAGGGAGGAGCGTCAGGGCCGGGGCTCCCCTCTTCCCCAGAAGCCTGAGCACCCCACCGCAGCCTCTCCCCACAACAGGGTGTGTGGGCGGCCTACCTGCCAGAGCGTGTCAAACTTGGTCCCCTCGGGAATGCAGTATTTGCCCGCCTTGTCCTGGCTGATGAGGTAGTGGTACACAGTCTTCCCATAGATCAGAGACAGCGCATAGGTGCCCTGCTCCTTCCGGGGTCTCAGCCTGGCGGGGGATGGAGGGGGTGTCACCCCTACAACCACATGGGTCCCCTCCCCCGTGGTGCCCTCCTACTTAGGCCCCAGTTCCCACACACACGCCCTATGGGCTCTGCACCCCAGAGCCTCATGGAGAAGTGGCAGGGGCTGCGGGAGCTGAGGTCAGGCCCCACTCGACCTCCAGACCTACTGGTAACAGGCCGTGCGTGGGGCTGGCGGAGGGGGTGCCGGGGTGAGCAGAGAGGTGAATGGCCATGTTCACAGTCATCCAAGGGCAGGTATGTGGCCATCCACAGGGGAATACTGGGCCACCCACGGTGGACATTCAGCCCTGCAGCGCCTGATACTCAGGCACCCACAGCTGCACACTTGGCCATTCAGGGAGGAACACTTAGCCATACGCTGGGGGGCACCTGGTCCTCCATGGCTGAATACCAGGCCACCCATGGTTGGGCACTTGGCCACAGGTGTGGGGCGGGGAGGCACTTGGCGATTCCTGGAGGGATATTTTTTCATCTATGGTGGACACAGAGCCACTCACGGGGGACACACAGACTTAAGACCATTCTCTTGGGGAGACAAAGCTGTTTCTATACATAGAGCGATAAAGGCAAGTGCAAGTCCATGGCTAGATCACAGGGCACCTTCGTACACATTAGCACAAGTCACCTTGCCATCACAAGAGACCCACCAGTTATCATAACAGATGACCTTTAACAGAATGAAACCCTTGATTGTCCTCTTCTGGAAATTTGCCAAAACAAATAAATCTTCCATGTCTATCGATCAGAATTAAGCCCCTAAAAGATGGTGCCTTCATGCAGTAAGAACCTGTCCAACCACACACACACATGCGCGCACGCGCACACACACACACACACACACACACACACACCCACGGACCAATTTAGGGCCACCTGCACCCTCCCATCCTATTGTAAAACTAGTCAGCATCTCCCACAAAATAGTTTTGTCTTGAGTTCCCAGCACAAGTTTCTATTCAAGGGTTAAGTGTAGATTTCTAATGGACGAGGGAGGGGCAGCTGTTTCTGGAGGTGGTCTCAGGCTCTGTGGACACTGTAGACAACAGACCAATAATCTAGGGGATTGAACTAAGTTACACAAGAGCTGGCTGGGAGCGCACAGCAGGAAATAGCCATGGGATGACCCACAGGTGGGCACCATCAAAGTGTAAACTCTCAGGGCTTGGGCCCTGCCCATGGATATTAATTCACTGGACAAATATTTACTAAGTGTTGACCACATGCCAGGCATTATTCTAAAGGCAGGAGTACAGTGGTGAACAAGACAGACACGAGCCCACCTTGCAACTCTTCCTTAGGCCAAAGAGACAGAGAAATGTCCCTTAAATCTCCATGGCAAAACATGAGTGAGGGATGGAGGGGTGGCTGTGAATATCCCATCCATTGCCGGACAGCAAGTTCCCCAAAGAACAATGCAGTGAAGGCTGACATAGTGACCAGGGCAGCCTACCTGGATACGTGGAGAGATAGCAAACAGGGTGGGGAGCAATGGGGGAGCACCAAAGGCAAGGAAGAGAATCCCACAACAAACTAAGAAATGCAAATGTCCCACAGAAAGGAAGGAGCTTCCATAACTAGACTGGTGGGCTGGCCTGGAGGTGATTGTCTCTAAATACTAGTTCTCTTCTTTTGAGAAGTGAAAATACTTCATAAGGTCAAAACCTTAAGTTTTGAACTGACAACAAAAACTCAATGCCCAGAGGGCAGAGAGCAGAAGCAAGAAGAACTACAATTCTGCAGCCTGTGGAAAGAAAACCACATTCACAGAAAGATAGGGAAAATGAAAAGGCAGAGGACTTTGTACCAGATGAAGGAGCAAGATAAAACCCCAAAAAACAACTAAATGAAGTGGAGACAGGCAACCTTCCAGAAAAAGAATTCAGAATAATGATAGTGAAGATGATCCAGAACCTCAAAAAAAGAATGAAGGCAAAGATCGCGAAGATGCAAGAAATGTTTAACAAAGATCTAGAAGAATTAAAGAACAAAAAAACAGATGAACAATACAATAACTGAAATGAAAAATACACTAGAAGGAATCAAGAGCAGAATAACTGAGACAGAAGAATGGATAAGTGACCTGGAAGACAGAATGGTGGAATTCACTGCCACAAAACAGAATAAAGAAAAAAGAATGAAAAGAAATGAAGACAGCCTAAGAGACCTCTGGGACAACATTAAATGCAACAACATTTGCATTATAGGGGTCCCACAAGGAGAAGAGAGAGAGAAAGGACCCAAGAAAATATTTGAAGAGATTCTAGTCGAAAACTTCCCTAACGTGGGAAACGAAATAGCCACCCAAGTCCAGGAAGCACAGAGAGTCCCAGGCAGGATAAACCCAAGGAGAAACATGCCGAGACAGATAGCAATCAAACTGACAAAAATTAAAGACAAAGAAAAATTATTGAAAGCAGCAAGGGAAAAATGACAAATAACATACAAGGGAACTCCCATAAGGTTAACAGCTGATTTCTCAGCAGAAACTCTACAAGCCAGAAGGGAGTGGCATGATATATTTAAAGTGATGAAAGGCAAGAACCTACAACCAAGATTACTCTACCCAGCAAGGATCTCGTTCAGATTCGACAGAGAAATCAAAAGCTTTACAGGCAAGCAAAAACTAAGAGAATTCAGCACCAACAAACCAGCTCCACAACAAATGATAAAGGAACTTCTCTAAGTGGGAAACACAAGAGAAGAAAAGGACCTACAAAAACAAACCCATAACAATTAAGAAAATGGTAACAGGAACATACATATCAATAATTACCTTAAAGGTGAATGGATTAAATGCTTCAACCAAAAGACACAGGCTCGCTGAATGGATACAAAAGACAAGACCCGGGCTTCCCTGGTGGCGCAGTGGTTGAGAGTCCGCCTGCCGATGCAGGAGACACGGGTTTGTGCCCCGGTCCGGGAGGATCCCACATGCCATGGAGCGGCTGGGCCCGTGAGCCATGGCTGCTGAGCCTGCGCGTCTGGAGCCTGTGCTCCGCAACATGAGAGGCCCGCATACCGCAAAAAAAAAAAAAAAAAAAAAAAAAGACAAGACCCATATATATGCTGTCTACAAGTGACCCACTTCAGACCCAGGAACACATACAGACTGAAAGTGAGGGGATGGAAAAAGATATTCCATGCAAATGGAAATCAAAAGAAAGCTGGAGTACCAATACTCATATCAGATAAAATAACCTTTAAAATAAAGAATGTTATAAGAGACAAGGACACTACATAATGATCAAGGAAGCAATCCAAGAAGAAGATATAACAATTATAAATACATACGCACCCAACATAGGAGCACCTCAATACATAAGGCAATTGCTAACAGCTATAAAAAAGGAAATCAACAGTAACATAATAATAGTGGGGGATTTTAACACCTCACTTACACCAATGGACAGAACATCCAGACAGAAAATTAATAAGGAAACACAAGCTTTAAATGACACAATAGACCAGATAGATTTAATTGATATTTATAGGACACTCCATCCAAAAACAGCTGATTACACTTTCTTCTCAAGTGCACACAGAACATTCTCCAGGATAGATCACATCTTGGGTCACAAACCAAGCCTCAGTAAATTTAAGAAAATTGAAATCACATCAAGCATCTTTTCTGACCACAACGCTAAGAGATTAGAAATCAATTACAGGGGAAAAAACGTAAAAAATACAAACACATAGAGGCTAAACAATACGTTACTAAATAACCAGAGATAACTGAAGAAATCAAAGAGGAAATCAAAAAATACCTAGACACAAATTACAACGAAAACACGATGATCCAACACCTATGGGATGCAGCAAAAGCAATTCTAAGAGGGAAGTTTATAGCAATACAAGCCTACCTCAAGAAACAAGAACAATCTCAAATAAACAATCTAACCTTACACCTAAAGGAATTAGAGAAAGAAGAACAAACAAAATCCAAAGTTAGCAGAAGGAATGAAATCATAAAGATCAGAGCAGAAATAAGTGAAATAGAAACAAAGAAAACAATAGCAAAGATCAATAAAACTAAAAGCTGGTTCTTTGAGAAGATAAACAAAATTGATAAACCTGTAGCCAGACTCATCAAGAAAAAGAGGGAGGGCCTCCCTGATGGCGCAGTGGTTGAGTCCGCCTGCCGATGCGGGGGACACGGGTTCGTGCCCCAGTCCGGGAGGATCCCACATGCCGGGGAGCGGCTGGGCCCGTGTGCCATGGCCACTGGGCCTGTGTGTTCAGGGCCTGTGCTCCACAACGGGAGTGGCTGCAGCAGTGGGAAGCCCATGTACCGCAAAAAAAAAAAAAAAAAGAAAGAAAAAAGAAAAAGAGGGAGAGGACTCAAATCAATAAAATTAGAAATGAAAAAGGAGAAGTTACAACAGACACTGCAGAATACAAAGCATCCTAAGAGAATACTACAAGCAACTCTATGCCAATAAAATGGATAACCTGGAAGAAATGGACAAATTCTTAGAAAGGTATAACTTTCCAAGACTGAAGCAGGAAGAAATAGAAAATATGAACAGACCAATCAAGTAATGAAATTCAAACTGTGATTAAAAATCTTCCAACAAACAAAAATCCAAGACCAGATGGCTTCACAGGTGAATTCTATCAAACATTTAGAGAAGAGCTAAGCCCCATCCTTTTCAAACTCTTACAAAAAATTGCAGAGGAAGGAACACTCCCAGACTCATTCTATGAGGCCACCATCACCCTGATACCAAAACTAGACAAAGATAGTACAAAAAAAGAAAATTAAGGACCAATATCACTGATGAATACAGATACAAAAATCCTGAACAAAATACTAGCAAACAGAATGCAAAAACACATTAAAAGAATCATATACCATGATCAAGTGGGATTTATCCCAGGGATACAAGGATTCTTCAATACATGCAAATCAATCAATGTGATACACCATATTAACAAATTGAAGAATAAAAACCATATGATCATCTCAATAGATGCAGAAAAAGCTTTTGACAAAATTCAACTCCCATTTATGATAAAAACTCTCCAGAAAGTGGGCACAGAGGTAACCTACCTCATCATAATGAAGGCCATATATGACAAACCCACAGCAAACATCATTCTCAATGGTGAAAAACTGAAAGCATTTCCTCTAAGATCAGGAACAAGGCAAGGATGTCCACTCGCGCCACTCTCATTTAACATAGTTTTGGAAGGCCTAGCCATGGCAATCAGAAAAGAAAAAGAAATAAAAGGAATACAAATTGGAAAAGAAGAAGTAAAACTGTCACTGTTTGCAGATGACATGATACTATACATAGAGAATCCTAAAGGTGCCACCAGCAAACTACTAGAGCTAATCAATGCATTTGCTAAGGTTGCAGGATACATAATGAATGCACAGAAATCACTTGCATTCCTATCCACTAACAACGAAAGACCAGAAAGAGAAATTAAGGAAACAATTCCATGCACCATTGCAACAAAAAGAATAAAATACCTAGGAATAAACCTACCTAAGGAGGTTAAAGACCTGTACTCAGAAAACTATAAGACACTGATGAAAGAAATCAAAGATGACACAAACAGATGGAGAGATATACCATGTTCTTGGATTGGAAGAATCAATATTGTGAAAATGACTGTGCTACCCAAAGCAATCTACAGATTCAATGCAATCCCTATCAAATTCCCAGTGGCACTTTTTACAGAACTAGAATAAAAAATATTAAAATTTGTATGGAGACACAAAAGACCCCGAATAGCCAAAGCAGCCTTGAGGGGAAAAAAATGGAGCTGGAGGAATCAGACTCCCTGACTTCCGACTATATTACAAAGCTACAGTAATCAAGACAATATGGTACTGGCACAAAAACAGAAATATAGATCAATGGAACAGGATAGAAAGCCCAGAGATAAACCCACGCACCTATGGTCAACTAGTCTATGACAAAGGAGGCAAGGATATACAATGGCAAAAAGACAGTCTCTTCAATAAGTGGTGCTGGGAAAACTGGACAGCTACATGGAGAAGAATGAAATCAGAACACTCCCCAACACCATACACAAAAATAAACTCAAAATGGGTTGGAGACCTAAATGTAAGACCAGACACTATAAAACTCTTAGAGGAAAACATAGGAAGAACATTCTTTGACATAAATCACAGCAAGATTTTTTTGATCCACCTCGTAGAGTAACAGAAATAAAAACAAAAATAAACAAATGGGACCTAATGAAGCTTAAAAGCTTTTGCAAATCAAAGGAAACTACAAACAAGATGAAAAGACAACCCTCAGAATGGGAGAAAATATTTGCAAACGAATCAATAGCAAATGATTAATCTCCAAAATATATAAACAGCTCATGCAGCTCAATATTAAAAAACAAACAACCCAATCAAAAAATGGTCAGAAGACCTAAATAGACATTTCTCCAAAGAAGACATACAGATGGCCAAAAAGCACATGAAAAGCTGCTTAACATCACTAATTACTAGAGAAATGCAAATCAAACTACAATGAGGTAACACCTCACACCAGTTAGAATGGGCATCATCAGAAAATCTACAAACAACAAATGCTGGAGAGGGTGTGGAGAAAAGGGGACCTTCTTGCACTGTTGGTGGGAATGTAAACTGATACAGCCACTATGGAGAACAGTATGGAGGTTCCTTAAAAAACTAAAAATAGAATTACCATATGACCCAGCAATCCCACTACTGGTCATATACCCAGAGAAAACCATAATTCAAAAAGACACATGCACCCCAATGTTCATTGCAGCACTATTTACAATAGCCAGGTCATGGAAGCAACCTAAATGCCCATTGACAAACAAATGCATAAAGAAAATGTGGTACATATATACAGTGGAATATTACTCAGCCATAAAAAAGAATGAACTTGGGTCATTTATAGAGACGTGGATGGACCCAGAGACTGTCATACAGAGTGAAGTAAGTCAGAAAGAGAAAAACAAATATCGTATATTAACACATATATGTGGAACCTAGAAAAATGGTACAGATGAACGGGTTTGCAAGGCAGAAATAGAGACACAGATGTAGAGAACAAACGTATGGACACCAAGGGGGGAATGTTGGGGGGGATGGGAGATTGGGATTGACATGTATACACTAATATGTATAAAATAGATAACTAATAAGAACGTGCTGTATAAAAAATAAATAAAATAAAAGTCAAAAAAATAAAAAAACTCAATGCTCAGCCACTCATCAGGAAACGTGTGTGGAATATTGAAAAAAAACAGCACAATATTAGACCTTTCTTCCCATCAATAAGTGGAATCTAGATCTGTATCTCCTGAATCAGGGATTGACCATGTGACTTGCTTTGGTCAATAAGACATTAGCAAACAGGACACAAGGAGAGGCTGGAAAAGTGGTTGACACTGGGGTTTGCCTGCCCTTTCTTGCTTCTCCTGGCAGCCCTGCAACGACCATGGAAGTGAGTCCACACTAGCCTGCTGGAGAAGCCATATGAAGGAGAATCAAGGCATCCCAGGCTGCCATCTGCCAGACATGTGAGTGAGGCCATCCCAGACCATCAAGGCCCAGTCAATCCTTCAGCTGACTGCGGCCACACAGCTGAGCTCAAAAGAAACCAGCTGAATAACCACCCAACTGAACTAAGCCCAAATAGCCAACCCATTGAATCAAGGCTGAATAAATGAATGTTATTTTAAGCTACAACAGTTTAGGGTGGTTTGTCACACAGCAAAGGCTAACTGATACACTGTCTTTGGAAAGAGACATGTGAGTTCACAAAACAGCAGCCACCAATCCCACGTAGGCAAAGACTACTATACTGGTGTGGTCACCATATATATTTCAATGTCACAAATTCTACTTTATTTACCAAAAAAACCACCAGGTGGTGGCAGTTCTTCATCCTTGTAGTTCAGGCCTGAACTTAAACTAGAGGTACAGGCTAAGAAATCAACTTGTATCTCCACTTTTTTTTTTTTTTTTGGCTATGCCATGAGACTTGTGGGATCTTAATTCCCCAACCAGGGATTAAACCTGTGCCCCCTGCAATGGAAGCATGCAGTCCTAACCACTGGACTGCCAGGGAACTCCCTCCACTTTAAAAATAATATATAGAACCTGATAACAGTGAAAAAAATAAGAGCTACCATTTATTAAGATGCTCGTTCTAAATTCTTCACATATTTGTCATTTAATCTTCACAGCATTCTCCACAAGACACCTACCTTGTCCTCTCATTATCCACATTTCGCAGAGGAGGAAGCAGAGGCTCAAGAACACTACACCTCTTGCCTAAACTGCACAGTTGATTAGGGGTAGAGCCAGGATGCCAATCCACTTCTGACTCTCCAGTTAATTGCTACATGGGACTGACACCCAGCCCAGCCACAGCAAGTTGCTTCTTCTCCGTGTGCCTCAGTTTCCTCACATGTAAAATGAAAACACAGAACGAACCCAGACTTTAGGGCTCCAAAGATGAGATTCAGGATCAACCGTGATCTCATAACTGTAGGCATAATCTTTGGGGTAAATATGTTTTGGGGATCGTGAGAAGGGTTCAGCTTCACTAAAATTCCCAAAGGGGTCAGTGATCCATTAAGAAACAATTAACAATATGTTCTTGAAGGCCCTTTCCAGGGGTCAAGTGTCTTTTCAAGTTGAATCAACCAGTCCCACAGATGCTGCAATTATGCAGAAAGGAAGCGAGCTTTGACAGCAAACAGCATTAGGTATAATTCCAACCATTCATCAGCAGCTCTGAACGGTGGTCACTGGTAAGCATTCCAGGCCACAGTGGTGTGTCTTTCTATCACACCCGCACCCTTACCACGGAACCAGACCAGTCCTGGGCTTGTCCCAGGCATCGTGATGCATCAGGGATGTCCCTTCACCCCTGCCTCATGAGAGGTTCTGCGCCTACAGCTTTGACCTTCAGCCCCTAACTACCCACATACTGAGAAAGCAGTTACTGACAACAGGAACCACAAGAAAAACCTACAGTGCTTCTGTCAGAAGCATGTCCTGCCTAATTTTCCAGGAGTCTGGTTCATGGTGGTGGCTTCTGGTCTCTTGACATTTCCCTGCATGAGCCACTGTCCCTCATAATGTCACGGCTCCAACTGCTTCTGAACCCCAGCATCAGCCCCAGTCTCTGTACTGTACCCAGATCCTAGCTCCCTCAGTCTCAGCCTGCTGTGGCCAATGCTGGTCCTACCCACCTCTGAGACTTCAAGCCACCTCGATATCCAAAGCACCTACAGCCGCTGGCCCTGGTTCTCCAGAGATTCCTCTTATCCCAACAGACTGGTTAACTCCAAGCCTGTTATAAACTTTGCTGTGTTAATGGAGAAAGTTTGCAAACTTTTCCTTTGGGCAGTGGAATTGTTTGTCAAGCAACATCTTCCATAGAAACTCAAGATATGAAACACGTCAAAGCTGAGCTGGGGGGACTTCCCTGGTGGTGCAGTGATTAAGAATCCTCCTGCCAATGCAGGGGACACAGGTTCGAGCCCTGGTCCAGGAAGATCCCACATGCCGCAGAGCAACTAAGCCCGTGCTCCACAACTACTGAGCCTGCGCTCTAGAGCCCGCAAGCCACAACTACTGGAGCCCGCGTGCCACAACTACTGAAGCCCACGCACCTAGAGCCCATGCTCCACAACCAGAGAAGCCACCACAATGAGAAGCCCATGCACCACAAGGAAGAGTAGCCCCTGCTCACCACAACTAGAGAAAGCCTGCATGCAGCAATGAAGACCCAGCACAGCCAAAAATTAATTAATTAATTTTTTTAAAAAAAGCTGAGTTGGGATGGGGCTCAGAATCCCCCCCCGCTCCACCCTCTACTCACTTCTACCACCCCCTCCCCCCAGAATCTTTTGATATTGTCGGGGGCCTTAGGGAGTCTGGGAGAAAGTTTTAAACCATTGGAATGGTGGAATCATTACCTCTATGAGTACATGTGTTTGCGTGAGGTAGGAAGGAGAGATGGGGGAAGGGAGGGGTGGGGAGGAAAGAAAAAGAAAAAAAAAACCAAGACAAAAGAGAGGCAAAGACTGTGAGGTGATGAAAGGCTGAACTGGGGACATGAGATGAAACCAGAGAAGGGAACCTAGATTGTAAAAAGAAAGAAAAATGAAATTACATGTTACAAAGGAGGAAGCAGCTACAAGGAGAAAGAATTGGCTGCACCAACAGGAAAGGTGGAGACCCCCCTTTGTTGTGTCTGGCTTGGAGAGAGCCCCTGGACACTCAGGTACCTGGGGTAACTTGTGCAAGAGCAAGTGAGATGTGAACGTGGGGAGATGTGTGACCAATGGCCGAGAAGGTCTTAGTGAGCATCACGCTTGAGGGGGGGAGCATGCAGCATCCTGATGAAGCAGGTGACAAACATCTGGACAAGTACCAGCCATCACTAGGTACTAGAAGGTGGAGCCCTCTAGAAGGACCAGATGCAGGCTCTGCCTTCCAGTTCATAGTCCAAAAGGAAAGATGCCCCAAATGCCCACCTTTGAGATGCCCATCACCCTCATTATGGCCTCCTTGTTCTAATCCTCTGATAGACTGTTTGCAAAACTGGCTGCCTCAATTATTCTCCCTTGGGTAGTCCCTTCCCCACAGTGACTCTGGTCTGAGCCAAGTGGCTTGCTTTGGCCAAGAGGACATCAGTTACATTACACAAGCAGAGGCTTGAAAAGTGCTTGTGTATTGTAACTTGCCTTCTCTGATAGTTCTTGGGAACACTGCAACCAACACCATGTGAACAAGTCCAGGCTAGCCTGCTCGATGATGACAGCACTGCAGCCTACTCATCCCTATCGCCCAGGTGACACTGAGCCAATAGCCAGAGCCATGGTCATCCCAACCTATTCAGTCCCGGCCCAGCCGACCTAAACCAGAAGGACTACTCAGCTGACTCACAGAATCATGAGAAGTAATAAACTGTTGTTTTGAGTCAGTAAGTCTTGGGACAGCTTGTTACACAGCAAAAGCTAACTGATACAAATGCAAAGTTGAGTTTCCCTCTTAGAGAAAACAGACCTATCTTAATCTGTTCACAAGCCGTCCTTGCAGCTGAGTATTATCTGTAACATGCAATTACAGCCTAAATTTACAGCCTAAATCTGTTAGGCAGGGTGAAAAAAAATTATCTTATCAGCTGACAGTAGAGTCTTGTAGAGGGACCTGCATCTTGTGGGACACCTGCAGGTAATCTGGTACACATGCTCAAACCTCACATGGGTGGGGGAAATCAAGGGAAAGGGGTCAGTTCCTCCAAGTGGGATGGCCCCAGGAGAGGGAACAGCCCAGCAGGGAGGTGGGTGAGAGCAAGGATTCAGCCAGGCAGGATCTCAGGCCAAGAAGCAACCATGAGAACAGAGACCCTTGAGAATTAACATCTCAAGGGGAGGATGCTAGACTTCCTGAGGTCACAGGAAAGAGACAGGCACCAAGTTTCTCCATATCTCAAGGCCTGAGTGGCCTCAGCTGACATCCGGATAACATCTGCTATACAACGAACCCATGTCCAGACCAGAAAGCAGCAGCCCCAGCAGGGGGCTTTAGACAGACTCTCTCATAATAACAAACTCACGAACAGCCACATGGTTCAGCTGTGGCTCATGCTCAGGCAGAGATACGCACATTCACCCACTTAAAATAACCCTTAGTGCATTTTTAGTATATGCCAGATACTATACTATTGCTTTACACATATTAATTCCTGCGATCCCATAAGAGACCCTTGGGTAGGTACTACCATCATCCACAGTGCAGTTAGAGGGAGCTGCTTCAACGCTCTCCCAGCGCTCCTACCTCACTCAGGGTCAAAGCCAAAGTCACCTCCCTGCCTTCTCCCCCTCCCACTCCAGTCCTCGCTTACTAAGCTCCAAGCACACTGGCCTCCTTGCTGATTCTGGAACATGCCAAGAACCTCCTCCTGGTCTGTGTTCTTGCCAGGAACACCTTCTCCCAGAGAGCTCACAGCCCACTTCTCACCTCCTTCGGTTCTTTACGCAGAAGCCACCCGATCGGAGAGGCCTCTTCTGGCCACCTAAGCTCAGCTTGGAGCCCCCCTCCCCAGCTCCACACACAGCACTTGCCACCCTCTGACATCCTCTATGTTTTAGTGATTCATCCTTCTTTGTCTACCTGCTCCACAAGGACGGGGATTTGTGTCTGTCCTGTGCACTGCCACGTCCTCAATGCCCGGAACAGTGCATGTGGTAACTGTTCAACAAATATTTGGTGAATGCAGGAGAGGAAATCGAAGTAGGCAGCTCCGATAGCTGCCCAGCGTTCCCAGACGGTAAGCAGCAGACGCTGGATTCCAACCCAAGCCGCCCAACTCTGAAGTCCTCACCACTGCTGCCCCTTTCGCATATCACGTCCCTGCGCACATTCAGAAAAGCACTACCCACTCACACTTGTGAGCGCAGGCACACCCCTCACCGCCCACCTGCACACTGAGGTCTGCCCCAGCCTCACCACCCCACAGCCCCAGGCTCTAAGCCCCACATACAGGAACTTGCCGTCCGTCTGTGAGCCTGAGTAGAGTTTGCGCTCCGCCTCCTCGCGCGTCAGGCTTTTGTGGTACCAGGGCATCCGCTCGTGAGCCGTCGTGGCAATGAGCTTCTCCACCTGAGGGGCCTGGCTGATGATGGCCTGCTCCAGGGCCTCGCCCTAGGGAAGAACGGGAGGGTGGAGAAGACTTGTGTCTCCAAGTAGGCGGCCACAGGACACCTCTTCCATCTCCTGGACCCTCCCAATTGCCTCTTCCACATGAGACAGCCCACCCACCCAGGCGCACCTAGGGGGTGAGTCATTTAGGCTGTTAATGAAAGTCAAGGCCCCTCATCTCTATGGTTCCGCCCCAAGCCATCCAGGCCCCGCCCATCCAGGGCCACGGCCCAGGCCCCGCCTTCTAGCCGGCTCCAAGCTCATCTCCAGCTTGAAGATCTAACACTGGTAATCGCGCCCCATGGTGCACTGCATGTTGTCGAAGACCACAACCCACCGCCCCTGCCGGCCAACCTACCCCAGAGCACCGCCCCCACCATCCTCTCAGGCCCCTCTCCCAGCCCAAGCCTCGCCTCCTCTGGACTCAGCGTGACCTCCACCTACCCCGACCTCCACTTTGCCATCTGCCTCTGACAAGCACCATAGCATCGCTCAGGCCCCTGCCTCCGAGGCCTCCTCCCAGCCCGCCCCCAGTCAGGCCCCAACCCTCCAGCATCTAAAACGGGCGCAGCACAGCATAATACAGGCTGGCGAAGACCACCACTCTCCCCCAGTTCCATTGCTCCCTCGGCCCCAAGGGCCCGCCCTTCCCGACCCCGCCTTCCCAAGGCCCGCCCCTCCGGTCCCGCCCTCCCAAGACCCGCCCCTTCGGCCCCGCGCTCTCACCTCTAGTTTCCAAGTCTGGCGCACGTAGTCGCGCACCATGGCATCGCGTAGGCTGTCGAAGACCCCGGGCTGCGGCTCGAGCCCCGACGGCCGGTTGCACGGCTTGCGCAGGTTGCAGGGCAGCCCGTCTGGGTCGCGCGAATAGAACTCACAGAGCTCAGCGGGGCCGCAGTGCGCTTTTCCGCCCGCAATAGCGTAGGTGCCGTTGAGCTGGCGCTCGATGGGGAAGTGGTGGAAGCGCACGTCGTGCACGAGCGAGAGCACATAGCCGCCCAGAGAGCGCAGGCAGTGGCGCAGCAGGAAGAGCCCGTCGGCCATGCCCGCCAGCTTCAGGTGCTCCTCGGCCTCGGCGCGCGAGATGCTGCCGTAGAAGAAGGGCAGGTGCGCCGCGGGGTCCGGCATCGCCGCCGCTGCACTGAGCAGGGTACGGGCCCCTGCGCCTCTTCAGACTCTGTGAGTTCAGAGCAGGATTGGGGGCACGTCAGGGCCTCGGTTTCCCTTCCTGAACCCGTCCATTGTACCCAGAGATAGTAGGAGAGAGCCCGCGTTAAAGGGCATCCGTGCGGCACAGCTGAGTGTGCCGATCGTGCAGAGCCTGATTTGTGCCGGAGTCAACTTGGAAAGGAGGCCCAGCCTACGGGACTCAGATTGGGGAGTCCCAAACCAGCCTTTGACTTTTCAGACCTAGTACGGAGCGCCCCACTGGCCACGACACAACAGCACCTGGAACCTTCATCCACCTCCCAAACACGTGTTGAATTCTTACTGTGTTTCAGGATGGTGATACGGGTGAATAAGAGACATGATCCCTGCCCTCCTGAAGATAACAGTCTGAGGGAGAGGGGATGCAATAAACAAGGAGAGACAAAAATAATTACAGATTGAGGTCAGTGTTCTAAAGGAAATAAATAGAGTGAGATCAAGAGGGAAGAAGCCACTGGAGCTGGGATGGTCACATTCTTTGGGGAGGTAGCATTTGAGCTGAGATCCGAAGGAAAAGGAGGAGCCCACTTCTCAAACAGCATGGAGGGGAGCACATCAGGCAGAAGGAACAGCAAGTGCCAGGGCCCGGAAGCTGGAACAACTTTGCTCATCAAAGGACCCTGACTCCATTAGCCTTCCCGACTCTTTCCTCTGACCCTTTCCCAGCAACCTTAGAAATTCCCCTTAGTCCTGCCCCCTCTGCCTTCGTGAACGAGTGTCTAGAAAGCATAAGCTAATCTGAATATCCATTAATAGGGGATTGGTTAAATACATTAGGATTTAACTCCAATGTGAACTGCGATACAGTCATTAAACAAAAGGAGGTTTGGAAAGTATGACCCTATATGGGGAGGAGGAAGTAAGGACATATAGATAAATAGATACCTGGTGAGGAAGATATCTAACCTGAAATTATCCACCTTCAACTTTCTAGGGTGATGGTGATGTCCAATATCTTGAGAAGCGTTGTGTTGCACAGGTGTCTGAATTGCTCAAAATTCAGAGAACGTAAAATTAAATTAATGTGAAAATGAAAAAAAAATTCAGAAAATGTACCAACTTGAGTTGTTCATTTTATGGTATTTGGGCCCCTCAGTAAAAAAAGAACCATAAAATATTGAACCCTGGTCAGTGATCTGCGTGCAGAAATATCTAGGTGTGATGGGTAGTGATGACTGTAATTTACTTTGAAAGGCATCCAAAAAATAATGTGGATGGATGGATGGATAAGCAGATTGATAAAGTTGAGTCTTGCTATTCGCAGTATTTCTATAAAGTATTGAATTAGGAAGTATTGAGCCCTTGCTTCTAGAAGAGATCCAGTGTCAGGTTCCTTGAAGCCTCTGGTCACAATATTTTCATCAACCGATCAGTACATAACCTTGTTTTATGTACTTCTGTTTAAAGACAACTTACATAATTATATTGTTGATTCATTAACATTGAGCTCTTGACCAGCAGCCCTATAACGATAAGCTTACCCAACGCATACTTTTTCTGTGAGGCACAGCCCAGCCTTCTTGCACTTAGGAACACTAGACAGCACCTCAGCACTGTCCTTGGGGGCCATTTAAACAGTGAAATCACCGACGTAAAGCACAAAAATGTGTCACTAAATAGACTGTGAGAAAGAGACTTATTTACAGTATGAGCTGAATCGAGAAGGCAAAGCATCACCTTGCTCAACCTCAAAGAACCAGCACATCGGTTGACTCAAATTTCACACCACTCTGCACACGCCCTCCAATGACCGTGAAAGCGCAGCGAGCATTGGTTTTGGTGGTTACAAATAAATTTTAGCAAGTAGGCGAACTGGCAGATATGGAATCCAACAATAATGAGGATTAACCGTATGTGATAAAGCAAATATAGCAAAATGTCCATTGTAGAATCTAGGGGGTGGATAATTTGTACAACTAATTGTTCCTGTTTTCTGTATATTTGTAAGTTTTTAGATAATGTTGAAAAAAATTATTTCCCCTTAACAGTTTCTGGTCGTTTCTCTACTGAGATGGGCCCACTTAAGGCCACCCAGGCATAGTTTTGCATTCAAGGAAGGCTCCTTGGGTACCCTTCTTACTTAAGCAATTGTAAGCAGGGGGTGCAAAGCAAGCTTTTGTGGATTGAGAAAGGCTGCCTTTCCCTGGGCGTTCAGGAACATGCAAGGATGGGCACTGGAGCCTAGAGGAAGATACTAGAGCGGGATTCAGGTGAGGTCTGAATGGGCGCAGCTGGAGGAGGGGCCGGAATCTGCGTTCTAACCAGATAGAGTCTAACGCTGGGGTTGGGAGAGCCAGGGCTGTGGGGGTCTTGGATGTCCCGATAGTTACAGGCAGGTGATTAATCGGGGACCTGGAGATGCAGGTCACCATCCCAGAAGAGTGTTTTAAAAGAGTCAGAAGGGCTCCTAGGTATTCATCCTAGAGAAATGGAAACTTACGTTCACACAAACACCTGCACAGGAATGTTTATAGCAGCTCTATTCACGACTGCCAAAATGTAGGAACAACTCAAATGTTTCCCAACAGATGAATAGATAAAGTGTGGTATATCCATGCAGTGGGACACTACTCAGCCTGAAATGGAAGGAAATGCTGATACACACATGAATGTATCTCAAAGGCGTCAGGTTAAGTGAAAGGGGCCAGACTCAGAAGGCTACAAACCATATGATTCCATTCAAAATTGTAGAACAGGGTGTGGAGAAAAGGGAACCCTCTTGCACTGTTGGTGGGAATGTAAATTGATACAGCCACTATGGAGAACAGTATGGAGGTTCCTTTAAAAAATGAAAAACAGAACTACCATATGACCCAGCAATCCCACTCCTGGGCGTATACCCAGAGAAAACCACAATTCAAAAAGACACATGCACCCCAATGTTCATTGCAGCACTATTTACAATAGCCAGGTCATGGAAGCAACCTAAATGCCCATCGACAGACAAATGGATAAAGAAGATGCAATGGAATATTACTCAGCCATAAAAAGGAAAAAATTTGGGTCATTTGTAGAGATGTGGACGGACCTAGAGACTGTCATACGGAGTGAAGTAAGTCAGAAAGAGAAAAGCAAATACCGTATATTAATACATATATGTGGAATCTAGAAAAATGGTACAGATGAACCAGTTTGCAGGGCAAAAATTGAGACACAGATGTAGAGAACAAACGTATGGACACCAAGGGGGGAAAGCGGGGGAGGGGGCAGTGCTGGTGGGATGAACTGGGAGATTGGGATTGACATGTATACACTAATATGTATACAATAGATAACTAATAAGAACCTGCTGTATACATAAATAAATAAATAACATAAAAGGAATAAAAACAAAACGAAACAAAAAACTGCAGGGCCATGCAGTGGCTGCCGGAGGCAGCAGGCCCAGTGGGGAGCAGGGGTGATGGGATGTGGATGGACTGCAAAGGGATATGAGGGAATTCAGGGCAATAGCCTATACCTTGACTGAGACCGCAGTTTCTCAGCTGTATGCATGTGTCAAATCTCACAGAATTTTTCATTAAAAGGGGTGAATTTTACTGTATGTAAATGATACCTTAATTTTTTTTTAATTAAAAGGGGAGCAAGGGAGCTGGAAGGTATAGACACACCAGGCACTACAAATATTAACTGAAATAGGAAAGAGAGAGCTGTCTACACTCCTGCCTCACTTCCTTGATTCCCTCTGTCTCATCCAGCCTCACAGTCTGCTCCCCTCACCTCCACCAGGGTGCTCTCCAGCTGCAGAGAGCACGATATCGCCACCTGATGGGCACCAGGCAAGCACTTCGTGCCCTCTTCCAGGCTGGGTCCCCTGCGTGGTGGACACTGTGACCCCCCCCCCCGCCACACTCTTGGGTCCTTCGCCAACCCCCTGGCTTGCCACCTTCCTCTCTGACGGTTCCTGCTCTCTCTCCCTCTCCAACACCCGTCCCCTACTTAGGCCATCCCGTCTGTGGCTACCCATGCTGCCACTCCCACTTGTCTCATCCAGATCTCTCCCCTGAGGTCGGTTTGTGCTGCCATCACCTCCTTTGATCTCCACCTGCTGTGTCTATTAATAAACCCTGAGATCCAGATCTAACTCACACGGTGACTGTGTTCGGCTGAACCCCACAGTCTGTTTCCCACATGAGCTGAAGCTCCGGGATCTGCAAGTTGCTTTTAGGCGATTCTTCCCCAAGGCCTCCGTTGCTCAAGAACCTACTGTGGCTCCCTCCTGCCTACATCATTGAATCAGACTAAATTCCTCGGCCCTCCCTCTGCTCCAGCCAGGCTGCACTATCAGCCTTCCTTCAAATGCACTTCCATGCAGTGTGCTCCACCGGATATACCCTCCCCACTTCTCTCCACTCCCCCAGTCCAACCAGCCCTGCCTGGCAGGCTCACGGCCCTGCTCCCCACAGGGTATCAGGACCTAAGGCAAGGCAGCGAAGAGAGGGTTTGTCCAGGGACCATGGGGAGGGGTGGGGGTAGTGAAGCTGGTCTCTGGGGCAGGAAGCTGTGGCAGGAAACTGTCAACAACACAGTTTGAGAAGCTCCACCCTGTGGTGGCCACAGGTGCAGCCTGGGTAGCCGGAGGCAGATGAGTGCAGAAGCGGGAGTGGGGAGAGGCTGCCTCTTGAGACCCAGTCCGGGGCCAGAAGCCATGATTGGCCATGTCGGACCTGAGTCCAAGGTCCCAAAGGCAGAAGCCTTCCCCACGCATTCTCAGCTTTATTCCCACTTCCCTGTCCCTTTGCCAATAACAACGACAACAGTAACAACAACAGCTTTCAGAGGAGCCTGGCCGGTCTGCAGCCTCCTGGACGATCAGATGTTTCTGTCCTGAGGCATGTCCCTGCAGGCTGCACGGCTTTCCTCAGAGACATGCCCACCATGAGACTTCCCCACCCCACTCCTGCCTGGGCTGACCCCCTCCATCCTCCCCCTGAGCTTGCGAGGTCCTCGTGAGTTCAGAGATGCTCATTTGGCCTTCCCATGGTTTGCAGCTCCACAGAGAGACCACGGGACCCCAGCCTCGTTCTCACAGCCCAGGTCCTGGGGAAAGGGGAGGAGAGTTTGATCCTTGGCTAGAGGGAGCTGCCTGAAATCCCACCCTTTAAGCATCCTTTTTGGGGACAGGCAGGGTTAAATTCTACCTGTTCCAGACACACAGGATGCCCCAAACATACTTTGAAGGAAATACGGGTCAAGAGATCAACTATGTTTACAAAAGCTGTGGAAAGCATATTTGCATATTAAAGGCTCTGAGAAGACCTGCCAGGAAAGGACGATGCTTTTCAGCTTTGTTTAATCCTCACACCTACGTAGCAGGGCCTGGAAGTGCTGCTGTTCCACAGAACAGACTCAGTATCCAAAGCCCCAGTTAAATGTCTACCATGAGACACCAGAGGGAAGACTGAGGCAGTCAGGCTGCCGACGGAATGAGATGATCCCCCTGGACCTGGCAGGTCTGGAGGCGCCAGGTGCCACCCACAGCCAGACATCAAGTGTCCCCACCCAAGGAATGGGTGCGCAGCCCCTCACTGCCCGAGACCCCAAGTCCCCCCTAAAGCCACCCTTCCTGCTCCCCAGTCCGCAGGCCACCAACAGAGGCAGCACAGACATTTGTCAGCTGCCATCTTGGTTACGTTCCAAGTCACAAAGACAGCAGTTAGCGCTGTGCCCTGGATGGCAACAGGCTCCTTATCCTTTCCCTGACACCAGGGCATCAGATCTGATCATGAAATCATGGATCTACTGGGTAGTAGCAGTGTGGTCCTGGGCGGGGAGCCATGCTCGCCAGACCCACCTGAAACACAGCACCAGTGAAGGTGCCTAGCGCTGCGGGGCTGCGGGGATTCCGTGAGAGAAGGCTCACCAAACACTGAGCATGGGGCCTGGCCCGCCCTTGTCCTGGCCCGTCCTTTTCTGCTCGCAGCCCTCCAGGACTCCCACGTCACTCAAGGTTAAAGCCCAGGTTCTTACAGCGGCCTTGCCCAATCTGCCCCATTGCCTCCTGGCCTTCAGTTACTCCCCACCAGCCACACGGGCCTCCTTATGTTACTTGTTCAGAGCACTGAAACAAATCAGGCCTGGTCCAACCTCAGGGCCTTTGCACTGGCTGTTCCCTTTGCCTGAACACACTTCTCCCAACACCCCTCACTTCATTCGGGTCTCTGTGTAAATGTCACCTCCTCCTCCAAGAGGTCTTCCCTGACCTCCCTCTCTAAAATCGCCTCCCCTTCTCTCTCTATCCCTGACCCAGCGTTACTGCTCTTCACCACTGAAAATGTGATGTACCGTCAACTTGTTGCCACAGGATCTTTGTCCCCTGCTAGAATGGAAGCACGGTGAGAGTGGACATGGTCTCCTGCCCCTGCCTATACCAGCCAGGCACATCGTAGGTGCCCCATAAATGTTCGTGGTGGGCAGAGGCTACTGATACTGGGGTACCTGGGAAGGTATGCAGCCCGCTGTGGTGGGTGGAGACCCCTCTGCAGGTCCTTGGAATTTGGCAGCCTGATGAGGGATGAGGGGCTGTGGGGGCCTCCTTAGGAGAGAATAGTGAACGGAGGATCTAGCGGCTTCCTCCACTAACCAGTGGTGGGAGAGGAGAGGACCAATCGGAGGAGATTTCGCACAGGCTGTTCCCTCTGCCTGGAACAGTGCCCACACCCTTCTCCAGGCCACCCTCAGCTGTCCCTTCCACCCAGAAGTGTTCCATGATTTCCCCCCTCCCCCCCCAGCTGAGTCAGGCACCTCCTCTGTTCTCCCAGGGCCCCGTCCTCCCGCATCACAGCCCTGGTGGCCACGTATGATCAGTCTGTTTGCTCCACCGACTCTGGCCAGCATGAGCTCCCCAAGGCAGAGCCTATGCTCGTCTTGTTTTCACGATAGCCCCTGCTTCCTCCCGACAAATATTTGTCAAGCGGGCAACAATAACAATAGCCTCTGTACCGAAGACTTTACGACACCTCTTCTGAGCATTACCCATTTAATCTAATCCTCACCGCAATTCCATCAAATGGGAACTGTTATCCCCATTCCTCAGCTAAAGAAACTGAGGCTCAGAGAGGTTAATGTCATGTTCAGAATCATGTAGCCTGTGAGTGGCAGTCAGGATTTGAACTCAGGTCTCTCTGACCAGCAGCCAGCACTAGCCACTCTAGTGCGTGGCCATTGGGAGAATGCAATCCACGGCTCTGATCTGGGTCCCCAGGGGCTCCCACGCCTGCCTGGCCCAGGTGTCGCTGCACTTTGAGCTGCCTTCAACTGTCAGGGTAAAGAGTGCTGGCCTGTTGGGGGTTGGAAGCAGGTCCTCAGGCCTCAAACAGACTCTATCTGTTGACCAACTGACTGAATAATGCCACGAGATCAGTCCCCACTGCCACCACTCCCCAGCGATTTCAACCTCTGCTGCTGGCGTTCTAAGGGTTGTGTAACCTCTGCAAGGAGCTATCCCTCTCTGGGTGCCAGGCTCTGTGTAACAGGAGATGGGAAAAGACTTAGGGGACAGAAAAGGTGGGATGAGTCAGGAGGACAGAGCCTGACAGTGGGGACCGCACGGTGCTATCCGTGCATTGTAGGGTGTTCAGCAGCACCCCTGGCCTCTGTCTTCCTAGAGACCAGTAACACCCCCTGAGTCACAAGCAAAAATGTCTCCAGATGGCACTGGATGTCCCCAGCAGGCATGGGGGAGGCAAAACTGGCTCCAGTTAAGAAGCACTTCCTTAACGCTATGCTTTGGGGTGCGGCGGGGAGCAGCCAGCATGGAGAGGTCTGGCTGCTGCAGCCCCCAGGAGAGTCTCCAGGAGCTATGAGGCCGCCCAGAGCTAGCGATCATAATTAGGACTTTAGCAATATGCTTATACAGCACTATTGTGTGCCAGGCACTCGAGAGAAATTCACTCGCCTAATCCTCGAGAGAATGCTGTGTGTAGAGGATTTGTGGATTTGACACCTGAAGACCCAGAGAAGGAGGAAATTGCCCAAGGTCACACGGCACACACAGTAGGTGGCAGAGCCAGGCCTCAAATCGGCCTCCTGGCTCCAGGGTGTACACGAAACACCATCCAGCTGGGCCGCCTGCCTGCCCAGCGTCCCTGCCGGGGCTGTGTGGCAAGGCTGGAGGACAGGCGACAACAGGAAAAAGCAGCTCTGCACTGGCAGGGTAAGAGCCCTCACAGGTGATACCCAAGGACCTTCCAGCACAGGAGTCCCTGACCCTAATCTCTCAGCAAAGCTTTGTTAAGCACCTACTGTGCGCTTGCTGCCGTGGCTAAGACAAGAGCGACAAAGCTCATCTTGAGCCGTTCACCACATGAACCCCTGTTCCTTCCTGCCAAGACCCTTTCCTGCTTGGGACACCTTTCCCAACCTCTCACCCCACAGTCAGGAGCCAAGCACCTACTAGTTGCCAACATTTGCATCTGCATTTAACACATGGGCAAAGTGAGGTTCAGAGAGGCCAAGCAACTTGCCAAGGACACACAGCGGTTGAGCAGGATTCGAGCTGTTTCCTTCTTCACATCTCTGTTTCCCCTTTAACCTGAGCTCCCCTACAAATGGCTGGAGCCTGTCCTGGGTCCCCTCATGGGAATCATCCGGCATTTTGATGTTCAAGTTCACAGCCCTGTTGAGCCACCCTCATATTCACGGCCCTGGGGGACAGAGCACACGTTTGCTTTCTCTGGAGTTTTCTCTGCTTCCTGAAGTCAAGGTTGCTGCACTGATGGGGCCCTGCAGGAGGCTAGGGACTGAGCAGGCACCTCCGTGGCCCCTGGATATAGGCGTCCACTACCACTCGGCGGGCCCGCTGGAGCGAGACCTCCTTCCCTCAGGGTGGCCACAGGTCGTGTCTGCTTCCTTTCCCAGCTGGGTGTCACCCACCTCGGTCCTACAGCCCTTCTGGTACCACAGTGTCCTCCTGACTCTGTCCTCCTTCACCAGACCCAGACCACCCCTGGAGATGGCGGCTGGGTGCTGCCCCATCTGGGATGACTTACCTGGGGATGTGCTGACGGGTGTGGAGGCACAGGCCACCTGCAAGGTCTCTGGTCCCAAAGCCAACAGACAGCTGCTTCTAGATGAAGAACTGGGGTCCAAGAAACTAACTTGGGCTTCTCTGCAGCCCGAGCCCCCAGCCTGAAGCCACCACCGGCTAACCACCCACTCATACACCCTGGCAAGGGGTAAGGAGGTCATACCCCACCAGGGTTTCTCACTCGGGGTGGAGGGGGTGGGGAATCTGAGTCACCCTCTGCTGGCTGCCCCGGAAGCCCCTGCGGTGGCCGTGCTGGCAAGAAAGAGGCAGAAGGCCGGAGGCCAGCCACTCACCTGGACACCCCAGCGGAGCACGGCAGCCAAGCTGGGCAGGGACTGGCCCGGAAGGCCTGATGTGCTCTTGGAAGCGCCTTTCTCTGAAACTCAGCCTGTTTCCTTGATGCGAAGACAGGAAAGGGGGCTGTGTTTGAAGTTTACGTCAAAGTCACAAAGTGCTGTGTTCAAGGAAAATCGCAAGCCGTGTGCTCCAGGGAGGGCAGATGGCACTTCCGGGGCCAAGCAGAGCCTGCCCAGCAGTGGGGGGAATGAGGCAAGCTGCAGGCAGGGGTTATGCTAGAATGATGATCCCAACAGCATCCCCTAAACCTGGAGAGGGTAAGGGAGGGGAGCTGTGTGCCGGAATGGGGGTGGGGTAGTGGCAGTGGGAGGGGGATCCCCAGGACTCATTGGAAACTGGAATGCCCCCACTTTCCCTTCCCAAGGGGACATGGACCCGGGGCCTGTCCCTGGCTGAATTGCTCATATGAGTGATTTATTTATTCCACAGACAGGTTAAAGCCGGAGAGACGATAAACCTCCCAAGTAGGTCCACACCGCAAAGGTCAGAGCACCTCCTGTGTGCCAGCCATCAGGTCAACAACGACAGCCCTGTGCCTGCCCTCAGATGGTTCACAGTCTAGGCGAGGGGCCAGCTGGGTCACCAGGATGACCAGGGCTGGGAAGGCAGAAGCCTGGACACTGTGTATACACAGAGGAGCCCGACACAGCCTGGGGGTGTCAGGGATGGCTTCTAAGAAGGATCGGTCATGTCGTCAAGACACGGAGATGGTGTGTCCCCCAGCACGCACCCGATCCCAGCCCAGCCCCGTGCACTGCACCTGACCACCTCCTGCGCTGCTCACAACCTCTTCTTCAGCCTCTTCTCCTCCTCACTCTCCCACCCTCTGACCCCTTGACCACATCTAACATCTGCTCCCTCGGCGGCCCACGGAGCTGTCGGGCTGCAAGGCCGGGCCTGTCCTGGAATCCACTCTGCCCCATCTACCCCCACTGCCCTGAGGCTTTGGGGGCTCTCTCACCTCTTCAGTGGCTTGTCACCCGTGGGGCCTTGGGGACCTACATGGGCTGTCCTAGGCCCACCGTTGAGACCAAAAAAATCTTTCTTCTCTTGCACCTGCGCCCTGGGGGAAGTGAGTTCAGCTCCCCAACTGGCCTGGCATTTCCTTCATGCTTTACCCCAGGACTCCTTTCCTGGGACCCTCTCCCCCAGCCTCTACCACCCCCCAGTTCCCTAAATCCCCCCTCCTACTCAAGAAATCTTTTTTCTAAGCTTCAGGCTGGGTACTTTCCCCCTACATAGATTTCTCCCAAAACTGTTTTCGTTAGAAGAGCTCCCTTTCCCCACAGACATCGTGAAATTCAGGAAGCAGAATAAAATCTTTGTTTCCATACTGGATGCTCCTTTCCTGGGGTAATGAGAGAAGAATGCCCCAGCAAACTGAAGAGGAGAGAGATCACAGCATCAGAACCACATAATCTACAATTATAATAGCAGCACTTACTGAGCACTTACCACGTGCCACACAATGTTGTAAGCGGTTTACAGTTTAAACCATTGAATCCATTTTCCAGATAAGGTAAGTGAAGCCCAGAGAGGTTAAACAACCGACTCCAAGTGGCCAGGCATGATGGGAGCAGGGCAGTCTGGCCCCATAGCCCAGGCCATGGTGGACATGGGAGGAGGAAAGCTTGATTGCAAAATAGCTCCCCGTGGGGCCGGCCTCCCAGAGAGCTGGAAGCTGAGCAGGCTGCCTGTGGGGTGCCCGAGGGGCAGCAGCATTTGGGGCTTGCTGTCTCTGGGGTCTTCAGGCCTGAGAAAGGGGCTCCCAGCCTCTGCAAGGCACTGGCTCAGCAACCCTCTAACCCACTTCCATCTCAGAGACCACGTCCTGAGGGGCCCAGGCCAGCTGGGTGCTCAGACAGTTCCGAGATTGGCCTGCAGATAACGCCATGTGTTTTGCCAAAGTGGAGGGTGGTGGATGCGTCTTTTGGATGTGCAGACGAAAGAGCGGATGGAACAGTGGGCTGGAAAAGTTGCGGTGCGTTTGCCCAGCGTGGGTCTGGGTAAATATTCACTCTAGACGTGCGAAGAGCCTCAGAAGAATTTGATCACTCACACCCACCCCCACCCCCACCCCGGGCCCTTGCCCAGCTGGTCCCCGCCTGAACTCTTTCCCCACCTCTTCTCCTCCATTTGACTCTTCCTTCTCCTCCAGGTCTCTGATTAAACGCAGCTTCCTCCAGGAAGCCTTCCCCATCCTCAGACTGGGTGGGGTGGGACTCTGTGCTGGTTTCACCTGCCCTTGAGCCGGCCGGATTTGGTTCCACAGCCAAAAAGACGCCAGGCCACTGCAGGGGTAACACCCGGCAGATGGGCCCTGGGGTGGAGGTTTCAGGCTGCCAGAGAAGACTCACATCTCAGCACAGTGATGCCCCCAGGGCCCCTACTGAATGCCCTCCCACCTGGGTGTCTTCAACCGTGCAGCACCCGCCTTTCCTCTGGGTGGTCAGACAACGTGACATTTACCTCCTTGCTGTTCTTGTCTGGTTCTTCCACTTAGAGCTGAGGGACCTTGAGCAAGTTACTTGACCTCTCTGTGCCTTAGTTTCCTCATTCAGGAAATGAGGATGATAATGGTACCCACCTCATGAGCATCAAAGCAGATGCTCCACTATCGCCATCATCATCACCACCACCATCATCTCTCCGTTTCCCCAGTTTCGATAGTGTGCTACTGACTGCATGTCCAAGGGCAGGAACAGGATTTCCTTGCGCCCTCCAGGGCGTACCTCTTGAGTACAGCATCCTTCCAAGAGCAATTTAGGATTCTAAAGGTTGAAAGTGACACCCCCCACACAAAAAAAAAAGAAAATTAATCCAACCTGGCTTAAGTCAGAAGAGAATCAATTTGCTATAGCAGCCATATGCTGTGCCCTCCTCTGGGGGTCATCAAATGGACCGCTCTTCTTAAACGTCCAAACCGCAATGACAATGTCATCTCTTCAGATAGGCCTTCGGGGGCTCCCTATTCATTCAACACTGAGTACCTACTCTATGCCACACTCTGTTCTAGGCGCTATGGAGCTGCTGTCAACAACACAGATGAAAATCCCTTCTCTTGTGGAGCTGACAGTCTAGTGGGGGAGACAGAGAAGTAACAAAATAATCAAGTATTCCATGGAGTATATCAGGTGGCTCCAGGCGCTAAGGAGTGAAATAAATCAGGAAAGGGTAGAAGAGGTTCATAGGTGTGTGAATTTGAACAGAGGGGTCAGGGCAGGCCTCACTGAGGGGATAACCTGTGAGTCGAGACTTGAAGGAGGTACAGGAGGGAGCCATGGAGATATTGGGGGAACAGCATTTCAAACAGAGGGATCAGCAGGTGCAAAGGCCCTGGGGCAAGACTGGACCTCTGTGAGGTGGGGATTATCTTGTTCCTGGCTACATCCCCAGCAACTAGAGTCGCAGTTGGCACATAATGGAGTTTAACAAATATAGCATGATGGATGAAAAGCTCAGGTATGGGCTTCAGGAACAACTTACTCAAGGCTCAAATGATGGCCTCAGGGTTGTTACCTCCTCTATCTGTTGACTTTATTCTCAGATAACTTTTCTCCCCGGGGTCCAAGATAACAACTCAGCTTCCAATCCCACTCAGGAGAAAACATCTTTTTCTCAGTATTCCCAGCAAAAGCTCCATCACAGCTCATTGGCTGAGTGGATCACATGTCCATCCCTTACCAAGTCCCTGAAACCAGCGGATTGGATGTGAGAGTGGCGTAGGACCCAGTCACAAAGCCCATCCACACCACACTGAGACCGGGGAGAAGAACCCAAAGGGAAGTTGGAGGCTACGGCTGGAAGGATGCTGGACAGGTAAAAAGCCACAGTTTTGCAGAACAATCGTAACAGCTAAGATGTATTTATTCATTTATATTGAGCACTCCTGTGTGTTGACTCCAGCTAAGGTGCATTTAATGCTCACAACAGCCACAAGAAGCAGGTTAGCCCCGTTTTACAGATACAGAAACTGAGGCCAAGAGGAAACTGAAGCTTGAGATTTCACAGCTAGTAAATGGCAGAGCCTGAGGTCTGCTGGCTCAAATGGAGCCCAGAGCCTCCACAAGGCTCAGCCCTGAAATCTCCTGGGCTGTGTGGCGGCCACCCTTCACCACGCCAGGGCCAGGCTGGCTGGACCAACCACTGAGCTGGAGGTGGAAGCCCTGAGCAAACTGGGAACACAAAGGAAACCACCTCTTTGATAGAGAAAGAGGGAGAGACCGCTCAGGGCAGGCTCCCAGCGGGCCCACGGGGCTGGGGAGGCCGCTGGTGGAGGCTAGAGGCACATGACCCCAACTTGTTTCTCAAATGGAAGCTGAGGTAGGGGTAGGAGGCCAGTGGGAGGGTGGCCTGCTTCTCAGGTCTGGGGTCCTGAGAGGTCTGGATGAGGATGGAATGAGGACAGGCGTACAACCTGTCGGGAGCTCAAGGAAGAATCTGGCATTTACGGTGTGCCTGCTGTATACCCGAGCCCTGACAGCCACATCTCCTTCCACGCTCAGGAGGACTCCAGCAGCCTGCTGTCGGGCAGCTGATCCACGTGCTCCCCTCGGCATCCCCAGCGCCCAGCCCAGCACAGTGCCTGGCACACAGTGAGAGCTCAAAAAATGTTTGCTGAATGAACCACCCAACAGCCCCGTGAAGGAGGTAAATTCTTACCCCCGTTGCCAAGATGAGGAAACTGAGGCTCAGAGAAGTATTGGGGTCCAGCTGGGCCCAGCTTCCCTGGGGAGCATGCCTGGGAAATGCCGTGGCGGTGAAGTCTGGAGCGGATGGACCTCGGGTGGAAATGGCTGGCCGGGCACTCAGAGACCTATGGGGCAGCTGCCCCCCTGGGGTACTCAGGGCCCTGCTTTCACAGAACTTTTGCTCTTCCCCTCTCCAGCCTCAGTTTCCTTGTCTATGAAATGGGAATGATCGTGCCCACACCATGACTGAAGGGGGTGGATCACAGAGGCCAAGGGCAGGGCCATGCTATCTCCCAGCAGAGCTCTGGGAGGGCGTGTGAGTCGGGATGTGTTTGCCCCCAGGGCACTGTGTCTGGCACAGGGAGGTGCCCACTAAATGCTTGCTTGAGTGGGGACCAGCGCTCAATAGTAACACTGTTGTTGATGCTGTCGATGCTGACTAGGGAGAGCCCCTCCCCCACCCCTCTGCCACATTCGCAAGTCTCCCCGTTCTTCTTCCCCAGCCCCCTCCTTCTTTATTCCTTCCCCCCTCCTTGCTCCCACCCCCTCCTCCATCCAAGTCTTCCCCTTCCATCACCCCATTTCTCTACTCTCCCACCTACACTCCCTTATTGCTTTTCCCTCCCCCACCCGCCCCCCCTCTTTATTTTTTCTCCCCTTCCCCACCCTCCTGCTTTACTCTTCCCGAGCCCTCCTCTTCCTCAAGACATTTTGTCAGCCCCCCCCTTCCTCTCTCATCCCTGCCCTCCACCTTATTCCACCCCTTCCCCCTCCCGCACCTTATTCTCTCACCCCCTCCCACCCAATGCTTCTCCTTCCACCCCCACCCCCACCCCCTGGGCCCTAGGCCTGGCTGGCAGGGGGTTTTTACAGAAGGCTCTCAGGAAGTGCCTTCCCCTCGCCTCCTCCCATGGTCCCTCCCTCCCTGGTGGTGAGGGCTTCTGGGGGGCTGCTAAGTGATACTGCCCAGACCAGCATAAGACGGGCCCAGGGATCCAGGGGTTCCAGGGCTCCCCACCAGCTGTCCCCAGGAAACTGCAAACCTGCCAGCCACAAACCACAGGGTCTGCCCCACCACTGTGCACTTCCCTTGATGCCCTAAACACAATCCCCCTCTTCACCGCCTCAATCCCCAGCGTCCCTCCAGCCGAATCCTACGTGCCCTCAAGACTCAAGTATCAGAGACAGTTCATATGGCCATGTATTTGTTTCCTAGGACTGCCACAATAAATTATCACCAACTGGGTGGTTTAAAACAACAAAAATTGACCATCACATTCTGGAGGCCACACGTCTGAAATCAAGGTGTCATCAGGGCCCCAGTAGGTCTGGAGGCTCTAGGGGAGAAATACTTTACCTCTTCCAGCTTCTGGGGGCTGTCAGCAATCCTTGGCTTCCTCAGCTGTGCCCACATGACTCCAATCTCTACCTCTGTCTTCTCTTCGTGTCTATTCCTCTTCTGTCTCTTATGACACTTGTCCTTGGATTTAGGTAGGCTCTCCACAGCTTTGATTCATCTCTGTGGGACGGAGCCAGTCTTCACCACTTCACCCCACCCCGCTGCACCACACAGCTTGCAGGATCTTAGTTCCCTGACCAGGGATCGAACCCGGGCCCTCCGCAGTGAGAGCGCAGAGTCCTAACCATTGGACGGCCAGGGAATTCCCCTTCACCACTTCTTTTGATACCGCTGAGAGACACGGAAGGGAAATGGTGAATCCAATGAATAAGCCCCAGTCAGAACTGTGAAGCCCATCAAACTTATTTCCAAGAGGGCTTTAAATCTTCTCTAACTTCTGCCTATTCAGGATTCCCCTTTCGCTTCAGGGGACCCACTGCTCTCTCTCTGCTCTCCCAGAAAGCTGGGTGGGAGGCGATGGTGGCTGGCCGGAATGGGTTACCGGTCCCGGGAGCCTGGCATTTTCAAGGACACTTAGGGAAAGCAATGCAACTCTTGTGGGGAAATTTAAATACTGCAGAGTTTGGCAGGGATGGGATGGGGGGTGGACACTTCACCCCTCATCACACACCACGGCTGAGGACCCAACACAGTGCTGGGCAGGATGTGAGGGGCCTTGGAGAGCTGCTTTTCCCCGTGATCAGGAACGTGGGTCCCAAGGGATACAGACCAAGGCACATAATTTCGAGGCACAATTACTGCAAATGCATAATCTTGTAAACGCTTTGCTTTCTAGTGCCTGCTCCTGGTTAGAGCCACTGTGCTTGAGCCCTCTCATCGGGGGATAGTTGAAGTACTTAACAAGTGGTACAGACATACCCTGACTATTGAAAATGGCCACTGATGGAGCAGAGCCCTGGAGGCCCTCTCACCGCACCCCTCCGCCCCTCCGCACCAGCCATTAACCCTTCACTTGCTGGGTCACGGGGAAGACTGGGAAGTGTAGGGAGGTCCTGGGAAGGGGCTGTTTACCAACCAACAGAGGCATCTTTCAATATTCTAACCATCAGCGCGGCTGCAGCAGTCTGAACGAGCCGAACGTCAGCCTCCTCTCCTCTCCTCCTCAGCCTCATCCGTCCCCACACACCTGGAGCTATACTTTGCCTTTCTTTTCTACATCCATATTCCTGTTTTCCAATCTTCCAGCCAGAGGCTGTACCATCTCGTGTTTCAGTGGTCCTCAGTATGGGAAGAGGTGCGGCCTCACCTCTGGTGGCCTTCAGAGGCAAGGATGGCCCAAACCAGGAAACCCTGAACACAGCTGTGCATCAGAACCACAAGGCAGTGTCTGAAAACCAATGGCCTGGGTGATCTGCACATCTAGGAGGCATGTCAGCTGATGCTGACGCACAACCAGGCTCAGAGGTCCCCACTGTCCTCCTAAATCCAGGGTCAGAGGAAATTTGGGGGCAACGTTGGTACAAAAATCTGTGAGTTCTTGGAAGGAAGGCGGGCGCTAAGAGCTACTCACAATGGCTGTTTCTTCCTGATGTACGTGACCAACGCCAGCAGCAGCAACACTGTGGCCGTGAGGATTCCTGCCACCGAGACAGCGGCGACGCTGATGTCCCTCTGCAGAAAGCGCAGAAGCTGTGCGCATGGCATACTCCTGCTTGGAACATCTAAATGAGAAGACGCACGGCCGAGTAAACAGAGAACGACGACCCTGTACGCCTTTGTAGGGACACCTGGTTGGTTCTGCTCGGAGCCAGAACGAAAACCTTAGCATCTTAGCTGCTGGTTCCACAAGTCCTCTTGGGGAATAAACTGGCTGTGTTTAGGAAAAGACATTCCTAACCTTTGATGGTGGAGGTGAGATGCTGAGGGTATGAGCTGGCAAACAGCAAAGCAATGAGTTTGGAGGTCAGGAGAGGAATAGAGGAGAGTGAAGATGGAGGGAGGAGACGGGGCCACTACAGGAGGTGAAAAGTCCCACTACAATGGCTTTTAAGAAAAATGGAATCACCCAACACAGCCATAAATAAATCTAAAAAAAGAAAAATGAAGTCAACAGCCATAAAAAAGAGTGAAATAACGCCATTTGCAGCAACACAGATGGACCTAGAGATGGTCATACTGAGTGAAGTAGGTCAGACCAGGACAAATATCATATGATATCGCTTATATGTGGAATCTAAAACAACGATGCAAATGAACTTATTTACAAAACAGAAACAGACTCACAAAGAAAACACATTTATGGTTACCAAAGGGGAAGGGGGGGAAGGGAAAAATCAGGAGTTTGGAATTAGCAGATACAAACTACCATATATAAAACAGATAAACAACAAGGTCCTACTGTACAGCACAGGGAACTACATTCAATATCCTGTAATAAACCATAATGGGAAAGAATCTGAAAAAGAATATATATGTGTATATATGTGTGTGTGTGTGTGTGTGTTGCGTGTGTGTATATATGTATAGGTATATTCTGAATCACTTTACTGAATACCCGAAACTAACACAATATTGTAAATCAACTATAATTCAATTAAAAATAATGGAGTCAAGTATTCAGTCTGAAGCTTTCACAGGGCAGTGATACAACCTCTTCTCTGCTGTCCCTCATCCCTCCTCCCCCACCCCCAGCTCCAGGTAATTCTGCCATATACATTATCTGCCTCGGGTGTGTAGGTTTGGGGGAATTTCAAGACATAAGGCAAACATGATGCCAAGATGATCCCAAGCTTTTTCAACCCTTTAGGGACTTGTAGAAACCTTGAGGGTAGATTTGGAATGCCACTGCATGTGGGCTTGGGAATACTGTCCAAGGCAATCTTAGCTAGATCTCAAGGGAAGCAGTCATCAGCTGCCACTGGGGACTCAGAGCTTCTGTTACCCCATTTGTAATGTGACCCAAAAGAGATAAAGGAATCAGGGAAATGGGGCACAGAGGTACGATGATAGGAATCAGATGTGGAGAGCCGCTGAGGGGAGCCTAGTGATGCAGGCGGGACATACTGGCCAAGGGCCTTCTTGGGTTATGGGGAGAAAACTGAGGCACGTCCAACTTCCCACCTTCGTCGATGCTATGTCAAGAGGCAGCAGCATCAAGCAACTTTAAGGGCTCTGTTGGAATAATTCAGCATTCAATTTCTTAGAGTTAGGAAGTGACAACCAGGTATAATTCTGTTAGTGGGTAGCCACATGGAGGGAGCGTCCTGGACTTGGTACCAGCACGTTGCCATGATGGCAAGTTTCTACTCACTCTGAATGGGCCCAGCCTCAAGTAATCCAAGGATGAAGATCAAGGACTAGGTTAACCTTTGGCATTTAATCCCTCCTGTTTGGTAGAAAGCATCAGTGCTCAGTAATGTCAAGGACTGTGATTATGATGCCCATGTTATGGATGACCCTGGCTTGTAGAAACAACATCAAAGCAGCATCTTTGGACTTCCCTGGTAGCACAGTGGTTGAGAGTCCACCTGCCAATGCAGGGGACACAGGTTCGTGCCCCGGTCCAGGAAGATCCCACATGCCGCGGAGCAGCTAGGCCCGTGAGCCATGGCCACTGAGCCTGCGCGTCTGGAGCCTGTGTTCCGCAGCGGGAGAGGCCACAACAGTGAGAGGCCCGCGTACCGCAAAAAAAAAAAAAAAAAAAAGCAGCATCTTTTTGAAAGGGTGGGTGGCAAATTCCTAGAGTTAGTTTAATGCATAATTTTAACTGTAGATCATGTGCTTTCATGGGTAAAGTAAAGGTGTGCTGACATCTAGTCCATTAAAACACCATGAAAGGCAAAAGTTGCATTCTGAAGTCATCCATATGTAGGCACCTGATTTAGCTCACACTCTATAGATTATTACCTGGACTGATTGCTTCTGGAAGTGTTCCTTTATTTATGGTTGTTAACTGCTCATCACTTACATCCCTGTTGAATAGAGAGGATTCTTTATCCCTCTTCTCCTCTGCAATGTGACCTACAAAAGACAAAAGACAAAATGGGTTCATCTAAAAACACCCAGCAGCAGCTGTGATTAGTTCTATTTTCATGATGAAAGTAACTGCCTCTAGAGTCAAAGTGAGGAGTTAGGATTTTGGACAAAGGTCCAAACTGACATCAGTGTTTTGTTTTCGTTTATTTTTTTAACCTAACAAATTCCTGGGTAGACTGATGCGTGGTTCTCACCCTGGAGTGTGCTTCAGAATCACCAGGAGGCCTTGTTAAGACACAGATCGCTGGGCCCCACCCCAGAGTTTCTGATTCAGGAAGTCTAGGGTGTGGGGGCTGGGAATGCGCATTTCTCACTTGCCCTGAGTGACGCTGCTGCTGTTGGTCAGGGAGCACCCTTACGGGGCTCAGCCAGAACCTTTCAAATAGCTGCTGAGCCTCTCCGACCCCAGTCTCAACTAGCATAAAATAGAAGTAATAAGACCTACCTCACTGATAACACAATGTTCGTGAAAACAATTCAGAAACCACAAAATACTATAAAAAAAATGTTTCTTGAGGTATGTGGCCAAGATGGCAGAGTGGGAAGACCCTGAGCTCATCTCCTTCCAGGGGCACACCAAAGTCACGACTGTTTCCAGAACAACTGTCTATGAGAATGACCTGGAGACTAGTAGAAAAGACTTCCCACAACTAAAGCTATAAAGAAGGAACCACAGTGAGACAGGGTAGAGTCAGTATCCACTCCCCAGGCAAGGTGACCCACAAACAGGAGGATAATCACAACGGTAGAGGTTCTCCCCAAGGAGCAAGGGGTCTAAACCCCACATCGGGATCCCCAGCCCCGGGCTCCTGCACTGGGAGGACGAGCCACCAGAATGCCTGGCTTTGAAGGCCAGAGGGGTTTGCCTACGGAAGAGCTAAAGAGCTGTAGGAAACAGACTCTCTCCTTAAAGGACACATGCAAAATCTCACACACTCTGAGCCCCAGCACAGAGGCACTAATTTGAAAGGACACTGGTCATACCCACTTGCTGATCTCGGAGAGGCTCCCAGAGGGGAAGGAGGCAACTGGGGACATAGATGCTGGCAGCAGTCATTTTGGGGATCTTGTTCTACCACAGTGACTCTGGGGCTGGCAAGCACCATTCTGGAGTCCTCCCTCGAGTCTGTTAGCGCCGGGGGCCTGCCTGCCCACCAACGGGCTGGCAGCAGTCCCAGGACCCCCCCAGGCTGTGCAGCCAGCCACACCAGGCCCCAGCCCCCCAACACCAGCAGGCACAAGGCAGGGCCCGGCAGCCAACCAAGTCAGGGGCCAACTTCACCTACCAGCACATCCACAGTAGCCAGCCCTGCCACAACAAAAGAGCCCACCTGAGCACATAGCTCAAGTGGCCAGAGAGGAGTGTGCTGCTGGGCCCCATGGGAAGTCTCATACACAAGGCCTAAGATGGGGAAACATAACTGACCTACTTAATACTTAGAAATAAACACAGAGAATTAGGTGGAATGCGGAAACAAATGAGTATGTTTCAAATGAAGGAATAAGACAAAACCCCCAAAGAAGAACTAACTGAAGTATAGATAAGCAATCTACCTCATAAAGAGTTCAAGGTAATGATCATAAAGATGCTCAACAGGGCTTCCCTGGTGGCGCAGTGGTTGAGAGTCCGCCTGCCGATGCAGGGAACGCGGGTTCGCCCCAGTCCGGGAAGATCCCACATGCCGCGGAGCGGCTGGGCCCGTGAGCCATGGCCGCTGAGCATGCGCGTCCGGAGCCTGTGCTCCGCAACGGGGGAGGCCACAACAGTGAGAGGCCCGCGTACCGCAAAAAAAAAAAAAGATGCTCAACAAACTCAGGAGAAAATTGGAGGAATACAATGAGAAGTTTAAGAAAGAGTTTAAAAATATAAAGAAGAACCAAACAGAGCTGAAGAATGCAAAAACTGCAATAAAAAATACACTAGAAGGAATCAACAGTAAATTCCTGACACACAGGAATGGATCCACAAACTGGAGGACAGAGGAGTGGAAATCACCCAAGCTGAACATAAAAAAGGAAAAAGAATTTTTTTAAATGAGGATAGTTTAAGAGACCTCTGGGACAACATCAAGCATACTAACATTCACATTGCAGAGGTCCCAGAAAGAGAAGAGTGAAATAAAGGGTCAGAGAACTTATCTGAAGAAATAATAGTTGAAACTTCACTAACCTGGGAAAGGAAACAGACATCCAGATACAGAAAGCACAGAGTCCCAAACAAGATGAACCCAGAAAGGTCTCCACCGAGACATAATTAAAATGGCAAAAATTAAAGATAAAGACTATACTCCAGGGACTTCCCTGGTGGTCCAGTGGTTAAGAATCTGCCTCCCAATGCAGGGGATGTGGGTTCAATCCCTGGTCAGGGAACTAAGATCCCTCATGCCACGGGGCAACTAAGCCCGTGCGCCGTAACTACTGAGCACATGGGCCACAACTAGAGAGCCCGTGCACCGCAACTACTGAGCTCATGTGCTCTGGAGCCTGCACGCTCTGGAGCCTGCACACTGCAACTAAAGAGAAGCCCACCTGGCGCAGTGAGGAGCCCACATGCCGCAATGGAAGATCCCGCATGCTGCAACTAAGACCCGATGCAGCCAAAAATAAAATTTAAATAAATAAATAAATATTTTTTAAAAAGACTATACTCCAATAAAAATTTAAAGAAAAAATAATAAAGATCAAGAGAAGATCCTAAAAGCAGCAAGGGAAAAGCAACTTGCTATGTACAAGGAAACTCCCATAAGGCTATCAGCTGACATTTCAGCAGAAACTTTGCAGAACAGAAGGGAGTGGGCATGATATGTTCAAAGTGGTGAAAGGAAAAAACCTACAACCATGAATACTCTACTCCACAAAGCTATCATTCAGATTTGAGGGAAAGAAAAAGAGTTTTACAGACATGGAAAAGCTAAAAGAGTTACCACTGAACAAGCTTTACAAGAAAATTTAAAAGGACATCTCTAAGTGGAAAAAAA
This sequence comes from Globicephala melas, assembly GCF_963455315.2. Lineage (NCBI taxonomy): Eukaryota > Metazoa > Chordata > Mammalia > Artiodactyla > Delphinidae > Globicephala > Globicephala melas. The sequence goes on from NC_083325.1 coordinate 9,381,413, forward strand.
AAGACCACAACTGGAAATATGAAAATCACAGAAGGAAAAAGCTCATTGGTAAAAGCAAATATACAGTAAGGTAGTGGACCAAAAGACAAAAGTAGTAAAATCATCTACCTCCACAATAAGTAGTTGAGGGATATACAAAACAAAAAGATATAAAATATGATGTTAACAACATTAAATATGGTGGGGGTGCAGGAGCGGAAATGCAGGATTATCAGAATGCATTCGAACTTAAGAGACCATCAACTTAAAATAATCATATATAGGGAATTCCCTGGCAGTCCAGTGGTTAGGGCTCAGCGTTTCCACTGCAGGGGGCACAGGTTTGATCCCTGGTCGGGGAACTAAGATCCCACAAGCCACAGAGCATGGCCAAAAAAAATCATATATATATTATATTATATATGTTACAATAAATTTAAGAAGATTGAAATCATATCAAACATCTTTTCTGACCATAATGATAGGAAAAATCAACTACAAGAAAAAAACTGCCAAAAACATAAACATAAAAATTGTCAAAAATACACCCAACATGCACATAAACAACAAATAAGTCACTGAAGAAATTAAAGAGGAAATCAAAAAATACCCAGAGACAAATGAAAATGGAAACACAATGATCCAAAATCAATGGGATGCAGCAAAAGCAGTTCTAAGAGGGAAGTTTATAGCAACATTAGCCTACCTCAGGAAACAAGAAAAATCTCAAATAAACAATCTAACCTTACACCTAAGGAATTAGAAAAAGAACAAAAAATACCTAAAGTTAATAGAATAAAAGAAATAATAAAGATCAGAACAGAAATAAATGAAATAGAGACTTAAAAAGCAATAAAACAAGATTAATGAAATTAAGAGCTCATTCTTTGAAAACATAAACAAAATCGATAAACCAATAGCCAGACTCATCAAGAGAAAAAGAGAGGGCCCAAATAAATAAAATCAGAAATGAATTAGAAGTTACACTTGACACCACAGAAACACAAAGGATTATAAGAGATTACTATAAATAATTATATGCCAATAAAATGGACAACCTAGAAGAAATGGATAAATTCCTAGAAACATATAATCCCCCAAGACTGAATCAGGAAGAAGAAAATCTGAACAGAACAGTTACCAGTAATAAAATTGAATCAGTAATTTAAAAAAAAAACAAAAAAAAAACCCTCCCAACAAGCAAAGTTCAGGACCAGATGGCTTCACAGGTGAATTTGATCAAATATTTCAAGAAGAGCTAAGCCTATCCTCCTCAAATTTTTCCAGAAAATTGCAGAAGAAGGAATGCTTCTGAACCCATCTATGATGCCAGCATCACCCTGATATGAAAACCAGATAGAGACACCACAAAAAAGGAAATTTATAGGCCAATATCAGTGATGAACATAGATGCGAAAATCCTCAACAAAATTAGCAAACTGAATACAACAATATATTAAACGGATCATACACCATGATCAAGTGGGATTTGTTCCAGAGATACAACAATGGTTCAATATCTGCATAAATGAATCAATGTGATACAGCACATTAACAAATTGAAGAATAAATACCATATGATCATCTCAATAGATGCAGAAATACCTTTTGACAAAATTCAACATCTCAACAAAGTGGGTGTAGAGGGAACATACCTCAACATAATAAAGGCCATATATGACAAGCCCACAGTTAACATCATACTCAATGGTGAAAAGCTGAAAGAATTTCCTCAAAGATCAGGAACAAGACAAGGATGCCTACTCTGTCCATGTTTATTCAACACAGTATTGGAAGTCCTAGCCAGAGAAATCAGACAAGAAAAAGAAATAAGAGGAATTCAAATTGGAAAGGAAGAAGTAAAACTGTCACTGTTTGCAGATGACATGATACTATATATAGAAAATCCTACACACACACCCCAAAAACTATTAAAACTAATAAATGCATTCAATAAAGTTGCAGAATACAAAATTAATATAGAGAAATCTGTTGCATTTTGTACAGTAACAAAGAACTATCAGAAAGTGAATTACAAAAACAATCCCATTTACAAATGCTTTAAAAAGAATAAAATACCTAGAAACAAATCTTACCAAGGAGGTAAAAGACTATACTTGGACAACTACAAGACTTTGATGAAACAAATTGAAGACAACATAAACAAACGGAAAGATATACCATGCAATCTACAGATTCACTGCAATCCCTATCAAAATACCAATGGCATTTTTCACAGAACTAGAACAAAGAATTCTAAAATTTGTATGGAAAAAAACGAAATATTGCCATTTGCAGCAAATGGATGGACCTAGAGATTATCATAATCAATGAAGTAAGCCAGACAGAGAAATACAAATATTATATTATATCACTTAGATGTGGAATCGAAAAAACAATACAAATGAGCTTATTTACAAAACAGAAACAGACTCACAGACACAGAAAACAAACTTATGGTTACCAAAGGGGAAAAAGGTGGAGGAGGGATAAATTAGGAGCATGGGATTAATAGATACACACCACTATATGTAAAATAGATAAACAACAAGGATTTACTGTATAGTACAGGGAACTATATTCAATACCTTGTAATAACCTATAATGTAAAAGAACCAGGAAAAAAAAGTATATATATATATATATATAACTGAATCACTTTGCTGTACACCTGAAACTAATACAATATTGTAAATCAACTATACTTCAATCAATCAATCAATGAAATGAGGAAAAAATAAAATAAAATTTGGGCTTCCCTGGTGGTGCAGTGGTTGAGAGTCCACCTGCCGATGCAGGGGACACGGGTTCGTGCCCCGGTCCGGGAGGATCCCACATGCTGCGGAGCGGCTGGGCCCGTGAGCCATGGCCACTGAGCCTGTGTGTCCGGAGCCTGTGCTCCGCAACGGGAGAGGCCACAACAGTGAGAGGCCCACGTACTGCAAAAAAAAAAAATAAAATAAAATCAAAATTGTATGAAAACACAAAAGACCCTGAACAGCCAAAACAATCTTGAGAAAGAAGAACAAAGCTGGAGTATCATGCTCCCTCATTTCAAACTATACTACAAAGCTACAGTACTGACATAAAAACAGACACAAAGACAAATGGAACAGAACAGAGAACCCCTAAATAAACCCACGCATTTATGGTCAATCTATGACAAAGGAGGCAAAAATATACAATGGAGAAAAGACAGCCTCTTTTTTTTTTTTAATAAATTCATTTATTTTATTTATTTTTGGCTGCTTTGGGTCTTCATTGCTGTGCACAGGCTTTCTCTAGTTGTGGTGAGCGAGGGCTACTCTTCATTGCGGTGCAGGGGCTTCTCCTTGCAGTGCTTCTCTTGTTGCAGAGCATGGGCTCTAGGAGCACGGGCTTCAGTAGTTGTGGCATGCAGGCTCAGTAGTTGTGGCTTGCAGGCTCTAGAGTGCAGGCTCAGTAGTTGTGGTGCATGGGCTTTGTTGCTCCACGGGTTGTGGGATCTTCCCAGACCAGGGCTCAAACCCGTGTCCCCTGCATTGGCAGGCGGATTCTTAACCACTGCGCCACCAGGGAAGCCCAAGACAGCCTCTTTAATAAATGGTGTTGGAAAAACTGGACAGTGACACATGCAAAAGAATCAAACTGGACTACTTTCTCACTCCATGAACAAAAATAAACTCAAAACAGATTAAAGACTTAAATATAAGACCTAAAACCATAAAACTCCTAGGAGAAAAAATAGGCAGTTAGCTCTTTGACACCAGTCTCAGCTATATGCCTCCTCAGGCAAGGGAAACAAAAGCAAGAGCAAACAAATGAGACCTAATCAAACTAAAAAGCTTTTGCAGAGCTTCCCTGGTGGCGCAGTGGTTGAGAGTCTGCCTGCCGATGCAGGGGACATGGGTTCGTGCCCCGGTCCGGAAAGATCCCACATGCCGTGGAGCGGCTGGGCCCATGAGCCATGGCCGCTGAGCCTGTGCTCCGCAGCAGGAGAGGCCACAGCCGTGGGAGGTCCGCGTACCACAAAAAACAAACAAACAAAAAAAGCTTTTGCACAGCAAAGGAAACTATCCACAAAATGAAAAAGCCACTTACTGAATGGGAGAAGACATTTGCAAATAACATATCTGAAAAGGGGTAAATATCCAAAATATACAAAGAACATATACACCTCAATATCAAACAAACAACCTGATTTTAAAATAAGCAGAAGACCTGGATAAACATCTTTTCCAAAGAGGACAGGCAGATGGCCAACAGACACAAGAAAGGATCCTCAACAGCACTGAACATCAGGGAAATGAAAATCAAAGCCATGATATCACCTCACATCTGTCAGAATGGCTATTACCAAAAAGACAAGTGATAACAACTGTTGGCAGGGATATGGAGAAAAGGGAACCCTTGAACACCGTTGGTGGGAATGTAAATTGGTGCAGCCACTATGGAAACAGTATGGAGGTTCCTCAAAAAATTTAAAATGGAACTATCATATGATACAGCAATTCCACTTCTGGATATTTCTCCAAAGAAAACAGCAACACTAATTTGAAAAGATATATGCACCCCTATGTTCACTGCAGCATTATTTACAATAGCCAAGATATGGAAGCAACAGAAATGTCCATCAATAGAGGAATGGGACTTCCCTGGTGGTCCAGTGATTAAGACTCTGCGCTTCCAATGCAGGAGGTGCAGGTTTGGTCCCTGGTCGGAGAACTAAGATCCCACATGCTGTGGGGTGTGGCCAAAATAAAAAACAAGAACAAAATAGAGGAATGGATAAAGAAGATGTCATATATATATTTCACACACACACACACACACACAAAAGTCTTACTCAGCCATAAAAAAGAATGAAATCTTGCCATTTGTGATTACATGGATGGACCTAGAGAGTATTAGGCTAAGTGAAATAAGTCAGACAGAGAAAGATAAATACTGTATGATTTTACTTACATGTGGAATCTAAAAAATGAAGCAAATGAAGAAACATAACAAAACAGAAACAGACTCATAAATACAGAGAACAAATTGGTGGTTGCCTGAGGGGAGGAGGCGTGGGAGGATGAGTGAAATAGATGAGGGAGATTAAGAGGAACAAACTTCCAGTTATAAAATAAATATGTCACAGGTATGTAATGTACTGCATAGGGAATATAGTCAATTATATTGTAATAACTTTGGCGACAGATAGTAACTAAACTTACTATGGTGATCATTTTGTAATGTATAAAAATATTGAACCACTAGGTTGTACACCTGAAACTAATATAATATTTTAAGTCAATTATACTTCAATTTTAAAAAGAACGTTTCTTGAATTTCAAGGGCAATACAGAAGATTAAATACACTGAAATATTCATTTATTGGTAGAGGGACCACAGAATGGCTTAGTAGAAACAGACAGGGTTGAAAAACTGCAGCTAATTCTGCAGCTTTGGGGTGAATCTGTCTAGGAAGTATGTGATAACAGCCTCACATTTCTGGAAAAAGAAATAAATTTATTTTTTATTCAACTTGTCTTAGAAAAAGAGAGAAAACTCTCAGCTTAAAATGACTCATAATTACTTGACTTTGGAAGAGCCAGCTTGTCAAATCAGGGTCAAGGAATTAACAACCACAGACAGAAAACCCTGGATAACATAGAGTTAATCTACTAAGGGGTTGTGTTTGCCTTGCTCTTTCATAGAGTTTTTTTTAAAAAAGATAGACTTGCCACTTGAACGCAAATTTTTACATTCCTTGTCTCTGTAGCACAAAAACAAAACCTAGAATCAGGAGTCACTATATATACTTATCATCAATATGGTCATAAGTTCTCATTTACCTAAAGATCTTTGGAGCGTTTGGAAGATGTTTTTCACGCGTGGTGGGTTGTGATTTTGGTCATTTGTTGGATTATTTTCTGTGGGAAAAAAATAAGCACAATTACCAAGTTTTGCCAAATACCGTCAGTTTCCAAGCTTTATTTCAACTTTAGAAAGCCACTAACTACGAGAAAGTAGCAGTCCATAACAAGAGCAAGCACAAGGAGCAAATCCCCCACGCATTTCCATGATGTGGACTCAATCCAAGCTGTCAGTCAGTAACACCCTGGGCCTGGTAAAGTCGTCTTCAATGAGTCCAGAAGCAAGAAATTTTGGCTTTGTGCTCAAGGAGAAGTCGAAGTTTTACATCTCCATAATTTCTTTGGGTGTTGTTTGTTTTGCTCTCAGGAGACTCTAGCATTGAAATGCACCTTTGATTATATGTTAACAGCACTTTATTGCTACACTGTTAACTGAGGACTAGATTCCTTTCAGTGGAGCTATGATCATTATGACCTTGAACTCTCCGCAGGCCTGGGCACACTTTTTCCAAGACACTTCACTTCTAAAGAGGATAATTTCCTCACCCCTCTTCCTAGCCGGCCCTCTGCCTTTCTTACCATTAATTCTGGTTTTTTGAAAGGTCACTACTGCTAAGGAAGAGGTACAGACAGGGTGGTCTGGGATTTCCTGGTCCCCACAGAGTAGCCTCAGAGCAGCTCCTGGTCTCTGAAGAGGGGCCTGGTCGGCCTTCTTTTCTTGTGGGGTGTCACCTTCACCACTGTATGCAGGGCCTCCTCAGGCCTCTTCTTTGTTCACCTACTCAAAACACCTTATCAAGCAGACCTGCCTCTCTTTTAATCTCCCAAAGCTCCATGCAAGTATAACCTAAAGCACTTTTAACATACTTTCAATTTTAGCATGTTTACGTCCAATGATTATTAATGAGACTGACTGTCTTACTAGCTGTGAGCTCTTGGAAGACAAGAATGCCCCATTTAGCTCTCCAGTTCCTGGCACAGTGCCAACCACAGGGAAGGAGCGCGACAGCTGGTCTTGAGTAAGAGAAGGAATCTTCAAGAATCTTGACTGCAACCTCATGAAAGACTCTGAGCCAGAACCACCGGCTAGGCCTGTCTGGTCGGCCAAGATTGCAGTAGTTTGAAGGCTGAAAGGCACTGGAGGGTCTGCTTCCTAGATGGCTCACAAGCTGTTGGCAGAAGGCCTCACCTCCTCATTGGCTGTAGGCAGGAGGGCTCAGTTCCCCATTACAGGGGCCTCCCCTTAGGACTGCTGGAGTGTCCTCACATGGCAGCTGACTTTCCTCTGAGTGAGCAATTAACCGAAGAGCCAGCCAGCCGGAAACCATAAGGTCTTTTACGACCTAATCTATGAAGTGGCACATCATCACTTCTGCCATATTCTGTTCATTAGAAGCAAATCACCAAGTCCAGCCCACAGTCAAGGGGACAGGGATGAAGCTCCGTCTTTCAGAGGGAGGGGTATCAAAGAATTTGTGGAGATATTTTAAAACCACAGCAGGAATAAAATTCCAAGGAAGACAGTTGAACAAAAAGGAAACATTCACTTGTGTCCATGTGAACATGAGGATTTTAATCAGCTACCTCTGCTTTGGGGCAAGAATTGTGGATGGAGAGAAGTGATACCCTTACAGAGGCATCTATGATCTGCAGGAAGCCTGGACCTGGGTATGCAACCTGTACCATTAAGCAGAGACCCCTGAAGGACTTCCAAGATATTAAGTTTAGCCACATGAAATTGGAGATCTTTGACCATTTTTGACCTACAAAAACAGTGAGATCACATGAGTCAACCTAACAGTATAGTCCCAAGGGAGGATTTCTAGTCTACATTTTTCTTCTAATTTGGAGGCTCCTAGAAACCCAACATCACGGATTATCAAGATGAGTGTGATGATCAATTTGTAATGTGATCCTTTGTTAACAAAGAAAATATGGAATTGGCTTCAAGCCAAATTTAGATCGATCGCTGCATGCCTTGGGGATCTGGGAAGACAGAGGAAAATAAATCCATTTTGTGCTTAGGAAGTGGTCAAGCATCGAGTAAAGCTCCGAGAAGGGAGAAAAAGCAATAAGGCTGATGACCGAAGGACACTTTTCGAGAAGGTGATGTCATTTTTGGGAACATGCAAAAGTCCTAGAGAAATCTACCAACATGGCCAGTTGGGACGTGCCACAAAGTCTGCGAGGGAATGGTATACTTTTTCCAGGGGACCAAGCTCAGTGGGGTATCAGGGACTCCAGGCCCCCTCCAGTGTCATAACCAGGGTGGGGAGGGGGACAGGAATACTCACTGTCAGCATCTGTATTTGACAGTTCTTTCATACAGCAACTACTTGAAAGGAAAATGCTACCCTCCCTGTTCTCCACTGGCAACGTTTCGAGCACATCAGCAGCACAGGTGGAACCCACTCAGCAGAAGACAGAAGGAGGTCTTGCCCTGGGTACACTGGGCATCTGGTCTAGTGAGAAAATCTAAGGACCAGTCATAAGAACTGCAAATTATTGTTCAATGTGGTGTCTGTGAAACTCTTTCTGCCTAAAAGTTCTTCCAGGTGTCCTTAAAAGGGATACAAATTATGCAAGTGTAACTGGTGTGTCTTACAGGCATTCAAACAGCGGCACTGTCTCCTACTAGCTGCTTGACCTCCGGCAACTTACTTAACTTCAGTATCTACATGTGGAAAATGGGGGCATAGTAATAATGATGCTACACACATAGGACTGCTGTGGGCATTAAATAGTGTAGTTGAAAACTCCTTTGGTACTCAGTGCTCACTGTACATTAATTTTATCATTATAACAGTGATTATTATTTTTTCAGAATGTACCATTCACTCATTCATTCACACATTTATTCCTTTAGCAAATCTTATTAAGCTCCTACCTTATATCAGACCCTTAACTCCTCAGCCCTGGGGAAAGACAGTCTAGTGAATGCAACAGTTATTGTTATGATTTGTCTTATGGTCATTTCAGCATATGTACTAGAAGGATGATTACCAGTAAATTTAAAGGGGGAAATAGACAGTCCTAAATACAATAAGGCATTCAGTAGAATATAATGTATGCAGAGAAAAGGTGGAGGTTATAAATTAATTCTGATGTTAAAAGAACAAACATTTTGTCCTGGTTCCTATGAAGGAAAATAGCAGTTCCTTATTTGAAAGCAATTAACAGAAGGAATTGCTTTACAAATCAAAAGACCAAGCTAGAGAGTAAGCTGTGTGTCCCCCAAGTAGATCACTTAATTACATTTAAACAATGAACAATTGTGTTTATTATTCAGGGCGTCCTAGTACTATAACGTGCACTCCTGGACAGGCCACACCTAACATTTGCAGGGACTAGCGCAAGAGTACAGATGGAGACACACCCATCATATGTATCAATATTTAAAAGTTCTAAATTGTGACTTGGTCTGCATTCCCACACAAGGACTTGCAGCCCACTGCTTCCTTGGTGGCTAAAGGAACCCCACTTCCCAGGATACACTGAAGCAGGACAGAAGCTGGAACCAGGCCCAGGACTCCTGAATAGTGACTGGACACACCAAATCTCCCTATGATCAAGTGGGATTTATTCTAGGAGTGCAAGGTTTGTTCAATATTAGGAAATCCATTAATATCATATACAATACTAGTAGACTTAAGGGAAAAATTAAATCATATGAATAGTTACAAAGATCCTGACAAAATTCAACACCCATGCCTGTTTTTAAAAACACACAAGTAGGGTTTCCCTGGTGGCGCAGTGGTTAAGAATCCGCCTGCCAATGCAGGGGACACGGGTTTGAGCCCTGGTCCAGGAAGATCCCACATGCCACATAGCAGCTAAGCCCGTGCACCACAACTACTGAGCCTGCGCTCTAGAGCCCGTGAGCCACAACTACTGAGCCCATGTACCACAACTACTGAAGCCCGCGCACCTAGAGCCTGTGCTTCACAACAAGAGAAGCTACCGCAATGAGAAGCCTGTGCACCACAACAAAGAGTAGCCCCCGCTCGCCACAACTAGAGAAAGCCCACGTGCAGCAACGAACACCCAACACAGCCAAAAATAAATAAATTAAATATTTTTTTAAAAAAAATGCAAGCAAAGAGAAATTGACAGATACATTCTCAATGTGAATATATGTACACATATGTATATATGTATGTATGTATGCATTTATGTGTGTGTATATGTATGTACCTTAGTCATCTTAGTTCTATAACCAGCGTCTAAATCAGGAAACACTAAAGGCATTTCCTCTAAGAGCAGGAACAAGGCAGGATGCCCACTGCATCTCCACTAGTACTCAAGATTGTCCTAGAGGTATTAGCATAGACGATTAGACATGATAAAGAAATCAGCAGCACAAATAATTGGTAAAGTAAAACTATTTCCATTTTCAGATGATATAATGGCATAACCTAGAATTGCATGAGGTGGTCGAATATAAAATTAATATACAGAGCTTCCCTGGTGGCGCAGTGGTGGAGAATCTGCCTGCCAATGCAGGGGACACGCGTTCGAGCCCTGGTCCGGGAAGATCCCACATGCCACAGAGCGGCTGGGCCCGTGAGCCACAATTACTGAGCCTGCGCGTCTGGAGCCTGTGCTCTGCAACAAGAGAGGCTGCGACAGTGAGAGGCCTGCGCACCGCAATGAAGAGTGGCCCCCGCTTGCCATAACTAGAGAAAGCCCTTGCACAGAAACGAAGACCCAACGCAGCCAAAAATAATAAATAAATAAATTAATATTTTAAATAAATAAATTAATAAAATTAATATAAAGAAGTCAATTGCCTTTCTACACCAAAACACTAATTAGGTAGAGGATATAATGGTAGGGAAACCCCCCTTTACAATGACACAGAAGATTAAATTACTTAGGAATAAACTTAAGATATGTACAAAATCTACATGAGGAAAACTTTAACACACACTGAAAGAGCTCAAAGTAAACTTAAAGAAATTGGAAAAACCTCCCCTTTTCTAGGATAGGTTTGACTTACCACCCATTTCCCCAAAGTGAAATTGCATTATAAATTGCAAGCAGTGCCAATAAAAACACCAACAGGCTTCTAATCAAGTTAGACAAGTTAATACTAAAGTTCATGGGGAAAACAAACATGCAAAAATAACCAGGAAAACACTGAAGAAACAAAAACTGCCCAAAGGGGACTAGTCCCGCAAGACATGAAAGCATACTGTCTCAGCCTCTGTAATGAAAACAGTGTAGTACTGTCGTGTTCAGAGACCAATAGACCAGTGTTTAGACTAGAAAGCCCAGGAAAAGACCCAGTACTTATGGGAATTCAGTATACGATAAAGGGGGCTTCTCGGGTCACTGGAGCAAAGATGGACTTTTTAATAAATGGTGTTGGGACAAATGGGTAGCCATTTCACAGAAAAATGGGATGATGTGGACTGTGTTGATGAAGCCATTCTAGCCCATGTGTGGTCCTCAGCACAAAAGCATCCTCTCACTTCTCCCAGCGGAGACTCAGGCACCAAAGAGATGCCCAACTATATTTAATTTATGATTATCATGCAATTTACAGAAGGAAATGTGTACTGTAAATTCAGGGATACTAGAAGTATTCATTTTAAAGAGACTTCTGTGGTAAATTGATCTCTGAAAACCATCTCAGCCAATGGTTCCAAACACCAGGGGCTGGTATCTGGCCAACCGTATCCAAGTCACTCAGAGAATATGCAAAGATGTGCAGAACCTGGACTCCGCTTCTAGAGATTCTTGGTGGGTTCCAAGAATACGGATTTTTAATAAGCTCTTTCCATTCCACATCCTCTTCCCCACGGCTGATGCACAGTTGGGCTTGGGAACCACTGACCTAGTTCCTATTCCTGCACCCAGGAAAGACCACATATTCACCAACTCAGACAGTGACATATTTGGCCTTTTTGTTTTGTTTTGTTTTTTGGCCACACTGCATGGCTTTCAGGATCTTAGTTCCCTGACCAGGGATCAAACTCATGCCCCCTGCAGTGGAAGCACTGAGTCCTAACCACTGGACGGCAGGGAATTCCCTATTTTTCTTTTTAAATTTTTATATCTGTCTAGGGAAGAAATGATGCATGGGATTCTAGTTCCTCATCCTGAGGAACTAGTTCCTCTTCAGAGCCCATTTTCTTCCATCATAATCGGATCTGAGATGAGCCTTTGCTTTGATGGAGAGAGCGCCTCTGGGGTACCACTTCCAGAAAGTGCTCAGCCCCTCACTAGCCCCGTCCCCCAGGGGTAGGGGAGAGACTTCACTGTTCAGTTTGGGAGAGGGATTCAGGTGCCTGTTACTGGCTCCTTTCTCCTTGCCTCTGTCTCTCTGTCTCTATCCCTCTGCACAGAGCAAACGTTTTGATCTGCTCCTCTATGCTGTGAATTTTACAAAAGCAAACTCTCTCACGGAGGGGGTTTGGAGAAGGCAAGGGTATCCTAAACCTTACCAGTGACTGGAGCACTCTTCCTAGTTCCAGGTGAAGCACCCACATTAGCCAGCCAAGTATTCCTGGAGAGAATTGTCTGAGCTCCATCTGCTGGACCCTTAGCTTAGTCTCACATTTGGTTCTGAACTCAGGCAAGAGGAAGAAGAGGTATCACTTATTGACCCCTAACTCCAATTTTATCTATTTGCATTTACTATTATTGGAAATTCTGTCCATGCTGCCAAAGAAAAATTCTGATTCAGAATTCCCATCAACATTGGCTCCTGTGATGATAAAACACATGAAAACAAATTGAAAAATTTTTATCAGTACACCCTTACAAGCCCCTTGGGCCCATATTTTCAGTGTTTTTTAAATTCTTTTTCTTTATGGTTTATCACAGGGTATTGAATATAGTTCCCTGTGCTATACAGTAGGACCTCGTTGTTTATCCATCCTATATATACTAGTTTGCATCTGCTAATCCCAAACTCCTAATCCAGTGTTGAAATGCTAACATAGAATTCAACTTGTACTTGGAAATGTGTGTTTGAAAGTTTATATGTTATTGTAGAGTGAAGCACCAGCTGATTGCTGATTGCAGAGGCTGGAGCCCAGGCAGATGCTGTGGGAAAGGAATCTCAGGAGTTGGAATTCACATCTGTATGCAGTATTCCAACAAGTTCTCACTCCTCTGCTACCCAGGCACTAACGTACTCTGCTGACAATTTCTGATTCCCATTTCTATCCTTATGACCTGTGATCGAATACCTGCCTTAATTCTCAAAGTGTTACTTAAAACATAATAATGATATGAAGCTGCTTTAAAGGGAAGAGTGTGTTCATCACTTTTGTTATTTCTACGGCTGGGCCTAGGGCAAGTGATTTTTTTTGTCCTTGGTCTTATCGTGGAATGAGGTACTAAAGACTGCACCAGCTCTCACCCAGGGCTGAGATTGGCCTCAAACCAGGTCACACACGTGGAAGTATAAAGCGTGTTTGGTGGAAAGTTATTACACCGCTCGGGGCTCCCAGTGTAAGAAACGGTATAAACACCATTTGCAATTCCAGTCCCTGTCCTCTGAATAGCCTCCAGAGAGTGTCGGACACATGAAGTTGAGGGATTTCCCCAAAATAGAAGGATAGTTACACTTTCATCTTGGAGGTTATAGAGAGGATTTCAGACAATTCTTTCCTTCATATCTCTATTTGTCTTTGCTGCACAAGTAGCTGTTTTAAAGAACGGTAAAATGATAACTTAGTACCTATAATACAGTACATAGGCCTATAGAAAAGTGTGCTCTTAAAGAGTTTTAAAGACATATACTTGCTTTCTTTTGTGTCTCTCTTTGTAATTGTTTTGCCTGCTGTTCTTCTTGTTTCTTCTAGAATTTAATCTCAAGTGAAGTAAATACAGGCATATTAATACCAGCAGTGGAGACCTGATATTTTTCCCTGTAAAGCAGTCTATAAATACAGTGAATAAATAATACAAACTCAACTAATATGTGAAATTACACTCTAAAATTCCTTCTCTGGGGAAGAGAAATTCCAATAACATAAATCATTTCTGAAAAATTTTGATTCCACTAGATGTCCGGGGCAGTAAACATTGCCCACTAAAGATATGTAGCTAGAAACTTTGTCCCAAATCTCATGATATGTAGTGTCATAATTTTCCTTCTTATTCGTGCTGTCATTCTGACCCATCTCTGAGACTTTCCCCAGGATGGCCCATAAATATGGGTGAAGGCCGGAGGGTAAAAATAAAGCAAAACAGAGTTTTAGTCAGAAAGCTCTTTGTTTATAAACTGTTCCTAATTTTTCACGATTACATTTTTTGAACTATATTAATTTCTCCTTCCCTTTTAAAGTTTTCAGTCTTCTACTATTCCCTGGGGACAGCAGTTTTGTTTGTCCTTCTCAGTTTACTTTGAAAAGCAACAGAAAATAATCATCACAAATTCCATTCATTTTGTGTATATTCTGAGTCCTTTTTCAAAGGTTGTTGGTATACTGGTGGGTGGTCTACTCGCCTGATGGAATAAATGCTGACAATAAGGACACAAAAAGTTTAACCATTACTTCACTCATTCAAGATGGTGAGTTCTCACATCCCCTTCCTTGATGAATGCGTTGACCTACAAGTTCCTGAACTGTTGCTCAGAGAGAAATTGGCAAGTTTATCAGTGGCCCACCAATGCCAAGGCCAACACTGGCCTGGCACTGGGTGGGTCAGTAGGCCTAGGGGAGTGATGGGATCCTTCTAAACCCTGCACCAGCCACCCAACTTCAGATGCAGCCACTCCCCTTCCACACATGTGGGGCTGGATTCAGAGACACAGAGCACCTGCCAAGAAGAGAAAAAAAGTGTTCTCATTCCTAGATGGGAATTCCTGAAAGCGTGGATAGTGGGACTGCAAGAGCTCTGTGCAACCGTTCATTCATTCAGTTATGGTCACTGACCACCAATCAATCAGCCAGACAGTACCGATCTCTTTTTTTTTTTTTTTTTTGCGGTACGCAGGCCTCTCACTGCTGTGGCCTCTCCCGTTGCGGAGCACAGGCTCCGGACACACAGGCTCAGTGGCCATGGCTCACGGGCCCAGCCGCTCCGCAGCATGTGGGATCCTCCCGGACCGGGGCACGAACCCGTGTCCCCTGCATCGGCAGGCGGACTCTCAACCACTGCGCCACCAGGGAAGCCCTTGAAGCCTCTTTAACAGCACACATGGAAGAAGGGCAAACCCAGAATTCCTGAAATGCTTTTTCTGCATCAGTTCACATGATCATGTGGTTTTGTATTTCATTCTGTTAATGTAGTCTATTACATTGATTGATTTTCCTATGTTGAACGATGCTTGCATTCCAGGAATAAATCCCACTTGGTCTGGTGTATAATCCTTTTAAATACGATGTTGGGTTCGGTTTTCTAGCATTTTGTTGGGGAATTTTGCATTTATATGTACAACTGATATTGCTCTGTAGTTTTCTTAAAACGTCTTTGTCTGGCTTTGGTATCAGGGTATACTGGCCTCTTAGAACTAGTTAGGAAGTGCTTCCTCCTCTTCAATTTTTTGGAAGAGTTAGAGAAGCATTAGTGTTAGCTCATTTATATGTCTGGTAGCATTCACCAGTGAAGCAACTTGAATCTGGGCTCTTCCTTGTTAGGAGGTTTTGATTACTGATTCAGTCTCTTTGTTTATTACAAGTCTATTCCAATTTTCTATTTCTTCTGAATCAGTTTTGGTAGTTTGTGTGTTTCTAGGAATGTGCTCATTTCTTCTAAGTTATCCAGTTTTTTGGCATATGATTGTTCCTAGTATTCTCTTATAATCCCTTTTATTTCTGTGATTATAGTAATGTCCCCACAATTCTTAACTAATAATTGAGGCTTCTCTCTTTTTTTCTCATTCAATCTAGCTAAAGATTTGTTAGTTTTGTTATCTTTTTAAGGAACCAATCTTTGGTTTCATTGATTTTCTCTATTGTTTTTCTATTCTCTGTTTCATGTATTTCCATTCTATTCTTTATCATTTTCTTCATCCTGCTAGCTTTGAATTTAGTTTGCTATTGTTTTTCTTATTTCTCAAAGTATACAGATAGGTTATTTGTTTGAGATCTTTCTTATTTTTAATGTATGCATTTATAGTTATAAATTTCCCTCTTAGCATTGTTTTTGCTGCATAAGTTTTGGTATGTCGTATTTGATTTTCATTCATCTCAAGGTAATTTCTAATTTCTTATTGGTTATTTAAGAGTCTGTTGCTTTATTTCCACATATTTGTGTATTTTCTAGTTTTCCCTCTGTTGTAAACTTCTAGTTTCATTCCATTGGGATCAAGAAAGATACTTCATATGATTTATATCTTCTTCAATTTATTCAGAGTTGTTTTGTGGCCAACATATGGAGAACATTCTACGTGCACTTGATAAGAATGTATTTTCTGCTGTTGTTGGGTGGCGTGTTCTGTACATGCTTGTTAGGTCTAATTGGTTTATACTGTTGGTCAAGTCTTCTATTTCCTTATTATCTTTCTAGTCCTATGTGTTATTGAGAATGGGTTACTGTCTCCAACTATTATTGTAGAACTATTTCTTTATTCAATTCTGTCCATTATTGGTTCATATATTTGGGGGTTCTGTTGCTGTGTGATATGTGTTTATAGTTGTTATATCTTCTTTCTGTGTTGAACCCTTATCAATATATAACGTCCTTGTCTTTTGTAAACTTTTTTATTTGAAATCTATTTTGCTGGAAAATAAGATAGCTACTCTTTATTTTTTTCCTTATGGCTTTGAGTTACTGTCTAGTATTGTTTCATTTCGGTCTGAAGTATTCCCTTTAGTATTTCTAACAGGGCAGATCTCTTAGCTTATATTTATCTGAAAATGTCTTAATTTCTCCTCCATGATCAAAGAATAGTTTTGTCAGATGTAGAATTCTTGGTTGACAGTACTTTTCTTTCAGGACTTTAAATATGTCATATCACTGCTTCTGGCTTCCATGATTTTTGTGTTGAAATCGGCCATTAATCGTATTGAGGATCCCTTGTACATAATGTCGCTTCTCTCTTTCATGCTGACAAGATTGTCTTTTGATTTCAACAGTTTGACTATAATGTGCTCTAGTGTCGGTCTCTTCCATTTACCTTGCCTGGAGTTTGTAGAGCTTCTTGGATGTGTATAATCATCAGATTTGGGAAGTTTTGGAGCATTATTTCCTCAAATATGTTCTCTGTCGTTTGCTCGCTTCTCCTTCTGGGACTTCTAAAACGTATATATTGGTACTCTTGATGGTGTCTCACAGCCCCTCATGCTCTGTTTATTCATTTCATTTTTTTCTTTCTGCTCCTCAGGCTGGATAATTTCAAGTGTCCCAGGTCAAAGTCAGGGATCCTTAATTCTGCCTGTTCAAACCTGCTGTCACATCCCTCCAGTGAGTTTTTCGTTTCACTTACTGTACTTTTCAACTTCCGAATTTCTCTTTGGCTCATTTTTCTAACTTCTATTTCTTTACTGATATTCCTACTTTGTCCAAACATTGTTTTCCTTATTTCCTTCTTTGTCCATCATTTCCTTTACTGATTAAATATATTAAAGACTGTTGATCTAATATCTTTGATGAATAATTCCAGTGCCTAGGCTTCCTCAGGGATGGGTTCTTACTATTTCTTTTTTTTTTTTTTCCTGTGAATGGGCCATACTGTCCTGTTTCTTTGTATGTTTCATAATTTTTTTTGTTGAGAGCTACACATTCTATTTGGGTAACTTTGGAAATCTCATTCTCCCACTCCTCAGGGATGGACAGTTTCGGCTTGTTGAGGGCTGGAACCATGCATTTGTGACTTCTCCAAACTATTCTGGCAAAGTGTGTATTCCTTACTGTGTATGGGTGCTGAATTTCCAGTTTGTTACGTCTGCAGTCACTCGGTGGCCTGACAAAGGTTTCCGTAAGTGTCTATATTTCAAAAGGAGAAAAACAAAAAATACTGTCTTTTTAATCTCTTTGACAGAATTTCTTGGAAGTTCTTTAGGTCATGATAGTGAAACTATCATGTGAAATGGCCAGCCTCAGTGCCAGCCCTCAGTGGTCAAAGGCAGTGATCAACACACACCCAGATTCTGGCACCAGGAAGCCACACTGAGAATGTGGGCTGCAAAACACTTGGCTACCTGCCATGGGGCTGGGGGATGGAGAATGGTAGGATCTACACGGAACACTGAAATTCACTAAAATTTACCAACCTCTTCATCAAGCTCTTTACTGGACTATGCAAATGTTCATCTCTTGTTCCAAAATAGTTGCTTAAGATAGATCTTGCCAGCTCAGTTCTATCTTCGGTGAAGAGATGTATTCCTGGAGCTTCGTACCCAACCATCTTCTATCTAGGCCTTGGTTTTTCTCAAGTTTACCTGGGAGGCTTGGAATAGATCAATGAGTCCCAGCCTAGAATCACCTGGAGAGCTTTAAAAACTACTGATGCAAAGGTAGATTTCCCATGTCAGGAAATCTGATCACGTGTCTCTTTTTAACAATCTCCCAGGGGATTCTCATGCTCAGTTAGGGCTGAGGACCTGGGAGAAGGTCTATCTCAGCCTCAGGGCCTCACCATCTCTACCACATGCAGAATTCGACTGGGGACCTCAACTAGGCAGATGTGATGCAGCTGGTCTGAGCTGGGATCTGACACTGCTTTTCCAATAGATCCTAGATGGCGGCCCTGCTGCTGCTACATGGACCCCTGCTTGAGGAGCAGAATCCTTTCCAACTGTTTATCTTCTATGTTTTTCTTAATTTCTTGAGACTCTGACACTTAGAGAACCCGTTCTAGCCTCAAAGCAAAGCACTTTCCTTCCCATCAGAGTAGCAGGAAAGGTTATCTGGGAGACCACCACGGACACGCATGAGACTCTTCATACAGCCTGACAGTTTCACGTGAGGAGATTACTTACCAAATAGTTTAACCAAATGTTCTTCTCGCTTATTTGAACTCAATGCAAAGTTGGCATCTCTCAAGCTCTTTTGTTGAGGATAACCTATGGGAAAGTAAACTTTAGCTGTGAGCCAATCTTTCACTGGATCTGCATGTAATTCTTTTTAAATCGATACACTCATGCATGGTATTTGAGAGAAACATCCTGCAGTTGGCCTGCTCTAGGGGAAATAGCACTGGACTTGGGTTCCAGTACACATTTTTTTTTTTTGCGGTACGCAGGCCTCTCACTGTTGTGGCCTCTCCCGCTGCGGAGCACAGGCTCCGGACGCACAGGCCCAGCGGCCACGGCCCACGGGCCCAGCCGCTCCACGGCACGCGGGATCCTCCCAGACCGGGGCACGAACCCGCATCCCCTGCATCAGCAGGCGGACTCTCAACCACTGCGCCACCAGGGATGCCCCAATTGCTTTTCTTTTAAAAAGAAATCAGCTCCATATTAAAGGAATTGAATTTTTGGATAAAAACCTTCCCACAAAGAAAACTCAAAGCCCAGATGGCTTCACTTGTTAACTCTATCAATAAGGAAGAAACATCATCACTTCTACACAAACTCTTCTGAAAAACTGAAATTGAGAGAGTACTTTCCAATTCATTCTAATGAGACGAGCATTATCCTGATAACAAGCCAAACAAAGATATTACAGGAAAAGAAAAGTAGAGGCCAGTATCCTTCATAAACATAGATGTAAGAATTCTTAACAAACTTTTAGCAAATTGAATCCAACAATATTTTTTAAACGATAATATATCATAACTAAATGACATTTATTCCAGGAATGTAAAACTGATTGAACATTCAAAAATAAATCAGTGTAATTCATCATGTTAATACAAAAATCATATGCTCATCACAACAGATGATCAGAAAAAGCATTTGACAAAATCAAACATCCATTCAGGATAAAACTCCCATTAACTAGAGAACAAAGGGAATTTTCTCAATTTGATATAGAGTAGTTATACTCTTTATCAGGGGATTCCCTGCTGGCGCAGTGGTTAAGAATCTGCCTGCCAATGCAAGGGACACAGGTTCGAGCCCTGGCCCAGGAAGATCCCACATGCCATGAAGCAACTAAGCCCATGCGCCACAACTACTGAGCCTGAGCTCTAGAGCCCGCAAGCCACAACTACTGAGCCCACGTGCCACAACTACTGAAGCCCACGCGCCTAGAGCCCGTGCTCCACAGCAAGAGAAGCCATGAGAATGAGAAGCCCACGCACCGCAACAAAGAGTAACCCCTGCTCACCTCAACTAGAGAAAGCCCGCACACAGCAATGAAGACTCAACACAGCCAAAAATAAATAAATAAATAAATTTATTTATTTTTAAGTAATATATATCGGGAAATCCCTGGTGGTCCAATGGTTAGGACTCTGCACTTCCACTGCAGGGGGCACAGGTTCTATCCCTGGTTGAGGAACAAAGATCCCACAAGCTGCCCAGCACAGCCAAAAAAAACAAAGGGATATATCATAAAGACAGACCTACAGACCAATGGACTAGAATAGACAGCCCAGAAATAAGCCCCCACATATATGGTCAAGGGATTTTTGTCAAGGATGTTGAAACCTTTCAGCAGGGAAAGGTAAATCCTTTCAACAAATGGTGCTGGGAAAACTGGACATCCACGTGCAAAAGAATGAAATTGGACTCTTACCTAACCTCATATACAAAAATTAACTCAAATGGGTCAAAGACTTAAATATAAGAGCTAAAACTACAAAACTCTTAGAATAAAACATAGGGCAAAGCTTCAGGACATTGAATTTGGCAATGATATCTCAGATACGACACCAAAGGCACAGGCAACAAAAGAAAAAAATAGGGAAATTAGATTTCATGAAAATTTTTAACTTTTGTGTATCAAAAGACATTATTAACAGAGTAAAAAGGCAACCCATAGAAAATATTTGCAAACCACATATTTGATAAGGGATTAATATCCAAAATATAGACAACTCCTAAAACTCACCAAAAAACCCAATTCAAGGGCTTCCCTGGTGGCGCAGTGGTTGAGAGTCTGCCTGCCGATGCAGGGGACACGGGTTCGTGCCGCGGTCCGGGAAGATCCCACATGCCGTGGAGCGGCTGGGCTCGTGAGCCATGGCCGCTGAGCCTGCGCGTCCGGAGCCTGTGCTCCGCAACGGGAGAGGCCACAACAGTGAGAGGCCCGCATACCGCAAAAAAATAAATAAAAATAAACTCAGGACTTAATTGCCACTAAAAAAAAAAAAAACCCATTCAAAAATGGGTAAAAGGGACTTCCCTGGTGGCGCAGTGGTTAAGAATCCGCCTGCTAACGCAGGGGACACAGGTTCGACCCCTGGTCCGGGAAGATCCCACATGCCACAGAGCAACTAAGCCCGTGCACCACAACTACTGAGCCTGCGCTCTAGAGCCCGTGAGCCACAACTACTGAAGCCCGTGCACCTAAATCCCGTGCTCCTCAACAAGAGAAACCACGGCAATCAGAAGCCCGCGCACCACAATAAAGAGCAGCCTCTACTCACCGCAACTAGAGAAAGCCCGCACGCAGCAACGAAGACCCAACACAGCCAAAAAAAAAAAAAAAAAAAAAAAAGTGGTAAAGGACTTGAATAGACATTTACCCAAAGAAGATATACAAATAGCCAATAAGCAAATGAAAAGATACGCAACATCATGAATCATTAGAGAAATACAAATCAAACCTATGATGAGCTACCACCACATACCAATTAGGATGGCTACAATCCAAAACAAAAACAAAAACAGAAACTAACCAGCGTGGTGAGGCTGTGGAGAAACTGGAACCCTTGTGCACTGTTGTTGGGAATGAAAAATGATGCACCCACTATGGAAAACAGTATGGCTGTTCTTCAAACAATCAAAAATAGAATTATAATATGATCCAGCAATCCCATATCTGGTTATATATCCCAGAGAACTGAAAGCAAAGTCTCAAAGAGGTATTTATACACCAATGTTCACAGCAGTGTTATTTACAATAGCTAAAATGTGGAAGCAACCCAAGAATTCATCAATAGATGAATGGATAAGCAAAATGTGGTATATACATACAATGGAATATAATTCAGCTGTAAAAAGAAAGGAAATTCTGTCACATGGGGAATGGGGAGTTACTGTTTAATGAGTATAGAGTTTCAGTTTTATAAGGTGAAAAAACTTCTGGAGATGGATGGTGGTAACGGTTGCACAACATTATGAATGTATTTAATACCACTGAACTGTACACTTAAAAATGGGTTAAGAAAACGAATCTAAAAAAGAGTGGATATACATATGACCCAGCAATCCCACTACTGGGCATATACCCGGAGAAAACCATAATTCAAAAAGACACATGCACCCCAATGTTCATAGCAGCACTATTTACAATAGCCAGGACATGGAAGCAACGTAAGTGTCCGTCAACAGAGGAATGGATAAAGAAGATGTGGTACATATATAGAATGGAATATTATTCAGCCATTAAAAGGAACAAAATTGGGTCATTTGTAGAGATGTGGATGGACCTAGACAGTGTCATACAGAGTGAAGTCAGACAGAAAAACAAATATCGTATATTAACACATATATGCGGAATCTAGAAAAAATGGTATAGATTATCTTATTTGCAAAGCAGAGAGACACAGAACAAGTTAAAAACACCAAAATTTAAAAGTTTACATTGTAAAAAGAATTTGCCCTTCATTTCCCCGCATTTATGGTGGCCCCTTTCCCATATTAAAGAGTCTTGAAGGTGCCTCATACACTCTTCAGAGCCATTCACACATAGAACATTCTGGACACTGTGACTGGCTTTCTTTGCTTTGACTTAGCCATATGTCCTGATGTATTTCATATCAGATTATATATAACTCCTTCATTATCTTAAACAATTGCACGTTGACCCATTTTATGAATGCATAGACACCAAATACAAATGAACACCTACCTATGATTCTATTTGCATAAAATTCCAAAATAGTCAAAACTAACCTGTGGTGACCGGTAGAATGCAGGATAGTGGTCACCTCGGAGGAGGAATAGGGCAGTGAACGAGACGGGTGGGAGGCTACCAGGGAGCTGGTCATGCTCTGATTCTTAAACTCAGTGATGGTTATACGGGCGTGTCCACATGCTAATAATTCACTGAAATGTACATTTATGATTTCTGCACTCTTCTGTATGATGTCGTGCTTCAGCTTTACCGAATTTAATCTCACAGTCTAGTGGGAAAGTTATACAGAGCGGCAAATAACTATGGCTCAGTTTGGTCAATGAATTCAGGACTCGGTATCTTCTTGCCCTGTTGCAGCAGTTGACCCCAAAGCGGCTGGAGGCTGACCGCAAGCTAATCCCAGCTGCTGCCAGCTGGATAACCTTGGGCAAGTTACACACGCGTGAGCCTCCTCGGTTCCCAAATCTGTAAAATGGGAATAATAATACCTCATACAGTTATTGCAAGGGTGTAATATAGTAATCTATGTAAAGTGGGTAGGAGTGCTCCGCAAGCACGTAGCAGGTGTTCCATTCACTCCAGCTACCGTTACCACGAAACTGTCATTTTTACAAGGAAAAGGATCCTCCTCAGTGCTCAATAAAGAAATGCTTTGGGGGAAATATCCACCGCCGGTCTCCTCGGGGACGGCGAGCTCACGAAGAAGCGTGGTCGGAGGTGCTGAAGCTCGGGAAAGCAGTCTCCCTGGACAGGCGACCTAGCAGCCCACCACTCGCTGACCGCCTCCTCCTTAAGCGCGGGGCAATGACGTCACCCCCACACGGTGCAGCCTACCTTGGAAGCTCCCCAGCGATTCCTCCGGGCCGTCTCCATTGGCTGGCCAGGACAGGCGGCCCCGCCCCTTTGCCCGCCGCGGGACCCGGGGGCCCGCCGTCAATCTGCCCAGGTGGGAGCGGTGATTGGCCGCGGGGCCCGCCCCCCAGAAAACTCCGCCGGGCTTGCGTAGGCTGCGCGCTCGGGGAGGGAGGGGCGCGGTACCGCGTCAGGAGACACCGCTGTCCCGGTCAGCACGCCAGGCCGCCGTTGGTCACTCCTGCAGCCCGCCTGCTGGGCAGGGCCGGCCCGGCCCGGCCATGGAGTCCTACGACATCATCGCCAACCAGCCCGTGGTCATCGACAACGTGAGGCTCGGCAGCCGGGGGGAGGGCGCACGCGGCAGTGCACGCGGGGACCCCCGACAGACTCGGCTGGTCCCTCTAGCTCACTGCCCGCCCGCCACCCCTGCCGGCCGTCCCCACCTGGCCCTGTAGTTGGGGCCACGGGGCCAGCCCCCCGCTGGCGCGGCGGAACCCCAGCCCGAGCCCTCCCTGAGCCGGGCGGGGAGGTCCGTAGAAGAAGGGGGTCCCATCGTTCTGGCGGCCCTTGGTCAGCATCCGGAGAGGTGGTGTGACAGTCGGGCGGCCCGGCCGAGGCACCCCGGACCTTTCTCAGTTGAGAGTGGGGTTGCTGGGCAGGTTTCGACCCCAGCCCCTTTACCCCTTCTCAGGCTGTGGCCCTGGCTGTCCTCTTGCACACTGCTGGCCCCATCTTTTGGAGAAGGTTGGCCTGGGGACCTCTACAACAGCTCTTTCCAAGTGCTGCACCCCAGGCAGCACCACCAGAGTGGGCAGGCCTTACTGCGCCCTTTTCCTGGGACTGGGGAAAATGCAAGTTAAGCTCTGCCCGCCACATAGCCGCCGCCACCAGGCTGACCACTTGGCTACTTTGACCCTCTCCTTAAGTGCTCCCCGAGCCAAGCAGAAGTTCCACAGCTGGCAGGGCAGTGGAGAGAATTCAGGACTACTCTTCCCAGGACCCTTAGCAGTTTGGGAACATTGTTTGCAAACCTCAGAGGAAAGTTGCCTGGCTTCATTGTGGTTTGTCCTTCAGCACTGGGGCTCAGCATGTTTTCTGGTCCACGGGAAGAAAATGAAGGGCAGGGATCTGTGGATCTGCCCCTAGCTGGGTATCTGCCTCTGGTGTGTGGGCCTTGGAGTTTTTGATAATGACTCACTTCTCTTTCTGGGATCTGTCTCCCTGTAATCCCTGAACGGCTGTCTTTTTTGGAGTACCCATGTACGTGCCCTGAGTCACAGCAGGGGATGTTTAATAAGGCTAGAGCTGGGCTTGGAGGATGCTCTCCATCAGGCTACAGGAAAGATCAGGCCAGTTCCTTACTTGGCGGGCTAATCAACAAGTTAATGAGTTTAGAGGGCAACCTGTTTGGTTCCTCTGGGCTTCCAGCCCCTCCTGTGTAACTTGGGGATGTTTATTTCTGCTTTGCGGACCCCAAGGGTTGTGATGGAGATCTATGGGAAGAGGGGTTGAGATGCTCATTCCTGCAGTGAGTGGGAGGTTTCTAGACGCCAGGTTCCCTTTAAGATATTCTAAGTCCAGCTTCCGTGCTGGAGCAGTGGCAAGACCAAGCTGTCCTCCTGTAGTCTCTGGAGAAGCCACTTGAGGAGAGGTGCCAGTTGTCCCAGTGAACCCAGTGATCTTCCCCAGCGGGTCCTGTATGTGGCCCATGGTTGCTGAGGGGAGGGGGCCAGAGTGTTGCAAAAAGCTTATGGGTTGCTTCTAGCTGGGTTTTGGGAGTAGCTTGTGCAGCTCCTGCCTGGAGCTGACCTTGGAGTGTGCAGACGAGGATGTACTTCATGGTTCCTCCATCTCCACACTAGTGACATTTTGGCCTGGATAATTCTTGGTTATGTGGGGCTGTCTTGTGCCTTTTAAGATGTATTAACAGCATCCCTGGCCTCTACCTAGAAGCGAGTGGCAGCCCCCGCTCCCCAGTCTCCAGACGTTGTCAAATTTGGGGGAGGGAATGCAAAATCGCTCCCGGTTTTGAAGCACTGGTGTACTTGTAAATGGCCTTGCCCTCTTGGCAGGATCTCAGGCTGCCACCCCGGGCTGCCATGGTGGGGCAGCAGCCCTCCCCATGGCAAGGCACTGCCTTCATCTGGAGGTGAATGTTGGGAGCTAAACATTGACTTTCTTTGCAGGGTTCGGGGGTGATCAAGGCTGGCTTTGCAGGAGACCAGATTCCCAAATACTGTTTCCCAAACTAGTAAGTGTTGCTCAGGCAGCATCCCTAACCCTTCGGTTTGCTTCCGTAGAGAACGTGGGTCCTGTGTCACAGCTCTCTTTGAGGCCAACTCTTGTCCCCACCTGTAGGGAAAACTCCAGATTTGTGAAGCTGTTGCTCTTAAGGGCGCTGGAAGGAGAAGACCTGTGCTCTGGGCTTCCCCCTCCTCTTTGGAGGCTGATTTTGGTCCCTCCTTTAGCCAGGAAGGAGGAGAAGCCACCAGCATTCCCCTCGGGACAGGGTGTGGTAGCAGCAGCAAGAATAAAAGAGAGACATCTCCAGGAGAGAGACCTAGACTCAGAGGAAAAAGTGGGGAGTTAATGCCACCCCTTCCTCCCGGGAAATGTTTTCTTCAGGGCCCATTTAGTTTCAGACTCTAGAAAATATTTTGTTCAGTCAAAGAGGGTCTTTGCCTGAATGGTGCCAGTGGTGGCAGAGGTAAGGGGGAGGTGAAACCTGGAGAAAGCCTGGAGTGCTTCTCCGGCCACTGTAGCCCATCGGGAAGTTTTCCCTCGGCCGTGTCTCATCTCAAATACTGGAGGTTTTAGGGTTTAGTGGCCCAAGCCGGGGTGGGGGAGTCCTAAGGCCCCTGAAATGGCTGGCTATATCAAGACAGAGCCAGCCTAAAGCATCCAGTGGGGCCTCAGCTTTCCTTTTGAACTCACGTTGAATGTAATTAAAGGTTCCTCTTGATGTGCAGGGAACCTGGGTCAGATTTTGTAATGGTAGCCCGTCCACTCTGCCAAGAATTGCATCTCTGTTCTGGAAGCCCTGGCAGTGGGAAGGGGCAGGAATGACTGAGTGAGAGAGGGGTGTACACGGGAGCCACAGCGCAGTTTCCTGGGGCCACCCCGCCTTGGTCTGCCCTCCTGAAATCGAGAGCGTGGGCTGAGTCATCGTGGCTACAGAAGCTGACCCTCTGCCAGGGCTGACATTACAGAGCCCTCAGCCGTCTCTGGGAGGGCTGGTGGGAAATGGAAGTGACACCTCGTCTTCTGACCCTGAGTCTTCTGTCCTGCCAAGGCCTGCTCTGTAGTCCCGTGGCCCATAGGCCTAGGTTCTGACCTTTGCCCCGTGGCCACCTTCTGATGCTTTGAGTACAGTTACCCTCTTGACCATTGGAGTTGGACTTTGGTCTTCCTGGACTGGGCTCAGCTGTGCCCCCTGCCCACCTCCCTGACCTCTCCTGTCTTCGCAGTGTCGGGCGCCCCAAACACATGCGGGTGATGGCTGGAGCCCTGGAAGGGGACCTCTTCATCGGACCAAAAGCAGAGGTAATACCTGTGGAGCCTGCCTTTTTCTGGGTTTGGGGTCTTCATTGTCCCAGGAGCCTTGACTGGTGATCAGAGCTGTACCGCCAGAGAGGGCCCTGGGCGTCTGTTCTCTGAGGCCGTCTGCCACCCTCTCTGGTCCTGGCCTTGGAGACTGGCTGGGCTCTGAGAGCCTGAGAAGCAGTTGGACAGATGAACCTGTGCTGGGTTCAGGACGTGTCATGGGGCATGGGGACACCCGGCGAGCGGATGAAGGGGCAGCTCCCAGGCGGGCGGGGAGCAGTTGCTGGGTGAATGTCTGGTGCCACAGCTGGCCTCCCCCCTCCGCAGGAGCACCGGGGGCTGCTGACCATCCGCTACCCCATGGAGCACGGTGTGGTGCGGGACTGGAACGACATGGAGCGCATCTGGCAGTACGTCTACTCCAAGGACCAGCTGCAGACCTTCTCCGAGGAGGTGGGGCAGCGGCCCCTGCCGCCGGGGGGCCCAGTTCTCCCTGTGGTGTCCTCTCCCTGCCCGCGGCATCCCAGTCAGGCTTCCTCTGGCTTTGTCAGGGCCTGCCACCTCTGTGTTGCGTGGGCCTGGGTCCACACAGTCCGTGGCCGCCGAGCAGAATTTCCCAGGGAGCGCTGGATCTTTGGAAGAGTAAAACTACTGGCAGATGATGGGCTTGTGCCGTCGGGAGGGATGGCAGGCCGCAGCTTCATGTGCTCACAGGGGCGGGTGGCTCTCTGGAAGGATCACTGCAGCGCCAGCACGCTGTCTTTGCACCTGCCGGCAACTCTGGCGTCTCTTGCAGCATCCTGTTCTTCTCACGGAAGCTCCGCTCAACCCATGTAAGAACCGGGAGAAGGCGGCAGAGGTGTTCTTCGAGACCTTCAACGTGCCAGCCCTGTTCATCTCCATGCAGGCCGTGCTTAGCCTGTGAGTGCTCCCTAAGCCCTGCAGCCCCTCCATCTCCGTCCTCCCTGGGGGCAGCCTCCTGCTCGGGATGACCAGGCATCTGACTTCCCTGTAGAAACAGCCCCCTGATGACCGTCCCTTTAGGGAGACCCGCGGGTCCCTTTTTCAGACCAGATGATGCACATGTCCCGGGGTCCCTTCCAGGGGTGAGGAGGTCCCCATGCCTCAGTGGCTGAGGTGAAGGGATGCTGACCTGGTGACAGGTATGCAACAGGACGCACGACGGGAGTCGTTCTGGACTCAGGGGATGGGGTCACTCATGCCGTCCCCATCTACGAGGGCTTTGCCATGCCACACTCCATCATGCGGGTGGACATCGCCGGCCGCGACGTCTCCCGCTACCTCCGGCTGCAGCTGCGCAAGGAGGGGGTTGACTTTCACACCTCGGCTGAGTTTGAGGTTGTCCGGACCATCAAAGAGGTGACGCAGGGCAGGAGGTGGGGAACGGGGCGGGGGGTGGTCGGACCCGGCGTAAGGTTGAGCCCTGGGTGCGGGTGTCCCGGTTGCCGCCTCCTGAGGGCTGTGTCCCTGCCCACTGCAGCGGGCCTGCTACCTGTCCATCAGCCCGCAGAAGGATGAGGCTCTGGAGACGGAGAAGGTGCAGTACACCTTGCCAGACGGCAGCACCCTCGACGTAAGTTGCCAGGCCAGCCCCGGGCGGGGGCAGGAGTGATGCCAGGACCTGGAGGAGGAGGAGGAGGCCTGTCTGCCTCAATCTTGTGTTCCCAAGGTGGGGCCAGCGCGCTTCCGGGCCCCCGAGCTGCTGTTCCAGCCAGACCTGATAGGGGATGAGAGTGAGGGGCTCCACGAGGTGCTGGCCTTCGCCATCCACAAGTCTGACATGGACCTTCGCCGGACGCTGTTCGCCAACATCGTGCTCTCCGGTGGCTCCACACTTTTCAAAGGTACCACAGTTGGGAGGTGGTAGTATGACTTGGAGGCCAAGGGCAGCTGGACCCTCAGACTGCATCCTGCTTCCTAGAAGCCTGGGAGATGGCCCATTTCCTGTTGGTTTTTTGGGTGCTCAGTTTTTGTTTTTTTTAAGAGAAAGATTTAAAATTAAATTTTGTTTACTTTGTAAATAGGTGATAAGTTTAACGAGGTCTAAAATGTATTAGATGAAGTCTGCCTTCTCCCATTGTCCTGGTCACCCAGTTCCCTCCCCACAGGAATTGTTAGTTTCTCAGGTAACACCTGTGCATGAATAAGCACTCCCTTTTTACACAGACCTTAGTGTACTGAAGCTCCACGCCATGTATTTTTGACTTTGCACCACATCCAGAAGATCTTTCCTAGAGTGTAAGTTCTCTTATCTGGCCGTATGGGATGGATGTGCCATTTAACCGTTAACTGCGGATGGCCTTGCGGATGGTGAAATTCTTTCTGATCTCAAAGATGCTGCAATGGTTGACCTCATACACTGTTACTTCACGTGATGAGAACATACCTAAAAGAAAAATCCTAGGACTAGAATTGCTGAGTAAGAGGGTGCGTATGTGCATTTGTTACCTGGTAGATATCACCAGAGTTTCCCTCCTGAGAGGCTGTGCCACTTTCACCCCCATCAGTTATGGACGAGAGTCCCCCGGCGCCGTCCCGACACTGTGTGTGTTTGCCCATCTGCTGGGTAGAAGTGGGAGGCGTGTTCTCCTGACTCGTCATTCGCCTTTGCCTTTGCTTCTGGCGGTTTTGGCTCCAGAGCAGCGGGGGAGGGAGAGTGTAGGGGTCGGGCAGAGCTGAGTGACTTGGGGTTCTATCTCATGCTGCCTTCCTGAGGAAGGAAGCTGGGCCCACCTGTAGGCATGCTGCTGGATCTTTTATGCCTTTGGGGTGGCTTGCCCTTACCCTTAATCCTGGCAAGAATGACAAAAACAAGCGTGGCAGCACCTGGGGCTGGGGCACCAGAGGTTGGATGCGGGGGAGCTAGTGGTAAAGGGTCGGATGTGGACCCCCAGTTCAGCCAGCCTTGTGTTCACAGGCTTTGGCGACCGATTACTAAGTGAAGTAAAGAAGCTTGCCCCCAAAGACGTCAAAATCAAGGTGAGGTTATGGGGAGTCCCCATGGGGCATGGGGGTGCTGGGCAACCTGGACCCGGGGAGGAAAGAGCAAGAACCACCCTCAGATGCCCTCTGCCTTCCAGGCCCAGCCCAGCCCTGCTGCTCCCCCTGCTGCCAGCTGAGGCACTTGCTGCCTGGCCTCGGGCACTGGGAGAAAAGCCCCCCCTCCCTGAGGCTGGGACTGGGGCTTCTGTGCGGGGGTGGGGCAGTCACGTTGCCGCTTGCTCCCTCTAGATCTCAGCCCCTCAGGAACGGCTGTACTCCACGTGGATCGGGTGAGGCGGGGCTCACGGGGAGGGCTCTGGGAGGAGACCACTGTGCCCTGGACACTTCTCCCCGGGTTGGCCCAGGCCAGGTGGAGGTGGGTGGGTTTCCCTCCCAGGTAAGGGAAGTGGAGCTCTGGGCGCCCAGGGAGGGCGGTTGGCTCAGCCCTCAGGTCCACAAGACTGCTCTCCCTCCCTCGTCACAGTGGCTCCATCCTGGCCTCGCTGGACACTTTTAAGAAGATGTGGGTGTCCAAAAAGGAATACGAAGAGGATGGCTCGCGGGCTATTCATCGTAAAACCTTCTAGTGCCCAAGGAGGAAGGTGTAGCATTGGGAAGATGGGAGGAAAGGGGAGCCAGAGTCCTTAACCCTTTCTGGTCCGGTTCACATACTAGGCCTCGGGGCCCCCTGCATGCCCTGAACCCCCGGCAAGTGGTGCAACAGTGCTTCCCTGCAGCCCTCCGCACACACACACGCACACACAGTAACATTAGCTGCATGGATGGGAGGCTTGAGCTGGAAGATGGGAATTGAGGGGCCCAGCTTTGGGCGGTTCTGGGTGTCCCCCTTGGCAGAACCAATTAGGCCCATGACTCTCTGCTGCCCCGAGCTCCAAGGCCAGACACCCAAATACCCCCATTTTCTCCGACAGGGCCAGAGCGCCTGGATGCCTGTATAACTAGCCTTGGGGAGTGGGGTGGAGGAGGGGGCAGCCAGCAGCTCCCTGCCGGTGTGTCACTGCTTCTCATGCCACCTCCTCTTCCTGACCCAACAGAGTAGCCCGGAGGGCCACACCTAGGCATCCCTGACCCTTTCACACTCTGTTCTCCCATCTTTCTGGATGGGTGCCTTGGTGTAGACTGAGTTCTTGTCAGTCTTCTTCCGTCCCCCATAAGGAGTCTGGACTGGAGTCCGACCCTTTGGAGCCAGAGCAGAGGATGCACTGGGTTTGGGCGGCCGCAGCGTGTTGCGTTCTCCCCTTCAAAGCACTTCAGTGACTTGCTGCTTCCTGTCCTTTACACCAGTACCTGGGACAGGAAGGGTGAATGGTCTTCATTTGTTGAAGGGAAGCCACTTAATCACAAGTCAGACCTAGCGGGGGTGAGGAGGGCACACTTCCTCCTCCCACCTCTCCCACAGAAGAGGTCTTCATTTACCTTGTGGCCAGGACCCCCATCTCCCTCTTCCACAAATGTACAATAATTTAACACAGTTGCCTGAAAAAAATTTTTTTGTAAATCATTATAGTAATAATTATGGACAAGGCCCAGTGTATGGCTCTGTTTTCTTGTGGTTCTTTGCACTGTTGTTTGCTCATCCATCCCTGAGGCCCAAAGCAGCACGGCACTGGCTGTAGCTCAGAAGCCTGAGATTTCAGTGGTTGGCGGGGCAACGTGGCACAGGAGGCCCCAGGAGGCTGAGCTGTCAACCTGGTGGCTGAATTCCCCAGCCTGTTTACACGCTTGCTGCAGTCTGCCAGGAGAACAGGCTGCCTTTCTCCCCTTTATTCTTGGATGGGGCCTTGTGGCAGGCGGGGCTGGGGCTGGGTGCATCCACGCCCTCACCTGTTCTGTTTGAGCACCTCTGCTGCCCGGCTCAGATGTAGCTGAGGCCAATAGACCAACACTGATACAGGATCCAAGTTCAGCCAAGTCAGGAAGCGGGGTGATGGGAGAGATGTAGAAGGCTATATCGATGAGCTGGGCTCTGAGAGAGTAAGCTGAGCAGCGAGGAGAGGAAGGGCAGTGGACGGAGAGGGAGCAGTGAGAAGTGAGTGGAGAGTGTCTACCCTCTCCTTCCTCATCAAGTACTTACATCAAGAACACCTACAGTATGTCCAGGAGGTGCCTTGTGTTTGGAGCCAGCGGTAAACAAGACATATCTTTGCCCCTAAAAACACAGATCAGGGGAGAAAGATACACAGGGCATTTCACTACAGAGCTGGGGGGCCAAGAGGAGGGGCATCTAAGCCAGCAGGTGGGGCAGGCGGACTTGCATGGGTGTAGGAGGGGTTAGCCAGGTAAAGAGGGGGTGTTCCTGGGAGAGATAAGAGTTCAAGGAGACGCCTGGGACCAGTGGGGCTAGAAAAAAAGGACATGGGCCCAAGCGGGGCTAAGGCGCAGGGCAGCGTGAGTGGTCTCTGGCTATAACGTGAGGTAAACCAGAGGGGTAAGTTGGGGCCAGCATGCAGGGGGCCTCGGGAGGGTTTTTAGCTGTGTCCTGAGTGACGGGCAGTCCGTCAGGGGCGCATGGTTATTATAGCTGTGTGTTGAAGGCGATGGACTTGGTGGGGCTGAGGGAGGGCCCGGAACTCAAGAGATCAGGCAGGAGGGGAGACGTCACTGAGCCAGGCCTGTCTTCAGAGAACGTTTTGTGAGGCTTTGGTCACAGCGTGCCTGTCCCCAAGGGGGAAACAGAATTTACAGAGAAACCTTTGTTTGGGGTTCTGTTTACGGTACCACTTTCTCCCAAGCACACAGGCTTAGAGCCTTGTCACTTTGCCTTCTCCCTCCTCTTACCTTCCCCACGTTCTGTCAGTTGCCAGGTTCTGTTGGTTCTGTAGCGCCTTTCCCACCTGGTTTCTTTTCCACAGTAGCCACCGCCACCACCCTAGCTCATGACCACAGCTCCATCATCCCCACCCAATCCATTTGCCCTTGGATCTAAAGCCCAGATAGCCTTGGTTCTACCACTTCCTAATCCAAAATGTCAGGCGGTTCTCCACTGCTTGGTGAAATAAAACTGAATTGATGCGAAACTGCTGGTGAAATTGCCCTCGTGAGCTATGCATTGTTGCGTTTAATTGTGGCCCTTTGGAGTCTTGTTCCTTCCCTGTGTTAGGCTTAGGCATTGTCATGCCCTGATTTGCCTGCCAGCCTCTACTCATGGTCTTCTGTCTGCTGGGAATGACTTTCCCTAATGTCTGTCAAAATCCCATCCTTTAAGGCGGAGCAACACTCTCCCTACTCCCTCTCCTGCAGGGATGGTGTGGTTACAGAGCTCTAGCCCTGCTCGGTTTCTCACTGTTGGAAAAAAGCTACAGATGAGAAGGTGATAAGGCTAGAATGAACCCTGTGGTGTTGGATGGGGATTGGGGGTAGTATGAACTCATGGCTTTTATCATACATACAGAAAGATACTGAAGTAAATGGGTTAGAATATATGTGTGTATATTTCTTAGCCCTGTCTGCTCAGAGGGCCTAGAGACAATGACACCCCAGTGGCAATAAGCACATATAGTATCCAGATCTTGGTTTCTAAATACCATTCTTCAATAAAAGGAACCAGAGGTCCTTGGAGAAATTGCAGACCTGGGGCAGAGAAAGTATAAAATGAGCCTAGCCTAGAATATCCTGTGGTACTGTAAAGGAAGAAAGTGCTCCAAAAAGAAGATGGCCTCTCTAAAGGACTCGGGAAACAACTGTCAGGAGCACCCAGTGGTCAAATTTGTACTATACTGGATTATATTTGTACTATACTGGATTATATTTGTACTATGCTGGATTATATTTGTATTATACTGGATTATATTTGTATTATACTGGGTTATATTTGTATTATACTGGATTATAAGCCATAGAATAAAATAGTCATGAGTCCAGTCTGAGATCAATCATGGGGGAGAAGGGACAGTTCTTACTTGTAGAATTCCAATTAATGAATGTAGAAGGAATAACAGAAAATCACTGTTAGGCAAACATCACAGTTATCATTGCTGCAGGCAAAAATGGATGCAAAAACTAGTAAGCAAAAAATAAGGACATTTGCGCTGTCTCAAAGTATCTCCCCATGAGGTACCTACTAATTAAAAAAGGAAAAATAGTAACCTTACAGTGGAGAAACCTAGTAGGTATCACCTTAACCAAATGATCAAAGTTTACATCCCCGGTAATCACTATCTTGACGTGATGCATTAAGAGACGGCAACGTTACCTGTGTATTCTTGGATAACCTCCACCTAACCAGGAGCAAACAGCAGGCGAACCCAAACTGAGGGCATTCTATAAATCAGTGGACCAGCGATCTTGTTCAAAAGTGACAGATTATAAAGACAAAGACTGAGGAACTGTCACAGGTTTGAGGAGACCAAGGAGGTATGACAGTGAAATACAACATGAGATTCTGATCAGAAAAGGACCTTACTGAAAAAGCCGGCAAAATCAGTTAATAGTACTGTATCAATGTGAATTTCCCGGTTTCAGTCACTGTACTATGTGTTAATGTCATAGGTTAATGTTAGCAGAAACTGGTGAAAGGTAAACAGGAACTCTGTACTATTTTTGCAACTTTTCTATAGGTCTAAAATTATTTCAAAATAAAAACTTAGAGGGGAAAAGCTCAGGCTTGAGCTAAATGGTCTGGATTCACAATCCTGCCACCACAACTAACTAGCTGTGTAATCTGGAGCTGTTCCTAGGTTCCCACATCTCTAATATGGGGTTGATAATAATAGCACCTACCTCACGGGTTTAACAGCCTGCAACATTTTGTGCCAGAGAATAAAAGAAGTGCTACAAGAATGATAGGAACATGTCAAAAGGCCACAGGAGCCTGCTTGAAGAAGCTTCCACTGGTCAAATTTGGAACAAATTAAACATCAAAAAATAATGACAGTTATGAATTATAATTCATTGAATACAATGTGAAAGCATAAGTCTATACTGATATAAATTAATAAATTGAAAGTTCGATGAGGTACAGGGTATGACATCTCAGAGTATTGCCCTGTAAGATACTTATTAATAATTAAGGGATGGTGGGGACTTCCCTGGTGGAGCAGTGGTTAAGAATCCGCCTGCCAATGCAGGGGACATGGGCTCGAGCCCTGGTCCAGGGAGACCCCACATGCCGCAAAGCAACTAAGCCCATGTGCCATAGCTACTGAGCCCTCACGCCTAGAGCCCGTGCTCCCAACAAGAGAAGCCACCGCAACCAGAAGCCCACACACCGCAACAAAGAGTAGCCCCCACTCACCACAACTAGAGAAAGCCTGTGCGCAGCACTGAAGACCCAAACAGACAAAAATAAATAAATAAAAATTAAAAAAAAAAATTAAGGGGTGGGAATTCCCTGGTGGTCCTGCGCTTTCACTGCTGAGGGCAAGGGTTCAATCCCTGGTCAGGGAATTAAGATCCCGCAAGTCACATAGCATAGCCAAAAAACTAAAATTAAATTTAAAATAATAATAATATTTGAGGAGCAACTATACAGTGAAGAAACCTGGCAGACATTAAGCAAGTGACCAAAGTGAACACCTCATCAGCAATTGGACAAATCGACGTCATGTGCCCACTGAGAAGCGCCCAGCATCACCTCTGTGTTACTCCTGCCCAAGATGCATAACCTGAATCCAATCATGAGGAAACATCAGACAAACCTAAGTTCTTGGTGTAATTTTCAAAGCTGTCAGTGTCAC
Organism: Globicephala melas; assembly: GCF_963455315.2. Classification (NCBI taxonomy): domain Eukaryota; kingdom Metazoa; phylum Chordata; class Mammalia; order Artiodactyla; family Delphinidae; genus Globicephala; species Globicephala melas. Next base: position 9,417,198 of record NC_083325.1, read on the forward strand.
AGGAATCAAGGAAAGACTGAAGAACTGTTCCAGAATGGAGAAGGCTAAAGGGACATAACAACTAAAGGTAACAGGAACTGCATTCTTTGCTATAAAGGACGTTACTGGAACATTTAGCAAAACTTGAACAGGGTCTGAGGATTAAATGGTAGAAATGTACAAGTTGTAATTTCCTGATTTTGATAGTCACATTGCAGGCATAGGAGAGAATGTCTTTGTAGGAAATGCACACTAACCTGTGATGGGGCATCAGATAGCAACTTACTCAAGTGGTTCCAGAAAAAAAGATCTTTGTACTTTCAGGTTGTTTAATAAATACCATTAGAGAGATACCTGTATTCTTGCCTAGTGAGGAGAGACAGGATCCAATTTCTAAGCTGCTAAATGGCTGGATGGAGCCCATTTCTACCCACAAGCAAAGGTCTGGTGCTCCTAGTGAAGGGTGTTACATTTCCTCTTTGCCCCTAGGGCTCCCAGTTACCAACCAGCAAGAAAAAGAGCTCTTCATGCTTTTGTGCTTTTGTGGTTAGCCTGAGGTACAGGTTCTCTGCCTTGGCGGCATGTTGAAAGCACCTGGGGAACTTTATAAAGTAATAATGCCTGGGTCTCACCCCCAGAGACTGCTTCAGTGGTCCGGGTGTGAGCCGGGTATGGGGAACAAAAATATACCCAGGTGATTCTAATGTGCAGCGAAATTTGAGACCCACTAACCCAGGAGACAGGACTTGAATTCACTGATCTATTGATGCCATTAAAGCATTACAGTTCTATAGAAGTCTGTCATGGGTCTCACTGCACTGAAATCAATGTGGCAGCAGGGCTGTGTTTCTTTGTGGAGACTGGGGGAGAATCATTTCCTTGCATTTCCCAGCTTCTAGAGGTTAACTGCATTCCTTAGCCTGTGATCCCCTTTTTCCATCTTTAAACCAGTAACATTGCATCCCTCTGACCATTCTTCCACAGCCACATCCCCGACTCATTCTTCTGCTGCCCTTGTGATTATTAGGCCCACCTGGATAATCCAGGTTACTCTCCCTATTTTAAGGTCAGCTGATTAGCAACCTTAATTCTGTCTGCAATCTTAATAACCTTTTACTGTTCGACCTAACATATTCACAGGTTCTGGGATTAGGACATGGACATCTTTGGGGGACCATTATTCTGCCACCACAGTCTGGAAATATATGGAGATTTTTCTTTCTTAGGGGAAAACTGGTTAAAATTTTTAAAAGAGAAAAGCAAGGGGGTATCTAAGGCAATCTACAGATTCAATGAAATCCCTATCAAAATACCAGTGGCATTTTTCACAGAACTAGAAGAAATAATTCCAGAGTTTGTATGGAACTACAAAAGACCCTGATAGCCAAAGCAATCTTGAGAAAGAAGAACGAAGATGGATGTGTCATGCTCCCTGATTTTAATCTATACTTCAAAGCTATAGCAATCAATACAGTATGGCACTGGCACAAAAACAGACACATAGGTCAATGAAACAGATTTGTATCAAAAAAACAAAAAGTCTGCCTACTGAATGGGAGAAGATATTTACAAATAATATATCCAATAAGGGTTAATATCCAAAATAGATGAAGAACTCATACAACTCAACATCAAAAAAACAAACAACTTAATTAAAAAATGGGCAAAGGACCTGAATAGATATTTTCCCAAACACGTGTAGATGGCCAACAGACTCATGAAAAGATGCTCAACATCACTAATCATCAGGGAAGTGCAAATCAAAACCACAATGAGATAACATCTCACACCTATCAGAATGGCTATCAGCAAAAAGGCAATAACTAATTTGGCAAGGATGTGGAGAAAAGGAAACCCTTGTGCACTATTGGTGAGAATGTATATTGGTGCAGCCACTATGGAAAACAGTATGGAATTTTCTCAAAAAATTAAAAATAGAACTGCCATATGATCCAGCAATTTCACTTCTGGGTATTTACCCAAAGAAAAAAATTCAAAAAGATATGTGCATACCAATGTTCATTTCAGCATTATTTATAATAGCTAAGATATAGAAGCAACCTAAGTGTCCAACAATAGATGAATATATACATATATGCAATGGAATATTACTCCACCATAAAAAAGAATGAAATATTGCCATTTGTGACAACATCGGTGGACCTAGAGGGTATTATGCTCAGTGAAATAGGTCAAACAGAGAAAGACAAAAACTGTAAGATCTCACTTACCTGTGGAATCTAAAAAACAAAATGAAAATAGACTCACAGAAACAGAGAACAGGGGAGGCGGGTAGGAGCAAAATAGGTGAAGGGAATTAAGAGGTACAAACCTCCAGTTGTAAAATAAATAAGCCATGGGGATGTAATTTATAGCATAAAGAATATAGTCAATAATAGTTTAATAACTTTGTATGGGGACAGATGGTTACTAGACTTATCATGGTGATCATTTCATAATGTAGTACAACTGAAACATAATATTGTAATATATTTCCATTTTAAAAGTTAAAAAATAATAAAGATGCAAGGTGGGCTTGGAGATGAGGGAGGAAGCAGACAGAATAAATAATGATGTGAAGAGTCAAAAAGTCCACTCTAAGCAGAGTTTTGACTGGAAAGGGAGATGGTGAAAAAGGAAAGAGGATGCAGGAGGTGGGCCAGACAAGAGGGCTTGAGGGTAGCACTAAACCAGTCTTCCTGACTGGGAAACTCTTGTTTATAACAGCATTTAAGGTGGGAGTGGTAGGTGGCTATTTAGGTGTCCCCTTCCCAGAGAATGGCCCTGAATGGCAGATAAATGCTTGGACATTTCCTGGAAATGAGATGACAGCCAGGAAAGGAAGTAGTAGCTTTGTACCTTTAAGAGGAGGTAAGGCAAGATGAAGGGAAGAGGCTTCCCTGGTGGCACAGTGGTTGAAAATCCACCTGCCAATACAGGGGACATAGGTTTGAGCCCTGGTCCAGGAAGATCCCACATGCCGCGAAGCAACTAAGCCCGTGCGCCACTACTGAGCCTGCACTCTAGAGACCGCGAGCCACAACTACTGAGCCTGCGCACCTAGAGTCCGTGTTCTACAAGAGAAGTCACCGTAGTGAGAAGCCCACGCACCGCAACGAAGAGTAGCCCCCGCTCGCCACAACTAGAGAAAGCCCATGCACAGTAACGAAGACTCAATGCAGCCAAAAGTAAATAAATAAATTTAAATTAAGAAAAAAAGATGAAGGAAAGGGCTTTTCTCTCCCATTATCAATTCAACTTACAGATCTAGTTTGGATCAATTTTGTGGCAATAGTAACCAAACCACCTCTATGGCAAATCCCAAAACAAAATATGTACTATTTCCATTTTACAGATAAAACAGCTTTTGAGAAATTAATTGTCCAAGGTGTCACAGGCATAAAGGGACTGAATCGGGCTTTTGTTTCTCTCAACTTTTTTTTTTTTTTTGGTTTATTATTATGATAAAGTTCAAACATACACACAAGTAGAAAAATGACAACCCCTCTTTTTTTTTTTTTTTTTTTTGCGGTACGCGGGCCTCTCACTGTTGTGGCCTCTCCCATTGCGGAGCACAGGCTCAGGACGTGCAGGCTCAGCAGCCATGGCTCACGGGCCCAGCTGCTCCGTGGCATGTGGGATCTTCCCGGCCCGGGGCACGAACCCGTGTCCCCTGCATCAGCAGGCGGACTCCCAACCACTGCACCACCAGGGAAGCCCACAACAACCCCTCTTGTACCTGGCTACAATGGATCAGTCATATCCCAAACTACTCTCTTTCTTCTTCTGTTTTAAAGTTAATCTCAGACATATTTCACCCCTAAGTACCTCAGTATATATTACTAAAGCATAAAAAAAAAAAAACTAATTCCCTTAACATGTCTAAAATTTAATAAGTTCCTAAATACCAAATATCCGTATTTGATATTTTTCTTTACAGTTGATTTTCTCACATCAAGATCCAAACAAGGTCCACGCACTGCTCTTGGTTGGTATCTTCCTCATGTTTCACTTGATAAGTACTCATACCTGTTTTTTTTCTGCTTGCAATTTACTTGAAGAAACTGGCTGCTGGTTTCTGGAATTGTCCCATATTCTAGATTTTGCTGATGGCATCCCCATGAACTATGCTTTGAACCTGGGTCCCTTAAGACTTCAAAGCCAAAACTCTCCCCACAAGGCCACTCTGTCTTTACAACAATGTGAGGACCTACTATCTGCCAGGCTCTTTTTATATATATCATTCCTAACACCTCACAAGGTATTTATTTATTTATTTATATTAAGATGTAACCCACCCTCAGAGAGCAGGCCCCCAGTGACAAAGCTAGATGATGGAGCCAGTATTACAAGTCCAGTCGGCCTGACTCCACAGCCCATTTTCCCCATGCCAGGTGGTAGCTACCACTGCATTAGGGAACTGGCAATCTCGGTGTTCAAAAGCAAGTGGATGGCAAGCTAGTATTAACAGATAGCTATTCCCAACATAATCATCCATTCCTTCCCAAAAAACACAGGAAAGAAATAAGACCAGCCAACTATGGAAGGAGAAGCCAATGTAATGGCTAGTCTTTACTGGAAAGAAGAAACTTTACATCACATTTTGAGTGAGTTAGTGCAGGGGCTCAGTGGGCCAGCTGGTGGGGCACCAGCTTGTAATGGGTTCCACAGCTAGGGCATCGCTGGGCCTCGCCCTTATGCAGCCAGAACCAGATGACAGCACTGTTGTCTTCTTCACCTGAAAGAAAAAAGGTGGCTGAAGGCCATCCAGGCTAGAAGAGGGGACTTTTTCAACCTTAACCTCTCTTCCTCAGACACCTCTGAGACACAGAGTTATGGCTGACACCTTATCAGTTCAAGCTCTCTCCCCATTTTTCAGATGAAGAAACTGAGGCCAAGTTTACCTGTGAGTAAGCTGATCTCTTATCAGAGTCACCACAGGTTCTCACAGTTCCCTGCCTATGCAGAACCCCAAAGCTGGGTCCATCCTGGTATGTACCCCTAGTGCCTAACATGGTGTGTGGCAAAGAGAAAGTACAATAAATATTTTGTAGATGAATACTCCTTCACGCTGCCTCTCCAATGAGGCAGTATTATTGATGTTCCAGGCCTCTTTACCATTAAGGATGACCTACTCGGGCAGAGAGGCCTGAGGGCCAAGACCCTTAGAACAACTTATTTACACACACATCTTCTTTATACACCTACACTCACACACAACAACAGATGTGAAGCAGCTGATAGACATCCTGTATATTAAACAAATATTAAACAAATGGATAAGAAAACAGTGGTGAGGTACTTACAGATGCAGCCCACTATCCGCTTATTGCTGATGGAGGGGACTAAATTAGGGTCTTCCTTGGTACCTGAGGCTGCCTTTGGGGCGAGTATATTGTACGGGTCCTGAAAAACAAATGAAGGACCCATTATGCCAAATGACCCCTACCCTCTAGGGGATAGCAGTACTGTTCCCACAAGCCAGGTTTCCTGGATGGAAGGCTCCCAGAGAGGAGGCCGCTCTGACTCCATCCAAGGCCATGAGCTCCCGAGAAGACACAAGGTCCTCCTCACCAGTCCCTTGCGTGCAGCCAGCATGACCTCCCTCTCCAGCCCAGTGGCCTGCTCATCATCAGTAGGAACACCACCTAAAGGAAAATACGTGAATTATGATGTCGCCTGAAATGATAAAGGAAAATGCACATATGGACATCTCTGCATACTTTTAGTGGGTCCACAGGCTCCTAGAGGTTACCCATACCCACTGACCCCTAAGGACCAGAGTCACGATACCCAAAAGTGGTACACGGGGTGATCCTTTCTTCCTTCGACCATGGAAGCCCATTTTTCGGCACATTTTTTCTAAAACCAGGTCAACCAGAGTCCTAGTGGAGTGCATCGACCTTGAGGCGGGCGCGGGCCTGAAGGGCGGCTTAGCCCCCCCACGTCCCGGATGCAACCCCTGCCCACCAAGGTCAGCCGACGTCTCCGTTTAGGATTTTTTCGCAGAAGGGTCAGTATGGTGGTCAGTAGCAGCGGCGGCCGAGAACAACGGGAGACGCCCGCGGAGTCTGAGGTTCTCGGGTCCGTTGTGGCGGTCACTGGGGCCCGGAGGAGCTGAACGGCCTCAACCCCCCGCTCCTTGCTGCCTTAACACCACCCCGGGAGGGCAACGGCACGGGTCCCCGGCGCTCCCGGCAGGCCAAGTACCTCCAGACGCCATAGAGCGCACCACGGAGACTCCACTGGGACCGCGGGCCCTCAGGGCCTGCGCGGCCAGCGCTCCAGCTCCGCGGAGTAACCTTGAAGCCATCACGCCAGCTACAAACACCACCACTTCCTGGAGCAGGCTCCAGAGGCAGAAGGCACTTCCGGGGGAGGGCTTCTTTCCCCTCCGTGACCACCTTCCGCTTCCTTCCGGCCTGGAGCCCGCCCCACTCACCTGACTCGGCCGGGGGGCGGGGCCGCGGGAAAGGCTGCGCATGCGTAGCTCTGCTTCGTTGCGTCCGCCGTGCAGCCGGGCAGGCGTGGAGGTGGTCAGGGTCTCAATTGTAGGCTTTTGGCGACCCTGCCGTTTACTAACGCTGGGATTAGGTGCAACTCGTTTTGCGTCTGTGGGCCTCAGGATCCTCGTCCGTGGAACGGGTCAACCACACTGGAGTTCCTGTGCTTCTTGCATGATAGTGGTGCTCAGGCAGCGTGGAGGCAGCTGATGGAAGACGTGAAGCCAGTGCCTGTCAGGATACTTGCTGCACACCAAACTGTCCAGATTTACGAGTGGACTCTGTGTTAGTTGTGATGCATGCTAATTGTGATGCTGGTTCTCTTGGCAGTGTGTGAGCCACTGCAAACTTGTGGCCCAGCCTACAAGAACTTGGGCAGGACCTGCCCGCAGTCCAAGCATCAGTTTCCTGTTACAGTGGTTTTGAGGTGATGAGGTCCAGGCCTGAGGCGAGGCTGGGGAGGGGGAGGAAGGTAGGGCCAGATTGTGGGCCCCTCCCAGGACCAAAGACTTTGGTGATGTGGGCTGAAGGGGTGGCTACTGGGAGGCTGTTAACTCAGTAGAGGTCAAGGGAGGGGAAGCAGGAAGCGGAGTTGATAATGGAGAATGGAGTCCCAGAACGTACTGGGACGGGAGTTCGGCGTTTAAAACTGAAAACATCTTCCGTAGCTCCCCCATTGCCCACAAGCTAAGATGTGCAAGTTTCTTAGGGTGGGCTTTGTAAACACTGCCTGCCATGGGCTCCTAGGCCCTAGTTCCCATTGTCAGTATAGCCCTGTCACAGTCTGGCTGCATGCAGTATCGGTTTCCCTACCGGATAGAAAACCCCTTCAGAGCAGGAATTATGCACTATTCACCTTTGAATTCTCACTGCCTTGCAGAGACCCGGCATATAATAGGATCAAGTAAATTTTAGTAAATTTATTTTTTGGAGAGAATATACAGAATCAGTTTTGTAGGGCTTCTCCTGGCCCAATGAGGTCAATTTGAGGTAAATTGGGGAGGGTTGAAGTCCCAGGTGTTCCCACCTGTCCCGTGGGGGTTATATTTTCAAAAGGACCTGATGGAGCATTTCTTCACGTGAGCACAGCTGGTCTTCGTGGGTGACCCTCTATCAAGAAAAAAAAATCATCTCTAAGGCCAAAGATGTCTTGATCCTCTATAAAGGTGTGTTTTGCTTTTAATGGCTTCTGCTGTTAATCCCTTCTTCCTTACCTCCACTGCACCCCTTCCAAATTAAATTGGGAAAAAATTCCCTTAAGTCCTAGGAATGTTCCCCAAGAATCTATAGTTGATGTGTACTTATGGTTAGATGTTTAATGCTGGAGGGAGAAAAAAGCATTGGTCTGGAAAATAGGTGTTCTGGGATGGAACCCCACCAGCCAACTCAGCAAGTCACTTTTTGTTTTGGCCACCATTTCCTCATCAGTAAAATTATGATTAGACTAGATTAGTATTTCCCAAAGTATATCCCATGGACTCCTGGTCTCCGGATATGCTCTCGGTAAAAAGGACTTGGTCAAGATAGGAAAGTTCTGCATTTGATAACCACCCTTTTGGAGATGAAGACACTAGCATGTTAAAGACTGATGAGGACTGCAACAGAGAATGCTGTTTAATTTTCCCATCATAATTGAGCACTGTTTGCCAAGAAACACCTGCTAACCCAACTCTCAGCGGACCAGGGAAAAATTCTGTTCTGATGTGTTATGGTTCCCTCCTGCCTGACCATAAGATAGTTTATTCCAGGCTATAAAATGGAAATAGAGTTGAGGCTTGTTTCTCCCTCTCACAGTAGGCTTGCCTAATCATAGGATGTTTTTTGCAGGTCTTTGTTTAACTCACAAAAGCCCTGAGATTATTCAGTCTAAGCTGGTGAGCTCCAAAGTCGGGACCAGGCTCCAGGGCATCCCCACAGGTCCCGCCCCTGGCTTCCTCGAGCTCTCACCACCCTCCGCTTACAACCCTGCCCTCAAATGTCTCCTTGAGAAACAGATTGGCTTGGGGAACGGCCTCCCACTCCTTCCTACTCCATTGTCTTTGCCAAAATAATAAACTTTTATTGAGTATTATTTTTTACTTTTATAGGAAAATTCCTATAGTGGTCAAAATAAACGCTCATTGTAATAAGTCAAACAACATATATGTTTAAGGAAAAAGTTGATTGTTGACAGTTTCATGTTTATCCTTTTTCTTCCTTTTTCTCTGCTCGGGTTTCTCAAGTTTAGTGCTATTGACATTTGGGGCTGGAAAATTACTTTCAGGGTGTTGTGGGGGGGAGGTGCTTTCCCGTGTGCATTGCAGGATGTTCAGCGTCTGTGCCATTAGCACTCCCCAGTGGTGACAACCAAAAATGTCTTCAGTCATTACCATATGTCCCCTGGAGGGCAAAATTGCCCAATTGAGAATCACGACTCCATTCTCCTACAGTCATATTCAACAAATACACATATTGCGATGTTTCTTAAAAATATACAGAAATATAAATGAATAGAAAATAGAAAAATATATCACTATTATACAAATTATGAGTAAATTCCTTTTTTCACTTAGAAATATTTTGTGGGCATCACAAATCGACACATAGAGATCTGACTCATTTTATGTAGTTGCTGCATAATATTCCCTACTGTGAAAGTACTGCCTATGAATTTACCCAACCATTTTCCTCTTGATGAATATGCAGATGGTTTCTAGTTTTTTGCCTGTCAATGCTGGGATGCACATCTGCAGTATATATAGCCTTATATTCTGGAGTCTTCATTTATGAGGAATAGGGTCAAAGGATGTGTACATCAAATATAAAAATAAATTCTGCCCAAAAAAACAAAAAAAATGTTATTGCAATATATAATATAAAAAATAGTGCAAAAATTTCTATACACGGTAAGAACAAATCTATGCGCCTTCCAACCAGGTCAAGAGAGCTTTTTTTTTTCGTGGCCACACCGTGTGGTATGTGGTGCGCCCCCTGCAATGGAAGGGCGGAGTCTTAACCACTGGACAGCCAGGTAAGTCCCCAAGAGTCAAGAAAGTTTTGATAGTGTCTGTAAAGCTTTTTTTGTTTTTTAAGAAAGCTCTGCAGAAAATATGGCAAAATATTAATAATTTAAAAATCTACAACGTCATTAAAAAAAAAATTCTGCCAGACTGTTTTCCCAAAAGTTTGAAGCAGTTCATGCTCCCACCAGCAGGGCACGTGAGTGCCGGTTCCCACCTCCACATGTGAGGGTTACCCACATTTTGCCAAGTCTGCCCACTGATGGATGGAAAATAAGATGCTGTTGGAGGGTCTTCCCTGGTGGCACAGTGGTTAAGAATCTGCCTGCCAATGCAGGCGACATGGGTTCGAGCCCTGGTCCGGGAAGATCCCACATGCCGCGGAGCAACTGAGCCTGTGCGCCACAACTACTAAGCCTGCGCTCTAGAGCCCGCGAGCGACGACTACTGAGCCCATGTACCACAACTACTGAAGCCCACGTGCCTAGAGCCCATGCTCCACAACAAGAGAAGCCACCACAAGGAAGAGTAGCCCCCGCTCGCCGCAACTAGAGAAAGCCCGCGCGCAGCAACGAAAACCCAACACAGCCAAAAATAAAATAAATTAATTTAAAAAAAAAGATGCTGTTGGAGTTCGTATTTAAGTTCCCTGAACTCTAAGGCAGCTGACCTTCATTTCATAAGTTTATTGATTATTTGCATTTCCTCGGCTGTGAACTGCTGGGCTCAGTTTCATTTTCTTTCAAACGGGCATACCACCTACCTCTGGAGCTGTTTTGAGGACTAAACGAGTTAACACAAAGTGCTCAGAAGCATGCCTAACACATTGTAAGTGCTCAGTTAATGCTGGCTTAAAAACTGTCTATTCAAAACTACCATATGACCCAGCAGTTCCACTCCTGGGTATATATCAGAAAAAAACAAAAACACTAACTTGAAAAGATACATGCACCGCAATGTTCATAGCAGCATTATTTATAATTGCCAAAATATGGAAGCAGCCTAAGTGTCCATCAACAGATGAATGGATAGAGAAGATGTGATATATATATAGATAGATACATAGATACATAGATAGATACACACACACATAACATACAACGGAATATGACTCAGCCATAAAAAAGAATGAAATTTTGCCACTTGCAGCAACATGGATGGACTTGGAGGGCATTATGCTAAGTGAAACAAGTTCAGACAGACTGTATGATATCACTTCCATGTGTAATCTAAAAACTACAAGAACTAGTGAATATAACAAAAAAGAAGCAGACTCACAGATATAGAGAGCAAGCTAGTGCTTACCAGTGGGGAGGGGGGAAGGAGGGAGGGGCAAGATAGGGGGAGGGGATTAAGAGGTACAAACTATTATGTTTTTATATAATAACATGTAAGGATATATTGGGGACTATAGCCAATATTTTATAATAACTATAAATGGAGTATAACCTTGAAAAATTGTGAATCACTATATTGTACACCTGTAACTTATAAAATATTGTACAGCAACTATACTTCAATAAAAAAAGTTAAATCATTAATGAGTATTTTTTTAAAAACTGTCTATTCAGTACATTCATAGTTGCTTGTATTTACCTAAAGGAACTCTGGAAGGATACACAGGAAACCAGTACAAGTAGTTACCTCTGTGTCCATGTTGGGTGGGGGAGGGAACTGGGCCCTTGAGGACGGGGTGGAGTGAGACTGTTCCCTGCAGGCCTCTTATACCATTTGGGGGTCTTGTTTTAACTGTGTGAATGTATTATCTGTTCAGAAATGAAATAAACATTTTTAAAATTGGCTATTCATATTATTTTGGGAGATTGTTTAATTGATTTGCAGATACTCAATGTTAGAGAAGTTATATCAATTCCTTTCCATGGGCCAAGGCTGGTCACTATTCAAGAGTGAGTCAAATGTGGCTTCTGCCTTGAATCTATCAAGAGGAATTGGAAGGGGGGAGGTTGTTCTTCACTTGGGCCAAGTTCACACAAGATTGAAGGAATGGGGTCAAAAAAAGGACTTAATCTGCATTTCTGTTGCCAGAAAGAGCAGCTCTGACTGGATCACAGAGGCCCCACCTCTTACAAAAGCAGATGCAGGACCAGTTTTTAATTATAACAAGGGGTGAGGGAGACAGTTGCCGCGTGAGGCCTGGCCCCATCCTGCAGCATTCAGGGACAGCTCGGAGCCCCGGCGCCTCCTAGCGGGAGCTGAGGATCATGTGACCCAGGGGCTGAACCTCTGGCAGGCTGCTGGGGGCCAGGACCCTTCTGGTGGAAAAGCCAGGTCAGAACAAACTGAATGTTTTTGTGCAGATGCTGCAAACCCAAAATGGGTCACCTGGCGCCGTGTCAGCATGGGGCCTGGCCGGGCTGAGGCTCAGAGGGATCCGAGGGAGCTTCTTATTTACAGTGTGTGTGTGTGTGTGTGTGTGTGTGTGTGTGTGTGTGTGTGTGTGTATGTGTGTGTGTGTGTGAAATGAAAGCAGTCTGGTGAACCAGGGGGCAGTACAGGACACCTCACGCAGGAGAAAGGTGAATTGCCGCCCTTCCTCCTCCTCCCAGGACCCTTCTCTCGCCACTGATCCCCCTGCCCAGCCCTGGAGAGCTCTGTTTATTCTTTCAAGGAGGAACCTGAGCCCCACCTGGGAAGTCCTAGTATTCCTCTCTTCCTCTACATCCACCTCTTCCTTCCCCCTCCCTCTGGGCCAAGATCTGTTGTTCCCAAGTCAGTTGGGGCCCCACTGCACTGCATGGAAGAGGTTAGAAGAGGACTGTTTGCAGAGGGTGCACAGGGTTTAGGGAACCCCAAGGGATGGTGAGGACCAGGGACGGCCATGGTGGGATGCTCTGACCACCTGGGCCAGGCAGTGTTGGCACGTGGTGACCACTGTAGCAGCAGGGGGCGCTGTGCCCGGGCCAGAGCCTGGTGGGGGCGGGAAGGGCCCCTGCTTCCCCAGCCTCTCTCTCCTCCCACCCTCCTCGCTGCCTGACTGGCCACCAGAGGACAAGGGAGTCCCTGGATGTGGGCCATAGAGGTTAGTGCCCCCCAAGCAGAGAGAGCAGGGAGAGGGGTGAAGCGTGGACCTGGGGGACCAGGCAGGGAGTGACCAGCATAATTCTCCAGCTGGGACAATCCCTGCTCAGGTGGCTCAACCACACTGTCACCGACGTTTTCAGCTCCTTGCTCCCTTGCCCACTGATCTCAACACTAAATTTACGCAACCGTGTTTTTTCTGCTTTCCTGCTTCCAAGGCGGCTAGCACCGCTGGAGAACGTCACACACTATGACAGGCTCGTGACTGTTGCCCTTGGCTGAGCCATTGTTATTGGGAGCTTGGCAGTTTTTTTTTTTTTTTTTTTTTTTGCAGTACGCAGGTCTCTCACTGTTGTGGCCTCTCCCATTGCAGAGCACAGGCTCCGGATGTGCAGGCTCAGTGGCCATGGCTCATGGGCCCAGCCGCTCTGCGACATGTGGGATCTTCCCGGACCGGGGCACGAACCCGTGTCCCCTGAATCAGCAGGCAGACTCTCAACCACTGCACCACCAGGGAAGGCCGCTTGGCAGTTCTTTTGCTCACTGTTCTTTCTTTCTTTCTTTTTATTGATTTATTTTTGGCTGTGTTGGGTCTTTGCTGCTGCGCGCGGACTTTCTCTAGTTCCGGCGCGCGGGCTTCTCGTTGCCGTGGCTTCTTTTGTCGTGGAGCACGGTGCTCAAGGCACATGGGCTTCAGTAGTTGTGGCACGCGCGCTCAGTAGTTGTGGCTCACAGGCTCTAGAGCGCAGGCTCAGTAGTTGTGGCGCACAGGTCTAGTTGCTCTGTGGCATGTGGGATCTTCCCAGACCGGGGCTCGAACGTGTGTCCCCTGCATTGACAGGCGGATTCTTAACCACTGCGCCACCAGGGAAGCCCTTGCGCACTGTTCCTAAGCCCTAGCCCTACCCACTTGTATTTTACTCAGCCTCCCTTCCCTCCTCTTCCTCTTTGACCCTCCTCTTCCCCTCCCTTCCTTCCTTCTCTCTGGTCTTGGAGGAACTGGGTCTCCCCTCCCCAGGGCTGCTCCTTCACCTGCCGGGCTCTTCCTCCTGTCCCTGCATCAGGCACCTTCTCTTGGCCTTCAAGCATGCTGAGACATGAGTCTTTCCTCCACACAGCGCCTCTCTGTCCTCAATCTGTCTTCTCGTTCCAGACTTCTTGCAAGAGTTGCTCCCTCCCTGAGTCTACATCTTCAGCAACCACTTACACGTGGTCTCACCCAGCCGGCCTTCTGACCACACTGTGCCCTGAAATTCTGTCCTCCTATTTGCCAACCCCCAGACTCCTTTTACAACCTCGTTTTCTTAGATACCTTCCCAATGTGAACCGCCTCCTCCTTGCCTCCCGAAACTAAACTTCAAGGCTGCCTTTCAGCCTCTCTTCTTGGCTTTTCTTCTTCTGCTGGAGGCTGGATCTCAGCTGCCACTTCCTTGACTCAAGCCCCACCAGAGCCCTCTTCCCGCTCCCAGCCCACTCTCTCCAACTAAGCTGGCCACCCCCATCGGCACCTCGTGGTTCTTCAGGGACTGCAGAATCAAGTTATCCAAACTCACCATCTTTCCCCTCCAAGCGTCCTCCACCTCTCCCTCCCTGTCCACCTCTTCCCTGCTTACAAACCTTCAGGGACTCCCCCTCTCCTAGAGAATGAAGGCCGAATACCCCAACAAGTCTTTAAATCCTGCCTCTGCTGCCCTCGCCCTTGGCTTTCCAACCACGACTTATTCTTTGCTGTTTTACCAAAGGCCTCTCTGCTTTTTCCCTTTAGGGATTTTAGGACCAGTCCTGACACCTGCCTCCCAGGGTGGAGAGTTATTTGTTCCCCCATTGTGTTTTCTCATAGCACTTTAGACAAATCTAAGCAGCTGGGTTTGAATCCAGTGTCTCCTTTATTAGCTCTGTGACCTTGGCCAAGTAGCTTAATCTCTCTGAATCGCTGTAAAATGGTAACCTGTAACCTCAGTCCAGAAATAACCCTACACATTAATGGTCAATTGATTTTCAAGAAGGGTGCAAAGACGATGGGGGAAAGAATAGTTTTTTCCACAAATAGGAAATGTCCAGAACAGGCAAATTCGTAGAGACAGAAAGTAGATCAGTGATTGCTAGGAGCTGGGGGAAAAGGGGAATGGGAGTGATTGCTAATGGGTTCTGATTTTTCTTTTGAGAATGTTCTGGAATTAGTGATAATGATTGCCAAACCTAGTGCATATACTAGAAACCACTTTAAAAGGATGACTTATGGTATATGAATTATATCTCAACTTTTAGAAATCAAGCCCCCCCAAAAAAGAAAGAAAGGTCCACTTCACAGGGTAGTTGTGAGGGTCAAATGAGGCAGCATGTGGGAAATGGCTGTGTTGCCTTTGATGCTGAGAGAGTGGCTGTGTATCCACCTTTCTCTCCCACTAGAGTATGAGCTCCCCCTGGGCAGGACCTGCTGGACCACATTCATCTTGTTCCTCTCTTTATCCAAGTACCTAGCATGGAGTCCAGCATGTAGTAAGTATTCAACAAATCCCAGTTGTCTCCATAAAAGACAGCTATACTGCTTTTGTTCTTTTTATTTTTTTATTTTATTTATTTATTTATTTTGGGGGGTGCTGTGGTGTGTGCATAAGGGATCTTAGTGCCCTGACTAGGAGCTGAACCGCTCCCCCTGCAGTGGAAGCACGGAGTCTTAACCGCTGGACTGCCAGGGAAGTCCCCACGTGTTTTTTTTTTTTTGGTACGCTGCTTTTGTAAGCCAATGGGAACACGTTATAGGTAAGCACACATGCATGTGAATACATTCAAAAAATGAGTTCATGAATCCACAGGGTTATTGGGGCAATTCATCTGAACTGGACACTTGTTCAGCTCAGAGTAAGCAGAAGATTCAAAGAAGGAGCTTCCAAAACGTTCTCCTCCCAGAATGACATCAGAGAGCCTGAGCTCAAATCATCCTCTAAATACAGGTCTAGAGGGCTTCCCTGGTGGCGCAGTTGTTGAGAGTCCGCCTGCCGATGCAGGGGACACGGGTTCGTGCCCCGGTCCGGGAAGAGCCATGGCCGCTGAGCCTGCGCGTCCGGAGCCTGTGCTCCGCAGCGGGAGAGGCCACAACAGTGAGAGGCCCACGTACCACAAAAAAATAAATAAATAAATAAATAAATACAGGTCTAAAGAATTAAAAAAAAAAAAAACACAGAAAAGTGACATGCCAAGGATAGCCCATGGTATATACCCTTTATTCAGTCCTCATCCTTGAATCTCTGTTCTGTCCCGGGAAGGAGTGTTTTAATCCCAAAAAGGCTCTGGGCCTGTCAGTGGAGTCTTGCACGGAGTCACCCTCACTGGTTTTTGTTTTGATATTACATGCTTCATCTACAGGAATAACTTTGTATTAGACCTCACCTCCTGAATTCTCTGTGGACTCTTAAAATCGACCTGGTTTCCAACTGAGCTCACTTTGGGTCCCCTCATCCAGTTCTTGGAATCTGTCCTCTGGGCTGACACACTGGGGTTCCCCTCCTGTCAGTGTGTGGTTCTTCCTCAGCAATAGTCGCCTGGGTGGCCCCTCTTGGGGCCTAGCCACTGACTCCCACGTGTAGTCTTGTTACTACCTTTTTTGGGACTCCCTGTTCCCAGCTCCTCCCATCTCTGTTTGGCCTCTGTTCCTTCAGTACTGAATTGGATCCTGCTGAGGAAACCCCTTAGCCTGGCCCTTGAAGTCCTCATCAAGCTGGCTGTCGCCTATGAGTCCTGTACTGCCCCACTGATAGGTGACATTCCAGTCCTCAAATGTACCATTTGCATTCATGTCTTGGCACATTCCTCACATGCTTTTTCCTCCTTTTGAAAATAAGTTGTCAATTCCAACTCAAACTTCAAGACTGTGGGGCTACGTTGTCTGTGAGGTCACCAGACTCCCCCCACCCCTCACCGGCAGGGTCTCATCCCACTCCTGTGTGCTCCAGAAGCATCAGGCACACCTCCACTATGGGGTTGATTACATTGCAGGGTAATTATCTTTTTGCACGTGGTTTGCATCTAGGCGGCTAAGGCATGGTAGGTGCTCAGGGTTTGTTGAATGATTACTGAATGGACTAACGCTTTACACAGGACAATTGTTGAGCTGTCTTTTGCTGTACCTGGTTGTTGAAAACTTTGTTCATTTTGTTACATAATATCCTTGTACAAAATCCCACATGAGAAATGACTTCTGGAATGGAAAATAAGGAAAAAATTTTATTTCCTCCTACCTCAGAGACTCTATATTATATAGAGAAGCATGTAGCCCTTCATGTTTCTCCCCTCTTTTTCTTGCTTCCAAGAAGCTCAGAGACAGATTTAATATTCATTAGCCCTGTTGGCCAAAATTTGGGTCTTCTCCCTCATTGTGGTTTTGATTTTTTATCTTTTCTCTAATAAATCTTGAAATCAGTGTAGTGTGGAGGAAGAGGTATAGACTATGGAGTCAGAGAAACATGGATTTAGATGGTCTCAGTAACTAGCAGCTGTGCAACTTGGGCAACTTTCTTAACCTCTCCGAACCTCCAATTTCCCTTTTGTAGGGCCATTTAAAAGGGTTAAATTACAACTCATATTGCGTATGCAGCACCTACTAGGTGATCAATAAATGATAATTACATGAAGTAGAAGTTATGGATGAATAAAATAATTGGAAGTGTCACTCCAGGCTGGCTTTTGGAAGAATAAGCAGCTACTCACGTGGCATGACTTGGGAAGGAGCAAGGCCAGCTCCCCTGAATCAGTCCCATCACTAGGGTGTGTTCAAAGGACTCTTAGGAACACAGTTCTTTAACTGGGCTAAGAGATCAAGTCACTAGGAGCGGGCATGCATAGCAGGGGGTCCCCTGGAGCAGGGCCTGAGGGAACAGAGATCCCAGGAAGAGGAGCTGGAGGAGTAGGAGGAGGGGGAGGGAGAGGACAACGGGGCAGGTCCTCAGCTGCCCATGGCCAGGCCCTGCAGGGGTCTCTCCTGTAGTCCCTGAGCCACCCGAAGCAACCCTGTTGGCCAAACCTCTTTTTCTCTCTCCAGGGTCCTCTGGGAAGAATACAGAGGGCCTCAAGGACACAGACCCTGAACACAAGCAAAGAAGTAGGACAACAGGTCTCCAAAGTGAAGGCAAAACCCTGAGAGATGTGGGGAAAGACAGGTCAGTAGCAAGGAGAGCCCTGGGGTTAAATGCTGGCTCTCATAACCCCATGTATGGCCCTGGGCCAGGCAGGTGGCCTCCAAGCCTCAGTTTCTTCATCTGAAGAATGAGGGTAGCAGTAATGCCCTCCAGCCTGCTGTGAAGAGGTAAAATTGGGGGAAGCATCTATACACTGAAAAGGATTATTCTTGTGTAGGTTATTTTCAATTTTGCCTGTCTCTTTATCTTAAACTTTGAAATGATGCTCATTAAAATGGATCTAACCTATATATGTTTAAAACGGCAAGAGTTCTCCAAACAACAGTAAGGAGTTCAGATGGGATCTGTTCAACTTTTCCATTATCCCTTTTGACAACTGGAAGTCAGATGAATTAATGGGCCTGAACTCCTAGAGGTGATGATCAAAGGAAGTCAAAGCAGCAATGTTGCTGGGAAGGCCTCCCAGCACAGGAGGGCTGCTGCCTTCCCAGCCATCACATCCTGGCCCCAGAAGAGGGGGCTTGCTTACAGTATGGGCTTAGCCAGAGTTCCAGCAGCAGCTCTCCACCATCCTGCCTGAAAAACCACACAAGAGGATGATTAGTTACTCATGATGCCTAATTAAAAATCAGTTCTCCAAAAAAAAAAAAAAAAAATCAGTTCTCCAGAAGAGTAGGATGTGGGTTTTAACTGATGGCAGGACTGGCGGAGGACAAAGAGGAATAATGTGTAAATGGCCCAAATCAATGCCAGGCATGGGGTAGGGGCTCAACCGGTATTTGTTGAGTGTGAGTCTGAGGGCCAAGGCCCTCCAAAGCGCGTGCACACAGACATTCACACACAATCAGGGACAGATCCATTCACAAAGCAAAACGTGGCGAACCATAACAATGGATGGTGGTTACGAGCGCAGTGCTCCCAACACACAAGGCCTGTAGTGTCTCAACTTTAAAAAGAACCGAAGTGCTAGGACGACCAGGTCTGGAATCGAATCTTGACACCGCCCCCTTCTGTCCGTGTGCCTTTGGCAAGTGGCCCTTTCCCCCGGGGCCTTGGTGTCCTCATCTGTAAAACGGACACCATCGTGCCCTGATAAGGATTCAGCGATTTACTGAATTTACTAAGGGTCAGCGTGGGGAGGCAAGCCGTTGCTGGCGGGAGCCAGGGCTGGTGCCGGGAGCGCGCCTGCGAGGCCGCCTGCAACCTCTGGGGGGCGCGCACGTGGTGCGCACGTGGAGGGAGTTGCGCACGCGGCCCGGAGGCTGGGCGCGCAGGGAGCAGCGGTCCCGGAAGCTGTTACTAGAGGTCAGTGGCTTGCTGAGGTCGACCTTGAGGTGCTGGGAGGACCCCGCAGTCCAGGAGGTAGGGACCTGCGCCTGTCCCCGGCCGGCCCGCCGGTCCTGCGTCCTCCACCCCCACCATCTTGGAGTCCTGTGCCCGCTCCCTTTCCCCGCTAGCCGGCCCTGTCCCCTGCCACCCTCCCGGGCCTCCTGAGCCCTGCCCTTCGTGACGAGGGCTCCCTGTGCCGACTTCCTCCCGCAACTCAGGGAGTAGGCCGGCCAGCTCCGTTTTACAGGTGAGGAAACTGAGGCTGAAGGTCCTCGAGAGGCGCATGGTGGCCACACAGTAACTTCCCCGCTGGGACTCTGGTCGGTCCCAAGCCCCGTGTCGGTCAGCTGTCCTCCCGTCTTGTACTGTCATGGATTTCTTTGTTCCACGTGTGCATTTGCGTTTGACTCTGATCTGAGCACAGGGATGGCCCGGATGAAGACAGGCCAGGCGCTCCTCTCCCCGGGTGGCACGGTCACCAAGGCATGGTTCGCTTTGTTGCAGTGGAGATGTCTTCAAGCCAATTTGGAATTGGTTTGTGTTTTGATTGATTTGGTAGTTTGTTGTTGTTGTTTGCGCGTTTGTTTTTCATGCTCCCCAGGGCACAAAGGGTCGCTGTCGTTTTTCTTTCCAGAAAGGCTGTCTGTTCCCGCCCCTGCCCAGTCTGACGGATGTGTGGTTTATGATACTGGAGACTGTTTGGCTTTTCTTTGTGGATAAAACTCATCTTGTTTCGTCTTTCAAATAGTGAGCTGAGTCCTTGCTGACCAGAGCCTCTGCCCTCACTAACATTCCTGAGCTATTAAATATTTGTTTAAAGGGACAGACATAAAGCATGGTGTTAGGAATAAGGCATCTTGAAGAAATGGTCTTCATAAAAGCACAATAGTTGTAATATTCTGAGTTAATCTTGGATCTTAATGTATCAAGGCTCAAAGCACTATGGAGTCCGTAATTATTTGCCCTGGTGGTCACACTTTAAGACAGATTATTTTCTTTTTCTTGTAGCCTGGAAAGTAAAAGAACAAAAAAGTGAGGTGATATGTTGAAATCAAATGTGAGACCATGATGAAGAATGGGAGAGGCTGGGGACGGAGGCTGATAAAGGCTTTGGACTTGGGTTTGCAGGACTTGGGGTCCTGCAGTGGGGTACGTTTGACAGACGGAGCCCCAGTCCCTGGCCTGCACTGGGGAGGTGGGAACATGGCCGAACCAGGGGGCTGTGCTCTAAGATGGTCTCCTTAATGTGGAAAAAATTGAGCGAGATTGAGGAGGAACAGGACTTGGATGGTTGGGTGTTGCGGGCTTGCAGGGGAGACAGCGGAAGAAGAAGTAAAGTTTAGACGATAAGTGTGTCTCTCCATTGGACTGGAGCAGGGCCTTCACATCATTGCTTTTGTCCCCTCCAGTGTTCCCGTCTCGACACCTAGCACACAGCGCTCGGAGCCTGTCAGACTAACCAGAATTATCGTTTTTAATTGGTTCTAGTATGCATCTTTGCTCACGTTTTAACAGCTCGATGTTGAGCTGGGTCCCACGGTGGATGGTGTCTTCCTCTGTGCCGTCGTTCATCCGGCAGCTTTTTGTCTTTCTTAGTTGCACAGGAAGTCACAGTGCTCTTAAAATGTTAGCTCTGATGAATTGCAGGTTTCAGAGCTGGAGCCTCAGGCAGAAAAGATGACCTGTTATCAGACTGTGTTTCTCTACTGTGGCTCATTTCTTCTTCTTTGAAAATGCTAATGTTTTCAAGGAACTCAAGGGAGGGGGTTGGTCAAAGCCAAGAACAATAGGTACAAGTAAGAAAAATGTATTACTTTGTGGGTTGGAGAGGGAAGAAACAGCTGGTGGATGTGTCTTCTTTGCAGGGAAAATTGGACTCTGCTGTATAACCACCGGCAGAGCAATACCTTTGAGGGGCAGGTGCTTTACGGCAACCAGCCTTAGCTGCCCGCTGAGCAGGCAGCCCCAGCCCATAAGCCTGCTCATGACCAGCCAATCTGAACACACCTTTTGGGACAGTGGGGCCCAGGCTCCATCATCTACTGGGGTCTTGGTGACCCCGGGTCTGTCTCTTGGCAGACACCTCCCAGTGCTGCAAGTTCAAGGGCAGAGGCCCTATCTTCCCCTTCCTTGGTATCCCAGGGCTCAGCACAAGACCTGACACATCAGAGATGCTAAATTGGGTTTTGCTGAGCAGAACTGTACTGGACAAGTTGGGGCAAGTTGTCTTTCTGGTGCCTAGGTCAGTCTTCATCTCGTAGGAATCATGTTCTGGGTCAAGGTTCCGTTTCACAGCTCTCAATCCTCCCTGCAGCTGCTTCGTGAGTTACTGGTTTTGTGAGCTAACCTGGCCACTGTCTTTCTCTCCAGCCCCCATCTCTCTTATTTCTAACTCTTGGCTTTCAGAATGAGCTTTTGGGACCTAGTCCTCTTATAAATTAGAACCTGTTCCTGTGTCAGCTCTCTTGGTGACATTGCTCCCAGGGAGCCTGACTGGTTAAGCTGCAACATAGCGGGATCCCAGCTGGTGCAGCAGGTTGTCTGTGCTGGGTTTGGCGTTTAAACAGGTGAGCAGGTCTCAGCCTGGGGAGAGCTGCAGAGGTGAGAATCTCCTAGAAACACAGTCTGTAGTTCGCCTTCTGCTTTGTCTCCAGAGAAGACATGAGCTGGACCCTGGGGACCTCAGGATCTGCCAGCCTTGACGCCTGCTTCCCATCCCTGCCCTGGCTGACCTTATGTGCTCCTTCTAGAATGAGATGCTTTGAGCATGCAAAACGTCGTTTCTCGGCCTGCATCGAGATTGTCTGCGGGTGGTTTGTACAGAATCGGAGACTTTTAGGAGAGTTGTTCTCTCTCTTCTTTGGCTGCCTCTCAGGCCTTCAGGGGAGGGTTACACTTGGCCTGAGAATGTAGCCACTGCCGGTGCCACCACCAGTTTGCCAGTTTTATTCTTTTAATCTTTGAAGGTGACTCTGGGGATGTTTTTGTGGTAAAAGTCTAGTGATCTTCCAGGCTTCCATTTGATTTGTGAGAAGTACTGGTTATTACTGTAAGATTTTTGCAAAATTTGAAGTTATTAAAAACAAACAAAAACTAGTTTTCAACCATTCCCATAAAAACTGTTTCAGGCAAGAATCATCAATGGATGCTAAAACTAGGAAATGAAAGTATGATGAGAAACAGGATGTTTACATAGTCTCAAAGCATCTTCCCATAAGATGTTAATTAATTACAAAGGGAAAATTGTAATATTATGGTGGAGAAACCTGGCAGATACCACCTTCGCCAAGTGAGGAAAGTTAGCAACGTCAGTAATGGGACAAATTGACATCTGTGCCTTCGAATATGAGGCTCTGAGAAGGACTCAGCGTCACATCTGTGTGTTCCTGCCCCAAACATATAACCTGAACCCAGTTGTGAGGAAACATCACACAAACCCAAGTGTACAGAATCTACCAAGTAACTAGCCAGTGCTCTTCCAACAGTGTCAAGATTACATATTTACACACACACACACATGCACATACATTAGAGAGAGGTAATGATAAAGCAAGTATAATGCAGTGTTAACATTTGAGAAAGTTGGATGAAGGGCATGTGGAATTCTTTGTGTTATTTTTGTAATGTTTTGTAAGTCTGAAATTATTTCAAAATAAAAAACAGAGAAGACTGGTTCTCACAGTTCTTTCCAAAAAGAACTATAGATGTGGGAACTATAGATGTATTATAGATAAAATATGCTATGTGTTTTTGGCAGGGAGAGCTTGACAAATCTAAATGTTTTTCATAGTGTGGTAGCATCAAAGTTTTGTGTATCCTCGTAGATATCTGACATAAAAGAGTGTTTATGTCCTTCAAAAGCATGTACAAGAATATTCATAGCCACCTTATTATTCATAATACCTTGAAATAAGAAACAACCTAATCGTCTATCAAAAGGAGAGTGGGTAAAGAAGTTGTGATGGGGACTTCCCTGATGGTCCAGTGGGTAAGACTCTGCACTCCCAATGCAGGGGGGCGCAGGTTTGATCCCTGGTCGGGGAACTAGATCCGGCATGCCTGCCGCAACTAACAGTGTGCATGCTGCAACTAAGAAGCCCACATGCCACAACGAAGATCCCATGTGCTGCAACTAAGACCCGGTGCAGCCAAGATAAATAATAAATAAATAAATATTAAAAAAAGAAGTTGTGATGTATTTATATGGAGTACTATACAATGACGAAGATGAATGGACAGCAGCAACGTGCAACAACATGGATGAATCTCAATGTTAATCAACGCTGAGCAAAATGTAATCAGACCCAGAAGAGTACCAAATGTATGATTCTGTGTATCTAAAGTTCCAAAACAGGCAAAATAATTGATGGTGATAGAGGCAACGTATTGTTATCTTTGGGGTTATTGACTGAAGGAGGTATGAGAGATCCTAGGGTGTGAGAAATGTTCAATGTTTTGATCTGGGTGGTAGTTACATATATGTATATAAAATCATCAAGCTCAGTAGTTAAGATTTGTGCACCTTATCTTAAGTTATACACCAATAACAATTTAAATGTATCTTGTGTGGATTATAGATCCAAGTATGAATTGTAAATAACAGAAATTCTAAAAGTTGACATATGAGGATATGTTTGTGAGTTTGAGATAGAGGAAAATTTCTTAAACAGGATGCAGAATGTGCTAAATACAGAAGACACTGTTGATAAATTAGTCTACAGTAAACTTACAAACTTCTTTTAAACACACCCTTAAGAGAGTGAAAAGACAAGCCATCTAGTGGGAGAAAATATTTGCAGCACATGTAACTGACAGAGGGTTTGCCTTGAGAATATATGAAGACTGCCTCCAGATGAAGAAATTTTGAAAAGGACAACTCAATAGGAAAATGGGCAACAGGCACTTTATAAAAGAAGATATCCAGGAGGACAATGCAATAGGAAAATTCGCTCCATCTCATTATAATTGGGGAAGTACAAATTGAACAATGCAATGAGAAACTAGTACACACCTCCTAGGATGGTAAACATTGAAAAGACTGACGTTCTCAAGTGTTGGCAAGGGTAGAATGAGGGGAACTGATAAATGGCTGATAGGAGGGTAAATTCATCCTACCACCTTGAAACCGTTTGGCCTTTGCTACCACAAATGGACATAACTATTTCGTGACCCACCAGTTCGACACCTAGGTGCGTTCCCAACAGAAATGCATGTGACTGGGTGTGTGGGTATGTGGCTCTGTGTGTACAAAAGGCAAGTATAACAACGTTCATGGAAGCATTATTCATAGTCAGAAACTGGAAACAACAAAGATATCCATCAATAGTAGAAGAGTTGAGCCTGTATTCATACAACAGAACACTACAGAGCAATGAAGACGAACGTGCACAAACATAACACTGACCAAAAGAAGCCAGACACAGAAGAATCCATGCTGTGCGATTCAAAAAACAGGCGAGACGAATCTATGGAAGTCCTACCTTTTGAGCAGAGGGGAGGGGTCCTGACTGGGAAGCAGCGTGAGGAGGACCCTGGGGTGCTGGTATATGCTATTTTTTGGACTTAGGTCATGGTTGCCTGGGTGTGTTCACTTGGTGAAAATTCATCAAGCTGTATTCTTACCCTGGTTCCCTTTTCTGCATGTATATTGTCCTTTAAAGTTGATTAATTTGATTTGTCCCTGGTGTAGTGATGTTTGGTATATTGCATGTCACAATGGGCTGAACTGCGTCTCCCCCGCAGATTCTTGCGTTGCAGCCCTTACCCTCAATGTGATGGTATTTGGAGATGGGGCCTTGGGAGGTAATTAGGGTTAGGTTAGGTCATGAGGGTGGGGCCCATGCCGGGATTAACATCCTTAGAAAGAGACCACAGTGCACACACAGGCTCGCTTTCTACCGGCTCCCATCCTGTGAGTGCACAAAAGAAAGATCGAGAGAGATGGCAGCCTCCCGTGAGGCACAAGAAAAGGCCTCAGAATATAACCTACCAGCCAGCACCTGGGTCTGGCTCTGCCAGCCTTCAGAGCTGTGAGAAATAAATCTGTGGTTTAAGCACCCCCCAGCCTATGGTATTTTGTTAAGGCGGCCCAAGCCGACATATAAGCGTACGATAGCATCGACTAGTTTTCTGAGCTTCCTTCTGGGCTGGGCCCTGGGCTAGGCGCTGGGGTAGGGAGATAAGACTCCGTCTGTGCACTCAGGTGACTCAGGAAGAGCTGGGACTCCCCAGTGTGGTGATGAGGGTGCAGAGGAGGGGCTGAGAGACCGTGCAGGTTCCTCACTCAGCAAGGACAGCCACCCACCTAGCCCACCTCACCGTGCTCCCGCCCTGCGCCCCGCGCTCCATCTGAGCCCGTAACTGCTGAGCTGTCATGGACCAGAGCGTGCTGCTTGTCATGATCTTGAAATTGGAACAGCAAAAGCCATCGACTCTGGACTGGAACAAAGGCTGTGCTGTTTTTCCTAAACGTAGTGGGCTCCGCATTGTTAGGAAGACACAGAAAGCACTTGTGCTCAGAAAAGAAACCGATTTAAAAAGGAGAACATAGCCTCTCCTCCCACCCCCTCACCCCTCCCACCCCCGTTGCACGCAGCTTTTTCTGCATGGATTTGGTCTCATTATATCAGCGGTTTCTGATTCTTTTTATATTTTATCATCTCCATGGACTTCTGCTCACCAGAGCATTTGCTTGGTTTAGGCAAATGTTCTAGACTCAGCTTTGCACTAAGAACCTCAAATGAAAGTGTTTTTAAAAAGAGTAGCGGGCTTCCCTGGTGGCGCAGTGGTTGAGAGTCCGCCTGTCGGTGCAGGGGACATGGGTTCGTGCCCCGGTCCGGGACGATCCCACATGCTGCGGAGTGGCTGGGCCCGTGAGCCGTGGCCGCTGAGCCTGCGCGTCCGGAGCCTGTGCTCCGCAACGGGAGAGGCCACAACAGTGAGAGGCCTGCGTACCGCAAAAAAAAAAAAAAAAAGAGTAGCTGTAATTGCCCCCAAAATTCCCAGAAGGCATTATCATTCACATAGAATATTTCTGGAAGATTTTAGTGATACATTTTATTCTTTGGTTTTCTTTTCCTTCTTGCTTCTTGATCAGCATCTACAATGTGAACAGCTTTGACCGTGTTTCCCAGCTTCCTGTTACTGAAGTCCTCTGCCCTCTCAGAATCTTCAACTTCATCGACAGCGGTGACCTTTAGTTTTACTCTCCTTGTACTTACTTTCTTTTAAAAACAGTTTTACTGAGGTAAAATTCACATACCACACAACTCACCCATTTAAAGAGTATAGTTCATAGAGCTGTGCAACCATCCCCAAAGTCAATCTTAGACGTTTTCGTCACCCCAGAAGAAACCCAGCATCCCTGAGCTCTCACCCCACCTTACCT
Source organism: Globicephala melas (assembly GCF_963455315.2). Lineage (NCBI taxonomy): Eukaryota > Metazoa > Chordata > Mammalia > Artiodactyla > Delphinidae > Globicephala > Globicephala melas. Next base: position 9,443,569 of record NC_083325.1, read on the forward strand.
CCTCTCTCCCAGCCCTAAGCAACTAGGAATCTGCTTTGTGTCTCTATGACTTGCCTATTCTGGACACTTCGTATAAATGGAACCCACAACATGTGCTCCTATGAGTCTGGCTTCTTTGCTTGCTGTGGTGTTTTTGAGGTCCATCCATGTCATAGCGTGTCTCAATACTTCGTTCCTTTTCATGGCCAACAATATCCATGATATGGACATAGCACATTTTGTTGATCCACTCAATGACTGATGGGCACTTCGGTTGTTTCCACTTTTTGGCTGTTGTGAATAATGCTGCTGTGGACATCCGTGTGCAAGATGTCGTGTGGACACATGTTTTCATTTCTCTCGTGTACATACCTAGGGATGCTTTTGTTGGCTCATGTGGTACCTCTGTGTTTAATCATTTGAGGAACTTCCAGGCTCTTTTCCAAAGCCCTTTTCCATGTATTATCAGTAAGCAAAGGGAATATTTTATTGCTCTTTGACTTCTGCAGAATTTTGAAATTTTACTCCTGACCAACTTTGCAGTTTGTCTGTTAAAATGCTTCCATGGGGGCTTCCCTGGTGGCGCAGTGATTGAGAGTCCGCCTGCCGATGCAGGGGACACGGGTTCGTGCCCCGGTCCGGGAAGATCCCACATGCCGCGGAGCGGCTAGGCCCGTGAGCCATGGCCGCTGAGCCTGCGCGTCCGGAGCCTGTGCTCCGCAACGGGAGAGGCCACAACAGTGAGAGGCCCGTGTACCGCAAAATAATAATAAAAATAAATTAAAAAAATAAATAAAATGCTTCCATGAAAAAGCTGGAGGTGTCATCAGCATGCTTAGACCTTTGCCCCACATATGTCTCATCCTCTGTGAGCACTGCTGGGGGGATCCGGGTCTTAGTCCCCAGTTTTCTCAGGAATGGAGACATTTTCCACTAGGTGCATTATTACTTATGGACCAAACAGCTTTTCAGATATTCTGGCTATAAGAGCAATTTTTTTTTTTTTTTTTTTTTTTGCTGGTGTTTACCTGTTATCTCACATATTAAACCATTGAGAGTTCAGATAGAAGATTGCTCACAGTTTTTGTTTGTCTGAGCTGATGTCTGGGCTGTCCACTGTGATCATGCTGATGTCATGGCCATATTGGCAGTAAAATGATGTCTGAATCAAGAACATGGGAAAGACCTGGGACTTTCAGTATCATCCTTTCTGATACACATCAAGAATTGTCAGCATTTTTAGAGGCCTCTACTCCCAGCCTCCACCTTGCACAGAGCTCAAAGGCACGTAATAATGTGCTGCCAAAGGCACGTAAATTGTGATCCCCTAAAATTCATATGTTGAAGTCCTAACCCCCAGCACCTTACAATGTGACTGTATTTGGAGATAAGGTCTTTAAAGAGGTCATTAAGGTTAAATGAGGTCATTGAGAGTGGGCCCTAATCCAATATGACTGGGGTCCTTAGAAGAAGAGGAGCTTAGGACACAGGCATACAGAGGAGAAACCGTGTGGATGACACAGGGAGGAGAGAGCCATGTGCAAGCCAAGGAGACAAGTTCAGAAGAAACCAACCCTGCAGACACCTTGATCTTTGACATCCAGCCTCACAGAATTGTGAAATAAATGTCTGTTGTTTGAGCCGCCCAGTCTGTGCAACTTGTTACAGCAGCCCAAGCTGACTAATACATGCACCTTGATGCTCCTTCACCCTGACACCCTGCCTGCTCTCTTGTCCTGCGGGCCTGATGGACAACTGCTCTCCTACTTCCCAGACCGTATCCTCTGCTTGGCTCATCCTGAAGCCTCCATTCTGGCTCCCTTTCCACTGGGCCCCACCCTCGTCCTTCTTGTTTCCCCAGGGCCAAAGGGGCCTCCTAGGTAGAAGGCACACCATGGCCCAAGCATCACCCCACAGCGAGAGGAAAAAATGCCACCGGGGGGCTGCTATCAAGACTTGAACGCCCACTGCTCCCACTTCTCCTTTATAAGGGGAAGTTCAGTGATTTCTTAGCACTTGCCAGGGTTCCCATTGAGGGCAGAACTGGGAGGGCCAACAGTGGACACCTTATATACAGAGATGGCTTAGATTATCCCAGAAGCATTTTCATTTCATTTAACAGAATTTGTATGTTGTGTTTTCCTCCAGATGATTTCTAATGTGGAAATAATTTTAGATGTTGAAAAGTCTCAATATTTGCTAAGTGGAAGCCGGTGTTATTTGTTAAGTTAGGTTTATGGAGGTATAACTTACATCCAGTAAAATTTACCCTTTCTAGATGTGCAGGTCCATGAGCTTTGACAATCGTATGTAGTTTTTGAGGAACCACCACCACAGTCACGATAGAGAATATTTTCATCACCTTCTAAAGATGCCTCATGTGTGAACCTTTGCCCAGCAATGGCTTCTGAGCAGAGGAGGTTACACGATTGAGTTGATGCTTAGGAAGGTTGAATCAGAAGCAATTTTCAAGAAGGACTGGGAGGAAGAGTGATTATTTTTTAAGGCAGAAAAACTAGAAAAAAAATCCCACTGGCGAGTGGGAGGATGGGCAATCCTGGGCAACACCTCCTGAAGGCCCAAAGGAGGGCAGGATGTCAGAACCAGGACAGGATGATTTTTAGTGCCATCCTTATCTCAGTGGTCCCCTAAAGGCTTCTGATGCTGCCCTCCAGTGCTTAGATAGGCACAAATTTAGAACATTTTATTATTTAAACAATTTTGCAAAAAATTACAGCCGTAACTCCTTCACTTAATATGGTTATTTCATATTTTGTAATTTTTTTCTTTTTTTATGTTTTTTTTAAAATTTATTTTTAGCTGCATTGGGTCTTCATTGCTGCATGCTGGCTTTCTCTAGTTGCAGCAAGTGGGGGCTACTCTTCTTTGCGGTGTGCAGGCTTCTCATTGCAGTGGCTTCTCTTGTTGCAGAGCACGGGCTCTAGGCTTACGGGCTTCAGTAGTTGTGGCACGTGGGCTCAGTATTTGTGGCTCGCGGGCTCTAGAGCGCAGGCTCAGTAGTTGTGGCGCGTGGGCTTGGTCACTCTGTAGCATGTGGGATCTTCCCAGACCAGGGCTCAAACCCGTGTCCCCTGCATTGGCAGGGGGATTCTTAACCACTGCGCCACCGGGGAAGTTCTGTTTTTTTTTCTTTTTAATTCATGACTTCTACCAAGTTGTGTTGACCTCTACTTACTTGACATTATTTTGCATACACTTTTCCCCCATGTATAATTTATATATTTATTTATCTTTGATTGTGGTAAAATATACATAAGACTTACCATTGTAACCATTTTAAAGTGTATAATACAGTGGCATTTGGTACATTCACGGTGTTGTGCAAGTGTTAGCGCTGTCTAGTTCTAGAGCATTTTCATGATCCAAAGAGGAAAGCTTACGCATTAAGTAGTCACTCCTCATTCCTCCTCCCCTCCCCCCACCTCCCACAGCACCTGGCAACCACTAGTCTACTTTCTGTCTCTGTGGATTTGCTTACTCTGGGCATTTCATATATAGAGAATCATATATATGATTCTTTTGCGTCTGTCTTCTTTCACTTAGCATAACGTTTTTGAGGTTTATCCATTGTCATAGCGTGTATCAGTGCTTCATTCCTTGTTGTGGCTCAATAATATTCCATTGTGTGGATATACCACATTTCGTTTATCCGTTCAGTAGCTGATAGGCATTTGCATTATTTCCACCTTTCGGCTATGTGAAGAGTGCTACTGGGAACATTCACAGGCAAGGATTTGTCTGAGAACCTGTTTTCACTTCTTTTGGGTATATACTTAGGAGTGGAATTCCTGCATCATTTGGTAATTCATATGGTAATTCTATCGTTAACTAACTGAGGAACTGCCAACCTGTCTTCCACAGTGGCTGTACCATTTTTTACATTCACAACAGCAATGTATGAGGGTTCCAATTTCTCCAGTCCTCACCAACACTAGTTATTTTTTGTTTTTGTTTTTGGTGATGGACATCCTGGTGGGTGTGAAGTAGCATTTCATTGTGTTTTTGATGCACACTTCCCTAATAAAGTGACTGTCAGCATTGAGCATCTTCTCATGTGCTGGTTGGCCCTCTGTGTATCCTCTTTTGAAAATGCCTATTCAAGTCTTTTGCTTATTTTTTCATTGGATTTTTTACCTTTTTGTTGCTAAGTTGTAAGAGTTCTTTATATATTCTGGATCCTAGACCCTAATCAAATAAATGATTTGCAAATATTTTGTCACATTCTGTAGGTTGTCCTTTTATTTTCTTGACAATATCCTTTGAAGTGCAAACTTTTAAATTTGGATGAAATCCTATTTATGTATTTTTTCTTTTGTTGCCTATGCTGTTGATGTCTTATCTTAAGAAACCATTGCCAAATCTGAAGCCATGAAGACTTACCCCTATGTTTTCCTCTGAGTCATATGGTTTTAGTGCTTCTGTTTAGGTTGTTCATCTATTTTGAATTAATTATTGTGTACAGTGTCTGGTGAGACAAGGGTCCAGTGTCATTCTTTTGAACGTGGATGTCCAGTTGCCTAGCACCATTTGTTGAAAAGACTCTTCTTTCTCCATTGAATGTTCTTGGCATCTTTATTGAAAATCAGTTGCCCATAGATGTATGTGTTTATTTCTGGAGCTCAGTTCTACTCCTTTGGTGTATATATAGATACATATAGTTAAAGAGTTTGTTTTACTTCTATGTATTTGTGAAATTTCTTCTGTCATTTATTTCTAGTTTCTATTGTGAGAGGGAAAGATACTTTATATGAATTCAGTATTTTAAAATGGATTGAGACTTGTTTTCTGGCCTAACAGATAATTTATCCTGAAGAAATTCTACGTGTATTTGCAAAGAATGCACATTGTGCTGTTGCAGAGTGAAGGGTTCTGTGTCCGTCTGGTTATGTTTAGTTGGTTTATAGTGTTGCTCAAGTCCTCTGTTTTCGTTTGATCTTCCATATTTCATTGTTGAAAGTAGGATATTGAAGCCTTCAGCGATTATTTTATAATTATTTCTCCCTTCGGCTCTGTCATTTTGCATCACATAGTTTGGAGCTCTGTTTTTAGGTGCATATATGTTTATAATTGTTATATGTTCTCGATGACTGACCCTTATATCAATGGATAATGGCTTGCTTTGTCTCCTAGCAATTTTTGACTTAACATCTATTTTTTCTGATGCTAATATAGCCACCCCAGGTCTCTTTGGGTTTCTATTTACATGGAGTATCTTTTCCGTCCTTTCACTTTCAATCTATTTGTATCATTAGATGTAAAGTGAATCTCTTGTAGATAGCATATAGTTGGATCATGTTTTTTAGTCCATTTTGCCAGTATCTGCCTTTTGATTTGAGAATTTACTCCATTTATGTTTAAACTAATTACTGATAAGGAAGAATTTCTGCCACTTTACTGTTTGTTTCTTATACATCTTACGTCTTTTTTTGTTTCTCAGTTCATCCATTACTGCCTTCTTTTGTGTTTAACTGATTTTCTTTGTAGTGTGTGATTTTGATTCCCTCCTCATTTCCTTTTCTATATATTTTGAAGTTATTTTGTTAGTAGTGACACTGGAGATTATAATTTATATCTTAAATTTATTACAGACCTGTTTGAATTAGTACCAACCTAGCTTCAATAGTATACAAAAACTCTGCTCCTATACAGCTCCATCCCTCCTCTTTATGTTTTTATTGGCACAAATTATATCTTTAAACATTGTGTGTTTCTTAACATATGTGTATGATATTTCTTTTTTCTTTTTTAAGTGTTTTTCTTTTTTTACAATTGTATTAAGATATAATTGACATATACCATTTTATAAGTCTAAAGTGTACAGCATAACGATTTGACTTATGTACATCATGAAATGATTACCACAATAGGTTTGTATAATATTGTTTTATGCAATATTTCATACAGGTTTAAAAACTGTTGATGTCTTTACACTTGCCCATCATGTCCTTGAAATGAGAGGTCAGATCAAGCCTCCTTCACCTCAGCAACTTGATCTTTGTGGTATGTGTGCTGAGTCCTTGGGGTGGAGCTGGAGGGGGAGTTCCTTCCTGGGCACCCAGGGGCCCAGGACCTACTCTAGAGCACTTAGCTCTCTTCTGGAGGCTCGCCTCACCTGACAGGTGGTTCCTTCCAGGATAAAACGCCCAGTGGTGTGCAGATGGCCAGGCCCGAGAAGGCTGTGCTAGCCAGTCCTTGGAGAGAAGGTAGGTGTCGCTCCCCTGTGCAGGTAGAGCCTTTCTGACGTTTGGGGCCACGAGGGAGTGGAAAACGCACAGTTGAGGGACTCCGCTTGCATGCTGCCCACAGCAATCCCAAGCCACCCCTCTCCTCAGCCAGTGTGGTGCTGTGGCTGGGATGGTGGCAGGCAGGTGGGGACACTGCAGGGCTCTGTCCCGTCCACAGGGGTTCAGGCAGCCGCCGCCAGGCCCATCCTCTTGCCCAACCTGAAGAGCAGCTGCCTCGACCACCCCCTGCACCAGGGGTTCCTGCACCCCACGCGGCGCCTTTGCAGCCCCTCCTCTGCTCCAGCTCCCAAGTCGCCGAAGAAGCCCAAGATGCAGGCCGATGGTGACATGTTCCCCAGCGACTGGAGCCCACCGCCCGTGGAGTTCCTGAAGCCAAGGGCCCCGCTGACTGACAGCGGGGCCCCAGCCCAGAGGCAGGCAGGCACGGCGGGGCCTCGGGGCCTGAGAAGACTGGCTCACCAGCTGCCCAAGGAGTCAAAGCAGGAGTCCCAGGACCCAGACCCCGTGGGGGGTCTGGCCTCACTGGAGGAGCCGTTCTGGAGCACGGCAGGCACCAGCCCAAAGGCTGCAGCGCCATGGGTGGACGCCCGCACCTCAGTAAGCCAGGAACTGCCCCTTGGCCTCCTCTCCTTGCCGCCCCTCTTCATCCACCTCTCCTTAGTCACCCCCAAGCCACCCCTTTTTGGCCATCCTCCTCAGCCACGCCCCAACTGCCCTCCTTCGGCCACCTCGCCTTGACTGTCCCTCCTTGGCCACACACACCCCGCCACCTCTCCCCAGCCCCTGGGCCCTCGTGCCTGGGAGCTTGGACCCCCAAGGCTGGGCTGCATCTCTCCCTTTATTTCTGCTCCTAACTCCTGCTAATAAAAATGCCTGGGGTGGTGCCGTATTTGATGCCGCCCCTGTGTGGGTCCCATCAAGGCTTTTGCAGCTGTGGTTGGGATCATGGGTCTAGGCGAGGTCAGGCACAAAGCCTCAGGCTAACTGTGGTCCAGCGACCTGGGATTCCGAAGTGGAAACTTCAGTGATGAACTTTAAGCCGGGAATAAACTGTGGTTGCTGGGAAGATTGTGGGGACGTTTGAGTGCCCATAGATCCAGGAAATTTATTCTAAGAATAGGATTTATTTGTTTGTAATAGCTCAAGATTGCCAATAACCAAAATGCCAATCACTAGGGAACTAATAAATTATGTTCTAATCATAAATCAGAATACCATGGAACTGTTTTTTTTTTTAAACAAACAAACAAACAAACAAAAAACTATCCCTTTAGTATTGATATGGAATGACCCTGAAGACATACTGTTAACTGAAAATCAGCAAAGTGCAGAATAGGGGGTGTAGCGTGCTACCACCTGTGTTGAAGGAGAGAGTCTATGATGTATTACTGTGTGCTTGTCTGTGCGTACAGTGTCTCAGCACAGCCAGCAGTAAACACCTGTGCTCACCTATGGGGAGGGACCTGGGCGGCTGGGGATGGAGGTGAGCGATTGAATGTATTGCCTGTTCAGAAAAGTAAACAAAATAAGTAAAGGGCTTCACGGAGCTTCAGTTTTATTCTTTTTCCCTCTGTCTCTGTCTTCCTCTTTGTTGCCCATTCCCATGTGGCTTCTCCAGATTGCCTCTGGGGAGTCCGTGTGCTACGTCAACAGCTTGGATTACTTACTGCAAGAGAAGAGGTGAGTGGGGAGGGTCCATCATGGGGGTCTTCATTTCTGTGGGTTGGCAGTAATTTCATGGGTTTGTCCTCAGAGACTCAGAGCAAATTCCTCTCAGGATAAAGCAGCCTACCCCCGCCATCAGCATGCCTCCTGAGTGCCCTGTGTGCCCTGGTGAATAACGAGTGTGCAGAACAGTAGCGGGTCAAAGGGCAGCACCTCTGAGGCAGAGAGCCCCAGACCCTCACCACGCACAGAGCCCTCGTTCCGGTTCCGTCCCCACCTCGGCGCTGTTCTGCCCAGTTCATGCTGGTTTAGGGCTTGCTCAGCTCCCACTGAGCGAAGCGGAAGAAGCACACTGCTTTGATACCGAGGCGCACAGCCTGACGATCGACTTGACGGTGACGGAGGTGGAGTGGGAGGGGTGGGGGGTAAGGTGCCAGCTTTTCCTGCGCCCTGCCCCGCGCCGCCACCCGAACACTCTTTGGTCGTTATTCAGTAGCGCTTGGTCTAGTTCACCTGCCCTCCCCCTGGGATTATGGTGAGCATGTCTTACGTGGAAGTTGGTTTCTAAAGGCAAAAGTCACATCCCATCAGAACTGGAAATCCCTTAGGGAGGCGGAGGTGGGGATGGAAACCAACCCCGGTGCTCTTTCTTTACTGGAAAGCAAGTGCTATGGTTGGCTTGCCCTGAGGGCCCATTTGGTGGTGAAGACACTAGAATCCTGCTCCTCCATTGGCCGCGAGGACTGGGGCGGCTGGGACGCAGTGGACTTCACCCCTGGGCTTGCGCTTTGATGCACGGGAGCACGTTGCCCACAGGCTTATTCTTCTGGTGTTCTCATCCCTTCTCCGGTGTTGTTTTTGCTCAGTGTGTGCACACTCACTTTGCGGAAGTTAAGAGGCGGTGCTGTTGTCTGATGCTTGGGTTCTTGTCGGAATGACATCTCACTGGTCTCTGTTTTTCCCAATTCCCAGCCCATGTTCTTGCCCGCAAGAGGGGGTTAAATACACCTGTGGGATGAATGATTGTTTTCTCTCCTGTGTCTACTCCTGACCCCACCCCAGAGTCATCTTCCTCCTCTGGGCTCTTAATAGCCCATGACTTTTGTTGTTTAACTCCTTTACCTGAGTATATTTTTTCCTAACCAGAGGGTAAGTTAGGGAAGGGGCCGTGTCTGTACGTTTGCACGGTATCCAGCTGTAAATATATTAGATACTCAGAAGTGTCAGCAGGAAAGTGAACACGCGTGGGGAGCTACCCGCTCCTCAATGCCTTGCATGGGAAGGTTCCTGCTCTGCCCTGCGCCCTGTGCCAGGCACGGGATATACGGATATGATGGTGAGCCCCACTCACCTGGAATTGAACGCAATGATTCTAGTATTTCCTGTGCTGTAAAGCTGCTATGGAGGGGCCTGGAATAGTGGCATCTAACTTAGCCCGGAGTCAGGACAGGCTCCCCAGGGGGGATCCTTGGCCTTGGACCTTGGAGCATAAGAGTTGGGAGGGCAGCAGGAGTGACCACACACGTAAAGGCAGGAAGGACAGACCGTGCCTCTCCTGGCTGGCTGGGACTGGAATTCTCGGTGGCAGAGTGTGGGGAGTGGACAGAGCAGGAGATGCAGCCGAGATGTGAACGGGAGCCTCGTGAACACAAGGTCGAGTCATGGGCAAATTTTAAGCAGGTCCTGATGTGTTTTGCCATGTGTTTAAGAGAGTGCGCTTAGGCTGCGTTATGGAGAATGGATGGGAAGCATGAGGGGGGAACAGGGTGAATGGTGATGAGACGGGGCCTCGGGGAGCTCCCGTGGGACCTGCTGCCCTGGGTGGCTGGGGCCTGTGTAGGGAAGAGGAATTGAGAATTAGGTGCACGATGTCGGGAGGACCGGCCACATTTGGCTGGAAATCATCCATCTAGTGGCTGGCTCAAAGGATCTGAACCCAACACAGGCTGGTCTGAAGGCGAAGTCTTTGAGAACCGAGGACCAGTGGGCAAAGCCAGGGTGAGCACCCTGGACAGCTGGAGGGAACAAGGACGCAGAAGGCCAGGCGGGGACTGGTGCCCCCTTTTGGGGTTTGCGTGTGCTCAGGGCAGGAGGTGAGGGAGCCGGGCTCCAGCAAGATGATGGTCGGCACACAGGGCCTCTGGTGGGGCCGATTGAAAAGGGAAGTGAGGGCTTCCCTGGTGGCGCAGTGATTGAGAGTCCGCCTGCCGGTGCAGTAGACACGGGTTCGTGCCCCGGTCCAGGATGATCCACATGCCGCGGAGCGCCTGGGCCCGTGAGCCATGGCCGCTGAGCCTGCGCGTCCGGAGCCTGTGCTCCGCAGCGGGAGAGGCCACAGCAGTGAGAGGCCCGCATACTGCAAAAAAAAAAAAGAAAAGGGAAGTGAGGCGCTCAGGCCTGGAGGGAGAACATGGACTCAGGGGCGGGGCAGGGCAGGTGCAGTAGGGAAGGAGCAGGCCCTGGGGGGCTGCCACTTGGGGCTGGAGAGGCAGGCCCGGGGGAGCCATGGGCACAGGGCTGGACGCAGGAGGAGCAGAAGGGCTAGGCCCTGCCCCTGGTGTGTTAAAGAGCGAGCAGATGCCAGAACAAAGTACACAAATAAAGGTGCGTTTGACGTTGTGTAGCGTAAATTGTCTTCTTTCAGGCAGCACAGCTGTTGCAGTGCAGTCCCTCCCCCCCCCCCCCAGGAATCTAAGTCTGAGAGCTGTGTGCAGGGAGACAGGGCTCTGAGCTCCCTGGTCCCCGTGCCTAGGCCTTGCTGTGCCCTGGGAGGCCCCTGCAGCCCAGTGACGGGGCCGGATGAGCAGGCACTGCACTGACCCTATTTTCACCTCTCACCTTCCGGCAGGCAACAGGCCCTGGAGCAAGAGCGAGAGAAGCTGCTTCTGCAGGACTGTCTTGACCTCAACTCCTCGGATCCTGATAACGTGCCGCTCACACCAGAGCACAGGTGCGGGGAGTGGGCACAGGTGGGAGGGGAGGCGTGTGCCCACTCAGGGCCAAGTCCCCGCACCCGCCTCTCCAAGCAGAGGGTTTAAGTGCTCACCTGCCCTTGGTTCTGGACAGTTTCAACCGCGGTTTGTGTGCTGTTGATGAGTTCTCAAGCTGCATCTTTCTCTTAATCCCACATCTGTTCATTGATTCGAGAAGCATTTATTCACCTACTGTGTGTCAGGGTCTAGTGTGGGCCTTTGAAGACACAGAGGTATAAAATACGGCCTGCTCTTCCCCAGTTGTCTGCCCAAACGTGTGGAACCAGGTCTCAAACTACAGTCTGAATGAACATTGACTTTACACGGGAAAATACAGCCACGTGACATTTTCTGTCTTCCCCTGTTTGGGGAAGGAAGGCGACTTCTGTCAGAGCTGTCGTCTGGGCCGGAGTCTGCTGACCCGTTGGCTGGAGGGAGGGCTGGAGTCATCTGTACCATGGAGTCTAGGAGATACCTGAGGACCACAGTTGAATTCATCTTCAGGGTACCCTGTTATCCATTCATCCATTTGTCCGTCCGTCTGTCCATCCGTCTGTCTGTTGTCTACGTGCCAACTTTGTGCTAGGCTCTGTGCAGACTCTGGGGGTACAGCAGGAAGAGAACCAGACAGAGGTCTCTGCCCCCGTGTTGCCCGCCGTCAGGGCGGGGAGACCACCAATGCACACGGTGAATGAAGGAAGTTGTGTGACAGGTGCTCATGAGAAAGGAGAGAGTGGGGAGGGGGTGTCAGCAGTGCCGGGAGGGCTGGAAGGTTCGGAGGAGGGGTCAGGGAAGGCCTCTGTGAGTGGCTGACTTTTCAGCAGAGCCCTGAAGATGGTGAGAGGTGGGCCTGGGAGGGCCTTGCGGCGGCAGCAGGCAGGAGAGAGGAGGTTAGGGAGGCTGCAGGAAGCTGGCTGCCGCTCATCTGAACTGGGTGGGGGTAGACTCGGGGGGCGGGGCGCAGGGGAGGTGGGGGCGGAGGGCGCCATGGTAGTAATCCCGGAGTCAGGGCCGGGTGCTGAGGAGGAGGCAAACTCTGGGTACGTCTTCAGGGTAGAACCGACGGGGTTTGCTGACGAGCTGGATGGAGGCTCTGGGAGAAAGAGAGGAATCAGAGGGACCCCGGGGATTCTGGCCTGAGCAGCCAGAAGGTCGGAGTTGTCTTTATTTAATGGAGGAGGGCTGAGTGACGCACGCTGGGGGGTGGCAGGCACGGGCACAAGAGTTCACTTGGGCGACCCCCGGGGTGAGGCCAAGACAAGGACCCCCTTGTCTAGAGAGGCCAGCTTGGGAATCACCATGTATAGGTGACATTTAGAGCTGCAAAACCAGATGAGATCAGCCGGGAGCCGGCACAGAGAGAAGAGCAGGGGGGCACAACGTAGAGGTCACGGTGACGTTGACGGGAGCAGCCCTGGGGGGCGCCTGGGGCGAGCCTGCCTGGAGTAGGTTCAGAGGAGAATGAGAGGAGACGGCAAAAGAGGAGACTGGGCAGCAGCCGAGGGGGAAAGTGGAGCCGGGACAGATCTGTCTGTCTGTCTGTCTGCCTTCCTTCCTTTCCTTTCTCCCCTCCCTCCCTCAGGCCCCACGTGCCCCCATGTGACTGAGGCCAGGCTGGTCCACACACCCTGGATTGCCTGCCTGTCCGGGCTTTGCTTTCTCTATGCGTCCGGGTGACGTTATTCAGGTCCCAGCCGTGATGGTCTGGTTTGGGTGCTCACGCTGAGTCAGCATTCTGCATCCACTCACCGAGGGGCGTGAGCGATGACACACAGACACTTGGGGGCCCCCACTCTCAGGACCCCCAAATGGTTCTCACCATCACTGATGCCCAGAGAGGAGCCAAGCAGCACCTTGGCTGCCCGTGTGCTTTTTTTCTCAAGTCTCTCTGCTAATTGTCTTTGGACTTGATCGGGGATCAGCAAGCTTTCTGTAAAGCCTGTGAATAGTAAATATTTCAGGCTTTGAGGACCATACAGCCTGTCGGCGGCTACGTGGCTGTGCTGCCGTGGCGGGAAAGCACCCATCAACCATGTCGGCCATCGTAACCGGCGAGCCTGCTTGTGTGGCACTGAGACCTCGTTTACAGAAACAGGCGGGCGAGAGGAGGCCACAGCCTGTGTGCAATTGCTGGCCCCTGGCCCGGATTAGGGGACGCCTGTCTCCTAGCTGGTCCCTGTTTCCACACGCTGCCCAGGGGCAGGCAAAGGGTGCCTCGTGGTCTCACGATGGCTCCCTGCAGAGCATGAGGACTGAATGGAATCTGCGGGTTTGGGCCAAAGGCCTTGGTGGCATCATGAGTGATGAAGCAGTTTTCTATGTCGGGAGCCATGGGTTCGCTTTCCAGGTTCCCCGCTCCCTGGATGGATAGCCTTGGAAGTAAACATTTTGAGACATCTCTGTAGCCAGAATCATCTTTCTATCTGTTTGCCTTTCTCCTGAGTGCATCCAGGATTCTGGAAGTCATGGCCTGGATGTTTTGAAAATTCCCCACAGAAAGGGAGTTATCTGGGCATACGGTGTGCCAGGCTATGAAACTGCTGATAATTTTCTGGGCACGTGACACTTTCAAGTAGTACTTTGAGAAAGCCTTTTTTGACAGCAGCCACTGAGGTGGTTGTTTTGATGTGGGATCATTTTGATGGGACAGTTCAGTTCTCTGCTTCAAAGAAAATTACTGATGTACAAAGCCAGCAGCCTCTTCCATCCCTGAATGGGGCCGGGGGTGGGATGGGGGGTGCCAAGCAGGGGTGTGGGTCTGGAAGGGGTGAGGCCGAGGCTGGGGGCTGGTGACCATCTGGCGGGCAGGCCGCCTGTGACTGGGAGTCACGTGACCGCCACAATTACGCATCATAGAAAGGCCCCCAGTCATCCTGAGCAGATCATCTGCTCCCGCTCCAAGGATTGCTTGCGTCTTGAATAGACAGTGTCCTATATTCTCTGTTCCTTAAAGTTAAAAGACCTTATGTGTGTGCTGGGGCAGGGGAGGGGAGGATATTTATACCACAGCATCATCCTTTATCCTCAGTTCTGGGCTGCACAGGAAATCCTCAATTAGATGCGAGAGAGTCATCTCAGAGTTCTTAATAATGCACATGCATTATATTTAATATCACAAAAGTCCCTTTGAACGATGGTTTGGGGGACAGGAGCTGAGAACTTTTTACAGATGAGCCTAGTTCTTACAAACTTCTAATAATTTGTACCTTTCTTCAAATTATAAAAACAACATAGGGAACTGTAGATAGCCAGAAACTCAAAGAGCAAAGAAATTAACAGAACAGAAAATTGTTTCACCATTTGTGGGGTGGTTTGCCAAGGCTACTTCCAAAGGCTGCGGGATCAGAATCTCCCCAATTTTCCGACGTCATTCCCATTCATTCATTCATTCCCATTCATCCCATTCATCCTTAGGATGACCCTCCTTACCTTAGGTCACTTGGCCAGAGCGTGACAGGTTTCCTCTGGCCAGCTGGTGGACCACCAGCTCTGCACCTCCACTTCCAGTGCCGGCCACTTGGTCCCAGATCCTCACGGGAGTCCCTGGCAGCGTCCCCTCCAAGTTCACTGCCTCAGGGCCTGGCTGAGAACCTGGGTATGGGCTTTCCTCTGGTGAGAGGAGGGGGTGGCTCCTTTTATTTTGTTCTTTTTATTGTTAAGTGTATGTTATGTTACCACAAAATCAAGCCGAACACAGTTGCGTAAAATAAACGGGAAAATGTCTCTTCTTCCTTCCCCTCCCCCATACTGTTCCCTAGGGACGACCCCAGACCTTGGTTGGGCGCATCAGATGTGTGGGGGGGGTGTTACCTGTGTCTAAGAACGTGCGTGTGCATGTCTGTGTGTTGACCTGCGTGCGCGCACGCGCACCTCCTATCCTGCAACTTGCTATTTTCACCCACTGCGTGCTGTGCTCAGGGGATCATTCCATCCTGCGTGGTGCAGAGATCTGCCTCATTCTTAGGAATCCTCTTCACCGCCTCCCTTAGATGCGTGCCCATAGAGTCGGAATGTATCTCCCTGTTTCTCCCCTGTCCGTGCGGCCCATCCCTGATCCACTGAATGAGACTCTCAGGGCGGCGTGGGCCAGGGTGTCTGCATTTAGCAGGCTCCCTGGAGAGTCCTTCTGCTCAGAGGAGCTTGAGGACGCTGCTCAGAGGGAGAGTCCAAGCAGTCCAAGCAGGGGAGAGTCCTCCCCGCGAGGCACCGTGTAGCAGCTCTGAGGCTGGTCCCCTTGCTGGAGGGCATTGCCGTGATCCCGTTACGCTTTTCCTGTCCGTGCAAGGGCAACCCACGCCTGACTCAACCTTCAGTGCCTGGCACTCGCAGTCGTGGGCACTCAGTGAAAGTTTGAACGCAGCCCATGGGTGGGGCAGGATCTGGGACCAGGATTCTGGCTCCTGGACCAAGGCCCTGAGGGAGGGGTTGGGGTCTGACCGACAGTGGGAGGGGGAAGGGCTCCTCAGTCTGTATCTCTCGGGCTCCCCCTCCGTCAGCAGGTGGCGCCGTGTCCCTGGGCTGGTCCCAACCAGGCGGGGGCTGCAGGGCGGGGGTAGCCATCTGGTCCCCCCTGGCCTCCCTCCAGGCTGCAGACCAGGTGTGCCTGCTGACGCCCGGCTCTCCTGCCTCTTGCTTTGCCAGGAAGCTGGTGGAGAGGTTCTCCGTGTCACTGCAGGTCATCCCAGCAGTACATCCAGGCGAGACTGTGTTTCTACCCCGGCAGCACCCTCTGCCCTGCATCCTGGACTGTTCACACCTGAAGCCACAGAGCCGCCTGGAAGAGCTGTTCCTCAGGTAAACATCGGCGTGGCATTACCAGGCCCCTCCCTCAGGGAGCCCAGTGGTGAGGACCACCCCACATGAGGCAGTCCAAAGCCGTGTTTTGCCAGTTCGGATATGTCAGCTTTTAGGGAAACAGATGAAATAGCACACGTCAACTTACAATATTTCATTTACCAATTTAGATGTACGCACTTTAAAAAATCTTACATTACAGCAGATATTAGGCATCTGTTCTGTAATTGTGTTGCCTCTCCCTCCCCCACGCCCCAGTTTCATGGAACGGCTCTGGTCACACCCATCATACATGCCTTTCGGGTTATGTCTCCATCAACACTGGAGCCACTTTCCCGGCCATCCAGCAGTTCTCCAGAGCCTGTCATGGCCGCTTCCTCCTCCTCCTTGGGTCTGTGTGTGATGCTGACCCTGAAAAGTTTGTCCCCAGCCCCAGGTACGCTCTGTATAACGTTAGGACAGCCATCCTGGTCCTCCTCTCGTTAGAAGGTGTTCATGGTCATTATCACATAACCCCTGACTATGTTGATTTTTTAGGGGATTTTTGAAAACTTTACCACAATACCACGCAACGCTTGCAACTGTGAGTTCACATGTCTAAGAATAAGAGAGAGAGAAAAAGCACAGGATACAGTGCAGCGGCCCTCCAGGGGGCTGGTGCCCTGCTGGGCCTTGGTGGGCCCGAGGGGATGGAGGAGAGGCCACCAGCCCCCACCAACCCCTGCCCCAGCCTGTAAGGCACGTGGAGGTTGGGGCCACATTAGCACTTGAATGCAGGAATCTTGTTCTCTTTTCCGGCTAGTCCATCTTATTTTATAATAGAAAGATAACAATGTTTTGATGTGTTTCCTTTAAAACTCTTTATCATGGGAAGTTTCAAACATACATCAAAGTAGAGTGTACCTCCATGTACCCATCACTCAATGTCAGTTACCAACTCAAAGCCAATCTTGGTTCATCTCTACCCCTGCCCACTTACGTTGTCCCCTCAGGATTATTTTTAAGCAAATCCCAGACACATACAATTTAATTCGGTAAGCACTTCAGTCTGTGTCTCTAAAAGACTCTGTCTTTAGACAAAACTTCAGTATATTATTACACCTAAAAAATATCGGAATTTCTTAATAGCATTAATTAATATCAGTCAGCATTCAGATTTCCTTGATTGTCTTTTAAGTGTTTTTTAATATGTTGTTGAAATCAGAATCCAAACAAGGCCCAAATGTTGCAATTAGACAAAGAAATGTTAATGGTGAAACTGTATCCCGTGGCATTGATGCCCCAACATATTTAACCATTTTCCTCATTTTTCTCAACATGCAGGTTGTTTCCAACTTTTCCCCCCACTGTAAACAATGTGGTAGAGAGTATCCTTATACAGAAATATTTTGTCTGCAGTTCTGGAATAGATCCCTGCATATGACGTGAGGTGATTGGGTCTGAGGGTATGCATATTGGTAAAAGTTCCCATTGCCAAATTGAAAGTATTTCTGATAAAGAGATGATGAAAAGGGGGGGAAAAGGAATGAAGAGAAAGAAGTAAGATAGTGGAGCTGGAGGAAGGAGAGGGACAGAGCGTGGCTGGGCAGGGGAGGAGATAAGAGGGGAAAGGCAGGCGGCTTCCTGAGCTGCTTCTCCTCGGGCTCTGTGCCAACAGCAGGTTTTCTGTCCCAGGCTGGATGGCCGGCAGGAAGTGTTTGACAGATGAGATGGCCCGTGGTGCGGTGGCCTGGGATCCGAGCGGCCGTGCCAAATGGGGCCAGGTGGCCAGCCAGCTTCCCTGGAGCGGGGAATCCAGACCCTGCGCCCTCAGGTCTGCTCACGAAGCAGGGCAGAGATGGGGCTGCAGGGCCTGGCTCGCAGGGCTTCCTGGAGGAATGCCCGCGCCCTGCCCGCGGCCAGGTCAGGGGGCGCCTGCCATGCACCGGGGAAGGGCCACTTCCTGAAGGTCACCCTTTAGCCTGGGGAGGGGGGGTGTCATCCTTTATTTCCTGTTTGTGCCAAGGACTTCAAGCCCAGACACAAGCGTGAGGGTTACTTGCTAGCCGTTCAATAATTATCCCGTTGTGCGCAGCCGGAAGCACGAAGATGGAGGAAGAAGAAAATGTTACTTGATCTCTCAGAGAACAGTATGGTTCAGTTTCTCACCGGAGAAAAAGTGAACACTTTGTGAGATGGCAGGTGACTTTTATTCTCCTCATTAGACTCCTCTGTATTTTCCACACTTTCTGTGATAAACACATATCGTTTTTATCATTAGAGGTTTGGGGGGGAAAGTGAAGGAGATTTAAAGAAATCACTTCTTGAAGTAGATTTGCTTCTTCTTGCTGTTCGGTGAAGAGGGATATTGTCTTTCTTTCCACTGCACAAAGTGGGAAATCTTGGCACAGGTTAAGCCAGCAGTTTGTCTCAGATTGCGGAGCGAGGGAGGGCGCCGGGCCTGGTGCTCCCGGCTCAGACCTACACAGGTTTACATGCAAGAAATCTCCTCCCAGAACCCACAGCTGTGGGGCTGGAGGTGGCCCGGGCCATCCTCTCTCGTTTGTCACCCGGCTGGACGTGTGACCTCAGGTCGGTTCCCTGGGACCAAAGTCACATGCTATGACAGACGCTGGTACCAGGGGCTGAACTTTTTCCTCCGCCTCTAATACCCCCCCAGCCCCGAGTGGAAAAGCTGTAGGACCTGTGCCCACAGGCAGCTCCAAGGCAGGAGCCAGTGCCATGGGGGTGGGGTGGGGGGTGGGGGCGTGGAGATTGCCCGCTGAAGTACCCTGGGCCCCCGCAGTGTGTGCGGGAGCGTCAGGACCCATGTCTGTCCTCTGGGTGCACCGGCCGCTCTCCCCGTGAGGTGTTTGCAGTGTGTTCTCGGGGTACCTGATACGCCGACGGGGACCTCCCTCCCCGACGGCTTCAGTGGGCAGGGGAGGGGGTGGGTCGGAGCTTCACGGTGTGAATGATGCATAGGCACCGGACCCCCCCCCCCCAGGCCCAGGCCCCAGCTCCTGTTTTGCCAGGGGCAAGCCCGGGTGAAATAAATCCAGCAGTTACAGAGTGTGGACGGGGCTGAGCCGCCCAACTGGCTGCGCCTGCCCCCAAACTCCAGAGCCAGCAGCAGTGGCCAGCCGGGTTGTTGCTGGGATCCCTGGGCTGCTAACCAGCGTGGCGCTCACTGATGTTTAAACAAAGGGAGGAAAACGAAGAGGAGCAGGGATGAGCGCTTGGACCGCCGTCTGTTGCTGTTCTTTTCCTCGGCATTTCACTTAAGCTAACATTTGAGTAGCCTGGCAAAGGCGCGGAAACTGACACTGTATAAATAACGGCGCTCGCTGTTTATCCCTCTGCCATCACTTGGGATTCCCGAGGCATTTAGAGACTTCGCCCTCTGGGACGGCCGCCCGTAAAACAGACGAGAGATGGGGGCTGGAGGGGTCCTGACGCGGGCCTTATCAGGAACCCACAGTCCAAGCAGAAGGTCGGAGCTCCGCCAGGAGCCCAGCCTGCTGACCCAGGCTGGGGCCTTTGTTCTGTGTGATTCCCCTTTGGGGCTGATCCCCCCGCCCCCTGCAACCTTCCTTCCTTCTGTTCCCATGGCCCCGTGTCCTTGCCGCGGTGGCAGGGCGTTAGTGCATTCTGGCAGCTCCCTGTCTGGGTGGGGACCTCCCCCCCGCCCCCGCTCCCCGGGATCCTCAGGGTTGGCAGCTGGGGCTTCACGCTCAGCTGGGCCTGCCTGGCATCTGCTGCCCAGCAGGAGGCTCTGCTCCTCCCATTCTTGCTCCGAGACATTCTGACATTCTCAGGATAACTTCTGACCTTGGCCTTGGCTTTGCCACAAGCACAGGCACCCACCTGGACCCGGGGTCAGCATTCTTGGCTTGTGGACACGCCGTGGGTTTGTGTAAATCTGACAGCAGTTGATTCCGTAACCTGCGGTGTTTTGAGTTTGCAGCGCACACACCTGCCACACGCTTCCCTTCTCCTCCAGGCCTCCCCACGTGCTGCTGTGCAGACTCTCCTCCTGCCTCAGATCAGGGCAGTGTCTGCACGCCAGGCCCATCCCCACCCTTCCCCCAAGCGGGAAGTTACTTCTGCCGCCGGCCTGTCCTTCCACTGAGTGGTGATGGGACTCGTGGTGCAGCCGGCAAGGCAGCACTGCCTCCCTCACACCGAGCACGCATGGAGGAGAGTGCTCGCATCTCATCAGGCTGTCGGCACAGAATTCCTTGAAAGCCGTTCGCTTCGAGGCACAGCCGGACCGTGCCCTCTCGGCGTACCTCCAGCTCCTGGTCTTGCAGACTAAGCCTAGTTCAGCAGCAGTGAACGCAAGGCGGACTGAGCATTTCTCTGGCAGAAACTCCACTGCAGAATGGTGTAGCAGAAGGGAGACATTCTCACCCAAGGGGTATCTCTCCCTCTGAGCAGCAGTCGGAAATGTGTTTATCTGAGCCTACAGGGGCTTGTACAATCAATTCCCCTACTGAGAAGCTGGCGGGTGCCCCCCGAGCAGAATGCCAGAGCCAGAGTCTCCTAGAGTCCCCGGAGCCCCAGCCTCCTTACCACATGGCCCCTGGCCAGGTCCTGCCAATTTGTGAGGCCCTCCAGACACGGTGTGCTTGGGTATCGTCTAGTGTTCGGGGTGCTGTGCTTGAACCACGCATGCATCGCGGGAGTCAGTCCATGAAAGTGTCCATGTGACTGAGCACGGGGATCAGAGTGGTGTGTGCCAGCAGCCCTGGGGTGCACACGTGTTTGTATGTGCAAATAAAGGACTGTTTTAGAACGGCCAGCTTCACAAGCACAGGAACAAAGCTGCTTTCTCTGAACCTAAATGATTTAAAAAAAAGAAAAAGACATATACAATTTGTAAATTGCCTGGATATACTCAAGCAGACAGCAGCTTGGCTCCGAGGAGAATCTTTGTTTTGGAGCATTCTGTTCCTGGCAGATTAAAGTATGATGTCCTTTTTAAAAAGGAGAGGAGGAGGTTGGGCTGACCGAGGAACTTTCTCTCTCGAGTCATGACTTTAAATGCTGTCTGAAATGCTCTTTGCCGGGATTTGGCCATTAAAAAAGAAGAACAAACACGAAGTTACTTTTTCATTTTCTGGAATCCTTATTAATTGCCTTTAGGACGTTATCTAGAAAGAGAGCGAAGAGGCATTCACCAAACACGGACGGAGTGGGAGAATCCTACCCCACACCCAGCCTCCACGGGACATCCAGGAGTACAAGAGGGTGATGCAGTCCAGCCAGCCCCTCTGAAATGAAGCACCTTCTACCAGAGGCCCTAAAACCGCACAAAATATATCAACTCCTCGTTGTACAGGGACCTGGGATCCTGTGGGTCCAGATGATCTATCGGGGCAACAGTGTACTCAAAGCAGGGCTCCTCTCCACGCCAGCAGCTCCTGGCGGGAGGGAAAGGCCCCGCCGGATCCAGTCGGGAATGGAATCGCAGGTTAGGGCCCCAGGAGTATGGAGAGTCTGAGCGCCCTTCCCCCTTGGCCCTGGGACCATCGCTGCCCACGTGGTTTCCAGAGAATCCCACGTGGCACCCTTGGTTGTTATTTCCTTCCCAAAACTTCCCCGTCTTGGGCCCCTTTCTGTTACTTTCCCATCTTCTCAGGTGTCCCCTTTGTTTCGGAAAAACACAAGACGGGGCAGACACGCTCTGTGTAACCAGACCCCGGATGCTGGCTCCACGTGGGCCCCATGGGTAATTCTGTCCGCCCGCTGCAGCCCGGAGCCCTCAGCTAAAAGGTGCGACTCCCAGGCCCCTCTCCTCATTGCAACGCAGGTCCTTTTCACAACCCTGGTAAATACCTCAGTTTCCTCCCACCCCCGTCAAATGGGAAGGACAAACTGTATTCCTCAGTCGTGTGTTTAAAACACTGTGAAGGGAGTTCCCTGGCAGTCCAGTGGTTGGGACTTAGTACTTTCACTGCCATGGCCCGGGTTCGGTCCCTGGTCGGGGAACTAAGATCCCACATGCCGCACGGCGTGGCCAAAGAAAAACCAAAACCAACCAAACAAACAAAAAACCCTACTGTGACATGTGTTCGTGGACAGCAGATGATTCTGATGGTGCCACGGGTCGTTTTACCTTCCAGCGGGTGCTTGCACCAGGGCTCCACCAGCAGTTTTGTCCAGAGCAGGGACTGACGCGCTTCTAGCATCCCGGTGAAGCGGAAATCTGAACCATCCCCCTGAACCCAGCCTCGCCAAGACAGGCGTGTTGAGGAGGCTCCCTCCCTGACCTCGCCCCTCTGTCCCTTTGCTCCCACAGCTCCCCGCCGGCCCAGCAGCTCTCCTTCCTGCGCAGCGGCCTCCTGAGCAGCCTCTACCTGCCCTCGGGCCTCCGCCCCGTGCCCCTGCTCCGGTGGCTGTTCCAGGTGAGCACCGCGGCCTGCCGCCAGGGGGCGGGAGCGTGCCGGCACAACAGTCTGGGCAGGGCCGCTGGCAGGAGGGGCTGGGCACCCACCCTCTTCTTCTGGCCTTGGGTGCTGCTGGGTTTGTCCCAGCTGAGGCTGGAGGAGGGAGGGGGGCTTGTGATGACAGAGACAGGGAGGTGCAGGGACCGGTCTGTTGTCTTCACTCCGGTCCCCCTAGAGCGTGTGCCTCACAGGGTGTTGCTTTGCCCCCAGAGGCCCTCTGTGTGATTCCGGCAGGGCCGCTCAGCAGGTGCTCACACCTGCTCGCCTTGTGTCCAGGCTCATCTCCAAGTCACAGGTCCCGGCCCTCGTCCCATGGGCAGCGGGAGCACAGCCGTGCAGCAGCCTTGCAGGTGTGAGGGCCCTGGTGAATTCTGAGCTGGGGTGCTCGGGTGTTCGCCTCCCGCTGTGGAGTTGTAGGTCGGCTGGAAAAGCCTAGAACAGCTGCTCTGTCTTCCCCTCCCTTCCGTTCCGGTTGCTGCCAGGGGCACATGCATTCTGCCCGGGGCTCAGAACCTTTGCACTGAGAAAGACAGTGAGAAGCCAGCAGGGAAGGCCCGGGAACCAGCTGCTGGGATCTGAACGCAGGGCACGGGGATGCAGCCTTGGCCCCCACCCAGGACCTTCCCTTGCCCGGGGACCGGCAGGTCCCAAGTTCCAGCTGGTCCCATTCCTGCCAGTTGGAGCCTGGACCCCAGCCGTGAATTAGAGCCACCCTGCGGGGCGGATTGTCCTCGGAACTCCTCGGCCTCGGCAGGCTGGCTGCCTTCCAGAAGGAGCCCTCTGGCTCTCTCTCCTTCCCTCTGGGCTCCTTCCCATCGGCCCTGCCCTGCCCCTCCCCCGGGCCCAGGCCACACAGGGAACAGAGCGGCCATTATTCTCCGTCCACACTCAGTGCAGGCTTCTTTCTCCTTGCTCAGCGCACGACAGACGCAAAGTCGGGCATCGGAGGCACAAAGAACCGGTCTGAGATGTCACCCACAGAAGGTCCTTGTGTGACCCTGACACGGCGTGGAGGCGTGAGCGAGCCCCGCCTTGTCTCTCCCCCCACGTCTGTCACCTGGGGGGTCCCCGAGAGCAGAGGACCGAGCCCTGCTCCTCCACATACTACTGTGTGACTTGGGGAGTTATTTAACATCAGCTCCGTGCCTCAGTTTCCACTCTGTAAACTGGGGTCGGTAGTCCCACGCGAAGGCTGAGTGAGGAAATCCTGTGAGCTGCCTTGTCCTTATAGTCCCCCGAGGTTCTGCCCAGGGTCTGGGCATCATCTGGAAGAAATGAAGTTAGCACGGAGGTCAGGTTCTCCATCTTCAGCAAGGAGAAACAAAGCAGCTCCTCTCCCTGCCCATGGCTAAAGTCAGATCAGTGAAAGGGGTGCGCTTGGCCTTGGGGGCCTCTTCTGGGGGAGACCCTGCCCAACATCTTTGTCTCCGGAGGGGAAGGAGGACCAGGGCAGCTGCTGTCTGCCACTCACGTGATCACACTACAGGCTTTAGGATGGGCTCTGATGTTTCACTTCCGAGGTTTTGGTTTTCTTGTCACTTGGAACTTATTTTCCCACAGCAACAGTAGCATTGGTTCCTTTGCAGACCTTGGTTCAGGACAGGCTACATGCTGAGCTCTAGGGACAGAAAGGTCCTGGAAATGGCGTCCCAGGTAGATGCGTAGAACGTGGCCGTGGGGTTCCGCGTACTTCAGAACCGCGCGCTGTTAGTGAGAGGCACAGATCCACGGGGGCTGCCTGAAGCTGCTGGGGCGGGTGGCGCTCCGATGAAGGTGCAGGGGCGGTCCGTGGGATCCAAGGGCAGGGATACAGCTGGGCCTCAGGACGAGCTGGAAGCAGGTTGGACAAGGGTCGGGATCCTAGGACAGGCTTTCGGCTTCTCTCTGTACCCCAGGCTCCACGGTTAAGTAAATTCCCAGGAAGGAGAGTCTGATTGGCCTAAGAGGGGTTCAGTGACCACTCCCAATCAAAGGCAGCTAGGGGAGCAGGCTCACAGGGCTGCTGGGGTCCCACATGCATACCTGGGGTTGATTCTGAGAGCTAGGGGGTGGGGGAGTTGGGCAGACCGCTCCAACCCTGCTCCTTCAGCTCTTTGGAAAGGCCATCCTGTGTCCCCATGGAGACTAGTTCCTGCTGCCCGCCACCCTCCCTGAAGCCGGGGGCTTCAGTGGGGTGAACAGTGGCGCTGGGTGAGTAGGCTTCAGCCTTAGTGCTCGTGAATTGTGTGAGCTCGTCACTGGGGCCCTAGTGTATGCTTCCCAGGTGAGCCTTGCTGGGGAGGGCAGACAAAAGCAGGAAGCTTATGCTGTCAGTGAACTTGTATTCTTGTTGGGGAACGATCACGTGTTCAACTATAAAAAAGTTAGGAAAGGAAGAGGGAGGCAGGGTTCTCGTGTCTTAGGTCAGATCCCTGGGAAGCAGGAAGCCGCCCCTGTGAGGGAGGGAGGGCAGCAGGGCTGGGGCAGAAGGAGAAGCCGAGTAGCAAAGCAACTGCATGCCAGGCCACGGCCAGTCCCGGGGTGCTCTGGAACTGGGATTACCCTTTAGAGTTGTCCCATTTGAGGCAAGGGGTCCTGGCCTTTGGACCCCAGCATCGGCTAGTTATCAGACGATGGCTACACTTGGAGAGGGGGGTGTGACCTTGGGTGAGGGACTCCCTCTGTCCGAGGTCAATCAGCCAGCAGCAATGCCCAGCCCGTGGGGGTGGGAGCCTTGGTCCTGAACCGAGCGCCCACTGCAGCGGGCTTTTCTCGGCACTCTCCAGAGGGAGGATGGTGTGCTACACGGCGTGGCCTGGCCTCACCTGTGTGTCCCCAGACTGGATGGTGCTGGTGGGGAGGGTGCACGTCTCCATGTCACACTCTGTTCACGTTCCAAATCCCCAGCTGTGGCCGCAGACTCAAGGAGTGTTTGAATAAGAATCCCAGTGCGTTTGAGTCAGGTGGGTGCCCTGCCCACCCTCCCCCCATCAGCTTGTTGAGGATCCGCACTCAGTACCAAGGACCTCCCAGAGCCGGTGGGCTCCCGAGGCTCCGATGTTCGGAGTGAAGGCCCTGACCTGGAAGTGATGTGAGGGCCTCGCAGAGGGGCCGCACTTTATCTTGTACCGCTGACGGTAGTCAGTGCCGCTGAGCTCTTTCTCTTCCCTACACCGGTTCCTGCCCTGGAGGGGCGTGGCTGTGACCACAGGGAGTGAGGGGCAGAAGGACCAAGACTCCCACACAGGGAGGTGGACAGAGTAGGAGATTTCAAGTCGCATAGACCTGGGATTGAATCCTGGCTTTTCTGCTTCGTTGCTCTGTGACCCTGGGGAAGTTGCTTGACCTCTCTGAGCTTGGTTTCTTCATCTGTAAAGCAGCAGTAATGACAATATCCTTCTACTGTGTGGATTTGTGAGGATTAAATGGGACTTATTTAATATGGCGTAATAAAGGGTTCTGCTATTACTCCATAGGAATGACCCAGCTAACCTGTTTCTTTTTTCTCCTCCTAGCTGCTGACATGGCCTCCAGAAACTTCTTTGGGAGCCTTTGGTCTCCTGTGGGACCTCAGCGTGGATGGGCTCTTCCGTCCGTCCGGTCAGTACCTCGGGTGCAGGGCAGCAGCTGGCACGCTGGGTACCCAAGCTGGAGAGCCTACATAGTACTCGGCTCTCAGCCCCGCACCGCCCCAGCCCAGTGTGTGGGAGAGGTGCTAGTGGGGATGTTGCATCACCGGGACACGGAGACATCAGGCCATCTTTGGCTCTGGCTCCTGCGTTAGTAAAAAGCTGAGCCAACAGGCTCCCCAGCACCTTCTCTGGCCTCAGCTCCATGTCACCAGGGCCAAGTCCAGGCTGACTTCACAGACTTAGGATCCTGGAACAGTCTGGGAGCTGGGTTCTCTGGATTTACGAGGACAGCTTGCCTCCAGCTTCTTCCTGAGAGCCCCAGTTTGCTTGGGTGGGTTCCAGGAACATCTGCATCAAATCAGGGAAGCTCTTTGGGTTGGAGTCACCAAGGGGGAGGGCCCTGAAGCTGTGCCCCTACCCGCAGCCCTCCTCAGCTCCTAGGGCATCAGTGGAGCCCCTAAGTTTGGACTGGGCTGGAGTGAGAGCTTTGAGTCTGTACCTTGGTCCTGACATGTAAGGGATACACTTAAGTTATTTTTATTTGTTTTTAGTTTATTTATTTATTTTTGGCTGCGTTGGGTCTTCGTTGCTGCACACGGGCTTTCTCTAGTTGAGGCGAGCGGGGGCTACTCTTCATTGCGGTGCGCGGGCTTCTCATTGCGGTGGCTTCTCTTGCTGCGGAGCACGGGCTCTAGGTGCGAGGGCTTCAGTAGTGGCACGTGGGCTCTAGAGTGCAGGCTCAGTAGTTGTGGCTCACTGGCTTAGTTGCTCGGAGGCATGTGGGATCTTCCCAGACCAGAGCTTGAACCTGTGTCCCCTGCATTGGCAGGCGGATTCTTAACCACTGCGCCACCAGGGAAGTACCTGAGTCATTTTTACCCTTTCAGATGTTCAGAGTTCCACAGAAGCAATTAGTTTCCCCTTCTGTGGCTGCACCCTTACCGGGCTGTCATCATTTGGTGCCTGAAACTAGACACTTTGGCACCAAAAAATATCAGGTAACCGATTGAAAGGTGCTTAGGGCAGACAGCGAGAGGGATCCACAGGTTTCCAGACCGCGCCCTTGCCCACCAGCTGCAGTCTGCCCACCCTCCCGCTAAAACATGGAAGCACGTAGCTCTGAAGGCCAAGGTTATAGACCCATGATGCACCATTAACCCCCCACCACCACCACCGGCAAGCAGCCCTTTGAATTTCTGCTTTTGTGCCTCCCCTCCAGGCGTTGGCTGAGCTGGGGGCCATCTGTCACATTAGAGCATTCCAGACTCCTCCCACTCCCCCCTCCCCCGCCCCTGCCCCTACGCCTGGGACCCTCTAACTGAGGTCCTCTGAATAGCGCCAGTCTCGGCCTCCTCTCCCTTTGCATAACCCCTGCCCCTGCAGCCTGGGCTGCCCTTTCGCGCCTCTGTGGCAGGCCTGCCCTTTGGGGAACAGAGGCCTCCCTTGTCCCACTCTTCTCCTGTGCGAGGTGGTCTGTGTCTCCTCCCGCTGAGGCAGAGGGGACGTCCCACTCTTCTTTGCTTCTTGCCACGTTGTCCCTGATTCGCCCTCCACTGGGATGGGGTGGACCCGGGAACGGGCCCTTGAGTTCAGCTCTGGTAGCTCATTCCACTGCAGAGCGGTTCTCCCGGCATTAAGGTGGGGGCGGGGGGTGGGGAGGATGTCTCTTTCCCTCCCGTTGGAATAGAGACTGGGCCACAGAATGCTGTGCCCAAGGTCAGGATCTTGATTGGTTTGGGCAAAGGCAAAGGCCTGGTTCGCAAAAGAAGGGAAAGCGGGGACTATTTGTACCCCCGTGTTCACAGCAGCATCACTCACGACACCCAAATGGCGGAAGGGACCCAAATCCCAATCGTCCACTGACACCTGAATGGATAAGCAAAATGTGGTCTATACATGCAGTGGAGTATTATTCAGCCTTAAAAAGAAAGGTAATTCTGGGACTTCCCTGGTGGCCCAGTGGTTAAGGCTTCGCCTTCCGATGCAGTGGGTGTGGGTTCCATTCCTGGTCAGGGAGCCAGGATCCCACACGCTTGGCAGACAAAAAACCAAAACATAAAACAGAAGCAACATTGTAACAAATTAAATGAAACATTTAAAAATGATCCACATTCAAAAAATCTTTGAAAAAAAAGGGAAGGAAATTCTGTCACATGCTACAACGTGGATGAACCTTGAGGACATTATGCTAAGTGAAATAAGCCAGCCACAAAAAGATAAATACTGTAGGATTTCTCTTATATGAAGTACCTAGAGTAGTCAAATTCATAGAGACAGAAAGTAGAATGGTGGTTGCCAGGGGCTAGGGGAGGGGGAATGGGAGGTTAGTTGTTCATGGGTACAGCGTTTCAGTTTGGGATGATGAAAAAGTTCTGGAAATGGGTAGTGGTGATGGTGAACAATGTGAATGTACTTAACACTGCTGAACTGTACACTTAAAAATGGTTAAGATGAAAAAAAATGGTTAAGATGGCAACTTCTATGTTATGTGTTTTTTACATAAGTTTTAAAAAGTAAAGGCCAAGCCCAGAGTCAAGAGCCAGGTGCCAGGAGAGAATCTACCAAAAGCTGGAACTGGAAATCAACTGCTAGTTCAGGGAGCATTTGTATGGTTAAATTAGATCCAGGATTGATGCAAAAGGAAGTCATGTTTCTCAGATGTGTCAACGACTTGAGGTGCTCTGAGTGTCCTTGTCCTCTGTGGGGCACTGCCCTCTGGGGCAGAACTGTGGGGCTTTGGATCTGTGATTGGTATGTGAGTTTTCAAGTTGCCTGGCCTTTCTCTTTTGTAAAATGGGGGAGACTTGCAGGTGTGTAAATTTCCATCTTTTTCTGGAATATGTAGCTGACCAGAGGTTCTTCCCAGATTATCCCGGGAAAGGTCTTACAATCGCCTTCATCACAGCATGCTTCCTGAGTAAGGGGAGAGCCCGGGTGGGGCCGGGTCTCTGGCAGGGCCTGGGATCCAGGCTTCAGAGTTGACCGTCATGGGTGTGCTCCAGGCGACTGGGGCTAAGGGCTGAGAGCCCAGCGTTTGCTGGAGGATCGGAGTAAGGTGGGAATAGTTTTCCTGGTTTAAGAAGATGGTTCCTGCCCTCAGGGGGCTGATAGGTGGGAGGGGACTAAGTGTCCAATTACAATAGGAGGTAGAGAGGAGGCAGAGGCAGAACTTCGGGAAACTACTTCTAGTTAGACGGGGGAGGCCGGAATCGGGAAGTGCTTTGTAGAAGAGGGAGCGGTTGATTCACCTCTCAAAAGACGTGTAGGGCAGGGATTGCAAACGCGGTTGCAGTGGGGACCTAGTGAGATCGGTGACTGGAGAGCTCCCGGCCTGTCTAAAGAGGCTGGCTGGTTCCGCTTTGCCAGATCTGTCCATTTTCAAGAGACGCTATGTTTTAGTTGGGATGTACTTGGACTCGTAAGTAACAGATGTCCAATTAAGAACAGTTTATCATCTCACATGACAAGAAATCCAGAAGCAGGTTGTTCCATGGTATGTTCAACAGATTTGCATCACCAGGGCTCTGGCTCAGCTTGTGTCTCCCTTCCCACGACTCCCCCTGAAGGCTGCAGAATGGCTTCTGTAGCTCCAGGCATCATCATGTTCTCACAAGACAGCAGTGTTCAAGGCAGAAAGGATAAATAAGGGTGAGGGATAAGAGATCATTGCTTCTTATATATTTTTCTCTCTTTTTATCAGGACATTCTTTCCATTTTGTTTCATTAGACAGAACTGGATCACAGGCTCTAGAAGACCCCTTCTACCTGCCGGTACCCTTTGAATACCGTGGCTTTGTCTAAAGAATTTTCAGCCTCATGAATCCTATACCTCCTGGGTAGAATCCAGGAGACTCTTTTTTTTCCAGCCTCCTTTCAAATATTTGAATTTTTAGTTTTGGAATTTCCATCTAGTCCTTTATTGTTTTTTATAGTTTCTGTTTCTCTATTGGGATTTCGTATTTGTTCCTATTCAACATGAGCATATTCTCATTTGCCATCTTGAGCACAGTCATAATAGCTGCTTTAAATCTTTGTCATTCTAACATCTGGAACATCTAATTCACTACATGGAAAATTAAGTATGAAAGGGAACATTGAGAAAT
Organism: Globicephala melas; assembly: GCF_963455315.2. Lineage (NCBI taxonomy): Eukaryota > Metazoa > Chordata > Mammalia > Artiodactyla > Delphinidae > Globicephala > Globicephala melas. The sequence continues at coordinate 9,473,390 of NC_083325.1, forward strand.
GAGTCAAGAAATCATACCAAGTAAATACCAGGGCTCTTTGTCCTAGATCTCTCGGATATTTTCCAGAACTGTTCACGGAGAATCGCCTGCTGCTTGCGGCCTGGCTTCCCTACCTAACCTAGAACACTCGCGGGACTGTGCAGGTGAGGTGTCCTGGCGTTCAAGCTTCAGAACCTTTAAGGTCAATCGGTTTTTGACATTTAATAAAACTGTTTTCTGCTCAAACAGCCAGAGCCTGTTTCTGTTGCCGTGGCTCTCCACCACGGGCTGATGTGCTTCCTCCACTGGGGTGGACCCACTTGCCCCGAGCAGACACCAGGATGAAATGAGCGTTCCCTTCCCAGGGAGGAGGGGGAGCATGGCTCTTGGATAGGCAGCCAGCAGAGTCTGTTGTAGCCAGAATACGGATGTTTATGTGAAATCTCCTGTTGGTAACTAATTCTGTTAGGAAACAAAACCCAAAAACGCCCCACTGTGAACCCATCTGCAGACTATTTGACTGTAGATAGAATAGAATACAGTTCTACTGGTTTGCAGCCCTGGGCATAGCCCTGGCTGTGGAGAGATTGGGGGGAAGCCAGGAGCAGCGAGAGTGGGGCTTCCTTTAAGGGGCTGAGTAGGAGATAAGACTGGACGTTTCGGGCCAGATCTTGGAGGACAGTGGGGGCCATTACAGGTGTAGTGAAGCTTCATTAATATTTGGCAAGACCAGGACAGATTGTTGTTGTCGTTGTTATTTAGATATAATTCATGTACCATATAATTCACCCTTTTAAAGTGTATGATTCAGTATGATTCACAGAGCTGTTCAACCACTGTCTAATTCTGAAACATTTTCATCACCCGCAAAAAGAAACCTCAGACCTCAGCAGTCACTGCCCACTCCCCACTCCTCCCAGCCCCCTGGCAACCTCTAATCTACCTTCTGTCTCAGTGGACTTGCTTATTCTGGACATTTCATGTAAATGAAATGAGACAATATGTGACCTTTTGTGTTTGCTTCTTTTACTTAGCATAATGTTTTCAAGGTTCATGCATGTCGTAGCATTCCTTTTTACGGCCGAATAATATTGCATTTTATGGCTGTACCACATTATATCCATTCGTCAGTTGATGGGCACTTGGGTCGTTTCCACTTTTTGGCCCTTGTGAGTAACACTACTGTGAACATTGGCACACAAGTGTTCACGGGGACATACGTTTTTAGTTCTCACTGGTATATGCTTAGGAGTGGAATTGCTGGGTAATACGGTGGCTCTATGTTTAGTCTTTTGAAAGACTGCCAAACTATTTCCTGAAGTGGCTGCGTCATGTTACATTCCCACCAGCCATGTCTGAGGGTTCCAATTTCTCCACATCCTTGCCAACATCTGTTATTGTCCATCTCTTGATAATAGTCATACTAGTGGGTGTGAAGTGATATCTCCTTGTGGGTTTGGGTTTGCATTTCTCTAATGACTAAGCATGTTGAGCACCTGTTCCTGTGCTTGTTGGCCATTTGTATATCTTCTTTGAGGAAGTGTCTGTTCAAATGCTGTGCTCATTTTGTGATTGGATTGTTTGTATTTTTTTGTTGAGCTGCAGTTCTTTTATATACTCTGGATATTAGACCCTTACCAGATGTGTGATTTGCAAATGTTTTCTCCCATTTTGTGGGTTATCTTTCCATTCTCTTGACGGTGGCCTTTGATGCACAGAAGTTTTTAATTTTGATAAAGTCTAATTTAGCTGTTGTTTTCTATTGTTGCCCATACTTTGATGTCAAGCAAGACACCACTGCCTAGTCCAAGGTCATGAAGATGTTCCCTTATGTTTGTTTGTTTATTTTTTATTTAGTTTATTCATTTATTTATTCTTGGCTACATTGGGTCTTTGTTGCTGCGCGCGGGCTTTCTCTAGTTGCGGCGAGCGGGGGCTGCTCTTCTTTGCGGTGCGCATGCTTCTCATTGCGGTGGCTTCTCTTGCTGCGGAGCACGGGCTCTAGGTGTGCGGGCTTCAGTAGTTGTGGCTCACGGGCTCTAGGGTGAAGGCTCAGTAGTTGCGGCGCACGGGCTTAGTTGCTCCGTGGCATGTGGGATCTTCCCGGACCAGGGCTTAAACCCGTGTCCCCTGCCTTGGCAGGCAGATTCTTAACCATTGCACCACCAGGGAAGTCCCTCCCTTATGTTTTATTCTGAGAATTCTATAGTTTTAGCGTTTCCATTTAGGTCTTTGATCCATTTTGAGTTGATTTTTGTATATGGTGCGAGGTAGGGGTACAGCTTCAGTCTTCTGCATGTGGATATCCACTTGTCCCAGGACCATTTGTTGAAAGACTATTCTTTCCCACAGTGAGTTATCTTGGCACCCTTGTGGAAAATCAGTTGACCATGGATGTACGAGTTTATTTCTGGACTCTCAGTTCTATTCCATTGATATATATGTGTGTGCGTGTGCGTGTGTGTGTGTGTGTACACACACACATATTTGTCCTTATGCCAGTACTGCAAATTCTTGATTATGGTAGCTTGTAGTAAGTTTTGAAATTGGGAAGTGTGAGTTCTCCAACTTTGCTCTTTTCAAAATTGTTTTGGCTATCCTGGGTCTCTTGTATTTCCATATTAATTTTAGGATTGGCTTACTAGTCTCTTCAAAAATGACAGCTGGGCTTTCAATAGTGATTGTGTTGAATCTGTAAGTGACTTTGAGTGTTACTGCCATCTTAATAATATGGAGTCTTCTAATCCATGAGCAGGAGATATCTGTCCGTTTATTTAGATCTTCTTTAATTTCTTTCAAGAATGTTTTGTGGTTTTCAGTGTACAAGTCTTACACTTCTTTTGTTAAATTTATTCCTAATTATTTTATTCTTTTTGATACTGTCGTAAGTGGAATTCTTTTCTTCGTTTTCTTTTCAGATCATTCCTTGCTAGTGTGTAGGCATACAACAGATTTTTGTGTATTGACCTTGTATCCTGCAACCTTGCTGAACTCGTTTATTAGCTCTAATAGTTTTTGTTTTGTTTTTTTTTTATGGCAGAGTTTGGTTTTGAAAGCAAACATATTCTTGTGCAACTAATTGCTTGCGAGAAATGACCTCATGTTTCTCTAACAAACATGTTTTGGCTGTGCTGGTGTAGGACTGGCCAGTAACTCAGTGCCAAACATACTGACTAGGCAGGCAGCAGTGCCTGGAGAAGAGCGGCTCCATCAGTGAGATGGAAATACTTTGGAAGAGAAGTAAAACAGGTGTAGCTCCTTTCCCGCTAGTTTCCAAGACAATGTTCCTTCTGACCTACTCATTCCATTCCCTGCCAGCTTCTATGATAGTTGTGTGGGAAGGGGAGAATATAACAGAATAAAAGACCCTGGCCAGTACATTCTTTGGATGTTTTTTAAGTGGGCGAGAAATTTAGCTCTCAGAACAAATTCGTTTTGTTTTCATGAGCAGTGTCTTTGGACGCTTTGTCCTTCCTCACTTGGTCACCATGCTTTTCCCTTTGTCCCCAGAGCTCCAGGGTCGTAATTTCTCTTGGGCGAGCCCCGTTTTGCGGGTGGCTTTCCTTTCTGTCATTGCTTGCTTGTATCCTCTCTCCTCCCTCTTCTCAACCTTCCTTCCTTCTTCCCTCCCAGATAATATCTATAAGGTAGCTTCTTGTAAAAAGAATGACACAAACCAAAAGATGACCAATAAACTCACTAGCCAATGGAACCTGGTTTTATTTTTTCAAAAGTGCCCTACGTACCAAGTGCTGAAAATTCAAATACAAGAGAAAGGTGCAAAGTGAAAAGCGAATGCCTCCCTCCCTGCCCACTCCCCACGGCCCCTTCCTCTCCCCAAGCGCTCCTTATTAACGGTTTCTCGTGATGATTTCCAGGAACAGAATTAATGCACAATCCACATAATATATGTTTTGATATTTACAGGTTGTATTTATACCATCTTTCTTCCGTCATTTCGGTATTCATCTGAAATTGCCTCCAGTGGAGAGTTTCTCTTCTAAGAGTTTCCCAGCTCTCTCCCTGGGTGTCAGGAGAGGCCACAGCCCACACAGCACAAGTTGGACAGGGTTTTCTCCAGAGTTGAGGGGTCCTGGAGGTAGATGAGCCCCCAGGGTGTGAAAAGAAAACATTAACATTTTAACTCATCTTTTTAAAAACAGTTTTGTTGAGGCATAATTGACATACATGAACCTATACACATTTAACGTGTACAACTTATACACGAAACACAGGTATATACCCATAAAACTGTCACCACATCAAAAAATTATATCCGTTGTCCCCTGCCCTCCACGTTTTCTTGTGCCTCTTCGTAATTAATTCATCTCTCTCCCCTTTTGTCTCTAAGAAACCACCCATCTACTTCTTGTCACTCCGGATTAGTTTGCATTTTCTGTAATTTTATATAAATGGAACCATGCAGTAGGTGCTCTTTTTTTTTTTTTTTCTGGTCTGGCTTCTTTCAGTTACTTTGAAATTCACACGTGCTATTGTGTGTATCCATAGTTTATCCCTTTCAATAGCCGGGTGGTATTCTGTTGCGGGGCAGTACCACAGTTTGTTCATCCAAGTCAAGGCTTGGTGGACATTTCGGTTGTTTTCAGTTTGGGGGCTATTAAAATAAAGCTGCTATAAACACTGTTATGCAAGTCCTTGTGGGGAGGTCCCTTAGGGTAAACATCTACAAGTGGGTAGGCTGGGTCATAAGATAAATGTGTGTTTAGGTTAAGACATCGCCGAACTATTTTTCTCTAAGCGGTCATACCATCTCCACCAGCAGTGAGGGGGAGTTCCAGTTGCTCCACATCTTCCCTACCACTTGGTATAGCCAGTCTTTTTAAGAAGTATGTGGCAGTAGCTCATTGTTTTAATTTGCATTTCCCTAAAACCTGATGATCTTTGCATAGGCTTATTTGCCATCTGTATAGCTTCTTTTTTTTTTTTTAATAAATTTTTTTTTTTTTTTTTTTTTTTTTTGGCTGCCCTGGGTCTTTGTTGCTGCGCGTGGGCTTTAGTTGCAGCTAGTGGGGGCTACTTTTTGTTGCGGTGCACGGGCTTCTCATTGCAGTGGCTTCTCTTGTCGCGGAGCACGGGCTCTAGGTGCGCGGGCTTCAGTAGCTGTGGCGCGCAGGCTCTAGAGCGCAGGCTCAGCAGTTGTGGTGCACAGGCTCAGTTGCTCCGCGGCACGTGGGATCCTTCCGGACCGGGGCACGAACCCGCCTCCCCTGCATCGGCAGGCGGACTCCCAACCACTGCGCCACCAGGGAAGCCCATAAATATTGTATTTTTTGATGCTATTGTAAATGGAATTGTTTTCTTAATTTCATTTTCAAATTATTAATTTCTAGTGTACTGATATACACTTGATTTTTGCAGATTGGCCTTGTATCCCACAATCTTAATAAACTTGTACTTTGCTGATAATTTTTATCAGGAATGTATATTGGATTTTGAGATGATTATATGGTTTTTCTTCTTTAGTCTCTTAATATGGGGAATTACACTGACTGATTTTCGAATGTTTATTCCTTCATCCTTGCATTCTGGAATAAATCCTATTTGTTTATAATATATTAATTTTTTACGTATTGTTGGATTCAGCTTGGTAAATTTTTGCTGAGAACTCTTACATTTATGTGCATGAAGGATATTTGTCTGTACTTTTCTCTTTCTGGTTCTGGTATCAGAGTACTGCTGGTTTCATAGAATATGTTAAGAAGTATTCCCTCCTCCTCAATTTTCTGGAAGAGTTTGTGTAGAACTGGTATTATTTCTTCCTTAAATGTTTGGTAAAATTAGCCAGTGAAGCCATCTGAGCTTTGTTTCATGTGGGAAGATTTCAAACTACAAATCTGATTTTTAAAAATATATATATGTTTATTTGTGATATCTGTTTCTTCTTAAGTAAGCTTTGTTAGTTTGTGTCCATTCATCTTGTCAAATTTATTGATATAGACTTTTTCATAATATTCTCTTATTATCCTTTTTAAAAATTTATTTATATTTTATTTTTGGCTGTATTAGGTGCGTGGGCTTCAGTAGTTGTGGCTCGTGGGCTCTAGAGCGCAGGCTCAGTAGTTGTGGCACGTGGGCTTAGTTGCTCCGAGACGTGGGATCTTCCCTGACCAGGGCTTGAACCCGGGTCCCCTGCACTGGCAGACGGATTCTTAACCACTGAGCCACCAGGGAAGTCCTTATTATCCTTTTAATGTCTGTTGAATCAATGATGATGGTCTCTTTCTCATTCTGATATTGGTCATTTGTGTTTCTCTCTACTTCTGATCAGTCAGGTCACAGGTTTATCAACTTTATTGATCTTCTCAAAGAACTAGCTCTTGGTTTCATTTATTTTCCTTTGTTTTTTGTTTCTATTTCACTGATTTCTGCTCTTACCTTTATTTCCTTTCTTCTGCTTGTTTTGGGTTTGATTTGCTTCCCTCCCCATCACTCCCCCCCACCCAGTTTCTTAAGTTGGAAACTTAGATCACTGTAGCTCATGTTAAGTTCTCTTTTTAATATGTTATATCACATACATAACATATTAGTATCACTGTGCAATTACATAGCTTATAAATGTGTATTTGTTGGAGGTATAACTTAAAAAATTTTAATGACAGATATGTACCATCAAAAAAGTTTGAAGACCAGCAGACCTAAATGAGAAGGAAATCCAAAAAAGAGAGGATATGTGTATTTGTAGAGCTGATTCCCTTTGCTATACAGTATAAACTGACACAATATTGTAAAGCAACTATACTCCAGTTAAAAAAAAAAAAAGTTTGGAGACCAGCAAAAGCATTCTTTGATTGGAGCTCTGGGCAGACTCATTGGAAATTTTGAGCAGCCACATATCACGGGAACACAGGGCTGCATGATTGGTGTTGGCGTGTAGGATGGGGTGGATGGAGTGGAGTCAGGGTGTCCGACAGTCACTCCCTTGGCAAAACCCTGCAGCAGCATTGGAGTGGCATCAGGACACAGGTGGGACTGGGCAGTCAGATGCCCAGTTCTCACCTGAGGGGCCAGCACTGAGCACCAAGGATTGTTTTCAGTTAGCAGCAATTGTGTATGTGAAACACCTGATGTACAGGGGACGCTCAAAATGATAGCTGTTATCAGAACAAAAATGTCCTTCTTTATGAATCGGAGATCATTGGAGAAACTGAAGGAACTAAGCAGCACAAATGTTCTAAATACTGTCTGTGCCTCTTCTTCATTTTTGTAGTTCTGTTTTGGCCGTTTATCTCTCAGCCTGTTCTCAGCTGGTTGGTTTTTGTTTTTCTTTTTGTTTCCTCGCATGGTCTTCAAGCAGTCAGAAACTCCTTAGTTCTATAAGATCCGGTTGACGCTCTCTGCTCTTCGCAGTCTTACGAGGAGTTGTCCTCCCTTCACCTGATCTGTCTCCCATGGTGGGCGGGGCAGTCTCCAGCTGGAGTGGCAGGAAGCAATCCATCCAGAGCCCCTGGAGCCTCCCGGACTGGAGGCCCAGCCTGTGGACAGTGGCCCCTCAGGGCTCCACATGGCCTTGTTATTCGTGGATCACACACGTGCAAGGAGCACTTACGTGCCAGGCCCAGGGCCCACCCTGTGCTCATGTGTGGGTGCCCTTCACTTCTGAACTTCACAGCGCGGGTGCCTCTGTCCCCAGGCCCCAAGAGTCAGGCCGGGATCCAGGTCTGCCGCCCCAGCACGCTGGTGCTGCGAGAGTGTTGTGTGGACCCACATGGGCAGGAAGACACGTTGAGGACCACCCGGGAGATCCCCACCCGGCACCAGCTCCCTCGGAACTGGGAACTGTCGTTGGCTCAGCACGGCCCCTCCAGAGCCCTCAACAGGAACACGACAATAACAGTAATTCAGCTTCATAATTGATCCTCATTTTTGAAACATGTTATTGTCTGTAGTGATGATAAAAGTAGTTTCATTAAGAATAATAGCTAACATTTCTAGAGAGCTCATGCCAGGCACCGAGCCCAGGGCTTGGCCAGTCTCATTCAGTCACCACAACCGTCCAACAAGTAGATACTATTATTTTCCCATTTTTACAGATAATTAGGGGGCTGGAAAGCCTGAGCTTCATACTCTCTGTATGGAGTGCACAGTTTCCTATGTGGTCAGCCTGACCCCCCAGTCCAACTCATTTTATCTTTTTCTCTGTCTTGCTCTCTGTGCTCCGGCCTCACTGACCTTCTTTCCCCCACCCCCATCCGTCCTCCTGCTGCAGGGCCTTTGCATGCGCCGGTTTCTCCACCCAGGATCTCTCTTCCCTCCTCCCAGCAACTCCCTGGCTTTTGCCTTCTTCACTCTACCTCTTCCTTGGGCTCACACGGCCTCTCTAGCATTGCCTCCCAAGGCAGGTCTGCACTGCCCCCCCTCCCACCCCCCATCCAGCCCCCACTTCCTCTACTCCCACTATCCCTTTCCCACTCTTTTTGGCTCTGGTTATAGCTGATGGGTGGATTCTTCGATTCATATTGTCTCTCCCGATGGGCTGTGAGCCCCAGAGCTCAGGGACCATGTCTTTGCTCGTTTTTGTTTTAGCCTTCACTTGCGTCCCTGGCAGCTCCATGAGCCGAGTACACGGTAGGACGCGGACTATATCCGTTGAATGAGTGGTCACGTCTCCGGGACCGTGTGTGTTGCCCACAGCAGACGTCAGCATCTCTCCCCACCAGACCCTCTGAAACCCCGCGGTCAGTCAGCTGGGGAGCTGCCTGTCTGCTCCTCCAAGGTCAGGACACGGGGTCCGCGGGCCCCGTGGGGACCAGCACGCGTGCTTTACCCCAGCTCAGCGGGCATCTCCCTGCTCCCTGGACCTTTGACTCTGACCCACCACCTGTACAGCCGGGTCACAGGGTGCCGCTCCATGAGCTGCTGGGCTCAGGTAGCTTTGATCTCCCAGAACACACGTAGAATAGTACTGGCACAGGATTTTTTTTTCAACTCCCAGGTGGTCGTGACGTGCGGCCAGGCTGAGAAAGGCTGGGAGCCAGGCTGGGAGCCCTGGGAGCGATGCGGGCCTGGGGCTGCCTTCCTTTCATTCCTCCCTCTCCCCCGCCCGCATTATCAGCCAGAGCAAGTGAGGATGGGCCCCAGGGTGCCGCTCTGGTGTGAGGGCCTCGGCTTTCCTTAGCGCAGGGGTTTCCGAACTTGGCTGGTATTAGAATCACTTGGGACTTCTTAAAAATTCCAGAACCCAAGCCACACCCACCCTAATTAAACCACAGTCACTGGGGGTGGACACAGGTGGCAGCAATATTTGAAGCTGCTCCCTAAGTGATTCCAAACTGTGCAGACAAGTCTGAGAACCACTGCCTTAGGTTCTTAGCTGGGCCCCCGATGCAGAACATACAGCAGACACCACCTTCCCTTAGACTGTCTGCTGCCCAAGGTGCTGTGTGCGGATACCTTTTCTTCTGTTGTTGTTGTTGTATTTTGGGGTTTGGGGTTTTTTTTTTTTTTTTTTGGCTGCATTGGGTCTTCGTTGCTGTGCGTGGGCTTTCTCTAATTGTGGTGAGCAGGGGCTGCTGTTGGTTGTGGTGCACGAGCTTCTCATCGCGGTGGCTTCTCTTGTTGCAGAGCACGGGCTCTAGGCGCGCGGGCTCAGTAGTTGTGGCACGCGGGCTTCAGTAGTTGTGGCTCGCGGGCTCTAGAGTGTAGGCTCAGTAGCTGTGGTGCACAGCCTTAATTGCTCCACGGCATGTGGGATCTTCCCGGACCAGGGCTTGAACCCGTGTCACCTGCGTTGGCAGGAGGATTCTTAACCACTGCGCCACCAGGGAAGTCCCTGGTGTCTTCTGTTTCATTTTATTCCAGAGGTCAGGACCATTCCCAAAACTGCAGGTTCAGAAATCCAAAGTGAGAGAGAACCGGTGGGCCGTGCATTCAGGGGCGTCACTGGGACGTCTTTGGTTGCGTCTGAATCAGTCTCAAATTCTTGCTTTTGAAACTTGAGAGGGTAGTTGGCTGCTGCCTTCCTGAGTCACACTGAAGGGGCCTTGCGTCCTTAAAAACAACTCAAGAATGTGTACTAAAGCAGCAAAGTGAGGAAGTAGCTGCCTGGAGGTGAGACATAATAGCTGGGCCTCTAGCAGCCACCCTGGGCTGCCAGGTGGTCTTGAGAAGGAGAGGCACCTGCTGAGAACGGTGGAGCAGCAACGTCACCCAGGGTCCCACAGGACAGTCAGGTCCCCACTGTGTGGCTGCCCACTCCAGGCTTCTTTTTCATCAGAGAGAAATAAAACTCTAGCTTATTAAGCCCAGGTGGGTTTTTTGTTTTGTTGGGGGGCGGGGCTTTTTGTTATTTGCAGCTGAATCTAATTCTAGCAGATACCATGGGTTCAGTGGTTTGGCTCAATGCAGGTCTGTCCTACACACAGAGCCTGGAATGCTCAACGGTGTTAGGTGGCACAGGGCAGTGGTGTGAGTTACGGAGGGCAGTAGAGGAGAGGTGGCCTGGGGACGGCGTCACCTGCCCTGCACACACCCTCAGCTCGTGGATCAGCAGACCAGGGGCTGACAGAGCCTCTGTGTGTGTGTACGTGTGTGTGAATGGGTGGTGTGTGTGCACGCGTCTGTGTGGTGGGGCGTGTCGGTACGTGTGTCGGGGTGTGTGTGAGTAGCGTGGTGTGTGGTGAGGGGTGTGTGTGGAGGGGTGGGCGCCTGCTGCGTTACATACAGCGAGGTAGGCAGGGAGGCTCTAGGGCCCCGTGGGGAGGGCCTGAGCTCCGGGGGAATGGCAAGAAAAGGGAAAACAAGGGGCCAGCAGGGTGGGTTGCCCAGCAGAGAAGGAACAAGAAGGAAATTAGGAAGAAAGCGGGCAGCGCAGGTCTGGGGGGGAGCCAGGGGGCGTGAGAGGCCGGAGCAGCAGCGAGCGGGTCTGGGTCGGGGCGCATCAGGGTCCCACCGCCAGGGCGGTGCTCTGTGGGGAAGCCGTGAGAGGCTCTGTCCCGTGCTCATGCTGTAGTTGGGGCAGTGAAATGTGCGTGTTCTTGAAATGTGGGCTGGGTAGGATTTTGTGTTTCTACCGCACACTCTGATCATCCCTCTGATAGCGTCTCCTTCGCCCTTCGTCCCAGCCCCGCAGAGGGGTGGGTCTGTGGGCTGGGTGCCGGGCCCCTCCCCTCCTCTCCCAGGCCTCTCTGGCCCTGTCCCCATCCCCTCCCGCCGTCCCCCACCCCTGGGCCTGGCACCAGCTCCAACACGCCGGGCTCCTGGCTGGACCCAGGTCTCTGCAGGGCTCTTCCGCCCGCCCGTAGCATCGCCCTGCGTCACCCTGACCCCTTTCCTTCCCCGCCACTTACACACCCGGGCACGGTATGTTTATTTTTCGTGAGCGTTGTCTGTTTCCCCATGAAACCTTCAGCTCCATGACACCAGAACTTCAATCGCCTGCTGTTCACTTGCTGTCTGTTGACTGAATAACAATTTTAAATGACTAGGGCTAGAGCTGATTGACTAAAGCCCGTGATGTAGAACAAGTTTCAATTTAAATACAAGAGTGCTGAGGGGAGTTAAGTAATCAGAGCTGGGAGGTTAAGAAACCATACGATTTTAAGCCTCCCCTAAATGCTGTGAGCCCCACCCACGCTCGGGTGTGTGATGGGTCGGTAGCTTGCGTTCCTTTGGGAACCAGCACCCCCGTTACAGCTGACGGGGACTCCGCCTGCTGTGGCACTGAGGGGTCTCAGACGGTGTCAGAGAATCAGGACCCAGTCAGATGGCGCCTGCAACACCCAGAATGCTCCTTAGCAACTCGATTTGGGGGCGGGGAGGGGGAGGACAAGGACAGATGTCTGAAGACTCCGCTCCCCTAAGGCCCAGGATGGGACCTGGTGGGTGTGAAGAAGGGGTGAGCAGGCCCGGGCAGGGGGGCTGGCACAGCCAGCGCTGAGGAGGGTTCTCGGGATGGGCATGGTTGTCCCATTCAGTGGAAGTGGTGCCAGGAGAGTGGGTTACGTGACGTAAAGCTGCTTCGGAGTCGCAGATGGAAAAGTCGCTTTTATTTCAGACCTGATGCCTTTCTTCCCCTGACTTCCCCCGAAGCCTCAGTTCCATCCCAGGAGAGCTTTCAGATTCACAGTTAATAAACAGAGCCCAGATGCGCGGGGCTGTTGGCGCTGGCATTGGACACGGCCCAGGGCCCTGGTGCTCCCCCGGGGGATCACCTCAGATGACCGTGCTGTGGGCGTAGAGGAGCTGAGTTCGCGAGACTTTTCTTCTGTGTCAGCTCCAGAAAGCCCTCCTTCGGGGCAAACCGTGCTCGGGAAGAGCTGAGCACATGGCCTACTTACGGGCAGCGTTAATTACGGGCTCTCGGTGCCTGTCCTCACTTAACCAACTGCCCGCGCTGTCGGATGGGGACTGATTGACCCCGAGGTGACCCAGGCCCCTTTCTCTGACCGCTCCTGACACCTTAACTCCGGGTGGAGCGGGCGTGTGGAGTAATCACCGGGGAGGCGCAGGGAGAGGAGCCAAGGCCAGGCTGGGCCTCTGGCCGGTGGGGTCTGCACTGCTGCTGTCACGGGGCTTCAGAGGCACCTGCGGGGGCTGCCGCGGGGAGCCGGGTCCAGGGCTGCGGGCAGGGTGTCGCTGCCCCGCTGGGTTGATTCTCTTGCCACACCGGCTTCCCCTCCCTGGCAAGGTCACCGGCTGCCCACACTGTCCCCCATGGCTCAGGCTCAGGGAAACAGTCCTCTCTCATTGTGTTTTGCAGCCTTCATTCTTCCCAGCTAGTTTGTGTAGCGGGCAAGGGGTAGCATTACCTTTCTCGGACTTGTTAAGCTGCCCAAGAGGAAAAAAATAAACAAACAAGAAGGTTTTTCCTCCTCCCAGAGTCTCATTACTACTTGGGTGAGCCTCGACCCGTATACGTTTCCAGAGAGAGACACTCGATGCCGAGCGGCCCAAGGCTCGTCCCTGGACGGGACTCAGACCCTCCGCCGGCCGTTCCACCGTCTGCTGGCTCTGAGGCCACGCGGGACCGTTGCCGAGACACCTCAGCTCGTTGAGGACGCCCTGTTTCTTGCCTTGGGTCGCTGGATGTGCCAGGCTCTTTCATGCTCTTTGTCATTTCTGTCCCTTTGCCGGGCGTGTGCTTCCCGCCTGCCGTTCCGCCTCCCGCAGCCCCCAGTTAATTTCCCCTTCCCCGAGTAGGCTCCCTACCTTTCCCCGGCTTCGATTTTTGCGGGAACACACTCTCTTGTATTTGTTTATCTGCCTGGCTCCTCTACCTCCTAGACTTGAGCTCCCTGAGGTCAGGGGTTCTACTGGGTCACCTTTTTGTCTTTGGTGACATGGTGGGGGTCCATCGAGGGGAGCCCTCAGGTGGGAAGGTTCATGCCTGAGCTGCTCGTGCGCTCCTGGCCCAGCTTCCACACTCTTGATTCCCACAACTCACCCGCTGTCAGATCCCTCATTTGCCTTCTCAGCACTGCCAGCTTGTGACGTTTTTCCAGTTTCCCTCTTAGTCATGTACTGCTTGGTCAGGTTTGTGTAGGATGCTCTCCATTCATGTGTTCATTCATTCATCATTCATTCGTCATCCATCCGTCCATCCATCAGCTCCCTCCACACACTGGCCACTCCTCTAGGCTCTGGGTGTGCAGGGGTGAACAGCACAGATGTAGTCCCTGTCCTTATGGAATTTACATTCTAATGGGGAAAGACAAACAAGAAGCAGTCAAGTCAGTACATAAGATGATGTGGAGGGGTGAGAGGGTGGAGACGTGGGCGCTGCCCCTCGACGAGGCTGTGGACGCCGCAGTGCAGGAGAGCGCGTGGAGCGGGGTGCAGAGGCGCAGCCGTCTCTGGGAAACACGCTCCACTGCGTTGCCTGCTATTTCTCTGTTCTCCCGATTCAGAAAATATCCTTAAATAGCCTGACAGGAGAAAAGGCCCTCAGTCTGTAAGGTTTTTCCCCTTTGTTGATGTGGTCAGAGTATCGTTCACGTCTTGTTAAGAGAGAATGTCCTCGAAGCTCGAGCTTGCTGAGAAGATGCGTCCTGGGCTGCAAGGAGGGGCCCTGGCAGGGACGGTGGACCTGGGAGTGCCCAGACGTTGCCGCCAAGGCGCTGCTGAGTCTGCAGTAGGTGCAGAGCTGGCCTCAGCCCTTCGTGGCAGAGAGCCCAGGGCCACGGAGCCTGGTGTCTCCTGAGTCTTGCTGTCTCGAGGCCTCTGGTTCAGGACTTGGCATCTGGCTCAGCTCGGGGCAGCTCAGTGCCCCAACGGCTGCCTGGTGGAGATGGTCAGTGTGCCGTCCTCCCCGGTCCCTTGCACGTCAAGGTGGCCATAGCCTGAAGACGGGAGAATGAATGTCCAGGTTCCCAAAGCGCCAGCAAGTATCTGAAACCACTGGTGTCTTCACAGCTCCAGATAACACCCGTGCTGCCCGAGGATGGGGTTACCAGCCCCGCTTGTGGGCGCAGTGCGGCCTGTCCTGCTGTGCCCTCCCTAACCCCCCGCCCTTCCTTGGCCTGACAGATGCGGACACGAGCTTGTGGTGCCCCTCGCTGCAAGAGGTCACGGCCGCGTTCCACAGCCTGGGTACCCACAGCCCTGCTTTGCAGCCCCCGGGACCCCTCCAGCACGATGGGAGGTGAGTACCTCCCCCACCTCGGTGTCCTTCCTCATGCGGTCCACAGCCACTGAAAGCAGTTCAAACCCATCTAATCGTGTACATTAAATCTGTGTAGTACCAATTACACCTCAGGAAAAATGTAAAAAACAAAACAAAACAAAATATTACCCCACAAATAGACTCTTCTAAACATATATCCATGCTAGGAAACACTAAAGTATTTCCTTTTCTGTAAATGTAATACGCCTGGCCGTTCATTGTACAGAGCTCCATTTTCATTATTGTTGGTGGTATCCAGCCTTGGCTCAGTAAGCATTTTACGAGTTAGAGAAAGGAAAGATTTCCTCTGATGATTATTTTAAATTATGTGCTTTTTTTTTGGCCATGCTGTGCGGCTTGTGGGATCTCAGTTCCCCGACCAGGGATTGAACCCGGGCCACAGCAGTGAAAGCCCGGAGTCCTAACCACTCGGCCACCAGGGAACTCCCAAATTATGTGCATTTTTTGAGGTTAAAAATAAGAAGTTACCAAGCTCAGGCTCTAGCCCAAACGGCGAAGCACAGAGTCTGAGGGCATCCCAGCACACAGGTACCCCTGAGTACGGTTGCGCACCACGAATGAACGGCGTGTGACGCAGCCTCGAGGCAGGGACGAGCCAAGCCAGGCACGGCTGAGTCTTGCTGCTCTGACCGGCATTTGTTCCCGCCCCTTCCTGACTCAGCTCTCGCCGCCCCTCCTCTCCTAAGACGTGTCCCAATCTCTTTGGTCTGTCTCCAAGCCCCTCCTGGCACATTACCTAATATCAGCTCATGGCCAGCAAGGCACAATTTTACATGTAATTTCCACAGTGCTCCACTTTGTGTCATGGGTGCCCCCTTTGTGCCCTGGGCAGCGATGCTAATTTGTCTCCACCCTCTAGGGACAGAGCCGGACAATACATAGACGACTCGTGTTGGGTGAATGGGTTGTAAAGGTGTCAGTTACGGCACATCCAAACTCTCTGTTGAGAGTTCTTTGAGCAGCTGGTTTGAGAACCCCAGACAGGCTGCGCCTGCCGACAAGCCCTCAGGGCGCCGTGGTGGGCGGATGTTTCTCTAGGGGAAGGCCAAAGCTTTCTCAAGAACCTGTTCCACGACTGTGTTTGGTAATTGTCTGCCAAAGCAAACCAGACCAAACCACACTTGCTGTGCTGCAAATACCCTGCCGTGTGCCAGCCTGCCGTGGGCGACAGGGAGCGGGAGATGAAGCTTTGCGCGCTGGCCTGCTGCTCACCCCTGCTGTGCAGCCCGGTTCCTAACAGGCCTCGGACCTGTACCGGCCCGGGGCTTGGGGACCCCTGCTCTAAGACTATTCAGGGAACACCAAGAACATTCTGGTATCTCTTCCACCAAGGGTGTGGCGTCCTTCACGGTTACATGGGCCACAAGAGAATCTTCAGGGCAGGCAGTCTTCTCTCTATCGTCCTCCTCGGAGGCTCGTCCCGTGTCAGTTGGTTCCACGTCAGGTGCTTCTCTGTTGACCTCTCGGGATGTCACCATCTAAGGCTCCGCTGGCCGAACAGGTGCCCTGGGGGCTCCTCTGGGGCACCCACAAGCCTTGCAGTGGCCAAGACTGGAAATGAGGGCACACGTGGGCGCACGGCTTAGCTTGGCTGGCTTGCTCGTTGCTGTGAGAAAGACAGGTCTTTCACCAGTTGTTCCTAATCTCAGATTTCCTTAAAACTCATCACCGTCTCATTGAATGCTTCAGGATTTCCTTCCAGAAGGGAACAGCCCTGCTGCTGCTGGACCATATGCACATCGTCTGATGTCTGCCAAGTGGACAGCATCTATTCCTCTTCATTGCATTGACCTCGATCTCGCAGAGCCCAGATGACGGATCTGGTTTGGTTTGGCGGTGCAGGCCTGAGGAGAGCACCCGGCCTGCAGCCCCCGTGGTGGGGCACCTGACACACTGCTGGGCTCTCGGTTATGGTGGCGGCAGTGCTTGTAGCTTCCCTTACAGTCTTCCCTCAGAGAAGGTGCAGAGGGTCACTTTATTATTTTTTTCCAACAGTAATAGGGGAAAACAAATAGAGAAGCTGACATACTTCTCTTAAGAGTGTAGAACAATGTCATTGCAGCCCAAACTCCAGCTCCTGGCTGTTGGCCAAGCCTGTGTTGAGGCTGGGAGGCGGGGGTGGGATGAAGCTGCTTTGCAGGTGGAGTCTGGCGGTGGGACCCTCAACTTGCCCTTCACGTGCTGAGTCCTCTGGGAGAGGAGTGGGCTTATTAGGCTGTGAATTCCTGTTCTCCGAGGTGGAGGCCTGGGGATGAGCTGATGCCGCGTCCCAGAACAGCAGTCACGATGCCGACGTCCCAGTCGAGCCTCAGAAAGGCAGGCCGGGGACGAGGACCCTGATTTGTTTCCTGCTGTTCCCAGCAGAGGTGGCACAGGGGAGGCTGTTCCCCTGTCCACTTGGGAAGGCTGGCCTTCCTTCCCAGCAAGGAGAGGCCTCTCGTCATAGCCACACTTCCCCTGCCCAGCTCTGAGAAGACGCATCACCAGCGCACGTTTTCTACACTCCTCCTCCCTCTGGCAGCACCAAACTGTCTGAAAGCCCGCTCCTCTTGGGCAGAGTCACAAAGTCGGCTCTGAGGCTGCCCCCACCCTTCGGGAGATCTGAAAACATTCCCACCCATGCTTGCATGGCCCCGTGCGTGCTCACGGGCTGGTACAAACCAGAACTCCCCTGCACACACTGACGCAGGTCCAGCGTGTGCCCAGATGCGTGAGCGCCAGCCTTACCCATTAGTACTCTGGCCCTAATAAATGCTAAGACCTGGAAGAATGTCTGATCCCAATCCTGTCCCGCACCCCCTCCCAACTTTGGTTTGTTGACACCAATTTCCCGGGTGCCTAGAGGTGGGTTTCTTTTTTCCCCCTCTGAGAAGCAGCACCAAGAAGTAAAGAAGAGCAGAGCCTTTGGGAACCGTGGCCGGGGGCGGGGGGGCTACACGGGAGGCTGTTATTGTTGACAGTGGTGTTGTCATCATCGGCGTCTTCACTTATAGAGAGTCCGCTGTTATCAGGAACTCCAGGCCAGTTAGTAAGAGTGGAGGAGTGGAAGAGACAGCAAAGGGAGCGTTGTCATACAGTCACCTCACTTATTTGAAACCAACAATATACACTTGCCCAGAGAAAGAGCATCATTTAGTGAGGGGGCCCCTGATCAGTGTCTCCTCCAGGGAGCATGTGCCTGGGAGGCTCGTGCAGAGGGTGGTGTGGCTCTGCTGTCGGCTAGTACCTCTCTCCCTGTAGGACTCTCGCCACCCTGAGTGTGACTCTGGTCTTTAAAGAGGGTGTTTTCAATACGACCCTGGCCTCTAACTTCATCCAGGCTGTTTCCTCTCTAGGGGAAAACTGGCCATGCCAGGCTTGTCCATGGACAGCATGGTAGTGGGACATCTTTGGAGGGGTTCTCGAGGACCACTTATACTCTGATTTCACCTTACTTGCAGATACTTTGGAGTCTAACCTGACGTGAGCTACAAAATAGTGTCCTTTTCAGTGCATGAGCGGACTCACCATAACTGTGTGGACACAGAGTGCTTTTAAGGAAGACTTTTGGGGGTCAGTGGAGAATGATTTTCTGTTTTCCAAGTCCCAGAAAAGTAAAGCTGGAGGCCTTCCTGGAGCGGCAGCGTTGGGGAGCCAGCCCCCAAGAGGCCCCGGTGACCCCGCACCTCCTGGCATTCATCCCCTTGTGCAGCTCTCTGTCACCCCAGGTCAGGCTGGCCCGTGTGGCCTGGAGAAATCAGCAGAAGCGATGTCACCTCCAAGGTTAGGTTATGAAAGGCTGCAACCTCCGTCTCAGACGGGCATCTCCTCTCTCTCACGTCACTCGCTTCAGGGGAAGCCGGGGCAAGTTGCAGAGCCCTGTGGCGAGGCCTGCATGGCAAGGACTGAGGCCAGTGACCCCTGAGTGAGCTGGGAAGCAGCTCCTCCCGCCCAGTCAAGCCTAAGCTGACAGCAGTGCCCCCACCAACGTCTTGGGGGCATCCTCCCAAGAGACCCAGAGCCAGACGCGCCCCCCCTCCCCGCCCCTCCACGCTGCCTCTGGATTCTTGACCCTCAGAAACTGCACAGAATAATACATATCTGTTGTTTTTAAGCCTCTGCATTTGGGGGTCATTTGTTACGCAGCAGTGGGTGACCAGCACACACAGGGCATCAGGGTCCCAGGCCGAATGGATCGTCCACAGGCTCTCTGTTGTTCTTCAGCAAGCGCGGCCTCCCTCTCTGCCTCACTTCTCCCCTTGCGCCCATCTCCTCCAGTTTCCTTTCCTTTGTTTTTGTCTCACCTCAGCGAGCTTAAAAGTGAGGCTAGCCTGAGCCGGACTGAGCAGCAGGACACCCCCCAGGAGACGGCCTTGGACAGCAGCCTGAGCCACATCTGTAAGGTGAGCCCCACCCGTCCCTCTGCTCGCAGTCCACACCTATTCAGCATCCGGTTCAGTGAACACTGCTGAGCACCATCGCAGGCACCGTGCCGACGGCCAGGAGGGATGCCACAGAAGCCCACGCCCACCACACCTGCGCCTGCGCCTGCCCCTGACGACCCCAGGGGCCTCGACTCCAGACCTCACCATTTTTCTCAGTTCCTTCCCAGCGGGGCCCAGGGCTCACAGTGCCAGGGAGGCACCCCTACCCTAGCGCTCTCTCTGCTCTCCAGTTCCTGATGCTGTGCGTGCTGGCCCAGCCAGGGGCCTACACCGATGGGAGCCTCTTGGGCCTGATTGAGCTGCTGTGCCGAGCCGGCTTGGACGTGGGGCTCCGCCTGCTGCCCAAGACTGACCTCCAGCAGCTCCTGCTTCTGCTCCTGGACAGCATCCAGGAGTGGCCGGGGAAGGTATGGCGGACCCCTGAGCCCGAGCCCAAGCCCCCAGCCTCACCGCGAATGCTCTCTCACGGCCCCTAGAGCGCCCCAGGTGGAGACAGCGCTGCTCCCTCCCTTACCTGGCCTCCACGACCCACCCTCTTACTCTCCAGATATCCCCCCCACCCCTACCCCCACCCCCCGCAGTGGGCTGGTAGGGAGGTCAGGGTGGAAGGCGGGCCACGCCCCCCCAGCCCGCCTTGATGCCCACTGTCCCCACAGCTCCGGCAGCTGTGCTGTGCCCTGAGCCGGGCATCTGATCACCACCACAACCTGCTGGCGCTTGTGCAGCTCTTCCTGGACGTGACGCCCCGGAGCAGGTGGGTGCTTCTCCACCTCTGTCTCCCCTGACCTGAGGCTTATCCCCGCGCCTGTGCTCAACCCCTGTGAGCGATCCACGGTTTGCCCCATCAGTCCCCACAGACCTCCCCCTCCCGCCCAATGTCAAAAACCCAGGAGAAAGAACTAAAAATACAGCTCACGAATGAGTTCATTACAAAGGGAAAAAAGCCTCATTTTCTTAACGCGGTCTTCTTAGCAAAACCGTCACCTCGTACAGTTAGCCTCAGACCTGCAGCATCCCCACCTGCCCTTCTTTGTGACTCCTCCCCAGTCCTCAGTGGAGGGAGGGTTCCTTCTGTCATTCAGACCTCAGCTGTGTGTTGTCTCTTGATCACTCCCCACTCCCACCCCCCTCTCAAACTCTCCATTCATCATGCTGTTTTATTTTCTGGACAGTATTGATCTCTGCCAGAAGTTATCTTACTATTTGTTCCTTGTTCATGGCTGCCTCTCCTCCTTGTCGCTTCCAGGAGAGCAGATCTCTTATTGGGGTCACTGCCACATCACCCCACGTCCAGAACAGTGCCTGGCATGCTGTTGGCACTTCGTAAATTCTTTTCAAATGAACGAACGAGGTGAACAAACAAACTCAGCCCACAGGGAGATAAGACCCATTCGCTGCTGGACCTGCCCCAGTCTCTCCCCTCTCCCTTCCTTCCTTCTCCCACTTGAGGCCACAGCCGCAAGGAGTCCCTTGCCCTTCCCTGTGCAGACATCTCCCCAGGTCCCCTCCTGTCCTCTCCAGCCCTCCGCCTGCAGCTCGTCCCACCTAGAATGACACCCCTTCCCACCCTTCCAACCAGACCTGTCCTGGACCCCCTCCAGGAAGACCCTTCACAGGTACCCACACAGTCACTCTCCACTGGGGCCACCCTCCTGCAACTCCCTCCCCAGGGGAAGCTTCTGGGAGCAGGCTTGGGGTTCTGCTCAGACTCCTGTCCGCAGCAAACATCCTGAGCTCAACCGCAAGCCCAAGATGGGAAGCTCGATCTCTTTCCTATGCATCTGGCTGGAAGAGAGGAGGCCTTTCCACAGTCCTGAAAGGAAAGCTTTTGCTGTGTATTTGAAAGAACTGGGCTTCTCGAAGCTCTGTCTAAGACCTTTAGGTGATGCATGCGTCGGAAATGGCAGTCCTAGAGGGCTTTCCCGTCCCCACCTCATTATCCCTGTTCATCCCGAAATCGTGTCCGTTCTGCCTTCCACATCCTAAATCTTGGCTTCTAGTTGCCTGTGTCAGCTCCACAAAAGCAGGGACCTCGTCTGGGTCACTTTAAATCAGCTACCTCCTTCCCGCCCCCTCCTGCTTTCATCTCACCATCTCTCACCTGGATGGTGGCAGTGGCATTCTGTCCCTGGCTCCTCCTTCAAAGGCTGTTTGCTCTGCAGGTACATGTGATTATCCCCTCTCTGCTTTGCCTTGCTTGCTGTCGCCTGCACGGCCAAGTGCAACAAACACCTTAGTTTGGTCTCCAAGGCCCCATGTGGTCCAGCCCCAGTTTCCCATTTGGTCCAGCCAGGCCATGTGATTTGTATTTGTTCTATGTACTTTTATATGTGTATATATTTACACGTATGTAAATGTTTATAACTACAGGCAGACCGCATTTCACCGTGCTTCTTCGCTTTATTGCACTGCACAAATATTGTGGTTTTTTTTACAAATGAAGCTTTGTGGCAGCCCTGCATCGAGCAAGTCTGTCAGTGCCATTTTTCCAGCAGCATTTGCTCACTTCGTGTCTCTGTGTCACATTTCAGTAATTCTCAGAATATTGCAAACTTTTTCGTTATTAGGTTTGTGATGGTGGTCTGTGATCCGTGATCTTTGATGTTACTATTGTGAAAAGATTAGGACTCACTGAAGGCTCAGACGATGGTTAGCATTTTTTAACGAGGTGTTTTTTAATTAAGGTATATACACTGTTATTTCAGACGTAATGCTATTGCATACTTAATAGACTACAGTATAGTGTAAACATAACTTTTAAAAATTCTTTATTGAAGTATAGTTTATTTACAGTGTTGTGGTTAATTTCTGCTGTACAGCAAAGTGATTCAGTTATACACATATATTTTCTTTTTCATAATCTTTTCTATTATGGTTTATCACAGGATATTGAATATAGTTCCTGTGTAGTAGTACCTTGTTGTTTATCCATTCTATATATAATAGTTTACATCTGCTAATCCCAAGCTCCCAATCCTTCCCTTTCCCACCCCTCCCCTTTGTCAACCACAAGTCTGTTCTCTGTGTGTGAGTCAGGTTTTTTTGTGGATATGTTTATTTTGTAGATATGTTTTATAGATACGTATTTCAGATTTCACATGTAAGTGATATCGTATGGTATTTGTTTTTCTCTTTCTGACCTACTTCACTTAGTATGATAATCTTTAGGTCCATCCATGTTGCTGCAAATGGCATGATTTTATTATTTTTTTAATGGCTGAGTAATATTCCATTGTATATATGTACCACATCTTCTTTACCGATTCCTCTGTCAATGGACATTTATATTGTTTCTATGTCTTGGCTATTGTAAATAGTGCTGCTGTGAACATAGGGGTGCATGTATCTTTTCGAATTATAGTTTTGTCTGGGTATATGCCCAGGAGTGGGATTGCTAGGTTACATGGTAGTTCTATTTTTAGTTTTTTGAGGAACCTCCATACCCTTTTCCATAGTGGCTGCAGCAACTTACATTCCCACCACCCATGCAGGAGGGTTCCCTTTTCTCCACACCCTCTCCAGCATTTATTATTTGTAGACTTTTTAACGATGGCCGTTCTGACCAGTGTGAGGTGGTACCCCGTTGTAGTTCTGATTTGCATTTCTCTAGTAATTAGCGACGATGGGCATCTTTGCATGTGCCTCTTGGCCATCTGTATGTCTCCTTTGGAGATTCTTTGGAGAAATCTCTGTTTAGGTCTTCTGCCCGTTTTTCGATTGGGTTGTTTGTTTTTTTTGTTACTGCTAAACGGTAGGAGCCGTTTGTATATTTTGGAAATTAGGCCCTTGTCAGTCGCATCGCTTGCAAATATTTTCTCCCAGTCTGTAGGTTTAAACGCAACTTTTACATGCACTGGGAAATCAAAAAATTCATGTGACTTGCTTTATTGTAATACCTGCTTTATTGTGGTGGTCTGGAACCAAACTTGTAATATCTCCGAGGCGTGCCTGCACATACGTGTGTGTGTGTGTGAGATGAGCCTCATTCTTTTCCATAGCTGCATAGTATTCCCTAGTGTGCATGCAGCCAGTCCCCTGTTCTGGAGATTTGTCCAATATACAAGCTTTGTGCATCTATCCAAATATTTCTATAAGATAAGTTCTTTGAAATTGCAGTCCTGGGCTTCCCTGGTGGCGCAGTGGTTGAGAGTCCGCCTGCCGATGCAGGGGACACAGTTCGTGCCCCGGTCCGGGAAGATCCCACGTGCCGCGGAGCGGCTGGGCCCGTGAGCCATGGCCGCTGAGCCTGCGCGTCCGGAGCCTGTGCTCCGCAGCGGGAGAGGCCTGCGTACCACAAAAAAAAAAAAAAAGAAATTGCAGTCCTAAAGTATGTATATATAAAATTTGGCCTCCACAAAAGAAGCTGCACTAATCAATAACAGACATGAAAATGCCTGTTTCTCCACATTCTCATTAACACCGTGTAGTCTCAATTTTGTTCTTAAGTTTTAATTAATCTGGTAAGTGAAAAATCTCTTCCTGTGGTTCTAATTTTCATTTCCCTGATTGCCAGTGAAATTGAGAATCTTTTCCTATGTTTATTGGCCTTTTGTGTTTCTCTTGGTGTAAATTACCTCTTGATATCTCGCCCATTTTTCTATCAGGTAATTTATCTTCTTCTTAATTATATTGATTTATAAGTTGCTTATTACATAAGCAACTTATAAATTACATTTATACATTTATAAGCAACTTATTACATTTTGGACACCGTGTTTTCTCCTAAGTCTGTAAATTGTCCTTTTTAAAACTTTGTGTATATCCTTCCGTGAACTGATTTTTTTTCCCTTTTTCAATAAACTTTTTTTTTTTTTAATTTATTTTTGGCTGTGTTGGGTCTTTGTTGCTGCATGCAGGCTTTCTCTAGTTGCGGCGAGCGGGAGCCACTCTTCGTTGCAGTGCGCGGGCTTCACATTGCGGTGGCTTCTCTTGTTGTGGAGCACAGGCTTCAGGCACGTGGGCTTCAGTAGTTGTGGCATGCGGGCTCAGTAGTTGTGGCTTGCGGGCTCTAGAGCGCAGGCTCAGTAGTTGTGGCGCACGAGATCAGTTGCTCTGCGGCATGTGTGATCTTCCCGGACCAAGGCTCGAACCCGTGTCCCCTGCATTGGCAGGAGGATTCTTAACCACTGAACCACCAGGGAAGTCCCTTCAATAAACTTTTAATTTCAGAATAGATTTAGATTCACAGAAAAGGTACATGGATAGTACAGAGAGTTGATTGTAATTGAATCTTTCTATCTTGAAAAGGAAGGCCTTCCCCACCCCCAAGAGCATAAAAATACTGTGTTCTCATTTCTTTCAGTACTTATATAACTTTGTTTCTCTTGGCTCTTAATCCCATCTGGAATCTCTTTTTTGTAGGTATGAGACAGAGATCTAACTTGATTTTTTCCACCCCCAAAGAGCCAGTGACCCAACACCAATTTTCTTCTGTCTTAGTAATCCATCATTTCCCAACAGATTTGAAACTACCTGTGTCATATCCTCAATTTATGACATCGTTCATCTGTTAGCCAAACTGTGATATCAGGAATCAGTGTCTTTCCGAGGATATCTTTCTTACAGCTCGAGGGCCCCCGGTAGATGCTCCTTAAATGCTCGTAGTGAATATAATGGACCGGCCTCACCTGCTTTCAAACAGACACACCAGCTAGGGTAAAACCTCCTGCCGAGACGCGTTGACGCGTTGCTGGGAAAGAGGGCTCGTCACAGGGATGGATGGTGTGCATTCATTTACTTAGAAATTTCATTTCTTTTTCTAAAGAGATAAAGCCCTCAGAACAAAATTCAAAAGGCACCAAGGGGCACCTCCTGAACCCCCGCCCCTCCCCCTCCCCCGTGCCTGTACCACCTAGCCTTGTCCCCAGTTCTCATCTGTGCTTATGGCTTGTCTAGCCTTGTCCCCAGTTCTCATCTGTGCTTCTGGCTTGTCCTCGCCGCCCTTCTTTCCACTTCAGCGTAGGCTTTGGCAGCTGTTCCAAACTGGACCGGAAAGAGCTTCTAATGCTTTTTCACAGCTGCACTGTATTCACTGTGCTCTTTAGTTAGCTGCCCCCTCCACAGCGTCCCCGTGGTGGTGGCCTTGTTCTCCCCTTGCTGGTGGCTGCCCCACTGGGCTCAGTGCCCAGACTGACCCCAGGAAGGAGGGCGTGTTGTTGTACGATGGGCTGCCACTTTCTTCGTCTGCCTGCCTGCCGACTGGTTAAGCACAGAGCGAGAACCCCCGCCAACACGGGTGTGATGCCCGCCCCCCCTCCCCACCTGGTTGACCAAGACTTCAAGGGATGCACTGTAAGGCGAAGTTGAGCGTAACCGTGAAAAATCAAAGTACAGACTAGAGCAAAGCACCTGAAATGGGGCCAATGGGAAGAGGAGGCTCTTGGAGGAAAGTCTGTCTTGGGACTCTGCCCCTCTGGGGTGGCTCCAGGAGCTGCTAGGGAGAGCGCATGTCTGCGCAAGCCCCTGCGGCAGCTCCCACGGGCCCTTTCGGGAGGGAGCTGCCACTGAAAGCTGATGTTCCCAGGCTCGGGACCCTCCTTCACCGCCTGCGAAAGTTTATTAAATGTCCCACGGGTGCTGCCTCACCGTGGCCCTGGAAGTAGAGGGGAAGTGACACCAGCTTAAGCGGATTCCTGGTCACGAGGGAGGAGCAGGCAGCCCTGGGAGAAAGCAGGCTTCAAGGTCACCAGGTGTTTGCCCCAGGGATGAGAGTAGTGACAGGTGCGGGCACACCAGAGCTCCCCGGAGCCCTCCTCGCTTCCCTCTGGGTTCCACGCTGCCGCCCTGGGTGGGCAGAGGGTCCGTGCAAGGCCCCGGACCGGTTCATCTTCTCCCAGCCCATCAGCCTCTTCCGGCTTCGTTTCCTGGGTCCCTCGCTCCACTGTTACCTCCCTTCCTGCGTGTTCTTCAGATCTGCCCACCCTGAAAACTGCATGGCCACGTGGCGTGGTGCTACCACATTCCCTGGTTCCCCCCCCCTCGGCCCCTGACCCCTTCAGGCTGCCCAGGAGCCGCCCTGAGTTGCCAGCCAGCCTCCTGGGGGCCCTCAGCAGATTCCAGGCTCCACCAGGCTTCCTGCTGGAGACACCTCTGCCCTCCCAGCAAAGAGCGGGGCCCCTTCTCTCTCCACAGGATGACTGCTGCCCCCACACACA